>NC_088106.1:28670000-29870000 GCF_036370855.1 Dromaius novaehollandiae | reverse complement strand
GCGCAGGGATGCCGGGCCTGCAGCCGTCACAGTTGCAGCCGGGGCGCTCGGACAGAGGCTGCCACCGCGCAGCATTGGCTCCCTGACCTCAATTTTCTCAGTGGAGAAAAGAGCAGGTCAAGTGGAAAGCGCTTAAGGAGGAAATTTGTTTCCTCAGCGACAGGGAGTCAGGGAAGATAGGCGGCTATCGCCTGGACTGGAATAAAGCAAATTAATTTTATGCCGTGCAGCGAGTCGAGGAGCTGGGGGGCAAGAGGAAGAAGAAAAGAGAACGCGGGGAAGATAATGGACTTGGATGTTTTACTCAAACTCAACAAAACACCTGGCGAGAAGCAGGGATGCGACACAGCCCCGGCTCAAAGCGCTCCGAAACCAGGCGGCTGCTCCCCTTTTGTTTTCTTTCTTTACAGTCTCATCCTGACCGTTAGCTGGAGTGGCTTATATTTCCAGTGTAATGAGAAGTGCATTGTGAAGGGCAGATGGAGACAAGAGGCTTTAATAACTTCCCTTGCTCCCCCCCGCCCCCAAAGGGCTCATGCCATTCAGCTCTTGCAACGCACAACTCCCCAGGCGAAATCCATGCGTGGAGGGGAGGGATTGGAGGGATGTAGGAATAGGCAGGGGGAGATGTGAGGATGCGTCCCTCCGAAAGCAGAGCTAATGCCGTGTGTTCCTGGCAGAGTTTTTCCGAACAGCCACATCTTCCTACTGCTCCAAAAGTGGTGGGAAGGTCTCTGACCCCTGAACGTTGATACCCAGTTAAAAACATTGCTGTCAACATCACCTTCTTCTGCTACCCCATTTAGTCCCCTTCCTTCCTCTGTGCAAGCCTCTCCACATCAGGTTCAAATCCCTTGTACCCACTTTCCAGGCTCAGCCTGGATGGGTCTTTTTCCTATTTTGGCCATAGGTTCCTATCAGACCTCCGTCTTGTGTCATTCCCCAGTTTGGGGACTGCAAGAGATGCAGACTCTTCCAAAGATGCCCATGAAACCAGCTTTAAAGTCAGATTGGAACAAAATTGACAGCTGCCCGCCTTATGCGAGCTTCTAAAAATGCCGTACGTGATTGATAATAGAGCGCAAGATTGAAAGGTATTTCAAACCCAAGTAGGAACTGTCTATTTCTGACAAAATCCCATCCCACCCAACTGCCACCTCCCTTGTGAAATGTCATTGCAAATCAACATTGGCCGGAAAATTTAAATTTTGGTGAACTGGCAGTCTCTGGTGAAAAGTCATCTAACAGGGGAATTCTCTGTCAGCTCTAAGTAGAAACATGGCCCCTTCCCCGGCTACAGCCAGCATGTTGAGACTTCCTAGCCTCGTGGTCCTCTGGCCTCCTGGACACAGGTCTCTCCCCAGTGCCGTGCCAAAGCCCCGACAAGGAGCTGCTGGGGCAGGATGCTGGCTACATAAATTTTCCACTGTTTCAAGAAAAAAGATCCCTTGCTCATCAGAGACTCAGTGCGGACCTGATTATGGGTAACATTTAAGATCTGCCTTCCCAAGCAAAGGACATGCTGTATTTTTTTGATTGCTGAACCTAAGCATCCTGGGACGGTCGTATAAATCGGTGGCTATGTAACAAGAACTTTCAGGATACATTATTTATGGATCTGTAAACCAGTAAAGCGTGTCATTCTGATAAAATTTATTTATTAACCTCAAATGGTTTTTGTCCAAGTTATCACCTCATTCCGATGCATATATGTATATAGGTTTGGTTGAAAATGGGAAGGGTGAGCTCGTTAGCTTTAGCTTTTCTCACACAGTGGTATTTTGCAGCCTACCAATAAAACGCTGTTACATAAAATGATGGGGATTAGGTAATGCTGTGACTTTGCATTTCCTCATAAAAATTCAAGGTTTTATCCTCTCCTTTCTCCCAAGTAACTGCTTTGAAAGCACTGATCTAGACTCTAGGCTTTTGAGTGAGTTCGTGGGCTAGCTTATTTAGGAAGTGTTTCTTCTGGTGAGAGTTTCCTCTTACCCTCTGCCATGCTAAATATAATGTGGAAAGTTTGGTTTTACTTGTGTCTACTTAATTTTTTGCTAATACCAAAAATACTGTAAGAGAAGCTGGTCCTGAGACATGTCCTCCCAGCAGCGAGCAAGGTCCAATTTTGCAAGGAGCCCTAAAGGAATTAGTGGGAGGAAGGATGACACTTCTTTGCCTGCAGACAGCACGCAAGCAGTTTCTTTTGTAACTTTTTTCTACCTGTAAGGCCAACTGATCTGTTTTTTTGTTGGGTTTGTTTGTTTGTTTGTTTGTTTGTTTAAAGAAAAGGACCTCACCTGCTCCCTTTCTGGCCATAGAAAGCCCTTTTCTCCCTGTCTTGTATTCAGTAGGTTTCAGGGATCCAAAGGCGAGGAGCAGGATTTCTCTACAACATAGAAATAACAAGAAGCAAATTCTCACTGCAAGTCAATGGGATTTATTCTCCGAAGTGTCTTTTGAATATGGATGGACCCAGATCAAGCAGGCCAGAGCAAGCTGCAAAAGACAAACCTGCTTTGAATCTTGCACTGCCATCACGCAAGCTGGGAGTCCATTCCCATTTTCTATGTGACTTTAATAATGATTTCGAAGGCGATCGTAGCTCTGCATCCCACCACATAAATCCTCAGCAAGAGTTCATCCCGCTGAACCTTAAAGCTGACTGTTTCACTTTATGGAGTTCTCTCACATTTTTCATTGCCTTTGCATCAGACCTCGTCGGTCCAGCTCGTCTGCCAGAATATCAAGTGCCATGAAAAATCAGATCTCTTGGAAAGTGACATTAAATTATGGCAAATAAATGAGTCGTTTCAGTGCTGGGTTAGCTGTTCACGGTGTTCCAGTGCACCGTACGAAAGTATCACCGAAATACATAACTATTCATCTGACCTCCATCATCATTATCCATAAGCTTTTTTAAAAAAGAATATTGGCCTTTCCCTGGGGAATTCTTTTTCTTTCATAATAAGATTTCCTATATCCTATTGTACCTCTGCACATATGTCTGTTTAAGTCCATGTATCCACCCCCACCTAACACATTCCTAGAGTGATAGCTGGTAAGGCCAAGAGGTCACTGTAATAATCTGGTCTGACTTAAATGAAAAGCGAGGAAGGCTTCTTGGCTCCCAGGCCCAAGCAGCTGGACCACACGTTTTTAGATGGCAGCGTTCCCACTGACTGCAGCAAGAGCAGGCGTTCACCCATCTTTTTTGTCTACGCATTTGCTGGACCAGTTTCCATCCTGCATTTTTTTCTCCTGTTGAGTCCTCCAAGGACTCTCACCTGGCTCTCCCATTACGAGTGGGTAGTATCGTACTTGCAAGCACCTACTCGGGGCTTTTTCCAAACAGGAATGCTTGAGCGCACTGGTATTAGTGCTAGAAACAGAAATGGGTAGTGCTTGCAGAGCTGAACATCTTTATGCAAGGCCAATTAATGAAAAAGCGAACAGAGCCCTCACTCTAGAAAGAGATGGCTTGCAAAATCCTTTCTGTAACGTTTTTTAAAAGATACGTACATTCGTTATTCTTAAAATTTCTGTCTATCATGGAACCAACACAGCGGCCTCCTGCTAGTCACATAGGACTGGTGGGTGATCTGCTGGGAGAGCCTAGAGGTTTTTTAATTATTTAATTTAAAAATAAAAAGAGCAAGAGATTTGGAGTTGTCAGCTCACACCCAGAGCAGAGAATCCTGAGCAGAAGGAGAATGTCTCTGAGCCTAATAAGAAGCAGCTCTGAACCTTTCAGAGCCATTGAAACTGAAACATTGGCATCAATACGCCAAAGGCTGATTTTGTGCTCTCTGCATGTCTGAGCAAAAATGGAATCGAGGGATTACAACAGCGTGATTTTTGTCATTTTGTTGATGCTGGATAGATAGATCAGCAATAAGCCAGGCAACTTCTACAGAGAGATGCGAGTACTAGTCCCATTGCGACAGCAGCAGATAAAGAAAGTATATTGTAATGCTCTGAAAGAGCAGAGTCTGGCTTTGATGTTTTATACTTGGTTAATGATGCATTTCCCTGTATCTGGGCATCTGACACGGGTACATTGTAACCAGACCTCTCATGTTGCTAATGCTGCATCTACAAAACCAGTGTTTTGGGCTGGCTAGCTTTTGTCAAGAGGCCAGACTGGCGAAAGGACTGAGACCTGCACTTGCGATGCTGTGGCTCACGGCACCCTGAGCTTGGTACCTGGCTCTGGGTGGGAAACTCGCGGTGCTGGTGCTGGGACCCGCGTTCCCTGCTGTCTTCGTGGGTGGAAATTATGTGTCCGGTGCTTACGGAGTAGCAGCTGGGATGCTCAGCACTAAGTCACCAAAGCCGTGCGACAAGGAACCTCTGCAAGGAGCAGGACTGCCTGAAATGCTGCCTCCCACCGGGGTTTAGGCACCGCTGTGACCTGGGATCCAGCCACGGAGCAGCCTTTGCCTCCCTTGGGTTAGGGACCATCAGCTGTCACCAGTCCTGGTTGCTTTCTCTTGCTGACCGAGCCTGTCTTGGGACTTGCCTTCCTAACCCGCAATTCCCAACAGCTTTCCTCCTGACCACGCCTGTTCTGGCTGTGTCCCCTGGAGAGTCTATCCTGTCAGCAAAGAGCAAGAGCTCCTTTCTTAGCACTGTCAGTCGTCTGAGAAACCACGTTGCATCCCCGTGCAAACACAGGGCTGTCCACTTAGGAAAGTGTTGAAGAAGACCTGACCTCGGAAAGAAATGGAGGGAGGGGCTATACACACACTGAAGACCACATGAGCACGTACATGGTGGAGAGTTTCTGTGAGTGCTCTGCATCATGAAATGTAATGGCAAGCGTGTATGACTGCGTTTCCAAGCAAAGAAGAGCAGAGGGTTTGTGTGGGCACATGTGCACTAAAACTGCTTGAAGACCCTGCATGGATGTGCTATCACTCCCAAAAAGGGAGCTTTCACTCCCCAAAACAGACACAGTGTGTCTGGAAAATGCATCTGGGGCAGGAGTTGTGAGTGTTACTGGCATGCATAGGTCCTAATTTTGTCTTTGAGCTTATTCCAGAAAGCACTCAAGGTAGGGGTCACACAGTGATCTTTGAGGCCTTTTTCCTGAAGGAAGGACCCATATCTTGCAACGGTTTTCTTGCAAGCCTCCTTTTTTTTGGTTTAGGGTACAGATCTCTAGTTTTCATCGTTACCAGGAAATTGGTGTAGCTCCAGTTACTCCCATGCTCCCATACTCCCATCAGACCCCTTTATAAAAGGACTGAGCTCTCTGTTACTTTCCATGGATGGTGGAGTTGTCCATTAAGGTGCACTGTATTTCCACTCCTCTTACCCATCAGGGCAGAGCTGACCATGCCGAGGTGGCCTTCTCTGGCATCCCTAAGCACCAGCATGTGGATCGATGCCTCTTCTAGTGCTGTTGCATAGAAATGTGGTGCTATTGATTTCTCAGGGCTTTCCTTTCTCTTGCAACCCCTGAAACATCACCTTTTTGTCAGGCTCCCTGGAGCCGTTCTCAGGAGAGAAGAGCCAGCAGAATGGCCATTGTTATGAGAAATCTTGCTGCATTTCCTTCTGCGAAAGAAATTCTCCCCTTTTATCATCCATACACGGTGTCTAAGCCATGCTGTTTTCTTGGTACCTTGTTTATAATCAAAACCGCAGAATACTCCTTGAAAAAAAGTCTTTACCTCCTTTGCCACAATCCATGTAATCTTGAAAACAGGTGAGGACACTAGCTGGGAATGCATCTGGGGGCATATTGAAATTTGCAGGACAAACAGAAGGAGGAACAAATATTATGCTTGTAGTAACGATTAGCATAATCTTCCTTAAATCTTCTGAGCAATAATGAATATTAAGAAATGTGTCTTCTTGAACCTTTTTTTTTCTTTTCTAAAAAGGAAGCAGAGCATTTTAATATGTATAGATCATGCTGAGCTCCTTACTGTTCTGGTTAGGATAAGGACTATTTTCCTAGCCTTGTGTTGTGTGCAAGTGAACCTCAGGGATTCGGGTCCTGTGCCAGTTCTCTGAAATGACCCGGGGGAGGAGGAAGAGATTGTCAGAAGCAGCAAGCGTCAGTGTAAGTGGGATGCCAGCAACGGCAGAAGGGTGAAATGCGGGTGTAGGAAGGGGCTGTAGAGGAGGCAGATGGACGAGGGAATGGGGACCAGTCCTAAGAGAACCGTGTGGGGTTTTGCCAGCACTGCCGAAACCTGTATTTCCTCTAGATACTTTGGTCTTGAGGAAGCTCTTGATATCAGCATGTGAGAAAGAGTAGGAGGAGATGGAGGGGCAGGATTGCATGGTGAGTCAAGGTTCACATATTTCTTTGCCACTTGCTTTTATCAGCAGTTCCTTGCAGGCTCCTTTACAGTGCTCGGCCTCGTGCTGTATTTTATTATGAACTTGGTTGTTATTCCAGGGAAACCAAGCTGGGACGGCTGCCTTTGTTCTCGGCGGTTGGCGAATGACGTACAACAGTCATTTCTGATGTGTGTCAGGTGTATTACGGAGACGCAGGAAGAAAGGAGTCTGTTACACCGCGACAGATTCTGTCGTCTAACTAGCCACCTTGCTTGTGCCTGGCAAAGAGACAGGAGTTTTCTTCCCCGCAGACAGGTAGTACATTAATGTGAAGATAAGGTGGCCAGGCAGGCAGGCAGGCAGGCGTATGATTTGCAGCTCCAGTTTGAAACCCCTACAGAGTGTAGTTCAGGCTTTATAAAATAAAAGCTAATAAGAATCATAACAATTTTGCTTTCTCTCTATAGCCTGCAGCAAGCCAGACGCAACATGGGAATTGAAGAATAAAGGCCATCAGCTTCCCATGGCTCCCCTCCTACTACCTTCCTCCTCTTGCTCCAAATTGTTTTGAAAACATTGCTTCTCCCGTGCCTATTTCATTTTGGCAATGAAGTCATCAAACAAGATGACAGGGACTTTCCGAGAGTGAAATCAATCAGCAAGTTTTTCTTTTGCTTTTTCTGCTCAGGCAGGAAATAGAGGAATAAATTTTAAGAGAGTTGGAGGGAAGGGAGAGGGGCAGCAAATGGGCTGGATTCAGCATGGGGAGGTGCAGGGGCCTCTGGACTACATCCAGCCCATCAAAAATAAGTAAACCCATAGCATGTGTCTGTTCTGATGTGAGAAATTTGAGCAAGTCACAGTGGGCTTCAGTTGTCCTCCTGAAAATAAGAGAGACGTTCTCCATATATCCTGTTTCCTGCCAGAGCCATTTTGCTTAAAAGGGAGTTGTGGTTTCTCCAGAGGACTTCTGCCAACAGCCCAGATGAATGTCCTACTTTTGCTACTGAAAAGGGCATTCATATCATGCCAGGCTCCAACTTTCCTGTTCATATCTCTAAGCGAATTTCTCGTGCGTGCCGTGCTGTGATGATGCGGGGACGGCACCCATGTATCGGCGGGCTGGGGAGACCGGGTCCGCTCTTCGTGCCTGCAGCAGATGGGTGAATCCTCATCTGGGGGTGTTTATCTCTGATTGCTTCTGCAGGGAGTCTTGAATCCAGCAGGTAATTTAAGGAGCTGCCTGGAGGTACTGGAAAGAGCTCATCCAACAGGATCACCACGCTGTGATTTCTTTCGTCATTAGGTAGAATAATACTAAGCTTAGGAGTTGTCTCAGTTCAGGTCGTGGCTACATTAGTAGTAGTTTACCACAGCCAGCAAGGAAGTGGAGGGCTGGGTAGTCACATTTTTGTCATACAGAGGTAGGAAAAGCCATAATCATTTCTTAATAGTGATTTTTCTGCTCCCTTGCTACTCCTATCCTCTGTTCAGTGTGGACAGGCTGTGCACGGGAGGAGAGGTCTCTGTGACTGCAGCGTTTTCCTCCAAAGACAGTCTGAATGTAATCAGAAAGAATAATAGACTTGTACGTTATACAAGGAGAATGCTAACCTAGTAGCACAAACAAAACAAAATCACAATCCCAAACCAACAGGTTTTGCTGGAAAAGCATTCAGTTTCAGCAAAAAGGTGTGAGGTTTTGCATTAAAAGTTGACAGTTTACACAAAAATGACTTCTTCCTTTTACAACGCTCGCTTCATTGAGAACATCTGTGTTCTTGTTTTCTTCCAAAAGCAAACAAGCAAATGGAAGGCAAAAACTGCAACACTGACCAAGCCTCTTCAGTAATACCATTTCTCACTGGAACTTATTTCAGGACGGGCTTACCTCAACTTCACTTTACTAACAAACATTGGTCAAACTGGTAATGAAAACAGCTTTTCTTGCAACACTTTTAAGTCCTCTAAAATAAGCATGTTTGTTAGGGAAAGAGTCTTCTCCTGCGAGGTTTTATTTCTTGCCTATAAAAAACCACACTCATGGCCAAACCATTATCTCAAGTATTACCAAATGTTTGCTCCGTTTATTGTTATTTGTAACATATGCCCAGCTAGTCCGACTGAGCCACAGCGTTCTCAGTAGCTGAGTCCTGCATTTAGTCTGGGGTAGGGGAGAGGTTTCAGAGGTGGGAGCCGTGGCCTGCCCTGCCTACGTCAGAGCTTGGCTTGTCCTCCAGGCCTCACGGAGCAAGTGCTTCAGGACAGGGCACACCAAGCAATAGGTTTTTGGCTAACAGGTAGGATCCTCTGGAAGGTCCCGTGGAGAAAACATGAAGTGATAGGTCTTACTGGAGGGAAATTACCATTTCGGATGAGATGGGGACTGGAAGGATTTAGAAGCACAGTTCCAGGGGCAGGTAGGGATTTAAGGATCTCAAGCTTGCACCTTCACTTCTTGCTCCTCATGTCCAGTCATCACACAGTCTTGAGGGTTGGACTAGATGATCTCCAGAGGTCCCTTCCAGCCTCGAGCATTCTGTGATTACCTTGTATCTCATAAATGCGCCTAGTCTTTGGGGATACCTGGGGACTTGAGCACAGAGCAAAAATACTGATTCCACTGGGAATCTGAGAGAGCAGTGCCACGGTCCCAAATTGCCCCATGCATTGCAAAGATGGTTCATTCCACGTCTTCGAGTTGGAGGTGCTTCCAAGACCCTTTCCGTAAGTGTCTCTCTGCACGAGGAGAGCCGAGCTCAATGTGTTCAGCCCCCAGCACCTTACAGCACCCCAGGCATGGGGGTAATTCCTGATGGCAGTGATCGTGGGATGAGGAACGCAGCACCATCTCAGCTTGATATGTCATGGCAGAAGCCAGCTAAAACAGACAACATTAGGACATAGTGATACCTTTTATGTGTAGCAGCACCAGTACAGAGTACAAGTTTGGTGTTAATATGGAAATATGGATAAGAGCTTATGCTGTGACAATGATTTACTGCTTTGGTAACTACAGCTGATAACACAAATTTATCTTGGCCTCTCCACTTCAATTATATTTTTTCAAGTATGTGTTTTGAAATACAGATTCTACTTGGACACATGAATTTATGGGACCCACAGTGTGACTCAGAGAATTCAAATCAATATGGAAACATTTTTTGCATTATGCTCCACTGTCTTCCTATGTATATTATACCTTGCAGTCTAATAGCTATTTTTGCACGCTCTATTTAAAAAATACAAATACCAGGCAGGCTCAGGCAGCGTCTAGGGGATATGGAGGGCATCATTTCTGAACGTCCTGCTGGAATTTGGCGGCTGCTGGCAGCAGCTAGACGGCTCTGCTCAGTGCTTGCCGTCTGGGTAGGTGAAATTCGCTCACGTCCCAACGCGGCTGAGATTGAGAGGGGGCAGCCCGCAAGCCCCAAACTGCCTGCAGCGCATCGCTGGTGGAGATACAGCGGCCGCAGGGCTCGCTTTCCCCTCCGCTTGTGGGTTGACAGTTGGCTGACCCCAGTACCTCCTCCCCTCGATATGGCTGGGAGGTGATTCAGGAAGGGAGTGTGCATCTGTATAAAATATGTATTTTGCAAGCGTTTCTCTCCCTGTGACTTAATCTCTGCTCCTGGAAGAAAGCACTTAATAAGTTGCTGCCTTATGTCGAAGGTAGCAGCAGACATCTCAACATCAACACTCTGCCAGCCCCAAAAAGGGGCAAACCCCTGGTGGCTTTTTCATGCCTTCCTAATGATGCAGCAGAGAAGCCAGTCTGGTGCCAAGCAGTTATAAGTAGCCATTAATCTCTAATGAATATGTTAGGCAAGGAACCATACCAAGCAGCTGCGGCAACCAGAAATATGTTCCTGCCACACAGCAGTAACCGAGGTCACTTTTCAGTTTACTTTAAAATACGGTTTGTGCTGGTGGTTTGAATGCTGGACATGAGAAAGCAGATCTGACCCCAGTGGCTTGAGTGGGAGTGAAAGCCAGCACTGCATTTGGTCCATAAATAATAAGTGTTGATTTTTTTGCTATGACAAGTAGTTAGTCCGCCTGCTTGCATTTACCAACTGATAACCAGCTATTATTCTTAGTCATTCCCCAAATCTCCACAAAGAGAAACAGTCCATTATTTTCTGCAAGGCTGCCATTGCTATCGCAGTCCTGCTACTGCTACTTTTTTCTGAAATGAGTTCCTTCCCCATCCACTTCTGTGGCGAGCAAAGCAGCTCTCTGTAATGGTACCGTATGGGGAAAGGATATGTGGACAAGATACCAGGAACTGGCAAGGCTGGTTATCTGGTACAAGATGTCCCACTGCAGTTTCAGCTGAGGGAGGGACAGATATCTTCTGGATCGTCTTTTGGAGATCATCTTTTCTCCTGCAAATCCTAGTGCATCTCTCTCAGTCATGTGTGGAGCCTCTGATGCCATGTACTTGATTCTGATGCAATGGTTCAACACTGTTAAATAGATATTGCTAGTCTTGTATCAATCTCATGTTTTCTTCCTTCTGGGAGCTGTGCTGTCCCCTCCCTGCCGGAAAATCCTGCTACAATGCCCAGGGACTCAGCATGCATTTGCACATTTTGTTTGTGCTAGCAGCAAATATTCACGGTCCTATAGGCACAGGGAATCTACTGGAAAACTGTCATCAGTGGCATGGTGTAAGCTGTCCTAAGATGAGAACTTTCTTTTAGAGTCTTGTGCCTTCAAGGAATGACAGAACAGAGAGCATGGAACCAGATACACCGTTTCTTCCTTGAGCATGTCCTTCTAGGGTCTGGGGCAGTTTCCTCCCCCTCGAGAGAATGCCACTGACCCTACCACACTAGCACATGCCTGCTTTAAGGTTGGTCTTTTCCCCAGCATGTCAAAATCCAGAATTGTTTGAGCAGGTCATTGTAACTGCCCCCAGAGTCAGAAGGTGGGGAGATGGACACCAGAAAGCTAGGGTCTCGGGCAGTCGCAGAGCTCCACGTCGTTTGTGTCTTTTCCCAGGGCCTTTGAAGAGCTAGTCAGAATAGTCAACCTTTAGAGAAATGTTGATTTTCAGAAAGGTTTGACTTTTCTTTTTTCATTTCCTCTTTCGTTTCGTTTTTCCGTTTCATCTTTTTTAGTTTCCCAGCAAAGAAAGCTAAGGAAGGCTCTCCTGTTTCTACAAAGGCCTAACACCTCACTGGAATGACCTGCATTCACAAGGATATTGGAGACTAAACAGGCAATGCTCCCCAGTCAAAATGATATTCAAATTTATGTTCAGAAGAGCTTCTGATGGACATTAGTAAAGCAGCATAGCATAGTGATTTCTGTTTCTGTAAAATCGACAGTAAATGGGTTGTCCCCGTAGAGCAGAGGAAAGTGGAGATCTATGAAAAGCTTTTTCAGTCTTCCCCCTTTCCTCCTCCCACCCCAGGATAAGCAGCCTAACCAGGTGTCATTATTGACAAATACTATGTTTCTGCTTGAAAATTATGCCTTTCCTTTATCTATACGGTTATCTTTCATATCGCTAATGGTTATCTATATAGTAGTAGAAGTGATTCCTGTATAGAAAAAGATCTGTAGAGTGCATGGGAATATTTGGATGGATAGAACTACATAAAATGAAGACATCATCATCATCATCATTATTATTACTACTGTTAGATACATCAGCGATATATAAGTCATTCTGTAAAAATAACACTCCTTCTAAGTATAAGTCAAGAGTCAAAGAAGATGTAAATTCTCCATGTTTGCTGGTGTTGCTAAGACGTGTTGCAGTGCTCAGTGAGTCATGGTTACACTCAACTGAACAGTGTAAATAAAGTATTCACAAATGGTTGCCAATTCCATCTCAGGATTCAGTTCAACCATGTCCATGCAAATATTTTTTTATTTGCACAAATGTACAGAGAGGAACTTTTGTTCTTGCAAGCATATGGCGCCTGGAAAAGCTTTCTATGCTAGTGAATGCCTTAGCATGCAAACAGATGGACCCAGCTACAGCGTACTCTCCTTCCTCTTTGGATGGGAACACAACTGCCTGGAGGGTAGTGAGGTGGAGGAGTTGGGTCCTGGGAGAGGAGAGGTCCTGAACTGTAATCTCTGCTCTAGGGATTGCTGCTGTATTTTATGGCATGACTGTTTTGTAGCATATGCATAATGCAGCTTCAAAACAGAGACCAGACCTTCTCTTGGGAGCCCTCCAGCCACTGGGCTGGGGAGCCACATTTTCCTGATGTAGAGACTTTTCCTCCTTCTCTCTCCTCTAGATGTCTCGACTTTTTCACTGTATGGTACCCTGGCTTGAACAGAAGGCAGGAGCTACAATCCTTCTCTTCCCCAGGCACGTACTCCAAAAAGCATAGCTCTTAGGGCAGTTCAGTGGAGGCAAAAGATGTATTTTTGCTCAGGCTGAAGAAGGAGTTAAATCTGCATCTTCCCCTTCCACCTGAAGATGGAAGAGATGGGAATTGTAGGTGCTTGCCCCCCTCGCTACGATTTGTGTGGAGAACAGGTTGGCTCAAAGCACTCAGACAGCAGAGGTGGAGGGACACAGGCAGGGTTAGGCAGGACATGGCCACTGAGTTGGCCAGCCCTGGTGGACTTTTGGACATGCCGGGAAGTCCTCTCCATCCCTCAAATCTACTCGAGTTCCTGTGAGGGTGCTTGCGTCCTTGTGGGGCAGGGGGAGAAAGAAGAAACAGGCCCTTTGTGCATTAGGTGAGTTAATCAAAGTTGAATTGAAATGTGGGCCTCAGAGTCATGGGTGAAAATGGGCCTTTGGCTCTAAAAGTTGCTGGGGTGACTTGGAAGAAAATTGCACTGTGTGCTCCAGGTCTCTGGTTGTAGGAAAAGGGTTTGTAGTCCTTGGCCGTCACATGTGGGTGTTGTACCAGAAATGTGTTAAAGACCCCTCCGTATCCAGACATGCCTGCGATGGGAATTGCGTGGGTATATTAGATAAAAAGAGCAATTTGAATGTAAATCCCACCCGACAGCCAATAAATCTAGCTTATGTTCTTTCTTTTTTCCCCTCAGTCAGGAAAAAGCCCTGGGATCGCTATAACCGAATACAACAGTCCTTACTGTGGGGAAAAAAAAAAAGGAAAAAAAAAAAGAAAGAAAGACCAGAGAAGTTTTAGGGTGAGATTTGGAGCAGATTTGAGAAAAAAATGCAGCTTTATATTGTGCAGAAATCCATTAGACCACTTTAAGCAGAGGTCAAAGTTTCCTAGATTTAGCCATACTTTTCTAAGGTCCTGGATTTGGTTAGTGTTCACGCAGCTCCGGCCTCCGCTGTTGGTCAACTCCTCAAGGGGAATTACAGAAAATAGGACAAAGGACTTCATTAGCAACAGGTACAGTGTTGGTACGGATCCATTTTTAAGTGTTCATTTGTCCTTTAGTTCGTCTTTACTTCTACCCCCTAATAACATTACAGAGGGTAAGGAAGAGATGTGTTTGTTTGCATCTGTCTAAATTCTGTCCTCCGGGAATGGGAACAAGGCTCCATTTATCCTTCAGTGCGGTGATGGTAAAACAGAATTACTGGCTAATATATCAAGTTAAATTATTTTCTTTTAGCAATTTAGGGAAAGAAGGCTGCCCGCTATCAGCCTGGCTTCAACTTGACGTGAAAACCTGTATGCAAACAGTCTGTGCGCAGCCATGAGAGTCCGTATTAACTTCAGAAATTTCACAAAACCTTTTTCCTAACTCGCTCCTGCTTTTCTGTTGGGTGCCAGTGCCCTCTGCTTAAATCTCCGCTCTGATGGGTGAGACTTTCTCTCTATTGCGTTGAGTAAGTTTTAAAAAGCAGAGGGTGGCGTAGGATTAGATGATGGAGTTAGGCGCACTGGGAGGTTCCTGCCACAGCAGCGTGGTGCCCAGGGTTTGGCGGCTTCACCAGGGAAGCTTCGTTTACGTGCTCGCATGCCTTGTCGCCTTGTTTGTGCCCTGCGTGGGTTTGTGTTTCCTCCCTGACACAAAGCTTTGTGCTTTTCAACCAAACAGAAATGCGATGGGGTAAATGTTTTCATTGCAGCAGTAGTTTTCCTGTTCAACAAACAATCTGAAAGCTAAAACTTCCTGACATACCACTCCGTGGGTTTGTTTTTTGAAAACCAAGCTTTTTTTTTTTCCGAGCAAATTGGAAAAATGCAACCACAAATAACTCCTGAAGAGTTTCGTTCCCTTGCAGCCGGCTCACTGCAAACAGAAAAGGAAATTTTGTTTGCGCCGGTATTTTCTTTTCCCCTCCGAAGTAAAACGCTTCCCATTTCCCAGCCCTCCGTAGCTGTCCCCTGCTGCCACCCGGGGCTCCCACCCGCTCCAGAAACCCGGAGCAGCGGCGCGAGGCAGCACGGGAGTCCTGCACCTTGCGCGCAGAGGGCTGAAAGGTCTGTGCAGCCACCCCCTTGCCGGAAGAGCAGCCGCTCCCCGCTGGCTGCAGCTCTGCGCGCTGGGCTGAGGAGCCCACTACCCTCCCGGCCCGCCGCCGCGCCGGGTTCGACCTTGGAAAGGGAAGGCATTAATCCACTGCGCTGAGCGGCCCGGCGCGCTCCTAATCCGCTTGCTGATGAAGGACAATATTATCACGTCGGCAGAGTCAGGGGTAATGGCTTACGACAGCCGCCCTCCCCGCGGCTGCTCCTGCATTGTATTAACTTTATCTCCAGATTGCTGGACCGCTGGCGGAAGGCGGGGGGGAGGAAGGGCTTCCTACCTGCCGCGTTAGACAGTAACCTGCTTTCCAGGCGGCCCCCGGGGAATATTAAAGAGCTCGGGGAGCACAAGGGCTCCGTTCCCGAGAGGCGGCACCCCTCGCGCCCGCCGTTTTGAGCACTTGGCCGGGAAAGGTGCTGCTAGCTCCTGCGTCGGGGTCCCCCCCCAGCCCACCACCCGCATCCCAGTGAGCGTCACCATGCCAACGCGTGCGGCCCTCCAGCCGCTGCCATCGATTTCTTCTCCTCCCCGGCACTTCTCTCGGAAACGTCGCCTCCCCCGGCGTTGGGAGTGACGGACCCGGGGTGGCAACGCTCCTTCTCGAGCCGCCCAGCTTCCCCAGGGCTCCTTAGTGTAGAAGAGAGGAAAATGTACAAACAGGGCACGGGGAAACCATGACGGGCGGAAAGCCGTGGGCACGGCATGCCGCTCAGTGCCGCAGGCTGCCGACCCGGCTGGGCCTCACGCCAGGGCCGACCAGGACGGCGCGGTTTCCTCTAACCCCGCTCTCCTGACGGATTCAGTTTGGGTGAGAGCGGAGGGAGGCTTTGCAGATGCTCCGGGGCGCAGCGCAGGACTGGCAGGCGGATGCGCAGGGCTGCGGGCCCTCCCCGTGCAGAGGCGGGCCGTGGATGAGGGCAGCTCACGGCACAGCTTAGCCGGCCCTGGGCGTCTGCCTGCGCTACCATGGGGAGCAGCGAGCGAGAAATAGGATTTGGGGCTGCAAATTGTCTCTTGGCTTTGTCATTCACTCTGCTTTGGAGCTGATTCTCAGGCCTTGCAAAAGCTTTCACATAAAACGCAAGATGGAAAAGCACCTCAGGGAAACCCCTTGCCTGGAGAAGTCCTGGGGAGGCTCCAGGTGATGTGTAAGTTGGAACACGGGCTTGTATTTTGGAGGGAGCTACGTGAGTGCCTTAGTCCCAGCTCTAGGGTCAGTTTTCTGCGTCCCTCACCGACATTTAATCATGTGGAGAAGGCAGAAGAGCCCCAGCAGATGAGGCTGAGAAACGTGTCTCCATCTTCCCGTGATTCAGGCAGTGACTGAGAACGGGTTGGAGTCTGGCCTTCACATCACCCCTCTGGCTGTTCCTCGATCTGCCTCTCCCTCAACTGTCATCAAGGCCTTGGGAAACCATCACATCAAAGTCGAGAGTTGCGGTTTCAAAGCTACATTTTCTGGCCAAAACCAGAAGAAGTTAAAAAAATACATCCCTGGCTATGGGCCCCACCTGACCTGGGGTATCCACAACACCTTCTGTCCCCCAGAAGTGCCCTGAGAAACTGCCAACTGTCCTGGGAAGTGTTCTTTAGTGACCTCGTCCACAGCTGTCCTGCACGCCGGCACGAAACCTCTTCCTGCTGCATCCAGGCTTTCGGGATCCAAGTGAAGGGTCTCAGATGGTCCTCACGGCTCCTATTCCCCAGCGCAGGGGCTCAGGATGGATTTTCCTTCAGCTTGATGCTCAGCCACATGTTTAATTTGGAGCATGTGCTGCTGTCTCGCTGAAGTCAGCTGGGCTTTAAGCATATGCTTGAAGTTAACTACAGCTTTATGAGGCTGCAGACTCAGGAGGCTATCTCTGTTCATGGATAGCCTCGTGTTTGCCAAGAACATTGCTTGCGTAGACATTTAGAGAAACGCCCGAGTACAGATAAGCCTGAGCGACTGCTTTCCTTCCAATAAATGTTTGCATGTGGTTACTCCTGCAGTGTTCTTTCTCCAGGCCTCTTCTCCCTGGGTGCTGTGCAGCCGGCCAGCCCTGGAGGCCCACGTGCACGGTACTGCTTTGTCTGTCTTCCTCCAGCACCAGCATTTGCCTTCCTTAGACATAGCTTCAACAGGAACCAGCACAAAATGGAATAGGCTGGAGCACTTCGACTGGGAAAAGGCCAGATGCAACAGGGCTCTGTTGAAATGCGAGAGGTGAGAGAGGGAGTGATTTTCTGTTGCTTCACTCAGTGCCAGGACTCAAAGGCTCCTGGTGAAATGATGTGGCAGCGAGTGGAAAACAGTCAAAAGGGATAGGTTTTCCCCCATTCGGCCAAAAGCAGAGGGAGAGGGGCCACATTTCCAGAAGATGAAGGCTCAGCTGAGATGGGTCCCATGCCTCAGCGGGCTCCCATTTCTCCTTGTTACCACTAGACCTTGACAGGGGCCTTCATTTTCTGTCTCTCCACAGGGACTTTTCCTGGGGAAGGGAATGACGTAGTGGCCATTGTGCAGCACCCACCCCTTTCTCTGGGGCCTGGTGGGTTTCCTCGAGTAGGAAAGCTCAAGAGCTGCAGTGATAAGGTGAGGTGGACCAGGAAGATGGGTAGCATGGTGGCTTCATGACCGCTGCTGAAGAGGTCACAAGCCAGCATGAAGAAACACACTTGGCAGCTGTAAATGCAGGCAGCTCTGTTGGTGACGGCGATGCTGTGTCATTTCACACCAGCACCAGCTCAGCCTGCCTGTGGGATCTCTACATTTGCTCACGGCAGAACACCCAGGCTCCCAGGCGCTCTCGGGGACGTTGGTACGCCATCGTCTTCCCGATCCAAAGGCCATTTAAAGGCCATCGCTGACAGCTGTGTTTCTTTATTTCCTTCTCCCAGAAAGAGCAGTAAATGAAGGGGAAGAGCTGAAGTTTTCTTGCCTGATTGGGCAGCATGTAATATTTATGAGAGAAGGTCTAAGAGAGAAAGCCAACTGCTATGGGTTGATACCCTCAGCGTTTATGGAGCCTAGATTTGTCAGCCAGTTACAGAGCCTAGAGAAAGGAATGCAAAGATCCCTCGTCCCTCCCTCTGTTTCTCCCCCCTTTAAATCAGTCCCCTGCCCTTCCTACATACACTGGTGAAATGACCCTGCCTTTCGCCGTTCCCGTGAGCAGCGATCATTCTCCCTTGGATTTTACCTCCAGCCTCTGGGCTACTTCACACTGTTTGCTGACCTTCTGCAGGCTGAGCAAGGAGAAACCATCTGTGCCTGTGTGTCTCCAGGGCTGGCAGCAGAAGCTGCCACAGAGCGATGTGGAGCTGAGGGAGATTGAAAAAGCTGTTCAGACCCCCTAGGTATGATAGTGGCCATTACATGGCCGGATTGTTTCTAATTGCAATCCCAACAAAAGGATGAGAAATAATGCTATAAACCACTGTGAAAGGGCCAGAAATAATCACAGCAGCCAGCAACGTTGCTGCAGGAGCAGTTCATTCCTGAATGAGGGGGGAGCTCATGGGAAAACAAGGCACGGAGCGAGAAACTGAGCTAGACACCGAGCTTTGTAAGCTTTGTGGATAATGTTTTCTTGCTTTTACATAGCCTCACTTCTTCAGCACTTTCTTCAAGTCCCCTTACTTGGATTTGGCTAGAGACATACCCTCACTTCCTAGAGCAAAGCAAGGCTAAACCGTAACCGCAGGATCTTCATTGAGGTAGTACAGGGTAGTACAGGACCACAGAAGACAGTGCAAAACCTTGTGGAGGAGGGAGACCCTTTAATGGAGCTGAGCATGGGAGACAAAAGAGGAGGTAGGGACAAAGGATGGATTTTGGAAGACAGCGCAGTAGAGTTAGTCATGTTCCTCCCTGGAGGAGCTGACGCTGTTTTGGTGGGAGTGATGAGATAAGGTGGGATGCAGCCTAGAAGTTGTCCGAGGCCTGGAGTTCAGCGTGGTTGGGCAGCTGTGGTTGTGCTGGTCAGAAAACGTGACAGAAGTGGTGGTGTGTGAACGGTGGTGTGCAGGGAGCCAGGGAAGCTCAGTAGCAAGTGCTTAGAACTGGTCAAATGTGCCAAGTCCAGTTTCAGGGGAAATTGCTGATACTGTGAATCCAGCTGTATTCTGATTCCCTGCTTTCTCTGGAGTGGTATCTTAAACTCCAACTCTATTGGTAGAAGAATTTGTGGTACTTTCACATTATGCTACAGAATTTCAAAGCCATGGTGCACACTGTATTTTATTTTATATTTTCATTTTCTCTATTATTTTTACTTTCTTTCCTGCTCTAGTACAGTAGGTGAACCATTCCCAGGCTTGGATTTTATTTGTGAGTGTGCTGCTGCACGGCACTGATTCAGAAGCTGTCTTTTTTGAGGAGACTCTCTCCACTGACTTCCATAAGGTTTGGACTTTGCTGTCCATGCTTCTGTTGCACTATTTCCAATGTCTTCACTTAAGCAGAGCTCTTGGACTCTGTGGGAGGTGAGTGTCATGGGTATAGGGCAAGAAACCCTTGGTGTTGTAGAAGACTCTTCCCTTGGCAGTGTAGGACAAGCGGATCCACATCTCAGGGATTCAAGCAAGCAGAAGAAATGACGCGTGCTGGCAATACTGATCATTGGTGCTGGGCTTTGCAAACCTTGGTTTCACTGCTATGAGGGCAGGTTTTTTGAAAGGTTATACTAAGCGGTAGGAGAAGAGGCAAAGAAGGGAAATGGTTGGAAAGAGGAAAGAGAAATCGGGAGGAGAGACTTCTCTTTCACCTAAGAAATGACATGTCTCAGTCTAGAAACAGGATTTTTTTTCTTTCTTCTCCTCTTTGTTGACAAGCTCCCCAACAGAGTAGGGCTGAGACAGCCCTGAGAGAGAATTTCTCATCAACTTTTTTATGGGGTGTAATGAAAGAAGCAGTTGGCTCCACTTCCATGAGCAAGGAGGTCTCACTCCCATCCTGTCCTCCAGGCCTTGGTCACGAGGCTGGTGTGTAAACCTGCACGCAAACCTCTGCGGTCTCAGCAGGTGTCCACCCAGCAAGACCAAAACCTACTGGAGCTGAGGGCTTTAGAGAGCTCTGGCTTCAGCACTGGCCTCCTCTCCTCTTGCTGCAAGTCGTAACTCTTCGGTGGGCCATGAATCTTCTGCTGATCCCTCTGGTTCCTTTTAAACAAACACCAGCCCCGGGACTGAAGAGCTCTCACTCTTCTCCCCAGCCACCGGGCTGCAACAAATGTAAAGTTTGGTGAACTTTTCTCCTGTGCATTTGGCCGGGATTCTTGTCGCCATCCAGACCCCCATGTAGGAACAACAACAAAGAGAAGCATAGGTAAATCATCTCGGATTTCTTGGAATGTAAATACTGCTCCATCCATTGCCCATGATGGCCTGACACGCAGCTGAATTCCCCCCAGGAACGCCACGCCGTTAATCACCTTCCACACAGCTCGTTCCACCTCACAGTTTTTGCTGAGGCATAAAGTCAGGCTGGAAAAGGGCTTGCAATCCCACACGCTCCTCATTTGGGGAAAATCCGGCCCTGGAGGGGTGCCAACGCTCACTTATCTGCCTTGCTTCCAGCTGCTGAGAAGAACGATGTGTTTTTTGTTTGTTTGCCAGGCAGTATTTTTTTAAATTTCCTTTTCACCTCCTTTTTTTTCCCTCTTTGAAGGCATCTAAGACGGGGGTGGGATCCACTTACCGCCGGCTGCACAGTGCTCTGGTGCCCAGTCACGGCGAGTGGTGCGTGTGCTGGCCTGTGCCGGGCCCTGCTAGCACCGTGATGGCTTTGGGATTATAAAGTGGCAGCCTGCATACTGTTAATAAGAAAAGGAGGAGAGAGGATCATCATTTTTTTGCTGAAAGGAGTGCAGATTATCTGTGCCAGTAAACATTGCTACTACTTGCTTAGGTTTTCTTACAATGGATTTGTTGTTAACATTTAAGTCCCCAGATGCGGGACGTGAAGACCAGCTCTGAAAGCCTGCTGAAATCAGTGGAGGTTTTACACTGCCTTCATTGATTTCCAGAACAGGCCTTCTCTGCCTTGTGGTCCCCTCGCGTTTTCTTACTCATTTTGAAAAGCTTCGTTGTTGATTTGCCTTCACTGAAGGCTGAATTTTGCCTCCTGCCTCATTCCCTCCCCACGTTTCCTATCAGCCCAGCTCACCAGTACTATGGCTAGTGTTACCTAGCCCTGGTGAGATGTTGGCTTTTCTAACCAGGCGTCTGCTTTCTCACTGCGTTGCCCTCCAATCTGCAGAGCTCCCCAGAGAAACGAGCCTTCAGGTTTGAGGGGAAGCTGGTCCTGAAAATCATGGAGACCCCTAACACCATTTACCTTGCACATCTTCAGTCACAAACAGGTGATTTGGGCTGATTCTCTTTTGAGAGCACTTGCAGCTAGAGGCGATGATCAGTCCTGAGAGTCAAGGGAGGAATTCATGTGAAATTCGCAGTGCTGTGTTGCAAACTTAGCCAGGGCGATGTCATGCCACTCACTCGGGTCAGGGCAGGCTCCACAGGACTCGTCTTCCCCGGTAGCAAGCTGGGACTGGTAGCACGGGGAGAGGATGAAGCCACGTGCCCGAGGAGGGGACAGCCTGTGTTTCCTGGGCAAGCGGATTGCCCCAGCCCAGCATCACCCTTCACAAGCAGCCCCTGGTACCTGGAGCCCCGACCCCCTGGCACACGTGCGTGCAGCTAGAGAGATGTGCTCTGGAGGCTGCATTTAGAGGTGACCAGGCTGATGCAGTCCATCGCGAGCAGTAGGTGTGGTGGGTGCATGAGTTCCGTTCCGTCTTGCTTTTGCCTTTTACAAGCATTGAACATAACTTTATAACTCTGTTTATTTTAGGATGCTCAGGTGCAGTCTTTTCAGTGCACCAAGCAAATCGTTGTGTCTGGGAGGACAGGCGGCGGTGCCTTTGGTCCCGCAAGGGATCTCAAGATTCAGAAGTCTCTAGCATCACCTGGCTGGAAACCAAGCCCTGCTCAGGTCTCATGTAAGGCCTATGAAGCAGTGCCTAACATTGGGCTGGACTCTTGGGGCTGGATTTCCTGAGGGCTTTAGATACCTAACTCCTGTGATCTCCCCAAAAGTCTTTTGAAAAGATGGACTCTCAGGGCCAAAACCTCTTAGAAACGTCAGCATTGCTATCCGGGGGAAGCAGGGCGAAGCGGAGAGGGAGGGCAGCCGTTCTAGCAGCAGTGAGTTTGCTTATGGAAGCAGTTAATCAGAACAATTACAATTAGCTCTTAACAGACTCTGGATACCGTGTGCCGGGCTTTCCCTGTCCTATGACGATGTCATGCCAGCTCATTACTTTCAACACTTTAATTTTCAGTGCTGCTAAAAACTGCTACCTCAGGAGGATCACAGTGCTCCGGAGAGAGGAGACTGCCCTCTCCAGTAAGGTGCATCCCTCTTTAGCATTACTTTCCTGAGGTTTGTTTGTTAAACTAGCGATGGAAGCAGTCAGCTGCTAATGAACAGCTTCCTTACCCCATCTTTTTACTGTGGACCTTCTTGTTCCACCCTCCCAAGCTCCCCCCCGCTCCCCGCAGCTGTTTAAAAGCTTGTTCATCTTCTCAAAGTGCTTTTAATTGCAGCACCTCATGCAGCAGGCTCGCAAAAGCAGATAGAAGGCGCAAAGGTCTCCTTTGCTGGAAAGTTACACTTTTTTTGAATTTGAAAGACCTCAATTAATAAAATATTCCTCATTGTTCGAAGGTCAGCTTTAGCAGGCAGGCCACGTGATCGGATGAGCGGCTCTTCCTCGGGATGTCTGCTTGCTGGAATCTCATTAATGTGCGCTCATGCAGCATAAGTGAAAGCAAAATAGGACGGAAAGTGGCCGTTTCACATATTTTATCTCCTCTCTACATCTGGTATGAGGCAAATGGACCCTGCCTGCCCCACTAATCAAATTTATTCTTTCACTCTACGCTTATACATCCTTCATATCCTTGCAAATCTCAGCTGATTTGAGCAGGACTCAGGGCAAAATGGGGTCTGGCAACTAGATGAAGAGGCCTTTGTGCTTCTGGCAATACGGGTTTTGTCGCTGTGGCTGTTCGGATCGCAGTAGCCTCGTGTGAATGAGGCCAGTGGAGTGACCCCAGACTTCCAGCCTGTTTAGCTGGGAGCAGAGTGCAGCCCGTGGTTTCTAAATTTATAAGTCACCACCAGAGCATCCATTTTAATAGAGTTCAGGCTACGGACCTTTGAAGGAAATTGTTCTCCAATAACCAACTCATGTGTAATAGTTATGCCCAAAGTGAAAGGTTCTCAGAGCAGTACATGATTTGACTCCTCCTTGAGGTGCACTTCTCTGATGACTTACTATTATTATTTATTATTTCTATGGTACCATAAATGTGCGTGGCAGTTTACAGCAAGCGCAGTAGAGGGTTGCTTGCCCTGCCTTGAAGAGGGTTACGATGTCCCTGCCCTTGCTCCAGCCAAACTTGTGACATGATCTGGATAAATAACTGGCATGCAGGGAAGGAAGAAAGAGTTACTAGCGGGAATAATGTGGCCTCAGTCCCCACTGTCTGTTTATGGAGGAAATATCTGGCATTAACTCAAATGCAAAGAATGTCTAAGGGGAGTAATGGCGGAGGGGGACAACTAAGAAAATACACTGGGGAATTCACAAGTGCGCGATATCCCAATGACCAGGAAGGGTTTTTAGAGTGAAGCTTGGTGAAATAGCAACTGAACCAATGATACAAGCTCCTTTCCCTTTTACCAAGCTGCTGGGCTCTGCATGCCAAGGGGCTGATCTCTGCACAGCCCCACATGGAGGTGCTGGCCAAGTGTCTAGTGCCTGCTCTGTCCTCTCTGATGTGGTCTGGGCCCTGGAGGAGCTATGTGTAGATTTGTTTTGCATGTAAACATGGTTTTCTTCATTCACTGGAACATTTATGAGCACTTTCCACCTCTGCTCCCCAACTCTAGCTAGGTAAGATCTCTGTTGGTCGTCTGTGTCTCCCAATGGCACATATTCCTATCCTTCCAGTAATGTAATCATGTGAAAAGTGCATATTCCTGAATCGAAAACTGGGGACCAAACTCCCAGCGCAGTTACGTGATAAAGGTGGTGCCGTCACATGAGGTACAGTGTAGTACCCCAGGGCAGAACCTGGGAGCTTTCTCTATCCTTACACTGGGCACAGATGACCACCAACGCAGATCTCTGGTTTACGGGTTAAGAGCTGGAAGTCATGTGTTTCCCCCAACAGCAGTCTTTCTCATGGCACTTCTGCCAGTCCACCAGCCTGCTGGAGAACAGACGTCCCAAGCCTATCCCCCAAATGTCTAGGCGGGCTGTGGTTCTGCCAGGCAAGGGGTCCAGCAGCCATGAGCGAACCTGGGAATATGTGATGGAAACAGCCATGGCAAGACAGTTTACCATGCCCCTGGAGGCAGGTCCTCAAGCTCTGTGCTGTCCTTCCCGACTGCGCTGCTTTGCTGTAAGCACACTCCTCCTGTATTTTCCGCGGCAGCTGGGCTGAGCAGAGCAACATTGCTTTGACACAATCAGTTTTGCCAGGGATTGCGCATTTGGCTGCCCTCCCTCACCTCCGAATCGGGACTTCTTGCCAAGTATGTGTTTCCCAGCAATGCACTTCCAACCCTGTCACCTGCAAACACAATTACTCCTTGCTTTCCATCAGCTTCATTAGTGACGGGGATGGAAAGGGGCTGAAATGGAGCGTGCTGCATTCATGGGCTGGCGGAGGGGGGGGAACGACATTGTTAGCAGGCAAAGGGAAAGCGCAATTGCCAAACCGGCTCTGTCAAACATAGTGCAGCTGTTCGTGGTGAAGCTCCCGTTCTGCGATGTAAGTCATCTAGGCATGAAGAAGGCTTTGAGGAGCTCGAGAAGGGAGCTTATTAATATCAGTATGTTAAGCACACAGAGAACGTAATTGTAATAGATCCACCAACGCTGCTGGCTCTGAGTAGGACTGAACACCTTCATTTCCCTGGGGTGGCAGGGGAGGCACAGTTCAGTAGTGGCTATTCAGTGACTTGCAAGGTTATGACGATTTTTCTTCATGGTGTTTGACACAAGAGTTTCTTTTAGTGGGGAGAAGCAGGCTGGAAGAATAAGCATGGTCATTTGATTCATTGCACAGCGGTCTCTGATAAGCATAGTAGAGCTGTCTCAAGCTTTCTTGCCCATCACCACTTCGAGATTTCAGTTTCTGGCCTTACCCAGTCCCATGTCATACTGATTTCTTCTTTGTGTTATATGCCTAGACTGAAAGGACCTCAGGGTATTTGCAGTGCCTGTGACCTTCCTGCTCCCTTCCTGCATGGCCAGGATTGTGGCTTTTTGTCCTTTGTCACTCTGGGGCTCGAGTTTGCTGTGGGATCTGGACAAGAGTTTCTTTGTGGCAGATGGCAGAGGGGTGGAGTAGATGGTCTGTGGTCTCCTGGAACTTAAAATTTGCACCGTTGCTTGCCACTTTGTGGGTAGGGAGGGCCTTTCTTGAGAACCAAGCTGATCCCTCCACCCACTGTTCCTAAGGAAGACAGGGGAGAGGAGATGAAGGGAGGGGGGAAAAAGAAATCATACTCTATTCTGTGCGCCCAGACCTTTGGTCTGTCACAGGAAGCAGTTGTATCCTGTTCCTACCTGCTCCTATGAGTGAAGTTGGGTCTTTCAGTTACCTTTCTTATACTTTTGGGGGACTGTGACTCACTAGACTGTGACAGGGATTTGAGCTTTCCTGGCTGCGAGGTGCACCATGAGAATTAAGACCGGGATCTGCTGGCTGGCTGCACAGTGCTTTCCCTGTAACAGGAGTTAACTAGGCTGCTTCCTCTGTGTCACTGTCTCGTGGAGGTATCATGGCCTCTAAGGCTGCAGAGGTCTATCATAATTCATGCATGCATTTATGGCTAATGGAAAGACCAAAAAGGCAGGCACCTCTCACAAGCACCGCTGCGTGAAAGTAGCAATAAAAAATACATGTATTTTAGTCCAGTCTGGATTGGATTTTGTGGTAACGGCCAATTTTATCAGAGAGAACTAAATTTCAACTTATTTTCAAGGCTGTAACACAAAAGCCTAATGTTCCTCCAAAACAGGCAACATTTTCCTGGCTTTCTTTGAAAATGCAGCGTCACTGCCTTTGTTAATGTTTTGGACAACACATTTGAGCCCAAAGCAGGCAGTAGGCACGGACAATTTTTTCATGAGTCATTACAGTTTGGCAGGTTGTGGACAAACGGAGGAGTTATGTGACCTTAATAGTAGAAAGTCTCATGTTGTGTGAGTCTCCCAGGTTGCTTTCAGCAAAGAACATCGTGCCTTGGGGCTGAATCACTGCTCTGGCAGTGGAGATGGTGGAAGGGGGCTGAGAAGGAAGCAATGTGCACAGGGATCCCTCCCTCAGTGCTCACTTCTTTGGGCAACGTAAGAGCACATTTCCAACGAGACTGTGCTCCGAGGAATTTATCTGGAGGTGGCTGGCAGAAGGCCACCTTCATGGATAGAGCCATGTAGGTATGGTGAGCTCCACAGTGAAACGAAGAGACCGCATTTGTCAGACTGGCTTTTTCTTTCATTATTTGTAGTGACAGCCCCTTCATGTCCTCCTGCTCTTCCCTCCTAAGCCTTTACTGTTACTCAAAACTTCCCCCAGAGTTCGAGGAGGTAGAGACCGTGCAGCTGAGGTGTTGATCTTCTTGCCAGAGCTGGGCACATAACAACCAATGGTGAATTCAGACTTCATTTCCTTGAGAGCTTTGGGCAAAGCACGCTGTTTCCAGTGAGTGATTTACCCAGTGGATTTTGAAATGCTGGCAGAGTTAGTTATTTTGCTAGCATATTTCATTATCCAATTGTCTGTCTGTGTTCCCAACACCTTGCTATGTAACACCTTCTGGTAGTGCCTTCAGCAATTCAGCTAGTGTCTGCTTTGTGTGGTTTGTTTTCTCATCCCATTTCCCAGGAGAAGGGAATGCAGGAGAGTGGGGGGGGGGGGGAAGATTGTTGGTTTGTTTTCAGAAGGGAGTTATTCCGTTGATTTATTCATAGTTAGTGTCCACACAAGTTTGTGTTTATGTTAGGAAAAAAACAAGCTGAGGAAGCATTCCTCACACTTGGAGCTGGTCCTTCATTTCTGGAGGAGCTCCTTACTGGTCTCTGCTTTGTGGCATAGGCAAGCTTTCATCTGTGTGTGGAGCACCCCATGGTGCCGTGGAGCAAGGCTGCCAATGCAGCCCTCAACCTGGGGTGTTTGTGCCCTAAAATGCCCAAGTCAGCACTATGTAGTAGCATGGAAATAAGGGGCAAGACCTTGTCCTAATTCACTTCCCTGGAGGGAGTGCCTCATGTTTCTGAGGAGGCTGTGGGTAAAGGTCTCAAATGAGACTACACAGTGACTGTGGGCTCTCCCAAGCACTGCTGTCTGCTGACCAGCATCAGCAGACTTTTGCTTGAGTCAACCTCATCCTGCTGTTGATCTTGGCCAAGCACTGAGCCTTGATGACAGGAGTAGTGTGCTGAAGCAATAAGCATCTTGCAAACAGCTGGCACTTGAATTCATCTTATCTGACCAGTTTGTGTTCAGGCTGCTTCTGGTTATGGGGCAGGTCTGGAGAGAGAGAGGTGGTCTTTGTGTGAACATCATGGGGGAAGTGCAGGTTCCAATCCCAGTTTGGGTGTATCCCACCAGGGAGGTCTCCAAGCATTTCTCACATCCCCTGGATCCCTGCCACCTTGCAGGCAAGGGAGCAGTACTGCACACTCTTTCATTAGCAGTCAGCAGTATGGATGCGATATACTGCTTTCATTATCTTTATTTTTAGCCTCTGTATCCTTCTAGCTCATCTGTTCCTGTACCATTAGCAAGGAGCAAGTGGCCAGAGATGCAGGAGAGAGAACTTTGCTGAGCACACTGGGAGGCCTGCTAGAGACCAGACCTCCAGAGTTTCTGAAGTAATTGCTCCCAGGTTTACTCCTGAGCCTTTGGCATTATTGGAAGTGGGACCTCCCTGAAGCCTGGCCATTCTTCACTTGTCCCCAACCTCCTACTATCTACCAAGATGTCATTATTGGCTGAAAGCAGTCAGATGGCATAGCTCCCTGGAAAGCAGAACTCCTTGGTCCTGAGCCATCCAGGCCTTCACGCAAACTGCAGCACCGGCATGGCCCCCTCACAGTATACGTCCAAGATAGCGGAGTTCTTCCCAGTGAGTCTCCCAGGGCCTGCACTTCCCCACTGGCTGTCCTGGTGCACCTCAGTTGTACCTTCTGCTGAAGTAGTACAGAATTCATCTAGCAAGTAGGTGTCTCATTACAGTCAGAATTACTCTGTCAGCCTTTCTGTCTTTCTCCGTTTTGTTCCTAAACCCACCACATCCATCACACAGACCACCGGCCCCTTTCATTCACATTCAGCTTAGCCTCTGCCACAAGCTCCACTCTGTTTTCCACTGCTCAGAGCTGGTTCTGTAGAGAAAGGACATTTCAGAGGTTACACTGAAAGAACAGCAACTCATGGGATTTATATTCATCCCATGCCTCAAAGATCAGGCTGTAGAAGGCTTCTCCACAGGTCCTTTGAGGAGCCTCGAGAAGCTGAACTGTCAGCACCTCACCGCACTTTAATCCTCCTTCTTAATTCCCGGTGGGTCTGATTAGGCTGACAAAGAAACGAAAGCTGCCAAAGCACTTACACACAGACACTGGACAAAATGAAGCTGAAGAGGATAGAGTGAACAGTGTTTCTTTGTACAGGCTTCCAAAATGGCCTTATTTGATAAGCAGAAGTGCCTTGTTAGCAAGAAATGGGAAGAAGCACTAGCAGTTACCTACAGACATCTCATTCATTTTAATTCCAGAATGTCAGCAAAACTGATACAGTCTGAGTAGTTTCCTCGAGACCAGACTGAATGAGCAGTAGGTGGTACAGTGAGGGCAAAGATTCAAGAAAAGGTGTATGGTCCACTGGGAGGTGAACTTCGAAAGAGTCTTTGGGCCACGAGAAAATGTGTGGTCATTGCATTTCAAAACAAAAAAGAAAAAAGGCTATGTGGCCAAACTGGTACGATCATTGAGCCTAATCCCCTCTGATCCAGGTTCTCTTGTGCTTGCAGTAGTCTTTGTACATGTCTTAGAGTCAATGTGGTCTCCATATGCTGTATGAGTTGCAGATTTTTTATGAGACTTGCAGTTCGTGGTGGCCCACAGCAGAGGAATCATTTTTGGGGCACGTAGCAGCTTCGTGGTGCATCAGCAAGTCTGGGATGTGTTTCCAGGATTTCTTCCAAAGCAGCAGGTTTCATTTTTGCTCTCAGTTGTAGACACCACTCTAAAGAAATTAAACATAACCAGGGCCTGTAGACTCAGGCCTGAATTCAGATCCAGAGGAGGTAGGTGAAATACCGTGTAAATGAAGAATAGCACAACTGAATGGATGCAGTAAGCCTTCTGTCTCATCTTGTCTTATCTGTCTTGCTGGTATTTTGTTGGAAAGGTGTACCATTAGATCTCACTGTGGAAAATCTCAGTCTAATATCCCCTGACTCACACCCCAAATGCTACAAAGGGAATCAGTGTAGTATCAGTATAAGGCACATCCCGTGCCGGATCCTGAGTGAGATCACTGCAGGGAATCCACTTGACCTTTACATCAATGTCACTTACCTCTAAGCACCTCAAAGTTAGATCAGTCTAACCTGGTTTTCTGGGTTCCTGCTATAATCAGAGATAGGCAGCTCCCAAAAGTGGTTGTGTCCCTCCACAGATGGTCCTGAGCCCAGTTCCTCTCCAGTGACTGTTGGAGGAGACTACAGCTACCTCTGCTAGACCCTTCACTGTTAGACAGCTGGGCTAGGTGAGATTATTTCCACAAGGACTGTGCGTCAGCTGCTTTCCCATTCCCTCTCTCCTGTCGCTTCTTGGTTACCAGGACACATTTGTCTTGAGTAGCCACTAATGGCTATGCAGTGAATTAGGCCTGCAGTAAATAAATATTGTAACTGAAGTACACACAGCTCAGTGTGGAACATATGTCAGAAGAGATTTTTGCCCTGTTATTGCTACTGCCAAAAGGAAATTAAATTAATCCAGTGTGTGAAAAGTCAGGGAAAATGTCCTCTGTGACATGGCAAGCTTCCTGCATGATTCTTCTGGCTGAGCCAGCAGCAAGACAAAATGCAAGGAAGGTCTGTGTTTCTGGACTGAAAGGGCCTTGAAGCCGTGGTTCCCTGGTCACTCAAGGCTGATGCATTGCCTGCGGTCGAGCAGGGTTGTGCTGAGCCAGCCCAATTAGCTCTAATCATGTAGCAGAAAACACCACACAAACACTTGACATTTACAAGTCACCCGGCTTTTACATCTTCTGAGCATGTTACAGATCCTAAGAAGGTCCTCCTCACCACCACAGGTGAGTCGCTGCTTCAGCAAAGAGCTTGTCTTGCTATATCTGCTCTGATTTTGCCAGTAAAATGGAAGTGTCCCCATGCCGTTGCTTGGCCTGTACCACGGAGATGAGGAGAGCAACAAATTGTGCATGCAAGTGTTGAATTGTTCCTGGGACTTAGATTTCACAACAGAGAGCTCAGCGTTGAGTCTCGGGAAATTAGAAGAATCCCTCCTTTTTCCGCAGCGTGGAAACACGAAGTGCAGCGTATGTGCTCACTTCAGCTGTTCCTGCTGGCCCTCAGAGTCTGTGCAGCGTCCCACATCCCTGGGGGCAGACATGAACCAGCCTTCAGGCAGCATTGCTTTCCTTCTCGTTCCACCTCAGGGGAGGCAGCGTGTCTTGCACCCTCCTCCTGCCAGCCACATCCTACACAGAGCCCTTCTGCCTTTTCCCAGCAAGTTGCAAGCTCTGAGACTCCAGAGGAGGATTTTACCCATGTTTCAACACAACCTGCTTTTTAAAGCTGCTGTATACTAGGATCTGATAAATGCAGGGCTATTATCAGTCCTGAATGGCACACTTCATTTTCCATCCTCCAGTGCAGCTTTTCTTCATGTGTGCACTGCCTGTGCTTCCTTGCTTATTTGAAAAGCCTAGTTTCTCCTTGCATCCCTACCATTCATGTCTCTCGCCTGGTGAGTCTCCAAAATTTCTCCTCATCATTGATCAGGGGCCTGCTGCCCTAGGACATGGCATAGGCACAGTTAACACTAGTACTTGGGGTAGCTTCCTGTGAATATACATAAAACTTCTGCTTTACCTCCCTTCTCATGTCTCCTTTAAATTCTCCTTGTTTGTGTTACCTCCAAACACCCCGAGGGTACTGTCCATTGGACAAACCATCTTCTCTCTGCATCTCTGCACTTTGCTTTATATTTGGATGTCAGCTCTCAGATTTGGCCACTAATTCTCTGCTTGTTCCCAGTACGCATGGTGCCGAGCACAGTCGTGTTGTGGCCAGCACTCCTGGGCAGGAAATTCAATATCAGAGAGGGACCATATTAACTTCAAGGTGAGAGTGGCAACAGTCGCATATAGGATTCACAGTAAGCGCCAAGGGTTCAGTATCTAAGTAGGCAAGCCAGATTAAAACATACCATCCCTATGTTACTGAGCAGGTTTTGAAACATAACAAGATTAGGAGACTGAAACATGAGCATTTCACAGAATCACAGAATGCCTGGAGTGGGAAGGGGCCACTGAAGAGCATCCGGTCAAACCCCCTGCTGAAGCAGGGCCAGCTAAAGCAGATTGCCCAGGACTGTGTCCCATTGGGTTTTGAATATCTCCAAGGATGGAGAAGCTACACCCTCTCTGGGCAACCTGTTTCAGTTTGTGCCCACTGCCTCTTGTCCTGTCACTGGGCATCACTGAGAAGAGTCTGGCTCCTTCTTCTTTGCACCCTCCCATCAGATAGTTACAAACAATGATAAGATCCTCCTGAGCCTTCTCTCCAGGATGAACAGTTCCAGCTCTCTCAGCCTCTCGTATGACAGATGCTCCAGTCCCTTAATCATCTTTGTGGCCCTTTTCTGGACTTGATCCCGCAGGTTCATGTCTTTCTTGTACTGGCTAGACCATAATTGGACACCGCACTCCAGATGTGGCCTCACCAGCGCTGACTAGAGGGGAAGGATGACCTCTTTCAACCTGCTGGTAACATTGCCTAATGCAGCCCAAGATACCCTTGCCCTTCTTTGCTATGAGGGCACATTGCTGGCTAATGTTCAGCTTCTCCACCAGGACCCCCAGGTCCTTCTCTACAAAGCTGCTCTCCAGCCTGTGGACCCCAGCCTGCAGTGGTGCATGTGGGTAGTCCTTCCCAGATTGCAGGACTTCCCTTTGTTGAACTTCATGAGGTTCCTCTCTGCCCATTTCTCTGGCCTGTTGAGGTCCCTCTGAGAAGCAGCACAACCCTCTGGTGTATCAGCCCCTCTTCCCAGTGTTTGAGAGTTTCACAGTGCTTGAGAGCTTTTTTCATCCTGCCTCGGGTGGCAGCCAGAGTCACTGTGAATCTCACTGCTCGGAGCTTGGCTTTTGTGCATCAGCAGGAGAGCTTCCAGGGTCCCTGGAGCTCATGGTCTCCTAGAAATGTTTGAAGTCCTTCCTGTGGACCATTCTCCTTCCTGAGGAAGGATTTTGTGTCTTGGAAGAAAACAGTCTCTAAGCTGTAAAATTAAATCCCTGGTCCAAATGTGTGCCTGGATGTAGGAAGGATCAGTCCATGTTCTTTGAGTGCTAGGTAGCTGCAGGCAGTGCGGGGAATTATACTTTTAGGAGGTGCTGCTGAAGGGCCGTTGGGGCTGGATGCTGGCCCTGATTCACAGGACATGATGCTGATCAGGATGAGGCATGCCATTTGGCTCTGAGTGACTGCCGAACAACCCACAGAAGATCTGTACGTCCATGCATGAGATAGCAGGGTGACTTTGATCTGGCTAGCATCCACCTGAAAATCAGCTGTGCTTGTGGAGCGGCGAGTCCTACAACTAGAACACCCACTTGCAAAACGCCAAGCTGTGCAGAGAGCGCCAGGTCATGACAGTCATCAGTCTTCTGTCACCAACAATGCAATTTTACTCATAAAAGAGGAGCAGGAGTGAAGCATTTAGATGAATAACTACGCTGCTGAGCAGCTGTTAAACCAATGCCTTGGGCCCCATCCTCACTAGGACACCTCAGAGCCCCTGGAGCCCCACTTGACTTTTCCAAGCAGTGAGCAGATACCAAATTACACCTCGCATGATGATGGAGGTGACACTCCCCTGGCCTCTCCAGTCCCAGACCTCATTAGGGTCTGTGATGCAGAGGTTTCTTACACATTGCTCGCTTGTCTGGCTGGTCAATACCGAATGATCAGCCCACATGTGAAACCTGCCCTTTCCCCGCTGTTCTGTGTTCGATGGCTGGTAATTTCCCTGGCACGTGAGAGCTTTGGAAAATTAATGCAGAGTCTAGGTTCACACCTTGTCACAAAGATGCAAAGTTTAATAAACTGTGGAGCCACACTGTTGGCTCCTTAGCATTAATGTGGACCAGCAGCTGGAAATAACTCTACAGAAGAAACTCGCAGCAGGATATCGGTGCCAGAGCACCCAGAAATTCCCCAGCAGCTGCTTTGCTCAGCTGTTGGAGAGATTGCCTCTGGAAACAGCGGCTAAACTGAACCAACCAAAGAGGAACAGTGCCCCAGGCCAATAAAGATAAAAGTGCACACGCAGTCTTGCAGAGATTTAGGAAAACTTTTTTTTTCTTGCTTTAATCTCCTGCATCTGCAGAGATTTGTAAGGTCAGCCCGCACTTTTCCCAGGTGTCACCGGATATCCGACATCCCTAGAGCTTTCTGGATCCCCAAGTGTCTCTTGTCCTCCCGACTCCTTCAGGCTGGTCCTTCAGTTTAGCTGCAGTCTCATGTGTTTGCGTTGCTGCTTCAAGCACCAGCTCGTAGAGCAGGGATAGTGCCGTGTAACATCTGGGCTTTACCCAGGGCCTCAGCACGGCTATAGGGATAAACTAGAATGCCCAAATCAACACTAACTGTGCTTCCGTATCAATATGTGTTTACTGAGAGAGAAGGGAGATACTTTTTACCACTGAAGCTTTTCGCGCCTCCTAAAGCTGCCTGAAAACTTTGCAGACCATGTCCTTTTGCAAAAATGAGACTCTCCCACTGAGGCCTGCTGCAAACCTCCTTAGTTTAAGGGCATTGGTAGTTCCTAGACCCAAACTAAAATAACAGTGGGGTATCAAAGAGCCTGCATGCTATCACGTGGTGAGTGAGCACCTTTAATAGTCAAGGCGGTCAGTCTGATGGAAGCAGTAACCTGCTCACGAGCTGCACAAGGGGCAAACCGTGACTCCGCTTTCTTGTGCTGATGCAAGGGAAAACGTGCACTCTCTCCCCACAACGCTGCTCTGGGTTTCGAGCCCCTATTAGAGGTGCTGAGCGGCAGCAGCGTGCGTTCCCGTCACTGCCGGTTATACAGCGTTAGCACCTGCGGAGGAGGGAGCGGGCAGCGCAAAGGGCCACACAGCCGCTGCCCTCGCAGCACGAGGCAGCTCTTACCAAGCACAGTGGCAAATGCCAAGGAGGTGCATGTCGCGGGTTAGCTTCGGTGTATTTGCAGGCCTGGATCCCTGGGGAAGGGTGGAAAAGAGGGCAGATACATAGCATTCAGCCCCCACACCGGGGGCTGCAGATCCTCAATTCCTATTCCTGTTATAGGATCCACCCACTGCCTTTAATGATTCATGTCACTCACTTGTGTCACTTAACCCCTTCTGCCAACCTGCTGTTACATCGCTTTCAATCCACTATTTAATTGTATCTGCTAGGCCTCCTTGCTGTTAGTGCTCCAGATGAGAAGACTGGCAGGGAAGTGAACTAGTTCAGGAGCATGAGGTAGAAAGGTTCACAAAATGCAAATGTTTTGGCTGTGGGATGGGCACAAACCTGTGGGCACTGCCTTTGAGTCCTAAACTCGCTGCCTCGACCTGTTCTGGAGAAATCATTGGCAAACCATGTCATCATTTATGAAACTCCTCTTCCTCCCTGGGTTTCGTTCAGGTCTCCTGAGCTGTGTGCTGGTAAGCATCTGTCTTAAGATTTCATTTAATGACCTAAACACAAAAGCCCTTTGACCATCTGTGGTTCTGGAGAAAGTGTTGTCCACACACGGTCTGGATGTTCTGGCGCCAGAAACCAAACGAGGAACCCAATCTGCGATCTTTAAAAAATCAACTTTCCAAGCTTACCTTGTACTTGCTTGGGACCTGAATTGTGACGCTTCACTCCCTGGCTTTGGCAATGATGGACATATCCAGCGATTCATATGCTAACATGATGTAAACCTTCTGCGGGAAAGCTCTTGATGTTCGAATTCCTTCTGGGTTTCAGTGGTGTCTTCGTGCTACCTGCAGTCCACAAGTGCCGCAGAATGAGTCAATCTGGCTATTTCACTAAGTGTAGAAAGCACGCGGGGACTCCACTTCTTAAAGAAGGCCTGGCAGTCTCCAAAGGGATCAGTTCATCCATGTTCAGCATTTTTCTGCGACAGTTCAAATGGTGGAAAAAATGAGCCTCTTTTAGAAGCAGCTTGAACATTCCTCCTTCCAGGGCTGGGCTGCGAAAGGGCCGCATGAAGAATGGCTCCCGCAGAGGCAAGCGGAAGAGCCCGGATTAGTTCCAACTGTTTAACGGGGAAGGGTTAGAGATGTTTTTCACGACTGATTATCATGCACAGCGTGCGGGTTCGTTGTGCGAGCTCACACGCTCCTTCCTTCGCAGGCATCCCCGGCGCTGGCAGGTCCTGGTAAGGCAGCCGGCAGCGTGGGCAGATTTCTCGGCACACATGCGGTAGGTCGTACTTACTGAGCGCAGGCGACAAATCCTTATTGCTGTGCAGCATTTGTTGCACCCAGGAAGATTTTTTCAGTGCAGCAGCCACCTGGAGCTGTGGGATTATGTCTTCCACCACACAGGGATTTTGATAGCAATGATAACGCGCCCAGCTCGTGTGTGTTGCCCACTGAGAAGTAACGCCGGGCTCCCGGGAGTAGCACGGCATGACGCCGTAACACAAGGCTTGCGGTATCGATCCCACGCCGCAGGAGTGCTGGGCTGGCAAATTGGGCCCTCTGTGTTGATTCATTATGCCGGGAACACGGAGGGAAACTCAAGGAGAGATTTTTTCCTGGTTCTGGCATGCATTATTTGGCTTTGTGGATCATTCCTCCTGCTGCGGGCTTCAGCATCTTTTATAGGTGTGAGGAGCTTTTCCCCCGAACAGTCATGGAAAAGATACCCCCCCAACAACGCTTACTTGAAATTGGAGTAAGAAACATGGGGCAGTCTAAGAAAATATTGATGTTTTGCAATTACTGGTAGGCATCAAGGAGCTCCAAAAGGCAAAATAAATTAATGTAGTCCTTTCAACTAACAGAAACCATAGCAAGGAGACAGTAAAAACATTCCTTCTTGTTCATGCACAGAACATCTGGACAAAGTGCAGGTGGAAGAGATCTGTCTTGTGAAGCAGGAAAAAAAAAGAAAAGCCAGTGGCATAATTTTTTTTAAACCACTTACTTTCTTGGTGTGTATTACATGCTGTAAAAGAAGGAGGCAAACACCTAGTTTCCAGCAAGTTTCTGTAAAAAACATGCACCTTCGAAAAGCCACGCTGTGCACGAAGCCGCCCTGGAGCAAGCCCACGCTGGCAAGGCAAGCCGCACTGTTGTCCACGCCGTTGTCATTGTCACCCTTTTTCCTCGCAGTCTGTCATCTTCCCAGCCCGACCGTCGCCTGGGACTGGGAGGAGGCCAGGCAGTGCTGCAGGGTGATGGGCACCCAAGAGCTAGGAGCAAAGTCACTTTGCAGGAGGGTCCTACGGCAGTGAGGCAAAGCTAAAATCTCCGCTTTGCAAACGTGAGGAGCACGGAGAGAAGCACGGTCATAAAACCCACAGCCATTTTTAGCGTTTTCCTAAATGAGATGGATGGGGCTAAGTCCCTCTTTAGCAGCCAGCAGTTCCCACTTTGCCAGCAGGACCTCAAGAGCCCAGGTCTCGTGATGGGGCCGGGTTGCCATGGTGACTGCTGGGCTGTCCTCAATAAATGCGCAGCGAGGTTGTGTGCGAACCGAATGTGGGGACTTGCGGAGTGCAAAACAATGAAATAAACCCAAGTGGGACTGATACAAAGCTCAGAAAATTGATGAGGAGATAACTGCGTTCATCAAAGAGCTGCAGTCTTCCCCAGTAGATCAAGCTAAGATACTGGGAGAGGACGCATTATACTAACTGCATTTTGAGAAGTGTTTTGTGCAAATGGTGGAACACAGTCAAGTTGGGGAAGGCCGAATGTATGACTGACTCAGCTGGAAATTGTCTGCTTTCTTTTTTTTTCCCTTACACTTATTAGAGCTATTCACTGTTCTCGCCCAGCACTCCTTCCTGTTCCCACGCCTCTCGGGGTCACAGCCTCTCCCGTCTCCCTGCCCGTCAGTGCTCGTTCTGGCCCCGGCACCGCTCACGCTAAGGCTGAGCTTTCCTGGTGGCCACTACAAAACCGCCCTCTGGCCGCTGTAGAGAACGAGACCGTGGTCGCGGTGGTACCCCCCAGGACCTGAGCCTGTTTGCCATGGGAGGAGGGTGGCCGTGAGGTTTCCGTGCCTGGCTGAGATTTAGCAGCTTCTGGCAGGGAATTTCTGTGCAGCTGTGGGAGACTGGGTGGGGTATCAGTGGGGATGAGATCCCAGGCTAGCCTTCCCCGCTGTCTTCCTTATTTATTTGTGGGCACGTACTTAGAGGTGGCTTTGCCATGTTTACGCCTGCTCTTCCCTGTATTCTTCAAAACAGCGGGGTGCTGGTTTTGTGCAGCCCCTTGCACAAACGTGCTGTGGTCCTGGTACGGGCTGCTGCCCATGATCGCGTTAGAAGCAGTAAATAGGAATCGGCTTTTTCAGGGTTGGACCTGGCGACATCCCTGCAGGGCTCAGCTTCTCGCTTTCAGTGTCTACACCGGGCTGTGACAACAACATGACACTGCTGCGGCGCGCTGTGCTTTGGTGCGAAGGCCAGCTACTTGTGTCCAACATGCCGCAAGCCGTCAGAAGGGCTGCGAGCACTCGGCTGTTGGTTTGACTTCTTCCCAATAGCTGGCAGGGCAAAACCACTGACAATTTGCAAGCTTTCCTATTCCATTTTCGTTGTACGCAGTCACCGGCTGCCACGTCCAGGCAGAAGGATTTGCATTGCAGCAGCACTCGAGTGTTCAGAGCAGTGGCAGTGGCTCCGTGTGCTGGCTGGAAGAGACTAGGAAATAGAGATGATTTTTATACCTTTTTTTTTTTTTTCTGTAATCATGAAAAGCAAATGCACCACTTTTTCCTCCCCTTCTATCTCCCAGAGCCAATATACAATTCTGACAAACCAGCCCTGAATGCAAATCCAATAAAGTTAGCATAATTGTCTTTGTTATGAGGAGCCAGAACAGGCTGCTCTGCATGAAAATCAAAATAATAAACCACTAAAACATAATACAATTGGGTAATTGCAAACCTGGCTGAGGATCCCTGGGAAGATGTGGGTGCAGGGTGGCGCGGGGAGAGCTCTGCGAGGGGAGGTCTCAGGGGCTGAGCTGGGCCACTCCAGAAGGCTTTTCTAAGCTTGCTGATGATTTCTAAAACATGCGATGGGGGTAGGGACAGATTATTTTGTTTTGTTAATGTTGAGCAGATCAAGAAGGAAACCTGAAGCTTTTCGTGGTCACAGGAGACAACTGCGAGACCTTGCTGCTCTTTTGTGTGTTGTTTCTGATTTCAAAAGAATGAGGATCACAAACAAAAATTTCAAAAAATAATAACTCAAAAATTTCAAGATACTCTGCTTAGAAAATACTGACACAGAACCAAATCTTTCCTTTTAGGAACTTTCCCAAAATACACAATTCAAGTGCCATGAATCTGAAAGATGGGATGCGAGGGAGCGCCGACAAATGTCTAGGCAGGAAAAGCATTTGCTCTCTGGTCCTACCCGCCAGCTCCTGGAGTCCTGCGAATGCAGGAGAGCTGCAGCTCTCCGAAAAAAACAAATACAAAAAGCTACAGTAAACTGTGGCTTTTCTGGTTATGGGATTATTATAATCTGATTATTATTTCTTGATATCAGGAGGTGAGAGGTCCCGCCACCTGGAAGGCAGATGAAAAGCAGTGATTTTTTGAGGCAAGCCTCTGGATGTGGAAAGGGAGAGGCCGGCAGGGATGCAGCTCCCGGGGAGGAGTACGACCCCGAGCGCGGCAGCCCCGCGCCCTGCCACGCCGCTGCGGATAGCAGGGCTTCAGCGCCGTTCGGCGACAGGCTCTTCCCTTTGCTGCCTTCCCTTCCCCTCATTCACTTCTTGCACTTGCGTCCACTTTCAGAGCACGCTTGCCAGCTGCTCGGTAAATAATTGCTTTTAATAGGTTTCCCTGTGCACCTTGAGGCCGTCGGGGCCAGGGCTGATGTGACCCAAGAATATTTCTTGCATTTCTCCTGCCTCTGCTAAGTAGGCAGCGGACTGGATAACGTGCTGAAGCAGCCCGGGCTTCCCAGCCCGCTGTTGGCAAATCATAGCCCATGTGGGAGAGCAGGAGTTGGGGTTGCATCCAGCAAGGGGAATGCTGAGGTTTTGCGGCGCGGTGGCTTGCCAGTGGGACGACCGCCTCCGATGCGGGGGGCTCTGGACGTGAGAGCATCAGTTCCTTGGGCTGTACTTCGTTTCTTCCCTTCCCTCCCCAAGTCTCCTGTTTCAGCCTGTGCTCTTAAGGAGGCCTCCGAGCTCATCTGCACTGTTGTGTGAAGGAGAACCAGAAAAGCTTGAACCAACCCAAAGTGCTGGGGCTTTGAAATAACACGAGAGTCCCTCCTAGCAGCAGATGCTCTGAGCAAAAGGGGCTTTGGCATCTGCCTTGATTTCAGCAGCCCTTCCCGGAAGATTCAAAGGGATGACCCCGCGTCCAAATTCCCAGCGAGCAGAGCCCCAAATGCCTTTGAAATTCCCTCTCTTTCCTATGAAGAGAAATTATGGATGTTTGGCCTCGTAATATTTATGTTCTCAGCCTTGCTATGTGTATTTTTCTTAAAGGGCCATCTCCCAGGGTGGCCCTGAAATTCCCCCTGCCCAAACACACCGAGCAACATGTCTTCTCCTTTGCAAGGGTTTTCAGCAAATGCCAAGGGTGAGAGCCACAAACCGGAGGAGGAAAGGGTGATGGACGTACACAGAGATGCTGTTCCACTTAATGTAAATAATTACATATGCACTGGGGCATAGAGGAAGGAAAATGAGAGGGGGACGCTATCTCCCCGCAGTTAGACAACACCTAAAGGAGACCTGGGACTGTGTTGCCGTGCTGTTGTATATAAAGCCAGATAGGCAGCTGAGAGCTGCAGAAGCGATGCGGAGCTATAATCCCCCTTATGAATCAATCCCTGCACCGCCTGCGACAAGGACAACATTGGACCTTGATCTCAGCTAGGACCTCGCAGTGTTACTGTCATAAAAAATATATAAATACCGCATTTAATCCTCTTAATTGGTTCCATTAGTGCTGTTCTCCGGTGTTGGCTGAGGAATGAGGGAGTGTAGAAACTGGTCTGGCTTATCCACCCTGGCACACGCCGGAGACGTTGCTGTCATGCAGAGAGAGGAGGCTGTAGAGGGCCTACATGGGAGAGAAAAGCTCCTCAGCACTCGCCGAAGAAGTCTCCTTCCCTCCCCTTCCGCCCCGCACAGGGGAGCTGGTCCCACCAGAAGCTTGGCATTTCCACTGGCAGCACCCAGAAACCTTCTACAATGACAGACAGCGAGTGTCTAATGAGAGAGGAAAGACTAAAAAGGAGTTTGGAGGAGCGTAGTTTTCTCTCCTAAGCCTTTGCCGATGACAGACGCTCTCGTAAAGCATGTTTATTGGATTTTCAAACAATTTAATTAGCGTCTCCATCCGTGATGGCTGCAGAATTGGTACACAGCCATCTCTCAGGATGGCAAAACAGAAGTGCCAGCATTGCTCTGCCTGCAAGGGAGAGAGGGCAGGGATGACTGAAAAGGGAGGAGTGAAAGGACTAAGGGAAGAAACAGAGCTTGGAGATGTTTCTTCCAAGAAGTGAGAAGACTCGAAGTGTATCAAGACCTTCCACCTGCTTCCTTTGTGCTTTCTCGAGGGGGCTTTGCAGGATGTGAGCTGCCTGCCATCCCCAAGATGTGGAGGTGGATGTGTCCCAGAAAGGAGCAGTTGTGTTTTGCCTTGCTCCCTGTCTCAAAGTGGGGACTTTGCCTCTGCTCTGGAGCAAACTGAGATATTCCCTTGGCAGAAAGGCTTGGCCTTGGGCAGAGACAGCATGTGCCTAGCCAGAAGACTGAGGAGACATGGACACAGCTGTCAGTAAGGCACAAGTCTCAGCCTACCCACAGATCCAACCTTGTTCCCATCCATGCTGTTCATTCCTTGCCACCAGAGACCTGCCCAAACCATTCACCTTGCACATTTATAGGACCAAAGCTCTTGTTCATGGAGTCCACAAGATGAGGACCTCACATGCTGCTTCTTACTCTACCAGCACTGGAGTATGTTTGAAGATCGTAGTTCAAGGTCGGCTTTTCCTGAGCCTCATCTGGATGCTCTGAGACGAAGCTGTCGGTGATTACGGTCACCAGCCTAGATGGAAAGCCTGCACATGGCAGACTTCAACCCAGCTCAGCCCACCCACGAACCCACTGTTCCTGTCTCAGCCCACCGCAGCACAGACAAGTCTGAGCTAGATGGGCCAGCAGATCCCACTTGCTTGGCACGGAGTTACTGCTTGGGGGCCGCACACCATGGTCTCTCCAGCAGCGGTCTCTCCACAGCCCATGTGCTGCCAGCTGTGGGCCTGACAGCTCTTTTTCCAGTCAGTTTTAGCTATTTGCAGTGGTAGAGATACAAAGAGACTCCACGTGGCTGCACCATACAGACACAACATGTTTATGAGCTTGAATTCCAATTAATATATGGGGGCTGTCTGTTTTATATCAGCATTCAGCTCTTCTCTTATATGGCTTAAGTACGTGCTGCCCAATCCTTTTGGGGCCCATGGTGTCACACTGGGCAGCCTCAGCCTGCGTCCTGGCCGTGGCTTCAGCAACGTCTGGCTGGCATCCCCCAGGCTCTCCTGGCTCCAACACCAGGAGCTCCCCAGCTCACCCCGCTCCAGCCGGCCGTGCTGCTTCCAGCACCCACAGCATGGAGCGAGGCCCGGCCCCACATTGACAGATCACCGACTCAGCAGTGCAGGAGATAAGAAGCAGGACAGGAAAGAAGGAGAGAAAACAGAGGGTGAAATCATATATTAGGGAAGGGGCGGTGGAGAGCAGCCAAGATGAGCGCTTACAACCAGCTCCCTGACGCCGGGCGAGGGGGAGCCCTGCAGCCCCAGAGCAGAGAAGGGGCTGCTGAGCAGAGCAACTGCCCTGTACCCTGGGTCTTCCCCTCAGCAGAGGGCTAGGAGTAAAATGGAGCAAAAATCATCATAATAAAATGGAACAAAAATGATGACCATTTTTCAGTAAGAAAAAGTAAAAATGAGACATTCTGGCTGGCATGAACCAAGGGAGGGTTTTTGCTTCAGGAGGAGATGGATTTTATTTTGCCCACTGCTTATTAATTCAGCCTTTATCCAAAGCGCTGGGACAAGTCCCGGATCATTCTCCTGGACCATTGCAATCCTAAAGGTGCAGATTTTCCAGGGATTTCTGGAGAACTAGCAAGGAAGGTTGCTTCCGAGCTAAAAAGGCGGCTACCAGGCTCGGACCAGCCTGCTGGGGAATTGCCTAATGCTTCATGCTCTGTCATTTCACCCAGCTACAGGGGGCTTTCCTTCGGTTTGGCCCTATCTTGCATGGTTTGAACCCAGCTGAAAAATGCTCAGTTTGGTTCTGGTCTGATCTTAGCTGATGCACTCAGCCCATTTACCATTTCTCAGCTGTTTTCAGAGACAGATCCCCCTTCCCTTCTTCCACCACTTGTCTCTCAGCTCTCTGATACCGCTAATGGGTTGCAGACCCATTCCCCCCTCATTCTGGCTGAGAACCTGCATTTTAATGACATCAGTGTTTGCATTACGTGGAGGCTTTTACAGGGAGCACAGGAATGTAATTTTGCCCTGTACAGTGGATTTGCACTAAAGGGGAAAAAAAAAAAAAAAAGGCAGCAAAGACTTTCATTTTTTACAAGAAAAAGTGGTGGAAATTACTCCGTAGCAGCAAATCTGTCCCTGTGGGTATCCTCTTTGATGTGCGAAGGAAAGGAATGTTTTAGTTGATCTCAGTATTTTTAATTCTCTTGCTGATTTTGAAGCCCTCTTTAGCTTTCGCTACCAAAGGACTGTAGATTACCCTGTAAAAGCAGTTCAGTTATTGTCTCTCTTAACCCCAGCCTAGCCTTCAGTTTCCCATCATCATCTTTATTATGTCTTCTTTCAGCTGGGGATGAACAAGGAGCTTTATTGGAAGAAAATGTGAGAAATCTAATAAGAAAAAACCCCTCATGTATCATGCCAGAGGCCGACACCCCAGTCCTGTAACCGATGCCATGTGCATGTGGCACCAGGACCCCGAGAAACCTCTCTCCCATCTGGAAGGAGCTTATCCTTCTTAATTTGAAATTTCTGGTCAAAAGGTTTTCAATGTTATTTTTATCGTTTCTGTAATAGATGCATGCAATTGGGTCCAGCTGTCATACTTTTTCAGAACCAAGTTCTGACTCGAGTCTGCTCCTCCATTTTCAGGAGAAAGGTGTTTTTCTGCTCTAACTTAAAAAATAGAGTTTCTTTTTCTTGCTTCTCATCAGTACGGGACAGTTCTGTTCAGCAAGAGACAATGAGAATCTGCCATGGGAAATTTCCCATTGAGTAAGCCCCCTACTCATTTCTTTCTAAATTTTCCAGAAATATAGTGGCTGTCGCTTTCATTAATCTCTCAGAATAAATTCAAGCTCTTAAAAGCCTTCCACTGCTCCCGCTCTGCATTATTACAGCCTGTTCTGCTACTTTTGCATTTCCCACACAAAGCTACTTTTGCATTTCCCACATAACAAGAATATTTTTGATATCAGGACCAGGCAAATGCCTCTTCAGAATACTAAAGTTTTTTTTTTTTTTTTTTTTTTTTGAAGAAACAGTAAGGCTTCCAATTAAGCAACTAAATGCTGCCTAAATTTCAGTAGATATTTGTTTGTGACATTCAATACATTGTTTGCATGTTGATTTTATGGTGCTACTTGTAAAGTAAAGAATCTCTATTCCTTATATTAAAGATTTCTCTCCCTTCCCCTCATGAGGGCAAGTCTTTGTGTGCACCGAGATTGACTCTCCGTGATACGGCTTGCTTACTTGGTGGCTGGCTGTTTAAGATAATTGTGCCAGTGCCATTAACACGAGTTCAAATGTTGTTCAATTGTGGGAATATAGAGAACACTGTTGCCGATCGGGGTCAATCGGGAGCCGAGCTGAATGCTGATAAGATTGTAAAGGCGATGTTTATGCGGGAAGTCTCGCTCGTTCTCTTAACGTTTTATTTTTTCATATCATTTTAAGATCTTCAAATAGCTGTCTAGGTGTGTTGAAGGGCTTACAGAAGGAAGATCGACTGGCAGATATTATACAGCCTTAGCTATAACTGAGTACTGTTTTTGAAGTAATAATATAAGGTAAAACTAATGTTTCAAGATGAAGGATATTCTTTGGGTTGTGGGTGTTCAAACAGAGCACAACAACATCTCTATTCAGCACACTCTTTAATTCTCCATTAAAGTAGATCTCATGTAATTGTAGCTTAAACCTAGCTGAAAACTCTCCCTGACAATTTCCAGGAGAAAACTGAGCTTTATCGGAGAAATGTTTTTACTTTCGTATCTGCTTTTCTTCAACATTTGATTTGTTAAAATTACCCGACAACAACAACAAAAAAAAAACCCTCAGCCACTCTAAAATGCATCTGGAAGCTGACAAACAGATTGAGTTTTGAGCCAAAAAAAAATCAGCGGCTTCCGTCACATTTTTGTTTGCTTGAGGGGTTTTTGGAGGGAGGTGGCAGGTTTAAGACAACAATTCTGAGCTGCCAGTTGCAGATTTAGGTTTTCCAACACGTCAGTCCACACCTTCTGAGAATTTTGAGAAAGACTAAATAAATCCCCCTTATTTAAATTTTCTGCAGAATGAGGCTGTGTTTTCCTGCCAGCCTCCCCTCTAAATATGTGGTCCACTTCCAATAGGAAACAGCCCTTCGTTACAGAGCAGCCGCCGCCGGACTCCCTGCTGCTGCTGGGAAGCTGTCCGTGGCATCCTGACGGCCTGCCTCAACACCACCGGCTTCGACGGAGATGGTTTTGTTTCTTCTCTCATTTGAACTTCTCCTGCCTTCAAACATCTCACAGAAGCACCCTGGAAGGGATCTCTTAGTTGTGAACCAAAGCCCAAGCAAGACCAGGAAAGCCCGGCCGTATTTTGATTAGTCTCAAGGGTGTATAGTTACAGTGAGGCAAAACGCTTCCCGTTAGGTCTTTCCATGGCTTGGCAGAAGGTGGAGGGTTGCCCATCGAGGAGCTAAGCTTTGTTCCAGCTGTGCTCCAGGGCAGACCTTGCTGTCAGCCCCAGCTACCCCCAAAACCAGCTGCTGAAAAGAACAGAGTGAGGGGAGCAAAGGAAGAGAGAAAAATGTGTTTGCTTTGAGAGGGTATGAGATGCCTCCAAGCTACTTTTTTCTTCTTGAGTCCTTCGCTGCCCTCAGCACCCTGGGGAAGGGGCTCTGGGCACCCCAAACCAGCAGATGGAGTAGACGGGCAGGATGAGGAAGGCTCCTGCTCATTCCCCTCCTGAGCCCATGGGGGCGGCGAACCCCCCTCTCCCAGTTTTAAAGGGGCAAGTGTCCTGTCCTTCAATCTCTTCTATTGGAGCTCCTCCTTTAAAATATATATATATATACATACATACATACATACATACATACATACATGCATATATATATATATAAAATAAAATATTTTTTAGGCCAGGGTCTAAAAAGGATGCGTCTCATCTCCCCAGCTTAATCTGCCTACCTGTAGTTGGGCTAGCACAGCGACTGGAAATCTCCAAGGCATTGCAAATAAAAAAAACCTGGATTCTGCACGACTGAGATGGCATTTTTCAGCTGATAAGCAGTTAGCCTCCAAAAAATCACCTCACTTTTCCCTCCTGGGATTGAATGAGTCCATTTACCAAGGAGTCTGGCCATGAGGATGTGGCTGAAGCTTGTATCTTGGGCCAAGATTTCTAATGGAGCCTTTCTATATTTAAAGGAAGGAGGGAAGTGCGTCTACCCAAGCAGCCCATGTTGTGAGAGCCTTTGAGAAGAGGAACAACTCTACCAGAGCTCAAACTCTGGTCCTCTGCCACGATGGGAACTGGCCCCTTCCTGTCGCATGGGGCTTGACACTTGTTCTGCTGCATCTTTAGCCCCACTGCAACGACTTCCATAGCCCCCCAAGCCCTCAGCCTCTTCCCCATCAGGAATAAGCTGCTTCCTCCCTCCTCTAAACAGCCATCCACATCTTTAGAGCTTGAGGAGCTCAGTTTTCAGGCTGGCACTTTGCTGTAATTGCTTCTCCTTTCTCTGTGCTATGCAGTGAATTCAGCATCTTTGTTTAGCTCACTCACCCATCTTGTCTCTGAGGAGCTAATGAGCTTTGTAGGAAACAATCTGGCCAGAATGAGCCCATCTTGAAGCAACAGGTAGACTACCTCCAAGCGGGACATCCCAAAAGCATCCTGCCCGCCTCTCCCTCTGCAACCAGCATCTCCATGGGCACCTTCTCCCCACACATCCAGGCTTCACTTTTGTGACTCACTTCATCTTCTCAAACCTTTCCCGGTTCTTCTGCCTCAGAATTCTGTCATGGCAGGGGCTGAAGTCAACGTGGTCAGGGGGACCAGCCTGCTCAAGGCTATTGACTAGGCAGCACGAGCTGGCGGCGAGGCTGTCATGTTGGGCCCCAGGCGCCAATCAATGCTAATTCCCTGCTGATCCTTGCAGTTGCTGGCCCGTTGCTGAAGTCAGAGTGCTGCACTGCTGTGCAGTGATTTGTGGGCTGTAATTGGCTTAATGCTTGGCTTACCCGTTTAGTATTGCTAAATGGCATAACATCAGCCGTCTTCCGCTCACACCAGAAATAAAGCTCCGCAGGCATGGAAAACTGTTCAGGCTCATGCCACGGTTTGCTCGCTAACTGCGCGGCAGTTCCCCACCTCCTAGTCGTAGGCCGCTGCTTCGAGCTGCTCATAGAGGGGTGGCCCGTTGGGCCTCCCACAGTCCTGGCATTGCCTACCCCGCCTCCAGGGGAAAGGGGGGCTCTCATCTCCCGCTCACCTTCTGCCTCCTGCACATCCCACAGAGCAGCCCACAGAGGGGCCAAGCTGCAAGGGCCCTCCCACCACCTCTGCCCCAGAAGAAGAAGATGAAAGAGGAGAGGAAGACTGCAGAAATCAATGTCTACCACATCTTCTGAACTACCTGCAAGCTTCATCTGGCGGGCTGGTGCCTCCAGCAGCAGATGCAACTGGCTGATGGGATGCAGTGCAATGCTTAATTCAGTGCTCAGTTTCCATCTCTCCAGCCTCATCTTAAATACCAGGGGGCCAGAAGGCAGCACAGGAGGAAGTTGCACCTGTCTGGGCCAAGTCCATGACTACATTTGGCTGTCTGCACTCTCATTCTCCACTCAGTAACTCCAAGTGCTGTTCTGAGCCCTGACACCATCACCTTGCCTGCTCTCAGAGGGGACTTGTCTAGCTTTCTTCCTCACATCCCAGCTGGCCAGTGCAGCCCAGCACCATGCACACTCAGCTCTGGCAGGCCATAACATTTCAGGCAGAGTCAAGGAGGCGAAGGAGTTCTGCCTTTGGACATAGCTGTAGGAGGATGTCATTAAGAGGGAGCTCTCTCAGCCTTGTGCTGCATGGCATGACATCCAGAAAAAAGCAAATGGAGGTGATGTGTTCTTGCTGATTCTAGTATACCCCAATCACAGAGCCTGTAGAGCTGATACTAGGAGAGGTCAAGTCCTGGTCAGAGATCCCAGGCTTCTGGAACCAACGTCCTTTTGTGGGCAGCCTCAGAAGGTCTCCTTGCCTGTCTTGGCCATCTTCATTGGTGTGGAGCTGCTGCTGGACTATAGCAGGCAGGCAAGAGGCCACCAAAGCAGCCAAGATGTCAGGGCCCTGAGTGCACCAGTAGGCCTTAATTGCACTGACTATCCTCAGCTGGGACATCCACCCACACACCCTCTGCCCGTGGACCAGGAGCTCCATTTAAGCTGAGGCCTGGCTCTCCAGTCCTGGCCTGAGCAATGTCATGTGTGTACCTGTTCCAAGGCTTGTTCCTGAACTGTTGTTTGGGTTTTCTGGATTGACCCTGAACCTGACTTGTTCCCCTGCCTTTGCCTGATGATCAGTTGATGGGACCTGTTGCTACGTGGGACTGTGCCCTGTCGGTGAGGACATTGCCTTGCCTGTATTGTGGCCGCCTGGCTCCCAGCTTGCCTCCCTTCATGGAGCAGCCCCACTCTTGCTATTGCCTGACGCAAGAAGCTCCAGTAGTTGTAGACCACAGTGCCCCTTCCTCCCCGTGGGAAACGCTCTTAGGTCCCATGATACTGCTCCAGGAAGGAGAGAGGCTGTCACTGGACCATGCTGTGTGGGAGCCAAGACTAGGAGGGTAAGCCCTTGGCAGGAGGAACCAAGGTTGCTCTTGAGGGGACAGAGACTCATTCCCTCCACATCCAGATAGGAGAGGAGTAGAGGACACCCAGTCTGGTGAGGAACTGTATGTCTAATGGGTGCTGTTAGCCAGGTGGGCTGGGCTACGCAAGATCATCAGCCAATGCAGAAGATAGATAGTCTTTTGGCTTCTGGAAGCAAAACTGTAGTTCTGCTGGGCTGTGGAGCTCTGGTGTGCCCCGCTGCTGGTCTTGTGAGAAAGTCTGGGAGCCGCCTGACCTGTCCAGGGTTGGAGCTTGTGGTTAAACTCTTCCTCTCAAGAGGGGAAAGACATGTGGCAATGCCACAGGCTGTGTCTGTTGTGCAGCCCTTCGATGGGTGGGTAGATGAGCAGATGCCGCAGAGGGTGATACTGCAAAGCAGGGACTGTGGCCACCTCTGCTGCTGGAAGGGATAACATAACCCTGTTCCTGTGCCTGCCTCTTGTGCTTGGTATCCCTGTCTGCCTCGGACAGCCTTCGCTTGCTTGTGCAGCACTGCTGGGCTGTGTTGAGAAGCTCGTGGGACTGCAGTCTGCACCTGGGGAGGGAGGCAGCGTGTCTGCAGGGGTGGCGTGGAGGCCAGTAGAGCTGGTGTCCGCTGCAGGAGCTTGCACTGGTCACGGCCTTGGATTCCCGAGTCTCGGCCGGGGGAGAAGGGAAGGTGTCAGTTCTTGTCTAAGAAGCATGTAAACAAGATTAAAGCCCTGTGAATTGAGGAGTGCTCATTGGGTTTATCTGCATGATGAAGGTAGGAACTTATTTCACAGTGCTAAGTGATACAGGTAATATTTCCAAAACAAAATCTCCAATTTGAAATCCAATTAAGGTTGCTAAGTAACAACATAGTTAACCAGCCAATATTTGCTAAAGCCAGGCCTTTGCAAGCAAGGGAACAGCTTAAACAAATTACACAAACAATGTATAAATACACTAATATTAAACCAAAACAAAAATGTATATTTTACTGCAACACAAAACCTTTTAACACTGCCTGCCAGGATTTTCCTTGTTATCTGTGTGTTTTCAGAAGCTGTTTTAATGCTTTCCACTCCGCTGACTGGGGGTCTGTACTTAAACTGCAATATTGCTGGGGTAGGAAAGCAAGTTGTATATTTAATTTACAAGGTAATGTGTAACCTTGTTGATGAATGTATATCTTAAGTGCCTGAACTGAGGGGCTGAAAAGTAATTTTGATGAAAAATAGTTGCTTGAGCATGCTCTTTAATTGTCAAAGACTTCAACATAACTGATCTCCTCTCAGAAGTTACTGCAAGTTTTCCTAAAACTGGTTGTTTTTCAAGTCCATTCTCAGTAGACAGATGCATTGATCTAAAAATTGCCTGTTTAGCTCTGTTTAACACCCAGTTTTCCCAGCCTCCTCGCTGAGGAGCTTTGATGACTCTCCAGCTGCCCAACCTCCTGCCGGGCTGGCTAGCGAGTAGGGCTCTGGGCCGGCATGGAGCAACTGCATGTCCCACCAGGAGGTCCAAGCCTGGGACTGGTGCTCTGGCTCTGAAACACCGTGCTAAAGCTGTATTGGCACAATGCAGATAGCTGAGCATCTTTTTTTTCCCTCTTTTTCCATTTTTTTACTCCAGCTTCACATTTTAACCACTCCGTGGTCATTTGTGTTTGGCCAAAGGTTTGCAGTAGGCTCTTGTCAAAACTCTATTCTATTTCTGTCTCTGTGGATAAGTGGGATTTCTGCAGAAGAGCTGATCTAGGGCAGTAGCCCCCCCACCTTTGCAATGAGGGTCCTTTTTTCTACTTCTCAGTGGCTTCTGGACTCAAGCTTCAGTTGTTCCTGAGTGAGGGAGGGGAGATGCTTCACTGGGGGGTCTGCTCCCCAGGAGGATTGTCCTGGCTGCCAAGGCTCCAAGATATAGATAAGCTCGCCACGCTTAGCTTGTGCAGACCCTTCAGCAGCTCTCCCATGCTTAGAGCAATCGACGTTTCTTCTCATGCTGAAAAGGCCTCTTTCCCCACACTGCTTTTTTCTCCTGTGGCTGCTGCTTCATCTTGAACTCAATACATCATGACCAAAATCCTTCACAGGGGACTGGAGCCCATCTGGGGAAGGTGAAGAACTCGCACCAAGTGAGCAAGGGGAAGCAGCCCCACGTCTGTCCTGGTCCCCTGTCCTGCAGGCAAGGGCCAACCTTGGGTTTTGGCAGAATGAGGTGCAAGCAGCCGCTGGGCACCAGTGATGGGGCAGGCCGTGCTGCTTCTTGCCCTCATCACAGTAGCGTGAGGGCTCCTTCGTGACCCCGCTCAGGTAGGAAGAAGCCTGCACTTCCACTACTGTGACTGGATTCACCATCACAAGGAGGAGGGCAATAGCTATTCCACGGGGAATGCTGCATTTGCTGATGCCTTTTAATGATACAGGCAAGCTTGGTGTATTTGTTTGAGACTCCTCTGGGTCCCCCTGGGAGTGGAAGTCCAAGTCCACACGCTTGTGTTGATGTGTGGGATGTGTTGAAGGGCCTTCAGCAAGGAAACCAGCTGCGAGGCTTTGCTCCTCCTCAGGTGAGCCCCTTGGTTCTGTGCATGCTCATCCCAGCAAATCCTCTCCCTGTCTCTATTCAAGGATCTTTGTAAATATGTGGATTAGAAATGGCAGAAGTTGCAGGCTTGTATTTTTTACTAAGGAAAGACTGTAATTCAATACTTACTCTGTTATATCAAGGGGAAGTAGAAAATCTTCCTTAGATCAACCTGTGTTGAAGTAGGTGTCAGACTTTGTAACAAGTTTCCTCCTTTTTTGTGCAGTGCGCTGTTTGAATCTGATTCCCAAGTAGAGCATAGCTGATCAGCTGTATATTTATTCTGTCTAACCTCTCCTTACCTAGCAGTAAGGCCTCAAAATTCCCTTTTTGAATTGACAGCGGACACCAGTCAGGCCTTCTGACTGTAGCACTGAAACACTCAGAAAACGTCCCTTCAAATGAGCAGAACACAAGTCTCTGGGCTGGAGCTAGTGAGATGAGGCTCTGGCTTTAGCTCATGGCTGCTGCAGTGATTTCTTTGCAGTCTTGAACAGCTTGGGGCACTGCCTGCCCAGGCTGTGTTCGTAGGAGAAGATCTGGGGAGAGACAGGAGAAGGCACATAAATGCATGAAGTGAACCAGCTGAAAAGTACCTGCATTTCCAGATCACTCCCAACAGCACCTCATGGGGAGTACTAGGGAGATAATCATCGCCCTGGTGAGTTAAAAACACCACTTGAGCCACTCTGCTGGGGGCTCAGGTGCAATCCTGAGGTGCCAGAGGTGATAGCAGCTATGGGATAACAAATCCGTGCGGCAAGCTGAAATGTCTTACTCCGCCAGCTTTCACAGCGCCTGAGAGAGAGGTGCGTAGAGTGCCTGTCCGAAGGCTTTCTGCAAGGAGAAGAGAGACTGCATCAACTGCTCAGCAAAAGCATTCTCTTGTCTCTAATCTCACCAAGTGACAAGCAGGTAGACACCAGAACTGTGCATCCATCCCAGTAATGCATTGGAAGGAGAGGTTCAGTGCCATGTCTGATAATGCCACTAGCAGCAGCTCAGCTGACACAAGGCTGCCTCAGGTCTCTTCTGGGTCAGAATTTGTTATCAGGATGAGACATGGGAAGCATAGTGTGCTTGAGGCTTGTATTATTTCACTGTGATTGGGGATGAGGCTCATGCTGGTCCCTGTCCAAGTAGCTGCTCGGATCCTAGCCAGAAAGCCTTGTCATCAGAAAAATCCAGCACTCTCCCCTAAGACTTCCAGAAACTTTGGGAACTGAAGCAGGCAACACCACTAGAAGAGCTTCTTTGAGGCCTGGGACTCTTGGCAGAGCTCCAAAAACTCCAGCTTCTCTAAGACTCCTATAACCAGCAGCTTTTTCCAACATCTCAAGCCTCTGGGCTTGGATTGCTTGCAGGCTGATGTGATAGTTGCGTATGCTTTTAGAAGTTGTGCTGAAGCTGCGAAACTTCTGTGCTGTCCAACTGATGTGACCTCTGACTGGCCACATCACATAAGCTCCATCCTGGAGGACACTAAGGCATTTCTTTGGCAAGGCAATGGAAAAGTATGTCAAGTGTGCCGAGACCCACAGCCTCCTTTTGCTATGGAGATGAGTATGCTATGGCACTGTGGACAAATGGAGCAGTATCCTTGCAGACCTATGGCTTTGGCACCTGCAAAACTGATGCCCGGGTGTCACTGCTGGCCAGTTTGTTGCTATGACATACATGCAGCCTGGGACTCCAGGGACCAGAGCATCAGACTCTTGCCCAAAGTCAGCAGCAATATAAAGTATCATGCCAGCCAGCTGAGACTGGATATAATGGAAGTAATGAACAGTGCTGCTTCAAATTAAAATAAAGCTAATGGAAAGGGCAAAGACCTTAACTGTCACTCTGACGCATCTCAGCAGAGTTGCTTATGCTATGCTGAGCTCACCAACTCCGGGTAGCGTGACCCGTCAGGTCTGAGGCTGGTGTGCCATCCTAATGATGCCTGCCTACCCCTCCCACAGGAAAAGGGGTGAAGGGCTTGAGGAATGAGAGTTTGAGGGCAGGCACCTTTATTTAATGCACCATGACAATGCATAACTAAAGATCTGCATCTCGCCGGATTTTGCTGATAGGTGGCAGTTTTAGCATGGGCCTGATGAAGCCTGTCCCAGTTTTTCCAATGACATCCCTTTAGCTTTCATCTTCTTACTGCCCCTTTGCTGTTGCTGGGCTAATTGGGAAGTGAATACTTTAGCAGCCCTTGAAGTAGTGGGCTAAATTAAGAGACCCTGTTAAAAACTGGTTCTTCTGCCTCCTTAGTAAGGACCGTGAACTCTCTTCTAGCTGCAGTGGTACCCTACCCCTCTATATAGGCACCGATGCAATGATTAGATGCTGTGTTATGTCTCCTGATCTGGTTGAGAGACTCTTGGTTAGGATGCCTAAACACTGTGTACTGGGGACAGAGGGCAAATATGGGACTGAGTTTTAATCTCCATATTGCCAGAAATGCTCATTTTGGGGCAGGGGGAGGAAGAAGTCAGATGTTTATACACTGAGGTACCATGAGCTGCCTCCTTTTCTCACACCAGAGGGATTAAGCCAGATTAACCAACTCCACATCCTGGCTACCTGGCTGCCAGGACTCCTGGGAGGAGATCTTGGGGCAGGCTGTACTGCTGGCCACCTCGCCCAGGACCTGCTGGGGCATTGGACCCTCCAGAGGGCACCTCCATTGCTCACAGGTGACAAGTGTCTCTTTTGGGTCTCTCTCCAGACTCAGTAAGCTGCTACAAAGACTGATGTAATGCAAACATGTCCTTCAGTGGATGTCTGAACTAGCCTTATTGCTCGCTGCTTGTCTAGGTGTTCAGGGGAACGGGAAAGAGTCTTTTATCTTGGAAGGGGCGAAACAAGTGGAAATTTCTATCGGGATTCCCTCAAAGGTCTTTGAGCAGAGCAGCAAAGTGGGGTACAAGGCTAGTCTTCTCTCTAGGTCAGCTCTCACAGCTGAGGCTTTGGTTTGGAAATGCACTTGGGTGGCCAGGGAATGCATATTTGTCAGGAGAGTGCTTTTGAGGAGGAGGGCTTTGTGTCTTTGATACCATAAAACCACTTCTGGGAGCTTTGCCTCACTCCGTAAGAGGTTTTGCATCTCATTCAGAATTCAGTGAACACTCTTGTGGGTTGAGAAAGTAGAGCTTGGACCAAGCGCATATACAGGAGGATGACGGGTCTGGGAAGAAATCCATTAAGGACACCAAGTGTGAAAACTGTTGGTTGTGACCCGCAGATGTGTTCCTCATCAGAAATATCTAGCACATTGCTGTTGTCCTTCTCTCAAAGGGGAAGAGAAGAAAGTGCTAAATGTTCTCATTATTTGTCCAGACTGCTAAATCCAAATACCACCCTGTCAAGTTTTCCATGAAATGACATATGGGGAGCTCAGCGGTTCCCTCGGGTTTCACCTAGCACTGCTAGAATGGAAAAAGGATGTGGCACAAATGGGCCTGGATCTCACTGAATTCCTTCATTGTGCGCCTCACTCTTGGGAGGTCATTGGTGAAAGCAGAGACCTTAACCTCAATTTCCCTTGAATGTGGCATGGGGCCACAGTGACTGAGGCTGTGATCACTGCAGTGGTTGGACTGGGACCTACTAGGAAAGCAGTGGGGTGGGTGGTATAGCTCTTGCACCCTGAGCTCAAAAGGGAGAGTGTGGGTGTAATGCAGCAGCCTTCCAGAAGGGATCTACCTCAAGCAGAAGCCATTGCAGGGGAGCAATGCGTACCTCATCGTGTAGTTGTGGGTAAAGCAGTATCCTCTGTCTGATCATCCCAGGGATCAGTGGGCCCTTCTGTCTTTTTCCCTTAGACCGTTTACTGCTTATGTCCAGACGTTTTAGTACCAAACCCACAGCACAGCCTGACGCAAAGAGCAACGTGTACAGATGGCTAAAGAGGGGCAGGTACCTTCTGCAGCTGATCAGCATGTCACTACTCGGGCACGTCATATCCTCCACTATACATGCGTACTTGTCAGTCGTTTTCCAAGCAGTGGTGGAGTTGTGTACTGGACTCGGAGGCAGGAGAGCGTGTGTGCCTCGTATAAATGATTATTGCAAGCTCTCAGGTGCTGCAGGAGGCCTGCATTTCTCCAGCTTCCAGCACGGACTAGGCAGAAGCAGAATACGCGTGCTGGAAGGAAAAATGGTTAAACAGCATGGCCAGCAACAGGAAACAGGTGTGCCAAGTAAAACACAGCTCTCCCAAAAGCTTTGTGCTGCTGCCTCCCTTTGCTGTCCTCACCTCTGTGCACAGAAGTAGCTGCGTGTTTCAGCGGGAAGGATCTGCTCACGCGGTGCCACTGACTTGCCTGACTCAGTGCTTTAAATGCCCCTCTAAACCAGTATTACTGACCCTCTCATCTGGCTGTGCTTTCAGGTCTATGGTCCAGAAGACAAGGGAGCCTGATCTTTATAGCCTTCCTCCTGCTCTTAACAGCCAGTGTGAGCAGTGCGGCTGGGGATCGAATGAATGATTGCAGGCTGCTCGCTCTCGGAGGAACGTGCAGCGCTCACGGGTGCTGTCCTTGTATTTACAGCCCTTCAGAGCAGGCAGCAGCCCCTTGCAAGGTGTCTCGCTGCCTGTGTCACTTGTTATTCCCCCGGGGCTTTTCCCTCCCCCTTCCCTCGTCTGGCTGAGACAGCAGCCGAATTGAAATGCCGAGACCTGGCAAGCCGCATCTCTGAGGCCGAGATGTAAATCGATCAGGCAGTAACCTGAGCAGAGGGGCACCTGCTGACTTGGGCAAAAAAAACCCCAATGATAAATTGGATTAGAAAAACCACTGGATGTTGGTGCTTGGGGATGTGGGAGAGCAGAGGCTATGCTGAGGGGGAAGTGGCATAATAAATGGCACCCTTGCAGCATGTGCATTTGGGGGATTATATGTATATATGTACATTACCACCACTGTGGCTGTGTCCAAAACCTTGAATGCAAGGGGAGCTTGAGTGGCTGCAAGCAAAAAGAGTTGGTGCAGGTGAAACAACATGGTAAGGAGAGGAGGCTTAAGCTGCTTCCTAAGTCCGCTAGAGAGCAGCTTAAGGCACTGAAGCGGTCCTCACAGCAATCTCGAGGAGGAAGAATTACTGTCCAAAAGGCAGTCTGTGTGGGATATGCCAGCGCCTGGAGATTCACAACATGACGACTGCAGGCTCTTCGCAAAGTGAACTCACGTATCTGCCCTCATCTTGCCGCTGCCCAGAAAGAAGAAGCAGGACGCAGGTGAGCGGAGGAGGTGGAGAGGATTCATAGATGTCCTGCAGGAAGCCTCGCACGTGCACTGCTGGTGCAGTGGTTGCTGCTGCTGTTTCCACCAGCCACTGCTTACTCCTGGGGTGCCTCCGCCTCTGCACAGTGACCCAAAGGAGCTGAGAAAATGTGATGCTCATCAAGAGACTCAATGGAGTGTAAATACCTCCTGCATATGTAGCACAGGGCTGCAAACCAATAGCTGCATGAATATTCAGCATCTGCCACACTCTGTTCTGAAAGGGTTTTCATGCTACATATTCCAGCTCCTCCAGAGATCAGATTATTCAGTTCTAGGTAGGCTAAGGCTGCCATATGGGTGAGGGCAGGAGAACAGCCGCCGTTGGGAATTGTGTGCCATTGGGATGTGCCTTTCCAAGGAAGATGCAGACAAATGACATCACCGACAGCTTGTGTGACAGAGAAGCCAGAAAAACCGGGGAACAGCTGGCACCAGGCACACTTCACGAGTGGCTGCACGCGGTTGGAAGGTATGTATCTATAGAGCTGTGCGGGTGATAAACCGAGAATCTGGTGACGGGTCTGCCCACCCTTCCCAAGCCAGGGGAGACGAGGAAATCAGTTCAGACCTTTGCTTCTCCCAGAGGTGGAAAATGAATTCTGGTGTGGAGCTAGAGGCTGTGGGCTCCTGCGGCACTGATCATCCTGGAACGGCTTAATTGTGAAGGGCTGCTTTGAAATGAGATCTGGAGCTGAAGGAATGCAGAGATCGTTGAAACTATGTTGAAACCATGAAAAGCCTGGGAAAATCTGAAGGAAACAGTTTAACATTAAAATGTGCAACTCCATATTAGGAAGACTTGATTAAAATGTCACCAACTCCTAGGAAAAAAAAAATAGGTCTTTACACTGGGTCCTAACAACACAAGCAAATCCAGAAAGATATGGCTTACAAAAAGGCACCTCTTGGAAAGAGGGTGAGCAATGGGATTGTGGGCCAGACTGCACAAGGCTCCAAGGGGAAACAACTGTGGTCCTTCCCTATCTCGTGGCTGCAGCAAGAGGGCTGGGCTGTGTAGTCAGGCTGGCCTTCGCCCATTCCCCTCTGCAGCAGGCTTGAGGCATGTGCCTCTACCCCAATCCTGTGAGCTCCTGGAGCTGTTTGAGCCCCTCTTCCAGCAAGTCTTCTCATCAGGACTTAGTTAACTGTTGTTGCTTTCAGCTTGGCACACGCCAGGTTTGCTCACAACAAGCAGGGCAGCTGTCTCGAATGGAAAGTCTGGCCTCCCAGGTGTGGCACACTCATGCTTGCTGCGTGAGGGTGGACCTGTCCTCCCTTCTCACGGCTCCAGGAACCTCCAAAAGCACTCACCACTCAGCCTTGGGGTCTGGGGGTACCTACCTAAGCTTGTTACAACTTGTTCACACGCAAATGAGCGTCTTATGGCTGCCCACCAGCAGATGCTCTACAGCTTGAACTGTACTTGGGACTATGTCCGTGTAACAACTTACTTCTGCTGGCCCTGGCTGGGCAACGTACGAGCTGAGGGTCAGCAGGAAGCTTGCTTGCAGATACAGGTTGGCAGTACGAAGCTGTCTCTGGCGTAGGTTCAAAGCAAAGGTCATTAACATGCAAGGCACCTTCACTTGGAGATTGAGCTTGCTAATTAAAAATGCATTAATAAATCCAGTGTTCAGGCATAGACATAGTGAAGGAGCAGTCAGGAGCTATTAAGAATAGTGAGGAGGCAGTACCAAACAAGTCAAAAGAAGTCTGGAGCACTTGGCATGCTTGGGGATCGGGCTGTCTGGAGATACGTGAAGACTGGGCCCACTCTGGAAGAAGTAACTGAGGTGCTTGGTGGATGGTAAGGGAGGAGTTTCCAGGCTCTGTGGAGGAAGAGCACTGCTTGTCTACCCCTAGCGAGAGGGGTCATGGCTATGAGTGAGAGCTGGGGGACAGCCTGACGCGTCCAGTGGTGGGAAGTCTGTGACTTTCCTACCCTGATAACCTTACTGAAGCCAAAGGTGTTGAGAGTAGCCCAGCTAGCCCAAACTTTTTGTAGGTCCCTGATAAAGGCTGGGCAAGTGTGGGCAGAATATGGAGCTTCCGCTGCTCGTAGGTGCTCTTCAGTACTGCATTGTCTCGTGCACGGTGTTAAACATCTGTGTTGGGTTCCTTGCTTTTTACCGTGTGTGAGTTTTGACATTGCGCTCTCACCTCTTCCATGAAAGGACTCTTTGAGTAACTGCACATCTCAGGCAGCTTTGTAGAGCTGAGTGAGCCCCTGAAGGGTTAAGCGGTGTCACTGTCTCCTAGGTTAATGATGTCCCCAGATGAGGCAGGCAGAGCATTATTTACTGAGGACACCAAGCAGGCAATCGTTCTTCGGGAGAAAGTAATAAATCTTGTTACGTCTCAGTGATCCCATCACTGTTACTTACAGCAGCTGCAGTGCATGGCTGTGTTTGCTCCATCTCCTTGAATTTTGGCACTGGGGAGGAAGCCACGCTCTCTCCCTGCAGCAAATCCAGGGGACAGCGTGAGCTCTCTCACATTTTGATTATGACCAGGGAGCCCAGTTTGGGAGTAGACACAATGCAAGCAAGTACTGAGCCTCCCCCATGCCAACACATGTCCGCCCTGGGTTGCTGCAGCTCTGCCATTTCAGGTCAAGGTGTGCATGTGATTCAAGAGCGTTGTTTGAAGCTGAACCCTGCAGCGCTTCCAGTGCAGGGCCTGATGTCCCCAGGAGCATGGCTTGCACCCAGGCCGATGAGAGAAGCCTTCTCTAGCTTTGGACTCTGCATTTAGCTAAGTGCAGCAAAGAGCTTCCACTCAACCCTTAAATGAAGGGACTGGGGTGGATGGATTTTGCTTTTGTTAAAGCAGAAGGACCCTTTAACAAAACAAATGCAGTTTTGTAGTGGAGCTTTTGGAGAGCAAGGCTGTTCCTTGCCGTAGGGAGGCTAACCAGGGGAATGCTTTGTATCATTGCAGGGGGGTGGCCTGGGGCACCATCAGCCAGACCACCCGTGTCCCATGTAGTCCAACTCCTTGGTGTCGTGGCGCAAACTCCAAAGGAAAGAACCCACCCACAAGGACAAAGCACTTAAAGATCTCTTTGGCTCACAGGCACCTTTCTTACCTTTCCTCTGGGATTGTCCTTAGGTGGAAAAACTGCCTCTTCAGTCAACCATAGCCCTGCGCTCTTTGGATTTACTGGAGGGATGGGACACACAGAGTGATGCTGCTCCCGATTTTCTGCTTCCTCTTCCTACAGTTTAGGTCAAGGACAGCTTTACATGAAACCGGAGCTGAGCAGTGCAAACAGGGTGACACCGTTCTCCAGTCACTCTCTAAACTGACGTTTCACCGCCTACCCTCAGGTGGGAGAAGGCACTGACCCCTTGTGCCGTGGGTGCTGCCATGGTTTCATACAGGCTTGCTGTTGGGAGGCCTCAGATCTCCGGGGCTTACTGGTACTTGCCTCCACTGTGCCATGAAGCTCAAGCAGGCTTGGTGTCCAGTTCGGCTCCCTCCAGGTGCCTCTCCACAACCAGCACAGGAAGCAAATCGTTAAGACAGAGAGTCTCGTCCCCAAAATGAATAAACGCTAGGCTGAGATGTTTTCCTGCCTCTACTGGTATTTCTTTTGGTAATAAGTTTGCTGGCAAGCCTAGATGCCTAGTTAGTGAAGGTGGAGGGAGTAATTTCAATGAGTAGTGAGAAGACTCCCCTGTTTTCCTTCCCCTTCCCAGCTTTGGTGTTCAACAGCGTCCATGCCAGCTTGGGGCCCATCTCACCCTCTGCCCCCGAGGACAGTGAACTCCCTCCTCTGGAGAGGGAGCTTCCACCTCTGCCAAGAAGGGCCTTGGTGGAAAGGGCCACTGAGAGGAAGCCATATGTCTGAGCAGAGCTGGAAGAGACATCTCTGCAGCAAACAAGGAGTGAACAGCAGCTGCTAGCTCCATTTAAAAAAAAAAAAAAAAAAAAAAAAGCTGAAACTCCTTCCTCGGTTTGGCCCCAAACATTGTTTCTACCCCCCATCCTTTGCCCAAAGATGCAATTTTATCCACCTTAGGAAAGGACATCTTGCCTGGTCAGGAATGGTTGCTAAAGGCATATTTCTTTCTTGTCAACCTACTCATGGTCAGCACGCGCTTCAGAGGGGCAATGGCCATCGATAAATGGATTTTTTTTGACTGAAGCCCTCTGTAGTTTAGTTCTTTGATAATTTAACGTGCCATTTCATGATGCCCTGCTAAAATGTATAGCAAGCAACTGTGGAGGAGAGTGGAGCCAGACCATGTCTATAGAGATGGGGTTCAGGTATAGGTGGAGGAGGGGACATAGTGGTGTGTCACGAAGTGTAACCTACTCGGTGTCCAGAGAGGATTGTCATTAATTGAATTGAAAAAGACAAATGGCCATTAGCTCAGTCTCCAAAGGACCATAACTCTACTAATAATGACACTGAACTCCCTAATACTGATCTCTAGTATCTGTGAAGTTGTATAATTGATGGAATATCATTAAGTAAGAGGAATATGTCCAAATAAAGGGGGGGGGGGGAGAATTTGCAGAGACCTGCTGCTTACAGCAAAACTTCAGTGCCAGCTTTTCTAAAGCATGGAAACCTTTGAGTTTCATTTTTTATCCTCCTTCCCCTCTTTTTATTTTTTTTTAGGATGAAATTACATTCTAGGCAATGATTGCAGTGACATTAAGCTCAAGTGATCAAAAACTGTTTCGCTGCACTGATGTCAGCTGTTGAAGGGACATGTGCCTGTGATGAATGTTTGATATCTGCCCATCTTCCTTGATACGTGTCCCGGGAGGAAGCCAGGAGACAATCTGATCCACTCAGCAATCTCCTTGGCATTTCCGTGTCCCCTGCAGCCGTATTTCTCAAAGAGCTTCAGGCCATCCTTGGAGGGGGATTACACTTGATATGGGCTTGACAAGGAGTCTTTGGCCACAGCTGTGGAGCAGAGGAGGTTTGCTGTCAGAAAACACCAGTTCTGAAGAAAACTTGGTTAGAAAAAACCTTTCTATTATTAACATTGGGCTGGAAGTAGAGCAGCAAGCGAGCTCTGGCCCATGCTGCTGAAGGCTGCACATGGCAGTTATGGAGTCAGCAGGGGCAGAAGTGTTTCCAGTCACAGCTGTGATTCCTGGCCCCCAGCCTGCTCCTGAAACGCCACATTTCTGGGCAAGAAAGGAACCCCAGGGCTAGCTAGGGCTGAGCACCGCGCAGGCACCTGCGCCATCCTGCATGCTCCCGCAGTTCCCTTCCCGTTCCTGGCGTGGGCACCGAGTCCCTCCGGAGCAGGGAGGCAAGCGAGGCTGAACTGGGCACGTCCCGGGGCTGCGGACTTCACCGCTGACGGTGATATCGCTGTGATAAATTGCCGGGTGTCGATGCGATGAATTGCATTCATCCCGCACTGCTGACAGCTTTGCCTGCCCTCCGCTCATCCCGCCGTGTGGCTTTGAGCATGCCGGTCCTTGGGAGCAGCTCGGAGCTGTGGAAGCGATTGCAGGGTGGTTAATGATGAGGCTGGAGGGGAAAAAATCTCCCTTTGGGGAGTTCACAGGTAAACCATCTTCCCTGGAAACAGAAACGTTGCTACTGTTCCAGAAACCCTGCACGCTGACTTCCGTAACATCATGGTCTCGCAATCGCGTGCTCTCCAATAGCATCACCTAAGCGATTGCCCCCTAGGCAGTGAGGTTAAGTCATGGGAAACAGTTTCTATTTTTAATAATGTTTTTGCTAAATATCCTGTCCCTGACTTTCCCCAGAGGCTCAGAATCCATCTGCAAGAAGGGGGCTTTAAAAGGGCTTTAATAATAAATATAATACCACCATTCTTTTATGCTTGTAGCTATTCATGCTTGAGTGAATTCCCTGATCTTTTTATGGGTCCATTGAAATATATTGTGCAAGTCAAGGGCAGGCCTGTTTTTAAGCTTCTTGTGTTCCCCTGCTTTAATTCCTTTTATCTCTAGGTAACCATCTGTATAATGCGGTCCTAGTGTTGTATTTATCCGTGTACAATAGCAATCAAGTCCAGAGGGCAGCAAACAACCTTACTGTTCCCAGGGAGGGAAGAGCGCTGCTTCTCCAAGGGGGCTGGCTGGCCACTCGTTTCTCTAGGAGGCTGTAAGAGCTACTGCACAAATAGCGTACAGAGCTGCAGCACCTCTGAGAAACTTTCGCCACTAAGGCAAAGGAAGAGACAGCTACCACCCACCCTACCTTCAGTCTGCCCTGGTAGGCAGCCCCCCCTTGGACTTTGAGTGGAGCTCTGTAGCCATCAGAAATGCAGAGTTTTAACCCATTAAAAAAAAAAGAAAGAAAGAAAAAGGAAAATCCTTCTAAACACCTTTTTGGCCCAGCCCTATATGCACCATGCAAAGGAAGATGTTCCTTCTCCATTCCCTCTATTTACTCTTGGATTTCTAACTGACTGGGTGTCCACTTACTTTCTCCTCTGATATTCCTGTGGAGACTTCTCAAGGAGTAGAGGAGCTCCCTCTGAAGCTGTCAGGGCCCAGTTAATTAATTGCCCTGACCAGCCTCAGCGAGGACTTCCACCGACCCATCCTCTGCCCATTGATCCTTGGGCTCCATTTAAGCCCAGGCCTGGCTTGAGCTATGTTGTGGGTGTTCTTGTCTCCAGCCTGTCTCTGGCTTGGACCCCCTGGATAGACCCTGGACCTGGTTCATCCCCTTGCCCTATCTGCTGTGTTCAGGTGCTATGGGTCTGTGCCCTGTCAGTGAGGCCACTGCCTGTGCTGGGGTCATCTGTGGCTCATCCTCCGTCGTGGAGCAGTCATGCTCTCTGAGGAAGCACATCAAACTGCTTGGCTCTTCATCTCCTGCAGGCCACCAACTCTGTGCAACAGCTCTCAGCCTTCTTGCAGCTGAGGGTTTTCCATCATCTACCCAAAGGAAATCTTTGCAATGACAACTTCTGTCTTGGCCACTCCTGGATTTGACCTACTGGAGCCTCTTGGGATTAAATCTCTTGTTTTTCACTGATAGTGTTAATAACCTGTGCATCAGGGAGCAGCGAGGGCAGGCTGTTCCCGGAATGAAGTAGAGCTTGGAAGCAAGGGTAACAGCGAGGCGGGCAGGGGCAGTAGCCTCCTTGGCAGGCCCCAGTCATACTGTAGCTGATCAAGGTGAGCAGACCAGGTCCCGTGAGGTGGTCAGGGGCAGCCAAGAGTCCAGACTGTCAGGCAAATCCATAGTGATGAGGCAGGTCTGAGGTCAAGCTAGGAAGTCAAGCCCACTGGTCAGGGTCTGGATCAACAGTGTACCTAGCCAGACATGGCTGCAGCGGAGCTTGGACAGGGACCAAGGGCAAGATCCTCGGCTTAAATGCAGCTGCTGAGCAAGAAGGGGGAGGTCCCCACCCAGGCTGCTGCTTACAGCTTTTTCTCAAAAAAATTCAAGGCCAGCTGAGGTTTCTCAAGCAGCTCTTAGAGAGCTGGCCTTGAGCACATCCAGCTAACCTCTCAAGATGGAGTGTAGTACACTCCAGGCCCTCATGCTGTGGTCCTAGCATTGGCTTTCTCAGCTTGGAAGTGTTAAGAAGGCTTGAATGAAGTGTTTCTTGCTCCCTGCTCTGCTACAGACCTACCTGCATCCCACTGGTCTTGCAGGACTGTGCCTGGGATCGGCATTCCTTCTCTCCATGTGGATCTTCTCTTTGTTACTCAGTATGAATGGTGGCCTCTGGGCTTAGTCTTCTGCCTGCTATTCCTGCTCTTACTCTCCACAGTGGTTCTGGTGGGAGAGATGAGGCCAGTCATTTTCAGCGAGACTTGCTAGAAGAGTTTAGGCTCTAAAGTTCCTCCTTCTCTCTGTGGTCTTTCCTCACTTGCTACAGTTTGGAAAATCAGTCAGACATGTGCGATGCCACTGAACTTAGTGGGATCCAGAGAGCCAAGTTAAGTGACAGCTGTACCTCAGACACTAGTGGCTCAATGACACTTCTCTTTCCAGCATAACCTGGCTGTAGAGTACCTTGTCCACTATCTCTGCAAGCCTCTCTAACAGTAAATGCAAATGCAGAGCAAGGAAAGGAAGGCCAGGACTTAAGGAATGGGATGTTGCTGTCACTCTTTTCTCCTAAATTTCTTTCCTCTATGACTAATTAACAGCCATTGCCCCCATCCCTCTCCTCTTATCAGAGTCCACCTCCCCGTGCAGACGAGGCGGTATTGTCCATGCAGCCATGCAGTTGCTGTTTGCCCTGGTGTGGAGCAAGCCCAGACACGAAACCCCACATAGCTTCATTGCTTGTTTTTTGTTTTTCTTCCCCTCTGAAATACTGCTTTTCTCTCTCGCCTCTTCCACACAGACCTTCCATCTCTTGAACAGCCAGGCTTGTGTTTCTGCCCCAGAGGTGTCTTTGCTCAGTCTTGCCTGATGAGTTAGCTTGCATCTGCTGCACCCAGTGAAGTTCTTGGCTGACTTGGTGGCAGAGAGAGAGCCCAAGGAGTTTGCCCTCTGAGCATGACAGGCAGAAGGATGGGAATTTCTAAAGTAATTTACTGTAAACAATGATCCATAATAGGTCACTTCTCTCTTCAGCAACTCCACAATTAGATGCATCGGCAACATGAATGTAATTGGACCGCACTCCCAGGCACTGGAGGAGTCCAGAGGGCTCTTGCCAGTGATTTCCATCACACCGCTTTGGATTTTATTCGTCTCTTGAATGAGCAGTTTGATCCCAGAAATCTCGCTGGCTTGCCCAAGGGTACTGAAGTACCCCAGGACTGAGGATTTGAAGCCTGTAAATCTGAAGGCCACTAGGTAAGGAGAAGGCGTGGAGCACCCTTGCTATGGTGAGCTTTCGTGCAGAGAGGACAGCTTAGGACAGATTTCCCTTCAGCCCTGGAGTCTTCCTGCTCAATTAAAGCAGAGCTAGCTGCTGCAGAAGCATTCTTTCATTTTGGGAGAGATGACCAGAGGTGGGTCAAAGTCAGACCCCTTACTAAAGGCCTTCGTAGCCGTGCTGTGCATCAGCTTCCCACCGGAGAAGGGGTCAGCTGCTGGTTAGGAGAACCAATGGGAGCCTTGTGCTGCCACCTGCACATGTGAGGTGCCAAGGTCAGAATGGGGCTATGGGGCTTCTTGGGTTGGTTTCTTCTTAATGTGGCGACTTTCAGCAAGAGGTTGGAGGACAGGGTTGTCCCTGCCTGCCCTCAGAGTGGCAATTGCAGTGAGCAAACTGCTTAAGATCAGAGACACAAAAATAACAGAAGTTGCTAATAATAACCTTGCTGGATCCAAGCCAAGAAAGCAAGTCCGTGAATACCACTCAAGCCATTGCAGTACCAGACTGATCAGGACTGGGTGGGAGACCGGTTTGTGCTACTGGCAGTTAAGAAGAGACTTCGCTGCTCATATTTACGGTTTCATAGGACCCAAAAAGTCAAGTTTCTCCCAGGTGAAAGGGAAAGAATAATCTTACTAGAAAAAAAAAATATACTGGATTCCCATGAGCTGGGCCTAAAAACATTTTAAGTGCTTGAATGAAAATGTTTCTAATCCCAGATTCAGAAAGCATGAAGGAGCTCTTTGAATTTAATCTATAGAGCAGAAACTTTGCCAAGATCAGCCTTTGCCTAAAGAGCTTGGATCAGGGCCAGACTTGGAGGCCCACAGCCTTCTTGCTCTGCAGGTCCCAGGAGGAGCCTGGGAGTGCCTGGCTGGGATTTGCAGGAGTGGCCAGTGGCAGTAGAGGGTCTGTTAGAGACAGCTCAAATCAGTCACCTTGAAAATCAGGGACTTTCATGTCATTTCCAGCCGAACCATTATATAGCAAAGCTCATAAAATCACTCATTCTCTTCAGCTGTGGTCTCCTCATTCAGCCTCCCTCTCCTTCATGATAAACTGTTTCATCCGATAGGATTTGTCTGAGGTACTTTGGATTTCAACCATATATATATTATTTTTATCTATATTGCTATTTTACTTGGCTTCTGTACATCCAGGATCACTGTTTTATTTGTAATTTTAGCAGTGAGGTTGTGAATTAGAGGATTTTTATTTCACTTGTGGGTTTCCATCCACTACTGTGTATTAAACAAAACCTTGCTTGAAGACAATAACAATAAATATCCTTTGTGTCTTCGCCTTTATAATGTAGCGATCTGTTTGTCTGTAGGATACAGTAGTTCTGCAATATCATCACCCAAAGTCTCCAATATCTCTACTGTATCCTAGTTAATTGTATGGGGCTGCTGTCTCATATGGACCCCAGTAGGATCATTTTGCTGCAGACATTATTTTGTGAGGAAAGTACATGCTGTTAAGTTTAACAAACAAATTTTTTTAATTTAATTTTTTTCATGCTGGCTTTGTCAGCGTGAGCAAAGCTGGTAGAATTTAACCAGAGAAAGACAAAACTTCTTTTTGGTTGAAAAAGCTTACTTTCAGGGTATGAAAAATGATTGTCCTTGGTGTTGGATTGGTTTAGTCCCCCCCCCATTCCCTAGCCTTCTGCCCAAAGCTTGCTAATATGGTGGATTTCACTGGAAAACACATTCAAATCATTCAAGTCATTCAAGAAATAGAAAATATTCTGTTTTCTAGTGAAACAAATTTTGGAGGGAGTGTTTCATTTTTGACAGGAAATAAAAACAAAGTATCTTTTTTTTTTTTTTTTTTGGAGGAATCGAGTTGGAAAATGAATGAGTCACGTATTCCTGCAGCTCTCATCATACCACCGAGCTGAGCCTTTCGCTGCTGCTCCTTCACTATAACCAGGTCTGTTAAGGCCTAGTTATCTAGTTCCCAGCATTTTTAGCCTCCTAAGAGGAGATAAAGCTTGGTGTGCCCAGGGGTAAACACCACGTGTCTGATCTTCCTGGTCAGTCTGTTTTTCAAACCAGGTCCAGCTGAGAACTAGTGATAAATTACTGGAACTTTTCTGTAGCATTCGCAAAGAGCATTTCCATTTAAATGCACCATGCGACCTTCCTCTCAGGCAGAATAAATAACCAGTAAATTATTCAAAGAAGCATTTAACATAGGTGAAAATTAACACGCATGTCAGCGCAGGCAATCAGCTTAGGGGCGGATTTGGCACAATTCCAGCTGTGAGGTGGGAGTGGGAATGGACAGGAGAGCCACAAGCCCATGAGAGCTCTTTCTCATCATGGTTCACCAAACCCACGTCCCAGCAGTCCCCAAAAGGAGGCATGCAGGGCATTTCTCCCAAGGCTGGCAGGAGATCCAGATGCCTGGGTGAAGCTACGCAAGGCCTGCAAGGGACAATTGCTGGGTGACAGGGACAGAGGAGAAGTGGAAGAGGCAGTGATGTTAACTCATGATGAGAGAGGCTAAGACCTAAGCCTGAAGGAATCCCTGCTGCCCATGCTAGAAAATAAAGATATCTGCCAGCTCCAATAGCTTTTGCTCCCATTCGAAAGGGAAGCAGGTCTGTGTTTAGAAAAAGGCAGAGAAAGGTGAGAAACCAGATTCCCGTGCATGGAAATGTGGGTGAGACTGAGTGGAAGGTGCCCCAGCTGCACCTTAGGAGGCCTGACTTGCATCTGGTCATTAAAGGTGACTTTTATCCATTCCTATCACCAGACTAACTGTAGGTGTGGAGGCCTCCAGGGCTTTCTGGCAGCCCTTTAAAGCCAGAGCCCTGGTGTTATGCAGAAGGGTGCTGTATGTGACCTGAGGCTAGTTTGTCAGGGGACAAACACCAGGAGATGACAGAGCATGGACCACACGGGAGCCCTCTCTGGCCTTGATCACCTGGGATGATTCTTCCAGGGGTGCCCAGGTAGCTCCCGGTACCAGCTGTCCTGGTAGCCGTGCCCAAAGGGCTCGCTCCACACTCTTCTAGGGCAGCCAGCGGGGCTGGATTAAGCAGTTGATTTGCAGCACTGGCCCTGCGGGGAGCAGGGAGAGCGCTCGCTTGCTCTCTTATTCACCTCATATCTCTAGAAGCAAGGCAGGGAATACTTAAAAGGAGAAAGAATGGTATTACTGTAGTGATGAGACTGCAATTGCTGAGGACGTGAAAAATACAAGTTCCAAATACACCCTATATCAAAGAGTGATTGGGAGTCTGTCAGTAAAACAGCCAGGTGAAATCACTGAGTTATCCTTAAAAAGCATCTCAGCCAGTCCATGCTTGGCACTGATCATTATTAGAGTGAGTTGCAAACTGAAGTCCATTGTAAGTGGAAAAGGAAAAGTAATGTCTTTTTTTTTTTTTTTTTTTTGCTTAGAAAAAAAAAGATCAGCTGTCCTTTCTTAATCTGTCTCCAGCTCGAGGCCTTGCTGAGAGGGTGGAAATGCATTTCAAAATCTGAAAAAAAGCACATTTTTTTCTATTGCAAAAGGAGGTCAGATTGAAAACTCCTAAGAATGGTATTTGTTTGATATCAAAGCCATTTTTGTTTGAGAAGTGCTTTAATGAAAAAATTTGGTTCCCTTCTCATCATTAAGGAATGTTTGTACAAGCAAAGAAGAATCCATTCCCTCAGGCCTGAAGGACTTGGGCTTTGCGGAGTCAGACCTTTCCCAGTCCCCTGGGACAGTCAGCTCCAGATCCAGAGTTGGGTCCCCCAAAGCAAAGAGGAGAAGCAGTGGGAGTTGAAAGTGTCTTTCCACATCTTGTTGGCCGGATCAGGAAGCTCACAGAAAAATGCAACGTCAGCAGTTGAAGAAGAACTGGAAAAGAGACTTAGCACTGAAGACACTACAAGCCAGATTTTTACCTCAGTTACCCTTTACCCCAAGGGAAAGGCAGAATTTCAGCTACAGTGCCCATAAAAACGTTGAGCTAACACAGGCAGCTGGGCCAGCACTCAGCCTGACGGAGCAGTGCAGAAGGAAGCCGTTGACTGCAGCCTGGCAGACAGGTCAGCACTTGCCCTTGGTCCTCCCTGACACCAGAGCAAAGTGCTCATGTGGGGCAGCTGGAGACTGTGCTGGAGAGTCAGGAGCACGGGTGAGAGGGAGAAAGGATGATGGAACCGGTGATGGAGGAACTGGATAACAACCCAATCGTGATAAGCTTCTTTGGGTGCTTCTCTGAACTAAGCCCTGACTGTCAGTCGGGCATCAGGTAACCATGAAATCTGAGTACATGGGAGTCTCTTCTGGCCTCCAGTTTTGCGGGTGTCCTTATTTTGCCATGTTGCCCAGCCATTTCCTAACAGACGCGGGGGGCATTCCTGCCCCATCCGCAGGGCCATCTTGCAGTTCATGCCTGGCTGCGCACGAGGAAGACCTCACCACTGGTGGCTTCCTCTATCCACTCTCCACCTCCCCCCGCTTCAGTGGGAGCTCTTCCCACTTCCACTCAGGAGACACTTTGAAGCTGAGGCTTTTGCACTTGCTCCCTTCCTGAGCTGCGGTGCAGCAATGCTGTGTTTGGCCCCGTGCCCTGCTGACCCAAACCTTGGCTCACGGGTTGACTTTTCCAGCTGACCTTGAACCAGTCTCATCACTGTGGACTCTTCTGGCGATCTCAGTCCATCTTGTCTATCCTTGTCTGCAGTGATTCTTCTAGAAATCCAAACTTGTGAGTAGAAAAGAAGTTCAAGTTCATCTTAAACATTTCTAGCCCATGTTGCCTGTTCAGAAAAGCCAGAAAGCCTCACTGAATCACACCCTAATGGCACAAAAGAATACCAAGGCAAGCAAGATTGAGCATTCAGTTATTATTTTAATCTCTCTCTTTAAAGCTACTCTCCCTGCTTTTGTGACTTAACTGAAGATTTCTGAACTCTTGGGAACAACGCTACCATTTCTTCCCTCTGCTTATCACAACGAGGGACCTGCTCATCTCCATTTCCTCCAGTATGGTAGTTCTCACATTGCTCTCCATCCTTTGGCTGGAGCTTGGAAGACCTGAGAGCTTTCTGTCAGTATCATTTATTTCAGAGATGGCCCCAAACCTTGCATTAAGAAAATCTGAGCTCCCTGTGTAGGTGCAAGTTGATTTCTGAGAAGCAATATCCTAAGGTTGCAGCTGCAGCCCCTCTGTAATGCTGAGCTTGCTTTTCTTCCTGTCTGCATAAACCCTGATATGTGTGCTGTATGAATGGAGTATTTCTTTTTTAAAAGGTTTAGATACTTAAAATGGCACCACTTTGACTTTTTGCCGGGATCGGGGGGGAGCAGCATAAGGACTATCTATTAAATCTGTCCAGGAAAATCATCCTGCCTGAAATTCCTAGATATTTTAGGAAATGTTAACACTGGCTGGTGGAAGAGGCAGTCTAAGAAGACAAAAAGACTAAAATATTCCAGGAATCCATTGTAAGGCAAGGCACAAGGTCTCTGCCATGGAGAATATCTTCTCTGAACTAACCCAGATAGCTCCAGAATAAAAAGTAGCTATTAATATTAAAGTCAAGTGTTACCTGATCCTGTAGCCCCCGCTGAAATTCAAATGCTGTTGTAAAGTACAAAATTAAGAGGGATACTTAGGGCAAAAGGGAATATCCCAGTTGGACCTAAGCATGAAACCTGAGAAAAAGATTTCATGTTGGCACTGTACCAAAATCCATTAATTCCAGACCATGGCTTTCTGAAGAAACAGGCATCTTTGTAATACCAAAATGATTTGTTATATGAAAGAGAAGCCTCCCTCTTCAGAAGAGCCCCAAAATTTTCATAAGTTCACAAAAGAAGTTCTCCAAAATGCTAATGAATAATTCACATGCATTTTTCAGGATTCTGAGATTTTGTTCCCCAGGAAAACAGGATCTCCTAATGAACGGGAGGGACATCACTAGCTCTGCTGCCAGACCTCTTGCTGGCCTGCTGACAACTCCAAGTAAAGGGGTTTCTTGCCTCCTGCCTCAGTTTCCTCATCAGCAAACTGGAAATAATGGAGCCCCACTTAAACTGATGAAAATTGCTGAGATGAAAGGAACAGTATTTATCGTCAACCAGAAATGGTATGACTTGCTTGCTTCATGCTAATCAATGTGTAATATAAAGGTCACTCCAACTGTAAAAGCAGGATGCTATTTTTAGTCATGAAGATTATTATTAAAGTGGAAATGGAAAATAACCTGGGAAGAGGAATTGAAAACACAACACAAATGTTACCCATATTTCACTGAAAACAAGAAATTGCTTGAGTCTTGACAGCATCCTTCCTCCTACAAGGATGGATTTTTATAACAGTGCATTATTAATAGTCACATCAACGCATGACTCAGAGTAGGGGTGATCTGGTAAACAGAGGCTGGTTGGGATTTGGCCAGATTGCTCTGCCTTTACTTTTGTCGGGCCAAGTATTTCCATCAGTTGGGGAATTATGTCTTTTCTTTGTCAATATGGATGTTTGAAATTGTTTCCACAGAAAAGCAAGCTAGTTCTCAGCCCAAATGTTTGCAATAAGTGTATACTTTCCACAGAAACCAGACCTTTTTTTTCATCTCTAAAAGTGACTACCTAAAGCCCAGAAGGCCTCATCAGAAAGGGAAGGTTTGATTTGATTCAGGAGGGGTTTGCTTTAGATACGTGTGTCACCATTCTCCCCTACAGGCTTCAGCCTGAGGGGATATATCAACACATCCAGTGATTCCCTGGCCCGGCTGTGAAATCGGAAGTTAGGGAGGGGAATGGGAGCAGCAGGTACCAGGGGACAGTGGCCACCCCAAGGTACTTCTGTGTTTTGGGGAAATGTTATGGCTTGGGGTTTTACTTTCAAATTGCAATGCTTGTGGAAAGCGAAACACAAATGGAGGTCTTGTCTTCTCTGCCTAGATTTCCCAGGGGAAACAAGCCATCCTTTTGGAAGGAGCCAGCTCTTACCCGTTGGTATCCTGGAAATAAGGTGTTGGGATAGGCAGAAGTGCCCCTGATGCAGAAGTTGCCCCATCCCAGGCACCAGGTCCTCCACTCTCCCCATTCACTAACCCCATGACCTTGCCAAACGGAGTAATATCACACTTTTTTTTTCCCCAGCTTCTTTATATTGAGGTGCTGGCTTGCCTACAGATTTTGCGGCATCCTTCCAACGGTGCTCGGTAAGTATTGCTTTCAGCAGAAACCGAGGTGCAGGGGCACAGGGACAGGCTCTTGGAGATGCGATTGCTTTAGAGAGGTGCTTTTTGAGATGAAGATGCCTGAGCAGTTTTGATGCCAGCATTACCATGGAGCTCGTCTGCTGTTGAATAACTTCACTCATGCCTCTGTGCCCAGGGAGCCTTGCACTTACATGGGCAGGCGTAAACCCTTCCTTGGCAAACATATTCCGGCGCTGTTTCTGCAGACACCTGCCACCAGCTGCGGCGTTTCCAGCCATAGGTAACACTGCTGCCTTCTGACATGATTAATGGTGCTCAGCCCTAAGCTTGAATAACAGCTGTTTCTGCGCTCAGGCCTCCAAATTAGGTGCCAAATTGCAACGAAGCAGGAAAGCCCCTGAATCCAGGGAGGCGTAGAAACGGGGAGCCACTTCTGCATCTCAGCCTGGGTGTGTAAATCCAGAGCAGCACTGTGCACGAGCTGAGTCAGGCCTGGAGTGGGTGCGAAGCACCCTTCAGTGCCGTGGCAATCCCAGCACAGCTCCAAGCCAGGGGCCAACTCTTCCCCGGTGCAAACGGACTCTGCTGCAGCGTTTCCTAGGGAGCTGCGGAGCATTCGGCTGCCTGTACCTAGCCGTGGTGTTTGCTGGGAAAAAGCAGGCATCATTTCTGCTGCTAGATGTGAATACGGCACGTTATCATCCTGGCTTACCTTTTTTCTTTTATTGTTTAAAAGACAGTGAACAAATAAGAGAAAATGAACTGCAAATAATGACTAACAGCAGTTCCAGACCAAATATTTGCTTGCGTAATCACGTGGAAACTTTCAGGACTCGTGAGTGGGTCTAGCACTGTTTATAATGCAGACCCAAAGACGATCAGGATGCTCCTCTCCCACTGTCAGGTGAGCCCCGGGCTCTGAGACACTGACATTCAGGGTTTTTTATCGCTTCGTTGTTCCTCATGGACACACAGATAACATTTCTTCGCTTCCAGACTGGACTATGCTACTCATTGCTTGCAGAGAGAGTGTAATTGTGTTTCCCAGGTTTGGAACTGGGGCTTAATCCAACATTGCCCAGTTCATTTTTTTCCCCCATAGATGCTGAACCCAGTCTTCTTCCAACCCTGCATCACTGAGCAGAGAGGTTGAGGTCACTTGACTTCTTGAACAAAATAGCACAAACTTCCCGGCTGTGGTGCAGGCTCAGTTGTTCAGTAACCCGCTCAGGATACATACGTCACAGCACTCGGCGGGGATAGCTAACCGGGGAAGAGCGGCTTGCCAACGAGCTCTGTGGTTTTGCAGCTAGCTGTGTAGCCTGGTGTGAGAGTTGGGCGACTACCCAAGCGTTTGACCTCCGATTTTTGGAGAGCGAAGCAACCAATCAAGGTGTGGAGCAGAACTCTCTTAGGGCCACGCTGGCTGATAGAAAAACTACTGGAAAGATAGAAATCCCAAGTATTTCTTTGTTGTCACATTCACTGATGCACTAACATCCTTGGCACTGTCTCTAGCTGTGAATTTGTCTTTTTTTTTATTTTTATTTGTGAGCACTGGTCAGGAAGAATGCCTGAAAGAAAAGGACATGAAGGAGCCCTCTAGACCTTCAGAAGGTCTTCAAAATTAGCTTTCAGCACCAGTTCAGCCCAAAGTGCCTCCCTGTCATTCCCGGTTTCTCATGGAACGTCAGGAAGTGCCTGGTGGTTCACCAGGAAGGTTGCTGTGGGCCGAGGGAGGAAGGCCTCGCTGAGAACAGATTGCAGAGCCCTGTGCAAGGTCCAGTGGAGTCTTTTCTCCCAGTTCCAGTGTCTTTTGGGCTCAGCTGGGAAATGGCATTAGTATTTATACAAACACCACTAGAGACTGCAGGACTTCTGGAGCCAGTGTTGGGAAAACCTGCAACCCTCCAAGACCTGGTCTGCAGGCTCACAGGACTCACAGGCACCCAACCTCTCTGCAATGATGGGGTGCTGCAAGCCAGGAAGAGCTTGTGGCAGAAATTCTGTTCAGTTCCCAATGAAATTCAGGAATTTCATTTCTTGAATTTCAGAAATACTCAGATTCTCCTAGCTTGGTTTTTGGCAGCTGCGTTCAGCAGAAGATTTGAGCTACAAGCAGTTGGTTTGTTCGGTGACAGCAGACGATGTCAGTAGGTAGTGAAGGGACTGAGGTGAACAAGTCTCCTCACTTTGGCATCTGAAGGAAGTGCAGCCAGGGCACAGAGAAGCTAAATGCCCTTCTCAGGGGTAATTTTGCACTTCCGAGAGCACCAAGGCTGAAATGCAAGGTTTTGGAGTCCCTTTGGCTGAATATAATTAAGGATTTGGATTCTTGCAATTAGGGAGGTGCAATTTAGAGTGACATAAGTAGTGAGGGATCATTTGGCATTTATAGAAAAACACAGTCTGTGCAGTTTAGGATATATTGTCATTAGTGGCCAGGCATTCCTTGGCCATTAACATATCAAGCAATCCCGTGTAGCACTGGGTGCTGTTGATTTGTGATCAAATCTAGCATGCAGGTAGCAGGTGGCATTTCTACAGTTCCTGCAGGGAATATGTCCCAAAACGTCAAATGAGATTATTCTGCTCTTTCTATTAGTGAAAAATGTGCGAGAAAAAGACTGGGGGGAGAGGGGGTTGGAGAGGGAGAACATTTTCTCTCTTCTAAAATTAATACTTTAGCTTACAGGTGTTAAGGTGGCTTGCGAAAGTTAGAAGATGTTAAAACCCAGATTAACAGAGAAAGGTTTTCCATTTCCATTTCCATGGGTTTCCACCATTTTCTCTCTCTCTAATGATTTCCCCACTTTTGTCCATCAAAAGGCACACACACTTTCTAGATGAAAACACTCAAAGCTGCTGAAGTTTTGGGGCAGAAGGAATTTTCCCCAACTGTGGTTTTGGCATGAAAAAGTCCTGAAAGATAAGGCATTACTCCCAAATTAATACTTTCTGGGGAAAATATATTCTGGTTGTCACTTAGCCATGTCTTTTTCCTACCAGTGTTTTTCCTCGAAAGATACTAAGCCAGGACTAGTCCAGTTAGCATGAGTGCAGTGGCCATCATCTTCTCATCGTCCGGGCTTCTGCCTGCCGTGACAGCTTCACCGCGCCTCCGCAGCAGGTCCCTTGGGGCAGGATCCGAGGGAGGCTGGTGACTCCTTCCCAGAAGGACCCGATGAAGCATGCTGCAGAGCGTTGCAGATGGAGGTGGCTGTGTCGCAAGGCGTTCATGTTTCGGCCCGGTGGGTGGAGAAGGCAGCCTTGACTTTGCCCTCCGAAGGGTAGTGTGGAGGCAGCCCTGAGGTGCTCAGTCCCCATAGACTCACAGAGGCTGCCGAATGCCTTTGAGAGCTTTCTCAGTAGCGTTTTTGCCAAAACCACTTTTAAATAGAAGGGACAAATTGCATACCCAGCTGCTCTGCCCCACAGACAGGACTGGCTTTCCTCACTGGGAGTTTCTTAAATAATTCTTATTGCATGCCTCAAGTCAGAGGAGGCTTTTTTTCCCCTCGTAGGAAGCAGTCATTCATTGCCGCCGGTAACTGGTGCGTGGTCTCATCCCAGCAGACCGATACTGGTGTGCCACTGGCCTGTGCTTTCTCTAGCATCACTGGTAGCTTCGTGGGTGTTTATCTCCTTACGCCCCATCTATATTGAAATAGAGAATGGTTCAGCTCTCGTTTCGAAGGGGTTTGTCGTCTTATAGCTCTTGTACAGCATTCGCTCAATCTGCTACAGCCATGAGTGAGATTTGTTCAGCACCAGAAGCTGAGCTGACAGCTGGGGCAAGGCCGGTGGCCTGGGTTTTGGCATGGGCAGCCTGGGGAGAATAATTCTTGTGCAACCATTTCTGCTTGCGTGAGCACTTTCAGAGCAGCTTTAGAAGTGCCAGCCTCTTTTCTGTCATATTTTGTTTTGTTTGTAAATCTTGACCGAGGAAGGGTTTGGGTTCAGACATAAAGCTTCCTTTGACCTGAGCAGCACAGGGCAGATCTGGGATCAACCTCAGGAAGTGAAATAGGTTTATTACCATTATAAATTGAATCCAGAGCTTTTAGTGGAAAAAAAATCGAGTACCCTACAAGCTGATTCTGCTTTAGCGCAGTAAAGGCAGAGTCACCCAAGCTATAGGTCTTACAAAAATGATATGAAGGCCTGAAAAATTCTGGAGAGTTTGCAGGACCGGGTGCCTTTTGGTTTGCCCTGGAGGTGGAAGCAATCCCGTCAGTCTCTGCTGCCCAGCCTGAAAAGGCTTGGTCAGCAAAACTGGTTTCTCAGAGGCTTGTATCTCCCTCTCTTCAAGGCTGGAGGGAGGTTTCCAAAGATTTGCCAAGCTCTTCCAGCTAAGGCTTCCCCATCCACAGGCAGTGCATCCCCTAGGAAAATGAAACGTAAGTGGATTCCAGAGACAACATTTGGCTTCCTGCCGCCAAGACATGCGAAGTCTGTTAAACCCCAGTTACCAAAGTCCCTTAGAGCAGAAAGAGCTGCTTTTCCTCACCTGAAGGTAATAGTACCTTATGCCATTTTCTTCTATTTTTTTCCTAGGAGGAGGAGAGGAGGAGCTTTCAGGAAGATCTTGTCATCTATAATTTATAGGTGTATGAAGTCAAGTTTCTCCCTTCTTCACCTTGCATCTTTTAAATCTTTTCGTTTTCTCCCACTCTGCTCTCTTTTCCTTCATCTCTTCTCTTCCAGGGGCTAATTCACACCATTCCCGGCTCCTCTTGTCACTGCCACTTTTTCTGCTCGCCGTAGACCTGCGGCGCTTGACAGGGTTGAGGTGCTGGGTGATCGTTTGAAGAGAGGAGGTGTTTTTCACCACGAAGGAGAGGGACAGGGCTGGGACTGTGCTAATCACACGCTGAAAGATGAATTCATCATGGTTTCTCTCGCTCTTTTTTTTTTTTAATTCATCCTTTTCTAGGATTGAAGCTGTAGCACTCTCAAACCCCGAGCTCCATGAATGTGAGAAAACACTGGCAGCAGTTAGCGGGCCAGCCGTCTTCCTCTTTGCACACCCCAAAACGTACTTCCAGCAGAGACATAGACTCCTATGCAGTGATTTGACTCCCACAGGACCCACCAAAGAAATCCACTGAGTCTTCGTGGTCTGTGGACTGCATACAGGCAACTCGGTAAATATTAGGACCTAATTTGGGGGTTGAAAGCAACCTGGCATTAGTCGAGGTTGGAAGACACTTTTGGTTTTCACATTCTCTTAAAAAAATTAAATTTTAACTCGAGTTTGTTGCATTGCACTTGGAATCCACCCAAGGCTGTCAGTTGTTTGCAGTGTGCAGTCTCATAGGTTGGATGGAGACTTCAAAGTGGCCAGAATGTGGGGAACCTAAAATGAAGCAAAAAAAGAGAAAAATTACTTAGTGGGGGGAAAAAAAAGATCCATTCTCCACTATCTTTTCAGTATTAGACACTCCAAGAATTCAGCCAATTCTGAAGCTGACATAGAATAGGAAAAGGATAATTTTAGGAGAACTTTCTGGGTCTTTGTTTTTTTCCAATTTCAGTATTTTGTTAACATTCTGGAATGGGAAAGTCTTGGCCAAATCTGAACGAAACTACTTTGCCCATCAAGATTACCTCCCACTTGTGTTTAGAAAAGAGATGATAAATTATAGCAGCAGTTGAAGGGAATATACAGGTCTATACCGCAGTAAAATTTAATTCTAAGTGGCCTGCTATTGTGATCTTCTTGAAAACAAAGCCTAAATGCTGCTGTCCTCCCCAAAATGTCGAAAAGTGGTTCTCAAATAGTTTCAAAGAGGAATTTTCAAAGACTTGAATTCATCACGTCCCTGTGCTTTCCCTGCAGGTCACTCACGCAGCACTCAGGAGGGCATCCATGCATCTAGCTTCAGCCATCCAAAATTGAGATTTCAAGCCTAAATTTGCTGTAATGGTTCCTTGTACTGCAGAAGGGGATTGGCACCTGCAACACCAGTCTCTCCTATTTAAGCTATTTCTTTTAGGAAATACATATAGAGAGCAATATGGCAGTGAATCCCTTAGAAGCATAGATTCACTTTAGTTACATTTTTCTTCGCTCCCTGCCCTATCAGCGCTCAGGCTACTATCCGCTTAAATAGGTTCTGGCCAAAGAATAAAGTACCATTCCCATCTGTAAATGGTGATTTAGTGGTGCTTTGCTTTAACTTGCTTTATTATGACTTTTGCTCTGCCCAGGTTATAATTTATTCATTATGCACCCGGCTCCAAAGACAATTGTGTTCATTCTTCCTCCTCCTCGAGGAATGTTTTGACATTTCCCTGTGTCTGGTGGAATTCAGTCCTTTCTTTAAATAAATATGCAGCTTTCTCATGGGAAGAGATCCAGGAGCTCCTACCTGGGATCTGTCTTTGCAGCTGTCTGTGAGCTTGCTTCATCTGCCTCTTGGGCTATGGAAAGCCTGCGGATGGGCTCTCTGGATTTGCAAATGGAAGGTGGGAAGGCTTTTATTGACTCCAGCGAGTAAAATCAAGTTTTTTGTGGAAGTTAAATTTATTTTATTTACATGAAAGGTTTATTTATCTCCTTTTTTCATGTTTTTTTAAATCAAGAAACAAAAGTATTTTGTTGGTTTGGTGTTTTTTGGGGGGTGAGAGGCAAAAAAGGAGAGCCACAACAGTTCAGAGTTGCAGCAGTTCTCAACCAGCATCCTTTGTGGTTTGCTGTCTTTTGGCTGGAGACTTTGTGTTTTCAGTTCAAATGGAGAAGTGATGATTTTCTTAATGAGAAAAAAATTCCTCTCTTCAATGAAATGCTCAGTTAAGTAGCACTTAGGGAGGGTTTTCCAACCAATGACAAAAAGTGGTTCTCAGCTTCAAGAGGAGGAAGCACTGGATCTCACCTCCAGTAATCAGCTACTTTTGTTGGTTAACTTCTTTTTTGGACACAGCAATCTACTCTGCCCAGCAGGACTCTTGCTGGTGACTTCAGGGCATGTGTTACACTATTTCCCATGGCTTCTGGGCACCAGAATTTTCCTTGTTTTCATGTGTAGTTGGTTCTCCTGATTTGTTGTCTTCTTTTTATTCCAGCTGCATGTTATTTTTTTCTTACTACTCTTAGGAGCATTGTGGTTTTGCTGCTGATGTTACTTTCTTATTTTTTCTTTCAGCACAGGTTTTGGCATTTCTTAGTTATCTGGAGGGATGTTTCAAGGCCCATATGACATACAGAGGAGAGGCAAGTGTCACTCTCATAAAAATACCACCTCATCCACAAGATCTTGTAAAAACCAACCTAGCTGCCAGGTGGGAAAATGCTATTACCTTCTTCCCTTCCCATAGTTCCAGGCCAGGTGTCCTGCAGAGAGCCAGGGGCATCAACAGCCAAAGTCAATTTGTGTCAGATTACGATTGTGTTATAAAAAGCCAAATCACTTAAATGCCTAGAAAGCCGGAATAAATCAGACATCCTGCAGAATAAGGTATTGTAGCCGGTGGGCTGTCTGCTGCAGGTGATGGTACTGTTACATGGGAAAGCCCAAGGACAGGTGAAATTATGCAATACCCCGAGGGTAGGTATCAAGGATAACCCAGCTCAAGCATTTTTGGTAGCAACTGCCACCTGCCTCAAACTCGTTTCTCAGCCTCAGTGTCTTTTTCAGGCCCTGAGACCAACGTTTGGGTCCTCCCAAGAGCCACTGGCCGGCCTCATGCCGAACCTTTCAGATCTGAGGTTCGTGCCACACTGGCAATGAAGTTCCGCAACTCCTTAGACTGGCCCTGCTGAGCCCTTGATACCGCTGTGAGAAGCGACTGGGCCACCCCTCCTTGCCAGGAGAATTTGCCCCAGCTCACAGGGATGCATTTCCTCTGTCCTGTTTCTAAAATTGCCTTCGTTCATCTACAGCAAGGGAGATCCTGGGGGAAAGGCCAGCACCTGAAATGCCAACGTTGCCCGGAGATGTGGCAGGAGCTCGGCTAGGAGATGGGTTCTCAGAGGAGTACCAGTGGGCTGCTTCACAGCTTGTGGTCCAAAGGGCAGATCTGTGCGCAGAGTTTTCATTATACTTCAAGCACGAGTTAGATCCACCTCAGCAGAGCCATGCTGAGGAGCTGCCCATTATATTAAATCCGTAGAAGAAATGAAGATTCAAGTGGCATTTCAGCAGGTAAGACTGTTCATGGTTAAGACTCCTGATGGTGCCATGTATTTTGAATGCACTATTAGATGTCTGATTTTGAGCTTAACTTCCAGAGCACCAACTGCCCTGATACAGGGCGGCTTATCTGCCTACGATACAGTTCCTGCGCTTTCCCTGAAGCATCTGGCTGCTGTCGGAGCCAAGGCCGCAGGCTTGATGGACCCGGTCCTGAGCTGCCCGGACCATTGCTGGCATCCACGGGTGCTGCACTCCAACTGACTCCAGATAAATAATCTCACTCTTTTCTCCAAATTATTGGCAAATGTGCATTTGAGGAATTAATCTTGTTGTCCTCCCCCCCACCCCCAGCGTCAGCAGTTTTTAAATTGAACGGAAAAAATATCCATGCACTTTTAATGAATAGCCTATGTTGTTTGTTTAATCCCACTTGCTTCCAAACTTTTTATTAAAGAAGGATATGATTTTTTCTGTAATCACATATGGTTTTCGGTAGCCAGCCATACTGATGAGTAGAGAGAGACATTTACAAGTGTGCACACCCGAAAGCAAGCCGTAGGGTGGTTTAGCCCATACTATTCCCATACCCTCAGAAGCCCACACACAGCTCTCAAGTATGTGTTTATTCACACGCTGAACTCATGTTTACTTGCCCAAGCTGTGCGGCAAGGCCACCGGCCAGCTCATTTGAATGCTGGGCTCTTCCTGGGCCCTTTCCGCCGTTCCCTTGCTGGGAAACACAAGGCGTCTTGCAACGAACACCAAGGGAAAGGCTCCCGAATGAAAGAGCAGCCCTCAGGGCTGTTATTTCGTGCTCCCCCCCGCAACGAATTCAACCCACCCTGGCAGGGTAGGCAGGCAGCAGGCTCAGCAGTGGATGGGCGCTCACAGAATAGTTTCATTAAGTGTGAGGAGCTGCTGTGCCAGGCACTACCTGCTGGTGAGAATAACAGGTTCCTAATTTGGGTATTTTGCTTTTTGGAGGTTTTTTTGAAAACTTAAAAGCAACAGGTTCATGTTTCTCCTCACATATGCCTTGCATATTTGCCTTTTGTTGTTTTGGCTAAAGCTATCCTCCCAGGACCTCACAAGCACACCGAGCAGCATATGGCCTTCTACTTGCTTCATTTCCAGCCCTCATTTTTTCCCACAGTAAACCAGACTTTTTAAGGCAATGCTAATCCCTTGTGCCTGTCACTGGTAGAGAAAAACATTAATAACTGCAGTTATCCTGGAAATATCTGTCACCCACATTTGTTTTTCGTCTCCCTTTGGGTAATCACGCTCCAGATCTAATTACTGCAGAAATTTCTTTTGCTCCAACAAGCAGCATTTTGGGTTACCTCCCCTGCTGGTTGTAAGTTTAATGTCATTGACTATGGTAGATCTATATTGATTTACATCAGCTGAGGATCTGATTCTTCACGTCTCTATTCTGTGTGTGGCTTGGGGTTGTAGAAACAGTGAGGATTGATTACTTCAAAGAACATTGGCCTAAACTTGCACTAATCCAGGGCTAGATCCGAAGTCCAGCAAAATCAAGGAGAGACTTTCTATTGATTTGAGGAGGCTTGGGGTAAGTCTTTTGGAGAGCCAGATTCAAAAAAAATAATAATAAAAAAAAATCTTTCATCTTCCCTGTGCCAGTCTCCTTTACTCCTGTGGCCTCCTACTTTGATGCAGGTAGCCAGAACCTGGCTTGTGATGATGATGGAAGCTCTCATGTCTTGGGGAAGATGCTATGAGGAGTCTCCCGCCTCCTCAGTCTCCCTTCCCCTCTTCAGAGCCAAGTGCACGGAGATGGCTGACAGGCCAGGACAGGGGAGATGATGCCACCTCTGTACTCAGCAGTGATCCTAACAAGACCAATGCGTACGAGCTACCTGCAGAAAGTCACAATGTGAGCTGGGTAGTTTTTCCTCCCCTTTTTGCCTGACTCACACCTGTGAGGCAAAGTGTCGGGAATGAGGTTTATAAATGTGCAAAAGAGCGTATTGTAAATACCTGAGGGATGTAAATACCAACTGACCACATTTTTCCTGCATTTTGTCAAATTTACATTCAATTTTGTTTTTTAATCAGTAATGAAGCCTGTGTGAGGAGGCATCTCCTCTTACATTAGACAACACAGCACCAGTGCTGAGGAAATCTCAGCCAATATATTATGCCCTCCTCTGGCTGCCTGCACTGGCCTCCCAGAGCTTTTGAATGAGATGGTTCTTGGCTTTGTGATGGCTCATGGTCAGGGACTGCTGAGCAGCCCCACTCATGGCTCATCCAGTGACCAGAACACAATAAATTCCCCCAGGAATTGGGGATGTCCATGTATCTCCCCGGCTTCCTGGCTGCATTGATGCACAGCACTTTGGCCTCCTGTGCCATCATGAAGACAGCACTTCAGGGCCATTCAAACTGTAAAATAAACCTCTGTATAACATGACACATTAGTTTGCCATGGAAGAGTGAAAAGGGATCGCCCAAGACAACTTCATGTAGGTGCTCTAGGAGGAGATCCGACATCATGGGAACAGAGCCAGCATGAAGGTCTTGGCCTCACAAGCCACGTAAACAACATCAGCTGCTCTGTGGCAGCTACAACCGTGTACAATCAAATTCCATAGCACTCACTCAAGGTAATTCAAAATACATTAGCATGTCTTGCAAGGAGGGGTAGGCCGTATTATGGTTTTCATTAAGAGCCTGAGTGTGGACAATGCTAGCAGAGAGCTGATCATGTTCGTTCCTGGCAACAGCTCGTGTCGGTACCTACTTCCAAAACCACCCTGTTAAAGCCAGCAGGGCTCAGTGAGTTCTCTGGCTTGTGCCATGAATCATGGAGGTTGATACATGGGGTTTGTCCCTGATTTCATGTATTTTGTTGTGTGACATATTGCATTGCCTTCCTTGTAGCTGTATTGTCCTCTGAGAGCGTCCAGGGCAGCCAACAATAGAAAGAAGCAAAACAATCATAAAATACCGAAGTCACCAAGTGAGGACAGTGATTTAATAGTGTAGCTGGGGAGAAGCTTTGTGCCTCCAGGGAAAAGTTGGGAACATGGTATCGGGCAAGGGTCAGCACTAGTTTTTAAGCATAATTCAGCCACACAGCTGGGCCCAGAACAGCATCAGGAGTGGACAAAATGGGCCAAACTATTGCAAATACACCATCATAATTGGGAGCATAGAAAAGGCCATTTCACTTCTAGCCCATAATCAAGGGTTATTATTTCTAATAGAAGCAAATGGTACAGGAAACATGTATGTGAAGCGGTGCCTGAACTGAAACACCTAATTACCAGTGGGGGTACAGTTTCCTTTCAGTGTGATGGTCTCCGTTCAGTCATCCTTCAGATCCACTCATCCCCATAATGTCGACCAACACCAGCTGGTGTTCCCCACCTCTGGCAACATGGGCGGGGGGGGGGGGGGCACAAACCCTTCGCGAGGGTTGTGTTTCACTGATATTTGGAAGTCTGAGAGCTGACTGTCCGGGAGGCTGGGTCATGCCTTGGGTGGGACTTGGCATCACATGTAATGGGCTGGATGGCAGCACCCTCAACCACAACATGGTGCCTCCTTTAGCGGGTCACCTTGGTGTAGAGCATCGTGGGGCAGAGTGATGCATGCTTGACTGTGCATCTAGCTTCTTGGGGGCTAACTGAGGGGGACAAGTTCCTGGCCCCACGGGCCGTAGGACCAGACCAGTGCTGCCACAGCTCAGCTGTGGAGGCAGGGGGACACGTGCTGCTCTGCAGCGATGGTTTAGCTATGCTGGTTGACCTCGCGGCTGAGGAGCACACTTGATTCCTCCTCTTCTGGCGCTGCAGTGGAGAAAACAAACCCAGCTCCTGCAGTCAGCAGTGCCTTCAGACACTTGCCAGGGGGCTGCCCAGCGCTGGCTGAAGTGGCCCAAGGGCCAGAGGGAAGCACCAGTGTGATTTCCACCAGCCAAGCATCCTGCTGCAGCACATCAGGTCAAACCACGTGTGAAAAGGAGATGCAGGCACTGGGTCACAAAGTGAGCCAGATGAATAGCATTATGGAAGCGATCCAGGGACAGGACACTGGCCCATGGGATTAGGGCTGTAATTCTGAAACGAGCATTTACAGCAATCATAAGTCAATGGATTTTGGATCTTTCCTGGCTTAGCATTAGCAGCTGAGGCCACTGGAGAGAATTGATGTTCAGGACGAAGCTCACCAACTACTTCCACTTACAAAGAGGCAGGAAAAAAAAAAAAGATATATTAGCCACCAGAGGGGAGAGGAAACTATTGAGTTTTGCTTGTTTTGCTTCCCGGCAGTGTTCAGTACATAAACAGAGAGAAAGGGGCCGTAAAAAAGGCAGGGAAGGGGGAAACAAAAGGGAGACAAGATCTCTTTTCTTTTTTCCTTAATTAATCTTGGAAGGCACTGACAGTCCAGGATGAGAAATGGGAAGTAAATGCTCTGCTAACGGCCCTTCATAAAGATCTCCGGGTTTGACAAACGAGCTCCAAGCCACAGGACTAGGAAACGGGGCTCTGCCAGCGCGTGAGAGCTAATTCAGCGGTCAGAGGGAAGGAACGGAGGGGATGGGAGGAAAAAAGCTCTCCAAGCCCCTCCCAAAATTCCTCCGGCCGGTCAGCGTGGAGCCCCAGTTACTCGCAGTCCTCGGGCGGCAGCTTGAAACCCGCCTGCTGCCTGGTTGGGAGTTGTTTAAATATTTGCGTTTGCTCGGTGGCCATGCTGCTTTCCCGTCTGCGGCAGCGGCGGCGGCTCCCCTCCTGGCTGGGAAGTGCGGGCGGCAGAGGCCCTCGCGGGAAGCGCCTCAGCTGAACCTAGATGGTCATTTGGTTGGAGCAGGGAGGGACTATTTTTTTAATTGCAGGGCCAGCAGGTGTGACAGCAATGGGTCTAGGTGTTCGGTCACTGGTGCTGGCTTTTGAGGAGCCGGGATCACTGTCTTGCTCCTGCCGTGGATTTTTTTTTTTTAATTGCTTTGGACAAACTGCGTGACTTTTCTGTGCTTTAGGAGGGGCCAGTCCCAGGCAAAATCAGGCAGGGATTCTGAGAAAAAAAACACAAGAAAGACTGTGGATATATTTAGGGTGAATGTTGGAAATTCCAGAATTTTGTGGGACAAAGTAAAAAAGAAGAAACAGAAGAATTAAATAGAAGAATAAAGGAAGAGAGTAGAATAGAAAAAGAATGGAATGGAGTGGAATGGAATGGAATGGAATGGAGGAGAGAGGAGAGGAGAGAACAATGGATTTCTTTTAAGCAAAACCTGAATTTTGACATGGGAGGGATTACTTTTTAATTTGCTCATCATTCCTTTCCTAGAATTTTGCTTTCAGGACAATATTAAAATTCCACCATTTTGCTTGTATTCTGATTGTCAGTGAATCTGAATTTCTCCTGGAGCAGTGACCTAGTTTCTGGCTATGTCCTCGGCCTGTGAAAATGCAAACTAATTGACCTCCTTCCTTCTAGTATAGCTCCCAAACGGACTAGAGGACAGGAGTAAGGCTCCGAAAAGGCAAGGGGACTTGCACAGGGTGAGGTTATCGGGTTAGTAGGATGACCCCAGTGGAAGAAGTTTTGAAGCCCACCAGTGTGGATGGGTGCCCATCTTCAAGGGCAATGGTCTCCCTCTTCTGCCAGGCTGCAAGGAGGGATGTCTTTGCAAATCCAGGTGGGAGCAGACCCCCCAAAGGTCAATGCCATGGAAGATGCGAGCCAGGTTCAGTCTGGGGACATGCTGGCGTGGAGCTGGGGCTGGTTGGGCTCCCGCGACCAGAGATGGCCTCAAAGAGCTGGAAGAGGCATCCAAGTTACTCCCCCAGGACAACCCAAACTATCAACGTTATTGCCCTATAAAGACTAATCTGCAGCATCAGAGGATTTCAGGGATCGATAAAATCAGTATTAACTAAATTGTCAGCAGTCACAGTCCCCTTCCCCCCACTGGCTCTGTCGTTCAGCTCCAATTATGCTAAAGTGGGACGCCGTATTTTGGGTGCCAGCCAAACCGTCAATCCCATAATCAGTTATGAACAATGCGAGCAATGTCTGCCTAATCTGTAAATGACCAGCTAGTCTGAGAGGCTCCTATAATGATGTTAAAATAACCATTGGGTTTGTAATTAGTTGTGTCGGAAAAAGCGGGGGGGGGGGGGGGGCGGGCCTTCCTTCCAAGCTGCAGGCAGATACGGCCCCATCATGCACCATCCTGCCTTGCTGCGGGGCCGAGCTTGTGCCCAAATCTGGCTGCTCTGGGGCCATCCGAACACCCAAATATTCAAGTGGAGGCAGCAAACAACCTCCCGCAGTGAGGCGCCTGCCAACACACTCATAGATTTCGGCTGAACCGGGACAGTGCTTAATAGGTGTGAAAAGAGGCTGCGTGCAAAATGCAAACAGCCATCTAGGAATGCCGAGCTTCGTTTAGTGCGGGGGCGATGGCAAATTGTGCAGAAAAAGCAAGTAAATAGCATTTACTCAGAGGCATCTTCGCCAGAGAGCCAGCATTGTTTGTACACCAAAGAGCAAGACTAACTCGGGTGGAAAATATTACGAAGGATGCTCCAGCCAGCACAGGTAAGAATAGCAACGATAAAAAATTAAAAGCTACAATAAACATTATTGATGCCATTCCAAAGGAGACAGAGAAAGAGAAAGAGAGGACGGTGCAGTGATAAATATCGTCTGTCAGCAATAAATTACAGCCGTCATTAGGTTTCTACAGTGGGGCCTGACAAATTATTTTGCGGAAGTACCTGCTTAGCTGTGTCTTGCACATTCTCAGCTATTCCAAGCCTGCATCTTAAAAAAGATCAATTAAATGGATTCTCTTGATGTGAGCTACAACACGTCATGCTGGGGTAGCACTCGGCACTAGGTACGGCTCCCAGCGCTGCAGGCTGTGTCCAGCAGAACTTCTCGTGGGGAATAAGGAGCATAAATGGGACTTCTTGCAAACAGTCTATAACTGCAATTTGCAGAAAAAAAGGGGGAGGAAAAAAAACATGTTGTGGTAAGGTCTTTACAAAAGCCATTCATCCCAGGGCTTTTACTAACCGGCCTCAAATGAGATTCCCGCAGTAGATGATTTGTTTTGTCCTTCTCCTGCTGGCTCAGATTAATCTCTGCTCCTGAAGTAGTGGTGTCATTTCTCGGAGACATATGGCAGCGGGAATCGCGTAGCCCCATAAATTAGAAGCAATTCCGGATCCATCCATCTTCCTTCCCGCTCTCTGTCGCCGCGCCTTTCCCAGGCTGCCGCAGGATGAGCTCTTCTCCGCTGGCGCTGTGTCTTGCACAAGTGAGGGCCCCAGAGGTACCTGACACATTGGCCTATTTATAGACTAATACATAAAAACCTCAAGATGGAGCCAGGTCAAGCAGAAGAGGGATCCTGGTGGTGGAAAACAACCTGTCTGCTGCTGTTTCCTTTTCTTTCAGACCATCGGAGGAGGCAGACTGTGGCCTTTTGTGAAATCCCCATCTTCTAGAGAACTTAGTGTATCTGCACCCACTGCTTAGCATCCAACAGCAGTGGCAATGCAACACTCAAAAAGCAACGAGGAGGTTTTAAAGATGCACAGGCTCCCGTATAGCAATCTGTCCCCCTGGGTAAGTTAATTTTTTCCGTGGGTTTTTATTAAGAGCTGGGTTTGATCCCCACCCCCACCCCCCATGACAGGCTTTTTAAATGAAAAATGAGTTTTGATCAAAAAGAGCATTTTTGCTTCTTTCAAAACTCATTGCAAACAGCATGAACAAAATGAAAGAAAAACGGGAAGGGGAAAGCAAAGGGAAATGAAAGGTGACTTGCTCACTGCGGAGCGTTTCAGATTTTTTTATTACTATTTTTCACCACTTTTAGAATCATTTCACGGGCAATTTAAAGGCCCACCAAAACCTTTCTAAGTTTTCTGCTCAAAGATAGGCAATCTGACTCTTGCAGCTGATATTTGCCAGCCCCGAGCATCCAAAGCCACAGTACCCAGCCAGCTCATGTGAATATTTATATACATATATGTAGATGTATGTATATATACTATACCTGGGTAATAAAGTGTTAGATAACGAAGAAAGTTGGGAATTAGGGGGTTGAACACACAAAAGTCCTTGCCCTCAGCCAAGCCACATGGCCACCACCTGGAAATGGAGCAAAAGGCCAGCTGTTTATTTTGTATTAATTTTTAAAGATGACTTGTTCCGGATGAGTGCCTGTCTGTCTCTGTCTATTTGCCACTGCTGCAAAGATTCATTACTTTGATGGATTTGTGTAATTTTTTTCAAGTGCTTCAGGTGACAAACAATAAAACACACTTTCCGCCCGTTCCAGAACCACACAAGGGAGAGGGGAGAGGCAGCAGAGGTGAAACCACGGCACGGATTTCTCCTGGAGGACAGTTTTTCAGCTACGGCCTTTTAGTACTCAACGAAGCCGCAAAGAGGCCACGGGCTTCGACAGCCTGGTGGGGCGCCCAAAGGAGCTGGGCTTCACACCGCTGTGTAGGCTTGCCTGTGAAATAGCGCTCACGGGAGGGTAATGGACTTATAATCAATAAATTGCACAGTTCTGGGCTCCCATTTCTCCAGCCGTAGTGTAACAAATGGATATGAGCCGAGGTGCTGTGGGAAAAGGCAGCTGCGCACAGCCCAAACTTCGGCGTGAACAAATTGGGAGAGCTGGCGCGTCAGGCCGTCCGTAAGTGAAACATAGTGCCATTAGGAGCCCAGGCGTACCCTGCCATCGCTTTGGAGGACTGCTCTCGCTATTTGCTCCGTTGCCTAAAGAGGAACCTGAACTGTAAGTAATAGTGGTAGAAATGAAGCAGAGAAAAAAGGGATGAGAAGAAGGGATAGAAGGGGTGAGGTCAGGAGAGAACTAAGGAAATAACAGAGAAAGGCCAGGTGGGGACAGAGGTTTTATGTCCATGCCCAAGTTTTAAGGAGTCTGCTATGTTTTTCCATAGGAGCTCCCAGGAGGAAAAGCTTTCATCCCCAAGTAGCTCCTTGAGAAGGTAATCATCTCTGCGTGGGCTCGGAAAGAATAAATTACACCAGACAGAACCAGACACTATCTGTGACAGAGGTAGAGTTAACGGCTGTGAGGACCACGGTCACAGGAGAGCAGGCTGGATTCAGAGGAGCCTTTGAAAGGAGCCTTCCCAAAACCCACATCCCCACGACACGAGCAGCTGAGACGAGCCTGGACATGAACAGCAAAAAAATGGATGTTTCCTCACCAGCAAAGGCCCCAAGCAAGGCGAGCAGGTTGACAGGAGCCAGCTCCACCAAGAGTACAGGCGGCCAGACCCATCCAGCATGACAAGGCAGGTCAAGCTGCTATCGGCACGCCCGGATCCAGAAAAGATCCATGGCCTCGGGATGTAGGAGCATGTTTCAGGGGAACAGAGAGAAGTTCTGCTTCTCTAAAAAGAAAATGAGGGAAGATATATTCCCCTTGGAGATCATGGTTCCCAGGAGAGAGGGGAGTTCAGTAAATATTGTGCATTGTGGTAGGAGTGTTGAGGCCTGCCGTGTCTTGGAAAAGGTCATTTGAATGGCATTTTCTATCTTAAATTTTTGTGATTCTCTAGAGGGATGGAGGGAAAAAGGCTGTGAAGTGGATTCCACTGTAGTGGAGCCAAAAGCAATCACATTCCTCATGCTGAGGCTGTGCCGGCAATTTTAGCTGAGATCCTTGGCTGTGCTTTTGAAGTAATGGGGTTCATATGATGAAAACAGGATGCTCCAATGGCCAAAATATGAGTTTAGCTTTGGCTTACACCTTTCTAATTCCCCGCTCTGTAATAAGATTTTCTATGTAATGTTGGAAAGGCTTTAAGAGCTATGACTCACAAGGCAGGAGGACTTGCATTGGGATGGCTGATGCCAAGGCACGCTCCTTGCAGAGCTGAGCCTGAACCACTGAGATTTACAGTCTGGTATGCAAAGACAACCCAAAAGCTCTATTTGACTGACTGCACAAGCTTGGCCTGTTAGGGTAGTCATTCAGGAGTTGCTGCCTGCCTGGCTTGGCTTTCTGTGCAGCAGGAACAAGGCAAGACCTGAAGTCAGCTCATCAGCTTTCTTGGCACAAGTCACCAGTCACAGCAGCTTTTCGGAGAAGAGGAAAAACCCACTGCAAATTCCCTTTTCTCACAGGAGATTTACCCAAGGAATGCATCTCCCAGCCTAGTGAGATGATGCAAAGGGTGGTGACCAAGCTGTAAGGGTGAAGGAAGCCAGTAGCTGGCCTGGCTCTCAGGATCGTCTCCACATGATGGTAGTGGGTTATCACAGTGCTTGCTGTATGCATATTTTGATAGAGTTTAATAACAGTGCTGCTTGGAAGTGCGTAGGAAGGCAACAGAATAGCTTGAGGCAACTCATCTCCAGAGCACATTTCACAGGCTAAGAGACCTGGCCTGAGCAATTAGCCTGAGGAAGAGGCTTCTTAGAGGTGTCAGTAAAGTAACAGGACCTGCTTACCCAGAGCTGGGGCTGATAGATGGAGAAGACACTATCATCTTGTCCAAAACCAGACTGCAGGGAGCAGAAGACAACCAATGATGTGTGGTAGGAAAAGGAGCTGGCCTGAGGAGAAGACACCTGTATAGATTCTGCAGAAGCCATACCCATTTGGTCTGCCATCCGAGTGGGTGAAGTGCTGGGCTACGTCTGTCAGGATGGAGGAAGAGGTCTAGACCTCCACTGAAATTGCATGTTGTGTTCTGAACATCACCTTTCTTGTACCACCTGCTAAGATTAAAGAGCCCTGGGAATCTGCTTGCCCCAGCTCATGGCATCCAAAGAGAACAGGCACCTACCGGAACCTGCTCAGGCCCAGAGCACAAGCAAGACGACCTGTGGCCGACTTGTGAAAACAGGCAAGGGCAGAGCACGTTTTACAGCGTATCTCAGCATGCTCAGACCTCGCATTGCTGTTTGTAGCACAGTTGTATGCCCTGCTGCAATGGAGACTACTGAAAACCGAAAGCCTTTTCCTGATGAGAAGAAGAAATAACCCCTCCTACTTCTGGGTCTTCCATCTACCCCTTCTTCTAGTAGACTTAACCATTGAATAGACTCGACTTTCTGAATGCAGAAGCAGAAATACAGATTGGAAACAGGCAAAGGCATGTGCTAGCAACACCAAAATATTGCAATCCATTCAGGCCTTTCAGTTAACAGAGTTGAGAAGTAGAGGTATTTGCTTGTTCCTCACCCTTCTTGTAATAAAAAGCAATAACTGAGGAGAGCAGGAAGAAGAGGCACTAAATGCTTGGATTTATCCAGCTTTTGGAGAAAAACCGCTACTACTGATGAAAGTGCAGATATCTGTTTTAGTTTTCAGGGAGGATAGCCTCAATTCTCACACAAGAAGACCATTTCTAGTCTTCAGGGGAATGAACAGGGCCTTGATCTATAGCTCCAGCTTCCAAAGAGCAAATAAAATGCTTTCTCTTTTCATCCACATCCCGAAAGAACTGACCATCATGAAAAGTGAGAGCACCACTCTCAGAAGGGAAATTACCGGTTCGATTTCCGAGCTGAAGACCTAGCCTCTGGTCGATGCTGCAGATCTGCTGGCACAGCCGCTGAGCACACCCAAACATGCATTTCGAGAGCCTCCTGCCTCAGGCATGTGATGTGCAATGGGAAGGTGAAGGAAAGGGGAGGGAAGACCAAGGGGAGACAGGGAGTAAGGGGAATGGGGAGAAGGAGACACTGGGAACTGAGCTTTTTCTACAACTGAGATTTAACATGGTTTTTGTCACTTGTAAAAATATCCTCTCTGCTCACCAGAGAGTTCCTGACTCTCAAACCTAGCAGAAACCAAGTGAGAGCACTCTGGTAGATGTTTGCTCAAGTGGCTTTGTTTTTTTGAGTGGTGGATAGGCTGTGAATGAAAAGTTTCACATTCCTCTAGGGAAACGGAAAGGCAAAAAGAGCCAAGTTCCAGGTGGGACAAAACAACTCATCTTTCTGAGTCTTCTCCTTTGGACAAATGAAATGGAAGAGACCCATTCAATGCTGCATGAGCATAAGACAGAAGCATGAACTTAAAGGTGCGTATAGCCTCCACTGATTTTAAGTGGGCTAGTAACTGTCTGAAGCTGCAATTCGTAACCTTCCCAGGTTATTAATGCATGGCACTGACTTTGCAGGACTTAAGCACCTGCTTAAACTGTCGTGTGAGGGTTGCTCAAAAAAGGGATGTTTTCCTGAATTGCAGCTGCTACATTTTGCAGACTTGAGGCCTGAAGCACCTGAAGATTTCTGTGAAAGGAATAATGGATTTGCTAAGTATTGTTATTATTTAACCAACAAGAGTGAAAATTGAAAAGAAAATCTGTTTACCAACAATAACAATAGCAGATATTTGTCATCTCTGTCAGAAATTCACAACCCTGCAATTTCACAGGTTTCATAAGCTCTTGCTGTTAATTTTCTTGTTTGGGTGGGTTTTGCTATTTTAATGAAACTTATTTACACTAGCGACTGGTGGAAAATCATTCATTAGTGGACAAGAACTATTGATTATTTTCATCCAACTACTCAGCCTTGTTCTAGCCAATTACTGTAACCAATAAATACAGAAATATCAACCTTGCATTCCTGCTACTATTTCCAGTAGAACCTTAGTCCCTGGATAATATGTATCTTGCTGGCCTCAGGGAAATGCTGTGCTGAAGAAACCTCTTTTAACATTTATGTCACATTGCTGTCATCTGCAAGCTTCTGGAGAGCAAACTAGTCCCAAGAAGGTAAAGACTGCTGGTTAGGACTTTCATATATTTAATAAAGTATTTACTGGGAGCACAGACAGAATTACTTAAAAAAATAGTGCCAGGTTTAAATGGCTGGATAAAGGCAGAATCTTAAACTCTGATTTTACTATGTAAATTCGGCCTGATTTGTAAAAGTCTTCACCTCTTAAAGGTGGCATTCATCTCACCTGCCTTCAGCTGTCTAAAAGCTAAGTAAGAAATCTGGGCCTCTCGTGGAGCTTGTGGTCCATAGAAAGGGCCCAGCAGTGCTGGCGGGTGCCAGGGATGGATGGCAGGAGTCACAGCTTTAAAACCTTGGCCCTTTACATGCATTTTAATGCATTTTGGAGGGAAAAAAAAAAAGTATTGCCACTTTTTTTGCTGGAGACGTAATTACAGCATCACAGAACAGTTGAGGTTGGCAGGGACCTCTGGAGATCATCTAGTCCAACCCCCCCGCTCAAACAGGATCACCTAGAGCACATTGCCCAGGACCGTGTCCAGACGGCTTTTGAACATCTCTAAGGTTAGAGACTCCACAACCTCTCTGGGCAACCCCCGGGCTCGCTCCCCACAAGCTCTGAATGTCTCCAGACCTCAGGGCGACATGTGGCCAAGACCAAGGGGTCGGGTTTGGTTTGCTTGCTTCAGTTAGGACTGAAATTATTTTTACCCCACAATTGTGTGAAACATGAAATCCAATCCACTGCTCAGTGAAATGTCACCCCTTTTAGCCACCAAACCTGGAGCAGTATTTCAGACCCTCCAGCTGCTTGGTGTGGCCAGAAACTCCATAACTGCTGCTTTCAAAGAAAATTTGGCTTTTTCTGTGGAAACCCCAGACAAACTCCTCTCCTCTGACCCATATGATCCAGCTGAAGTGCCGCTGCTTGTCCCCTGGGAAGCCACCCCATCAAATTGCTGCGGGAGCCTTGGCAAGAGGGGCAGAGCCATGACGCAAGAGAAATACTGGCCACGGTTTTACCTTTCCCAGGCGTTGCATCAATAAAACAAATAACTAAAATTTAATTTAAAAAAAATCAGCACGAGACAAAGATTAGCGGCTAGGTGAAGGAGTCACATGCATACGCATGCACATAAATGCATATATATATATATATATATATATATATATATATATATAAAGGGGTTGGTTTTCTGCAAAGTCTAGAGCACTGAAAGTTTCTCCTGAGTAATTTCCCAGTAGTCCTCGTTAATTCCTTAAGATTTTCCCCACTTCTTTTCAAAGCCTAAAGTTCAAAGACACAGAAAGGCGCTGCATCAGCACTTTCCTTTTTCCTTTTTTTATTTGGTTTTTCAGCAAAGTTCAATCAAGCCTATTAACTCCTTTCGTTCTTTTTTTTTTTTTTTTTTCCCCCTCCTTCCTTGAAGGAAAAGCAGCCATGGGCTTCAGCTAAGGCTGCTAGACACAACTAGATTTTCCTCCTTTGTGCCACCCCGGGAGCTGCCCCTTTCCTTGACAGACGTCGTGTCCGTGTGTCCATCTGCCTCACGCCAGCCAAACGTATGGCCCCGCATCGCCCTTCCTCCATCAGCCTTACCAAGGTGCTTTCTTCTGGCCCTGGACAAGGGACTTTATCACCCTGAGTAATAGGGGATTATTCTTAAAACCTTACTTAATTACTGAGTATGTATCTATGCATTTCTTGAGTATCTATGCATTTCCCATGAGCTCTGACAGCTGTTTTTTGCAAAAAAGCGTAGCTATCTTTATTAAGTAAATATATGTTGCAAAGCCGTGCTGCATTTTCGGCATGCTGATGGTTCCTCCACCAGAAAAAGAGCTTTTGGGCAAGTCACTCATTGCACACCCCTGGCATAGATCTCCCGCCTGGCCAAGACGGCGGGTCCCTGGGTGCTCCGTGCCACCGTCGCCTGGCTTCTCCCTGCCAGTGAGCCGCCAGCATCGGATAAAACCACTCGCCGCTAGAGCAGTTTCAAGCAGAGCGCTACAGCTATGGTCGTTCTTGGTTATTTATTGCTAAAGCCAAAGCAGCTCAAAATCAGGTGAGGGATAGTTTGGTGTTGGAATTGTTTTGAGGCAAAAAAGAAAAAAAAATAAAAACCTGATGCTAAGGGAAAAATAATATAAAGGGCTTTTTTGTTTCCCTGGGAAAGCCTCCAGAGTCTTCCAGCCAGGCCAACCACCTCCATTTGGCTCCCGGGACTCGGCTGTGGGCGGATGGGGCAGAGGTGACACATCACCTATCGCTGTTCGCAGCATCGCGGACGGCGCGGGAATCCCCCCCGGGCTCATCTGTCTCCTTTTCCCACTTGGCTCTAATATCGCCTGCCGTGCTGGTGAGGCAGAGCCCACGCCACCGCTGTAATTGCGTGTTTAGCCATGAGGCGCCACACCTGACAAGGCAATGACTGGGAAATAAATGATAATTTAGTGAGGCCTTTTTTTCCTTCTCCCCCCGCACGCGCTGGAATCGGTGATTTGAGGCCACTTCGCCTGGCACCTGGGAGGGTGTATGTGCTCCTGGCTGACACCAGCCTGCGCGTAACGGTGATTAACCGTCCTCCCCTGGCAGCAGAGGACAGGCTGGAAATGAGGAAATCATTTACCTCGCAGCCCTGCTTCGCATGATGGGCACGGCTGCCGTCATCGCGTTCAGAGGCCGGCTGGCTCCCGGGGAGCTGTGGCACGGGGGAGGACCAGATTCGTTTTGGTTTAACATCCTCGGGGACGGCCACTTTCCCAGGGCAGTGCTCCCCGTCCTGTCGGCATCAGGTGCAAACCAGCTCCCGGGGTGCAAATAAGCCATTTATGCCCGTGGGACCAACTGGTTGGGAGTGGAGAGCTTTCCCCATGCCTTCTCTTTTCCTTGGTCTCTCCTTTTTGCTATTACGAGAATAAAATCGAAGACCCTTGCTTGATTATAAAGCATAGCCCTGCCTGCAGGCGCTGCACGGCAGCGTCATTCCCGCGTAGGCATTTCAATCCATTGCGGCTGCGAAGGGCTTTGGAAAACCTCAGCCTCTCAATGCAAGGCGCAATAATTAATTGCAAGATCGTAAGCAGTGATTTTCTTGTGCCCCTCGGGACTTAGATCTCTCGGCGTCTGAAAGGCTTGCTTCGCTATATCACCCAGAGCATTAATGCAAACTGCAGACAGTAATTATACCAGACATTAAAGTTCTGTAATTGTATGTACTGTGTGCGTATTTATAATGCAACAGCGATCGTAGCGCCGTGGCAGTACTTCTTTCTCCTTGGTGTCGCATCTCTCTGAAAAGGAGAAGGCAAGTCACATAAAACATAAAATAAAATCCAAATATATAAAGGTCAGGGTAGTAAATACAAAAATAAGCATGCTGTCCCTTTAAATATTTATCATTAGTGACATTTCATTACAGGAGGGCTGGAATTACAAAGTGTGTAACGAATTTTAGGAGCGTGGGGGGCCCAAGTCTCAGGATAAAAAGGCTTTGAAATGGGATGAAAATATGTTGAAAAGGGGTATAGATTATAGGCATTTTCATGCCCTCCTTGAAGCAGATTTAGGTTAGTAAATAGTTTATTGATGGTGCGCTCTGCTCCTCCAGGTAAATCCTGATGAGGCCCAGGGTGTGCGGATATCCCGCAGAAAGCAGGGAGCTGGGCTGGGGATTGGGAATGGGCTGCAGAATTAAATGAAAATGGTTTTGTGTTTGGCAGGACAAAGCCATGAGGTCCACCGAAGACCTGCCAGAAGGAGAGAGATCAGATCCAAAAGCAAGACTAAAAGTGGGTGATGTCCAATTGCATGTGAAATAATACCCCCAGCAAAGCTAATATGCGAAGGGAAACACCCAGAAAAGATTTCCCCTGGGGAAAGTCCTCATCCCAGGTACATACGCCCACCCCGGTGGGCTGTCAAGCAAGACAACAAGCCGAAAAACCTCAGCAAACTCCATTCCCATTGCAAACCCAGTCATACCACTGTATCCGCAGCCTAGGTGAAAAATAGCCACTGGTCTGGGCTAAGGAAGTATCCCTTGAATAAGAAACACTCCCTTTTGGGATGGCTCTCACGAAGGGTCTAATATTTTTAAGCCCTCTGCCTAAGTGCCGATTCATCAATGCATTAGAAACAGAACATTAATCTGCTCCTCTGGTCTAGGCCTTAATTGTAACATTTTCCTTTTAATGAGGTGAAGCAGGAAAATGGGGAGGTAATTGTGCCAGTGCTGATGGAGGGTTTCCTTTACAATTTTAAAACTAATGATGACATAAGGCGGGTATTATTTCTCTTCGGCAAGGGGCTTTTTCCCGCAGAGGTGATCGGTTTAGAGCAGAGAAAGCGCTGGGGCCGTCGGCGAGCTGGTCTCCAAAGCACCTGCTCCAGCAGGGCTTTAGGGAGCATCACTGCAAAAAACGGTCCCTTCACCAGCTAAATGCCTGGGGTCTGACAGAAGGGATATGCCGGGCGCTGGGGTATATATATCTTCCTGACTTTTTGCATGTGGGTGGACGTAGAGCTGGGAAAAGCCCTGAAATTCCCAGCCCTGTCCCCTACGCCTATTGGATACATCTCTGGGGGGGAGGGGAAAAAAGAAAAAAAAAAAAACCACCAAAAAACTCCATGCCCAGGAATGCTAAGTTTAGCTAGGAGAAATCTCAAAGGGAGCGGGGTAAGGGGCAGACAGCTCTGACTGCAGTTCAGCAGTAGAAACCAAACAAGCATATCCATGAGGCTTTTCTCCGAAATCCGTCCTCACATCCCTAGAACATACCCACGCTCTCCTGGGACAGAGCATGTATTTTTCTGATCTTTTTCTGGACAAATCCCAACTATAGATTGTCATAAATGGCAACGCACACTGTTGGGTCTCCCTTCGGTCTCCTCTAAGCAGGCAGAAATGATAGCAACAGTGAAGGGCTCACACGGGGCTCATTTCCAGACAAGCTGGGAAGCCGTCAGGTGAATCTCTTTGTATAAATCTCCTCTTCTCAGTGTTTTCTTCACCCGATGGTGCCCGTGGGTTTTGCTGGCACTTGCTGAGAGACATGACGGCCACTCTTGCCCTCTGGTTTCCTACCCATGTCTCACACATCAAGTCACTTGGGTCTTCCCTTTTGGGCTCCAGAAACCTCCCCTCTTGCCCCACCAAGCCTTTGGAGAGGTGACAGATGAAAATCTCGGGGACAGATTTGGGCAACACGAGGTTGTTGGGGTGCTCAGGCAGGCGCCAGCAGTGCCAGGAGAAGATGAGGCCATGTCAGGGCACCTCTGGGGAAGCGCTGCTTTCCTGGGGACAGGGACAGCCAGCGTGGCAAAACAGCCACTTTTGTTCCCTTCTCTTCCTCCTCTCCTGCCTGCCCCAGCTCTGACACTTCCATCTTTCTGTCCTCCTCTCTGGGAGGCCTCTCAGGAGGACTTTGGAGGACTATCCTCACAGACTAATGAGTCTCAGAATAATTGGTCTTCTGAAGGATTCAGACTCATCACTCTGAGTGGAAGCTACTAATGTTGGTTATTGTCATTGCATGTGGCCCAGGAGGGAGTTCTGACCTTGCACGGCCTAGCCTGCACCCACAAAGACATTCATGGGTAAAACAATTTCAGAAGAGTCACCAGGGTGCAGAAATTGTACAGAGACAGGGTTCCTAAACTGCCATCCTACACGGAAAAGATTTTTGCCATGTCGCTGAATTTGAGAACCTCTCAAACCAGCACAGCCTGGGGAAAGGAAAGGGAGCTGGAATTGCTGGGAAGGGGGACTGCATGGGCCAGCTCCACCACAAGCAGCAGCGGGATGGTGCCTTAGGCCAGGAGGAATGAGGATATGCTTGAGACATGACCTACAGCATGCATTTTGCATCACATTCTTGGTCCTTCAGCTAAAGGCATAGAAGGGAAGAACAAACAAGGCACCAGCTGCATGAGAGAGACCCACAGGTCAGGCTCTGCAGGCCTGGATGGCATCAGATTCCCCTCGCTTCATGTTCTGCTGCAGTTCCTGTTCTGCTGAGACTGTGGCAGGGATTAACTCAGGCCAGAGTAGGATACAACCAGTGTAACTGGGCTTGTGGAAGAGCCTGGGTTGATCAAGAGCCAGGGTGCCAGCAAGCCAGCTCTACCCACCTGCCTTGTCGTAGGCTGCACGGCCCCAGGATGCCCATGGTGCTTGCAGTGTTAGTGGGGCAGGATAGGAAGTGCCCAGCTTTTGCAAGACAGAAACCCAGCTTTATTTCAAGCCCAGACAAAAGAAGTTTCCTAGACACCTGTTGGCTAAGCCAAGCTTGCAAAGTGCCCACTGGTAAAGGGGCTTTGTACCTGCTCCTGGCTCCAAGGTTCATGCTGCATTTGAGGCTGATAGGTGGCAGGAGCTCTAGGAGAGCCAAAGAACCAACAAATCCCTGGCGCCTCTGCGGATGTGGCCAAGACATTCTCACATCTCCTGGAACTCAGATTCTGTGTCAGGATTGATACAGGAAGAGTTGATGCTGCCTTGGATGGGGCGGTCCACACAACTCTTGCGCCCTTTTCAGCCTCATTTTCTCTAATGCCATATAATAAAGTATATGCCATCTATATGGGATGGCCTAACTCTCACTATTGGCCCAGGTGAGACACATGGCAAGAGACCACAAGGCTGCCTCCCTTCTGCCTGTTAGCAGGTAAGTCAGGTTAGTCAGGTCTGGAAATTTGCTTTGTATTTCTTTGAAACTTCATTTCTCAGAAATATAAGTAAAATATTTTGGCCTAGAAACTTCAAACGTGATTTAGTACCTTGCCCGTAGCAAACAGTGCTGCCACTGGAGGCACTGGGGCATCTTCCATGATTAACAGTGCTAGCACACACGCAGTGAAGGCTGTCTGGCAGATGTGCGCGTCAGAAAGCACAGCTCAGGGCCTGGCTGTGTGACTGTCACAGTTAGGCAGGGGCCTTGAGTACTGTTTCAAGCACCGTTGGTCTTCCAGTGTTGACTGTGCCGGTGTGACATCTGCAATGGCGACCTAGGGGAGCTGACACAAGCAGACTCGCTGAAGGCCCTGGAAGAAGTGTGCTGGTACAGCCAGTCTGGGCACATCTGCAGGAGTTTTGTCTTGATATGGGATGCGAAATCAAACTAGCGGAACGCTGTGAAAAATTACAGGGTCAGAAACTCATGGATTCAGAAAACTGGAAAACGTGTTTCAGGCCTGTGCACGTCTGCTGGGGCTGCTGCCAGAGGCCCTGCTGGGTGGCCTGGTCCTGGGGCTCTGCTGGCCTGCTCCCTCCAGCAGGTCTGCCTCTTCCCAAAGCACCACAGCGGCACAAGGACCAGCCCAAGGCTTTGGTTCTCAAGGCCTCTCCCCTGGGAGAAATGGGTGTCCCAGATGCAACAGGGCTCTTGGGCAAGCAGTGAGATAACCACAAACTCAAAGCAAACAGTGTGGGGAGGCAGGTCGCTGGGATGCTCCTGTACAGCTCTTCCTTTATCCCAACAGAGGGACACTCGTCCCGCTTCCCCTTGAAGGTGGCCAGTGTCAGAGACACCACGCCATCCCGGGCAGTCTCAGGGCATCACCAGCTTGAAAGGCAGCAACGTTTTCTGAAGGCCCAGTCTACATTTCCCCTGCCACGCTTCAGTGCGATTGCTCCTAGTCCTCTTCCCCGGCGAATTGCTCTCTGTTCCTCAGCTGCATTTTCACATGCCAAACAGCCAAGTCGTCCTTGCTTTCGTTTCTTCCTTCTCATTTGCCCCATGTTCCCACCATCTCCTCCACTTGCGTTCAGTCCCTTCCCTCCCACTATTTTACGACATGTTGAGACTCAGGGTTTCATAGCTGCTCCACCTGCTCTGTCTTCTCCATCCCCAACCCACCTCCATCCCGTGGTCACTGGGACAGCAGAGGGAAACCAGACATTTATCCCTTTCTCTTCGCAGTTCAGTTTCTGGCTTTATTTTCAGCTCCACCTTCTTTTTCCTCCCTCTCAGTAAAATTTCTTAACAAGCTCAAATCTTACTTTGTATTAAATCAAAAGTCTGAGCACTATGCAAGGGCTCAGAAAAACATGATTTAAATGGTGCCTTGCCCATTCACATCAGGTTAAGTCTATAGAGGTAATTTACTGCATATAGAAACAGGAAGGCAGAGGGCAGCTCATTAATGTCTAGGATTATTATTATTATTATTGCACTAAAACAGAAGATCTTTTTCATTTTATTTCTCTTCCTAGTGAATACAAATCTGTGGTACAAACAAGAAAACCCTCCCCTACCAATCCTTATGGGTCGCTATTGATTTCACGAAGGGAAAGAAAAAGAAAGAAAAACAACAGAATAGAAATACATGAAAAATCTAAAAGCTCACAGAGGCAACAATTTAAAGGATTTCAAAGGCTGTTTTCATAAGCCTTCTGGGACTCAAATGTAGCATATTGATTAAACTTCGGAAGCAGCTAAAAGCAGCTTCAACATAGCTAATTAATACAGTGATGCCCTGATGCCCCTTCTACTTGTTTTACCAAGCTTTCGCCTGTCAAATCAATTAATATTCACTACCCTGATGAAAGCAGAAACTCTGTTTATCATTTGATAAATTGATCAATGTATTGACTCACTCAACATAATTAACTGACCTGTCCTGTGGGATTTAATGTGGTGTCCTGTAGATGCTTTTGGGGTGACACAAAACACACAAACTCATATAGACTCTTGTTTTGACTCTACAACAAAACCAATGGAGTTTCCGATTTGAGGTGGCATTTGATGTTCAAACTACTCACCTGATTCTCCATAGACTCCTGGGCAATGGTCCTTCAAGGAGAAAGGTATGTCATTATTCCCTATCTGAATGGTGCTCTGTGTGTGTGCTGGACATGCTGATGGTATTTAGGATGTGGTCTGCTGAGCTCCCTTTCTTTAAGGAAAATTCCTCTACTTCTGATATTAAAGGGAAAATTTCACAAGGAGGATGTGAAATCGTCTCTTTGCATTTATCCACCTGCATTTCGTTGGGAACTCCACCTGTCCTTTGTTGTAGATCGCCAAGTTATTCTCTGTATATGTCTTACACAAGGACAAACATTTTCCCACTTTTCCACCATTCAGGGTAGTTTGTGGCAGACGTCTCCCCCGTAAGTCAGTTCAGAGCTACCCTAATGAGGCCGACACTGAGACAGCCAATACTACTGCACTGTAATATTCTAAAATGGGGCTTTCTCTCTCTCAAGTCTCCTTGAACTGAGGAGTTCACACCTATATTCAGGTTCCTGTCTTGAATTATTCCTCTTCTGAAGCCATCCTGAAAGTCAGATGCCTCGATGAGGCTTTTCGGAAGGTCCTTAAGGCAGTCAAATGTTCGTGTCAGTTTTCTTTTGGGATTGAGGAGCCAGTTTTGCTGCTTTCTTGTTCTTCAGAGAAGGTGAAATATGAGGCAAAGGAGAGATCCAAGGCAGGAGTATGCAAAGTGTGTATTATTTGGACACTGTACCAACCAGGATGACACCAGATCCAGTGGAGGAATAGGGGCTAGCTGGGAACAGTGTGCTATGAGATGTTTGGGGGAGACCTTGGAGTAGTCTTGTCTGAGATACACTCACCTATATATACCTGGGGTGTTTCCAGTCCCTCCTAGGGAAGCAATGGATCAGGACATATGCTGCAACACTTGGTTTAATTTGCAATTGCTCGCCCCAGTTCGTCAAGCAAAAGACGTACCACGTTGCCACCTTTGTTGTGGTAACATGTACTCAGGCAGGCTGCCAAGAATTTATCGCTGTGCATGCTATGGTCCTCTGGAGGACCCACGTGGCTGGTGGCCCAGCACTGTGCTGATGTGATGGACACCGAGGGAGCAGCCACCACTCCTGTTTGTCACCTTTTGGGGGCCCCTTTTGCATCATTCTGTTGAATATGATAGCTCCCAGGGGTGAGCTGGAAATTCTGGATAACTTGCAGCTCTTGGAAGTAAGGCAGAGGGATGCTGGTGGGTGTGCATGTACTCTGCTTCGGATGAGGAACCGGCTTTGATTCAGAGCAAGATTTTGGCACCCCCAGTAAATAGCTGTAAGCTGTGTATTGAATTTTAATTCAATGCACCACATAAAAAAACATGGGAAGAAAGAGGGGGAAAATAGTTGCATAAAAACATTTCAGCAACATCTGCTGCCTTTCTCAGATATTTCACCAAAAGCCTATGGAGTTCAAATATTTTCTTCTAATTAGAGAGCTTTCCTCATGAACAGCTCCCCTGTATGCTAAAATATATGGACACCTCCCTAACCACCCAGAGAGCCTCCTGGAACCTGCAGCATTGCCAGCACAGACACATACTACGGAGAAACACACATCTCTATTTTAAGTTATCTTTAGTGCAAATACCTAGTTTTCCTATGGGAGGAAAAAACATTCACCACCTCTCTTCCTTCCTTCACCAGACCATGCACTCAAATCATCCGCTCTGCTTTGTTCAGCTGGAGCACTTGCTCCCTTAGCCAAATAAGCCAGCACTCTACAAATTCCCAGCAATTGCTCTGCTGAGCACTGCTGATCCATTCCTGATAGTCTGAGAGCCTCTGCTGTTTTGCTTCATTCATGACTATTTGGGAGAGCGTGCTCATATTTTCAAAACCTTTTCCAGAAACCACTAGTACCTGATCTCTGCTTTTTGGCTGTGCTGGCTGTGCCCCACTGCCATTATGATAGATTGCACTATTCCCATGGTGCATTTACTGAGCAAACATGGTTTACCAGGACCATTTGTGAAGAGATATACATGTGGATAAAGTATTCTGGCTGCTTGAGATGTCCTACAATGAATGAATTCTTCCATGTTCTTCCATATGCTTAGTGGTGGCCTATCTCAGCTATTACGTGGGTGAATATTCAGTTCAAATGCCTGAAGATGCTCAAGATGCTCATGGATTTTGTCAGGGTGTTTTCTGGATCTAGCACAATACAGATCAAATTAGTTGGTTAATTGTTAAGCCTTTCAAGGAATAAAAAGAGGAAGGTGAGAACTCAGGCCCAAAGGTGGAACAGTTGTGCTAAAGCATGCTCCTAGATAGAGCTGGGCAGGAAGCAGGTGTCCTGTTTCACGGACTATTTGGGCTGTTGGAAAATCAGTGTGAAAAGCAATTTGGGTGTCTGCCATTGCTCTTAGTGTCCTTCCAGCTGACCCCGCAAGTATCCTTCAGAAAGCAGCAGCGCTTCAAAATCCAGTCCTTGGCTGCTGGTGGAGAGGCGTTCAACCAAGTGCCGTACATCCAGGGGGACCAGGCGGCGATCCAGGCCCTTTGAGCAGCCAAATCCTGCCACAAAACACCTAGGAGCTCCTTCTGCTGGCACGATCTGCAAGGCGGGCAGGCCACTCTTAGAGCAGCTGCAAGGCAATCACAGGGAAGACACCAGTCTCTGTGCCTCCAGCAGTGGACGCATTCAGAGATGGCAAGCTTTCAGCTGGCATGATTGGCTTCTCCCTCTCCACTTCCCTCCCTTCTTTTTCCCATAATGAACCTTATGGCAAAAAAAAAAAAAAAGAAAAAGAAAAAAAGATGGTAGATATTTATCAAGTCAGTAACTAGAGCTTTAGTGAGTGTAAAGGAAATATAAAAAGAATAGGGGTCCCCCAATCCAAAATTGGGAACCATGAAATCCTGAGAGAGAGTCTTCATTACTGCTGGTTTCTTTGGGTTCCTGTCCAATTTATTGTGATGTATCAGGGAAGAAAAGCCTTCATGAAATAAATATGTCGCAGGACAGCAAGGGAATATTGTTTCTCTAGCCTCAGGGTTAAGACAACCAACTCAGATCTCATGCACCTGGAATTTTGCAGCTCGTTCCCATTACCCCTCTATCAGCAACACGAACACGGGTTGCAGGGAAGAGCTGCTGAAATGATCTGGACATGATTTACGAGGCAGGATGAAAAGAGCAAGGGAAGTCTAGCTTGTTAGTTCTGATATTTAGAAATGATAAACAACATGAAAGGGAGATTTTCTTTTTTTTAGTGCCTCCACACAGATGCAAAACACGTAGTGATAGCTCAAATTAAGAATGGGAAAATATTGGCTTAACAGTAGGGGAAAACTTCCTGGCAGAGAGATTTGTTATGAATGGATCTATGCTACGAATTGCCTTCCCAAAGGAAGGGTTGCAAACCCTACTGCCTGATCCATTTAAAGCCAGATTAGAGTAAAACATGTAGCAGAGAACTGCTAGCAAAGTGGCTACTGATTCCCAATATTTTCCAAGCTCTCCCATGCACCTGGGCAGGAGCTACTAAGGACTTACGTGCTGCCTTGCGAGAGGAGGAGGTCAGGAGGGTGTAGAGCCTGCTCTTCTCTCATTTCCACCGTGAGAGATCAGGAAGAAAGCTTTTCACTGCAAAAGAGAGAAAAAAAAAATCTTCCTTGACTTCTCTTGTACCACTCTGCCCATCCTCAGGGGGACAGTGCCTTAACAGGTGCCTCTGGGGGCTGGTCACAGCCGGCAGGTTGAGGCTCTCCCCACGGTCCCATCCCTTCCCACACGATGCAAATCACTGCCTGTGTTTCGTCCCTCGTCTGCAAACGCTACAATTAATTCCCCAAACGTGGCAATTATTTCAAAAGTACGGCATAAATGGTACAAACCGCCACTTCGCACAGCAGGATATCAAAACCCAGGCACACGAGGGGACCCACAATCCAACAGTGTGTAAACAGGAGTGACAGCCCCAAACACAGGGCAGCACAAAGCTGTGTTAATTACTGCTCCCGCCACAGCCTGGTAATTTGCTGATACCAACGCCTTCCAGCACAGCCCCTGTGATCTGCTTAGTAATTGGGATACTCACAACACGCCGGGCAGAGGAAGCCAAAAAGAGCTTTCTCTGCTTCCCCAGCATTCACCGGTAATCTCTAATTGCGGCGTCAGCAAAGGTCAAGTGCACTCCTCATTAGCTTCCAGACCAGTCGTCAAGAGTGCCTCGAGTCCTTGAGATTTATGGGGAGAAGGAGGCAGAGGACGAAGTGAGTGGAAGACAGATTGGCGACCCACAAGCCATGGGGTCTTGCCCCCAGGGGAGGCTGACAGACAGTTTTGTCGACAGTATGGGTCCTTCACCGGGTGGAAGGACCAACCTGCTAGGAAACGTTGTCAGGCAAAATGTTCTGATGGCCTTCAGGACAGTTGGAGAAGCTCAGTGGAGGCCCAGATAGTTTCTGGGGAAGTTAGAGGGTATCCTGACATTGAGCTGTTTTAAATAGTTTACATGACAAAATGTTTTGTGCAGTGAAAAATAGCCTTTCCCAGAATGACACTTTGTGCAAAATGTCCCTTCTCCCTCTGCATTTCAAAAATTATCAGCAACATCAGCGTCACTTAGAGAAAAGCCAGCTGGAAAAAAAAAGCATGCGCTTGTAAGCAAAATGTTTCAAACGACATTTGAGAATTATTCTCAACAAAAAATGTTAACTTCGCAGAAAAAAATATGGAAAAACAGAAATGAGGTCTCTTCCTTGAGATACACATCTGAAGTTTTGTGTTTTCATGAAAACAGTTTCCAGTTTTATCATCTCTGACCGGAAAAAGTCTACAGCAGCTCCTTGGAACTGCCACTTGCTGAACCTTTTCTGGTGGTATCACTGCTGCACTTTCCCTCCTTTCCTTGCGGAAAGCAAGGTTTTAACAGAAGAGAAGCCGCCCGTCTCCTCCATCACCTTGGCTCAGAGAGACGTGTCACAGGAAGGTACACTCCCCATAAGCTCTGCAGGAAAGCAACACAGCATAGTGGGGGTCTCCTTCAGAAGGGGGCACACCGGACCAAACTACACGCAGAATAAGGAGCAAGTTGTGACAGATGACATCGAGGGAGCGGCAATCTGGAGACAGGCAGCCACGGAGGCTTGATCAGGGCCAACAACTCGATGGCTGCTGTATTACTTGATTACCTGAAGACACAAGGCAGAGGACAAGGCAATGATTTTCAAATGCATAAGGGGAGAGAGAAGGCAGCCTTCTCACCAGCTGCTGCAAATACAGCAAGGAGTAAGGGGCCTGAAGTGAAACAAGGATGCTCAAGTTAACTCATCAGGATGTGCTTTCTAGCAGTGCAGCACAGAAGAGGGTAGGGGAGACTGCAACAGCAACAGCCCAGACAACCCCGCCCTGAGCCTGTGGGATGCAGAAGATGGTGTCTATGAGCCCTTCTAGTCCTATTTTTTTCCATGATTATCTAAAATATTCAGGAATCCAATACCTTTCCAGGGAGCCACAGAAAAGTCAGCTTACCAATGCTCTGTCTGCAGAGCAGAACTAGAAATGCCTACTTCTCTAGGCGGTCATCCCACCTAGGTCTTGCATCCAGCACTCTTCTCTGCTCCCCAGGCATCATAAGGGTTTTTGGAGCCTTTCCTTAGCATTTCGATGAGACATAAGCAGATTGTAGCCTCTGAGGCTAGAAAAGGCTATCAGCTATTGAAAAAAATCTTCCTTTCCTCCATTTATACTTCTCAGGAGTGTATTTATAGACCACAGTCACATCTCCTTTGACTGCCTGGGAGATGGCACTGGCTACGTTTGAAAGACTGGCTGCAAAAGCACACACATGAGTTGCAAATAAAGGGCTTTATTCTCATACACATGGGGCAAAGAAAAAGGCCTGGTTCAGACCTGCACGGCAATGGGCAGAGCCACCACGGTGGCAGCCCACCCCAGGCACTGGGTGGGATTTCTTGAAGCAGTAGGCAATCCTCCTGTCCCCATTCCTAATTAAAATGCACAGGGTTTGATTCTTAATTGCCCATTGTGACTTGCAAAGCCCATCCATTAAAAACTTCCCCAAATTTCCAAATAAATCCAGGGTCCATTTTGGAGCTCAAAGTCATGCATCAGTCAGATTCATTTGCCTGGTAACATGAAAGTCCCTTCCTATTTATCTTCTCATTTGAACTATATAAATACCCCGCAGCAAAAATCATTGTCTCTCCACAATTCCGACAAATAGCAGCCTTTGAAAAAGAAAAATTAGTGGTGGGTAATTATTTTTGAGGCAGATACCAAAATGATAATTTCTTAAACAATTACTTTGAAATATTAACAATTGTTCTCTAAATCCCAATTTAATTCCTGATATGAATTATAGTTTGTCAGATCTGTGCTTCTGAAACATTTGTTCCTTGAAAAGAACATAAAAAAATGCCAACACAACCTTTTGCTTCCTAACCCTCTAAGCAGACTAAAAATGCCTTTGCTCTTGTTTTATCAACACAAATAATTAAAACACAAGAGAATGTTTGGGATTCATACAGTTGTATTTGGCATCCTATTCATATTTATTTGATCTGTAAGATATCATTTTAATTAAAAGCTCAGTCTCCCCCCTCCCCCGCCCCCCGGCCCGAGAATAAATTATTTATAATAACATCACTGCTTCATGCTACTGGAGACAGGCGGCTCTTGCGAAGAAGTCAGATGTTGGCAGCGGGCTCCACGTGAGGGCCGTTTGCCCAGGACTGGGATGCCAGGCACGCACGCAGGAGCAGAAATGAGCAGCAGAAAAGGGCAAATTGGGGCTCCTGAGCCATCTGCAGCCCGTGAGATGCTCGAGGGAGCCTCCTGGCCGGAGGTGGCCGAGCCCAGCAAGGCTGTGCTGGGCCAGAAGCTGTGGGGCATGGGAATTAGGGGGTTTCCTCCAGATCCCCATCACTGATGCGCTCCAGGCCCCCAATCCCCATCGCCAACATCCTCCAGGCCCCCAGGCCCCATCCCTGGCCTGCTCCAGGCCCTGCCGTGACGCCTAGCCCAAATCTCTCCCCGCCACTTCTTCGCTGGCGTAAGGTCACTCAGGCTCCTGGGGAGGTGGGTTCCCGCAGGGTAGCAGAGCTGGCTGCCAGAGCTATTTATAGCTCACCCAAACCTTTTCCAGTCCTTGTTCCAGTTGGCAAAAAATTCCAGCCTGAAAAGTCTGCACTGCAAGGCAATTTTTTTCCCTCTTGAAATGAAGTTTTTTCTTCTGTATGAGGGTTATATTTATTTAACCATTTCTCTCCAGTGCTGCAGTTTGAGGGTAGGAGTTGGGATTAATTATACACACTCCCAGAAGCAGAGAGCAACCACGAGACCATTCGGTTTGCGCTTGCATTGTGTTTTCACTGATGCACGCAAGACCTCAGCCAGCATCCGGTAAGAGTCTTTAGCTGAAGCACATTTATTAAAAAGACCTTTATACTCTATTTCCTCTTCTCTAGCTTTACTCCCCATAGTACAACCTTTACTCACACCTGTTCCCTTCGAAGGGCTTTAGAAACAACTCAATACTGGAGTGAGTTCAAATTAAAAAAAAAAAGAGATTTTTTTTTTTTTTTGTATTTCCTTTCAAGTCCAAGGACTAAATCTAGAATAGGATACTTCCCACTGAATTCAGGGCTTGGCAGATCCAGTCCCAAACTCTGTATTCTGGGCGGAGTTTTTCCACGTGTGGTTGGCTTGCATTTGCACTGCGTAATGGCTATCTTTACTGCAAGCACGCTGTTCAGAAGTGACAGAGTCCCCACGCTTCCAGAGTCATGCAGCAAGCGCTTCCAGCACACGCCAAGGGCCACGTACCTCAACATGACTGGGAAAGACAGCCCACTCCTAAATGGGCTGCTCTGATTTCGTAATAAATGGACAACTCTCCTGGGACTCACAGTGGTTAAAATGCTGCTCCCAAAAGCAGGCATAAAGGTTTTAGTTAAATTATTCTTGATTAGTGCTAATACTAACAGGAACCTGCAGATAAGCATTTGGGCTGGGTCCCCATCACTTTCTTCTCTACAGCTGCTCTGACAGCAACTCAATGGCCACTTAATAACCTGGTTTCCATTCAGAAGGACTCTGATTTCCATAAATGAGGTAAAAATGCCTCCACAATATAGGTCACATAATTAAATACTAGTACCTAGAATTATTTATGAGACATTATAGCTATGCAAATCCACCACTTGAAGCATTTTTATAAGTATTTATGAGTAACCATGAGAAGATCATCCCAAGCTGCCAGTGGAAAGCAAGGGTTGGGTTTTATCTAAAATTAGCCACACTCTGTGTTGGCAAGAGGGTTTTTTTCACAGCTTAATAGACTGTCCTTGCACCTTTGGGAGACCTGGTCTTTAGTTTTTAATTTTTAACATGCCAAGTTAAAGGTTAAATGTCACGAATTTAATGCAAACGAAGGGGCTGTTAACGTGAATACAGGGACTACGTGGAATAATGTGTAACTGTGTTTTTCCAATTCAAGGACAAAGCCCAGTTGCATATAAAAATGGCCATGGCCACATGGACCTTTCTGGGCCAAACTGCCCCAGGGACCACGAGGATTATGGGGATGACGGGGGGTTACGGGACCACAGCTTGCCATGGTAAACCACATTTTGGCAGAGGGGTCCTGCAAGCTCTCCTCATCCCCTAAAGGCAGCATCTGGCAGGATCTGGAGCTGACTCATGGGTTTGGTTCGCTCTCAAGAACTTCTCAGCTGGTGGAACCTCCCACATGGGGCTGTCCCCAGCTTCCTGATAGGGAGGTACGCAGGCACAGCAGGACCACAGCAAAGTGAGGCACTGAGGAGACACAAAAGCTCACTTTGTGTGGGAATGGGAATGCAGAGACAGCAGGAGCAGGAAGAAGTCTTCTTCCTGGATGAACTCAAGTCAACCCGCAATTAGGCTGGGAGCACTGGGAGAAGCTGGGAGGCTTTGAAGGACCTTTCACGCTAAGCTCTCTGTGGCTGCAGGCTTCAGCACAGGGTCCCTAGCAGAGGATGCCCACAGACAAGCTCTGAGGCAACTTAACAAAAGCATCTTTCCATGCCAAGTCTCCAGGTGAGTCTCTTCGGTATTTCCATCCATTGCTCCTTTTCTCATTTCCTCTTCCCCATCTGTAGGACAAGCGACAGCCCATGTCTACCTCTGCATCCCCTCCCTTCAGCATGCCTGTTCCAACGTCGCTCCTGCTGCAGCTCCCTTGTGACCAGGGAGGTAACCGAACAGCCAGGAGGAGAAGACCCATGTCCCCTTCACTATCCACTCCCAAGGCAACAGCAAAACCCAAGGCAAAGCATGAGAACAGAGCATGATGTTGCCCTTGGAAGATCTCCCTGTCCCGATAAACCTGTGGTCAGGGCTTTCCCTTAAGTCTCATCTTTCTGCTTATTACCTCTGAATGAACTTCACCTGTGAATCCAATGGCTTTTTGAACACGTGAAACTGGTCTCTGCAACCTCTGGTGGCAAGAAGTTTGATGGTGAACCATCCCTTTCCTATCCCAAACCCTCCTTTGCAGTGATCCAGCCTTCTGCCTCAGTCCCTCACGCAGCAGTTCAGGTTCGGGGTGCTCCTTTGGCCTAGGCAGCACCACCTTGCACCTCTGGGGCCATAATCCCCATCGTGTGTCTGGGCTGCTGCTAATCTAATCTGCTAATACACTCCTTGTACGGTGACTAACTGGAGAAGAGGGTGCTTAAGGAAAAAAAGTCAGGGCCAAATGAACGGGAGGCAGCAAGGCAAGCTTCAAACTCTGAGCCAAATGAATCGCCAGCGGCAATTTCCACATTTCAAGCTGCCCATGTAGGCTGAGAAGATGTTTTAGTGAGCTTTCCAGCCGGAATCAAAGCTCACTGAATTAGAGAGGAAAAAACAAAAAGCCTTCTTGTGATGGCTCTAAAGCAATTCCTTTAGGAGATGCACAATATGGTCAGGGTGAGAACCAGTGGAGTCACAAAAAACATGGTCCTCCTCCCCACATGTTCTAGTTTCACATGCAATAAATACAGCCAGGCTGAGAAAGATCTCGTAAGGCACTGTGGGTATCTGCTTCCCTGAGCACAACAGCCGAGGAAGCTTTGCAGCATCACAGCAATGGTCACATCCCTGCCCAGGACCAGCAACAGCCCCTTGCGCACAAGCACATGCACACGTGCACAATCCTGACCTCTACACACATGTGGCAAGAGGCCACCCCTGCCCTGCTCATCCCCGGACCAGCCATCCCTCCCCATGCTCCTGGCACCAACCAGGCTCTCCCAGGAACGGTTCTCGTTGAGGTGTCAACCCTGGATGGGGGTTTCTCCTTGGAGAAACATCAGCTAGCACAAGGAGACATTTCTCCACCTCCTCTATTTATTTTCCATGTTTCTTTTCTTTGCCAGATCCTTTTTTTTCTTTTCCCTTTTTTCCTCCAGCTATCTCCAAACTTTTGCAAGGAAAGCAGCTACTTTCAAGTAGGAATAAAATAAAAAAAAAAAAAACAAGGTCACTGGAAAAGATAAAAAATAATGAGTTCCTTTCTGCTGGACTCAGTGCTCGTCTTTCCCTCCCCCTCCCCCCTTTCATCTCACTCCAGAAAAAGAAAAATAAATCTTTACTAATCCCGCTGGAGCCCTGCCTCCAGATCCGCTTGCGATGCCAGTTGTAGCCATACTGAAAACTGAAGTTTGTTCTCAGACCCTGTGAGAATTTATTTATTGCTCCGGCCCCCAAAAGCTCCCTCTTCCTTCTCTGTTCCAGACCCGCTTTTCCTTGCAGGGCAATTGCAGCTCTCAGCTCCAGGTCAGGCTCAGACCAACTGCTGGCCACTGACAGCATATCTTCTCCTTTTTTATGACTTTTAGTGGTTTTTTTTCCTTCAATTTCCTTAAATCTCAGGGATTTGGAAACCAATGAAAGTCTCGGAGCTCAATTTTAAATAGTTGATTAAAGAGCAGTCAGCAGAGAATGAGGAGGAAGCTCTTGGGGAATAAAGATGATTTTTGCCATCTAGGTTGCACACAGGACAGCTACCCAGAGCTTAGCCCACCGAGCACCAGTCACACCTCCGTCTGCTGGCAACAAACCCAGCTTTACGGTGCCAAAAGCGCCAAAGAAAATTGTCCAGGAGAAACACCTCCCCCCCCCACACACTTTGTGGCAACATCCATCTGGGCAGAAAAAAGTCTCAAAAGTCGTTTTGCTCTGCCACTTTTTATTCCAGTATTATTCCAGTTAATGTTCTGAAAGGCCATTCCAGTTTGAAATGGGATAAAACACTGCGTTTGATCTAAAATGAATTGGGGTGGGGAGGAAAGGGGTTATTTTGGTAAAGAAAAAAAAATCAAAGGGTCTGTAGTTCCCACTGATCCAAACCATTTCTTATTTGAAATTTTTGTTGAGGGTTGGACAGCGAACTGAGAAGTTTTTCATTTGTCCAGCTCTAATTGGAAGCCCTGAACTGACGGGTACTTCATATTCGCAAAATATAAAGCGTGAACGCTCCCAGTGGGAGGGATATGGCCTTGCTGCTGCTTTCATTTTATTGGCTTGCCTCCTCATTTTAAGGCAAAAATGCTGGATGGGCTGAGTGGGGAGGAGGTGGTAGGATCAAAGAGAGGTTATGGCACACTCTTACGCTCTTCGAGCTCCTCCTTTTCATCGGATTCCCTAAAAATCAGTGTGTCCACTGTAATTGCTAATCCCAAGTGGTGCTTTGCCCAGATTTGTGCAAGGCGAACCTGGGAGGAGCGAGACATCTGGCTGTGGGAGCTTTCCGGCGTGCCTGCTTTCAGGCTGTCCTAAAGAAACCTCCATTTACAACTGGCCTACCCCTAGAAAACAGTGGTGAAATCACAAAATATTTTGCAGAATACCTATCCTGTATGGACCAGGGGGACTTGGCTGGTAAAACACCTCTTTCGTTGCATTGTCCAGCCCCGGAGCCCTGGGAGGTTGCCCCAAGGCACGCGTTCCCGACGGCATGCTCCTGCTAGCTACTCCAGCTGCTGTCCAGCAGCTCCGCCGACAAAACCCCAAATGGGGACAGAACTTCCACAGGCTTCAGCTCTCTCCGGGGCCAAGGGCAATCAGGCTTTCACCCCCATGCTGCAGTCGTTTTGCAGCCTTTCCTCGGTGCTCATTGCCGATTTCAACCTTCAGCAGCTCGGTCTCAGCGGAGGCATCCTTGCTGGCATCCGCCACGACACAGCGGTCTCTGTCATATCCTCTCGGCGGTTAACGGGCTGGTGCCTCCTCTGCCAGCTCCTGCCTGTGTACATACATTCACAAAACCTCTCCCAAGCACATCTGATTGGCAGCATTTCTGTATCGATGTAGACAGAGATCTGTATCATCTTCTGTGCTTCAGTCCCTGTTTGGGAAACACTGCCAAATGAGGGGACTGCCAGAGCAGCGAAGGAGTCACACTAACAGCAAGAGTGGGCTCAGATACATCAGTGACTGGCCCGAGCCCTTGGAGGGACTGGCCAAGCTAGGACCACCTTGGGTTCAACTCTGAGGAGTTGGCCTTCTCTAAAGGAGATTCCCTGCATCATCAGCTGGTCAGGTCTCTAGCTAGACATTAAGAGACCTTTTGGTGAGGTCGGTTTCCCTCTGAGTGCCTCAGTCCTCGTGCAGGACACATCCATGGACACAAGGATCTGAGCTGCACACTCGTTCACCTCATGTGAGCCAGTTGTGAGTCCATCTGTCTGTCCAGCAAAGGAGCTTCAGCCCTCCTCTTCCTCCCTGCCACCCATCCCTTCCAGCAACCTCCGCAAACGGCACCATCTATCCTGCAGGCACTTCACAGCCAGGGAACAGAGCCCATGCCGAAAACTGCTGATGGAGTCCAGAGCAGAGGAAATAAAACCGCTTTAAATGGGAATTGCTCTGAAGAGCCCTGCCGAGGGAGGGCAGGCGGCGAGGGGGGAGAGGGGAACTCTGCAGCTGTTTTCTTTCATGTCCTTTAAAGCTCCTGTTGGGTCGTTTTTTAATTAAAGTGTTTGGAGAAGGCTGATGGGATTTACTGCTCTTTGTCCTTGGCAGAGTCGCGGTACGCAGAGCGGCATCCAGGGGCTTGCTGAGGAAAGCGGTGCTGGCGCCTTGTGGCCTCCCGCTCCGTGGACAGACGTGCCGCCCAGTCAGCCCCAGCGCAGGCGACCTCAGCTCTTAATTGTATTTCTTTGCAAGCTGCTGCTCCACAAGATCAAATGCAAGATGAAGGCGAGATCCAGCCCTGTGGAGGCAAGCATGACCCCAACATGGATGTTGATGGAGACCTCCAGGTAGGGCTGAAACAGCTCCCAGGCCTTGTGCTTTTGCTTTGCATGGGGCAAATAACCATGATCAGCTCTTCCGAGAGACTCCAAGCAGTCTCCCAAGGAGGAAAATGCCCTACCCTGGGACAACCCGAGCTCTGCTCCTGTCCCAACCAGCACACCACTTCCAAGGCCTTTTGCATGTGTGTTTTATTTGGCAGCTTTCGACAGAAAAATCACATGCTGTCAATCACTTGCCCTTCCTGGGACAGCCTGCTTCATCCCATGGCAGGTTCTCCCCAGGCATCGGCCAGACCCGACCTCCATGGAGCATCTGGACCCAGTGTGCCGGTGAGAATCCAGCAGGACCATCGGCTGAGCCCTGGCTCTATGCCATGGAGCAGACCTCTCCAGGAGGAATACGAGGCAAATGTTTTCTCCAAAATGGGATGTCCTATTCCCCTGCCATGGAGCATCCCAGCCACACCATGAATATAGCAGTGCAAATAGGTCAACCAAACTGTCAGTGAGCCAAAAATCTGATTATGTGAACTCGTTGCTCTTTACCATTACTATCCCAACGGCTTATGTTGGCGGCTGGTGGGTTAACCGTCCAGCTGAGTCTCTTTGTGGAAAGAGAGGGCTACATAAAACCAACTCTTTCTCATGGTAAAACCTGCCCTGAAAGCGTTGTCTACAAAGAAATGCTGTACTTTAATCCCAGCTGGTTTGAATTTTCTGCATATTTGTAAAACAAATGATCTTTCCATGCTTAGCCAATGTAGTTATTAATGTTTTCATCCCCGAACTAAAACACATTGCAATTTCAGTACCTGCTAGTTATGAATAATGAACACATTAAAAAAATATCAGCATTTGTTCATAGGACATTCATAACAAGACGACAGTGTTACATTCAACAGTTAAAGACACTGACAGACAGTTTGACCCATTCGGGGATTCAAACCCCCCAAAAGCTTCTCCAGCTAGACGGACACCTTATCCCAGCCCTGCATCTTCCCCCTCCCTTTCTTCCAGCTGTAGTATTTGATGGAGGCAGGAGAATTGGGTTGCTGTAAGTGGCTAAATGATAGCAGCGAGATAAGCAGTGCTCCGCTCTACGCCACGTTTTTTGCACAATATCATGGTTCATTATGAAGGAACGCAAATACCCCGGCAGAATCCTAACCTAATGAAAGTCTTATTTTCCAGAGTAGCAGTTCATTACTGGACTTGCTGCGCAGTCGAAACCCCTAAGGTGAAAACAGCACAGGGCTGCTGAATCTCCAGCAAAATCCTAGTAGGCTTGGACATTTGCAATTCTGCTGCATCTTTCGTTGCGGGTGGGTGGATGTTGCTTGCTCTAAATCAAAGGGGTTTTGGACTCTGGATGGCCTTAGGGGGTGCGGGAGTATGGAGGCTGTTCCCACACTGCAGCCGGTGAAGCTTTAACACCATTAACCAGCTAGATGCTCAGCCTGGGATAGGTGATCGCTCCCTGACAGTAGGAGCATGGATGCTGGTATGCAGATGTGCGTCCTGACTGCTCCCTAGGAGAGCCATCATGAACCATGGTCCATGGACAGCCTGCCAGAAGCCTGCAGAGACGTGTCCGGTGCAACAAATCTGCGCACCCTTACTTGCAGCAGTAAAAGATGGCAAAACGTTGTCATCTGTGTCTTTTTTTCCCCTCATCTGTTCACAAAGCAATGGAAAATGTAGCAACACAGCCAACTACAGCTCTTCTAGGACACAGCCTCTCCTCTGCAAGAGCATGCTGGCATCCCCTGCCTGGAACAAGATTCATCTCCCAGGGAAGCGATGCTTTCATTTTGGCCCAGCTGAGCATGAGAAATGCGGATGGAGCAGAGCATGAATCCAGCCTGAAAAAACGGCTGGTTCTGCTTCCACAAAACCTGCCACGCAGCCCACCTCTGCCATCTGCAACCTCCTGTGAATCTAGGTTTCCTCAATAGCAGGCGTAAAACGTATTTACACTCTCCTCCAAAACAAGCAAACAAAAAAGACAGGGAGTGGTGCAAAATAAAAATAACTGTCCAGGAAAATGGGCAGAGAAAATACTTCCTTCCTTCTCCAGCCTTATGGAGGAGAATCTGCTGTACATGTTGGCCTTCTTCACTGGTGCACTAAGTACACTTCTCCGCAGCGCCCGTACGTAGCCTAGGAGCCATGAATCCATTTCCTTCCACTATTTAGGCCTGTAGGAGATGAAGGCCCACTGGTTTTCAGCAAGACTGCAGCTCATCCTTGAATGTGGAAACAAGGCTCCTAATTCGCCTAAGTCCAGCAATGCTGGGCAGTACAATTCTTAACGACCTCTAAAAGCCTGGACATCCAGACTCCAAAGTCGCAGAGATACACCAGAAAATGCAGTCACTCTCTGTCGGGCAGAAAACAGCAGTTACATGCCACTTCTCTCCACATTACAACCACAACCCATCTTCTTCAAACACGTCAGTTATACATGACAGCTAGGGCTGTTAAAAAAATGAAGACTAACAGTCATGAAATTCTGTGGAATTACAAAGATATTTGTACTTCTTCCAGGAGGGAAGAGCGCTCATCTCTGCTAACTGCACCAACTGAAAGTTAAGTACTTAGACACAAAAGTTGTCTACGCTCCCTCTATTGAAACAAGAGGAGACAGATACCTCCAGAGAACAACTGAACCCATCTGCCATAGACACCTCTTTTGGGATAGGGAAAGTTGTCTTCCGGAAGGAACTTGCTTCCGCATGGACTACAGAGAGCGCCAAAATGAGCATGCACCTAATTTTTACATGATTGGTTAGGAGAGATGAGTCCCAGTCCATCTGTTAAAATACATTAGTTTTTCCTTCTTGTCATTCTTTGCAATTATTAGTAGTGCCTCCTCCCTGCTTCGTTATCCAGAATATTATCAAACATGTCCATCATGACTACATGGAGGATCACTCTAAATAATAACAAGAAAGGAGTGCTCGTCTGTGAATTCGGCATACCCCCAATCCCTGCTTTCCCCTCCCCAGCACACTGGCATTTTGTCTCTTTTATATCTTCCTTCCAAAAGTCAGGCTCTAGAAACTAAGCGCAAATAAAACACAGTAATCCCCTTCTCCACAGCAGCACTTCGAGGTGACAGAGACATCCACAAACATGTATTTAGCAATATTACCATTAAGCCAGCCCATTATTCCTAGTCTTACCCTGCCCTAAGCCTGAGCCTTCTCCATCAGAGATGTCAATGCCAGCTCCCAACAGAGCTCAAACCAGCAAAAGAACAAAGGGGTCAGGAGAGGAGCAAAAAACACTGGATGCAGGTAGGGAAGCACTTGCTGGAGTTATACATTTCCCAGTGCCATGCACACACAGGGCAGGACCATGCTTGGCTGGCCGGGGTGAATGCAGGTGACATGCTTCTGCTTCAGTTTCCCCCTCTACAAGATGAGACTACCCACATGAAGCCACCTTTAAAAATCACAGAAAGTTCTTTGGAGAACGGGAACTTGAAACTGGTTGATCTATTTATAATATTTGCAGGTAATGGAATGCTAATATGATTCATTAACGCTGAGACACTGTTCATTACTGTCTTTTCACTCTTCCTTTGCAGGGCCTGTATTTCTATTTTACATGTAATCTGTTTTATTAAGCAGGTTCTTAATATAAAAAAGTATTATCTTCCATGTAGATTTTTTTTAAAGCCCCTCAAATTTAATTAGGCCCCAAAAGGTTCAGGGAACTTTGGATATGTAGCTGAAGTCTGGAAAACTCATTCGTACTCCACCTCCAAAGCATTTAAGTTTTCCTCTTCACTGTTAGATACTCCATCTTCTTCCTCCTTGAAATGTCAGACAATGCAATTATTCTGTTCTTCAACGTTTTAGCTACCATAGGAAAGGAGAGAGCTGTTCTATTACCCTCCAATCTGCAATACCCAAGCGTTATCCTCCGCAAGAGGCTCTGCCCACGGCTCCCCTGGAACTGGGAAATAGCTGAATAGGACTCTTCAAGCTCCTCCCAGGTAATTTTCCATGCTGAAAACCGAAACCTCCAAGGCAACTGATTCTCTTTGTCTTTGGGATGCTGAGACTGACTCCCAGGACTTCAGCAGTGGTTTAGGTCTACTTCAGCCAGGTTTGCTTCAGCACTAGAAAAGGGAATGAGCTCCTGGTTCTGGTAAAGCTCATTCCTTAGCTAACCTTGCCTGGTATTCACAGTTTGAAGGTATAATGTCTCAGAGCCATCAGGGGAGAATTCATCAGGGGATCCAGCCTCAAACCAGAACCCCAACTCCTGGTCTGGTCCCAGACCGTACCTAAACTTCAAACTTTGTGTGTTCACTGCTCTACTTTTTTGCTAGCAGGAGGGTTCGCTAAAGAAAACCCTCTAGATTCGAAGAGTGGTGAAGCCGCAAGGCCTCCAGAGGTGTCCCATGGCAAAGACTGGGTCTGAGTCAAGGTGTCTGGTATTTTTACTGCTTGGAAATGAGTCAAAACTGAAGCCAGGCACTTTTAAGAAATGTGACCTTGAGCAGGTCAGTTCTGACAGCTGGGATAGACCTCCCAGCTCAGGACCTGTTCTTGACTGTTGGTCCCAGCACTGACCCACCTCCTTTCCAGCGGCAAACATCCGAAAGCCCTCTGCTGCTACCTCTCTACAGTTGCCCAGTGCAATGAGGGCAAAACACGCTTCAAAACCAGTTGCCACGTTAAGAGGACTTACTGCCCTTTGGCTTTGCACTGTGTACTGCCCACGTTCAGTCTCTTTTCTAGCTGTCAAGCCTTCCTCCAGCAACCAGGATTTGCAGTCTTCTGCAGCCCTACCATCCTCTCGCTTTCCTGCTGCTAAAACCTCCCCTCCCTTCCAGGTAGAGGATTTTTCAGCTGCCATTCCTCCTCATTACCATAAAACAGTTAGCTACATATCGTTCCACTTTATGCGGAAATTGGAATTTCATCTGTGACTTTAAACAAATGGGAAAAGGTTCTGAAACATGTGCTTTTATTGAATTAAATATTAACATAAATACAGGGGGCTGAATGCAGCACCGGATTATTAATTTTAATATTTAATCCAACCAGAAACCTTATGGTTGTTTTAGGGCAGTGTATTTTCTTTAATCCAGTTCATTTCCCATCAGCACTAAAATTAAGTTTTCTTAATGAAGGAAGGTGATCAGGAAATCACATTCCCTTGTTACAGAATATTTGGAGCTAGCGACTGAGAGCATGCAAACAATAAAAATAAAAAGCAGTAACAGTACCACTATGTTGGTACAGACAAGGAATGAGGAAGATAACTGATATGCTGCATAGCTCAGATGAATAAGAGCCTCTGGAGATTAAAAGAAGCAGGTGACCCTTAAGTGTTTATGATTCTGAGTGAAAACAGCACAGATGGCTCACTTGGAGGAAGGTGTTTTCAAATACAAGCTCACCTACCAGGCAGTATGGAAATATTTAAGAAGAACCTCTTCAACCTAGGTCCCCTCACTCTCGGTTCCTTGGGACCCCAGGTGTGGCGCTTGTCACGTCACACCCACAGCAATGCACCCAAGACACTGGACTTAGCAGGGACATTCGGATTTCAGCAGAGCCATGTACATCAGCTGCAGAGCTGTGCTTTAAAATACACTCCTCCTAGCTAGATCTGGCATGTTCCCAAGCTGTTGGGTCCACACGCCCCATGCCTTTGAAGGATGCTCGCTGCATGCTTTGGAGGAGCGGGTATTGGAAGGGCTGGCCAAAAGCACTGCTTGCCTTATTTACAAGAATTTAAGTGTAGCATTTTTGGCTGTATCTGCTGTTTCTCAGCTATCCTGCCAGCTGCTTCTCCCTCCTCTAACTGGAAGGGAAAAGGTGTGGCAGACAGCATGTCTGGATTTTAGCGATGACATTTGGAGGAAGACAGAAGAAAAACAACCCAAGCAGGAAGATGCTTTGGAAAAAGTATTTTTTGCCTGCTGCAGCTCGAGTAAGGCAGTCTAGTACTTTTTTTTTTACACCAGTGGAGGACCTGATCCAGAAACCTGGGAAGAGTTGCCCTTCCTCAAATGAAGCACCCTCATTTCTTTTGCGGCACTTATTGGAAGGGAAAGGGTATAAAGTTGCTGGTGCCCAGTAGGGACTTGACATGCGCATCACTTAACCATCCTGGCTTTAGATGGACTCTGTTCCCCAATAACACAATAACCCTGTGGGCAGTTATGTTTTCACGGTGGACAGAAAAAGCCACCTTTGCTGGGAAGCAATCTGTGTTGTGGGTCTTCTTTGGCTCCTTGGTGAACAGCTGCCTCTTGCACTACCTACAAAGAGGGAAGCAACCGAGGAAGAGGTGGGAGGTGAGGTTATTGCTTTGGGAAGTTGCTCTGTGATATGAGCTGGGAAGAGAGACTAACGCCGAGGGAGAGAGAAAAAGACCTGCTACAACTGACAGAGAAGGATAAGAGGCAGCCAAGAGTGACGGAGACCAAACAAGAGAGACCAGGGCAGAGGCGGAGGACAGCAAGGATTCATTGGGATTCAGACTCGCCCAAGCGAAGGAGCAGACAGCAGCTGACTCCGGATGCTGAATAGCAACGAGCTTCTCCGAGTGCCGGGCAGTTACCTACAATTATTTTCCAGCAGCGCTGTCCAGCTGGAACGAGGGTGTGCAATAGCAACGCCGCAGGTGGTTTTGCCTTTGGAGACCCCTCTCCGACCCCAGCCTCAGGGAGGACCGCTGATGCATTAACTCATTCGATTACCTTTTAATGCTGAGGCCCAGATTTTCTCCCCAGGTTAATGCCAAGCAGAGCTGCACATGGGCTTGAAGAAGAGGCAAGATGGCCCATCCATGCCAACACATCCTCACATTTCATTGTTTAAGCTCTTAAGCTTCTATTTGAATTTTAGCTGTAAAACACTGAACTGATTACAACAAAATAAAAGCCCTCCTTAATCCAGAGAGGAGGTCTCGATGAATATTTCAGCCAGCCACGTCTTTGCTGCATGGAGGCTGCATTCTTTAGGAATACTGCTATTTTCTAGGGCAATGAGAAGGGGAGTCCCCCCCCCCCCCCCCCCATAGCATGCAGTAAACCAAAGCCAGATTCTGCCAGGCCCTGTGAGTATCCTGCATGGTACAGGTGACTAAATGGGCAAAAAAAAAAAGGCAGGGAGAATTTGTTCTCTGCTACCTGCCCGCATGATTCTTGCTAGAGGGGGGCCTGGAGTGTGATCCTTGGAGGATACTGTAAAATTCAGATTATTACTTGTTACTACAGACCCAACAAAACACTCTGACCTCTAAGCATCTGGCTGTTGCTGAGCTGGAGATGAAAGACTGCCAATTCAAAGACAGCAAAGCTTGCCTTGGAAACAGTGACATGATGATTATTGCTATTGTTTATAATAGCACATAATGATGGAACTGGAGAGCACCATGGCCACTGGGAATCGATTCCAGCATAAGCCCTTCCTGGTCCAAAAGAAAGGAACAATGACAAATGTTTCTAAATACTGAGGGAAGTCAGCAATGAACTTACTCATGCCTTGGCCACAAATTGGACGCCCATATTAATGACAGTGTCTCTCAGCCCACTGCTGCATTACACACTGTGGAGGAAAATGATATAGTTATGGTCTGTTGCAGTTGTTCTTATTTACAAGGTTTCAGATTTTCTCCTTTTCATGCATACGCCTTTGCTCCTGCACAACCAAGACTCGAGCTGATGAGGCTGTGAGGAGTTCATGCCCATGCTCACCAGCCTGGCTCAAACCCGCCCTACGATCTGGGCCCTGCGGGCATCAGGGAGGCATGAAAAATACAGTAACCATACAAGAAAAAACAGGTCTGCGGAAGGGTATGACTGCTTGGAGAACAACAGCTGGTACCGCAGCCACTGAAAGCCAGAGCAAGCTCAGGGAGCAAAAAAGGGCCTGACCTCGCACGGCAGAAGGGGCTGGCTCTGGAATGAGCATCAACAACAACTTAGCTCTACAGAAATAGCTTCCAAGAAGTGGTGGGAGCATCTTCCCCACAAAACCCGGGGAGGTTTTCATGGGACAGGCTGGAAACGTGAGCTCCTTGCAAATACAGCTGCTTTGCTCCCACACTGGCACAGCTGAATGGGGACGAGGTGAATCAGGGCAACTTGCCTCAAGTTCCTCGCTAACTGGGACATCTCTCCACCACTCCCTCCTGCTCCGGGTAGGTACAAAGAGAGCACCCCAGAAGCATGCATTCGTGACTAATTTCCAGCCGGTACCTTCACAGACCCCAGGCAGCCTTGCAGAATAAAGGGAATCTGCAAAACAAAATGAAAGAATTTGTGCAGATGAAGGATGGTCTTTTCTTTTTTTTTTTAACAATAATCATTCATTTATTTTGTACCTGGTTAGAAATGTTAATAAAAATTAAGTTCTCATTTTCAGCAACATTTTCTTTTCTCTCTCCCATTTCTTTTCCAGCCAGAAAAAATACATTGTCATAAAATTTCTTCACCTCGAGAGATAACCCTCTCCCATCCCCTACACTGAAAAAAAGCCACTTTTGAGACCCTTTTGTTGGGATCTACAAGTGACCTCATGTCCTTGAGCCAGGACTCCTGCGCGGGAAGAAAAGGCAACATTACCACGACTGCACTTCCTACTTGGCAGTAACGACGAGAGCAAAAGGTAACAGGACAGAGAAAACCGGTAACCACCTGATGCCGCAGAGCAGGCGTCTTGGGGGGCGATGCACAGAAATGATCACTAACTGCCAACTGTGCTCACAGGACCAAGAAGGCTCTGGCACAGCTGTACTACTGGATGGCTTTGCTCGTTGCCCAGGCAGTCACCAGTTTGGGACACACCAACAGGCAAATAACAGCAAAAGCTGCATCAAAATAAGTGTAGCGTGAAGTAGGAAGACCCAGGAAAGATTCAGAAGCTCCGATTTGGTCAGCCTGAGCCCACCCACATCCCTCTGTTGAATGTTGCCATCAGCTGGGCATCTTGGAAGGCCAATCATAAACCACAAAGCACAAGGAAATTAGAAAAATTAAGCCGGATTCACCCACAAACTCCTTAAGGGCTGTAAATCACGGCAGCGCCAAATGCAAGGCCCTCGAAAGACACTTGACCCGGGCTTGCACAGGCTCTTGGGTCACAGCAGAGCAACAAACCCAGTAATCACACCGTCCCCTAGTAAAAGCCGTAGCTGCTGTAGCACCTCTAGACTCCCACCAAAGCACGTGCTACACACACCTATCACCGCAGAGGCCACTGTGACCCACACGGTTTGCAGGAGCCACAGCGTCGCTGAAACCGTACTGGCATGGTAAGGGGCCAGAGCTGGACAGTCAGGCCATGATAGATGGACATCAGTTAAATGCTATGACTGAAGACACAGACTCTCCTCAAGTATCATTTACTTTCAGATAATCTTTAAGGCAGGAAACTGATGCTGGATGTGTCCTCACCCTTATTTCCTTATGGACTCTCTCTACCTGTTGTCCCTGGACGTTTATTGTCCTGCTGTCAGCTCTTACCTTCCCTCGTCTGGAGAGGCAGAGAGCAGCCTTACTGGCAAGACACTGGGAAATGTGTACCTGTGAGGGACAGGCATCGCACAGGCTGTGTGCCTTTGAAATACGGTGCAGGGATGCACAAGGGCTAAGCCCAATGCTGTTTGCAGTAGGGCTAGCACAAGCTAAGGCAGCCTCTCCGTGGCCATCCGCCGTGCCCAAGCTGCAGATCTCCTTCGTTACCAGCAACGGGAAGAATTTGCATGGCTCCCGAGGTGACGGGATGGGATTTTGGAAGGCCACCTTGAACCTGTTCTTCTCTGTCTTCACCCCTTCCCTCCCATCCAGTTGGTGGGAATCAGTGTTGCTATGTATGAACACAACCTATGGGATGGTCCCCAACTACAGCCACCATCTAAACACAGCAGCACTACTGCTACCTCTAGAGAGATGCACTTTGATAGGATGGACTTGCCCTGCTCTAGAAAGCTGGTCCAACTCCTTCCCATTCCAATGCTTCATTTTCTTGTACTCTCCCTCACCTTATTTAAATCAGTGATGGGCTTGGGAAACGGAGTGCAACCACCTGCCTCCAGCCCAGTGCACTGAAGTGTGCACAATTAGCAAGCACAGGGCGGGATTTCCCTCTGTGGCTTCCTCCCATACCAGGGGGACGCAGACTGCAGAGCTGGCTTTGCATTTTGCTTGCAGAAGTAGGAACCTCTGCCCAGGGAGGTTTGCCCCCAAAATGCCCCTGCAGTGCTTGCGCATCCTGGCAGGCTTCTCCCTGATCTTTTTCATGGGTGGCTGTTAGCACTGCTGGGTCGAAGGCTGCAAGGATACCAGTTACCACGAGAGGACACCATCCTACCTCCGACTTCCTCAGAGCACAACGCTTGGTAAAAATATCCATAATAATATTACAGGGACCGACTGGAACACACACAGCGGAGAGGGGAGCGAGAAAGAAACAATATGTTTATCATCCTGCTACACCCAGCGAGAACACTGTCTTGCCATTTATTTATGCAGCAAGTACCCCTTTAAATACACAAATCACAGGAGCATTAGACTGTAATAGGCAGACCAGAGATTAGTTGGAATATAGTTCATTTGGCGATTTGTGTGTGTGTGCCCGTGTGAGCGTGCATGTGTGTGTGTGTGTTGGTTGACTTTATAATGGAATAAACCACATTTAGCAGCTAGGTAGCTATGGAAACATAACCAAAATTGTTCTACCACCTTTCTGCCGCACTGCTTTCTGCAGCCCTGCAAATACTGTCAAGGGAGGACTGAATATTGTTTTCTTATAAATAATAGAATGTAAAAAGCTACAGAAAGAATCACTAAATTAGGATCTTGAAGTGGGGATGTTTCAGGAAAAAAAATGCCCAGTAGATATAATACTAGTTTCTGATGACTTAGCAATGATAAGGGATGTATTTTTATTCTTTTGTCTGTATTTTCCTAACTTAGAGAAAGACACAGGTTGAGGAAATATATGTATTTTAGTGCATGTACGTGTGGGGACGTAAATGTGTGTGTGTGTGTGTGTGTGTATAAATATACATGCATAAACACACACTACAAACTGCATCTGCACAAACAGAAATACATCAATAGCATTCGGGTGCTTAAAAAGCAAAGGACTTTTTGCTGCTACCCAGCTTGTCACGGAGAGCACTTTCCCCACACCGCAGTCACAACCAGAAGCAATTCCAGTTCTCCAGCCCAACTCAAATCCAGCCGGGCTTCCCAATTTCTGGCTTGACCTTTGAATTTGCCAGTAACCACAGCCCTACCTAAGTGCTGCCAATCTTGCTGGGGCAACCATGACAAAGGCCGAGAAGACTGGTTATATATTGCAGCTGATTTTCAAGATCCTTTAAACCGGGAATTAAATTCTGGCCCACTGGAGTCAGCAAGAAAACATCGAGTTGTCTTTGCTAGGGCCAGAATTGCGTCCTCAGACTTATGGCTATTTCCCAAGGCTGAGCAGTCAGGGTGAGTCCACTTAAGTCTTTTAGGTCAGAAATCTGTCATCCACTGCAGCCCAGATGACACAATGATGCACAAGTGACACCTTCCTGCTCTGGCATTCGGCTTACGGCCATTCCTAAGCCGGAAGGGGCTCACCAGGAATGGCCAGGACAAGGACGACATGGAACTAAGAGAGGCAAATGGCAACAAGGGTCTTGCCAGGTGTGCCACTTCTTACCAATGTGCCCCCAATGGTCTACATTTCGGGTGCTGGCCCTGCTCAGCATTCCCACACTTCCTTGGCCATTGCCCTGGGCAGATTTTAAGGGAAGTACAGCCTTCTTACTTGTATGTATCTAACACCAAAATGCAATCTCTCCTCTACTCTTCCCATTCAGCACTTAGAAGCAGTCCCCTGAAGAAGAGAAGAAACAAGCCAACGCATCTTGCTTGCCTTGCAGATAACATGATGCTCTTGAGGCAATGGTCAAATACAGAGAACAAAGTCCGGGGTTTCTATACAGCACCGGGCCAGAACAGAGGTCCATCTAGCTTCATGTCCATCTTCCCCACACTACACACAACTTTCTTGGCTCTGTTTGCTCTTTCAGTTCTGTCTTTTTCAGATCAAGGTGTCCTGATATTTTGAGCTCCTATTGCTACGAAAGGTACTCTGTAACCCACTCCCTTTCATGTCTTTCCTTGCAGCTGCTGGCCTGAGACACAAACACCAGCACTACACACAGCATTCAAGATGTGGGTACACCATAGATGTATCCAGCAGCATAATGATAGGCTCTGTTTTATTCTCTGTTTTTCTCTCTGTAATTCTTAACATTCCCCTTGGCGTTGTGATTGCTGCTGACATTTTCAGAAACAGTCTGCAATGCCTCTACAATCTCCTTCCAGAGAGGTAATAGCTCATTTAGACCTTGTCACTGTAGGTATAGCTATAGTTGATTTTTCTCCATGCGCAGCTACCAACAATGAGTTTCCTCTGCCATTACATCATGTAGCCATCGGTATGCTGCAGTCCTGCACTTCTTCACAGGCAGCTTTTGTTAGCACCGTCCGGAATAATTCCGTGCCCTTGCAAATTTTGTTATCTATCTGCTCCCTTTTCCAGATCATTCGTGGATATGTTGAACACCACCAGCCCTATCATGGGTACCTTGAGGACTTCACGTGTAATCCTCCCTCACGGTGAAAAGGGATCGTTTTTTCTCCTCACACCTTGTTTGAGGGGGCTGTTTGTCCACAACAGCACCTTTCTCCTATCCATAGCAACTATGTTTTCAAAAGCCTTTTGTGAGGGCTTTGGAAAAGCAGCTCGGCACCTAATAAGCTCTTAATGTTCTGAGCTTATCCAGATACTGCCTTATGCCAGGACCATGAGCAACCAAATTAAACCCTTTCTTTTCCTCTCAGTACACGTGTAAACTTGCTTTCTGTCTCTTGTTCCCCTTCATGTCTAGCAAAAGCACATCTTACTCTATTCTCACATTTGGGGTCTGATCCTACTACATCTAAAGTCATTAGGTAAAGCTCCCTCATGTATCAGCTTTCATCCCATTCTCCTTACCCACTAGGTCGCCCTCCAGAGGCACCTGGATTTCGCACACCACTGCAACACGAGAGGACAGCAGAAGCTTCTACTACACCTGAACCACTTATACACTCCAGTAGGATCCACCAGACACGCACTGGATGGGAACCTCTGTAAGGACTGAGACATCAGCTAGAAGGTGTAGGAGGCCCATGAACCCTCCCTCACCAGGACTGCTGTGATTACGGTCAGGCTTTTCTAAGGGGGTCCATGGAGGCTGAGGGCCATATTTACAAAAGTGCTTAAAAGCAAGATTTGCTGCTTCTCACTTAACCTGCCTACATGTCAAATGTCCAGAAGACTCATCTGGAGTCCCACTACAACCTGTGGAGAGAGACCAACCCTCTGGAGGCTGACTGAACTCTTTAGTCAGGACAAGATGACCTAGGAAGTCCTGTCATTCTCCACCAATTCCACGAGAAGCCCAGCCAGCCAGCTCAGCTTAGGAACCACCCTGAAGAGGTGATGTGAGGACAGAAAACCCCACTGCCCATGGAACTTACAAAAGAACCTAAGGGCCCACTTCCATAATTTAAAACTAGATGTCCAGCTGCACGGGCAGATGCCTAAACATATTTTTAAATCCAGCTAACAAATGGGCTCTGGACCCAAACCAGCTGAGCGCTCTGAACGGTATCAGGACAAAAGAGCTGACAGGGACTCTCCATACTCATGCAGCATGCTGGAGAACTTGGCTCCCACCAAGGCCTTTTAGCAGAGGTGCCTTCTACTAGGGAGGAAGGAGAAGTGGGTGATGAAGCAAATATCTCCGGCAAGCTTTGTACAGTGAGAGTTAGCACTGCTGATTAGTAACAACAGAGGGCTTAAGAGACAGCTGGGCTGCTGCACCCCTTCTGCCATTAGCTAGCCAGCCTGGTGAGACATCCCAATTAAGTGAGGCCTTATCCACACTTAGGATTTCCTTCTTCAGATATTGGACTTACCCTGCACAGAAGTAGCCATGCCAGCTTCTTCTTCCTGTCCGATGGAAGGAGCACTGCCCAGCCATATCTCAATCCAGTGCCATCAGCACTGGGTAGAGAGGTTAGAGGTTATATTCCCTCTCCAACCCAATTTGATGTTGCTTTAACAATTAGAAGGATGGTAAAACAAAACCCTTTACTGTCTACTGTTAAACTTTACTGTCTACTGTTTTAATAAAGAGTCAAGCTCTTCCTCCGACCATTAAATCAGCAGTAAAGCAGGATAGAGACTGGTTTACGAGATTCTATCTGCATCACTAAATACAAATAACATTCAAATGTGAGGTCTTGGCAGCTGAGAACAACTACTCCCAGTTGCATGGCTTCCTGCCCACTTCAAGGGCTGGATCTGCTGCTGGTTTGGAATAGGTACAGCTCATCCTGCCTCATGGGAGACGAGTATAGAGTAAGACTTCTCAAGGGCCCTTCTGACCCGATTCTCCATTGACATCTGTATCACTGGAAAGAAGTTACTACCGACGTCATGGTCATACAGACTGTAACCGTTGGGTTTGCCAATGGTTACCCCGTAGCAGAAGATTCTTGCTCTGCAGAAGATTCTCTGTGCTCTGCAACACCAAAGTTGGGCCACTACTCAGTGGATTTGAGTGCCATATAATTAGGCAATGTCTAAAGAAGCTTAAACCTTTTGCTGTCTTTGGGATGATTTGTGTTTATCTAATAGCATTAACACCCTTTAATCTTGGTTTTCCCAAGAACCCCGTCTCCTGCTCTGCAGCTGTTGGCAGTGTGAATCTGAGCACATGCAGACCTGGTGGTCTGCTCCATTCATTCTCCGTAGCACTAACTTCTAAACACGTTCCAAAAAGCCTATCCGCCACTTTTGTTCCAAAAGTAATAATGATCACCCAACCCATCCCTGAAGTAATTTTTAATAGATCATAGTTGTTCCATCAACTTTGATTACTAGAAGTGAGGTTTTATCTCCGGCGGGGCAGGGGGGGCTCTATCTGCAATAGATACTGGGTTACTACCATTTGTGGGCTGTTCCAACCGTTCGTCCAGCCATAAAATTATTAGCACATTATCCCTGGGCAACGACTTGTAATTTTCTCTTTTTATTGCTCAATAAACAGTTAGCAACGCAACCCCCCAGAGCGAGAACAGAGACTAACTTACTACTTACACATACATAACCAATGTAGCAAAGAGAGAAGGTACAGAAATACAGAAAAACAATCAAAAAAGAAAGGAGGCTATTTTGTAAGACTGTTGTTAATGGAAGGAAGATGCGGTATAGGATATTTGCAGGAGAATGGGGGAAAAGAGACAGAGGTTTGAGAAGTCCTATAGGAGAGGAAAGGGTTGCTGGAATAAATTTCCCATGATAATAGTTCTCACAGCACAAGCTTTGGTTTTCCATACCTCAGTCTCAAATGCTAATACTCCCAAGTGAACACGCCTGGATGTCTAAAGAGCCTTGGGAAAGGAGAAAAAAAAAAGAAAAAACAACAATTAGTTGACACAGCATAGCTATAATTGCTCCAGCTATATTATAGCTATATATTTCCAGCTACAGCTGGGAAAAAGGACTTTTGAAGAGAGCATGGAGAAAGGGGCTGTTTTAAATGAAAAAAATCAGTTAATGGAGATTGAAAACTCATCCCAAATCCAAGTCTAATTTAATTCTAAATAGCTTGGATGCTTTCTTTCCATTCACAAGCTTGTTAAACTCCCAAATATATACATACGTATATAATTTTACATTTTCAAAACAGATCTATTCCACTTTTTGTTTCAACATGACATTTCTATTTCAAAGTTGACCTATTTTGAGGAGTAAGAAAATTAGCTGAATTCCCCAAAATTGAAATGCTTCACTGTGGGTTGAATAAAATATTGGGTTGGTTAATTTTTTCTTTCTCCAAAAAAGCACACTCCTCACTGGGGGCTACCAGAACCGATTTTATTTATTCTTTTGAAGTCCAGTTCAGCCAAGAAACAGAAAAAAAAAACCCCCCAACCCTACACATTTTGCACAGCAATGATTTCTAGCCTAGTTTCACATTTCAAATTAAGAGACCTAATCTATCCCATGGATTTGGGATATAGGAATGTGAAGTGTCAGTATGGATTGATAAATTGAATACTGAGTTTTGTCTATAAGGAAGGTTTGCTGGGGCAACACCTCCTGGAAAAGAACTAGCCACAGCCTGCTCTGTCCTGTCCGACACAGATTTCTCCTGATATCCACCACTGTAGTTTGCCGGCAGCTTTGGAAATGAAAGCAAGTTGAGACTTTATATCGCATGCCAGCCTGGCAGACCAATCTCTGGATGAATTCACTAAGAGTCAAGCATCAGCTTTTAGGAATCATTCTTCAAATGTTTTGAACATTTCCCTTGCCAGTATTTGATTGAAGAGATTTTTAATTGACGTAAGACACCTTAAACTAGTGCTGCTGCTGCTGGTGTGAGGGGAAAGAAAAATCTCATAATGGTCTTCAAAGCCAAAGACATACATTAAAGCACCCTTGCAAAATTATGTGTTTCAGTTCTGCTGAGGCTTATTAATTAGGATATCTTATTTTTGCAAACAGTGGCAATAATTCTGATACATGAGAGTGAGTCCTTGACAAATTTGGGAATGGTACAGTCCAGGCAAGATGAGATGACAGCAGCTTTTCTTTCTGATGCAGGTTCTCTTCTCTTCTAAGCTATTCTGATGCCACCTTCCTAATCTGCAATGTTGTTGGGTGGGAGAAGAAAAAAAAAGATCACTTGGATTACTATTTGCACATCTCAGAGCCTTTGCTTCAGGCTGCCTGGAGGCTCAGTTGGAAAACTCTGCACCAGTAACATGTTTCCTTGACAATACGGACGAGATTTTCTTTCTAAAGCTGGAACCCGGAAGCACAGATCATCTTTGCACCCCAGCCCCTGGAAACTGCTTCTCATTTGAAGAGTCGGTTTGCCAGGGCATGTGACGGAGTGAGACCTGTGTAGCTTTCTGATAGCATAGCATGGAGCTCAACTTTCAAAAACTTTTCACAAAAGGTTGTGTTGGGACTGCTCAGTGCAATCAGTGCATGAACTGCTAATGTGGAACTCATGATTGCTTGTAGCAATCACAGGGTCTGAAAACACAGCAGGATTCAAAGGAAGATCAGCCACTCACACAAGGTAACAAGGACATCTTAAAATGAGCAGCTATTGAACTGGGATTGGGAGCTAATTTATCCCAAGGGAAGGTTATTTGTTAACTGCCTCTTGAAGAGTCTCTGATAGAGCTGGAGGAAGGGTGATAATTCCTTTTCACAACAGCCCCCAAAGATTATTCATTCTACTCAGGAATGAAAATTAAAGCCTCTTGAAAGAGAGGAACAGGGACTACAGTCAAAAGTGCAGATGCTTCAGGTTCACATCCCTGTTGCCTGAGTGAGAGTAGAGGTTCTTCAGCCTCAGAGACCAAGACTTGACATCTCCATGCAATTATTCTCACTGCCCAGCTCTTGAGCATCCACAACTGCTATACAGATGTGTCAGATAACTGTCACTGACACTAACCCACCATGGTTAAGTGCCTGCATTGCTACCCCCAAAGTGTCTTCAGCCAAAAAGTGGAGATTTGAGAGTCAAAAGAGCCTATTTAAGCAAAAATGTTCCTACTGAATCCTCTGAGTAACACCACTGGCTGACCACAATCAAAGCTAAGATATAGGATTGACAGTGCCTGCATCTCTCTTTAAGGTGTGATCCCCAAAATAAAGACAAGGTTATCCATCACCCTTACCTCTGCACCCAATAACCCATGCACAACTCTGGCATAATGACACCAAGCAACAGTCACCAGAAGCATTGCTGTGTGCCAGTGGGGCCAGCCCCAAAATCCCAGAAGAACTTTGATACCACCAGGCAAGACATCAGACTGGGTGGCAGCAGAGAGTCGTGTCAGGGGCAAAGGGGATTTTTACCACATCTCATGTGTAGACTGCATTGCCTGTTCCCCAACATTTAGGCAAGTGCACATCTATACGTGAACCCGTCACTTCTTTCTATAACCAGTCATATCACCGATCACTTGCTAGGCTTACCCACTGGCTGGCTGGTTTCTGAAGCCAGAGAGTTCACAGATATGTTAAACCTTATTTTTTTGTCCCTATTTTTTTCACTATTTCCTAGTGCTTCTCTTCCTTTAGCAGGCCATCTGTCTGGGCCACACCTTCAGGCACCTGAATGGACACAGTGTGCTTCTATGCAGACACTATCTCACTGTCTTGTAGAGAAGAGTTTTCTTTCAGGCCTCGGTAAACCAGAGAACACAGTGAAGGTGCTGCAATGGGTTATGTCCCCTAAAAGATCAAGGACGTGAGACCAAGATGGAGAGGTTAAATTTGAGCAGCCAGTTCTGATGGCTACAAAAAAAATCAGAAGTTTGTGATTAAAAAGCAGAGTTATTTCTTCCTCATTGAAAGTCAGGCAGGTCATGTTCCTCACCCAAACTCCCAACTCCATTTGGATCTAGAAAGAGCTGGGCAACCATTTTCATCAGTCCACGAATGCCCTACCAAATGGCAACCGTTTAACCTCCTCGAATCTCAGGTGAGCTGATCACAGCTCTGCAAAAGGGACGAAGACCTAAGTGGGAAGAGTGCTGTACTAGGAGTCACTGCTAGGAGGCATCAGGCCCCAGAGCTCTCCTCCAGAGACATGAAGTGATTCTGAAACTGAGCAAAGACAAAAATGAGGTTTAGACCACAGCAATAAAATAAATCAATGACAGAGGTTCAAAAAAAAAAAAAAAAAAAGACAAATGAAGTTGAAATTCGGCCTTGTTTGTTTTAATGTTTGGAATGTTTTCAAGTTGATTTATGCCCCCTGCTTCAATCTATTTCTCTCTCTTCATCTCTCTCTCTCTCTTCCCTCTCTCCTTCTCTTTTTTTAAACAGAAAAAAATATATATTTGGGAGTTAATTGGATTTCCAGGCTTCGCAGCCAGACACTGTAATTGATCTCTGAAGAGATGGATTTGTTGGTCAGCTGGGCATGAATCTGACAACCTGAGAGGGAAGAAAAATTTCACACTGTGCAAGCAGCAAAGGTGGGTGAGACCCAGGTCCTGCTGGCAGGACCCTCCCTGGCACTCGCCAGAGATGTGTCACAGCTGCTACCCAGGGAAAACTTACCCCTCTCTCCTGACCTTGTCCTAAATTTCCAAGTTAACTAGTGAGTTTTACTTTGGGGCCCTTTGGGCCAGGAGATCTGGATCGTCTGGGACAATCCTGTCATTTAGAGCTGTGTCTCAGAGGAAATTTTTTTGGCTTCTGTTTTGTCCAGGTTCTTTGAAGATACATGTGGAAAAATGCCTGTTTGCCTCATCTAACACATGGGATATTCATTGCCTTCCCATGCCCCCCTATTTTTGGCCTGCCTTGAAAGTCCCTGATTTCCAGAGCATGCGTGCCTCACGTAAGACTCCCCCTGCATCTGCAGCTCCTGCCACCCCATGCGTCTCCTCAAACAGTATTGTTCATCCTCCCTCCTAGCCCAACCATCTCCCCAAAAGGCAGGTGCTATCTTAAAATCTCTTCTTGAGATTCTTGTCGCAGCAGGCTGGTTGTACCCATTGCCCACACCCACGTTTTCCGTCTGTGCTGGCAGTCCCTAGCCCAGCTGGCCTCTGGGCGTTCCCCACTGAACCAAGCTCGCACTATTGGGCAGGAGTAGAGCAAACCTTGGCCGTGCCTGGTTCATTCAGAACTTGTGGGAGAAGATGTGGCTCTGTGCTAACACACTGAAGGCGCAGCAACTTCTCCCTAATGCAAGTTCCTCAGTCCAAGCACATCCCTGCGTGTAGAAATCCCTGAAGTTTGGACTTGAACAAGCTTAAACCTGCAGAACCAGCTGCATAGGCAGAACCACAGAGACATCTCCCTGTTCCCACCAGACCTCTAGGAACAAGGGATGTGTTTCTCCTCTGCTAGATCTGGGAAAGAAGTCTAAATTCTGTTATCATCTTCGCTATTCCAAGAGGCCTGATCCTGCCAGCCTGGACAGAGCCACAGGGGAGGATGCTGTATCCCCAGGTACCTCACTAAAACCTGTCATGGTCCTGTGCTCTCTGCTGCCCATCTCAACAACAGATGGCAAGCAGCAGCTCTCGACAGACTACAGCACGCTCCGGCAGCTCCCAGGGGATGCTGTTTAGCACATCTCCCTGCAGGTGTGTCCACATGGGAATGCCGTGCAAAATGAGCACAGGAGCAGACTCGGAGCGCAACGGGTGTCTCTGCGGTTTAGCATGATCAGCCCCCAGAGCGCAGGAGAAAGGCATTTCTGGGAGCGTGTCGACACGGCAGCTGCAGAAGCAACCCAGCTGGGCAGGGCGAGCACTGATTTCCCAGACACAACAGTCTTCTCTCATCACAGAGGGGCAGTCATCACTTCAACCTCTCGCCCTAGACAGACAAGCCCCAGGCTACCGAAAAATCTCGGTTACCTGGGAAAGCGCCACATCCCAGGGGAAAAGCTCTCTGCAAAGTTTCTCTCTTCAGCACAAGACTCTTCTTGGCTCATTTCACTTTTCATTGCATATTCACCAGAAATACCAGCCTGTAGGTCTACTGGTATGGTTCGGAAGAGCCAGGAAAGATCCACAGTCTCTCCTGAGAGGCACCTCCTTCTCCTTTGCGGTAGGTATCACACCCCCATTCATCCGCTGACTTGCCCAGGAGACGAAGACTTACAGTGTTTTCATCTGCCAGAGGTTGCAGAAGCCAAACATAACCTGAGCCAGTGCTAGCTGAGCGGTGCTGATGCTTGGCTGTTCAGAAGCAGCCCTAGCATAACTGAACCCAGCTTTTCTGTGCTGCTGACACCACCTGGCACAGGCTCACAGGAGGAAACACTGGTTTTGCACAATGCATAATTAAACCGTGGAGCTAACTTCCACGGGAAGTTGTTGTGGCCAAGAATTTGGGACATTGCAGAAAGGAAGCAGGCATGTCTACGGATAACAAGAATAGCCAGTTACAACAGCTAAATTCCAACACGTATGCTGAAAGTGATGCTAATGCTGCAAGCACAAGCAGATCTCACGCGGGGCAGATCTGTCTACTGCATTTTCGTACCTCCATTTGCAACCTCTCTGAGAGCATAGGGAGTTACAAGAACCCAATCCAGTTCCAGCAGTTCCCCTCTTCCAGCATTTGTAAAGCGCGTGCCACAGATATCGTGCAGTCTTATTTTGCTGTTGTCTGGACGGGATATAAAACTCTGTGTAACGGGAGATTTCTGGAATTGCAACCCAAATTGATATGCAGGAAGATTGCTCTGTACAGGTGTAAGATATCACTCACTCCCGAGCTTTACAACTGCTACAGACCGCGACTAGGAAGCAGCTCACAAATGGTCATGCAAAGGAAAACATCTGTTACAAACTAGCAGGTACACAGATCATCTGCAAATTGCACAGCTTGCGCCTGATTTCCCCCTGCCTCGTTTAGCAGCTTCCACCGCTGCAACGCGGGAGGCGGCCGCTTGCAGAAGAGCCCTCCGCAGCACAGGGCTGGAGGCGATGGGGCTCTCTGCAGAATCTGGCCCAGCACCCGCCTGATGGATGTAGGTCATACCACACGCACGTTACTTGACTTGGACGGCCATCAGTCATCCATGCACCTCCACATGGCCATCAGTCATCCATGCACCTTCACAGGGGGAGGGGAAGACAAGGCAGAGCAGGTCTAATCCGGCCTCAGAAACCCCAGATGGCAGAGCTTGGAGGGTATTAAGTTCAGAAATCCAAGCAGGCTGTGTTTCCTCTGTTTTATTCCTGAAGCACTACTCTTTCCTGTTAGCTTTCTGGAGCAGGCCCAAGCACTAAGTTTTACTTTATACAAGGCATACGGCCCCTTCCCCTTCCGAGCCAAGTCTCTCCTCAGGCAAACGTACCTGCTTTCTCCTCGCGTTGACTCCTCGGGCTGGCGGCACACACAACTGCTGTTTTCCTCCACCTTGCACACAAAAGATTTCCTGATCTCAGCTGGACCTTTGCATCTGTTTTGTGTTACGGGGCTTAGATCAGGAAACAGCAGGATTCTGTTTCCATCATACAGGATCTCTGGTTGATCTCCAGCCAGCCTCAGGACTCCGCTGCAGTTCCCAGCATCACTGGCGATGAGAAGAAAGGGAGGTTCCTCCCGCGCCTTGCGACAGGGCTCTCCCAACCACTGTTTGAAAGCACCCGTCCGTGTCAAATGACTCAAACGTCTCAGACTCAGCCCGCAGCTCTGGCTGTGCCTGATGCCTCTCCACCAGGATCACAGGCCGCTGGAGTCCTTCGTGGCCTTGCACAGCCTCTGCTCCCACCCACGGCATTCCTTCCCTCTTCCACCAGAGAGCCACGCATTCAATTTTGCTTCTTTTCTTCTTTTTTAAAAAATGATTTAGTAATATTTATACGATCTTTATTCCTTGAGCAATGCAAAGGGGAGGCAGGAGCAGATGACCCCTGTCTTAATCACTGACGCTCACACATTCCTGGAGCTCCTCCTCCCATCAAACACATCACGCTTTTGGCACGTGATTTATCATGTCAGAGGAGTTCACCACCTCTGGCATGGAGCAACAAGACTTATTAAGTCCTGGACACACACCTTGGCAATCAATGGGAATTTTAATGGTGACTTCCTTGAGAGAGGGATCAAACCTTTAAAACCCCATTGCTGAAACAGATAGGAGCCCTGCATCTTGCAGGACCCCCTGGAAACAAGAGGGCTCCATAAGCATCTGCAAGGGCTTTGAGGGGGCAAAGGGTCCCCGCGCACAGTCCGGTGAGACCATATGTGCTATGCAATCCTTGTCACCCAAAACCGAGGTCAGGGATGGTGAACTCGAACTGGAATTGGCTCAGGGGAAGGCTAGCTGGACCATCAGAGAAAAGCTGGCCTTTTTGCAAGAGTCAGCTAGAAGAGTTTGACTTGTTAGCCTAAGAAAATGAAGGTGAAGAGGTGATAAAATTGCTCTCTCTCCAGGTATCAGGAGGTTTAACTTGAAGGAAGTGAAAGTGCTATTTAAGGTGAAATGACAACATCAGCAAAAGGTCATAAACCATCCATGAATAAATTTAGGTGAGAAACCAGAATAAGGTTTCTCACTGTCCAAACAATTAGGGGAAAAGCCAGTGTAATATGAATTTTTTTCAGTCTAAGAAAAAGACTAGATGCTTCCTTGTCTACAACAGCAGAGAACTGGACTTAATGGCTTGGAGATACCACCCAAGCCCATGTGGGGTTTTTCTGGTTTTGTTTTGTTTTTCTTAAGCCATGCAGGCTAAGGATGCCAGAGAGGCAAGGTGTGTTGAGAGTGGTAATGCATTTGTACAAGGTCAACTCATATAACTGGAAAAATGTGACAGGTTTGGGGTTTGGGTCTGACACAAACAGAACAGCCAAAATCAAGTTAAAATGAATCAAAAGATAAGGATAATTCACAGAAGCCAGTTGACCAACCTAAAGGCAGTATTTGACCTAGCAACTGAGCTTTTGGGAGGGGGATCTGAACCGCCTGAATGTTCAGCACAAGCAGAAACTCTCCACTGACAAAACAGCTCTGCCTGCCCCATAGCCGCCCACGCGCAAATCCACACAGAAAATCCTTAAACAATCACAGCCCCTACTGGAAGAAGATTATCCCTGGAAGACATTTCCCCAGAAGCTTCTGTTTGTAGCTTTCGAATAGCCCCTTGCCTTACCAGAATAATTTCCAGGAGCAAATCTTTTGCAGACCAAAGTAGAACTGTAGAGCAAAGCCAGCCAAGTCAGCCCCCACAAGGTGCCTCCACCAGAACTGTGCAAACTCATGGACCTGTTCATGCCAAAATGCCGACACACCAAGCCCCTGCCACGGGAATGTCACTGGCCAAACAGCCACCTTTACAAGCCCCAGTGACCTCCAGAGACACGTGTTATTCTCCATGGAAGAAAACTTTTCATAAAAAATAAAAAGAAGAAGGAAAAGAAAACCACTCTGACTTTTCAAGCCTGATCCTCAAGAAGGGTACAACCTTCAGAAGTGAGCATGGGAACTAGAAAATTAAGGATTATGGGTAATACTCATCAGACAGAGGGCTTCACATCCCATTGTAATCAGCAGTTGATCCTTCCTCTGACCCGGGGCGGGGGGGGGGGGGGGGAAATAAAGTTCTCTTCCCTGTTTCATGACGTCTTCTGGCTGCCAAGCTCTCCTCATTGCAGCCCTCTTCATTGCACGGCAGCTAACTGCCTTTCGCTCTCAAATGCCCAGACAAGTCAACATAGCTAGAGTAAGCTAAAGCCCCAGTTACCCCCTGCGCTGCAGTGATTTCAGCAGTCCCACCTCACCCCCTGCGCTTGCCTCCCCCTCGCCTGCTTGGTTGTGCCAGCTCACCGGTGTGCGACCTGGAGCACAGGAAATGATCCACCTGAAAAAATTACCCAGCCAAAAATATAAGGTCTAATACACTGGCCGATTTAATACACAGTATTATCGCTCCCTACAGACAGAAGCCTTTCTTATTTTGAAGGTACTTAAGCACCTGACTTGGTTAGGCCTAAGTATTTCTCAAAAATCTGGCCCCTCATGCAGAACCAAGATAATCTTTGAAGACACAGCAACTCAACCAGCTTTGCTAAATCAATCTCACTGTTATTTTATTCAGCGGAAAAAAGTTCCCAGGGATCACATTTCCACCAGAACCTGTTAACAATTTATAACTATCAGCTTAATCATTAAAAACAAACAATGGGAAAGAAAAATCATTAAATTAATCCCTGATCTGGAATCCCAGAAGAGAAAATGAATTATTTTTCAAGGCTGTAAGAATTAGAGGCCAACCTCCCAGATCCTGTAAAAACACGAAGAATAAGCGTATGCATACTCTGCCAGACACCATCTAAGGCTGCTGCAAGAAAGACTTTTGTGTATTCCTTTGATGCTCTTAGCTTTTCTCTTCAAGGAGCCTGGCAACCACCTTCTGGTACGGCAAGGGTAAGTTCACCCCTTTAGAGTGCAGGAGATGTCTTTTACGCCTTCAGAGTACTTCCCAAAGAAGAGGGGATTACTCGAGCACTGCACTCGCTGCACTGAAGCCTCGGAGGCTATCCTGTGGCCCCTTCTGCTGTCCTGAGCGCAGCCTGGGCAAGAAGGGTGAAGCCTGCAGAGACGCAGTGAGGACCTGGACAGCAAACTGCTACCCCTGCACTTCTGGGAAAAGCATGTCCACACTTCCTAGAGAGGACTGAATGCCCTGTCTGTCTTCCCCCTAAAATTAACATCCCTCCCACCCATCCGTGTTTCTGACCAGAAATACTCTGATGGGCCATTTTCACCTCTCCTTTCACACACACATAATATATTGTCCTAGCCCTAACCATGCCAGTTGGTTTCTCTGTCCACTCTGTGGGAGGAGAAGCAGAACTGGGGGCAGCATCATCCTTGCATATTACTGTATAGCCTTGCATATCCTTGCAGAAGCCTAAGTCCGTTGCCTTGCCAAGAGAAGCAGGTCTAGATCCAGGCCTGGGGAAGGTGCTGAGCTCAGGACCAGAAGGACCACAGGAGGCCCAGGGTCGGAGAGCACCGTGCCTCCTCCCCTACAAAACCTGTTGACCCTGTGGTGCATTAGGAGCTTTTATTAGACCAGTTGATACAGAAAGCAAGGACAGGTCCTGGATGCATACTCTGCTCTTGTCTCATGAGACTCCAAACCCACCAGCTTGTCAAGTTTGCTATTTTTCTTTCTCTTTCCCTTTTCCCCTTGATGTATCATTTGGACTAATAAAGGTATTAACTACCCTGCAAAAGCCATAGATCACCACCGTTGACAACTATCCTGCAAAAGCCATAGATCACCCTACCACTGCTAATATAATAAATGAGTATGTTAAACAGAGATAAAACAGCACAGGCGCAGGAGGGAGAAGCATCTTTTACTGTGATACAGGGGAAAGTCGGTGGCAGACCTGGTAATAAGATCCCCAGCCCAATGGCTGGCCCAACACCCAGGTCCATGACCTATGTGCCCATGAGTAATTGAAGGTGATAACAGGAAGCTATGGAACCTGGAAGGAGGAAAATTGCTCCCCCGCTAACTGCATGATGCTGGACCTAGAGCCTGTTGGGTGAGGCTTGGAAAATTCAGAATTTTCTCCACTTGGCTGAAGGACACATTGTTCTACTTCAGCAGAGCGACTGCCACTGCTGAGCGGGCTGGTCCAGCCACTCACACCCAACAGAGGGCAGTGACACCCTGGCCACAGGCACCAACCCCTCCGGGTCGCCCCGGCCAGGGAAGCGGGCCAGCCCCAGCGCCAGCCTCTCCTCCCCGCTGCACCAGCGATGACCTACCCACTATCGCCTTCCTCATCGCACTCCTGGCGGGGCTCGCCATGTCCCCACCCAACACAAATCAACGGGGCCTCACCTCGGCGGGGCGAGGACGGGAAGCATCCGTCGCAGCGCGGTGCCAAAGCCACTTCCTCGCCGCTGCTGCTGCGCGTTTTCGCAGGCGCTCGTCAAGAATCCGGGTGGAAAAACCTGCCGAGGGAGGGAAATGGGGGCCTTCGCTTTTCAGGCTGTTAACTGTAATTAGCCTGGTTTCTGAGATGTAATTATCTCGCAATCTCAAAGCAAACACCCCGGAGGAAATTGCACAGTTAAAGACAGCATGGCATTAAAAATAAATTATGAGTGCTGCCCGCTATTGCTACGGATCTGTCAGTGTTTTCACTCTAAAAGCCCCTGCTTGGGGGAGGCAGAATCACCCATCTGTGACTTTCCGTGCCAAACTGTCTGCCTAGACGTCGGATCGCTCCATGTCTCTGTTATGATGCAGAATTAAAAACAGTAACCCCATGATCAGGAGGCATTCAGTTTTGTCACAGTCCAATTACAAAATTGCTGCACTTTGGAGGTGGAGAGGTTGTTTTGTTTCGGGTTTTCTTCCCCAGAGGAATTAAATTCCACAGGCTACTTAATACATTGCACGAATAAAGTGTGTTAGGTGTTTGGAAACAAGTTGCTGCTAATGGATCATGATATTCTTTCCTCATGCAGAAAAAGCTCCTGAGCATACTCTCCACTGCCCTTTTTGTCATTGCTTGAACGCTTTCCAGAATTAGGACCGTTCCTTATTGCCCAAATTGCCATGCCAAGGACTCATCCCAAGGGGTGGGGGATCCCAGCTAGATCAATGGCTGGAGTCAACGGTCAGCTGGATCTCCTAACAGGCTCTGGCTCTTTGCTTGGCAAGTCCCTCTGCTCGGCTGCAGCCCACAGAGCCTTGCTCAGCTCCAAGCTCCACGCCTGGCCACTGCTCTGCAATGCCTGGCTGAAGAGCAGGTATGGCTCCTGGATGGGGCGCGAGGCTGAGCACACAGTAAGGGAGAGGAAGGCTACGTTCTGCTCCTCACATAGCTAGAGAGTGAAATGAGACCCACGAGGAGGAGACGCAGCTTGCCGTTTGCTTACTTCCAGTTTTAGTGTCTTTTACAACCAGTGCTATATGGTGACATAAGCACAGGCTCACCAGTGCTATGATCTATCTCTACAGCAAGCAGAGCTGTGCTGATTTGGGTCATCAGACACTACCAAAATCATCCCAGACTGCGTTCCCGCATGGCACTCATCTCTCATGTCAAGTCTCTTTCCGTGGGCCAAGTTCCAGATCAGAAGAAGGTCCGAGTGACCTTAACGCACACATCGCACAACCAACACCTGCTGTGTTGCACAAAGAGAAACAGCCTCAGAGGGCAGCAGCATTCAGATGTCTAATGCCTTTGAAAGCTGTGACACTCAAACACCTCAACATCTGCAGAGAGATGGGACATGCCACCACCTCCAAACCATCATGCTGACTACACAAAACACCAGTTAATTCATCTTGCCATGGCTGAGGTGGACTAGGGACTTCCAGAAACATGCTGAGCTCTGATAAGCTTCAAGAGAAGATCCAAGATGACCACTGGTGTACCTCTCACCAGAAATGCTGTTTCTCCGAGGACTCCAGCAAATGCACCCCTACACAGCAGAGCCACTGCCCTACAGGTAATTGGCGGGCGCTTCAGTACAAGATACAAACGCTCAAACACTATGGAGCTTTATGAAGCTACAGCAGCACCACGCCCCAGTTAGTTAAAACTCAAGTATTTCTTACAGTATGAATCAACCTCACAGTCTCTCCTCTCCACGTATCTAGTCACTCACAGGATGCAAAGAACAAATCTGGAGAGCCCATTAAAAGCCACTCAACTGGAAAATAGTTTCTGGCCTAATTCTAGCACCAGGGTCTCAGGCAGTGAGAGAAATCTGACAGCAAGAGTGTCTGGGGGGAGGAGGAGACAGAGCTGTTAACTACTTCACTATCTAATGTATAGCACTCTCCAAGAGTAATTAATAATTAATATTCGTAGCTTGCTTAAATCTGTTGACTCTGTAAACCGCAGCCTCTCACTTAAAGGACTCTTGGCATGCTGAGACAAACTGAAGAACAGCCCCCGTGGAGATTCAGCATAAACTACAGCGACGTCAACTCCCAGCTGCTCAGCACTGGTTTTAACCCCTCTGGTTCCTTTGCCCTCCTTATCTTGCTTAATTAAGCATGCTTCCTCAGGAGCATTTCTTACCAGAGGTGGATGGAAAGTCCAACATGGCAGGACCTGGGCCTCTGGTCACTGCAATGCTGCTAGCAATGCTCTCGTGTTCCTTACCAGGACCAATGCAGTAAGGTCTTTGGTTAGCATAGGACACCTATGTCACCAAGTTCAATCCCCTTCACAGAATATGTTCAGATGCTCCTGGGACGTGGACCACGCACTGGGTATCACAGTGATACCTTGCAGGAGAGTAGTGGAAGCTCTGTAGCATAGGCTTGATACATGTTGCCAACAACCAGTAGTCTTGTCTCAAGTACCTGGGAACACCAACCAAACAAGCACCAGACAGGGTCCTGTCACCAGCTTTGTTTCCTAACTCCACTGCACAATCCTCTTAGATTTATCAGATTCAGGTGTTGAGTTTACTGCATCAAAGATCAATGAGAGCCTTCTAGAGACTAAAATGTTCTCAACACTTCTGGACCTGTTGAGCAGTTGTGGATCCCACACATTTACACTAGTTTCAAAAGTGATGGGTCAAATACCTGGAAGAAAACTTCTTTCAAAACTATTCAATACAAAGATAACTCCACTGGCTCAAGAAGGCACTGAGTTACTCACTCAGCCTCCAGCCAATTGTATCTTAGGAGGATTATTGCAAACTGCTTTCTTGTTCTTATACTCTTTCCAAAGCATGTACATCTGGCCCCTTTCTAGACAGAAACCTGAGCAAGATTTTTTTTGGCCAGGCCCAGTGGTGCTTCCCTCATGATCCTAGAAGGGCTGCGTCAGCCACTCTGCAGACTGCTGAGAACTCCACTTCTTGACCCCGAAAGCTTCCTTTCTCCAAGCTGCAGGAACAACTCATCATTAGGCCACTGCAGCTGATCTTGTAGAAGCCCAAAGCCTATCACAGCTCCCTTCTTTGCTTTCTTTTACAGCTGACAGGCAGTAAAGGACTCCTTGTGAAATCTGCACACTTCCCTCAGCAATGGTGGATAAACTGGCCACCAGCCCTCCCTTATCCTTCTACAGCCAATGTTCAGCAAAGCTCCCTGTCTGTTCTTCAGGATCATGCAGTCTCGCTGTGTAGCTGCTCTCAAAGGTCACCTTGTACAGTATTGGGAAATCACAGAGAGGCAGACTAAATGGACAGAACCTGTAAGTTTAAAGCCAACAAAGGCATATAGTTTGGCTCAGAGATTCAGCTTTGCAAGCTGTCAATGGAAACCTGCTCTCCATGAGCACACTGCTCAAGGCTCATCTCTTGAGTGACCTCCAGATATGAGTGAACTAAAATGGTCCGGAGACAAGATGATAAAGTCAGGGCAATAGCAAGGACTCTCTCAGTAAAGGCTTTCGTCCTGCTCAGGCACACATGAAAAGGCAGATTTTTGGCCACAAAAGGCCACTTTGCAGCCTTCTTTCCAACAAAGCCTCCATTCTATGGTTCTGCCCCTAATCCCCTTAGCCTTCACTCAAAAGCTGCAGACGTAATTCATGTAGTCTCCATCCTTTCCCCACTTCCCAGCATTGTTACCACCTTAATCTTAATTTCACAGCCAGGAAAAGATGCTTGATGCCCATGGTATCTGTGGGCTCGTATCAGTTAGCACTGTAGGCCTGAGCTAAAGGAACAAAGCTACAAGGCTTGGAAAGCCAGTGTAGGTTGTGCACGCTGACAGGTGGAGAGCTGGAATGGAACAGGGCAGCAGATTTCCCTGAAGGGAACCACAGCTACCGAGGAACAAGATCTTCTGCTACAAATACCACAGAAGGGAAGAACTCAGAGGTCTGGACCAAGACTTAGGCACCTTTGTGAATCTGGTCTAGGGAACCGCCCATCAAAATGTCCTAATTTTGTCTCTGTAGTATCATCTCAGGGGCGAAGATGGCTCCTACTGCAATCAAAGATCACCTTTTCTTTTGACTTTACACAAGACTTGGAAAAGAACTTTAATATCTTTCAAATATCACATGTTGGGATAATTCAATATGCATGCAGATTCCTCATAATACAGCACATTTGGGTCATTCAATATACATGTATATTACTTGTTCTCCTGTATTCCAAGTTTCCCAGAACATGAAAAGTTCCTGTTTCATTATAATGAAAATTATTTTATCTTCTGCCTTATGAGTTACATTTTATCCTACTTCTGTTTTAATCTGGTGATAGTTCTCTAAGATACAGGAAATAATTTAACTCAGTAAGTTACTCATCCTATTTTATACTTTATTTCCCATGTAGTCTCCAAATTCTGTTCAGTTACTTTAATCACTATTCAAAAATACATTTCTATTGAGATCTGCTTTTCTTTCAAAAATGCAATGGAAAAAGGTCTGCTTGGTTGCATTCAGATGCGAATGCACTAAAAAATACCTAATATCAGGAAACGATTATACATAGCTTTCCTAGAATTAATAATGTGGCTTTAGCAAGGAAGAAAATATGCCCATAAATAATGATTTTTCCTCTTCCTTGCTATTATAATCAAGGACAGCCAATGTGATTCTGTGGTTAAAAAATACTGAGGATTTGGTTGTCCTGCAAAGACATTAGTGGGTTTCAGTGAGAAACCAAGCTTTATGAGAATGAACTGTGGGAGAATGTGGGATTTGCACTGCGGTCCAAAAGATCGATATTTGGGGGGAAAAAAAAACAAACCTTGCTTGTAATTTGTCTCTCTTGGTGCATCTTGTCTTTACACTCTAAGCAAATAAGACCTTTCCCCCAGAGTCTCATAGTGAGCTAGATAAATAACAGCTCTGCTTCCCCCAAAATTTCAAAAATTTAAGAGACTTTCCTTTTACTAAATGAGAAAAGCAATCATTTGGGTTTGAATGAAACCTATTACTCAACTTAAAACAAAATGCTTCATTCAGTTACCAGGCATCTGCAAACGTTGTAAGAGTTCAAGAAAAAGGTATGTGAGATTCTAAAATTTAAAGTTCCCTATTTTCATGAAAATGGGAAATCAAAGGCTTCAAACTAAAACAAGGGCAGGGGGGTATTATGGTATAAATCCCTTCCCTCTTCCCTCCCCTCGAATGGGCAAAACCTACATTTATTTCAAACCTTTTCTCAGGGTTCACAAATTTGGAGAGGGAGGCCACAGAAGAAGTACGCTCATTGGAAAATTGAATCTACTTGATGTGTGAGTTTATCTAAGGAGGACCAGTGGATCCAGAATATCTGCTGGGGCTTCCAAGGACTGCACATCATTGGGGTTAACATTACAGGAGCTGAATCGGGTCAGCTTAATTCCAGCCTCTTCTCCTTCGCCTGCGTACCGCCGTTATCAAAGCAACATGCATCTCTTCATTTCTGACCAACGCGGCCTTAAAGAGATACCTATTGGTCTCACGCCAACAGAAAGGGACCAAAGACAGGCCAAACACACAAGGCACATGGGGAGACAGCTGCTGGTCTCCATCTTCTACTGGTGTTGCCATTAACAGCTTCCCAGGCCTCGCTGCTGCTAATCTTGACACCCAGTAGCACTCCTGCGAGCCAATTCTTCTGGCAATCCCCATTCCCTCTCGCCTCCTTACGTTCGAGCCGGTTGAGAGCAACAATAACCCTCTGTAAGGAAGAACGGAGCAAGCAAAGGTGGATAGCACGAGACTCCTCCTGAAAGCAGGCCCACAGCCGGCAACTCCGGACAACAACATCCATTTTGCTAATGACTGGAATAATGACGGCATTCTTGTTAGCAACTGTGGAGATAACAAGGCCAACACTAGTCGTAATTATTGTAAAATGTGCAGAAGGCAATTTAGAATAATAAATGTTTAGAAGGTACAGAACACACACACGCACACACTCACAAAAGAGCCCGTCATTAGCTGGATCTCAGTCTGCGGCGTACGAGGGCCGCTCTGATTGCATTCTTTGGAGGCACGTCATGCGTCGGGCCCCAATTTAGCAATGCCATGTCCCCCCCGCTCCAGTGAGGTGAGGAGTACGCGCTGGTCCCCTGCCTGCCAAACCGCAAGGGCGCCCACGGTAGAAAGGCAGACCCAGGCAGGCTGTCCGCCAGGGAGGAAGAAGCTAATGCCAGAGGAGGAAGCAGGTAGGAGATGGAGCAGTGCAGTGTTTCCGACTGTGTTGTGCTGTCTTTCCATGCCCGCAAACCAACCCTAGGGGTACTGTCCTCCTACCTGATCGAGGCCGCCTGCCCAATGTCCCACCACACAGCAGGCGCCTGTTGTGGGACGAAAACATTTCCTCGTGGTGGAAGCGTGCCATGAAGCAGGAGGGCTCCCCTCCCCATTACAGCCACCCAAGCCAGCATGCGTAGCGTGGTTCAGAGTGACCCTGCTGCCACCATGAACCACAGCCCAAGGGCTGAGATGCTGGGACAAAGGCCCAGGGGAGAAGACCAGGTAAGAAGACCAGGTAAGAAGTGGGGTCCAGAGCATGAGAGAAGGGGGAGAGGGAGGCCCAGGAGAGGAAGGGGGAAGCTGCGAGACTCATGTGAAGAGCTGAGGAATCCCTGCCAAAGCAAACAGTTGGCCGCGTAGGGCTCTGCACGTCTCCGGTTAATTTTGACCATCTGGCATTTACTGAAATCGTCTCCTTTTGTGCTCTCTACAATGAAGTGATTTTGTATTCCTGCTCTGGACCGAGGGCACTGCCGTCCCAGCTATCCCTCACCTTATGGCACCTCGCTTCTCTCGACTCTCAGGCTGGAAAAGTAACGTAACAAGCAGGAAGATGGGAAGAGAAATCGGAGCAGAAGTTAAAGGCAAGAACCCAGCCACAGAAAAGCAGGGAGAAAAACCTTTAGGAAGGTGCAATCGCAATGTGATGACAGGCTGGCGGGACAGACTTAGCGGCAACAAGGGGTCCCCTCGCTTTCTCACGTGTGCAGAATGACTGCATGATCAGAACAAAGCCAAAAGAGTCATTTTGTAGGGAACACTGGCACGAGCCTCTCTCCCATAACGAGGGTAAGGGACCGAAATAATCAACATTTCCCATGGAACAGAAATGCAAACATTCAAATTCACATTTTAACAGGTTCGGTCGAAATACATCACCCTGTTGTTCTTCAATTAGAAAAGACTCACGTTTCCCGGCAGAGCCTGCAGTCCCAGGCCATATTCCATAGCACTGCCGCCTTATCTTATATTCCCTGTAAGTCAGCAAGAAACCTCTCAAGCTCAGGACGCACTTCCAACATTACTCATTGCAAGACCTATGCCGCACCCAGCAAACGGGCCCCAGTCGCTTTGTATGTGTCTGCAATTCTCCCAGTAGCCACAATGCCAGGAGTTTTGCGTGCGCAGTGAGGACTGCAGGCAGACGCTCGCCGGCTCTGCTGGCATAAACCAGCAGAGCCGAAACTGCAGATCAGCGACAGAGAGAGTCTGCCTCCCGGGAGCAGTAAATTGCAATGCTGGTCCCCAAAGACCCTCCTTGCCATTAAGTGATTAATGAATTCATTAACACCTCGAAGAACACAGGAAATATGACACAGCCTGCCTAGGCTTTGCAAAGGTTTTTTTTCTTCCCTTTAAGCAACAGCAGAGAATAGCGACTAATTAAGCTATATGGCCCATGGCAGCACTACTACATTGATCCAGTGCGGATGAGGAGAGTGATGAAATTCTCTGTCTCATGCTCTGACCAGCTTTTATTTGACCCATAACGAGATGCTAAAAGAAGGGGTTTATTGCTATTATAAACCTTCCCTTCCATAGAAGGAAAAAAAAAAAAAAGACTTTTTACTGTAATGGCTTTAAGTGACTTTCCCAGCGTTCCCTGTCCAAGGGTGGAATAGCCCTAGGGGACGGCTGGAGGTAACTGTAAGGCATGGGGAAAGGGGGAAGAATTGTGCAATGGGCTCTTCAAGCCCTACAAAGAGCTTCTTGCCTAAAATCCACTGTCACATACTCAAGACTGCTTCACTGACAGTTTTATTTACTAAATGTAACATAAGCAACAGGCTAAACACTTGGGTTAAAGGGTGTGCAGGACCCGGTGTCGAACACCTGCATTTAATCAAGGCACAGGGTTACCTTCCATTATCCGTCAGCAGGACGCTCCTGGTGCTCCCACAGCTTCATCCACAGCTGAGCAGCTGGCAAAAGACAGTCCTTTCCCCTCACAGGAATGACAAGTGTCTCTCAGCCCACATGGATCTTGGACGGGTTTCCCAGGTCTGGCTCCCCTCTGAGCCTGCGTCTAACCCCACGAACAGCGATCGAAGAGGCCACCACCAGCAGACCAAGACTGCACCGTGAGTCAGTTCTAGCGAGGGCTGAGCTACCTGAGAACAGCCATGCCAGTCGAAGGGGACAAGGGATGCTCTGTATCATACAAACGGGGCGGCCAAGAAGCCATCACGTATTCCTGCTATGGGCAGACGTTGGGGCTTCAGGAGATCTGAAATTGGGTAGAATCAGATTCAAAAGACAACTCACTTTCAGACACGGATTACTAAATTGGAGGGAGTTCAGAGAAAGCCACTACGAAGATTAAAGAGCAGCAGGTATTGATTTACGTAGGAAGATCAAAAGAGCTATATTTGTATGTAGTAGTTTAGCTAAGTGATGACTAAGTGTTTAAAGGGAAGAGTTTGAAGGACATAAACTGAGAAAGGGACCATTAGGTTGAGTGCAGTGAAGAGAGCTTAACAGAGCAATAGAATGAAGGAAAAGGAAGAAAAAAGAGGGAAATCTCCACTGCCCATCTGGGGATATGTTAAGGCAGGGAGATCTTGACAACACCAGCAACGCTGAGACCCAAGTCACATTTGGCAAACCAGCTTCTCACAGTATTTCAAGCCCAGCGCTGCACCTTGCTCCCTCGCCACTGCAGCTCCATGGCAAATGCAGCTCTCATAGTGTGCAGGCAGCCAGGAGTGCAAAAGTGAAAGCTGTGGGGGGGCTCATGGCAGCACCACAGGACCATGACTGAGCACACTGCAGCCTGGTGACACCTAGGTCTCTCCAGGTTAGCCAGCGTTCGTGCAAACTCTGAACTGTGGAAGCCTTGTGGCTGCTCTAACTTACATGCGAGCCAGACAGAACCAGAAACAAGGCAAAGAAATACATCTTAAATTCACTTTTGAACCTCCCACTGTCCTGCTTCATGCACACCAGAGCCTAAGGATCTGGTCCTCACTCTCCAAACTTATTTAAATATTACTGGAGCTATCGCTTCACGTCTGGAGATAGTATCTGCAAAGCACCACTCTGAGTGAGGCACAACACTCAATCCGTCTGCGTGGATTGGTGACCTCCCAGGCTTACAGGGACCCCTCTGCTTGAGTCTGCTCTTACTCACCCTGCCCTGTCTTAACCGAGCTACACAGGATTTGCAGGGGTAGGGCTGGGACCACAATCCAGAGAGAGAAGCAAGGCTATTCTGTTCCTTCAGATACTTCAGACCTAGACGAGAAAAAAGTTAGTTAATGGGACTAAAAAGTGACCTACCTTGGCATTCCTCTGTGGGCTGAAGCTAATGGATGTCTCACCAGTGCTTCTAAGAAGAGAAATAGCCAGGAGCATTCCAGAAACTGGTACCTTGGAAATACTCGGTACAGAGGACTCCTACGAGCATATGACAGGGAGGAAAGACGTCTTTCCCTTCCTGGAGGAGCCTGACGGTAAACCCTGGGCTGGAAAGGCACAAGAGTGTGCAGCACTGGAGTTGGGGAGGACTTGGAGGCCAGATGTTTCACTGGACATACAAGCAGTTCATTTTTCAAGTTACCTTGTAGGTTCGTATCTGCTTGCTATGCTAGAGACTGCAGCTGTCCATAGTAGCAACACATAACTAAGCCTTTAGAGAAGGCACTTCCTATCCTGAGAGTGAAGAGAAGGGAAAGATAAGAGAGACAAAGAGAATTTGATAAGAGAGTCTGACTTAATTGCTGTGGCATTGCCTGGGATATCCTGGAGACTTTACGGACTAACTTCTCAGTCCAAAAACACCAATAAAAAGCTTTTGCTCTCAGGTCTGTGTGGACCTCCATGCAGTTTAGATCAACGCCAATGTTCTGCTCACTGGCCACACCATTCAGCGTTTTATCCACCAGTTGCTCGAGTGATAGTGACCCTTGGCTGGGAACATCTCTGTAAGAGCAGAAAGTAAGTCACATAATGAGGTGGACGGGGCATGTTATAGAGTGAGCTAAGTGAGATTACATACAAGTGGCAGGATGCACAACTCATTATGGAGCCACTAAATAAATTTATGCCACCCTATCGCTTGTCAACAGAGTCTATCCCCTGATCAAGGGGCCCTTGATCCGTGTGACCACGCATGGATCCAAGAAAATAAGCATTCGAACATGGACAAAGTGGGTGATACGACACGGAGGCTGTTTTGTTCAGCCACGTGTGGTCCCCTGGAGACAAGTTGGTCACTCTCATCTATGCTGCCTACTTACACTATTGCCATCTGGAAAAATACATTATGATGCAACAAAATGCAAGATAACGCCCCTGGGAACAACAAATGCAAATTATAGCTACTTATAATATGACAGATTACCTTGGAAAGCACTGACTCCAACGAAGGCTAAAGAGGCTTTACGTGGAGTAACTGAATATTCATTAGAGCAGGGACAGGGATGAGGCTTTCCCTGGCCATTTGCATTTGCTCTCTCTTACCCACATTTACATGACTGTGTATGAAAAAAAATACCCCCTCAAACACTTCCACGAGAGACTCACAGAGCCCTTGTGCAGACCACGCCATAACTCTGCATTTAGAGCGCTCTTGCAGGAGACGCAGGGATGTCTTAGGCAGAGAAGAGAACTGGCCCTTCTTCAGCAAGTTCATGAATCACGCTATGCACTGCAAGGCAGGGGACATCAACACGTCCACCACCAGTAGAGCTGTGAGCCTATGGGGCAAGCGTGCCTGCCAGACCACGTGAGGTTACAGCTGGATGCTGTAAAAACACCATATATACCTTATTCCAAGCGTGGGCTCTGCTAGGTAGCCAGGGGCTGAGAGTCAGAACTTCACAATGCTTGTATCATGATGCTTTTTGGTGGACCCAGTACTTGGTGTCCACACAAGGAGGGGAGACGCTAGAGAGCATTCAAATGAAGGCCACGAAAATGGCTGAAAGCCTGGAAAAACTAGTAACTCAAGAGAGCTCAATTTGTTCAGTTTATCAAAGAGGTGGTTAAGAGATCAAAAGATGTCTAGACATCTGAAACATGGAAATATACTGAGTTGCAGGGGACTTTCCAGGCATTTTGACAAAGACATGGCAAGATTCAATGCCTGGAAGTTCAGGTCAGATAAATCCCCAAATACAGTGCAATTTCCCAGCAGGGCGGGAAACTGAATGCTGGAGGAGCTTGCAAGGGTGTGGATGATCATCATTTGACATCTTTAGCATAGCAGTAGATAACTCTGGAAGAGATAGGCTTTAATCCAGCTTCTGGGAGAAGGTCCAAAGCCTAGGCTTGGAGGGAATTGGGCTGGACGGCTCAGGGCATGCCTCTGGCCCTGGAATCAGACTGTGCCCCTGTTCACTTCCTTCTTCTTCGAGCCATGACAAGAACAGGAAATTCTGCATTATCTGCGACTAAGCCTTGAAGCTCCTCATTAAGGCAGTAGCTACAGTCAAATCTCTTTCTCCAAGACACCAGCTGGCTGCTTGCAGACTAGAGGAAGGAATTCATTTATTTATTTTCCTCCTCCAGGCTAATTTGGCCAGACAGATGTTGTCTGCTGTTTCTTTTTCTCACCTTCCTCTGAATCATCCAAGATTAGCTGCAGCTGGAGAGACCATGCTGGAGGAGCAGCCCAGTGCTTTGCAGCAGTACCAGCAGCCTTCTTTCCGGCTGGCATATCTCGATCCCACGGGCAAACTGTCACCAGGCAGACACTGTCCCATGGGTTGGAATGGGAGGGAGAGGAGGCAGGGGGAAGGAGGGAGGGTCACCTTTCTCTGTAGCATGAGGCCATGGCTTGCCCCTTTGGGATCAGCTAGTGCCACCTCAGCCAGTCAGTTATCTGGATAGCATCTGGTGTAACATGCACCATAAACATGTAGGTTCAATAAAGTTTTGTTATTAGGGTCGTCATCTTGTGCAGAGTTCTTACCCTGTACAACAGATGCTCTGGTCTCTCAAGCGATAACGCTATTCAGAGCCTTGTAAGATTGCCTAAATAAATACATGCAAGGGTTTAAATTCCATCTCTCTCCTGCCCTGTCCCTTGAAAAACTCTCTGGTGACTAAGCCCATTAGGGGAGGAGCAAATCTCTTCCAAATGTCACAGCTGATCTCCGCTGACCTTATCAAAGTGCAGGATCAATACACTGACCCACTCAGAACAGGAAACCTTAAGCAAAAGCTGAAGAGAAGCAATTAAAGCAGAATTTCAAGAACGGGAGTGGGGGGACAGAAATATCCCATTTTATCTCTAGAGAGTGAAAAACAAATGAGCCAAAAGTAACCGTGGTGCTTAGAATTATCATATACATAATTAGTATTTGATAAAGCAGGAAATAAAACATAACACCCATTCATCATGCTGATAGCTGCAAAACTCTATTGCAGAGTTCTCAGGCGTTAGCAGTGTGCGTACACATCTTCAGCATCACAGGTACGAAGTCACATGCGAGGCTCGGGGAACTGAACATGCCATGGGCTCTGTGGGTTCCCTGTGACCACTCCCTGGGACAGGTTTGAGCATGCAAGGTGGTAGCTTAAAGCATGGTCAAGAGCTCTCGACTATCTGAAGGATGGATAAGCATCAACAGAAGTGTTAGCAGCAGCTAGCAACCTGCCAGGGAGTCTGTGACTTCAGGCACACAGGGGTCTTCAGGACACACCTCTTAGTAAATTCAACCAACACTCCTGAAATCTGGAACCTGACCATCTACACTGCGGTTTTGAACCGGGCCAGTCATCACTGTTTCAGATAATTGCTTGTCCCATTCTGGGAGACGGCACAAGCCAGGTGTCATTTCAAACAGGCAAACCACACGCAGACAGCTTGCACTGGAGGAAGAGTACGGACATGGGCCGAGGAACACTTCAGGGTACATGGACAGATGCAGCCAAAGAGGCTACAGTCAGAAATGCTCCAACACCTTGGCCACTACAAATCATACAGGGGCACCTCCACTAGCTAAAGCCTGGGCCCTTCGACTGTAAGACAAAAAGGTATTAGCAGATAAACTTCTTACTGGCCTTCCCGTTAGGAGGGCCATCAACTGGCAGGGTAGAAGGCTTGGGAGCAAAGAAGAGCTATGGTTCCCATGGAGAAAAGTTCAAGGGAGAAGATGAGGCAGAAAGCACTGAACGAAGTCAAAGATAAAGGAGAAGAAAGGTCAATAGCAGGTAGGACTAGGGGCTCTGCCCAAAGTAGATTTCTATCCAGGGCACTGCCCACAAAAATGAGAAACTTTTTTTCTGGTCATAGATATTTTTAAGATTTACCTTTCCCTCACAAGGGCAAAAAATAAGCCATTTGCAAGTAACCCAGTGACAAAAGGCAACAAAATCAGCTTCTGCCTTGCCTAACAAAAATAGCCAAGCACCTGATGGTGAAACTATGCAACCATCATTGCTCTGCCTGACCAGAACAGGGCTGTGCCTTAGCTTCTCATGGCATGCGCCGATCACCGGACTGTTACCTTGCGATGTGTCTCTTTCCACCTGCCTAGTCCAAATTACTCCACTTGATAAACACTAAAAATTCCCTGGAATACAGCAATTTTCCCAATCCTCAGGTGAACTGCCTCATCACCAACCACAAGCTGCTCTGAGGTACAGAAGGTCTCAGGTCCCAGCCCTTCCTTCTTCCCTCTCTTTTTATTTGCAGATACCACCACCAGCCCAATTTCACCGGCTTCTCCGGCCAGCTCTTCATGAAATCCCATCATTGACCCAAAGAAAAGGAAGAGCCTCAGCTCTCTGGCCGACAACCTTTCTCCAGGACAGAAAGAGCACTATGAACAATCTTTTTTCTGAGAGAACCAAAAAAGTAATCAAAGAGCCTCTGCTGTCCTGGGAAATTCTCTATGCACCAGGAGTCTCATCAAACCAGGGGAAAGCAAGCAATAGCAAATTTAACAGTGCCAACCACAGCAGACACAGATGGCTGCAGTTCCTAAATAAGCATTACATTAGTGCAAAGGAAAAAAAAATAAAGGAAGAAAGAGAAATATAACAGCTGTATCTTAAGCCTGGAGGCTGATGCTAAATCTATGTTTGTAGATGCTTTCAGCACTGGCAATAAAAGTCAAGTTGCTTCTACATTAAAGCGGCACTACTGACTGCTTCATGTACAGTCCTTGACCTACTACAAAATCATGTGGTGGGAATATCTTCCAGATTTGTCAGATAGCTTGGGGGAACCTGTGGTGGAATGGGAGGACAGAGAGGGAAAACAGTGGGGAAAAGCAACGATTTTTTACAGCAACTTTGTGCACTGGTTTAAATAGGGGGGTTCTGATTATTTAAAAAAAAAAAAACAAAAAACAAAAAACAAAAAAACCAATAGCATGAGATGGCCTTCACTACACTGGCAGAAAGATCATTCCCCTTCTCATCACTGCTGTCAAGCTAAGGACCACAGCTAAAGCAATCAGTACACGTGCTGTAATTCTGCTTGGATGCCAAAAGGAGGCAAAAGAATTGCGAGGTCTTGACTTGAAATCCCAACTCCACCAAAACTAATGAGGCCACGGACGCCTCATTCTGAAGACAATGGGACACCAGATAAATACAAGGACAGTTCAGAGAAAGCTGTTCTCAGCCCAGTGCTGTTAGATATTTTTCTCAGTGATCTGGAAGGAAAAATATGAGCTTGCTGCCAGCAAAGATCACGGTTGACACAAATATTGGAGGAGAAGTAAATGCTGACATGAACAAGTCAGCTACAGTAGGCAAGCTGTGTTGGCAGTTACGCTGGCTGTCTAAAAGTAGCCTTTAAAACAACCGTATGCCAGGCTGGGTCCTAGAAACAAAAAATGACGGGCGTGCTTACAAGGTATGCGGTGGGCAACAGCCAGTTTGACGAGAGCTTCTTGGCATCATGGGATAACCCAATTCTTGGAAGTGTGAACAAGGAGACGACCAGCTGCAATACAGCAGAGCATCCTCTCCAATAACAGGCAAGACTGGCGCTACGGGCCTCAGTCGTTCTGGTTTCCATACTTTTTGAAAGGCCGTCCAACGCTGGGAAAGATTCTGGGAAGTCACATGAATGCTCAGAGGACTGGGAAGCTTGCCTGGACTGGGAGGTACTGCAAGCTCGGTGTGCTCAACTGACGAGCGAGGGGACTGAGGTGCACTTGGGCTTCCCAAATCATAAGGTCAGGGTATAGGATGGGTCAGCAAACTTCAGCTGTTGACATCAGAAACTAACATCTTCTCTGGCCTCTGTTCAGGACAGCGTTCCAGCCCGGGACTTCTAAACATGTCCAAGCCATGGTGAAATCACCACATACTTGAAAGAAGCACCTTCCTGAATCAGCATCTGCATCTTCAGAGGGATCTATATTGCTGAGCAAAAACATTCAGAGCAGCATACAAGTAGTCCCCTTAAATGCATCAGGTCTTCATAAATGTGGTTAACGTAAATAATTAAGATCCCAAAACACTGAGCTCAACTGACAGATGTACCTGAAGACTGCACTGGCTTCCAGGGGATGATATTTCTTGCTGTCATGCACATCAGCTTTTTCTTCCTTCTTTTTAAAACGAACAAGTGAACTTTCATAGTAGCTATTGCTTCTATTAGTCTATGACAAAGTGCAAAATTTCTCATCTTTGCCATATCGGATCTGTGATATCTATTGCCTCCTTATTCCTAATTTGTTCCAGCCCTTACTGAAAGAGGTACTCACACCAACGAGGGGAGGAAAGTCTGCAAAACTCAAGCCACCAGACAGGTGAATCGTATAGGGGAGAACTGCAACGTGGCTTCCCACATGTATTCCTCCGATTCATGACGCCAACATAAAGAGTACATCAGAGAGCTCAAAGGCCACATACTTACCTGGACCTGGTCAACACTTTGTTTAATCACATACATTTCTTTTTTATTAAACTGCATTGTAACATCCATATCCTCTAAGATATTTGGGCTCTTCAGCAAGCCCTCATTCCCCTCCCTGGTTAGCCCATCACTCACAAGCGTTGGAGCATTATTATTTTTTTGCTATCACGTTCCCTCTTTGTCTACTAAGCAACTTAGCTGATTAATTATCAGCCTTTGGGATTGCTCACAGAGCATAAGCTTTGAGGCCGAGGAGTTAAAAGGATGGCATTACCCAAGTGGGCAAGGTTTGGCTGATATTGCTAGAGCTGCTTGGGGATCTTCCATCAGGAAAATGTTGATTTTTCAAAAAAGAAATGATTCACCTGGGCATGTCGATATCAACACATTCTTGTTTCCAAAATAAAAAATGACCCATGTGTTTTGATAACATCAGAACATCATGTTTCATTATTTTGAGGGCACAGAATACTCTGATTTTCATTTAAAAACAACTTTTCACTTAGAAGTTTCTTTTATATTACAATTCCCTTTAAATGCCAAAATCGACTCAAAATATGTAAACAACTTTTAAATGGTTTCACAGGGATACTTCAGAACAAAAAAATATATTTAAACTCAGGAATTCTGCCATGAAAATGGAAAATATGCTTCTTGCTCAGCTCTCTGGAAGCAGAAAAAACTAACCAAGAGCCACGTTGTAGGTTAGTGAAATGGGAATTTGTGATTCCAGGTGAGGTTTCCGCACATTGGCAGCTTCCAGAGAGTCTGAGGATGGGAATCCAGAATAAGCCAAAGGAGGAAATTTGAGAGCACCCACTTCAAGGGTGTTCCCCTGAATCATTTTAAATCCCATAAATTAGTACCAAAACACAATTTCACATTCCTCTCCTTCCCTCTGAAGCAGACTCCCTGCCACGCCAAAGCAGAGTTGCATAGAGCTGCTCTTGGTGGCATCAAGAAGGAGATCTGGAAGTATCTTCTTCATCAACCTGAGCTACTCTGAAGGCCTTTCGTCAGAGAAAGTGGACCAGTGCTGAGTGGATGGCTGGGATAAAAGGCAGAGCCATGCTCCAAAGCACATTAATTGCTTATTAATTACCCCATTAATCACAGTGACACCTTTGTCTGCATTCCCAGTAGCTTACTTGCAGTTAGCTGGGACTTTCTGTAAATTGAGCTAGTTTTGCTCCCTCACTCCAGACCCCCCTGGATCCCCAGGGATAAGAAAAGAAAAAAAGAAAAAAAGATTTCAGAGTATCCCAACAGTAACACGGCAGGCCCTGTCCTGATACATGCAGGTAGGAAGCAAGCTCCCTTAATGTCAATGGGTTGGCCAAAAAAATGCAGATCACAGAGCATTTATATTACCAACGATGCCCTGAAGTACTGGAAGACTGAGATTTAGGCTACAATTTCCAAAGCTATTGAACAGATCAGGCCAAATAGCAAAAGAACAAAAACTGGGGCTGCTGAGGAAGCTCACTCACATTGAATCTCACTGTTCCTCAGCAAGGTGACCCACCAAGATTCTCCTTCCCCTGCCCACAAGAGCAGGTTTGCCCAGGAGCGAGGCTGGGATCTGCACGGAGACTAGACACCCAGCCAGATCCAAGTGCAGGAGACAGAGGACGACAGTGCTCGCATGCCACCACAAATGCTGGTCACCCTGGCCGGCCAGCCAGCGGCCAGGCTACCGCAGAGGAGCCTCCTCTAATGCCAGCCAGCCGCTGGCAGCTATCGGCCTAAGGAGCCCATCCTGGGCTTTGCTGCAGCTTCCCAGAAGGAGCTGCAAGTTCCCATTAAATCACAGCAGGCTGTAAACCAATCACTGGGGAAATTTTCTGTTCCATCACCAGTGCTTTTTCTTTATTTTATTATTTATAGCACTCTCTGATTTCCAGCAACTTTTTTATTATAAAAAAAATTATTTTCTTTGTCTGAAAATTGATATAAAAAGAAATCCATCTCTCAGCCGTCATTTCTCTTAATGATATTTACATCAGCAGATGGAGAAAAAATCACTTTTTAAACAGAATTTATTACCTGCTGACCCAAAGCTTTACCATATATCACTGTGGTTTCAGAAAGTTAGTTTCCACAGCAACATGATGTAACTCTCCAGCGTGCCTGTGCACTGCTGATGTTAACTCTTTCATCCCTAGCTGTATTTTTTGTAAGGGGTTGTCTTGCCCGCATGGTCATCACTAGGAGAGCTCAAAGTTGGTTAGATGGGCGAGTTCTACCACAGGAACCCTCTGCAAATAGGGCCACCTTTAAGAGAGTGAATTTAATGAGATTCCAAGCAACATCTTTAAGCAAAAGTGAAAGCCTGCAGGTCTCCAAAGCAAAGGGAGCAGCTCTGTAGCAACGGTAGCATAGAAGGAGGGAGGAAAAGGATGTCCAGAGATGCCTACCAGTACAGGGTGCTGGAAGCAAGCAAGTTCACCAGCTCCCACAGCAGAAACGCGGTGCCTGGTATCTATCTGGTCCTCCTCCATGCCCATCTCCTCCAGCACCAGGCGCAGGATGCGAAGAGAAGGAGTAAGGGAAAGGTAATATAGGTGTCAGGTCACTTCAGAAACTGGGAGGAGACTTCATGGAGCTAGATGAGCAAAGCACTACTTCACTTAAGACTTCAAAATCCATGGTGAATTCCTCCGGGGCTGAGGAGCTGCAGTGGGCCTCTGGTCCCTCGGTTCACTTCTTCACTGTGAGCACCACCACCCAGCACAAGGGAATGGCTCAGGAAGACCTAAGGGAACTCCCAGGCCTCTGCTCCTCAGAGTCGCACATGGGAGCTGAACAGGGCACCTGGCCCTGTCCTCAGGGGATCTGAGCCCTGAGATACCCCTTCCCCATTTCCACGCTTTGGCCCCACAGAAACAGCCAAGCTGCAGCCACAGGTGGCTTTAGCGAGAAAGCTGGCTACGCAACAGTCAAAGTTCAGCTCCAATAGAGACAGTTGCACCTATCACTGCACCTATTGATTGCCAGGCTGTTGATAAACAATTGATTTTTTTTTTCTGCAAATGTCACCTGGAAGGAGTTTTATGCTTCTCTCTACAGCGAGCAAACAATAGCAAGAAAGATGAAGAAAGCAAACTGATCTTCAGCCTTCTGCTAGAGCAGACAATTTCTGGCAGTTAGAGGCTGAGTAATAGAAATATGTTGCTTCTACTGCAATTTTAGACTCTACCATGATGGGAGATGGGAAAAGCGTTAATTCCAGTGTTTTGGCTCAGCCATCAGAACGTCACTTTGGCACCTTAGAAAAGAAATTCAACACGTACAGGCCCTTGGCTTGAGCCAGAGATACAGAGCAACAACTGGTCTACATGATGAGAGAATTAATCAGCTTTCAGGGCATGCCTGTGCTACATCATAGCCCACCAGAATAAAGGATGCTGGGACTGTGGAAGGCATATGACAATCCATAGAGACCCAAACTGTGCATGGGAGAAAACAGACCCACATGAGCCATGTTTTGTGAATTCTGGACAAGGAGAAAAACCCTATTTCGCTTCAGAAAAACCCTATGTTACTCTAACTTCAGAAAATTTTAACTAGCACTCATGAGAGACACCAAAGCCCACAGGATACGAATATCCTGGAAACCACATCCCAGGCACTGTAACCATGACAGATACCACTCACAGGTCCCAGCACATTTTTGTCTGCTCTCCCTTAGGCACTCCCCAAAAAACCACACCAGCCAGAAACCTTCGCAGACACAAACTGTATGAAAGTAGTTTCACAGTCCTGTGACACAGCCTGAACAGATGCAAGGAAGACTTGTGCTGAACCACTTCTCAAGTTTCCCAAAGCAAAGGGCTTCCTGAAACCCTCTCAGCCCACATGGCTTCTTCAGTGCTAAAAAGAAAAAAAAAAAAAGTGCAGTCCCTGTCGTATTCTGCCTGAATAAAAGGATTTGGACCTATTCTCTGAAACAAGAGAGTCTCCACCCATAAATGCATTTTTACCAATATAAAAAACGTATAATCGTCACAAAAGTAATTAATCAGCAAGAACATAGCAGGTTTGGAAAAGCAGACCCAAAGCTGTGATCGTATTTAGCCAAAAAACACCCTCTTTGACTGAAGTTTTCCTAAAAGGATTCAAATTTCTTTTTCTGCACTCTATAAGGCAGCTGATAAATAAATCAAAGTCCCCAGTGAAAAGACCTGGTGCTAATAGTTATTGGCTCTGCCGAAAAAGATACCAGCCACATTTTCGGAGATATGAGCAGTACGCTGATGGGATTTCTTGCTATTCTTAACAAGATTAGTATCATTATCAAAATCAGGCTACCAATGCCATTTCCTCCACTTATCTTAAAATACTTGCGTCTATCAGAGGATGTTGACCTTTATATCAAAAAAAGGTCGAGCAGTCTATTTATTAGAAAGCTTCAAATTAGATGGCCTAGAACGAGAAAACTTTTCCAGAAGCAAAATCCTACCCATTTTAGGAGGGAGGTGGTCTATGCACGGCAAAATAGACATACAGGTTGGAACACAGGTCTGGGAAAGCCAGTTTCAGCCCTGCACAAAATAGTCTGCTTGATTGAAGGAGATGTACTAATCGATTGGACAGCACAGTCACGAGGCATTGCACAATTCCTGCCGAGGATGGAGAGACGCATCCATCATCACACTTGGCTATGCCAGGCAGGAGAACTGCATGCACCAGAGCTTTAAAACCTTTAAAACAACACTGTCCCATGATACGAGATGGCAGAGAAGCAACAGCAGCACTGCACTGCATCGAGAACAGGACTGCTACTGCCTAGATGGGGTCATTCCAGACCTTCCCACCAATGCTACATGTCATGGGCTGACAGCACACTTTTCTTTAGTCTTTCCTCTGAATATTTTCACTAGAGGGATCTGTCATTGAACTCAGCCTCAAAGTCCTGCGCTCCACTCGCACAAAACTCCCATCGAAGTCATAAGGAGCATAAAATAAAACCAGCTGCTGTTTGCTGTCAGAGCTAAGTGCATTAATGTCTTTTTATCTACACGAGGGCAGTGTAGTCGACCTCTGCTGCCACGCAATTGGTGTTAATAAAATCTCTCTCTGCAGAAGTGACAAGGGGAAGATACACTTCAATTGGCATATTTTATGTGAATTGAAATTTGAGTGCAAGTCTTGTGTTGGTGAAAATCTCTGCTATTAACTCTCAGCTGCAACCCTCCTCTGAGGCTCGCTTCTAGGCTGCTTATTCCCAAAGAAAATGCTTAGCCAACATCTCTATAAAACAGTCCCCCACTTTGGCTGATGATCAAGAAGCCATCTTTGAAACACTTCTTTCACTCAGTTTAGGTTATTTATTTTCATTGCAAAATTAAAAGCAATCAGCCAACATCCCTGGACAGCTTTTCTTAAAAACAGACAGCTTTGTGGAGATAAGTTTTCAGCTTTCCTGAAAAAACAGCAGCAACTATTGTAGCATGCTCCATAAATAGTACTCCAACAGAAATAACGAGACTGAGAAATCTTACCTCTTTCTTTAAGCTGCACACAGTACTAGTGTAGTCATGAACTTCTAGAAGAACCGCAGCATAGACATGTCTTCTCAGTTGCATCCTTCCTCTTTGCTGCCTTCGCAGATCTACTGAATAAACAGGCATTGGGAGGCACCTGCAGAAAGTTTAGCAGATTTACTGTCAGGTCTACAAGCTCTCACATGGTCTAGCCACCTGTTCCCACCTCCATCCCAAAAGAGCAGAGCCCTCCCAAACCCAACTGGTCTCAGGTGGCCTCTGAATACCAGCAACAGTGGTCTGAGAAATGCAGGCTAGTACACAGGGCAAAATCCAAAGAAAGATCTTGGAGAAAAAGTACAACTTTGGTGGACTTTAGGCACATGAGACCAAGAGAAGAATCCACTAAATTCTACCTAATCCCCTCAGGAGCTGTAGACATCCCAGTTTCCACCAAAAACCTGCTGGAAGTTCTGTGGAAGCAAAATTATGTGATTACTCCTTCACCTGTCTGCCAGCTACAGTCAACTGGGATTCACAAACCAGGCATTGCAGGCTTTAGTGGATACACTGGTTGAAATGAGAACCACTTCACTCAAAATCAGTAAAGGCAATAAAGCTGTTCAGGTGTGGGAATCCTGCATTCCTCCAGCCTGCAGGGATACAAGTCCATGTATTTCATCCTTCCCCAATCTCCCAGAAAAACACCCGGATTAGCAGCTACCAACCAGTCTCAGGGGGCTGTTGGCTGTTTACTCTTCCTGTTGAGGCTGGACCACTGCATAGACAAGAACGCAAGATTCCCAGGGCAGAGGCGGTGAGAGGAAGTATGATTCTGTAGACCAGTGGTTAGCACACAAAGCGGGCAAAGACAGAGCTGTGTCTCTGCTCTTCGGGTTACTTGTGGTGGTTAATTCAGAGAGTTAAAATACATGACAGTTCAGGGAGCAGGGGCAATACACAGGCCTACCCTCTCCCAGCTCTGCTAAGACAAGCCTTGGCCAAAACCAGGAATTAAAGCAGCTGCTACAGCCTCCTTTTCAATGAGCCTGGGAGAAGGAGGACAGTAGCCATGGATGCTTGCTGAGCACGGATGTCCAGCAGTTCCACGGGAAGAAGAAATGCTATGGAGATAGGTGTGAAAGAAGAGGAAAATCCAAGTGCGCAACTGAGCAGGAAACACACCTAGCTGGATCCCTGAATATGGCAAAGGATAGTAAACTAGCAACTGTTCTTGGCCAGTTACAGTAAGAAGGTGGGAGCAGAACTTAGTGACATCTCCACGTCAGGGGGGGAAAAGGATCTGCCCTCTGCATGCCTGTGATGCACAGGGAGGAGAAATGCACCTGTGTGGAAGGAATACTGAAGAGGGACAGATTAGCAACAACCTCATCTTGGATGCCATGGACACTGAGCTTTATTCTGCCGCCTTCCCAACACGCACACACACATACACACACATGTATATAAATGCGGGCTCCTGTGTCCATTAACATGCTGGTAAACTGCCGGTTACACGGACGTTGTGAATACAGTTGTGACTGTACTCAAAGAGCCCAGTTCTATTTAAGTCTGAATAGCCAAGTGAGGTCCTCGAGCCATTTAGAAATTCTTCTGGTTGTTCACTGAAGCCTTGATGGCCCAAGGACTTAGACAAAACATGCTCTTTGTACTTGCGTTCCAAAAGACTTCTCTGATCTTCCCAGCTGTATCAACTAGCCTTTTTCCTTTCTCCACATACAAATTTCATCCTGCTTAGATACTCCTCAGTGCTCTTTAAATGATGCTCATATGGTGATTTCTTTAGTTTCAAAATACCTGTGTCTCTTCCTGATAAATTGCTTATTCAGGCTCAAATTGATATTAACCATTTCGCCAGAAGATCTTTTTCTAAGCAAGCTGCTACTAAGAACAACTGTATCTGTCCACACCAAATGAAAAGAAATAATGAATGTGCTTTATCAGTCCAGAAAGAAAAAGCAATAGCAATGCAAAGAGAAGGGTGAACAAGCACAGCACCCACAGAATATTTTAAAAGTAAATCTAATTACGGAAACAATTAAAGGAGAAAATAGAGAATCTGTCTGTTATTACCAGTCATATTGCTTCTCCCACCCATGCAGTATGTTATGCAACATCAAAATGAAGAAGAACTGGCTTGCATTTTTAAAGTTTCAACATTTGCTTTAATCAGCAGTAGCAGATCTTTGCAACTGGGAGGACAGGTGCAAATCTCCCTCTCTTCTCCCAATTCACCCAGCTCCTCTGAAACTCAGCTGTAACTTGAACACCACATTCAAAAAAGGGGCAGATCCGAGGCTATGACGGTCAAAACCAAGCCAGGACCTCATCACCAAGAGGCCCCAAAGAGCTTGTTTGAGGAGTTTACGACCAGTTAACAAATACACACACCCTTGCCTCCAGCCTTCTGTGCTCAGCAGGTTGCAAGACAGAACTGAAATAATTAAAGTACCTTGTGATTTTTTTATTGCATTCTTTTCCATGAGTTTCAGTTGTAGCAGGTGAACCCCACTCTTCCCAACCTACATTAAAGCAATAACAAGAATGATTTCTTGGTCTATGCTACAGTGCACAAACCATAGTATTGCAGCCTTGGCATTGAAGAAGGTTGAAGTATTGACTGGCAGTGCCTAATTGATTGCAGATGGCAAGTCATTATAGATGGGGGAAAAGGGTGGTTATTTATGTAACATTTGCAATTAGCCTAATCAATAATCCTCCATTAATGTATTACCATCTCTCAATAGGTAAAAAGAAGGGGAGTGACTCCTGCAGATCAAGATATGGCCCTGCAGCTCTGACAGCAGTGAGTTTAGGGAAACTTCGGCAGGGCAATGGCTCGAACTGCAGAGTCCTCTCTGTCACAGACATCCAGTGCAGCATTCCCAAATCTATTAGCCTCCCTGATCCCCTTCTGTGAACGTGGGACAAGAAGACTAACCCGCATCAGAGACGTGCCATGGGAATAAGTGCATTTGAAGTCTCGATGTGCTCAGACACTGGAATGACAGAAGCCAAGACAGAAGGATACACTCCCCCCTACCACATCAGAGCGGAGCAGCCCAGCAGGTCTTGCCTTTGGGTATGAGAATAACCTTGTGATGCTGTCTTGGTTAAAATCATGCATGTTTTCAGCTGCACATGACCCTTCCCCATTCTCACTAAACTACCTGGGAAAGTCAAATCCTGTGGCTGTAATTCTCTTAAGTAAAATAAATATATATTTTGCCCTGAACGTCAAGTCTCCTGCAGGGTTCATTTGCCCTCTTTCTCTCTCCATAGATGGACTGAATGGAATTTTTCGAGAAATATTTGTTGCAGAACTGAGATGGAGATTCTCCTCAAAGTCTGACCTCAAGAAAGTGCCCAACTTCCCGTGAAATCACGTGAGATCTGAATCCTTCACTCCTTGGAGGCCATGGGGATTTTGAACTATCACATGCAGTGATGCAGAACCAAAACCTGTTCCTCAGAACAAAGCTCCATCCAGTCAGGGAAGAGAGGTAATGCCATGTGTCACACACGTCCAAACGAATCCAACTGACACAGCTTGAATTTCACATTTCAGACATGTGAATACTCCCCACAACCTTCCGTGAATGCTGTTCTGGCCAAGAATTATGCTCAGGAACAATGCTGAAAATCATTTTCAATTTGAGAAAAAGCATGAACTGCTTATGGGCACTTCACCAACAAAAGAAAAGGCCAAAAACCACGAGATGAATTATTCACCACCAATTGTTCCCTCAGCTGTTCTCAAGAACGTGTGCTCGGCAGAGAGTGACAGAGAGATGGATGCAGTAACCACGTTTCTCTGGTCCCTCAGGGAGGCCTGTTTGACTACGATAGGACCAGAGGTCCAGGACCTCTGTTTTGAGCCAAAACCTACTAGCAAGCAACATTTGCCAAAGGAGACTTGACAAGCTTGGCAGCCTGCGCTAGAAGCTTTGAATTCAGCCTCTTCAGTTCTGTGCCCGATGCACCACCAACTGCTCGTGTGAGATACATGACCCGGGAGCAACCCAAGGCCCCTGAAACTTCCCTCCCACAGAGCCACCAGGTCGCTAGGAATCAGCTTTATCACTAGCCTAAGGTTTTAAGGAGAAAGAGTAAGTTGAGTTTCTCCTACTGCAGCCAGGATTAAGCCAATGAGCTGCACAAATTGGGAACTGCCTTAAGAGAAACTCAATCCTGGATTAAATTCAGACCTTCTTAGCTACCTCAGCATCACATCAAATTGGCCACCACGCCTTTGCGCGGGGCTGCCTCCTCGAGGATGCTCCCCAAGCTACAGCTTTATGGCTACTCTCAAAGCCGCCCTGCCCTTGCCCTCGGTCCTCACCCAGCTCCGACCACCTCCCCTTACCTTGCCACGCAGCAATCTCCAATTTTCCACTCGCTTCCCTGCTCAGGGGTTTGCCTCTGGTTGAAGACCCTGGGGCAGCCCATGTAACATGAGGGTTCACATCATTTCCTCCCCGCTACTTTCTCACACTTCTACAGCTGTCTAACTAACAACCTACTTGTCTGACACCCAGGGCAGTGCCAGCAGCTTTTGTACTAGAAGTTTCCTGAGGATGTCCACTAAAACAAAAATGCATCGAAGGAGAACAGACAAAGGGCACGCATTGCTGTCTTGCAAGAGGTGGGGAGACTTTTGCTGTATTTCCCTCCCCAGAGCCAGACAACAGGTCAGCAATTCACAGAATTTGGCAACAGGGAAGAAATCTGATCCACAGATTGTGGTGCTCCAGTCCTGAAATGTGAACCTTTATGTCATCCAAAAGTCGCACACAGCAACTGGAACTTTTAATTTAAAAGAGAATATTTCAAACGTTACAGGTCTGCTTCATTTTTTTTTGTTTTAATCAAACCAGAAAATCAATTTTTAAAACTACTCCCTGGAAAAAGTTGTTTTTCTGTGAAAAGCTTTTGAAATGAAAAATTCCTTAGCAGGTTTCCTCTAAGGACGCAAAGGCTTTTAGTTCAAGTGGATGGTGTCTGTCCCATTTCAAGGCACAGAACACCCCAGTGGTGATTTCTCCCAAGCAGGTCTGGCAGAAGCTCTCTAGTGCTGCATTTGCTCCCAACTGCAGGTTTTGGTTTACTTAAACCAAACAATTTACTCAACCCAAACCACAACTTTTCAGTTTGGGGTTAACCCAGTAGGACTTAAAAAAAAAAAAAAAAAAAAAAAAAAAGGTCTCAGCTAAATCAAGAATTACAGAAACTGCCTTTCCTCTGTAACTAGCACTGCAGTGGAAAATTCCCGTGCAGCTCCGGAACAAGACTGAGGACAGGTCCTGTACACAGCATTTGTTTAGAAGAAACAAATGAACTTCTCTCCGAGTTATCAGGTACCACAGTGAAATATCCTCTTTTGGAACAGAAATACCTTGCTAGCACCCAGTAAAAATCCCAGTGTTACAAAGGTTCATTAATACAGGAAAGGTTTGCCCTGCCAAACAGGAGCAGTAGTGCCCTACTAGCGTAGCAAGTTGTCTCTGGAAGTGCTTAATTCCATATGCGTCAGAGGACAGAAGAGGAAAAAAATAATTAAAAGGCTTTTAATGCATCTGCCCAATTAAATAAAGCTGTAAATGGTGAGGAAATAATTCCTTCCTGACCCCTGCAGCAATCAGCTGCTGACCTGAAGCATGAGAATTGATTAGCCTTATCTTACTGTAGCATGTATAACTACAAATGTTATTATTGGCCATAAAATCATCCAGCCCTTTCTGGAACCCATTGGTAGCATTTGGCTTCCTGACCTCCCAAGCCATGAATTTTGCTAGCTGAAAGAAACCTCACCATGGCGAAAGCAGCATGGCTCTGCTGCACCTAGAACCTCTTCCTACGTCCAATGGAGATCTGGGGGGAGGCAGGGCTTCCGATGGTGGGCAGCGCTGCCCAGGCTTGCCCCAGTGCAGCACTCAGTAAATCTGGCAATGTGCAGGGTAAAACGTTCATGAGGATAAAATAAATAAAGTGGACAGCTCTGAGCTGCTGTGTCACCCTTCACTCCCAATTGCTTGGCTTTGATGATGCAAGGGCAAGGAGGAGAGCCTGGACTTGGTCTAGTCTCGTTCCACTCAGTTAATAACATGCCTGTGAGCACAAGGACTAAACCAAACTCCTCACATTTTCCTAAGATCCAGCAAAGGCCAGGTGTGATCTATCCTGCCATCCTCAACCCACCACTCGAGGAAAATCCCACCTCCCCAGCACAGGTGCTCACTCAGTGTCCGCTCTGGAGCAGTGCCCCCAAGCCAAACCCAGCTTGCAAAACCTGGAGTGTCACCTTCTGAGCTAATCACATAATTCCTGGCTCTCTCACAGCACCGAGTTGTCTCTCCATCTGTCATTCCTCTTTCTCTCTGCTCCCTCCCTCAGCCTTATGGACCGAGGAATCACGCCAGTGCATGAGGCATCACAACGGTCTCCAGGATGTCCTGGGAGCACAACCGCTAGGTGACATGACAATAGGAATCAGATGCCCCAGGAACCTCTTTTCTGCAAGGCCTACCACAGTTTCTGAAACCAAATCCACTAAGAGGGAACCTAGCTCCTGTAAGAGCTGGAGTTGCCTTATGTGGTGACCTGAGTCAGTGCCAATAGGGCTGGTGTGGCTGGGTGGTACCTTATGGACAAATCTCGACAAACAATGGCACTTTGCGGCCTAGGTATCCCAAGGGTGAATATCAGAGTTGTAGCCCCAGTCTACCATCTCCGATGAGTTTTTACCCAGTTCAAACTCTCAAGACCATGATGTCCCAGATGCCTCATACACCACAGACAAATCTACAAGACACAGGCATTTGCAAGGTTCAATGGTTTCATGTGGCAGAGGCTGAGAATTCCTGAATTCCTTATTGTCATGACACAGAAGACCAAGTCACACTTCCAATCTTACTGCAGTCCAGGAAGAATGAGAAAATAAGTAGTGCACAGGTCTGATGCCTTTGTGGACCAATGGAAGAGGCCAAACAGAAGCAAATTTCCTGATAGAGAGCTCGAACCACCATGTTCGGGGCTGTCTTCTCACAGAAGCTCACCAGTTGCGCGATGTCTCAACTACATCCCTGTGACTGCTACCTCAGGCATCCACTCCTTCCAAACCTTTTCCAGAGGGTTGGCTGGATGAGAGATGAGAGATTCAAAGCAACATGCTTGATGGCAAGAAACATATCATAGTACCCACCTTTCCTGATACCCACCACAACACCCTCTCCTCAACCTGCCTCACCTCTGCAGATCCTTGCACCATACTACATTGCCTCGGTGCTTTTCATAAAGCAATTTAGATACTGAACGTCACCTATCCCACCCAGGGGAGCACATTTCCATGAATAACCTCAAAATAAAACAAAAAAAAAAAAGGAAAAGAAACAGGAAGAAAGAGAAGAAACAGGCAAGACAGAAGGGGAAGGAAGTCAAAATGAAATGGGCAGCTGCACACTTCAGATCCAGACCTTGAACTCAGCTTGCCTAGAAACTCACTTCTTCTGATGACAGCCCCAATTAGTGCATGGACAGCTGGCAACCCCATCAGTGGGGACCTGGTCTCTAGGGAGAGCTGGAGAGGTAGGGAGGATTTCATCCTGGCAAAAACATCTGATGAGCTTAAATCTTTCAGATAGCTGCCTACGGTCATATTTAATGTTGACATGTGACTAGAGCTGAGAAAGGTGATGAGTGTCTTGACTTGAGTCCCTGGGACCATGCAGCACCCCCACAGGCTTCTGCTCTGCATCTTCCCTCATTTCCTGGTGCCACTGAGGCAGCCCCGCTCTGAGAAAGGAGAGAGACACACATGAAAGGAGCTGCCATTAATTTGCAACACTGCAGCCCTCCAAGAGCCTCACCTGCCTCTGGGCAGGGACACGTCCCACTGGGGCACATGCTGTGAGCTCCCGGCAGACAGGAACTCTGCAAGCCAGATGGTAGGTCCCAGCAATAAAGAAGTGTGAAGTGGAATAAAGGGAGCAAAGAGAGGGCAATGAAGAGATGGGAAGAGAAATAAAGAGATGAGAGGAGAAAAGAGCATGAGGCGGGGGGTGGAGGGAGAACCAAGTCCATCAGAGGAACATCTTACCAGTTGCTCCCCGCCCTCACCCTGAGCTTTGCAGGAGCTTTACAGCTAAGACCAACAACAAATACCCACCGTACCAAAGAGATTAGCAAAGTTTAAACAAGCAAGAGGGAAAAAAGCACTGAACAGAGAAATAGACTGCATCCTTCAGGGCTAAGCAGGGCTCTCCAGCTCTGAGGTGCCAAGTTGCTGCATGGCCTCCAGCCACATTGCTTAGTCCATCTTAGAAAGCAGCTCATCTTTCCACGCCAGGTGACAGCCCGGATCAAAGGTCCTCTCCCCTCCCACGTTAGGATTTCAGGACTAAAATGATGTAGCCTAACACAGTGGCTAATTAACTCTTTTTAGTCACCTCCATAAGCTCTAGGTTTCAGCTCGTGTTAACTATACAAGGCTGCACTTGTGAAAGCTTTATCTCACTGGTCACCCAGCTTGGGATGAAAAGGAACGTAATTCTGGCATATTCTTATATGCATACTTTGTAGACACATCCCAGCTGCCTAAAAAAGATCCTTAAATATAATAGTACATACTCATCTTGGAAACCAGAAGATTCAGTATTTTGATAATACTGAAAAAAAAACCCATACATGTCAAGAAAACAAATGAGATTCTATGGTCAGAGTTAAATACCATAAATAACCTTAACTCTGCCCTCCATTTCCAAGCAAGTTAAAAACAAGAGACAAGCCTATGAGCACACTGAGATACTATCAGTGAGAATTTGGGCTTTGAGAAGCAGCATATGGATAGCAGCACTACTGAATAAAACACAAAGAATCTCATCTACTAAGCTTCTGCCTGCAAAATCCATCATACAGTAACACAAGGCTGTGCCTACTCATTCAGTCTCATCTCACCTTAAATACATCATCCAAACCAAGGCAAAGGCTTCAGGACATACAGTTAGCAATAGATTCAAAAATTTCTGGAGTTTCCAGGTTTTGGGATTCTCAGAGTTACAAACCAAGTTGGAAATACTTCTTGGAGATTAAAAAAAAAAAATCATTTTATTTAATTCCCTGACAATATGCCTCTTAAAATAAAAACACACGAGCAAGAACTTCTACTGCATAAGCCAGCAAAAATTGGATACAGTGGCTAAGCAAGTCCAATTATGGTTAAAGTTCTGCGTACGTTCTTTTGTCTCCTCAGCCTCAAACACGTGATTTGAGGTTGAGCATCTGACAACGTGACTAACATCTATCACCTTCTCTCACATCCTCCCAACCCGAACACCCCATATGACCTTTCCACACAAAAACAGGAGGAAAAGCGTGCAGTGGAGTGTTTTCTTTTAGTGGGATTTTGTTTTAGGGGATTATTCTTTTTCTTTTTTCTAAACTGATACTTGACTTAAATAGAGAGCAAGATATCACACTCATGTTCCAGTAAAAGCTGAAATGCAACAATCTCATTCTGCACATGTAATTTTTGCAGAATGCCAACTTCAGTGATTTCTTCCTATTTCAGTAGGCAGTAAATACTCTAAAAAGTGTAAAAACTTTCAAGGTTGAACAAAACGGCTCTACATTAACATGTAACAACCCACTTTTTATTCAAGTTGGGAGAACACCCCCCCACCTCCAAATCCAATATAGTCACTTGAATAAATGTTGGAATCCACCATGCCTCGTTTTTCATCTAGTGAGCATGTTTCCAGGTAAATCTCAGCACGAACACAGGAAAGTGTTCCCGGGCATGGTGCAATGACACCACGAGCAGCACGAACACTCCATCCTGGCACTGCATCCAGGTACTCAGGTTTCCTCCCTCTACAGAGAGGCTGCCATGAGGCCAGCATACAGCAACCCTTTTTTTTTTATTCATTAAAACTAATTGATTCTAGGCAGGAAGCACTTTTTAATTTCCTTTAGTGTTAGAAATAATGTTAGCCTCCCTAAATGAAATGAAAGACACCTCCCAAAATGCATTTTCCAATGTTCCCTAAATAGCAAATGACATTCAAATCGGATGCAGCCAGAATTGTAATGGGAAAAGGCAGAGAGTCCTCTTTCAGGATTCATAATAATTGCCGTTTCACTGAAAAGGTTCATGCAATAAAAGCCTTTGCGAATAAGGGGCCAGCTTCTCCAAAAGACGCAGCTAATTTTGATCACTCCAGCAATACAAAGTGCCCATAAAGTCTCCCGCATGGATAGCGTCACTGCATAGCCACGGAGGTGCAAAGCGGTGGGAATGCAGCTGGGAAAGGCTCGCAGAAGGACACGTTATAAGGCCTGAAAGGGCTCCTGTATGAGGAACAACCAAGTGGGTTTTGATGCTTCAGCCTGGCAGAGAGGCAGTTCAGGGGGATAACAACAGAGATCTACAAGATCTCCAGTCAACTGGAGGGGGTGGTGAGGACTGCACATTAACCATCCCATCCAAGTCAAGATCTAGGGGCATCAGAGGAAAGTAATCGGAATCAGGCCCAGAACAAACAAAAGGAGACAATTCCTCATGTAACAGGCAGCAGACCCTTGCCACAAGATGCAAATGCATAAATTTTACAGGGGTTCAAGGCAAGACAGGGTGAGTACCTGGAAGACAGAGATCCAGCAAGGATTATTAGACAGACAAGTCTTATCAGAAAAATATCCTGAGCTGAAAATAATTGGAGCCCAAGAGAGTACTCAGGGAAAGCATCGTAAATGCTTGCCTCTTCTTACTGTTCTCTAGGAAAGCAATTATGGCCAGTGGGTTTTTGCAGAGTTCTTTTTAGCAACTGCCACTTCTTTTATTGGGTTCTCCCTGCAGAGTCAGGTATCAATCAGCCTAAATGAACCCTCCCAGCTCTCCTGGAGAAGGGGAGAGCTACACAGAAAGATTAAAAAAAATGCAGAGAATCCAACTGATGTCAGGGGACAAGAAATTAAAAAAATAGTCCCTGCAGTCACCAGGATGCTCCCTGTGAAAGGCCAGCTAATCCATGAGGCAGCTGATACAGGTCTGAACTAGCATGGTTTTTTTTAGGACTCTAGTCCAGGCCTTGGTGATTTCAAATGAGAGGGAGGGGAGCATCAGGAAGAGAGGGCTGAGCTTCTGTAATTGTGCTGTTGTAGCTGCAACGGTCTTAGGGCAAGAGCAAAGTGGACTTTATTGGGAGAGGTAGCATCTTTGGGCAGGGCAACCACTCGAGTGGGGAAAGCAGTCAGCCTTCTGCATACATAAGCCTTTTATCGAGTCTAGGCGGGCCTTGTGCGTCCCAAAAGCTCATCTATTCCCCACTACACAACTATATCACACTTGAACTAATAAAAGATGCTACCTCTGCCTCCAAACCTTGACTCCCCGAGTCTCAGTAAGACAGATGATATCCAAATAAGAATCAATAATCAGGTTGTGAATAAGGAAAGATGCACCGTCTAGTAAATGGATACTGAAAAGGGCAAGTTCTCGTGAGGACAAATGATTGAAAGGGGGAATTTGCCAGTGGAAGCCTGTTCAGCTTTTCATGCCTTTAGGAAGAGAAAATTGTCAAAGGAGAGCTTCAGGAGAGCTGAGATGTCCAGGGGACCTAATGTATGATGCCATCGGGAAGCTAGTAGTAAGTGTATGTCTAACTCCACCAGGTTCCTCTCTGAAAACCCACAGATTGTCACTATGACACTGACTTTAAGGACTCCAGATAGGAGGGGAGAGGAATGGCACGCCAACGCAGCACCGGAGAAGTCATCAGGTACTGAGGGAAGCGGGGTAAGCGGCTCGAAACAGGCCACTGTGAGAATCACCTGCACATGGAGGGAAAGAAAGAGCCTGCCAGCAAAAGTGTACTACCAGAAACTTCTTGTTTCAGAGTTATGGGGTTTAGAAGGCAAGGAGCAATCTCAGGAAGGGCAAACAACATCTCAGAAAGGAGCTGGCGAGCTATAGTTATAAAGTTGTTTCTCAAGGGTGGAATGTGAGGCTTGTGCTAGCAGCAGACGCCTTGAGAAGGGATAAAAAAACCCAAATCCACACATCTTAAAGGCCCTAGTTTTCCCATAACATCAGAATATGGCCTCTTGTTTTGGTCATTATCTCCTTTCAGGACATAACCACCGTGCCTAACCCACAGGCACCACTGCACTACAAAACCCATTCCTTCAACCTGGTATCTCTATCAGGACATGGAGGGAGACAATAAATATGCCTTTTCCAACAGCAGCTGCACAGCTTGCGTTAAACATGAGGTGCCTGGAATAATGTTACTTCTAAGGAAATTATTAAAAGAATCAAGATAATTTTGTAATTCACACCTGGGCTGCAAATGTGAAGGAGTCTGCAATAATCTTTAATGAAATATTACACTGTTTAAAGAGTTCCCAGCGAAATTTGCCCTTAATTGATTTCTGATCTGTGAAAAAACACTGCAGAGAGAGAGAAGATATTAGTTCTACTCCTGTTTTATCACTCTGTTGAGTGTTTTCTTTCCTTTGTTTCTTTCATCCCTAGAGAACCTACACGACACCAAAGAAAGCAGCCTGGAAGACACTACAGAAGTAATAAATAATGCTCATCTAGAAAACCTGTTCTTAACCGTGTTGTATTCTACATGTGGTCCTAAATCATTTTGCAAAAGGTGAAATAGCCTCTTCTCATAGGAAGACTTAGAAATTAGGGAACACGAGTTCTTAGCTAGTCTTCTCCACAAGACCCAGGGGGAAGGTCTTCTCCAGTCAGTCTGTCCCTATCTAAGGGGAAGGAAGGCCAGATCCCTGCCCAGTGCTTTGGCTCAGAACTGAATGACATACAGCAAACGCCAAAAATATTAAGTGTGAAATGGTGACAGAAAATTCATTACAGCATTAGTTTCCCTACCTGGATAAGCCAGGGTATGAGCAGCTGTTTGAAGCCGAGGAAGTGGGTCAGTATTCGTTCTCAACTCACCAAAAAGTACTTCCAAAAAACAGCAGCAGCAGATTTTCCTAAGAGCTGCTGTATGGAGCTGCATGACGGCCTGATTTGCCCACTGACCAGGCACTCTTTACATCTTTCACTGCAAACAAAGCTGTGATAGTTGTGATAACAGGTTTAAACTTGAGATATTGCTAAGTAAAGTGAAAGTCCCTGGACATGCCGAGATTTCAACAATAAAACCTTAGATAAAAACAAGAGTATTACTAAAGAATGAAGGCGGGGAAGAAGAAGCCTCTGCTGTTATGGAAAACCAAATAATGTCAAGCTAGTGGAAGAAAGGTGAGCCAACTGGCTGCAGCGAGGCAGTTTTTCCCCTCTTAAAAGTACAGTTGGGAAAGCTGGAAGTCTGTACACTCACAAGCAGATTTAAAATGCCTTCAAAAATAAAGATGTCTGGACAACATGAGGCGTTAGTGGTTTCAGCAAGTACCCAACGTGAGATCCACCAGAGAGACCAATAAAGTAAGAGCATTTCCTAACCAGGCAGTTGAAAAACCATGACCAGGGGCCTGGCTGCAACTGTACTCATCACAGCACCATGAGCTGGGAAAGCCACATAAGAGATCAAAGTTACGGGACAAGTCACTGACTACTTTTCCTACCTGTCATCAGAGCTATTTCCCAGGCTGGCACTTTCTTTTTCAAGTCCTTCATTATTTGCCCAAGAGCATTTCTCTCTTCATTATCTTCCTCATTCTCCACTTGGTGTAAGACATTGTGGCCTCAAGCACAACCAGCTCGCCTCTGACCTGGCACTGTGAGGCCTGCGTACCTGCTAGGACACTGAGCACTTTGGATTTCCACTGGTGACTCAACTTGATGAACATCAGATCCTGACATCTTCTGATCTTTTCAGAAACAGATCCTGAGACCCTTCCACAGAAAAGGACCCAGAGAGGGAAACTCATAGGACCTGCTACCTGAAAGGTTCTTCTCTCTCTAGATTAGCACTAACACTCTCTTTCCCTGTGCACCCATACACAAGGTATGTTTGCCCCAAGCCTGTGAATCACTGCCTTGATTCATTCATATGTTCACTTGCTATCTTTCAGCCCACTGACTTCATTCACACCTCTCAGAGATAAACGGAGCAAAGTAAAAGCTTGGTGAAGCAGGAAAATAACATGGGAAAAGACTGTTCAGCGAGTTATTCATTAAGGTGAAACCCACTACAGCCACACCCTGCTCAAATACTTAGCTTTGTGCAGGACTGAGCCAGAAGAGCAGCTGAAAGCCAAATGCAGGACGCAAGCTGAATGACCTTGGCACCTTCCAGACTTGGCAGAAATGGCTGTGGCAGATCTTGCTTAACTTCTAATGTGGTTTGTAGAGCTCCCCACTTACCATCAGGGAGCAGCAGAGGTGGCTGCTCCACAAACGAAGGGGAGCCAGGAGCCGAGGGTGACAGCAAGGCAGATAGGGCAGTGTCCTCACCAGTGAGGGCGCAGACCCACTGCACTCTGAGCAAGGCGAGCAGTGCAGGCGGGGTGACACAACCAGGGTCAGCCAAGCGTCCACATTGCTGAGCAAATCCATGGTGACAAGACAGGTCTGAAGCCAAGCCAGCAGGTCACAATCTGCAACGTAGCCAGCCTGCCACGAACATGGCTGCAACACAGCTCAGACACAAGCCAACAAGAAGAGTCTTACCTTCAGTGCAGCTTCTGAGCAAGTAAGGAAGGCCCCAGGCTTCTCACATCTTTTTCCATAGCAGTGAGACCCAAGGCTATGCAGCTGAGCCTTACCAGAGCTGAGCCCAAGGACGAGAGGGGAAGAGGAGGGGTTGCAGAGCCTCTTGATGCATTCACTGCCCTGCCACAAACTGGCTTCCAATTAGGGTTGCAAGTAACCTGAGAAAACTAGTTGGATGGGGTAAAGTCAACATCCATGCAATGCTGTCAAACCCTGGCTTTAATATTAATGTTCATTAATTTAATTACTTGATCTTGTTTATTAATTCAATGATATTTAATTGTATAGGTTTAAAAAAAATACACAAGCTCCCATTCTGCTGGTGACAGTGCAAGAAATTAAATACTGAAGGCAAATTTTCTACATAATTATAGCAGTTAATCTTGGATTTAGTCAGGCTCCAATGTAAGAGAAAGTTTTGCCTAGATAACAAGTTACCGGATGCCAGCTAATTCACGGTAACCTTCCATGTGCTTACTCTTGGCCTACAAAAAATGTGATGTAATCTGATTAGAAGGACATGTTTCACAATTTCTGTGCACTTAGAATATACACTTGCACAATCTCCTCAGATCAGCTGCTGCTCAGTCACTTGTTTATGTAGCTAAACCTGGGATAAAAGACAATTAATTTCCTTCACCTTTATATCACTAACATAGGAATTGTAATACGGTCCTTTTATAAACGACCATAGGAATTTTGCTTTTTGCAAAGTGTGTGTTGGCTTGTATTCCCAGCAAGAGATTAAGTATTTCAGCCACTACTGGAGAACTTCTACATTACCATTCACTTAACAGTATGCCTAGTCAAGATTCGTCTACAATACAGTTGACAAATTGCTGAAATATCTGAGCTAAGATTCGAAGAGTCTACCTGCCCATCAGAAGTGGTGAGATCTGAACCTCAGACATGGGTTTGGGGGAACCAGCTGGCTGGGATTTGGACAGGGTGGTTCACCTGTAACTAGCAGTTTGACTGTGAGGTAGGGCTCAGCTGGAGTCACCCTCCTCCTCACAGGAGCAGAAAGGTAGAAGTATCCAAAAGAAAATTCTGCCTGGAAGCTGTCTATTCAAAGGGCTTTTCTTCTCTGTCCCAGTCAGAGGAACTTTCTTCTGCTGCCTCATCTAGACCATGATGCTGAGCATCTGGGAGTTTCATAATCACCTCAAGAAGTGTGACCTTGAGTTCTAAGTTATGCAGTGACCTGCAAGATTGTCCAAGGAAAAAATGCGTTTGATTTTAGAAACACACAGATTCCTCCAGGTCAGATTTTCTGGTCCAAAAGCATGCAACATTTTCCCACAGCTGCTAACAGCCACTGTATGTGAACCGGATTGCTTCGGCCTCAGTTACTTGAGTATAATCACACAGTTAATTCTTAAAAATTCAACATCAGTGAAACAAACCATTTTACACCTTGTACAGCTCTTTCTTTTCTGGAAACAATAAGCTAAAGAACCAGCTACATATATAACAGACACTAGCGATGCTCTTGGAAGATGACAGGTGCCAAGAGAGTCCATAAAGCAAAGGATTTCAGCTAGCTCTCTGGGAGCTATTCTCATTTACAGAGCTTAAAAAGCATCTTTTAGGGGAGGTGACTGCCCTGTTTCACAGGCTGGGAAGTTGATGCACAAAGCAGCACAACGATCTGAGCAAGGTCATGAAGCAGGCTGGCGGCAAGGACAAAACCAGGAGCTACACCTCCTGGGTCCCAAGTCCATCCACTGCGCCCGGAGGTGGAGGCACCTGCTCTGTTGCACAGGGTACCTTCTAGAGTACTTACCTGACCTCTTTGAATGTAACAGCCTACACACTCAATTTGTTTTCCGCCTTGGAAGTCTGCTCATTACTAATTCACATTCATCCAAATAGTTTTTCTTCTTCCTTGTACACTGTCATTTTTCTAACTGCAACATATTCAACCACATTGTCCCAGGCATTATATTTGTGTGGTTCTGTTCTGATGGCTAGCTTAGCTGTTTCAAATTACGCCTTGCTTTCAGTTTTGCTCAAGTAAAGTAAGTAAAGTGTCATGTAGGAATGAACTGCCCCTGATGAGGGCTTTCAGGCTTCCCATTTGAGGAACAGGATGCTGGGGTTTTTTTTTTTGGTTTTTTTTTTTTTTGAGAGAGAGCGCAGTGGGAGAAGGATCAAACCAGCTTTTGTTTTACAGATTGCTACAACAGATAGCTTCCTCATAGAGAGTGTCACAGCACTATATTATCCTTATATAAAGGGTAATGACTAGGAACTTGGAAAACTCTACCCTTAGGAAGTGCTCGATGGGAGAGAACAGCAGGTATGGAGGAAGGAAGGAAGCCTAAACGTCTTTGCGTCTTGACTTTCTCTTATTTTATGTTTGGAGACTGAATGTGGTGCCAGAAGCAAGTTGGTTCCTGCGTGCACATGAAAGCAGAAGGATAGGCATGTGGCAAGGAAGAAAACCTAAACAAATAGAGAAAACAGCTGATAAGTAGCCTAGAATCCTGTCCCAGAGCAGATAGCCTCAAAAGGGCCACAGGATGCTCTTCAGCTCACTATGGGAAAACTAGAAAACCAGAAGAGGGGCTGGATAAAGGAGAAAACAAAGCAAGAACAAGCATGTCAGTGGAGAAAGGCTGCCTTGTGGTGCAAGAGCCTCTGGTCATGTCGGCAGCAAGCTGAGGGGAAAAAAAAAAAAAAAAAAAAAACCAACCCTGGATGGGTTCCACAAAGCCATTTTCAACCCACATAAACCTCAAACACGAAAGGTGTCATCTCAACGCCTGTGGACACTATGCTAAATCTGCCTTTATGTTGCTAAACAGCGTGACAAGTCCATCACAAGAAAAGGCCTCAAAAAAGGTACTTACCTGCATTGTGTGTAACAGGCATAAATGCAATGCAGACCAGAACAGCTAAAGGATAAGGCTTGTATCCATTTCTCGGCTGAGTTTTACGAAACTGGCAGTTCACAAACAAGTAGGCAAAGAGATGGCAAATTAAATCATCAGTGAACATGCTGGACAGCAAAGATCTCCCCTGCATTCTCTGCGAAGAAGGAAATGGGAGATGTAGCAAAATACAGGCAAATTAAAATGATTTCATCCCATCACAATACCATAAAGACAATATGAGTCATAAGCCGAACGCCAGAGAAAACTACGGAGACTGAAATACTAAGCAGTACAGTCAGTGAGGAAGCGACTACACGAGCCTAAAAACTTCATCCATGAAGCTACAAAAGGTTCTTTTTTTTTTCTGCAAAAGCAAAAGCTGCAACAAATGAATATACAGTAGACACACAAACAACAAGAAGCTGAAAGAGAGAATGACCTCTAAGATCCCCAAAACATCTCTGTCAAGAAAGACTGTCAAATGGTATTTGAAGGCATAGGATGGCTCTTGAGCACATTACACCTAGAACCACATAAGAGGACAGCAATACGTTGGAGAGAACACCCTGCCTTAAAAAAACACATGATGAGAGCAATGGACATTCCTGGTCCAGAAATGTCTCCTATGCAGGGTAAGTAGCAAGGCAAAGGAGCCTAGCAAATACCACATTTGCATGCCACTGAGCAACTTCACTGCTGGTCGGAGAGCTCACATCTAAATACAAGAGACTGAAGAAATACCAATTCCTTTGGCAAAAGCAAAAGGATTCAGCGTACTCTAGCTCTGGAAGCAGAACACACGTAGCACTTCTGAGCCAGGGAAGCTGCAGCCTTACTAGCAGTCGGGGGCCAGGAACACTGTCCAGGACCCAGTCTGCAGGGTAAGACCTTCAGTCTCCAGCACTCCAAGTGATGGAGCTATGCTCTCCTATGGGCGAACTCCAAACACATTTTTTGGCATCTGGCGTGTAAGGAATAACTCCACTAAACACATGGTTTAGGACCTGGCATGTAAGGATCAAGTCCACTCTGACGGCTGGGAACAGCCAGGGGGGGAGAGCTGAAAAACAAGATGAGCCTACACTCAGATACAGGATTATTCACAAGAGACTTCCCCATCTTCAGGTTACAGCCCCCTACCACAAAGTGGAAGCAGCACAGCTGACATCCGAACATCTTACAGAGACTCAGAGATTATTTGGACTTGTGAATGACCTAATAAAACATCTTCCTAGTCCTGCTGTGCCCCAAAGGCAACGCTTGGACAAACACGCCTTACAGTTGCACTAAGATAACGGAGCCGCCATATAAAACAAGAAGTTTTTTCAGAAATACCATGATGTTAATGAAGGTGAAATCAAACCAGGGGAGATCAGAGACAGGGAGTCTAAGTCAGCCTTCACGCAAAAGGACCAGCTAACAGTTGTAGTCCTAATAATCAGTGGAACAAGTTTGTCTTGCTGTAGCGTCAGCATACAAAAAGGGAAGCAATATATATTTAAAGTCAGTAAGTCTTCAGGAAGGAGACCTCGAACCACTGCTGAGGTTTGTTTCTAAAGCCACAGTTTAAGGTTCAAAATATCTCCAGGGTCTCCCACTGCATTTGGTGTATCAGTGCTTTGTCATACATGTTTCTCCTAGGACGTTCTTCCAGCACCAGCGCAGGATGCTGAGATCCTCACCCCAATAGGAGTTCAGAAAACTGCCCAAAGACGTGAGAAGCATCGAACAGGCTTTGCCACCTTCAAAGCAAGGCTTGGACAGCCTCCAGGAGCTACACGACACTCTACAGGGGTGCCATCCATCATCCTGCCAGGATGGCTGGACACCAGCGCCAGTGCTGCACTGTCCCCTCAGTTGCTGGGCTACGGAGACAGGCTGAGCGCGGAGCTCAGTGCTAGCAACGCAGGTGGCCAGAGCTAACACCAAGGTCGTTAAACAGACAAACTCTCAGGAATATACCAGAGCCATTCTGAAACAGCTGGAAAGCCAGAGGTGACATAAAGCAATGGAAAACAGCTATGGAAAGGACTTCTGGAAGCCTGCTAATCTGCTCCCTGCCCCCTGGCTCTACCTGCAGCGCTCCTCCGAGCTCCTCCCTTTCTCTAAGTTAAGCCCATTTTGACTTGTCCGGACTGGATCATGCTGCGTTTACTGGCAAAACAGGACTAAGAATGGGCAAGCGTCAAATGCATGGAGAAATGCTGGTGAGAAAGCAGAGACATACACGAAACACCTGCCATTCTTGGGAGACCTTGCAGCAACACAGGATGGCAGCTGGCATTGAGAACCACACCTCATTGCTGACCACTGCCCTCCAGCTTCTAGAGAACTTGCCAGATTCAGCTGCAGGAGACACTACCAAAAATACAGCGAGGCAGTTTGGCAGAGCGTTAATCCCAACACATGCTCTTTCAGACAGCAGGCTCCAGTTAGCTCACTGTGCCTTTGTCCCATTTACCTGGGAAGGGAGATAAAGGCAGATCATTAACACCAGGCTACAGTGAACAGCGAGAGCAGAAACTGCAATTCCAATAGCTATGAATTAGCTAAACAAAAGCTACAGAAAAGGAATGGGGAAGCAAATGGGGAAGCATATCTGGACAGGGAAACACTCCTGCTGAAGATTCGTGCAACACCAGGTGTCTATATACACTTTGGCACCTTTCGCTCTTGTGAGACTCCAGCTAGCAGTGCTGGAAGGAGTAACAAGAAATGAAGACACATAGATGAACACTGATGCCACCCTAATGAGCAAGCTAAAGATTCACAGAACTATAGCCTGCCTGATCCTGGGAAATCAACCTGTTTACTCAGGACAGACCACGTGTGGGAAGCAAGTTTAGGCTGAACGCCTAAATCCTCACTCCTGAAATACCCCCAAACTACCAGCACATTCCCCTCCATGAACCCAAGACAAAAACACCAAGTAGAGGATGCTGAAACACACATTGTGATGAGACTTGATCAGCAGGAAGGAAGGAAAACAGGTTGACAAGTCTCCCACAGATACTGGAAGAGGCTCTCACACTCCATCGTAACAGACAGACCTTGTGTGTGACAACCCTGTCCCAACATCAACCCACTTGCCAAAGGCGCACTCCAACACGTGCTGCACCAGGGTGTAAAAGCACAGCTTCCTAAACCCAGAGGGAAACACCACTGCGGCCAAACAACTTAAGCAGAATAGCTGTATTTTCAGACATGAGCCACAGCTGACAAGACACACTGTGGAGCAAGCTCGAGCACCTCACACAGATGGAGCCGATGGGATTCAGACTGATGCCTGCCATGCCAAATGCAAGCAACAGTGCTGTGACAGATGGCAGAGGGCATTGGGATAAATTGGGACAGCAGGGGGACCAGGAGACTGTGGCGTCTCCGTATCTGAAGGATGCTGAGAACAAGCAAGACAGCGTTCGTCAGGGCTGGTTAGGCAGCACTGCTCTGACTGGGGGTGGGAGACTACGCCAATCATCCCCGCCTGCATGGTCAAGCCTCACCTGAAAAGACGAGACATTCCTAAGAGCTGTAACACCCCGGCTGCAAGCTGCACCCACCTTCCCACAGAGACCTTCTCATCGATGCAGAAGAACAAGACATGATGAGCTAGGGGGGCTTCTATCAGCTTTCTCTGCTTACGTGGCAGGCTGCTTGAATGGGGCAGCATCGGCAGGTAAAAGTACTGTATGGGAGGAAGAAGGGATAAATCCCGGGACTGCAGCTCTTGGGCTCTCTTTGCCAGGATGGGGACAGTAGTCAAGACGATTATCCCCATTCGTTAAGCGTTGACAGCGTGCTCACCGAAGCCAGAGTTGCGTGAAGCCAAGAGAGGCGTCCGCACAGGCTGGAGTGCGTATTGATTTGCTGCATGACCTTGGCTAAGTCACTTAACCTCAGTTTCTTCATTGGTATATGGGGAATTATGGGACTTGCAGAGTGCCACAGATTCATCAGAGAGAACTACTTAAGAGCCCTATTATGATTTAATGGGATTTCCCACTTCAAAATTACTCCTATGAGGATTGAAGCAGTTGGACTGGGATATTCATAACCCTGACTCCTACTCCAAGTGCAGAGCATTTTTATATGTTTTTTTTTCTCCCAGAAAACACCCACATAAATCTCCTAGCTTGGGCACACACAGTTTAAGCATGTCCAGGTTCAAAGCTCTTTACAAACACTTCTTTAAATGACTTTGGCCTTGTCAGTCATCCATGCTAACAAGCCCTTCTCCTTGCCCAATTCATACGGTTTCAAACATACGGAGCTTCACACCGTGAGCTGTTGTGGTAGGAAGCTCAGCTGGTTTCTCGTAGTGTGAAGTCTGTTCAAATTAAGCTGCAAACTGTTGTGTAATGGCTTCTTGGAAGAAGTGAAAATCTTAAAATCTTAAAAGCTAAAGGCAGTGCCCTGGTACTCCTGAGGAGGCAGGTTCAAGATCCAGCTTCATCAGCAGTGCAAACCACTGCAATTCCTTCATCCACAGCATGGCATAAATCACGTGAATCCACTGCAGAAGCAAGCCTAACACAAGGAGCTGTGTTACATGCTACTCCCCAACATAGTGCAGACACTGAAGTTACCTAATAACAACTGGTGCATGGATTCACAAAGCGATTCAAGACACCTTGAGGATGAAACAGGCTACGTGGTGGGAAGCTTAAAACTAAAAGCAAACATAAGGTTGGAGACTTTTCTAGAGAAGCTGAGATAAGGATACACAGTGTTTGTACCTTAGTACAGCTACCCTGTTGTAAGCACGCTCACAAATAGATAGACAAACGAGTCATTTCAAGACCACCAGGCTAAAACTAAAGAGCCTTCCTAGGCTAACTTGTTCTTCCACAGGGAAGTTAAACACTGCCGAGACTGAGGAATACCTCAGTCCCTTCCTCACCCTTCCTCTCATCATCTACACAGTCACTTGGTACTTCTATTTTATTTGGGTTTTCTCTAAGCAGAGTCATTAATCTTCCCCCTAGATGCACAGCTCTGACAGCCAGGGTCCCGACACCTCCAGCATCAGTGAAGGACATTCTCAAACTTTTTTTTTTTCCCTGCTTCTTTCTCCCCTCTTTCTCTCTCTTTTTAAAGAAAATCTTCATACCTCACCAGCCACAGGGGTTTGATTAGAAGGCCCCGGAGACGGAGGTCGTGTGAACTGGAGATGAGGGGACTGCGGGGGAGGAAGGGACGGGAAGAGGATGCAACTCCAACAAGGAACTCCCGAGTCCTGCTGAAAAGGTCAACGTGCTTTTGAGTCATCTGCACTGCTCCCCTGCACAAAAAAATCGACTCAGCCCAGCGCAGAGATACTTGATAAAGAGACTAATGAAGTGGAAAGAGTGCTGTAGGAAAAGAATAGGCCTCTCTCATCCTGACATCCCATGATGCTCCATCTTGTTGCTATGGAGACTTAAAAGAGAAGGGGGTTTTGTTGTCTTGGAGGGCCATCTCCCTTCCCACCAACCTTGACCTTTTCCAGGTTTGTGTGTAGGTGTACGTATTTATAAATAAAGAGATAAGGAATTCCATTTCTTCTTATCTGGTCATGGTTCACTGGCTGGAACTGATGCATGTGGGGGGCCGTCAGCTTGTCTCGGCGTGCAGATGTGGAGAAGATAAGAGCAAGAAAAGACAGAGGGGAACAGTTAATTAAGGCTGATATTGCAAAGGACATTGTTGCCAAATAATGAATTCCATATGCTTCAGAAATACAAGTGCAATTAAAGGTGTGAGAGATGAAGGGTAGGAGAGGGGTGATGGGTCACACATTACCATACAAAACAGGCCACTGGCCCTCCAAAGCTAAGGCTTCAGGGGCAGTGCGGGAACCACCAACATGCTGTGTATTACAACCACAGACTATTTTTCCTAAACAAGGCAGAGGTGATGCTGCCAGTTGCCACAGGTGAAGAAGGGTTACTGGTGGTCAACAGCTATTACAACAATTCCACCTAGCCCTACAGCCAAACTAATAGACATGTTCGGAGCTGGGGCTGTCTCTAGAAGTCCACTTGCCTCATCTCTCACAATGCCTGTGGCCCTTTCTACATCCCACAGCATAGCTGCCACCAGGGACACCCTCCACCCTCTCCATTTCTTTCTCAAAGGGAGATTGGGAACTTGGTATTGGAATTTGTGCTTTCTGCTTGGATGCCCTCCTGGCTCAGAGACCCACCAGAGATCCCCGATGCATTTGAGGGCGTAAGCCTCTGTGCCCTATGGTGTAACAGGACATGGGAGCAAGTGAGAAAAAATGATAGGAAAGCATAGGGGAGATAAAAGCCCTCTGCTTAGCTTAGAGAACTTCTGTATCAAGAGGAGAACAAAGACATGAACTGTGCCCTGCTGTGACCTCTCAACAGGAGAGAGCATCAGCCATCAGACCCTATCTGAGAACACAACCGCCACCAGGATAAGACCTAGACATGGATGAAGTGTTGCAGAGCCCCATCTTTAACAAAGCAAGGCTAATCCATGTCAGAGAAGAAGGTCAGAATTTGACACCATTTTGCACAAGTTGTACAGCGATGAGAATCTGATCTCTAGAACATCTGTGAACTCCCCTCGGCATCAGTAATAGAAGTGTCCCAGAGCCAGATTTCTGTCCTCTGTGGATTTAGCCTCTCCATCCCTAAGGAGATCTGGGATACGATCTGTGCTTACAGCTAATCCTCTGCTTGTGCACACCCTGTATTAACATAGCACTGACCCAAGCTTCTGCAAGATAACAAATTAAGCTAAATAAACCCCCTGATAAGTGATCTCGGTGGCTGCCTGTTCTCCACCCTCCAGTCCCGGGCTAAGCTTCCACAGCTTTGGACTTACTTGAAGAAACTCAACTCCACTTGCTGCTCCTGACGGCTTGCTATATCTCCGCTCCAAGTGAGAGGAGAGCACAGAAGAAAAATCATAGAAAAAAATTACTGGAAAAAAAAAAATCTCTTTGAGCTGAGAGTGCTGTTGATACGATCGCCTTTTCATTTGCTGCAAGTTTATGTGTGTGTGCATGCATGTCTCTCCCTACTCCATCTCTCAAGCTTATGATTTGAACTGTCGCCCGGGCTGGTTTGGCCATTCCCAGCCTGCCAAACCATCTTCAATAATAAGATCTATCTCCTTCTGCTCAAGGCTGCGTTGTCTTCATATCCTTGGAGATCAGATGTCTGTTCTCCCTTTTATCACTCGAGCTGCACGTGTTTTGATTGTAAACACCCTGATAACACTCTTGTTAGCCCCTCGCAAGTGAAATAATAAAGGATAGATAACATTTCTAGCAGTGATACTTATACTGTCATCCTACACTGAGATAACAAGGAGCAGACAGGCTGTGAGTCTGTCTTATGCTGGTGAGGATCTTGTCACCATAGATACAAAAGAGATAAACTTACTAAAATAATATCCTTGTTCATGTCACTTTGCTCAAGTTGGATAATAAATAATGCAATTCCTCTCCCTTCCCCTCACTAAGTGTATTTATGGTTTCTACTATGCATATCACTAGTGAAAGAGTGCAGCGAAGATGACAGTGTCCTACCCCAGAGTCCTCTCCTTTTGCCTTGATTTGACATCAGGAAGACATCATCCTGCCCAGGGAATGGGGCGCTGAAGCAGGTGTCAACATTCAGAGCCTTTCTTTATCCAGAGGAACTACAAGAGATGCTTGACATTTCTGTGTTGAAGCGTTTCTTAAATGAAAAATGGCTTTGCAATCAAAACGAATACGTGCATGGAAAATCTCTGCTTTGGTTTAAAGTTGCCAGACTTATGAATTGGAAGCTGAGTGTCTCTCTAATAGAGCAAAAATCAAACAAAACACAAGAAATTTATAACAGTGATTTGGGAAACGTGCCTAGCAATTCAAAGCCATGGTAAGACTCAGATTTTGGAGTTAAGCTTTTTTTCTTCCTTTTTTTTTTTTTTTTTTTTTTTTTTGAGAAAAGTACTTTTAAATATTTAAGCAACTATTTATAAGAAGAAAAACACCCCTCCCCCCAAAAAAGTTTTTTAATAGACATTTTCCCTAAGAATATGGGGTGAAGTTCCTGGCAGTAGACTACCATATTTAGCTGTCCCATTGCAAATGGTAATGGCCATCGCCAGGCAGCTGACATTTTAGTGGTGATTGTTCTGTACCGTCTCCCCACTCTAGAAAATACAAGAACTTATTCTCCTCGTGGTAAGTATTGACCTTGGCTTTGCTTCACTGAATATTTACCTCTTGGGTCAATAAATCATCATGTTCATCTCAATAGAAGTCAGTATCTCCTTATTATTATATTAACCTTTATGAGGCAGAAAACAGTTGTTTTTCCCCATAATAAGATATTGCACAAATTGGATAACTAAGAAAGATTTCTTGGCGATAGCATTTTTTTCGATGACCACCATTTCTGCTCTATGTACGGCTCAGGAAACAAAACGCATTTTGCAGAACGCATGGAGCCACCTTTCTCTAACAAATGGCATTCAGAGAGCACCTTGTCCTAGGACAAGTCCTGGGATATCTGGACAACACGCACTTGCAGTGTCTCTCTTTGGTCAAGGCTGTAAAACTGCTGCATCATTTGGTTCATGCAGTCAGCAACATATGGTCAAAGAAGATGGAAGGAAACCTGATGATGATGATGGTTATTCTCTCATTATGGAGAGGGAAGGCCACTGAATTAAGCCGAGTGTCTTGCTTGGCCTACATTCACCAACGTTAATGAACAGCATGGAAAGAAGCAGGAGACACCTGGTGAGGCCAGGGTGGTGGCAGACACTCATTTGCCCAGTTCTATACATTTCTTATGACAGCTGAAGGGAAAAGTCACTTCTTGTAACTCCTTCAAAAACCACTGTAAAACATGGCAAAAGTCATGTGCAACAAGTCCCACCCAACCTACTAAGAGCCCTTCCAAGGCTCCCCGTGCCTGCTGGATGAACAGACAGGATATGGGCTGGTAACAGTGGAGCTCTTTACGACAGGAGGATAACCAAAACCCACCTTCCCTGAAGTACCTTTATCTGCTGCATGTGGTACTGGCCGCAAGCAGAAACCCCAGCCTGGGCAAGGCGGGCCTGGGGGCCTGCTGCTGGCTGCCCTGGTCCTCAGCGCCCTGCTCCTCAGAGAAGCAGTGCTGGCTCACCTCCTGTCACCAGCCAGTTGTAAATTAAAGACAACAGGGCACTTCTGAAGAAGTGCAGGAGATGGTCTTTATATCCTGGCCAATTCATCCTCCCAATAAGAGTAAGTGCCAACTTCCAAGGCCGCATATGAGATACGGCTACACGTATGGCTGCCACATTCTCCTACACATTGCCTCAATCACCACTATCTACCTCAGTGCTTTGTAAAGCACTTTGAGATACAGCTCCTCAACTATTAAAGCTGCAATATAAAATACAATTCTCCTTTATACTGTAAGCTCAAAAACTCCTTTAAATATGATATACACACCTCTCAGAGAATCTAGATTTTAACTCTGCCTCTTTTACGTGGAAGTGCTGCCCACAGGTACTATCCAGACTTCCTAGATAGAGGAAACTAAATACTACCCATACGTTTGTCATAAGTTTCATTCATCTGGTGCTCTGAGTATGGCTGCCTGCAGAAGGCTGTCTGGCCTTGGGTAGCCACTGGGTACAAGACAGGAGAGAGTTGAAGGGGAGGAGGAGAGCTTGAGTGATAAAAGAGAAAAAGATTGAAGCAGAACAATGTTGAGACAGAGGGCAGAACAGAGAAGAAAAAGTACAAATTCAGATCCATAACTGGTACAAAACATCACTGCAGCTTGCTGATTTACAGTGGAGCAAAGTCTGGTCCCCAACAGCTCTCTGTTTATAAACACATGGTTTCCAAAGGCTTCTGGGCTCCAGAACAAAACCAAACAAAGTCACGCTATGTGATAAACAGGACACATGCCAGAGTAAATACTGCAGTGGGAACAAAGTCTGAGATAGCATATACGGAGCCACAAGGGAGAGAGACCATGTGAAACAAGAGGAAGGCATGCTCTCGTACATGGCATCAACACCTACTGCCAAGCAAAGGAGGAAGAAGTCCTTGGTTACAGCCCAGAGGGTTGCGCTACCCTGTTTTCTGACAGCTTGGAGAACCAAGCCAAGCTTTACAGCAACCACCTTGAGGGCCTCTTCAAAGGGGGCTGTCACCTTCGAAAGGCAGAAGAATGGCAACACCAGCCACTTGGGCTAAATGGCTGGGGCCCACCATAAAGTCCAGGTCAGTCTAGGCAGATGCTGAACCCTTGGCAGCAAATGGCAGCTCCAGAGAAAAGCCGGCCAAGACGTAGCTGTTACTCTCCTGTGCCAGGCAAAAACCTCAGTTTTGAGAAATGCCACTGCACCTGAGGAACCCGACTTCTCAAGTAGGGAATAGCAGAAAACCTCTTCCACAGTGGTCCCACAAAGTAAAATGTGTCCATTTCCCTTACACAAGGGAAGGATGGGCTATTGCCAGAACTGAGCTATCATAAGAACAACCTGTGCATCATCCACCTGATGGAGAAAGCAGTATAAGACACCAAGAAAACAGCAGCTGAGGACAGATTGCCACTACCTTGCACCCGCCCAGGCCAGTTCCTTGTTCCATGAAAAGAGGCTGCCAGATACGCTTGTGGAGAGGAAGGATGGCCACATAGAAGACCACACCACTCTACCAGCTTTCCAGCCTCTGTCTGTAAGCAGAGGCAAGGATAAGGAACAAGCCCGCATCCTTGGCAGAGACAGGTAACATGAAGGCGGCAGCAGCGCAGCACATGCTCTGGGTTGCAAATACTGCATGGGGTGTGCTTACATCCAGGCCAAAAACTTTCTGCCTTTTCTTTTTAAGTCTTATTTTTAACATGATGGAATTGAAGGTTTTCCTGCTGTGCTTTAGAAAGGGCAGAAACAATAACCTTTGCAATTAGCACTTGGCAGAACAAGCTCCTGTCCACAATAAATTAACGGAACCAATTAGGGAGGAGGGAAAAATAGCCAGATGTCATGAGGTAAATCCAGGCCAGCACAAGAGCAAAGGACATTCTGGGACATGGTCACTTTGGGATATCCTGCTGGATCTGAGGAGGGCCAGGCAAAGACTTCCTTGCGGTGCCCAGGCCTTGCCCCAGGCAAGGGAGGGGAGGAAAGTCAAAGCACACTTCTTTTTGAAACACTTCCAATTTGCCATATATTTATTGCCTTTCTCTCCCCACTTTTGTAGTAACCACACCCTGAAGGTGCCTGTCAAGGAAGGCAGTGATCACAGACTGGGTCCCTCAAGAAGTGAAGGTCTTAGTTTGGATAGGATGGGTGGATAGCACTCTTACAACCTTCTCTCTTAGCTTTGTTTTCTCAAAGGCCCTCAATTCCTCCACACTGCTTCCTGCATCTGGAGGTCATAGAGGGTCCACTGTGTCCTCACCTATCACTGCACTTGGAGAGCCTGTTCCCCATGTTCAGGGACATCAAGGAGAAGTACTGCTTACCCTTGTCAAGCCTTACCTGCTGGTTATGGCAAGAGAGCAGCAGGCTTACCTCAAGGTTTGTCACCTGTTCAGGGGACAGCCGTAGCCAACCCCACATACAGAGACCACTAGGTCTCGGGACGGACATTACAAAAGTTTCCCAAGCTTCAGCTATTCACTGCAGGCTACGCAAGAGCAAAGAAGGCCTGAAAAAAATAAGAACACCGATTCTCCAGCCCTTACCCAGTCAACATTCTCTGGCCCCCCCAGCCCAGAGCCAACAGAGTAGAAAAGGATATTTCAGCTTTAGGAGGAGATGTGATCCAGCATCCCATGAAAGCTCACTCTGAGCCACCATTTAAATTGGCTTGGACATGAGAGATGTTGGGTGCTTCAGAAAGTAACTGAGGAACCATAAACCAAGCAAAATGAGAAACAGCACCTTGTCAAGAGGGGGAGATGTGCCTGGTGGAGCTCTGCAGAGATCGCTGTTAGACCTATCTTTCATCACCTCTTCATTAACGAGCTGGAAAGAGACATAAAGAGCAAATAATGGAATTGGCAGACCACACTATATTAGGAGGTGTTGCCATCACCAGGGAAGGACAGGAACATAAAACAAATTAGGAGACAGGTTAGAAATCAGGGTATAAATTAAAGAACAGCAGAGAGAAACGTCTATCCAGACATATTTACAGATGGACTCAAAAGCACCCTTGCAGCTGGAAATTTTGCTCTGCAAAGGATTTTGACATTTCACATTTGTAGATGCCATTAAGCAAAACTCTTCAAACTGTCCCCAGAAGAAAGTGCTTGTGGGAAGAGGGGCCAGAAGAAAACTTCCCAACACTATTCCTTTTGACTTCAACACAATTAAACCATTAGAAAATCAGTCATTGTGAAGAGACAAACAGAGCGTCTTTCACTCCAAAAAAATATCAAAATGGGGTATTTCAACACCATCGAAAATTTTCCTTCAAAACGAAAATCCTAGCCACATTTCTATTTTGAAAGAAGTGCATTTTCCAAAGGAAAACTTCTGACAAAGTTCTGCCGACTAGCTCTTGTGGAAAACATAACCTTTCAAGAGCAATGCCCAGACCCCTTTTTGCTTGCTTCTTTGTCCAGAAAGCAGAGGAAAGAAGAAGCAATGTTCAGAATGAGGGTCCTGCAGACGACCTCAGGATTTACCCTGTAGCCTGTCCATTGTGCGCTCATGGTAGTTCACCCAGGTATCTCCTGCAATACGTGTAGATACGGACGCAACAGAAAGAACAAGGTTTAAACAAGACATACACATATGGCCAACAGGGCTAGGAGGGCTGAACAAATATTCAGCTCTAGGATTTTAGTATTCTTAGCATTGTTTTTTTTTAAGGATGCATGGACTATCAGATAGACATGGAGATGCTGACATCTTTGAAGATGACGTGATAAGCTCTCAGTGTGAAAGAGTGCTCTGCACAGAAATTTTTCCCCATCCTGCTTGCTTTCTCCTAGTGGATTAAGGAGACAGCACACCAGACTACGCATGAGTACCCAGCCAGTGTTGGCCTTCTCCCAAGCCTTAAATTGTTTATAGACCGTTCAATCTCCACTTACAGCCTTGGTTCTGCTAATCGAATCGCATCTTCTTCCAATAGTCGGACATTCCCCCCTCCTTTAAATACCATCTTATCTAATCTGCACAATTTGCACTTTGCGAGGTCTGTGTGCGCTACAGAACACAGTAAATCAGACTGAGCAGAGAAAAAAGCCCTTATCTAAAGCTTCGCAATTTTATTTGCATGTGTGCATGCATGCTCAAAGTAGGGATTTGTGAAAACTCTTTCAGACTCTGTTCTTCTCAAGATTCAAGGGAAAATGTGATGGTATTCCCTTCAGGTCACTCCCTCCTGTTCCCTCAAATGCTTTGAGTCTACATTTCCAAGGGAGGGAGTACTGAAGAGCTCTGGTTAGCAATGCTGAACCCAGACTAATGGAAAGTGGCATGATGGACCTCTTAGGAGCAGGTAGCTACTCCTAACTTCTCAAAGGGGCTCTGCTGGATTCAGCTGCTTTGATTTCCCAAGAGACCAAAGACTGAAACTCTGACCGTAACGTCATTGAAAAAAGTGATTCTCACAAGCTACTGCAGCTCTTTGTTTTCTGATTTATAAATACTTTTCTCCTTCTAATGCTTATTCACACTGAGAACATTTTTTTCCCTTCTATGCAATTACAGAGCACAACCCTTGCCTAATTTTAACTTTCTCTGCAAGTTTAAAGATCTGTTAAAAAACACTCTTAGAGTCTTATTAACCAAAGATTCTAGGTAGGGACTATGAGCCTACTTGCAAAGACCTACCTGACAGACCCTTTCAGCTCAATGTATGAAACTGGATACACATTCACTCTCATTCTCTAAAGATTCCTTCCTCCACCCCTACAATTTCTGTCTGAATTCCTCCTCCAGTTTCCTCAGAACATCTGCCTGGGTAAATGAACATAGCTCTCAGAAACCTCCACTCTCCCAGTTCAACATGCATCCTCAGTGAAGCCTGGCTCCACCATCAGCTCTCATGCCACTGGCTGACTACCACACAAGCCACAGGTGTGGAGATTTAGGTCAAGATTGCCCCTTGTTCTCCAGGGCTGAAGAACAGCTTACCAGTGAACTCTGGTGAAAAGCAGTCATGTTGCCTCAGGCTTCTCTGCAAACCCACTTGCTAGCCATGGTAGACATTACCTTTGAGACACAGGATTCAGAGATGCGTTGTCCAATAATCCCACAGGATCCTCTGAAAGGATTACCCAAAATCATGCCAAAAAACAGATTTTTGGTCTCTGCATTATCTCTTGGAGGACCTCAGCCTACAGGGATTGAATTATGAGCTTTTGTCTCGCAGGCCTATATTGAACACAGACACCCAACCACTCCTTGCCATGCCTCTCTGTGCAGTTAGCAAATTAGAGCCAGGATGAGGCCAAACTACAGCTGTGGACCTGCTTGGTGTTACTTCACCCAAATCGACAAACAAGAAAAGAGAAAAAACACTCAGATGACTTGCATGTGGACTAATGAACTCTTTTCCAACCACTGCTAAAATTAGCATATCCAAAAGAAACCATGCCCTTCTCCTGCTAAACCAGCTGAGTCTAATGATGGTAATGGACAGGTGCCCTCTTTCTCCTGGGAAAGATGATTCTGTCCTTCAATTAAAGCAGATTTCAATAGACTTGAAGCCAACAGTCTTCACAATTACTCCCTTTTTATTTCTGTGTGTTTGGTCACTGAGCCTTGTTTCTCTCTGCTCAATAAACCTGCTCGCTTATTTAAAACTCAGCCTCCACCCACTCCCATTTTGCCACCTGAGACCCAAAACCTGGAGTCCTTCAGTCATTAAAAGCCAGATGCAATTAGTGCCCACACTGCCTGGCTCCCTCCCTGCTATTCAGTGCCCGTGTCTGAAGCGCCTGCCTTCGGGAGCTCTAATGTGTGTTTAATGCGCAACTTAATTATTTGATTACAATGGCGTAATTATATAATTGTAACGTATTGTGCAAGTTGGCTGCAAGGAGACAGGAGACGTTTGCCGAGTAATGGGGGATAAACAGAATAACAACAACATCAAGGAAAGAGAATAAATCTAACAAGAGGATAATTTGGAGGAACAGTTAAGAAAATGGGCACTTTGGAAAATGGAAAGTAACTAGACTTTTTTTTTTTAATCTTTTTAATTAATTTATTCTTCCCTTCTGCCCCTTGGTGATCAGCAACGAGATTCCTTCTTGTTGCCACAGCACGAGAGAAACAGGGAAGTTCATTCCATGGAAACTCCAAAGCTACATCTCAGAGACAGATTTGGAGTCTAGCTTTGCAAAAGCTTTCTGAACCCTGTGGTTCCTCCTGCTCTCCTTCAAAGGAGAGCCGAAAGCTCATATGCACTCCCAGCTTAGAAAAAATTGAATCATCAGATCTGGCATGTGCCACCCCTTCCATCATGTTATTTTTAAAATAAAACCAACAAGAGAAGTTTCTACACCAAAGATTTCTCCACCGTTTGGCTGACTACAAGGCAAAAGAGAACCTGGCGTGCAGATGGCCTCATACCATCAAAGGTCTCCAGACCATCTCTCTCAAGAGCCACCAGCACTACTTGCTTGAAAACCTACCTCTGATTCCTCTGCCCTTCTAGGAAAAATCTTCTGCAGATCTGGGCAGCAAGTTCCTTGGACCCCCCACATGTGAGGTCTCCCCCAGACACCTGGGTCCCTCAAACAGGGGGCCTTAGCCTATGCACAGCTGTAGGACAGTGATCTTACATTTCTTAAGGAATGGCAGGGCTGCCTTCTGGTCCCAACCAACTGCCTCTCAGCCTCTTCTCCCTTGCCAGCACTGGATGAACTGCTTGGCCTCCTCTGCCCAACCCATAGGTGAATGACTGAAAAATAATAATAATAATAATAATGTGTTTCTTATAGACAACCAGCTTTCCACAAAAGCATTAAGTATCAATTATATGAGAAGCCATGCAGTGTTTTAATTACAGCCAGGAAAAATCATCCCATTCATCAAGTTTCTAACCAGCTCATTTTTTGTAACAAGGTAGTGACTGTTCTTCTATCAATTAACCCTTAATGAGCCACCAAGAGAAATCAATTCTCCAGTTTTTTTGTATATATCATATTTCACAACAGGAAAAATTCTCCCTGGAAGGGGCCCTGTTGCCTTGCACAGCCAGGATTTAGGAGGCTATATCCGTTTCAGACCAGAAAGCATTGCAAAAAAGGGCGATAGGAGAAACAGAGTGCCTTCCCTTTTGCAAGAGATGGAAAGAGCTCAGCTCACTTAGTCTAGCGAAACAAAAGCCAAGAAGGGACAATATTAGACCCAAAACTCTTGGGCAGGAAGAGACTGGAGACAAGTATCTCACTCATTCTCCTTGAAAACATGCAGCAAGCTAGTCTAAGGTCCATATTTGGCTCATCCCACTAATATGAATCTCCAAAACCGCTATCAAGCCACCGATAACCCACAGCCTGCTGCTGCAGTCTCGTAGGTGGCTGGGTTAGTGTTTTAGGATGTCATTTTAGACTTGCTCAGGCTTTGGAGAGGTTTGTTGCATGTTGGGGTTAGCTACTGGGTATCCTTGAATGATGTTTGGATGGATGTGACCTCACTGCCCGTAAAACACTGCTAGGGTGCACCGACCTCAGCTGAGGTCCCCACATGCACCTTCCTCTGTCTTTCCCTGCAAAGATCATAGCTGTTTGCCCACAACAAACAAGGACAGAGAAGGTGTTGCACCTGTGCAGTAAATCTGCACCTGCTTTTGCTGCAATCCCACCATCTGCTCCAAGTCCTTTTCCCCACCACGCACACCCAATGTTTCAGGCATGGAAGGAAAACACAAAACTATCCCAGAGCAATTTTTCCAAATGGTGTCAGTGACTAACACCGCAAAAAGTAATAAATGGCTCCTCTGTCCCGTTTCCACCACCCACCACCCCAGGCATCGCCCCGTTCCCACAGCCACCATGCCACCCTCTGTCCATATCTGGCCAACACCAAGGAGGGTGATCCCACAGACCAGCAATATGTAAGGTTAAACTAGCAAGGACAGACTTAAAAAGAAAGAACAACTCAAATGCCCAAGGACACAAAGAACAATTAAATAAAACAGCTCACCACCACAGAGATCAATCCCATTGAATGATCCATTTTCAGGCCAGGCCTTTTAGCTCTTGCAGACAGTCTGAACCAGCCAGGGAGAATTTGGACAGATGTTCAGTATTGACAAACCCAAGTGTTCAAAAGCGTGGCCTCCCAAGCTGTGAGGTTTCACTATCGGATCTGAAGACAGGATGCTCTGGGGAGAAGGTATTTGCCTGCTGGCTTTTTCATGTTCAGAAATCATATTTTTCAGCCTGTCAACAGGGCCAGGAGGACTAGAAATGTTTATTTGCTTTCAGCGACAGCTGAACTACACAAAACCTGGCTCTGGGGCTCTAGGAACACATAGTAAATACCTTAAGACTTGTAATAAAACCACTTCGCTTGGCACCAGAAGGCTTTTCTTACCCACTGCTCCCCTGGGCTCCTTAACCTTCTTTCACACTCATGCACAGCAGCTCTGCCTTGGCTACCAGGAGCCAGAACTGTGCCCAGGCTTTGCCCCAAGCATCAGGTACGTGAGAAAACCACCTTCTTCCCCTGGGAAATAAGTTCAGCATAGCCCCAGCAACCTGACCAGGAGCTTTCAAGCACAGAACGGGGCAGATGAGCTCCTTTTGCAAGGTCTCTCAGACCTTCTGGGGCTGCACAACCAAGGTAGCCAGAAGGACATTTCATCTCAAAACTAAATGAAGCCCCACTCTGCATTAGTCTGGTTCCATGGTACTATACAAATGGGTCTGTCAGGAATAAATCAATTTTGCCTTCTCAGAAGGGTAAGAAATGAAAAGATGGGAGAGACCTCCTGGGCCAGCAATTCCAAGTCCTTGCTGCAGCAGGCCCTCAACATCTTCCAGGGCTTCACTGGAACAAGGCCCATATAACAGCCAACAGCACAGACTCTTGCACATCCCAGTGGCAAGGAAGAGGTTAACCAATCCCAGAAGCAACAGGGCAGTTAAACCTATTTCCCAACTTGTCCTCGCACACCCTCTAGCCATGTTTGTGTTTTATCAATGTTGCCTCTTTCTGGCTTTCCTAGCTCCTGTCGTCACAAACTGTGCAATTTAAAGATTGAGCATGTTTAAATATTAAAAGGGTGGAATAAATAATAAATAGAATGAAAAATATTATTTATCATTAAATGGAGACATCACTTGCAAGAAGACAAGTGGAGAAGGGAGCCTGTCCCCAGGGCTGTAAAAAATCACAGCAAGCAAGAACCAGCCTCTCCTCCACCCCTCAGAGCACACGCTGACATTACCGCTGGGAGATGCTGGTGGTGGCAGGTTAGACACTGTTCTCACATCTGGATGTGGAGTAGCAGGCACTGTGCTTTGCAGGACCTAGACCAATTTCATATGCCACTTCCCCATTTGTCTCCTTCAACGGAAACACAGAGCTGGCTACGGGGTAAAGATAATACGGAGAACTAGTGAGTCACCACAGACAAAACACTGCCTTCTGCCCTTCAGCTTCTCCACCCCAGAGGGGCACCCAAGGGCAGGCATTGGGCCTCCTGCCCTTGGGACCCGCTGCTCAGAGTGGTCCACTGAACCTCTCAGTGACTTGAAACAAGAAATGCAGCATGTGACGAGAGAAAAGTTTTCACTGCCAAAATCATGGAGATGCCCCAAACCCATTTTCCAGAATGATCCAATCTCTCCCTCCTGAGCCCAGAGAGAGACTCCTCTCCGCCAAGGCTGCCTCTGAGTCTCTCCCAGACCTGGCCCCTGTGCAAGGAGCAGCCAGGCAAGATGGAACCCCCTGCTTTCCATCCCTGTGACCTGGATGAAGACAACTGACACCAGCTGAAGAAAAGCCTTCGGGGCAGGAACTGTGCAACAATGTTTTAGGATGCCATCAGCTACCTTCAGGTTGTAGAGTTTGTACTGCTAGGAAACCGAGGAGATACAGGGACATTCCTGAAGGAAGGCACAGGAAGTATCAGTACTGGTGGCTCTTCTGGAGCCTCTCCCCCAGTCCTATGCTGCGCCACTGGAAGCCCCTGGTCACAACACCTCCTGCACTATCTGTCATCCCTGAAGAGGACAGCATTAACACCTCACTCTCAAACGTCAGTCAGTCTCCCCCTCGCACACAGTCAAATGCCGTTTCCAGTCCATTTTGAAGCACAGCAGAGAGGAGGAGAGTGGAGGGTGCAGCCCCTCTGGGCCTAGAAGGATATCTCTCAAGAGCTTCTGTAAACGGTTCCACAAACTTCAGGGACAGCATAATTGCACATTATCTCCTACAGCTTCACTTTGACAATTTAGAGGACAATACAAAGAGCAAAGAGACTGTTATATTTGTATTGACATTTCCCCAAAATGCCTACTTTCCTGATAAAGCCGTCGCCTTATAAATATGGAAAGTTTGCCTGAAGGCTTTGCTTAAATGCTGTGTATTAGTATTTAATCAGAAGAGGTGGAGCAGTTGCAACCTCTATACAACAACAACCCGGTGCTTTTTAGGATGTGCAAGACATTCCATTTTCATGGACAATTCCGTATACAATCCCTCCTCTAAAAGGGTTTATAAAAGATGCTCTTTGCCTGGGTATTTGAAGCAAGAGTTAGCCAGAAAACAGGATTTGTCTCCTCTTCTTTCCCCGTGAGAATTTCTAACAAAAAACATTTTTTGTCTAAACTTCTCCATGAGAGGGGGGGATTTGTTTCTTCTTCAGTAAAAAAAGTGAAAACTAAAATATTTCAGCCACAACGCAGCATACCTTGAATTCAAATGACTGTCACAGTGCCCGAGGAGAACTGCAATGGAAGAGGTAGAGGAGGGAAGCACCCTCTTTTCTGGAGTAAGTGCCCTGGGCTACCAAAAACTATGCAGATCGAAGAGGTGGCATGGGAAACCAGTTTCTGTAGGTTTCTCCAAGGTCAGTAGTTTCAAAAGCTGTTAGTGCCTTTGGGCGCACACTTCCTAAGAGTAGAGAAGCTGAATTTTCAGGAGGTAGGTACATGGCATCTTCTGAAGATCAGGACTGCTGCCAGCTACTAACTTCAATTGGAAGGCTAAAATGAGTAAGTGCTTGCTACAATCTTGGGTCAAACTTTGAGAAGAAGAACACGTCTTTTTCCTTTCCACGGTGAAATCCATGGAAGCTTGTGGAAGTTCTGCCACAGACTCCTGCAGAGCCAGGACTTCATTTGTGTGGTTTTTATTTGCAGTTCATTGACCTGACTCCAGTTCCATGACAGATACTGGGCCAGGTCCAACACTGAAAAACCCAAGGAGGATATTCCCCTTGGCTCCCTTGCTCAGCTCATGGACACAGATACCAACAATCAATTGGTTTCTTTTAATGCTGCTGCACAGAAGAATAGATTCTGACACAGAAGAATCTGATTCTGACAGATTTATATTTAGCTTCACTTTCTTTTTTTTTTTTTTAAGTATTTCTGTTTACCTTTTGGATAGAGTTCCAAGTTCACCTACAGAGGCAACCATTAAGCCATGGAAAACAACAAAAAGTAAAGGATTTGCTAAAAATAATCCATAGTAGCTGTAATACCTCAATTAAGGGGGCATAACTATCAAAGCCTGAAGTATCTTCAGAATCTAAGCCATCAATTCTGACAGCAGAAGGCGGCACTGGCAGAGCTTGGAAAAAATACCTGCTTGTCAGCTCACAAGTGGGGAATACTGGCTCCTTTAAAATAAATAAATAAATAAATAAATAAATAAATAAATAAAGCTGGCCAGCTGATCGACAAGGATTCAAGCATCTTGAGTGTAGAAGGGGTAAGCAAACTTCTGGTCATGGTCCAAATTTCAAAGAGTGGGGCAAGAAAACCTATTCAAGGATGACACCAGTGAATTAGAAAACTCCTATCTTTAAAGCTGGTCGAACACTCACTCTAACAGCCTAGGAATGGGATTGTGTGAAATAGCTGCACTTCAGAGAGCATTTTGCTGTTACAGGGTTTTTCACTTCAGTTTCTTCCTCTGAGAAGCAGCAGAACAGACAGCATTCAAACTGGAAAGCTTTGTTTCTCCAGTCAGGAGTCCCCTGGGTGCTTGCTCACCAGGTAGATTTTACCCTGGCCACTTGCACCTCTGGGAAGCAAAGGTCTACAGAGGCCCACAGAGGGCAGGGAGAGGCCAGATCTACAGTCCCATCAAGGAAGCAGTCTACACCACACTCCCTCATCGGCACTCCCTCAAAGGCAATTACTGCAGCAGCAATACCCAGTGTCACAGCCAAAAGGAGATGAGATCATCAGAATCCAAAGAGAAGGCAAAAACCAGAGCCTCCTGGGAAAGGGGAACACATGTCGCTGAGCCAACTGAAATGGTACTGGCCTCCCAGCAGCAAAAATGCTTGGCAGGATCCCCCAAAACAAGACTCAGCCCCGCCACGTCCCAGCCCAAGGCCACAGCTCCAGGTGAGGCAAGGACTTCTCTTGTATTGAGGCTATGCTGGACCTGGAGGGACCTTGCCCCATGCCAAGCTGTCCTATTGCTCTTCCCACTTGAAAATGAGGCCTTCTGCCTCTTTCCATGCTACTCGGGATACTGGGACTGTGCACCCAAGAACAAGGCACAAGCTAGAACTGAGCCCCATATGCCAGAAATGGAAAGGGCGCTCCAGCTAACTCGCCATGGAACCTGTTAAGATCTGCCTCTCGGACATCAGGGGACAAACATGCAAGCCCTATGGCTGCCTGCAGACAACATCTGCCTGCCAAGGAGACAGACCTGATGATTTCATTGCAGTCTTTCTATCTAGGTGAATAAAAATGGACACTCAGGTAGCAACCAAACAACCAGCAGGTATTTACATCAGCAGATGTTTCTGCTAAAAAACAGTCTTCTTGCAGCTCTGAGCACTGTGCACTCTTTTCTATGAAGGAGCGACCACAACTTATCCCTGGGCATCCCTAAAGGGACTTCACCTCTCAGCAGCAGCCAAGGGCCAGATCCAGCCCAGCTTAGCTTTCTCTGCAACAAGTCCCACTGACAGCAATGAATTTTGCCGAGCTATGCTCCCACTCACTGAGTACATTTGGGAGAGCCTGGCCTCCAGCCACACAGGCTGGTGCTCAGTGACGGAGGATGAACTCCCAAGCCCTCAGCACAGCTTCATTTTATTGCAGCAAAGTAGAATTGAGCAATGACTAGCTGAGGGGCAAAGAATGGGGTAACGAGCTAATGGCCACAGAGTGAAGAGAAAAAAGGGAAAGAGGACCCTCTTCTGCTTTTTGTCTTCTTCCTCTCTTCCCTCTTCCCTCTTGGCCCTGGCAACATCCCAGGTGAGCTCAGTTGACCATTAACCCTAAACCAGAGCCACTTTCTCCCCGTTCCCAAAGCAGGGCCCTTTCCAAGGCTAAGAACACAGTGATAGGTCTCCAAGTAATATGTCTTAGCACAAACACAGGAGCATTAAGAGAACGCAGGACAAACACACAATTCCACTCCAACCGCAACTGCTGTAATGCTCCTTCATCCTGAAAGCGTAGAAATAATTTGCCAGTGAAAAAGTCAGATCTTAACAGTATCCATCCTAACTCCATTTCGGAGAATCAGAAAAGCAAGATGTAGATCCCATCAGACACCTCACAGCAGATCTAGCTCTGGAGCTACGAATGAATGTAGCCTCCCAAATCAAAAAGAACTTTTGGCAGAGGAGGCTATAGCCCACCTCAACAATATAGAGATTAATAAATTCCCAAACTGCTCCCAGAGAAGCACATTAAATATAAAAGAGAAGTCACCATGGACGCTAATATATAGCATCAGGATTTTTCTCTCCCCCATCCTGTTCTCAGTATCACGTGATGACATTAATTAAATGTGTTTCTGACCCTGCTGGGCTTTTTTAAATATTTGCCGTTCTCCACAAGCACTGTTTGGCTAATGAAATGAAATTAATGAGCTCATTAGACTGCGCCGCAATCTTTCAGATGCGAGCCTGGCACTCCAAATCACTGTTCCCATTCTCTGCTCTTGCAGTTTAACTGAACATATTCAGCTCCAGAAGCGATGGCAGGACACTGGAGTAATCAATTAACAGGGCAGCCACGCAAGAAGGAGAACGAGGAAGGACCAAGACCAACAAGATGCAGCTTCTAAGTTTCCCACAGGAGCCGATCTTCTGGAGCACCTGACTCAAATGAAGGCACTGGCACACAGCTTTGTTCTGCAAAAGCTTCACGGAGGTGAAGATAAGCTTGGAGCCTAACATAACAAGACCTGAATCCATGACTACATCCACCCTAACTTGCACGGTGAAAGCCAAGAGCCCTTCACTCTCATCCTGAACGGTGTCCTTGCCCACAAACCTCAAGAAAGAGTAGCTTTTAGCTTCCAGACATGCCTCTTAATAGCAACCCTTGGGACAGACTGAAACAGTGGGGGTCTCTCTCAAAAGCAGCAGAGACCACAGGGTTGTCGACCCACTTCAGACTGCTGTGATCACTGAACACTTTCCTTGAGCATCTTAGCAGAGGAAGTACACGTGGCCCCTGTTCCTCAACCCAGAAGGCTCTACCCACAGCCACACTGATAATCACAGAATCACAGAACAGTTGAGGTTGGCAGGGACCTCTGAAGATCATCTAGTCCAACCCCCCTGCTCAAACAGGATCACCTAGAGCACGTTACCCAGGACCGTGTCCAGATGGCTTTTGAATATCTCCAAGGATAATCACTGACCTTAATTCCCCCCACGCTGATATGGGCACCCCTCGGACAACCACCCTTTCCCACATCTTCCCCCTGCCCAGAATAGTTCTCACAATTTAGTGTGCACCAGTGAAGCAGCACCACGCACAGACAGTGACAGCAGAAAGACTCATTGCCTTCAAACTCCACTGCGTCACTGCTTCACTATTGTGATTTCCACCTCTTTGGAGATGGATACATTCTCCCCAGAGCTGCCCTGTTTTTCTACTGTCTCGTGAAGCTTCATCAAAGAATTAAGTCAGATCAAAGAGTCTCTCCAGCAGTGCAAAGTCCTCTGATGGAGACAAAGAGGGGGAGGACAATAGCATGAAAACCGCTTCAGTAAAGCTCTTCCCAAGAAAGCAAATAGGTGTACTTCTCCATGCAGATAAGCCCCACAGTCCAGAGATAGTGTGAGCTATGGTGACTCTTAAGAGCACTAGAGGAATCCAGGGTGGGAAATGTATGCAAATCAAATTCTCCCCAGGGCTGTATTCACCAACGGATTGGATCACAAAGCTTTATCAAGTTTTCAGTCCCTGGGTTTTTGTAATTCACCTTTTAGCCCAGAAGTCAAACGACAACAAACCAGGCCTGCTAGGGAAAAACACAGAAAAACACACTAAAACCCAGAAGAATTTTAAGACTGTGTCCCTTCTGTGTCCTAGAGAACTATTACACATTAGCCTGAAAAAAATCCGCATTACTTTATCTACCTCCGTCAGCTCTGAAAGCTGGTATCAGAACAATCAAAATACCAGCTATGAATTAAAATATTTCAAGGTTAGCCAGGTCCTTTACATCCCTGCCATGTATGTGGTTTCCTCACCTAACAACCAATTCCGTGAGGCTCGACTTTCCTCTCATTAATAGGATTTGAACATCACTCCCTTTGGTGACTGATGATTAGAGAAAAGGGGAAAAGTGTGGCTCTCATTTATCCATGACCCTCAAGGGACTTGGAAAAACGTAAATAATATTGGCTCATTGATGGCAGGGTCCCTGACTGGAAAGTGGAGAAGGAGATAACAAGGAGAGCAGTGAGAATAAATAAGGTGGCCAGCATGACTCCTTGCCATGCACTCGTCCACAGGCAGAAGGGAGCTCTGGAGGCACCTCAGGAGGCTTGCAGAGGACAGAGACCACTTTATGCAGCCCATGCCACACGCAAGAGAGAACATGGACATGCAAGAGAGGATGCCCAGAGGTGCACAAATGGGTATCTGAGGTTAGCAGAGGAGTGGAGGTAGAGAGTTATGCAGCAGGGGAATTCATAATGTAGCAGGGCTGTGCTGGATCTCCAGCAGGTTCTCCACTGACAGTGGCTGCAAAACCACATTCATACACAGAAAACCTACGTTTAACAAGTGAATCCTGCCCTCCATCTTCCTCCAGAGGCAGTCATAGTGCTAGGAGCTAATATTAGGTACCCCCATGCAATGCTTGCAGAGCAAACCTTGCTCTTTGCAGGTTGCACACTGGGGCCCAGCTATACCATACAGTGACACGCGAGGCAGAGCTTGGCGAGGGACTCCAGCAGGCTGCTTTATGCATCTGAAAGGGTTCAGTGACACGAGCTCGTTCCTAGGAAGCCAGCACCTCCCTTTCCACATCAGACATGGACACAGGCAGGTTCATTTTCCCCTGACCTGGGTTCCCGTTGGTACATAACTGCGGATGCAAGGGCCTCAACCGAGGCTGTGCAACTGCCTCGCGTACCCCCAGCCCTTTGGAGAGCAGCTGGCCTGGGCCAAGCACCCCCATACGTTTAGGACATGCACACTGTATGCAAGTGGATGCCTGTCCTAACATCCTAGCAGCAGGAATTCACCTGGATCAGGGTGTACTTGGGGTCACTTTAACCCTCATGGCACCAGCTCATATCATACATGTCCCTGGGCATTTCGCTTGGCCCTCCCACCCCATCACTTAGGTCTCTCCTGTTGCAGATGGGCATGTGACTAAGTACAGAGAGGAGCTCGTGGGGACGCATGAGAGCCCATGCAGAATATGTCTTCTTGCAGAGCCAAAAGCCACGAGGCCGATTTGGCATACGTTCTTACAAATGCGACTGCGTTTCCGAAGCGTATTTATGTCTTATCTATGCTGTTTACCCCTATGTTCAATAAATCATTATTCCTTATCTGATAAGGTGCTTGCACCGAATTTCTAAGCCAGGCTTACAGTGAGCAGAGAATGGGACATGCTGGGAATACAAACGGAAAAATAAAGAGAGCAGCTCTCTCCAGCAAGGCTGCTCTGCTACCGAGGGATTGTGGTGACGTCGCCAGCCAAGAGACCAAAGCTGGGGTCACCGAGCCTGCTGAGCTGCCTGCAACAGCCTTGGTTTATGGAGAACAGCCTCCTTTTCATTTGAAGAGGAGTATGGAGGGCAGGGGGCCACCCCGGGGGCTGCCAGCCTGCCTGCACACGGGCCCTACGGTGAGGGGTTTCTGTATGTGGCACTGCTGGAGACCCTTCGGTCTCCATCTCCTGTGTTAAAGACAAGATTTGCAGAGCATAGTCCACAGAAGCTGCATCTGGAGCTCCTGAACTCCCATCAGCAGCCAGCAATGAAGTCAGATGCGACTGCAGACCACTGCAGGCAGCAATCCCATCTCCTTGCACTAGCCAGGGCACAGCTGGGCCCCAACACTGAGAGAGGTCTCAAGCCAAGACACACAGAGTAACAACAACTACACACACAACTTTGTTCCAGCACGAAACAGAGAGATAAACAGCACACAGGGACAATGGTCTACGGTGCAAGACGACCTAACCCATCCTCTCTCACCTTCAACAGCCACTACAACACCAAGGATGAAGCCCTGGCTCCACTTAGTCCTGGTGAAGTTTTGCCTTCAAGAGGGCCATGGTCTCCCCCTCGTCTCAGTTACTGAGCCAAAGATGAGCAACGTTGGATGGATATTTCCATTGGGAACAGAGGGAGAAAGGTGGAGGGAAAGGGTAAAGGCAGATTCGAGTCATGTGAAAACCAGCCATAGCACATCTTAAAAACAGGCTACAAGGAAGTGTGACATCCAATTTCTTGGGAAGGGGCGGCAGAACGGTAATTAAATTTTCTGATCTTGTTAGCCAATTTCTCCAATCACTGCCCCTGAACCAGAGAAGGGGAAGGGAGAGGGGAGACGCTTGCGTCAGCGACGCTTGTGAGGGAAATTAGGTTTTCACGGATTATTGGGTTAGTTCCACTTCTCCCACTTTTTAATTTATTTGTCTGCATGTGCTGCCAAGCTGAAAGGCCGAGAATTTTTCCCCCTCTTTTTTTTTTTTTTAATTAAAATCTGTAGTTTTGGAAGATGAAAACTTAGGAAGGGGGGGAAAACTGCAACAATTCAACAGTGTCAGCCAAAATCTGCTGCCCACCCAAACTCCTTTGTTAATTCCTCTCCAAAACAAGAGGCCAATACATCCGCTCATTAGAACTCTAAATAGCCTTTGGATACTTTTACAGAAAAAAAAAACCCACTTTTGTTCTATATTAAAAAAGAATAAAATTTCCTTACTTATTGCTACCTCGCAGGGGTTTGAGTTTTTTTAAATTTTCCCTTCATGCTACAAAAGAAATTTAAGAACTGATGTCCTTCCGCCTCCATTATTTCTCAAAGACAGTAACGTTGCCCCTTTCCTATTTCTTTTGAAATAGAAAGAGAAGACTAAAATGTGCATATTGGCAGTGTTCAAGGAAATTACCAGTGTGATTATTTCAGACTGCCTGGTGAGTGGTTTCCTAGGAACAATGTCAAGGGGCTATTTTGTTTAAGCTCTCTGAATTTTGGGGAAAAGAGAAACCGAGTGTAGCTCACACAGTGCCTGGACTTCCCCTTCCATGAAAGCTTTAGGAAATACATATAGCTGCATGTTTCATCATTAGCTGTATCATTATCTGTAGCTCCATCCTTAGAGATATTCAAGAACCATCTGAATAGGGTCCTGGGCAACCTGCTCTAGGTAACCCTGCTTGAGCAGGGGCATTGGACTAGATGATCTCCAGAGGTCCCTTCCAGCTTGAACCATCCTGTGATCCTGTAGGTTGCTTGCAAAGGCATCTGGGAAGCCAACAAAAAATTGGAAACAATAGCCTATGGAAAACAAAAGGCAGCATGGACCTGAAGAAAAGGGCAGGGGAAAGTGCAGGTCACTCCATCCAACAGCATCCTGAAACAGCCAAGAGCTCCATATCAACAGCATGGGCTTGGGATGATCCTGAGTGATCACTACAGACATGAGGGCAGTGGGACCAAGGATCAAGCTCTCTGGCCTGCCCCATCTTGCAGATAAATGCTAAGTCGAGGCTGATACATTTTCCAGCTCCTGGTGAACTTTAAAATCTAGCCCAGAATATCTTCCTTAAAGGTCTGCTCTGACTGACTCCAGAACTGTTGGGACTGGTGGGGGAATCATTGTGATTAGCACAGCTGCCTGGGTTAGCCAGATGGGATTTATTAACACGTGCCAGCCTTGTGTCTGCACAGCCTATAGAGGCTCCATATGGGAAGACCCAAGCCTGGGCTCTGAGGTCCCTGAGCTGAGTGCACTATATAACAGGTACTCATTCTTCAGACTTGCCCAGGTTTTCCTGCAGCTTCTAACTTTTCTCCAGACTCAAGAGATGTGAGTAGCTTCACAGCACTGGAACATCATTCCCGTACTGAGCAGAGAGAAAGGATGAACCCACAAGGGAACACTATGGGGAAGCGACGAAGAGACGATGGCCGAGTTCACCTTGGCAGGAGCTTTGCAATCATTTAGCATTACAAGTCACTTCTCTTAGTGAGCTTTTGATCAATAACTAACAGCAGCTTGCTGCTCACTCTTACCTTACCACCTTACCTACCTCTCTAGGGAGGGGCTTTGCCAAAGACATCTGGAAGGCAGAGTTGGGTTATTCCTTTCCCCTGCACCCACTCACTCAAAGAGCCCAAGGCATCACGTCCATCCATCACACTGTACCTGCAGGATCCCAACATTTGTCTTCCATTTACTGCTTTACAGGCAAATCACATTCACACCTGTGACCTTTTATAGGGAGGCACACATGGCTGAGAGTCCTGAGTTGGGCTAATAAAAGAGACCTAGCCAAGATCACACAAACCTGCTAACCACGTCTCCAAGTACAAAGGCCCAAATTTATCCCATGGATAACTTGGTCCGTTTTCCATTTTGCTCTCCCTCACCACAACACCCAGAGGCTAGAGGAAGACACCTCTCCAGCCCCTTTCCCAGGGCGCAAGACTGTGCTCCTTGGACATATCAGGTCACCCAACAGCATGGCTGCAGAATGGAGTAGGGTTTCATGGGTCGATCTAGCAACCAAAGCCTCTGGCAAGGGAGTAACAGAGCGGGGGAAGGGTTTTGCACGTGGGACTTGGTCCTAGCTTCAGGGGAGCACAAGATTTTAGGCAGGCCTCGGGTCTGTCAGAGGGTGCCTCCTTTTTCTTCCTGGCAAACACATGAAGTAATGGCGATAAACCACCCCTGAGCAGTGGCAGGAGTATTCTACCTGCAGAGATGGCCCAAGGTCATTCCTTGGAAATCTTTAACCAAAACAAAACAACATAAAACCATCCCCCTCTTCCTTCCCAATTAGGGCTGGCACAATGGCTGGAGCCCTGATTAAGATCCTCATCCTGGAAGAGCTCCGGGCTGAGCCACCTTCATCACACTGCAGGTTGGAAGAGCTAGTTCTGCCGTCAGTGAAGAGGAGGGGGAGTTACTCCGATCCCTGATGACCCAGACGTCACAGCCATTCCAAAGCAGCAGCAATGGCCATTAAAAACTTCACCTTCTACACTGAAGAGGCTCATAAAGAGAGTGTGAATTCACAGAGCATCGGCTCAGAAAACCTATTCCCCGGGTGTCCTGCAGACCACTATTGGAATAAAAGGGAGATTCGTATTTTACTTCAGACTTACTTCGTTCTTCTCTTGTTTTCTCTGTGGACTAAATAAAGAGGAAGTGATTTATAAGGGGAAAACAAGGGGAAGCAGCTCTAATTAATTGGCCGTAACCATTACAGCTGTACTGGCATCCAGCAAAACATAGGGCAACGATTCTTAGACAGAGATGCAGCATCACTGGAAATTTCTCCAATAATCCTGGTTCAAGACAGGATAAAATGAACTTCTTGGTCCTCCAATGCTGTTAGAGATACACAAGCATATCCATTTCCATGCACTAACCCCTCACTTATTGTCTCCTAAAGAAGTCTGTGTGAAAAGGTCATCTGTCCCACTGTTTGTTTTTTGTTTGTTTTTTTTTTAGGTTGTGGGGTGCTTTTGTTACAAGACAACCCTGAGAAGCTCAGAAAGAATGTTTGAAGTAGGTAGATTTGGATAACTTCTATCTTAGACAGAATTTGCTTAGCATGAGTAGCTAAATTTGCTGAAGCCTTAGGCCGTGCTCCTAGTTCGGTAAGAAAGGGCCTCAGAGCTGGTGCAGGCTGGAAAGATAAGGGAGTTACAAGCAGTCTGCATTCCTGTGCCCCACTCTCCGAAAGGGAGGATGCCAAGGCTGAGAAATAAGGCCTGTTTGGGCGCCAGGACCTTGGGAAGCAAAGCTTCCTCTCACTGTTGAAACAATGCTGATTAAGGGGTCTGGATTATGTCTTCTTCCTCAGGGCCCTGGGAGATAACACCTACTGACCCAGCTGGGGCAGTGTTAATTGACCAGGACCTTGAGAAGCAGGGGTGGGATCCAGGGAATGAAGAAATCACTAACCAATCAGTGTAAAAGGGAAAGTCGTAAATCTGGCAATTTGTGTGTATAAATGCTACTTGAAAAGTTGGGGGGGTGTGCTTGATTTGTGGGAAACCACCGAGCACCCAGGCTTGCGCAACTCTGAAATAAATAAATAAATGTCTCTCCTGAGTGTGTAATTATTGGCTCATTGCACACCGGGCAACGAATCCGCTTTTCGGACAACAGTTTTCTGGCGACCCAGGTGGGACTCTCGCTGTAAAGCCTTGCCCGGATCGTCTTGCCAGTTCCGGCGGGGAGACACTGCTCATTGGACTCCAGCGCGCACCGACCGTTTTGTTTGGGGACTCCGTGAGCACCCTCCCTGGTCGGAACAGGTAAGCGACTCAAAGGTGCAACGCAGTAATTATTAAGAGACATTGCATAAAGGGTATGATACAAGGGTAATTGGTTGTGGTAACCAAAGGTAAGCTTTGTACACGTTTGGACAGTGACGACTGGAGTGTACGAAAGCGTAATTGGTAAGAACGTTCTTTTAAGGGTAATAATATGGGAACAGGACAATCTGTGGGGGTATCCTCCTGTTCTCCTTTAGGATGCATCCTGAAACATTGGAGTAAGTTTGGTGGGAATCCTTTAACAAGGAGAAAATTAAAGGAATATTGTACTCAGTGGTGGCCAATGTATAAACTGGAGGATGAGGAAAAATGGCCAGAAATGGGAACGCTAAACTATAATACAATCTTGCAACTTATGTTGTTTTGCAGAAGACAGAACAAATGGGATGAGGTCCCATATGTAGATTTGTTCTTCTCTCTGAGAAATGATCATGAAACTAGAAAAAAAATGTAAGCTGTTGATCTCTGACTCAAATGTGTTAATGATGATGGGAAACAAAGAGAAAATGCCTCGATGTTGCTCTGCTTGTAGCATTGGGAAAAGATGTTTAAAAGTGGGTGATGAGGAAGAGGATGTACAATTATTGGTCTCTCCGGAAAGAGATCAAGATAGTGTCGATAGCAGAAATAAGGGAAGTGAAGCATGTAGCCCGATTGCAGGCAGAACTCGGGCTACTCGGGCTAAACATCCCGCGATTCAGGCCCCGCTGCGTCAAGCAGTCGGACCAGACGGGATGCCTGTGTATGTGAAGGTCCCTTTTTCAACTACAGATTTAATGAATTGGAAGGAGTCTGCCGGGTTGTACCGAGAAAATCCAGAAAAGATGTATCAATCCTTTAAAATGATAATTGAAAATCATAATCCAGATTGGCAGGATTTACAGGTGCTTTTAAATACTTTGCTTTCACCTGAGGAGAAAAGAATGGTATTAGACAAAGCTCAAGAGGAGAATGAAAGACAAAATGCCAGAGACGGACCAGACCGTTTTATGCCGGCCCGGGAACCGGGTTGGGATCAAAACACAGGGGCAGGCAGGTTAATGACTAAACAGTACCAACAGTTAATATTATATGGGGTAAAGCATGGAGTACCTAGGCCCAAAAATATTGCAAAACTATATCAAGTCACACAGGGTAAGAATGAGGATCCCTTGGCATTTTACGAGCGGTTATGTGAAACTGCCCGAAAATGGACAGACTTGGATCCCGAGGACGAAGCAAATAAAATGACTTTTACTACATTATTTGTAGGACAGTCAGCAACACTTTCAACGGAGTTTGATCAGGAAAAAGGTCTTGCAGTTGAACCAAGAAACGAATCCATAGGAAACCAGTGTCATTAGTTCACAGAGTGCCTTTTTTAAAGAAAAACGCACATGCACCGAGACATCGTATGGACACACTGGCCGAGAAGCACCTTGCCTGCTCCCACCGCAGCTACGTGGTTTGCAGACACTGCAAGCCACAGGGTCCCCAGGGCACTACAGAGATTTGCTTCCCTCTGCACCTTCTTTCCCCAGTTTGCCAGCCGTTGGCGTGAACTCCCTCTAGAGAGAGTCACCCAGATGGGGTGGGGAGGTGACACTAGCCATACTCCCCCGAGCGGTCACTGGCTTGGTGCTCATCTGTGTCACCTCGGGACCTGCCAGGCTACTGCTGGGAGAGCAACGCTGCTCCCCAACCCAAGTCCCAGGTGAGCTCGGAAAGCATTTCCAAGCCCAGAAGTGGCAAAAGCTTGAGCTAACCCCAGGCTAAGTTCCCCTGCTTCATCAGACCCTGCAATCTCACAGCTGCGAGAAGAACATGGAGCTCCTGGTGGGCTGCAGAGACAGAGAAAAAAAGAAAGGCTCATGTCCAGAAATAAATGTGTTTGTTCTGCTTTCAGCAACATTAGAGCCAGGAGAATGGGCCTCCAGGGAACAATAGATCATGCAGTGCAGGTGTCTAGTTTTAGGAGGGGGAAACTCTCAGTTTTCCTAACCATATGTGCCAGCAGTTCTGTAACTCAAGTTCATCTTGACCTCTGAGGGCTGGCTTGCTCCATGGGAGGAAACAGAAAGCCTGGGCATAATCGGAACAAGCTCATAATTAAAAGCGCTTTAGCATTTATGAGTTCCCAGCTTGCATAGCTGCAGCGAGAGAAGTTGTTTTCATTTTAGCTCATTATGTACGGAGTGGTGCAATGGTAATGAATAGCCCGGCACTTGCAGGGTGAGGGCAGCCGACGCTGGAGCAGATACACCAGGCTGCAGCAGTGTATTTGCAACTCCTGGCACTAGCTATCCCTGTAAGTATGTGCAGTGGATTTTCAGGGTACAAGATGTGGGGAGCAAATTGCAAGGATAGCCCTGGAGTTAAGTAGGAGGAAAGGTGTAGTATGCAAACAAGAATGGGTCCCACAAGTTCTCATTGCTGGTCGCTGTGTTGTGGGGACAGCTGGCTTTCCCTGTTCCCCTTCTGAAGCATCTGCTCTCGAGTCCCATAGAAGCAGCCCAGGAGGAACCCAGGCTCCAGCCAGCTCCCCCGCATCTCTCCAAGGAGCAGACGCTGCAGCTTACCCAGGGTGATCAGCTTCAGCTTCTGCGATGAGTAAAAAAGACGAGAACGTTTGCCCAACACTCAGCTAGCGCTGCACACTATTACGATGTGCCGTATGAGATTAGCACAAACAGACTGGTTTGTGGACTCACCACTTACTGCCTTCCCCAGGCAGATATTCCTCCATGTGCTTTGCAAAGGCTCTCGGGGCATGGACTTGCATACAGCAAGCAGCACAAGCTGCTCCGGGAGGCCCCTACTTCCTCCTCACCAGGGACCCTGGCAAGTCGCACCCTTTCCCAGGGAGCCTGTCTGAGCGGCTGCTCAATTTTGGACCACGATGGCCTCAGAGGTTCTTGTTTCAAGCACAACCTGACATCTTGGGGAGGTGGAGGACTGTCCCGCAAGTCACCTAACCTGCTGCCAGCCAAGACACTCAAGAGAGGAGGGAGTGCCAGGATTCATTTATTCCCACCTAGAGAAAGCAATTTATGGGCCTTCTTGGCAGCTTCTACCATGCCAGAAGGAAAAGAAATAGTCATCCAAAGGAAACAAGGACATTGTATCTGACTGAGGGGGTGGAACACTTCTGGGGAGGCAGGGGGGCGGGGATGCTCAAATACAGGGCCCCCATTGACCATGCTGGGGAAGGGCAGCTGGAGTATTACCAAATCCAAAGCATCCGAGTCGCAGGTCAAGTCCTCTAAAACTACATGGAGGGATGAGGCCAGAGTGGAAGTCAAGAATACCACGTGTGACTGCTCCTCTTGCCCTGCAGTGGGATGGGGAAGCGACCGCTTCTGGAGGAACAGTCCCATCGGCTGTGGGGGACCTGCCAGGGGGGCGGTCGGCTGAGGAACACCCTAATGGCCGTGCCACACTCCAGTGTTTATGCAGCTGGTTCCAACGTGCTGCTAAACCGCGGCAGCAGCAGGAAGGCGTGACTTTTTTCGTGGGATTCATTCCTCATCTGCCTAGTTTCAGGCAGAGGTTTCAAACACGAAGTGCCCACTTGAGACGGCACCTGGGGAGCCCTTGTTCCGTACGCGGAGGAGGGAAGACAAATTCTGCCAACATCTAACTCTTGCTCCTCATAAAGAACAGTGCAATCAAGTAACTTTGTGATGACCACTAGTAAAGAAAGATCACTGAGATCTGACCGGAAGCTGCGTCAAGGGCAAAAAATTATGTTCCCCCAGGCTGTGACTAGGCTTTGTGACTAACCCACCACCCTAGTCAGGCAATAGCGACCTTCACCCAGAAAGTTCCTACCATTCAGGGGCTTAGGCCCCCAGTGATACCAGATCTTCCAAGGCCTGAATTTCAGGCCCCTCTCTGGGGCTCAGCACACAGGTTCAAAGTGACAACCCATCCACTCTAGGGTGCTCAGCCATTGCGCCCTCTTGCACAGGGAAGCCCACACCTCCTCTTTCCAAAAGCAATTCTGGAGGGATTATGAAGACTGCTGTCCTACTAGAAAACAGCCTCAAGTTGTTAGGTGAAGGGGATGATGTTTCAAGAAGTGAAGGGTTCTGCTCCAAAGCCACTGACCAAGGACATGCCATGGTCCATCAGAACCTCCAGCTCTGTGCTCACAGCAGGCTGCTCTCAAAGCAGCCAGGCTTTGCTCAAGGAGCTGCTAGAGCAGGCTCCCACTAAGTACTGCACCTCAGGAAGCCAGATGGGTTCAGCCACAGGTGCACACGCTCCCAAGAGGCAACTAGAAGTTATGCAAGGCTCTGCTGGTCCAAAAATGAGTCACTGTGGCTCAGATTCCCACCAAGGGCTCAAGCCTCAGATATGCATGCCCTCAGGAGTTAAGTCCTTGAAATGCATGCCCCTCACTTCAGCAGAGCCACCACTGAATGGCACAAGAACTGCTGTGATGACTTACACGCCCCAAGTGCTCACCGAAAACTGTACCTACCAGTGCAGGAAAGGTGTGGCTCCCGTGGTATAAGCAAGAGAAAAGTGGTAGCAAGCTCTGAAAGCAGAACAGGCAGTGCACAGGCAGCACTCAAATGCCAAAGGGCTGGCCTAGCTCAGCACAGCCTCAACACAGCACCCCATCAACCACTTACCTGCCTCAACCCAAACCCAGAGACCCATATACCCATTTGAGCTCTCCGCCCTAGGCTTTTTTCCACTCCAGGAGCTTCAAGAGGACATCAAGTAGGTGAAAGAGCTCCAGGACTTTGTAGCAAAAGGAATCATCCTTTGCAGCTCTTCATTAGCTACTGCTTATTGCCCCTGCTGATTGGGCTGATCAGAGAACCCTGGAAGAGCTGCACAATCAAATCTCACCAAAATCACTTATTTTTGAAAAGGGTTTGGATGTATAATCAAATGCCTTACCCTCACTTTTCAAGCATTTTCCCAGACTCCTGGAGGCTTTCACTTCAGATTAGCTACTTTTCCAGAAGGGTAAATTCTCAGCTCCCCCAAACCAATCACAGCCCTGAGTGGTCCTTTATATGGGATTTCATAGGTAGCAAGCATGAGCAGGAGGGGAGGGGAATCACCAGGTCTGATGCACATTTATAACTTTCTAAAAAGGCTTTTCAAGAGCTACTTGTATCAACTCAACTGTGGTTATCAAAATATACCAAGCGCAGGGTAATACCAAGGAGAAAAGCAACTAACTACACAGTTAGGAAGCCAATTGAGAGGCAATGACGGATTCGCATGCTGCAGCTTAGTTAGCTGAATCACATATTATATGCTATAGAAATGAGATACTCAAAACATGAACCCCAGAACCAACTTATTCCAAACCTGTAAGCACCAAATACAATCCTACCCTGTGGGTCAACAGACCTGCTCAAAAAAAAAAAAAAAAAAAAGAAATTCAGTAGGAGAGTTCTTCCTCGGGGAAACTCCCTGGGCTTCAGTGGTCCCAGGAAGATTATGGCTAGAGCTGGCGGACCCTGCCTGTCTGCTGTAAAAAGCCAGGCCTTGATTCTGCAAGGTGTCCTTGGAGCCCTATTATCGGTGATTAATAAGGCATGATGCAAACACTTAGTTAAATCTGATTAGATCAATAGCACACCATGAATCACTTCTGGAGGTTTTCTGTAATATTTTTATATATCGCAGTTATCAGCAACATTCTACTGTAAAATTGTCTGCCTTGAGATTTATTTGAAAAAGCGTCATTTCTATTCTATTAAAAAAAAAATTTATTCCCTCCTAGATCTCCCCTTATGGTGCAAAATCTTGGGGAACAACATGTGGTTTTGCAACGTAGACACCTCATCTCCTGGCACTGGAATGCCACCTCAATCTCTGTCCCCCCCAGCCTCCCGACCACACACGCAATGAAAAAACAGCTTTGCTATCTGTGGCTGATTGTTGGTAGGACAGAAGCAGGAATGCAACAGTGTGATTTCATTGTTGGGGGTGGCAAAGCCATCACACTTGTACACTGATACTACAGTGACAAAAAAGTATCGTGCAAAGATTTGCATTGGGTTTCAGTAACTCCTCCTGTACTAAATCAAAGCAGAGAATTTACAGTGAATTAATGAAACTAATTTTCTGACGGGAATCATCATCTGTGAATTATCATGTCTTTACTCATTAAATAAATTATCTGTGTCTTCCAAGACATTAAGAACGCATCATAAATTACAGCCTTTCATAAATAATTTGTTTCTCCCTGGGTTTAAATATAGAGGGAGAATAAGGAAAGCAGGAGGAAGAAAAAAAGATACAAGAGAGGAGGAAAGCAGAGAGGCAAGAAAGTACAAAGAGAAACAAAGAGAGTGCAATGAAGAAAGAAATAAGCAGAGAAAGGAAAAAAAAGACTGAGAAAAAAATGGAGACATATGATATGGCCAGTTCAGCAGGGAAGGAAATAAGGAAGGAAGAAGGAAGGGATGAAAGCAGAGAGATGGGACAAGCAGCACCGTGTCATCTCTCAGGCCAGTGTTAATTACAGCTGGGTAAATGCAGCAGGAAATGAACCACTAACATCCAAATCCTTTCATGACTTCTACAAATGATTTCATTTCACTTGAGCTTGTTCCATGTCAATGAAAAGAGTATGTCCAACAGATAGTCCAAAAAGGATGGCAATGAGGTAACAGCACTTTGCTAGGGAACAGTGACAGGATTTGCTGAAAGGGGGCCCAGAATTTGCAAACTTCAACAGCAATTTAATGTCAGAGACTAAATGGCAGGAGACACGGCTCCCCCATGGCTTACCTGTCGACTGGAAGCACACCACCACCTCTCAGATCTCTGCTGTGAAACCCCTGCAACAGAGTGGTCCTGAAGACTGAGCAGAAGCAGGCTGGGAGCAAAGCACACTGCAACGAGAACCATTAACGATCATCAGCATTTCCGTTCATGGGAGCAGAAGTGAAAGTAGGTTGTCTTCCTATGATCCAAGCTCTGCTTTGTCTCTAATGTCATACAGTGCAAGGGCACATTGTGGAGAAATCGAGCAGCCTACGCATGGAAACAAACCAAACTGTGAGAGGAAGAGGGTGTTGTATCTGTTGGCCTGTACACGGTGAGAGCTGCTCTGCATGGAGAGCCTTCTCGTTGAATAAGACCGCATTACATGGTGATGAAGAAGTAAGTCTCTTGGCTTTTGCCATGACACAGGACAGCCACGTGACTTTTTACAGGCAGATGTGAGCCCACTTGGTGATGGCCAGAAGTCATGTAGTCAAACTAGAGTGGTACCAAGTCCAAACTGAAGTATCTTGCCTCTCAGTGAAGCTCATCAGCTCAAGCTGAGCACCACAAAACTGCAGCCCCAGGATTCTTTTGTCTGCTCAGAACGCAGGCATGCATCTGCCTTCAAAATCTTATATGGCCATTCCCACTGCAAAGTGCTTCAACCCAAATGTGGATTACGCCCTTGTCCCCTAACCCTGAGATCTGGTCCTCAGCACTCCCTCCGTCTCAGGATCTGGCTGTGTGAGTGCCTACAGCAGGGCTCCAAGAGACACTGCAGCAGCTGGTGCGGCCCGTAGCCTCCCAGCTTGTGGAAGGGCTTTTCTAAGGGAAGCTGGATGATGGCCAGTTCTAGAAGCTTGTGGAGAAAGCACATCATGGCAGCTGTTTCCTATTTGGATGCAAAAGGGCTCTGATCTCAACCTGTGGGAGTCACCAGGCAGAGGAGGAAAGGAATGTTCTCCTTGTTCTTCCAAGTCAAAACCAAACCTAGGGTGTGACGAGCAGAACACGTAGGCCAGAAAGTCTGCGCTGCTGTGATCAAAACCATTGCTCAACAGGCAACAATACATACGAAGCCACAGCAGAGTAGATCCTAGAAAATATACCATTAATCCAAACAAACTTCTTAGACTTTGTGAGAAACCCCAAGCCAGCTGGTAGCACGCATGCTCTTATCACTGGACTCATTTAATGGATGTATCTGAGGGATTTTAGAGAGCTCATCAGTTGTATTTGAGATTGGCTCTGAAGAGAAACAGCAGGTCTTTGGCCCACCCACTGGTCTCAAATTTGCTACGGAGGAGGGAGAGAAGAGAGAGCTGACCCAGCAGTGGCATCTACTCGTAGGCCCTGCAGTTCAGCAACAAGACAGGCTAACAACTTCAGCACAAAATGACATCCTTATTGCAAACATGGGAGCCCATTTCCCTTTGTACAATTTTCATGGCACTAACAAGTTGCCTGCTGACTCGAGCGTGCTTTTGAGTTAATCCTGCAGGCTCTGAAATCTGTGTGTCATATACAAGACACACCATAAGCCTGAACCACTTGAGCACTGTTCTTCCCACTCGCCCAATTTACCAGTTCAAGCCTGAGAATAGTCTTCCCAGCTCATTTCCTCATTAGCACAACAGTCTGCCAAGGATCAAACAGCAGCGGCAGGGGTTGGCGCCAGGTTCACTGCCTCAAGTCCCTATTCAGAGACCTCAGAACATTAAATCAAGCCGTCTGGGTGTTCAACAAGTTCCTGAAGCCCGAGCAATGCATCCAGCAAACCGGAGGCAGGAAAGCAGGGAAAAAAGGAGTAACAGAAACATCCTCTAGCAGGAAAAAGGAGAAAACTGGGCTTCATCTCTTCTCAGGGAGAGCTTAACTGGGCAAAGTGACTTCCACCCACAGTTAAATCACTCCAGCTTTTCACACCTCTTTGAAACCACACAATTACCTCCTGCTTCCGGCTTGGCTGCTTCTAAGAGAAACGACCCCAAATACTGCGCAAGCTGCAGTATAACCCAAGCCTGCCCTTTGCTCCCTTCCATCCAGCGGTCTCGCCAGACACCAGCAGAGCACCTCCACCACAGAAGGGGCTGCTCTTCCCTTGGGTGTCCAGCTCCAACTCTCCCATCTCCTTCCCCAGGCTGCCCTGAAGATCCTGCAGTCAAGTAGCCCTAACAGGAGGTCACACTTCACTGAGTACCACAGCTCAGGATGGAGGCCAGCACTGATGAGTCTTTCCCAGAATGGTCTCCAGTTCATTTCAGAACAGGTCAGAGCAGCCAGTCTGGATCCCTCCACCTCCATAGAGCCAGCCTCACCCCCGGGAAGAGTCACCTCCCTTTTCCTTAGGTAAATGACTCCACTGTGCTTTCTATGTATCACCAGGGAATTCTGTAGATGCCTCTTTTTCCACCACCAGCCCAGACATTTTTGATACCGCATTCAGAAACGGAATTTCCATCAGTTCCTGCAGTAACAAGCGAGTCCAGCCAAGTGTGAAGCAGGTCACTCTTCTCTTCCACAGCTTTTCACGCCATGTGTTTTATGTCAAGACCGTGACGAGAGCTGGCCTCAGGGGACGCTTGGGGAAGGCAGCTGCAGCAGCCGTCGCTTGTACGCAGCATCGCCGCGCGCTCCTCTGCGCTGACTCAAGGTCCCTTTGCGGCAGCACGAGCCAACATACATCTGCCCCGCAGCAGGCGCCCGGTTCCTCCCATACGATCCAGGAGGACCACGAGCCAGAGATTTATGTACTCCGCAATTTTTATGTGCTCTCAAGAAGGCTGCGGAGGGAAAACTCCGCCACTCACAAAAGCCTCCATCTGCGAGTTTATTTATCCATGCTGGGAAAGCTGTTTATTCTGTTGCAGGGTGGAAACTACACTGGGATCATGGCTTAATTGTATTGTTTGTCGAATTAATTGCTCTGTTTGATCGGCCTCTCTTCCACAGTGCTTGGGGAATGAGACGCTTTTGCTGAAAGGTGGGAAGGGAGATGGTTGAAGCTGTTTTCTCTTGGAAAGGGGAAGGGTTTTAGCAAAGGAGGGTGTTGTGGGGGCAGCATATGAGCTGCCCATTGCAAATATTGGTGTGTTTGGCGAGACTATGCATGTTGGGCATGGGGCACCAGCCAAAGGCAGAGAAGCATATGAATCAGTAGGATACTGGCTTGGGTTCTGGGTTATTTTTCCAGTAGACAAGCGCATTAACAAAGTCCCCTGGGCTCTAACTGCGGCCCTGATCATTAATCTGGCAGTCTGGTGGCCTCTGGGTGGCCTGTAACCCACACTTCAGTGCTGAGAATGAAGATCATGGATTTTCCAGGTCACCTGATGTATTGCGGGATCCAGAACAGACTAGAGCTCAGCAATATTTTTGTACTGGAACATTTTTCCCCTCATTTTCATTCCCAGCCTTTTTTTTTCTCTCCTGCTTTTTACATTTTGACAGCAAATATCCAGCTCAAATGAAGTCTTGTTGCATTTCACACACTTTTTTTTTTTTCCACTTTCACAGTCACGACACTCAACTTTTTAGGTTTTGTTCCTGCCTCTCCCACTTCCCATACACGCTTCCTTCTGCCTGGTGGCCTTTGGATGTAACACAATAACTGGTGGCCACGTCTGACACGGCATTTCCCACACACACGTTGTCATTTCCCCTCTTCCTCTCCATAAAAACGTAATTGGCATTAAGACTCCTGATGCGCTGGGGTCATTGCTCTTCCAGCAACGCTTACCCAGGCGGGACATCTCTCCACAAGCCATTACAGCTCTACAGGCTGATCAACCCAACACAAGAACCAGGTGGGCGATGGTGTGGTCCGTCAGGTGACCATACAGCCCCCATGGCAGCCACAGGCCAAGACAGAGAGCAGCTTGATTTCCCCCACTAACTACACATAGTGTGGGGAACAGCTCAGGCTAAGAAGGTGAGATGGCTGGAAGACATTCTCCAGACCTGATTCTGCCCCTTTGCGTCCCCTCTGTGGACAGGGAATCTCCCTTCCACAGCAGAGCGTGCACTGCTGGAGACAGCAAGATGTTTCCATCAGCAGATCTCTCATGTCTGCGTCAGACCCATTCCTTGCTGATAAGGAAAGAATACTGTCTGTGTCTGTCCGGGTGCGTGTCTCGCTCTCGATTTCTCTTTTCTCCCTCATAAAGCTGTCAGGCCAAAAATAACATATTAGTGGAAGAACGGAATGTCAGGTGTAATATAATAACGCGATCAGGAGGCAGGGGGAGTGTGCGTGCCTGTCTGGCTGCCGCACCAGAGTATCGCTGCGATGGTGATAAATAGTTTCGGCTCAGAAATGCCTTTCACTCTTTCTTCACACCCTTTTCTCCCACTGCCCCACGTGTCCCCCTCAGACATAGAAAATAGGATGATAAATAGGAGAGAGTGTTTATTCAGCACCTTTCTGCTCCCAGATGCCACCTAGGTTTGACGATGCAGGCAAAGCACAGCCCCCCAAGCCAGAGACGGAAGACACAGGACCACGGGAACAGCCAGGCCACATCAGTTTACCGGTCAGGCTACCCCAGGCCTCATTGCTCACAGCAGATGACAGAGAAGAGGCACACAAAATGAGGCAAGTACAAACAGCCCTTCCCACAGCGCACGCTCCAGCTTCCAGCAGGCCACATTTTAGGGATGTGCAAGGATGGAAAGAGCCTCATGCATCCCCTTATACTTCACAGCCCTACTTCCCATGGGCTAGTCTAAGCCCTCTATGAACCTGAAGCCAAACTGGGCATTAAGAGTTAGTTGTGTTTCATCGACACCGTGGTACCGCACCGGGGAACGAGGAACTCCTCGAGAGATGATGTCTTCCAGAGCTAGGCCATGGCTCCAGGACACACCACCAGCAACGGTGCAGGTTAGTGGTGTCACAGGGTCTTTGGAGGCTCTCATGCAACCTGCCTTGCTCGTTGTGGTGGAGGGAAGCCCACTTGGCCTTGTGGAGGTCCAAGCAAGGTGAACAGCCATGTATGGAGGGCTGTACCCGAATCTACCTCCTCGTCCTCTCTGCCCCTTTACCAGTAAGTCCTTTCCCTCTGGTGCAACACCCTACACAGGCTGTCCCTGCACTGGTCAAGGACCAATGCTGTTGCAATGTAAGGCCCTGCCAGGACTCAGCAGGTCCACACTGGACTGGCTGCTTGGCTAAGCTGCCACGACATCTCCACACACAGCCACTGCCCAAGTTGTAGCTTGTCCAGGCCACGGACACATTCCACCGATTCTTGCACAGTCCCTGAACAGCTACAGGAGAGAGGACCCAACAGAGCAGCTCTCCCCAGTAGAAGGGCATGAAATAGTGACAGCTTCATTCACTACTGCAACTCACCCCTAAAGCTCACTTTCTGCTAGCTGTGCTGCGCAATGTAGGTCCTGCCAACCAGTGCCGCTACGTTGCTCTGACCTGCTCCAAGGTCTTTGTGGGGGTCCGCAGTGCTGTGTCCTTCAAGCCAAGCAATGGCACAGGGCTGCACTGTCATTTCAGTCCCCTCACCTCTTGGGCAAAGCATTCAGGCATCTGCTCGGGCATACACAGGTAGAGGTGAGAGGTCAGTGCCTTGTAAGAAAATCCTCCCTTCCTTCAATGGCTTTACCAACCATTTTCTTACTTTCACTATTTTATTCTCCAGTCCAAAGGAACAGCTCCTATTTTCTAAGCCTATAGCTAGTTCTAGATTTGAAGGCCAGGAGGGCCTGATGTTACTCTCTGGCCTGTTTAAGCCATGCCTGGCAGAATGTCCTCCATGAAAACCAGTGTCTTACGCTGGAGCTACAGCGTATCTTTTAGGTAGGTATCCAACACTGCCTGAACAATTTCCTGTGAAGGATAACTAACCCCCTCCCTTGGTAATCTGTTCCAGCATTTAAGCACTTTTTCTGCAAAGGGTAAGAAAAAGAAACAGATGAAGAACAAGATGTGTCTTGCTCCCACAGAGATGTCTGCTGGCTTCAGCTTGAACCAGTGGGTCGCATTTGGGCATCAGCTACTAAAGAGCCCTCAGGTACCAGGAGCCTCTCGCATGCCTTCTACACTTCAGGAAATGGCAGTGAGTATTTCAGCATTTTCCAAGGAAGAACCCCAGGGCACAACACTATCACATTTCACAGTAGTGCAGATTTTCCATCCCCAAGCTCTGCCTCGAACGATGACATTAATTGAAATGATGGCAGAAGCGTCAGGGCTGAGATCCAGCTCCGTGACCTGCTCTGAGAGTAGACTTCGGCACGGCTGGTGCAGACCTGCTGGCTCTCAACCTGCTGCTGAGATGTTCCTCTTTGCTATTAAATATTCTCCCTCCTGCCCATTCCCTTCCACTTCCTCCATCCCGTCACCACAAATCCAGGACCAGAGGACCTGACAGGCAGCAGTAGGCCCAGGGCCATCTTGTCCAGTATCCAATTTGGCCAAGTGCCAGCCTGAAGCAGAAGATTCCTGCAGACAGCACATATGCAAATCAGGTCTCCTCCTGCGGTCTCTAATAGCCCAAAACTGATTTAACTCTTTGAACACAGATTGTAAAATCCCTTTCAAAATGTGTGTTACTGTTCCAAAAATTCTGTCCACTTCTGATATGCAAACACAGACCCAGCCTCCTTAAAAAACTTGCCAAGTTCTTGATTTTAATAGAATCCAGTAACACTGTATCGCACAGCCTAAATGGAAAGGTGCAAAGCATTTCCTTTAGCAATTGCTAATTAATTCGATGACTGGTCCCTTCCATTCTGTTTTCTATACTACTTGTTTTCAACCAATACTACTAGTTTTCAACCCGCTCAGTTGTTGCAGATGCCTAAGGTACCCGTGAAGAGTAATGAAGCAATAAAATCGCTGTGATGATTCTTCAATTAGCTGTACGAGGATGCGCACCATCGCCGGAAAACGTTTCATTGCCTAATGAGAGCTAATGATCCTGTACCTGGGGGACTCTGCTTTCTGATCAAAAGAATCCAATCAAAACCTCTGCAAATTTCTGATTAAGCCAGACAAAGAAGGGGAGGAAGGGACCAAGTTGGATGCTGAACAGATAATAAAATTCGATTCCACTCTTCCGTCCTAGGAAATGGTGAATGTAATAGGCATGACTAAGCAGCTGTGAGGGAAGACATGGACAAATTTGTAAAGCAAAGGGGAGTTTAAAGTTCATCTCATTTTCCCCCTCTGCATCATCTCCAATCATATGATGATTTAAAGGCCACCTTTCCCTCTGTGGGAAGTTGGTGAGACGGGGTGCGATTCAGTTTTGCATATCAAATACGATGGGAGAAGGAGAAAGGCCAGGAGGGACTAGCTGAACCATCACGTGCCTTTGGCACTGTTAAATATGTATTGCTTTTCCCAGGTCTTCAGGGTACAAGAAAAAAATAATGGCACGGTGGCATTTTCCCTCTAAGCTTATAAATGGCAAGACCACACCTTTTGCTGCTGGGGCCCTAGCCAAAATAAATCCTGATTCAGCCAACGCCAGCCTCATGAGATGCTGGTCTGCCCAGAGAAACCCCCGTGGAAACCAAATGACAATCCTGTGGTTTGCCAGAAGCTGCCACTCATTCCTACGGCATGTCCAGCTCACTGGGAAACGGTCATGCTGCTGTTGGCTTAGACCTTTCCAAAAGGATTAACCCCATCTCTGTTATAGCATTCAGAGATGGCATCTGGACCACACCATTCTGAAGGAATAGCAAAGAAGTTGTCCTAGAAGTGGTAGAGGAAAGAATCAAAGCAGCACATAGCACTAACTGGGCATCCTTCGCCTGCTCTTCCGATTCCTCAATAGACAACTTCTTCTAGACAGTGTCTAACTCCAAGACTTCAGGTCAGTGAGTGGCCACAGTGGCAGTGACCCACGAGAACGGAGCTACGTAGTGGAGAAAACAGTGGTGGCAAGTTGTCTGCAGCAGCACGAAGGTCTGGAAAGCTGTTTCCAGCCAGATGTGCTGACAAAAGTGCAAATTAAAGCACTTAGCTCCACTTCTCCTTCCCCTCCCATGACGGGTTTCTCCTATTAGCGGGCACCGTCCCAGGCAGGGGATCGCGCATCAGGCCTGAGCACAGTCCTACACACTGCTGGAGCCGCCAAGCCCTGGCTGCGCACAGTGGCCTGAACCAGCCGAGGCCCCATTGCCCCACAGATGCCCTGGCCTGCCCAGGGCTTTCCTCTGCAGGACACTGGGAAGGCGCTGGTGCTCCACCGGCAGGGCAATGCCAGGAGCACGACACGGGAAAGATGGGCTCACGCACCCCGGCTCTGCACACTTGTACCCTCCAGTTCAATAAAATGTCATAAAAGCAGAGACATTTTACAATAAACACAAATAGATCAATAGCATTAGAGCTGCTCTTAATAGCTGCCTCAGGCTTTTCATACTACACCTTCAAAAATGTCCAGTAGTGAGTAATTAATGAGCAAACCAAGTAATTAGTTTCTTGATTTTTTCTCAAAACTAGAATTCACCGAAAGAACTTGGAGCTTTACTGGTGCTACATAGCAAATTAATTCAGTAAATGCTGATATTACAAGTCTGGGCTGCCCGTTAAAAAACAACACTGCTGTAGAGTCCGTCTTTCCTTGCTGTCTCATGTAACCCTTTCCACGCCTCTCCAGCTCCCTGCGGGAAAGCAAGCGAACCCTACGTCACTCTGCATAGCAATCTAGAATGATTTTACCAAGGGTGATTTTGGGCCAGGCAGTAGTGGGATAATTTGTCTTAGGGGAGATCCTAGGAGCTCAGGCTTCCTGTGCACACAGACAGTAAGCGAGGGAAACTCTCACCTTATGCATTTATCATTGCTACAGACAACAGGTAGGAGGGAAAACAGGAGCATGGGGACTTGTCCGAGATCCTCCCCAAAGTCCTACATGGAGTCATAATGGATAGGAACATCTTGGGTTCAGTCCGCTGTCTACGGACAAGCAAGGGATGGGCTAGGAGAGCATCCCTTATAGAAGATACCTCTTGAGGAGCTCGCTGCCCAGCTGTCCTCCCTGCAGAACAAATGGGAAGAATTCCAGCTGTGCCCAGACATCTTCATTTTCTCCACATTTTAGGAGGTCAGCTAGCCTCTCCTGATGCTGCGAGACTATCCCAGAAACGTAACTCCACCTAGGGCATCACTTCTTCCAACACTGCACTGTCAGATTCGGCCCAGACCCAAAAGGGATCACCCACAAAGCACCTTGCTCAAGAACAGTCTCACACAGCCGAGATGAAAAACTGAGCACCCCCTCCTCTGGTTCCAGAGCCATCTCCCTGCTCAGCTGAGCACCGTGCTACTCCTTAGTGCTACATACTTACCATGTTTCAGGTTTCAAGTCAGCAAGTCAGCAGGTTTCAAGTCAAGGCAGTTGATGCCTTCTGCATCACGTCACCAACATCATAGGAGGAGTTGTTAGCAGGGCTCTTCCATGGACAGAAACTGGAGGCACAGAACCCAGGGATGCCAGACCTACATCCTTTTTCGTGCTCTGGAGAGAAAGATGCACAAAACCAGAGTAACTCCTTGAAGCCATCTGAATTTGGCCAAAATGACCACATTTATCCCAGAACTTTACATGGGAAGAGGGATGTGAATTTGGTCTTCAAAGACCTCTGGCCTTCATCATTTGGCCCTTTATTAATAATCACTCCGAGGCATCTTGAACACTGTATCTGAGGCCAAACTATTTAAATTATCCTAGACTTCAATCATCTGCAGTGCGAGATGCTAATAAAACGAGTGCTGTAATTGTGTGTGCTTGTGCATACATGTGTATGTGTCGGCATGAGAAAGAACACAAGTCAATAAGCAAATTGCTGAAGTAATCCTTCCATCTCTACCAGTAACGAATTATTGTTTCCCCGCTCCCAAGAGCATGGCTCTAGTTTGGGAGCTTAACATTCAGTCTGACATGGACCTCCAGTATGCTCTTTTAATCCCTTTAGCACAGCGACAACTCACACCAAACCCCTCAGGCAGAGGAAGCACTGCATTTCTTTCCCATCTTGCCATTATCATATTTTTAATTGGCTGGGAATATCTTCCGCTATTGTCAAAACAAATTCTGCTAAATCACTGCTGCAGCTTAGACTGCGGGAGCCGGGAGAGAGGAGCCAAGAAAATCCACCTGCAAATGAAGATTTCTCGGGGTGAACATATAGCGGGGAGGGGTGGGAGCAATGTCAGCCCATGCCCATTCTGCAGTCCTCTCCGTAAGAGCAGGCCTGAGGACAGCAACTGCAACTGCCTCGGAGGCTTTAATGCAGAGCAGATGATTAAAAGCTGCAAACAGAGACGAATCTGCTGACTTGATTGGAGGGGCTGTGAGAAGGAAACAGAAATGACTACAGTAAGAAGGATATAAAAAGAAAATACAGTGGCAAGAGTCCATCAAGAAGTTCAGAGGCCAATGGTGGAGGGAGATGGAGTTTGGAGGATGAAGAACAAATAACCAGGGTTATAGAGAAATCAATTTTCAGAGCGTGAAAAGCAGAAGGCTCTGCAATGGAGACCCTGTCACAGGGAATGCGGCGAGAGGAGGAGGCAGAGGAGAAGCAAAGGGAAATACTGTACAAGTTATGCTAATGCTTGCAAGCACCTGACACACGTTATGTGCTTTCTTCTGGCCTTGTCCCCCCTCTCTCCTCCCAGAGGAAAACGGGATTTTGACAAAGTCCAAACTTTATGCAAATAATCCCAGTCCTCCATTGCTCGCTTTTTGTTTTCAAGAAAATGTTTTCCTTTTTGACCATGAGAAAAAAAAAAAGGCAAAGCACTCTCTTCCTAAATAAACATTTTTCAGAAAAACGTGCTTGAAAACAAACCAAGCCAAAGCTATTGGAAAGGGGGTGGGTGGCAGGTTTTGACCCAGCGCTCTCTTCCCCACGCCATGAGTCTCTCAAGGTAAATGCTCAGCATGACCAGAAGAAAATGCAATACAGCCCTGAGCAATTTCTTTTCATCCATCTTCGCAGCTGAGGTCAAGATGGAAAAACCTACTCATTCTTGCAGGCTGGGAAGTTAGGCCGGGGGAAAAACTATTTAAATATATTCCAACCTTTAAGCACACAGGGAATCCCACTGCAGTCAACGAGACAAGTGACATATGGAAATCTATCCTGTGCTGAAGCAGTCTGCTGAACAGAGCCTAGGTAGGGTGACAAGGAGGAGATGACACCAATCTAAACAGGACTCTCCGTGCACCGGGAAGAGCTGAGATGGAGACATCAGGGCTCCCCGGGCACGTTCCAGCTCTGAGGGATGGTACTGGGCCACCTCTTGACTTGGTTTCCACCCTGAACACATCAACCAAAGCAGAGGGAAGGTCATCTTTCTCAACAAAAGGCCTAGCTTTGCCCCCAAGGAAAAACAGGGGTTACGGAAGGTCAAACTGCAGCAGTTATTTGTTGTCTGCTCTGCTAGACACTCCTCCTTGCAGTCGAGGCTTACTGTTAGATCAGGGCACAGTCGCTGTTTCTTAACAAGCTGCGAGGGGAAAGCAAAATCCTGATTTCATTCACACAGTTAAATAGGAAAAAGCAAATACAGAGAGAACCTGGCAGTGCAGCTAGGAGGATTATCTTTAAGCACAGAGGCTCCAGCGTATCGGGTGCTTAAAGTCAAGAGAGGGCTGGCTTTGGTGTGTTGGAGAGGCCTTTTTTGCACCAGCGTTGTTTAGTATAAAATGAGATCAAAATAAATCAGCAATGTACAGGGTTTCTATGAAAGAAGGTGACACACCTTGCTCCATAAAGGCACCGAATGGCTCTGGCTCCTAGGGGAGACTGCATGCAAGTTGCTGCCACCAGCCTTTTCTATCAAGTTAATTCCTCTGCCCTTTTATTATGATGGGCAGCCCATATGCTCGTTTGCAGCTTCGTACAACAAGGGCTATACACAATAATCTGGGCTGGGGGAACACTAAATATCCCTCCTCTGGAGCTAGGCAACATTATGCAGCAATATGGGAAACAACTCAGGATATGACCCTTGGTAAAGCAGAGTCCCCATGCCATGAGCCACGCCCACCATGGAGCATCTGCACCGCACTGAAATATTCGCGCGAGAGCTATAAAATATAGGGATAACTCTCCTAATGGCTCCAGCATTTAAAGGCTGATTAGCATTGCTTCTAATATTGCTGGGCCAGGGACTGAAGTGGCACGAGGCATCTGGCCCAGCATTTAAGTGCGGGTGTCAAAGGAGCTGCTACTAGACCCGGTGGCAGGGGGGCAGAGGCAAAGCTCCTTCCTCTTGGCTTCATCCCCGGGCCATCAACAGGCCTGGGGGCAGCATGTGCACTGGAGACGGGACTCCTGCCCCTGGGGCAACAGGGACAGAGCTGCAGCTCAGCTCGACATACAGAGTCCTGCTAAGGCCACTGCGTTAATATTAGGGCAAGTTGTGCAACCAGAAATGTGAACAGCTCCTACTGAGTCACACAGGTCTCCGTTGCCCTTGTCCATCGAGGGCAGCCACAGAGGGAAGTGTAGCACTGACATTTTTGCATATGCTAGGGTAAGGCACACCTTGCACACACCTGCTCATGAACCAGTGAGTTTTCCCAAGCGCCAGATCAATGCCCTCACGTTTGCTGCTACTCATCTCTAAATGCAATGAATGGACATGATTATAGCTGCTTTAAAGCCTAGAAAGCTAGAAAGACAAGAAGAGGCACAAGGCAAGCAACGCAACCGGGCTCAGTCATGCAAAGTGCTGCAGAGCCACATAACTCACCTCCAGCAATACAGACAAACAATAAAACATCCTAGTGCAGCACAGATGATATTTGCCACCAGCTGACATATAACCCAGACAAGCTTCTCATCCAGTTTGCCAAGTCCCAGAATGAAAACAAGTAAGTCAGTACATTACTGGACAAAAAAAAAGGCCAGATCTGCTTCTTCGCAGAGTTTCCTGGAATAAGGACGTGATTTCATCCACAGCTGCATCACAAAGTGGCCAGCGTGTGCCCTGCAGCAACAAACTTAATACCCCATCATCAAAACTGCAGACTTATCTTTGGAGGGTCTCTCCATCCTGGAAATTTGTGCGGCTGAGCCTGGCAGCCTTCCCACGCCCCACCTGCCCAGACACGTCTGCTCCGCAGCACAGCAGCCAAGAGCACGAGCAGGTGGATTCGGTTTGAAGTGCTGCGACTGCCTGGAGGGGATCTCCCATGCAGGAGCCCCTTCCTCCCCACGACAGAGAGCCGTGGCCACGGAGCTGAAAGGAGCCGGGGTGGGTGCATCTCTCAGAGGGCACCGTTGGGGGAGCAACAGAACGAGAACCTGAACAAAAAGCTCACGCTCGAGGTTTCTGGTTGAGATTTTTAGCCAAATCCAAAGCTCGGCTGCTAATGCTGGGTCCAAGCTCTTAGAAATTGAATCCCTCGGCTGAAGCTGAGCACAGAGCAAGAGTGGCCAAACCCATCAGCCTGAATTTCCAGAGCAGGGGAAGCAAATCCTTGCCGCTTCCCTGACTTGGGCTGCGTCCTGATCCCGTGGAAGAGGTGAGCGCAGCCCACCCTGCTTTGGTGGCCACCACACACAAGGAGCCGGTCTGCCTCCCCACACAGAGGAAAGTCCCATCCCATCCCTAGCCTGTCCCTTCCACATCCTTCACCATGGCCAAGACTTGAGCAACAAGGAGACCTGGGAGTCGAGTCCCATAAACATCCACCTCCACCCATCTCCAAACACAGATCCTTACCATACTGATGGGATCCTTCTCTGCCTCTTATCGCTAGCTGGCAGAGCTAATGTCTGAGCACTGCTCCGGACCTTGCAAGGGAGGCTGGAGACAGAAGAGATGGTCCTTTTTTTCCCATAAAAGCTTCAATGCACTTGGAGGTTTCAGCTTGTTCAAAAATGGCAGGAAAACAGCTGCTGTTGCACTGTTTCATGTATCTGGCTCCTTGACCCAGGCCAAATTGGAAAATGTAACAGCGTGCAGGGTTTCTTAATAATAATTTTTATTCTTTCCTTAACCTCTTCTTATACTCCCCAGAGATTCATGTTTGGTTCACATTTTAGGCAAAAGTTTGATTACTTATCATTTCTAGTGCCAGGCCCTGATTTTATATCCAGAAAACGCCCTGCCTCAGCACCCCTCCTGCACGGTAGCCAAGGATCGGGGTGTGAATGGTATCTGGTTTTAGCTTGGCAAAGCTGCAATAAGGCTAAAAAACAAGCTAAGAGCATGTGTCCCAGATGAATCCCACCAGGTAGGTCATGGAGAGAAACACACAGAGAGACCAATGAAGGGCAGGGGGTCCATCCTTCTGATGTGTGCTGCTCTTCCCTAGCTCTGCCTAATGGGAATGTATGCCCAATTCCTCTAGGTGCAACTAGGTGAAATACAAATACTGAAAGGCCCCAAGAATAAATACACAGGGCAGACTTGCATTTTCTAATCCACAAGTTTTCACTTTGGGTTTTATTCAGTATTTCTATACCTTGCTCATTTCTACTCTGAAATACGGCTCCTACTGAGAGGCTTCAGAAAGAGGTTTTTCTTGCACTGGAGAAAACACCAGGTTGACAGCCCTATGGAGAAATTCTCTGCGAACGGGAAGAGCAAAGGAACCCCGCTGCCAGCCCAACACATTATTTTAGCTCCACCACAGAGATCCAGGTCTCAGAGGAAATGATTGGTACCCAGACACGCCTGAGGATCTCAGCTGAGATACCCACAGAGTAAATATGACAACTGCTGCGCACCTAACCTCTTCCCCAACTACCTCTGCTGCATGCACTGTGGTTGAGTTCTGCCCAATCCTGCCGCCACACGCTCTTCCGTAACTTCTCCATCTCCTTTTTGCAGTCTAGGCTACAGTTTCTGCTTTCTGCAGCTCTAAAACTTGGCTCCTGCCCCCATGACTTACATTTCCAAACAAGTCACCTCCTGTCTTGATCTCAGCTTCCCAAACCATTTGGGAATTAGTCTGTGCTCTGACCATAGTAATTGTGCCATAATTTGCTTTCTTCCACCTTACAAAGCCAGGGCAGTCTTAAAATGATTTTCTGCACTCCCTGCCTGCAAACTAGAGGAGGTCAGATTTACCCAGCTAGCTTTAGGCACCAGGCCAAAGGCGTCCTGTATATAACTTGATGGAGACAGGCAGCACTAGCCCACAACACAGCCACCTCAGGCTTAAATCACTCTGACGATGAGACCCTGGAGCAATTGCCTCCTAATTTCAGGCGATGTGTTGAACCCAGCACACTGTGTGTATAAACCAAGAGGAAGCAGTGCCTCTCACGCTGCTGCCTGTGCTCAAGTCCCAAAGGACCTGACCTGCCATTTCTCCATAAAGCCAACACTTCCGTTCAAGCTGTAGCACTTTCTACTTTGAGGTCAAGGTTTGATCAACACCATGTTGACCAAGACGGCACCTGTCACCATCATGCTGCAGACAACTAAAATGAAATAAACCTTCTGAATCTCTAATATGGATGCAGGGCTAAAATTCATAACTCTGGAGCCTGAGACAGGCTCCCCTCCTTTCCCAAACTGCTGAATGCTAAATCTTCCCATATCTGCCATGTCCATCATCCAGACTGTGAGCTTCAGCCGCTAGAGATCTGTTTCCTATAAATTTTTTGCACAGCGCCTACAATGTGTGTAGTCTCTCGAAAATAATGATTGGAGGTTGGATAGAGGAGAACAAACAGTTCAGATGAATAGTTTATCTGATGAATTTAGCCTCTTTTCCTGTTCCTGCAATATCAGGTGGACACATCCAATTTCCTCAAATGCATTTGTTGTTTGAGTTTATTTGACAAATACTTCCCCAAACAATCGCTTCTACATTCACTTAGCAAATATTTAAAATATGAACTGCACTGCTCAGTAAATCCCCTGGCATTGCACTATTCTCCACTTGAGCAGAAAAGTTAGGTTTTTTCCCCAATATAATTATTTCTGCATTTCAAATTCAATTTTTGCCAGATTTCCTTGTTGTATTGATAACACAAGATGATTTGGTGGCGCTTATTAGGAAAGGAGCCAGTCAGCTGTCCTCTGATGAAATCGAATTTTGCTGGAAAGCAATAATCCATTGAAGCAGACACATTTCATCAGAACCACCTCACAGCCAAATGACTTTCGGCAGCTCAAGGAAGGATGCCTGTAAGACCTCTGCTTGGATTTCTGCTCTGGGAAATCCCTGCTTGTTGTTTTCCCAGGTTCTGGTCACGCATTTGTGTCAGCTGCCTGTCAGCTCTGCATCTTCAGCAGAAAACTGGGAAGCTCTGGTACAGCCAACCTTCTTTGAGCTGGGCAAGTCCTACGACAGGCACAGGTTTACAAGGAGAGACGGAGGGGCACAGGAAAACCTAAGGGATCAAGAATAAAGGTGTTTCCAGTATCCTTCTCACTTCTTATCTCCCATCTTGCTCAGGAAACTGTATCTAGAGAGAAGAGGCTGCAACAACCACAGGAAGGGAATGAGTGATCAGGACTAGTGATTTTCCCCTATGGCTTTAATACAGACCCCGACACAGAGTCCAGGCTTACACATCTGGGCTACCTTTGCCCCTGCATCAAGGGACCTTCTTAATTGCTCTGAGCAACCTTGCTAGATACGCACCTTGGCTAGATATGCCTGACTGACCAAATAACCTCCTGTGACAGAATGACTGGATTCATGGATGAAGGAAGAGGACTAGACATCCTTTACCAGTGTTTTAGCAATGCTTTCAACACTGTCTGTCCACTCTATTCTTGTATTTTATTTAGGATGTTATGGTCTGGACAGCGGCCAACTAGATGGGTAAGAGAATGGCTGGATGGTCAGGCTCAGAAAATCATGGTTAATGGGTTGTATTCTACTTGGAGGCCAAGAACGAAGTGGCGTACCAGAGGGTTTATTGTGAGACCTGCCTGCCTAACATCTTTACCAGGGACTGGGAAAGGTGCAGGAGTGCACTCTCACCAAGTCTGCATGTGACATCAACATGGGCAAATGGAAAGTCCTGCCCAGGATGGGGGGACCCTTTGCAGTGATGCAGGCTAGGGACACACCAGCTGGGGAGAAGCTCTGAGAAAAAGACCCTGGGGGTTTTGGCGAACAGTGAGCCGAGTGTGAGCCAGCAGCGTGCCCCAATAGCAAAGAGGGCCAACAGCATCTTGGGCTGTAATACAGGACCACGGCCAGGAAATTGAGGGAAGAGATTACCTCACTCTACTCAGCACTCTTAGACCACATCTAGATATTGTGTCCACTTCTGCCCCCCCATACAAGCAAGACACTGACAAACCGAAGAAAGTTCAGCACAGGCCACGAGGACAGGCAGGGGGCTGGAGCACTTGCCCCATAAGGAGCAGTCCAGGCAGCTGGGCTTAGGGGGACTGAACAGCAGCTTCCAAGGACCTATGTGGAGATTCCCGAAAAGACAGAGCCAGGCTCTTTACAGTGGGGCACAGCGCAAAGGTGAGAAACAACAGAGAAATTGAAACGAGAGGTGTCAAGTGACGTAAGTGAGTGTCCCCATGAGGACAGCCAAGCAGCAGAGCAGGCTGAGCAGAGAGGCTGTACAGGTCCCATCCTTGGAGGTTTTCAGACCTGCCTAGGTCTGAAAGATAAAGCCCTCAGTGCCCTGGTCTGATCTCATAGCCAGTCTCCTGTGAGCAGAAAATTGCACTGGAGACTTCGCAAAGTCCTTTCCCAACTGAGCTATTCCAGCCCATGATCCTAGGAACCCCCTTACCAGTACAGGTAAAGGTAACAAAAATGATGGTTACACAGAGCAGCAATGGAGCTTGAGCATGTCTTTGTAAGACCTAGTTTCTAGAATTTCCTGTTCATGAGAAAATTTGAAAAGAATTGCATTTCAGTCCAAACTGGACCAAAACCAACTTTAAAAAAGTGCTGGGGGACCACAATCCTGCATTTCAGCAAGCTCAGCTACTAAGACACCTCATTTTTGACTGAAAGTAAATCAATTTCCAGGCCCCATGATTACAAAGAAAAACTCAAGAGGTGGGTCTTTAAGAGTTCAACCAGAACCAGAAGGCAAAAAGAAAGAAATCATAATTCATTATTCATCAAAATCTTCTCCAATCTGTTCTAAGACTATCTCAGGATATTTCAGTGCTGCAGGTATCAACAGTGGGGAAAAAAAATCTGCAAATGTGACTTTGAAATTTGCTTTTCATGAATTTTTTTTGCCAGTAAAGATCTCAAGGTTTGAATGTTCTTGGAAAGGTACCAGAGAAAGGTTTTGACCAAGCAAAATCACTTCAGAATTCAAACAAATGTCACCAGGACCCAATTTTGCTTTTGTCACCCAGCTCTGAAAAACAGCTGAGCAGTTACGAAGAGGGCAGTAAAAGAACAAATGCTTCATTAAAGCTGTTTTTCAGACGTAAGAACAACAGACATTATAAACCTATTACTGGAAACAGAGTCTTTTCCGCTCTTTACTCACACGAGAGCCCTTGAATGCAACACTGTGTTGGACAGCAGTTCTTCATACTCCTGTTATTTATTTGTGCTGCAGCGCAACTCTGAGGGATGTGACGAGGACAACCCATCTTCCTAAGGTGGGTACCAACACAGGAGGGAGAGGCTTCACATCCCCACTCCAAATGCCCATCCACTGTCATGCTCAGCAAAAAAGATAGGAACGCACCAGGCAGGCATCAGAAAAAAAGAAATACACAGGCTTTTCTGAGACTCCTTCCCCTCAGAATAAGTTTTTTCATTAAAAAAAAGGCCAGGTGGCAGCTCTGGTAGGGTTTTTTTCTGTTGTTAGTTTTTTTAACCTTCTACCCAACAATGTCAAACATCCACAGCACCAAGTAAGGAGAGAGACAGTAATGTGGTTTTAACTCATAGCTCCAGGGCTAGGGCTCAGTTCAGATGCAGGTCCATCTTCCTCGCCTCAACAGGAGCTAAAACATCAGCAACCATGTTTCAACAGAGCTCTTCTGAGTTGGGCCGCCTCGCAGCCCTCCTCCTGCATGCGGGACTGCTGGCCCAGCAGGGACCAGCACTCACGCCTCCAGCAAGCACCCAGCTCTTCGGCTACGAGGCTCCTGATCGGAACATACCCAAACTTTCAGGGAGATGTTTATCTGAAAACAGCTTCCAGCAGCCCTTCTCTGGGTCTGAGAGAAATAAAAGCAACAGGACTTAAGAGGTCTGAGGAGGGCCTTTTCCAATCCGTTCTCCCTGGGCAAGGCGGTTTTTGTAAGATGCCTTGGAGAAGCTGGGCTCCAAGGGACTGCAATTGCTCCTGTATATCCTTTAATCCCTAGCTCCAGCTCATACTCAGCCTGCTTTGCAAAATACTCCTTAATGGACTGGCTCACTCCGGCTACATGCTTTATATCTCTTTAGTGCTATGAGCAGACGGAGTCCAGGGACAGCAAGATTTATATTTCTTGCTTGATCTGCAGCTTGGCTGGGTGGAAGTAAAAAAACAAGAGTGGGCTAGGAAATGGCATCATAAGCGCATCTCCCTGGTGGGCTTTGGGGCCCCTGCATCCTACCTGGGTAGCATTTGCAGTCGTCGGTTTTAATCCCATGCCTTCCTTCCCAAATGAGGAGAAGAAGGCCCAGAGGGATGGTCCTCCTCTCTACACTGCCTGATGGATGGGAGGGAGTTTCCAGAAGTGCAGCGAGATACTGAGCTAGTGAACTTTGTACATCAGGGCCGATTTATACTGGCAGATAATCTGGCCCAGACCATTTCCTTCAGGGGATGCAAAAGAAAACCAGGAAATGCTTCTGACCTCTGAGGGCTTTAAAGAGAGAGAAAATGAGACAGAGGTATGAAAGGAAACAGCAGGACTGACAAGGGCTGAGGAAGGAGAAGCACAAGAGGCTCCTAAACTCCCTGCCCTTCTTTGCATTTAATGGAATCGAAGGGGAAAAGGAAAAGTGGGAGGGGAAAGGAATTACAATGAATGCAAACCCTTCCCTATTAATTAATTACACCTCTATATTTTGTGAAAAAGCGGTTAGAAATCTACGTCTGCTCAGCTTGGAGTGCAACCCTGGCACTTGCTCCAGCCGTTCCCACCCCTCCTTGCCTGTGCGTGGGGATAATTAATCCATTATGGGGTGGAACATTCACTGCTCTGCTGTAAAAAAGAGATCTATTTCTCCTTTGCTTTTCCCCTCCTCCCCAAAGAGACATCTGAAACATATCATGTAATAAATGTTTCTTGGATGGAAGGAGCGGTATTGTTCTCTGGCTGTGGAAACAATTCCATCGGTGGGGCCAGCCAGCGCTGAGCAAGGCCGGATACTTCACTCAGCAGCTCTTATGATATCCTGTATGACAGGGTGGCCTCCAAAAGCCACGTTTTATGCTATCCCCTTTGAAAAGCAGCACTCAGAAGAGGGCAGGATGGACTGGCTCAGCAGAAGGAGACGAGCTCATGCTGCTCTCCAGGCTTGGAGCTGGCCTTCCTCCTGCGAAGGGACATTCCCAGAACACAGCCACCAGCTTGGCTGGCCGGAGGTCACAGCTCTGGGCACGTATTCATGGAGCTACCCAACACACAGTGAGACTGGCCATGGGCACACCAGCCCCAGGGCCTCCAGGACCAAGGAGATGACCCCGAGTCCATCTCTTGTCCATCCACAATCCCAATTCCAGGCCACCGCAATTCACACAGCCTTTCCCAACACATCCTGCTGGTGCATGACAGCGAGTTGGGAGCAGCCACTGCACACAATTCAGGGCAAGGATCACACTTTTTACACACATTACCCTTTCAGTTCAACACACACTCCTCTGAGCCTCTGATCCAGGGGACCCAGAAATGCACTGCAGTGGATTTGCAGTTTCCAGCTATAATTGGACTGATCTCCCTCCAGCAAGTACTGTGATTTTTATATTCCTTGCCAGCCTGCCACTGAATCTGGATAAGATATTTCACCTTTACATACCTTTTTCGTCTTCCCTGCATGCCTGCTACCCTGTCAGAAGGGCAGGAGCTCTCTGCTGTGCTCAAGTCACACCCAGCACACAGACAGCTTCATCACGGTATGGATTTCTATTAGCTCCCTAACTAAAAAAAACAAGCATACTGTGCCCCTTTGCTGATATTTAAGAGGAACAAAACAAGCTATTGCGTTAGAAGTTTCTCAGAAAGGATCAGGTGGGTTGTGAGTTACCTGCATAAAACCCTTTTTTCCGTGGTAATCTGGTGCATTCAAAGCACAGTAATTGCAGGAGCAAGATCAAAACTGCCCAGCGCTGACCTCGTCCCTGATCCCCAGCATCCCATTTGTCAGAGACGTTTCTTACTTCTGCTGACATCCAAATACTCTTGGCACAAAGGAGATACTGACGTTTATTCCTGAACTGCCACATTTCGGGAGCTCTGGCTAAGATTACTGTTACACAGGAAGAGCGAAGGGACCCCACTCCTTAGTGAAGTGACAGGCTGTCTTCTACACTGTATCAGTCTAGATTAGACTTGGGTCACTTCCTTTCTTCATTTCCCCGGCTGATTTTTTTCAGACTCTTCCAAAGAAACACTTGAGCACAGTACAATGTTCTTGATTGCAACCAGAACTGGCTGAAAAATGCTGAACAAATGGAAAGAAATTTTTCTGTTTCATTCTTTTCTCAAAACATTTCCAGGGTTTTAGGTCAGTACTTGCAACTTTGAAAGACCCCTAGGTTCCACTATACAAGGGCAAAAGCTTTTTCCACCAAGTCAGCAGCATTTCAAAAGTCTGCAAGTTGAGCTTATGGCCACAAAATGACTTTTGTGTCTATCACAGAGGGCTCTTCTATGTTCTCACCAAGACTCCTCTCACACCGGTGTCCTTGCCGTGGAAAACAGCCTGCCTCTCCTTTAGCACATCCTATGAGCAGATCCCAAAGCTCTTTATAAGTGCAGCTAGCAACATTAATCATATCTTCCTCATGGGGAAACTGAGGCACCGGGTGGCACCGACTACCTCAAGGTCACCCGCAGACTAGCAGCAGAAGCAGGTCGAGATCTGCCGGCACCCAAGGCCCCACACAGAGCTCTGCGTGGTACACCGTAACGTGGGCCCGACTGCCTCCTACGCACCAGCCTCCACACCTACCTTCAAACTGCAGAACACACACCAGACAACCAGTGTCCACCCTGCAACCACGCAGCGCTGCGGAGCTGGCTGACACTTATTTTTCCTTGATGAGATCGTCTGCTTTTGAGGATCTCACTGGCTGATTTCTGCTCCCAAGCACCTTATTCTGTGTCTCCCAGGAAGACAGCGTATTTCATTTTAAACAACAAGCAAAACAACCACCCACCCAAAATGCCCAGTCTTTCTGGCATAGGGGAGAGGGGTTTCCGCATTGCTCATTTTCTTCCATGTCGAATTAACACAAGCTAAACAATTTCCTTTCTTCCCCTGTACCCTTCTCCTCCAGGCTTTTTTCTCCTCCCCTCCCTTTTCTTTTCCATTTCAGTACCTCGAGCAGAAGGCCCTCTGAGGCACTAGCGACTTCAAAGACACCAGGTCCAATGTGTGGCAAGTGATAAAAACCTACACAGCTTGTGTTGGGCAAATTAAAATCCCCTCCAGAGCCACCGGCTCCTCAGTCCCAGCAGCACTATAATGAGATGTTAGAGCGAAGGGGAGGGGGACACAATGCAGAAGGGGAGATGTATTTAATGTATGCAAATTGACTAGCATGCAAATTGCCGCCGAGTTAAAAATAACACATGGCATGAGGAGTCCATTTTTTTAAACATTTGTTTATTCATTAGGGTAATATCTATTATCAACCTCCTCATTTCTTTCTGCGTTAAGTGCTCACTTTTCGGGAAGTTAGCTTTTTGCAGATTTTGTGGGTAACTGAGATTTCTCACTGATCTTAGCCACTGCACAGGAGCATTGGGTCCTTTTTCTTTTCTTTCCTTCCTCCATGCTCATATGTTGCAGGAATTAAAGTCACCTTTCCTCATACAGGAGAGATGCTCAGAGAAAACTGATGAATTTCAAGGACAAAAGCTAATTCAGCCAGCCAGAGGGGCTCCCGCTAACTGGAGCCTTCTCACGGCCTAGGCCAGAGCTGTGCAATATCTGCCCAGGGTGGGTTTGGCTCACGGTAGCAAAATTGCACTGAAGGCACAATGCCAGGCTCGGCTTTTGATAAATCGGCAGCGTAAACTCATCCTCCTCTCAGACAGAGGTCTGCAGGGCAGCTTTCCCTCTTGAAGGCTCTGCACACTTGTTGGAGCCATAATCATGCTGTTAAGCACAGGAAGAGTTACTGAGAGTGGCCGGTATGTCAGAGTGATCCTAGACAAATGATCTCAAGTCGAAACTGCTGCTAATCGCGCTTGGAGCTGCAAAGGAACAACTTGCACCATGTCAAACGAGAGGTGTTCTAAGGATCATACGCTTTCTAGACCACAGTTATAGATCAAGGAAGTCCTACCGCCTGGGAAGCCATTCAGAAAATAAAAATATTTGCTCTGTACGGTGTTTTGATACTGAGTCTTCCTGTTTGCAGCAGGTTTAGGAAGGATCCCAAGTGGGAATTACTGCTCTGCCACACATATCTAGAACAGTTCTTCCTTGCTAACCTTGCTAAAATAACCTTGCAGGGTTTAGACAGACAATGCCTTGAGAGATAAGAGGTGTGCTGGTATTTCTGCTGTATGGAAATTGTATTTTCACTGGACTGAGAGACAGAGGGAGACCCAATGAGCTGCAAAGGTCCTGCACAGAGCTTGTGTCAGAGCAGAGGACCAGCAACCAGACAGAAGCTACAGCAACCCCCAAACAAGATGATGAATATGGCAACACAGACAAAACTCAACCTTAACTGTAGCAACTGGAGCTGGATCAGAGCTGGTCTCAGCTGGACTGTTTCCAGGTCCTAGAGGAGCATGTTCTGGGGTTCTTTTTCTATTTCCATTTACTATTACTTAACCAACTTTGGCAATGTTACAATGTTAGTATAATCCCGAAGCACCTTCCAGTAAGCAGGATATCTGTTCCTTCACTGATCAACTCTGCCTCTCCCAGGAACCTTGCTCTCTTGTCCCATGTCTGAGAAGAACTGTAAAATTCATATGGAGCCTAAAAGGAGTCTAATTACAGCAATTAGCATTACTAATTTTGTTTCAGCTAGAATCTTAAATTGGTACCCAAACAGATATTCATACTATCAAGAACTGCACTCGCCATTCAAGGCAAAGAATGACAAAGAGGGATGCCACGCTGAGATGCCTGAGCAGCAAAGCGGGGTTCCCCTCTCAAAACACAACTTTGAGTGTCCATCGCCCGTTGGGAAGAGGCTGCTTCTCCTCAGCCCTGCCCAATAACTGAACATAGCCATGCAGAGGCAGGGAAGGAAATCCAGTTGTGTCAGCCGCAAGCGTGGATTTAAAGTGATTGGGTTAAACTGCATTAACCTCTGTGTAGACATGGTCACTCCGGATTCAAGCAGCCATTGCTCAGTTTAACGCAAGTCACTTCAATTTAACCTAATTCACTACCCAAGTACATAAGCTGAACCAAATAAAGGTTAATGACTGTGAACAAGTGCCTCCCCAGAGGACAGTGATCCATTCTGAGCTTACGGTTAAACTCAATGCAGATTAACATCCCACTGGCAGACACCATCTCTCATCCCTCCACCTAGATCTCCAGCTTGGAAGAACTACAGTATCAGAAGAGCCCAGCTAAATCCAGAGAGGGAGCAAGATACCCAAGGGTCAGGTGGTACCCCTTAAATATAGCAGCAGCAAAGATCACAAGTTGGGTCAGCAAAAACACATAGCTTCACTACACAATGTCTTACTTCCAGAATCTCTTACTTAAGCCAAGAAGTTTAAGAACCCCAATAAATGGGAAGAACATGGAACAGAGAGAACATGGTTCACATGGTCACTTCCCGCAGACACAGGTATGACAGAGAACCACACAGAGAAGTTCTCTCCAGCTGCCAGGCTGTGGCAAAACCAGGTTCAATCTGCTACGAAGAGGAAGCTGCTGGTCACACTGCAATGCTGGTGACCACTCTGCAACATCCATCTCCTTCACTGGGAAAGTCTGGAAGAGACAGGCTCTTCACCCATCGCACAGACGTGGCATTAGAGCAGCGAGATGTAGAACAAGCTCTGCAGGGATATGGATGATGGTAAATCAGAATCAAAACACAGGGCCAGCAGGAAGCATAACGGGATTAAACAAATCCATAGACAATAGAGCAATAAACAGAGTAAAGGGACAAGGCAGATATGCACCTTCTAACACCCCTCTTGCAACGACCATGGATGCCGAGAGGCACAAGGGGAGTGGACGGCAGAGAGGGGCCAGACTTGCACGCTTGCTCTGCAGGGCATCGACTACTGCTGCTGACAGAGGCAGGGTGCTGGGCAAGACGAATCGCTGATCTGGCTCCATGGGGCACTTCTCACGTCCTAAAGGGTCCAGCTTGCAGGCAGCTGCTGCCCATGTCCCCTTCGTCCCCTCTCCAAGCCTCCCAGCTCCTGGCCCGCACAGTCCCATTGCTGAGGCAGGCAGCAATCTCTCCTCCCCAGGAGAGGACAGAGGACACTCCTTACACAGTCCTGGCTGCTCTTTCCACTTCTGCTGAGTCAGATGTTTCTCTCATACATTCCCCAGGGAATTCCTCTCTCCCAGCCCCATGCTCTTCCACCCCCAATTTGTCATTGCCAGTGATATAGCCCCAGAGGTGACGGAGCGCTGGTGGCTATCTCTTTCTGTCATTGTGGGCTGAGGTGAATGATCCTGCCAGGTGGTGTATTTTTCCAAGGATGAATAGTGACTGAGCACGGCATGGCTCTGAATCTCAACGAGCTGCCACCGGGCTGCAAAGGTTCGCTGATGTTTTCCCAGTGTCAGTCACATACAAATAGATTATCCTGGCCAGCTTGAATCTCGTGGGCCCCTACTTCTCTCATTCATGAAGCTCCAGCAGCCACCAGTGAGAAAATGCAGGATTAGGAGAGCATTTAAACATGGTGCTCCACCTGCTCCCTTCACTGCACGCTCAGGTTGGAGCTACCCTCCTGAATGTCAGAGTTTCTCAAGAAGGTGGGGGGCACAGAGCTCACTTAATCACAAAGTTATTTAATGCAGCTTGCTCTCTGGGATATCAAACTAGTTTGTTCAGCAAACAGCTACCAGGTATCTACAAGACCTGTTGCTGACCTGCTGTGTGAAGACCACTCAGAATTGCTCATCAAATGTTTGCCCAAGAACTAAGTGCCCCCTGTTAGCTAAATCCTTCGCTACTTCCTTGACCTAACACATATCTAGCCATCCCGGACCAAGGACAGACTTCTCCACTCCTAGATGAGTATTTTTGTTCATTCAGCAGTGCCAGTGATTGCAGCAGGCACTGCAGCCTTGAGACTTGCAGGTTATAGAAGAGGGGCTGCTGAATTGGAGCTCATCTCACATTATCTAGCAGTATTAGGAATTCCTACATTCTCTCTTGTAAGGTTTCAGTTAGCATCACTGGAATTGCCTGGAAATATTCTCCACCAAACAGCACAAACTGGAAGGGTTTTGTAATTAACTGCATGGGAGAAGACAAAAATTCCCTGCTCTCCCCAGTCCTGCAAAAATGAGAGCTGCTAAGAAAGCAGCAGCAGCAAAGCCTGACATCAGAGCATGGGAGATGGGGCAGTCTTGGTGAAACATGCACTCAGCAGCACACTGAGCTCACCTTAATCATCTGGGGCACATCAGGTGGCTATTTTCATAAGGAGGAACACACCCAAAGGACCAAATAGCGGGGCCTGAAAATTAAGAGCCTTCACAGATCGAAGCACAGGAATATGCTCTGTAAAACCTCCAATGCTGCAGCAGCAGGCAGGGCTGTCAAACAGCTGGTGGAGCAAACCCAGGCATCTCTGGGCCTGCTGTTACCTGACCCGGGCATTTTAACTACGGCATTCTCTTCCAGATCCATTAATTCCTGCCAAATGCAGCAGCTCAGAAGAACGGCTGAGAGGAAACAATGCAGTTTGCTGATGCCCGTCACATACCGCAGCCCACGGGGAGTTCTCCGCAGGCCTTGAGCCCAACTCTCAGCTCCTGGATTCGAAGATGATCTTATTTTTGAAAGGATCTGCTCAGCCCATGGCCTTTTGCTCAGGATCATTAAGGTCACAGCTAAGAGAAGAACCCAGAATCATCCCAGTTGTCATTTTTTCAGCTCCCTACTGAAGCTGTTTCATCAGTGCTGCTCTGGTTTCAGGAGTCACTGCTCAGTTCAGCTCCCAGCTTTCCTTCCTGCTGTCCAAATACGGCCCTCCCACTATGGTGGGGAAATCAAGGTACCGCAGCAGTAATGAATTATTGCTCACAAAAAGTGAATTGCACCCTGAAGATCTAGGGGTAAGTGACCTCCATGAATATTGTTACACATTCTTCCTTTGAGGATGCTGTGTCTAAGCACCAGGGTTACACAACAAACCAGAGACTAATGCAGAGCAGAACAGAGTATTCCTAGGCCAGAATACAAAGCAGAACAGAGGCTACCTTGTCATGTCATCTACCCCTTTCCCACACATTTTAGAAAAAGCTTCCTTTTCCCAACTCCAGCCCCAGCTTTCAGGTCTGACTTTGCAAACACAACAGAGTTAAAGGCTTATACTGGGAGCTATCTTAACCGCCATCCTTTGCAAAAAAAGTGAAGTTCCTGGATAGTCAAATCCCAGGCAGACTTTCCAGCCAGCCCACACTCCTTCCCTCACCCCAGTTCAAGCAGGTCTAGCCAGGCAGAGTCACCTGGGAAATCCCTTACTGAAGCTCCGGCCAGCAGGGAGGTGGATACCTGTGAATTGCTGTTCTCTGCAGGTCTGTCCACACAACATATGGTAGCAATACTTAAAATCCTAGGAGCTAAAGCTCCAGGAAGTTGTCTTTCCCCAGAAGGTTGGAACTAGAAGCGCTTGGAACAGAAACACCGAATTCCTGTAATGGTGCTGGTTTACCTCTGAAATCTCTGGGCTTAACTCTGATGTCAACCACACTAGAAAATCTGCTCCTCTAGACCCGTGCTGGGGCTGAAAACCAAGCCTTAACACCTCCTGTTTGCATTGAGAGAGTTGCAGCAAGATTTACAGAGTTCCAATACTGGTAGTTCGGCAAACTATTAATTACTTTGACCCTTAGCAGGCACCAGGGAAGGCATTTTGGGTTTGAAATCATTGTCCCACCCTGCTTCAAAACGCAGCTTCAGCAAGAGATGTAGAGCCAAGACCAAGTGAGGAAACAGAATTGCTTCATGGGGTTTTGCATTATATCTTAACAGAAGGCAATTTATATAAGTCCTTCTCGGCATAATATCCTCGGTGCTTTACCCTGTTTATAAAACAGTTTGAAGGCCAGGCAAAAGCAGCTGCTATAGAATATTGTTTTCCTTTCAGAACAATATTTTCAAGGTCTTTCCATTGCACCCGCACAGCAGAGAACTATCTCCGAGAGACTGCTAGTAGGCATTCACATTTCTTTTCCTAAGTGGGCAAGAAATGAGGCATGATTAGCACTGGATAGGATGTGGAAGAGGGAAAAGCAAAAGAATTGTCTCTCTGGTCTGTGCAAGAAGGTACCAGGGAGAGGTGATGCACATTGCAGGGGAACAGAGGGAGGATTTCTGGCTGGAAGGAAGGTTTTGGGACAGCGGCTGGTGGGAGCACAGGTTAACTGGCTAGTCGATAAACCAAGAATAAGGCATGAATGCACTTGTATGTTTTCTTTTTTTAATAGCAAAGGGTAGAAAGTGCTCTTACGAATGTTGATAACAAAGGAGCTTGTATTTGTGGTGGCTGCTTCTGACCTGCTGACATTTCTGCATGTCCATGATTTGTACGCGGGGGCTGTCACTTTAAATTTGAATTTCCTGATTTTTCTGTCTCAGCAGTCTGATTCTTTTTGTTCATGCAGTATAAATATTTACAAACGTTAACTCTAGCCAACAAAGGCATTCTGTTCCAGAATCTTCTTTTTTTTGTTTGTTTAAAAACAGTTTTACAAATCGTTGCCTAACACTTTAATTTCTGCTATTAAAAAAGCAACACAGTAAAAAGATATAGGAACTAGAGAACAGACCATGATGTTGACAACGAACGTTAAAGGGGTTTTCAGCAATATGTTGGAAAATGGCTGATAACAGTTGCAGAAAAAACAAAGGATAATGGCATAGTAACTTCAGACAAGCACAGGTCGCCAATACATAGGAAATCCGTTTTCTCAGTAAACGGATGGCAGCTCAACACTTTCACCCAAGTGAACATGAGATCGTAAACAGACAGAGACGATGCAAGCCTAACACCCACTCAAGGCTTTGGCACCTCTTCTCCAGCCAGAGGAGCTGACTCCACGCTCTTCAAACATCTAGAAAGCTACAAACAAAAACTACGCCCAGGAAAGAAGCAACCAGCTCTCCATTTAACAAGCATTTGTCATCCCTAAGTACCCGGCAGCCCACACATGCAACGTTGTCTTGAAGTGCATTGCACTTCACTGGGCTTTCAAAGAGGGTTTAGCAAGCCCAGCTTGGGGGCAGCTGAGCAGAGGTCAGGGCAGACATCTGACTAAACACAGGCATCCAACACCAAGCGGAGGCTAGCCACAATAATGGTTTCTCTGCCTGGTATAGTACAGAGGGAGCGGTATTTTACAACACTATCCAGTGCTGGCAAGACCATTACTGCAACATTCTGCCCAGTTTTTGTATTCCTGCTCCAAAAAAAGGTGTCAAAATGGAAAGTTCAAACAATAGCTATAATAACATTTTAGGGTGTGAAAATTCAGCCTTAATGGGAGAGCCTTAAGGAGCTCAGTCAATTTAGTTTCCTAACAAGAAGGCAGTTTGATTCATACGTATACATTCCTACACAAAACAGTTTCTGATATTAGTGGCTCTTTAACCTTCCTAACTGCAATCCAACAGCTGGAGGCTGGAGTTTGAAATGCCCAAAAACACATATTAGGTGAAAATTGTTGCCATATGGAACTATGACATTTAAATGTCTTGCCAAGGGACACTCACATTATATTGAGTTTGGATGTCTTTCCAGAAGAGATGTTCCCATTCAGTTACAAGCGGTCAGCCATGTGCCCAGAATTCAGGGGTAACATCCTCCAGTTTGAATTATGCTGAAGCCAACATGGTACCACGCCAAACCGGACCCCTCACATTCATCTCTGCTAGGAACTCACAGCCTCACATCCTGGAAAGCGGGAGCAGAGGGACATGGTACATCTTTCCCCTCTCCCCACTCATTCCTCAACTCTGTGGAGGAGGTCAAATCAGATGCCCCCAATACTCCCCTCTTGCTTTTGTGAGATGTACTGTCAGGTGGTAGGATGGATTTGCCCCTGTGTGTGGTTGAAGGAAGACTACTTTCCACCTGTCCAGACACTTCACAAACAGTGTTTCCAGACAGCATTAAGCTGAGAGGCCAAGAGAGTCCTTCTGCTCACTGCAGTGTCCTCTCACGTGGTCCCCCCTGGTCCCCCATGCCAGAGCAGACCTCACTCAGCAGCCAGCCTGAAGATGACAGTGATAGTCTGATCTACCAGTTGCCTGGTGATCACCATCCCTACTACCTGCAGCTCTCCTACATCCAGCAATTGCCCACTGCGTTGTGACCATGGCTCTGATTTCCCCAAAGCCCCATCCCTCATCCATCACAGCTCCAGAGACAATACCAGAGGTAGAGGCAACTCATACCTTACAAAGGACTTATCAGTCAAGGTGAGAAGGTCCCCCAGACCACATAGCTGCACAAGACTGCTTTGCTCTCCGGTTGCTTGTCAGGAGAACACAAATCCAGAGGCAGGGACAGGGTCAGAGCTAAGCTGGTGTGGGACAGCAAAGGGAAATGCAGAAGGGGACGAAAGCTCTAGCATATTTGCACTACCATCACTCCCAGAAGGGAGCAGCCAGAATGGGCAACCTGGCAGCTCTAGTGGACAGAGAGATGGAGAGACAAGGCTCCGAGCAAAGAGATAAATATCGGCGATAGATGATGCATCGCGTACCCCCACACACAATATACAGCTGCTTGACTCTATTAGGTAGATGGATGGCAGGGAATTTAAGAAGAGAAATAGATTTTTTTGCTAAGCTAATTAGCTAAGAAGACTTGTCTGGAAACATGGGCCCCATTGTGTCTGAAGTCTGCTGACACACATCTTGGAGCAACATTTTTCTTCTCTGTTATTATTCTGCCTCCCAGAGCATCCTTCACAGACACAGAGAGGGGGAGGGTTATCCCCTGCAGCAAACCACTGGTCCCAAAGCCACCCAGCAAGATGTTTCATTTAGGTGGCTGAATAGTGATACTCTAAACACATGTGTATACACTTGTATAGATTTAATCTGTAAACACGTGTATACAATCTATACAATTTGTATCTATACAAATAGATAGATATAGATACACACATACATTTTATATATGCCTATACATATGTACACAGATACAGATATATTGATAGAGACATAAATTACATCAGTCTTCCAAAAATCTGCAAACCATCTCACAGTTTAGGGTCATCTCTCGCTTTACAGAATCACTTACAAATTACAGAAAATCTGTAATCACTCTGCAAATGATCTGTGGGATTTCTTTGGAGCCCTGAAACACAGTGACAGGTCTGGAGAGTAGACAGAATCTCAGTATAAGAAGGCTCGGAAAGACCGGCAGCGCACTAGGCAGTCAATTACAGGGGTATAGATGGTTCCCTTCTGACCCAGGGCATATGGGCTACATCCATACCCCAGAAGCTCTTGATCTGAAAAAAGTAGGGGGAGGTTTGATTGGAGTCTAAAAGAGCAAAGTTTGCAATGAAAACCAGTTTGCTGCTTCACATTAGACTGCCTCATAATTTAACAGAAAAACAAAGGGTACTTGACAAAACAGAAAGGCAGCAGATCTGAGACAAACTAAAGAAAAATACGCCTTCACCATGCACAGTCACTTCTGGAATCCACTGCCCCAGGAAATCATGGAGACGTGCACCAGTGGAATAGACATTTTAAGGAACTGGATAATTTTATGGGCATTAATAACATTTGCAGCTATGCAAGCTAATAAAATGTTACAAGGGTAATCAAACTTCATGCTTCGATGTGTAAGCTGATCACCTGTGAGCACTGGGAAGGAATTTCCTCTGCGGTGCTGTTGAGCTGAGCAAGTAGCCAGCTGCACCATGGGGGTTTTTAATCAGTGTCGCTGCTGCTGCTATGTCTTTGATTTGTTTCTTCCTCCTGCAGCAGCATGTGCTGGCACCCACCAAACAAACTAAGCCCACATTAGTGAGAGTTTTGCTGTCAACTTCCTAAGGCTTGCTGGTATGGTCTTGAGACAACCTATCTGCCACAATCTGAAAGGCATATTGTCTTCAGCTGGGACCATCGTTCCTATGTGCTTATGTCCCAGCAAGCAGGCTTACCCCAAGATCAACCTGCACTTCCAGGACTATGGATCCCACATGTACTCTTTATTGCTTCCATACTGCATGAGTTGCATTGACTAACAAAGCACTGGCTCTTCAGTTAATGCTGCTCAGGTCCATACTACAAAAGAGCTCCAAGGAACTGCAAGCTAAGCTGGGCAGCTTTGGAGTTATCTTTACCAATTCAGAACTACCCAACCGCTTATTTATAACATACAAGCGGCAACCCTGGTATTTTCAGTGTTTGCCAGTCCTGAAGTTAATGCCCCAGTAATTAATGAACTGACAGAAAATGCTGCAATCTGCTTCCACAGGCTTTGTAGAAATGACAGACTTTGCTCCTGTGTCTACCCTCATGCTAGAGGGAATCCAGATACAATTCAACCAGCTGGAGGAGAGTCTTGAAAGGATGATGGAACATAGCGAAAGCGTCAAAATAATCCTACCATTTAAAAATAACCAGTGCACAGGTCTGCAGACAGAAGTCCACAGGGCTGAAGAGGACTGCTGTGTGCTGTCAGGCACTTGGCGGAAGAACACAAAAGGCATGAGGAGGCTAGAAATCAAGGAGGAGAGACCTGTTCCAGGAGCCTTCGCTGTCCAAAAGAGGAGAGAGGGACTAGATTAGGAAAACATCTGCTCCGGGCTCTTTGCTGGCTCACTGCGGGCAGGCCCGCAGCAGTCTGGTGTGCTCTCATGTGAAGCACCAGCTTCGGGAATACAGCATTGCAGCCCCCTGCCTCACCCCCCTCCCTCCAGCATGGTTAGAAACCACACTTATCACCATGGCAACCAAATACCAAAGCAAATAGTTCACTAAATAATCCGAACAGCCTAGACTGAGACCTGGTTTTGCTGCTTTTGTTCCGTCTGGTCCTGGGAGCGCTTTTTCTTCGGTCCCAGAGCCAGTGGTCTTTCCTTTTTTCAGCCTTTCTTGGGAGAGGCAACACATGCTTCTCCGGGACAGGAGAAAAACATCAGAATAAAGAAGTGCATCACTTTTGATGCAGGCTCTTTTGTATTCGCGGATTTTTCATGTGAACATGAGCTGGTGTGCTCTAATGACTGCCAGGAGAATTGGCCAATTAATGCAGCTACACATACATCTTGGCCCATAATCTCAATTCCCAGGTGATACTCGCTCTCCTTCCTACTTGTTCTTAGAGAACATCAGCCTAATATTATTATTCCGGGAAAGAGGAGGAAAGGACCCAGGGATTACAAGTGCAGCGCTTCCCATGGCACCCCTCTGAAAAGGCAGCTGTATTTTAAGCAAGAGCCAGTCACTCCTTCATCCCCTGACAGTCATCCAAACCCTGAGAGGAAGCTACAGGCCACAAAATTCATGCTTTTTTGAGTAAACTGCACCTGAGAACAACACTTGCTGCCCTCCAAAGACCCTACCAAATTACACTCCCTCCTCAGAAGTACCAACAGATGGCCCAGAATATGATATGCCCCAAGAAAGCAATAAGGTCCCACATCAGGACAGGAAAGCGCTTTAAATCACAGCCATAAGGGAAGAAAGAGATTAAGTGAAAAGCAGAACCCAATGATTAAGCACTGTGATCAGAGACAGGTGCTGACAGAACAGCGTGCGATGTCGAACACATGAACCGCAGCGTGGTGACAGCACCTATGGGCCCAGATAGATTTTAAAATTATAGGCAATAAAGTATGACATCATAATGACGTCATGGAGAAATTTAATTCCTAGCTCAGAGGCTATCGGTTACTGTTTTATTTTAGTATCTGTCATTTCCTGCTGGAACGATGAGCAGAATCAATCATTTCCACGGGTCTTTATGCCCACTATAAATTTTGAACACTTATGTCTCGTAACCATCTTCTCGTATCCATACGAGTCCATCTGTCGGCTCATATGATTTTTCCTCAATATCCTGATTCTACAAAACCCATAAGCACACTTCAGGCATAATCACAGCAAATAAATGAAATTCATAGCCGTTATGAGTTCACAGGCATTTGGCTTTTGGGTTTTCAGATGCCCATCAGCTCCACACTTACTTTCGTTCACCGTCACGCTGACACAGATCGGTACACGACAGACTAGCCTTTCGACACTCGCATAACCTTTTAAAGTCATTTCAAAATCTGTTTTGACAAGCACTGCGAGACAGCTGCTTTAAGAAGATCGCCTGTCGCGGGCTGCCCATCTCCACCCCCCTTCCACCCACATGTGTAGCAGACCATGCTAATAAGAGTATTATTTTTACATATATGTAAAACATGCAGCACAGAGGCCAAGGTGAACGTGCTTTGTCAGTGAAGTTTAAGTGGGGGGGGAGGGTATTCCATTTTTATGAGTAGGTGATACTAATCCAACTACTTTCACAAATAAGATATGACTTACCTGGCCTTAGAGACAGACAGTTAACTCAGTCTTCATAAGACCTCCAGCAGCGATAAGGGACGGATTTTTCATTAGATTTTTGATAGACAAGGTATCCTTTGTCTCTCCCTCTCCTCTTTCTTATTTCACCTGTTCCTGTGAAAAACAAAGCACTGACACAACCTGAGAGATAACTCACAGAATTATCAGAATATATCAGACACCTCTTGACTGTGTCACTTCCAGTCATAAGCTAGGAAACTTCTCCATCGTGCTGAACTGCTCTTTCCAATTTCCTGCCCTCTATAATATTAGACTAGTCCAAACAAACCATCAGGTCTTCACTAGGTATCTTGGAAGTACAGAAATATCCTCGAATTTGCTCCCAACCCAGCTGCAAAATCAAATTCCCCACACGTATCAGGATAGTAGGACTGACTCATTTTCATCAATTCCAACTACACTTGTCTTGCTAATGGCTTACGGTTCCCATACAGAAAATTCATTACATACCGAAGTGATCCTTCTGTCTTATCAGTCTGATGGAGAAACGATTGCCAGTCACTTGGGACTTTCTAGATATCGTTGACTCATTTTCAAAATCCCTGGCCAGGATGCTTAATGGTAGTGCCTTTAAGGGAGTCCAAATGATAAGCATCAAACACCATATCAGGTTTTGACACATTTTTAACTGTTTGTTGGTGTATGGAATAACCTTGTTGATGCATAATTCCTGAAAATCACATCAATGTTTTGTCATAAAGTGTTGTAACTTCTACTAAGAGAAACCACAGTAACAGCATCAAGTGGATCACAACTCAGCGTAGAGTTCACTTCATTTTCAAGATATTTCATAAGATAGTCTTTACAGCACAATCTCAATTCATTACTTCTGCAGAAAGATCAAGGATAACACCAGGTTTTGGAGATGAAAGAACTTTGTAAGTCACCTTCTCCATTCTGACAGGCAATGAATAACCCCGAGAATAAAGCAACCGCATTCAAGAAGGGCTGTTGGACAAGTTAGTTTTGACAGAGTTTTGGGGAGGCTGTTGGTATTCAGAGAGGGCAAAGAGCTGCTAAAACTCGCCAGATAACAGCCCAATTCAATTCTCAAGTCTTGTAGTCACAAAATCACTGTATCATTTCAGATCTGCACCTTTGATTACTTGTAGGCCTTCTAGAAGTGTGACTTCGCACTAATATCCAGTGTTGAGAATGATAAAAAAAAGAACTAGTGAAATTTTTCTTAACCCAGTTGCTACATTCTTCATCAATATCATATGAGTAACAGATAATTTTAGGCAACTTCTGAAAGACAGCAGTCTGCTTGCAACACTCATCATGTTCAAGTTGTGACTATTCCTCTGAAACACTACTTTCCAAGGGCAGGTGCACTGAACAGTACCTCCCGTCAACACAAACTACATTGCATATGCTAACACACGCCACAGCTATACATATGCTAAGCAGAAGATTCCCCGCTCCAGGTATAACAGTGGGCAATAGATTGACTGTATTACATAAAAGTTGCTGTGGCTAGATACATAAATGTAACTGTGAGAGTGAAACATTCAAAGCTTATAGGCCACAGGGTTACAATTACTGATTTTATTGCTGCTTCAACTATCCTGACAGGCATTGAAATAAACTTCATGTACATGGCACGCACTCATCTAAAAATGCATTTTTTGTAGAAATTCCTCTAGGATGTCATTGTGCTATATATGGCTTGGTTTCGAGACCTCTCCAGACAGCAGCTCGGGCAAAAGATACAAGTCTTCCAGTTCACCAGGTTTCACACTTGTCATGATTAAGCCTGAATTCTGAACATTTTCTATACAGCGACTCCATGAATGAGATGGAGGAAGGCCCCTTGCCACTAAATGTTGGCTTAGCACGTGCAACACACACCAGCTCGATTGCTGCTGCAACCTTTTAACGCGAGGTGAGCAGCTCGCCGCTTTGTGCGGTAACCAAGTGAGCAGAACACATGTTGGGAGTGGGTAAGACAAGCTCAGTTTCCTTCCCTGGCTGCAGGGATCCAAAATTACCTCTCACATCACCCTGCAGCATTCCCTAAACACCGAGTTTCTCATTGCTCCAGACATTATACCTGTATTTGCCTCTATCTTCGATTCAGGATCTTCCTTTGGAGCCAGAACGGAAGCCCAGGAACTTCCCCTTGCTCCTGCTCTCCCTGTATCCCAGGCACTAAGCAGAGACAGGCATCCCACCTACCTACTGGTACCTTGAATCTCCATCCTCTTAGCACCGTGGCAAAGCCATGCCACGCCAGAAGACAAGGTGAGCTGAGGAGTCATTTAGTTACTCTAGTCCAGGGACCGAAGCCCTCCCAAATCTAAGGTTTCATCAATACGTTCCTGACACCAAAAAACACGGGCATCTCTCATAAGAGATCCTGGGTCCAAGTTCAGACTGGTTGCACTCCTAAAAGACAGAGTCCCAAGGTAATGGCCTCACCACATCGCTCTTTTCTCAAATATTTAGAAAAGGGATGCTATGACAGACATTTTAATTGGGAGCCATCACATCTACCCACAGAGCAGTGAAGAAAACAACCTGTGATGTTCTTCCATTTCTGTGCTAGGGTACCACAAATTACAGCTTGATTAATCTTTCCTGGAATCCATCACACATTTCCATAAGAATATGATCCTAGCTACTGTGCTATCCAGGCAACTTGAGGCCGTAAATAAAAAAACTAATTGGGGAAGGGGGGTGATGCTATTTCCTAATGTTAAAAATATCTGATGTTTCCAGGAAATAATGGTATAAATAGAAAATGAAACCAGTCCTCCTCCAAAAATATTTCATAATTACATGTCATAAAAATAATTAGGTTATGGTGAATTAGTACAAATGTTTACAACAAAATTGCCATGCAAAACATTATGGGTAATAACATGCTAATTGCTGTAGAAGCAAAAGCTGATTATGTTTCAGCAATATTAAAAGTTGCCAACTCGGCGCTTCTACCCAAGCTTCAGTATCTCTCTGCAGTATCTGGGGACACAAGGAAGGTTAGCGATGAGCAAAGGAGATGGCAGGTAGGCAGGCCTGAGTCCTGCTCTGCCTTGCTGTGTGGCAATTCCTAGAAAGCTCAAGCCAGGTAGCACCCAGGCAGCATGAAAGGAGGATGCCTGCATCAGTTCATGTTCCCTGGATGGAGCTTAGTGAGCAAGGAACAACTGCAGCACTTTGCATAAGCTGCAGTACAGTCACCCCTCCGTGTGCTACAAGGAGATTGAACATTTTTGGGGGGTCAGACAAGCAACAAATCAGAAGTACCCGCGCTAGCTCCTGCAAAGCCAGCTCAGATCCAGAGCGGCACAGCCACTCCTCTGCTAGCTTTGAGCCGGTTCCATGCAGAAACCGGCTGAGCATGTGCTATGCTCTGCGCAGGCAGCTCTGCCCAAAGGCAGGGAGCCAGCCTGTGCCCAGCCCGGCACCAGAGCCGACCTCCTAAGACCCCACAGCCTGAGCAGCGCCAGGCAGAGGCCCCACAATGTGCTGTAGGGACAGTGCTGACGCTGAGCTAACGCAGGCTGCTGGCCCTGAGCTCCCGGCAGGGCTGGTTAGATCATTCGGTCTCTGCTCAGCCTTCTCCAGCACGTCCCACAGGCCCCCACTAAGTACCCACTCAATTATCTGGCATATCCCAGCCCTGCCCTTGGCTTCGCGTGTAGGGCACATTCCTCCTGCTTCAGCTGCAAGCTGCCACGCCGCCTTCCCAGGTGGAGCCAGGACCCAGAGGGCCCCGAGGGCGATACCGCGGCTCACAGTGCAGGCCTGCCCATTCCCGTTTCTAGAGGATGCCCAGGATTACGAGGCCTGGCAGGGTACTGTATTCCTCTTTTGAGGCAATCCCACAGCCAAATGAGCAGAGAAGCGTGCATGTATCTGTATGCTGAGCAATGGTCTGCACAGACGAGTGGCTCTGAGCCCTGAATAACATTGATCATCCTCCATGTGCACCCATGCAGATCCTCAGGAAAATCCAACTTTCCTGCACCCAGGTAAAGGCCTCTAGCTAACCCCAGATGCTTGAGAACAGAATTTCTCCACTGTCTAAAGGACAGAAAGAAAAAACACAGAAGATCAAGTTGCTTTTGGCTCAGTTGTCTGTATTACGCAACCCTTCAGGGTTCCATAAAGATCAGGTCTACTGAACAGCCGCGGAGACTGGTCAAAATGAGACAGCCCTGTTCTGAAAAACCTACCACAGACACTGAGGTATCAGGAGGAGGATGAGAATGAGAAAGGAGGCATGGCGGGAGTCAGACGCAGAACGGCACGGAGGACCCAGCTCTTTTACGGACTCCACAGTCCACTCCACCCACCCTGCCTTCCAAGCAACCTTCACCACTCCTTCACTGTCAGCCTGAGACCCGTTTCATTTCTAAAGTAACTCCATTATTTAACTAAAAGTTAGGAATAAACACCAAGAGGAAGCAGGCAAAACTGCTTGCTCCCCGTGAACCGCTCCTGAGAACAGCAAATCAGAACCCTCTCACTTTTGCTAAAAAACAGAACCAGGATGAACATACAAAGGGGTTTTGAATTACGCCTTTCTTACTAAATAACAGCAAGAGTCACCACCACAGAACTCCTCACCTGTCTCTCAAAGGTGCAGTACCTCCAGCCATAGCCAGCGTCAGCATTTCCAATTCTCCAGGTTGGAACCTGTCCATCAGACCTTAGGCCTTCCTCACGCTGAATGCAATTAAATCAGGCCCAGAGTGGCAGCAGGTTTTATTGCCTCAATCTCAACAGCCCCATAGCATTTCCGCAGCCCTCTCCTGCCTGGAGCTGATTGGATTTCCTGCTGTATTTGGCAACAAGCTTTTATGGTTCCTTTAGGGCTGTGAGCCAATTTCACTTTGTGGGCACAAAGGTGCATGGCTTGTTCAAGAGTCAGGGCCTTACATACATACCCTGCTTTACTTTCTTAGTGAGGGTCAGCCCTATTCTGTCATTGCAGAAGTCTCACTTCGCACGGGAAGAGCCTCCTAAACTGTGCCCGTGCAGGAACACCAGCTCTTTCCCGGCCAAGGAGGTATCTGCATTCTGGCATCAGACTCCACATAATACGGGTACAGCGAGAGGGCATGCCAGTGTTGGAAACAAATTAGCATTCTGGGTAATCCTCGGGCTACTCTGATTTATACCAGAGGCTGATACATCCCAAAGCCCTCTTCGACTCCAAGCTCAGCAACAGTCATTCATAATCAAGCCACAGATATGTGACCTACAAGTTCTATAAGCCTCCCTCGTCACCTAGGCATTCCTGTTTAACTCAGTGAGTCAAATTCCAGCTGGCATAACTCAGCCAAGCTCCACAGAAACCAAAAGAGGAGAGAGGGGTGTAATCTGGTGAATAGTGAATTTGCTGAACAAGATATTTTGCAGAGCTTGAAGCTACTTACAAATTCATGCTGCATTTAATAAACAGTTCCCTCCCACTCCACCATGAGCCAAAAGGAAGAAGGGGTGAGGCAAATAATTTATTCAAAAATGCAAATGCTTACTCGCCACCTTCAGTTTTCCAGCATTCCTCCACTGTCTTCATGGCAGTCAGACCCCACAATGGACCCCAAACACCTTTCGGAGGTAACTAGGCACTGCTTGTCTCTAGCTGCATGAAGGACCTGAGACGGGACAGCAACCCCGAAGGCTGGAGTCCAAACACTACCAGTCTTAAGGAAGTCGTATGCTCACTCATCTGGATTCTTGATTATGGACATCCACAATGAACGCAGAGGGGTGACCAGAATGGGGCCTCCCAGAGAGCCCAAGCAGAGTCTCCCCTTCCCGTGGAAACCATTTTCTGCCACCAGAGGGACAGACCAGTCCCTGAGCTCGCAGATCTGAGGACTGCATGGAGCGGCAGCAGGCAGGTCTCCTGATGGCTCCGGGCACAAGTGACAGAGGGAGAGCAGAAAGTAAAGATGAAAATTCAGTATTTGCTTAATACCTTGACAAGTCATGAATCAAAACGAGCAAAATCACACCAGGGCTGCCAGCTGACCCCACTCATCTAGTAACTGCGCAGCCGTGGCATACGGCAGCATGCCGCTGACAAAATGCGCTGCACAAGGCAATGAGTGCCGGACTGGCACAGCCTCACTCACTCACATTGCAGGTGGCCTGTTTCTCTCCCTCCTGGCAATGGCAGTGAGCTTGCCCACGCATTTCTGATGGGTTTCTTGGAGCTGTCATGCTTGTGTTGTCTCCTTCCATCCCATTTACTACCATGTGCTCCCCATACACACACTCCCTTCCCAAGAAAAGATCAATTCTCCTTCTTGGAGCTGCAATTCATTCTCATTAAGGAAGCAGACACGTTGACATAACCTAGCTCAGACCACCCTTCACACTAGCTTTTTCCTAGCGGAACAGCTCTGGTTCCTCTTTTTGTTTTTTTAAGATAGTAACTGCTTTGTATTGGGTATGTTATTGGAGGTCCAGCATTGACACTGAGTGTGGGAGAACACTATCAGTGACTAAAACTAAAAGCAGGTATCGTGGCCTACTATGGCTTTGTGGCTGTCAGCGTCAGACACAGACACTCTGTGTTGCTGTCACCAAGCACTGGGGACAGGATGGGGTTGTCCAGGTTCTAGTCCTGCAGTTTGGGCAGGTGGGATCTATGTGACGCCCCACCGTAATGCACGTACCCAAGCAAAACTTCCTTCCCCCGGGCATCGTGGGCTGAATCCAACAGTGCTCTGCGCAGTACAAGTCTTTCTGCTGACACCACACACAGGCCATTCCTCTCCTGACCTCCGATCAATGGAGCGTGCTTGTTGTTTGTACAGGTGCACATCTGGAGCCTTAGCCCACAGCACTCTGTCTACATTTAACCTGAACGATTTTCCCTCCTGCTTTCAGGAAGAGCAGGGGCTGGCAAGGAAACCACCCAGAGCATTGCTAGCTTAAAACCAGACTGGCATGGGGCAATGCCATGAGGAGCTGAGCCTCAGGAGCCCCTTCAAGCCTTTCCAGAGCATTGGGCCTGGCTTAGCTACCAGAGAAACAGATGCACACTGCAGCCAGGGTAGAGAGGCCACAGAGGCAGGATGCCTTGCAGACAGCAGGCCATTCTCCACACGGAGCTCTCCTTCATGCAGCAGGACAGCAACCTGGGAAACCTGAGCACTTTCCTTCAGTGCATGTTGCCCCTTTCTCCTCCTAAAAGACAGCCTTTAACCTAGGTGGGAGCAGTGGTTGATGGAGCCAGTCCCTGCATTGTACATCTTTAACATTCCCAGGCCCAGATCTGGGCTTCTCTCTCAACAGCCACCAGAAAGACAGCAGTAAACTTTTCTCTGCTGCTCCCCTCCGATGCTTCTGCGCTGGCCTCAGAGCAGGCCTGCCACACACCTACTCTGACAGAAAAGCTCTGCTCAGGCCTCCGCCACCTTTTGATTTTCCTCCTATGAGCCTCCTCGCCTCCCTCTCCCCTCTGTAAGCTGCTACATAAGCTGGGTGGCCCCTTAACTGCAACACATCGGCCAGCTCTCCCCATTCCTTGCCTCCAAACAGGGCTAAGTATGTTACATTCACCCACATAGGACAAGAAAGCATGCTCTAGCTCAGCCAGCTATTTAATTACCACACATACATAAATGAGGCATGACCAACCATCTCCATCACCAATGGGCAACCAGAGGGTAACTGAACAGACCCCTGGCCATCAGGGGGCCAAGAGCCGCTTTTCCTGCCCACCATGTATTGCTTGCAAACTTGCGCTCCATTGAGCTCACGACCTTCACGGCTGACAGGTTTTTAAGGGTTCACTGAGCTAGGTGTGCTCCTGGGCTGGGAAGTGGTTTGCAGTTGTAACAGTTGCCGCCTGAAGGAGTGGCATTTTTTGCACCCTGCGGATTTCATCCTGGGAGATGAACAGAGCACCCAAACCGGGAGCCCGGTTCTCCAAGCTGCTGTTCCTTCCACCTTGCCTGCTGCTCAGTGTGCCCAACGCTTTCTAAAATGGATGCACGTGATCCAAGATTACTTAACAGAATTCTGGCCTAAGTATTTCTAGAGTTTGGGCACAGGTCTCCTAGACATTCAAACAAATTTTATCAGGTTCCTTATGGGTCACATTTGCCTGTCACCAGATATGGCTAATTACTGTCTAACCAGGAGCGCTCAGGAAAGTTTGTACATATCAGTTGAAGGTGTGAATTTAAAGTGGATTACTTCAAAGTTAACAAATCCCTACAGGGATGCTCTCATTCAGAATGGAAGTAACATTAATTGAGTTTACTGAATTCACTTCCAAAGCAAATTAAGATAAACTGGATTACATTTAAATGAGGGTGTTCACATAGGAATTTAATACAGTTTAACTAATCCTCTTTAAGAGAAAATTTGGCTTAAGCCCTTTAAGTGCCCCATACTCCAGTTTCTCCTGCAGTGGAGATTCTGAGTTTTACTTTGGAAAACTTCAGCTTCTTTGTCCCTTTTTTGGGGTGGGAAACAAGAAGCTTTCCAGAGACAGGAATTCCTCATGATCCTTTCAACAGTGCCTGGAGCTGAGACAATTGCTCTGACCATTACCAAGATGATGACCTCAGAGTGAAGGATCCCTACAGCAGGCAAAGCCCTTCTCCTGCGAGGCTCGGTGGACAGGCCTGACACCTGCCCAGAACAGTGGACATCTTTCCACGGACTTCAGCAGTGCCCTTCTAGCAGGCCCTTGCCTATCCCCTGCAGCGCCTCCTCATCCAGGCCTCCCAAGTTTGCAAATATTGAATGAAAGCAGCCACGGAAGTGAATTTTTTAAACAAAGCATTGTTTCTGACATTAATTCTAATGCTAGCCGTTCCACGGCTAATGAGACGCTTTGCTGGGAAGAGCCCCAGCAAGCAGTTCAAAGCCTGGCCTCTCCCTCCTGCTCAGCTTTGCAGTGTTAGAAGTTGTGTTTCACGGCACTGGAGCACTCCCATCTGCTGTGCCCCGTTCTTTATGCACTGAGTCACGCCGGTCAGCTCCCGGCAGAAAGCTGAGACAGAGGTAAACTAGTATTTGAAAACAAAGGAGGGCTCTCTCCATCCTAATTAGCGGCAGGTTGCAGAGTGCAGCGGCGGAAGGCGAAGGTCACTTCCCACAAGGCTTTGCTCAGGATTCCAAAACACCCACTTAATTCAAGCAGCTCAGCGGGCACAGTCAGCCTAGAGCAATTACGCTCCGCGGATTTCCCTAAGGAAGGTTTTAACAATGCAACTCTTAGAAAAAAGATTCCTGCAGGAGCTCTTTATTCTGCCACCTCAGAGCAGAAGGAAGTGCAGGCTACCCCGCTACTGACTTTCTTTGTGCCTCTGCACTGGGAGGCGAGCTTGGGGCTTGGTTTTTTTTCTTTTTAAAAAAAAGAAAAGAATAAGAGCAAATTTTAACATTTAAAAAACAAAGGCCAAAAAAACCGCGAACGCTAAGACCCTTTGTACTGAGTCTAATTCCCCCTGAACACTCCAGGTTCCCTTCCAGATGCTACCAGTGAGAATTAACCTTTAAAGGAACCATCTAAGCATGAACTCTAAGCATTCCTGGGAGATGCGGCTCTTCTGCTGGGCTACTGCTCAAGAGTTCAGATTATTCTGGCAAGTGATTTACTGCACCCCAGCCACCTCAGACAGACAGCTCCTTCAAAAGGTCAAAGCATCATTTTTAACCCGGACTGAAATTTCCTTTCTTTCTCTCAAAGGGCATCCAAGATTTTTGGGTGATGCCTGCCCACATTGCCCTTCCTACTCCCACCTCAAGGCTCTGTGAGGCAGTGACTGTCCCTTCAACAGGAGCCGCTCAGCTGCTGATGTCTTCTGCCAATGGAAGGAACATTTTCCAGGGCTGAGTAGAGGGTGCTCCATAGGAACCCAAGGGACTCTTCCTTCATCCCTTCCTACGTCTTCAGAAAGGCAAAGTTCATGGCAATTTTCAGTAGGAAATGAAGCCACGGGGATTTTTTCTTTTTTTAATCCCCTGGTAAACGAGAGATGTAAATACCACCTGGATCCCTCCTCAAAGGTTGCAGATACAAAATGTTGTCCAGACCCCTCTTCAGTGGTCCAGCCAACAGGAACTGGTCACTGTCATAAACTATATAGAGTCCACCCCAATCTGCTCTTTGATAGCGAAACACTCCAGACAGAAGCTCTGCAGGAGACAAAGTAGCAATAGGTTTAATGCAGTTGTCTTTTAATCATCAATAAAATACTTTTCAGAAGACAACATGCATTTCTTACCCTTTGACATACTACATGCTGTTGAGCAAGTATCTCCCAGCACCAGGGAATCTAACAGAGACCTGCTGCTTTCCAAGCGTGAGCCAACAGCTGAGCTGTACTGCTGGGTTGTACCACAAGCCCCAATAACCCATGCAAAATCCTTAAAAATGAAGTTCCCCCTTATTTCCTCTCCCAGCTACATCAACAGTAACTAACAGTCAGCACAATCATTACAGAGGTTTTCAACTGTTTCTAAGCAGCCTGTAAAACAGCCAGCAGCATTTGATGAGGCTCCAATGTGTCCTGCACTGCTAGATGCATTTGTGCATCTCAGCTCCACAAGCTGTTTCCAGTGAGCAGAGATTTGGTTACGTATTGGCACAGAGCTAAGGGCACCAGACTGACATGCACAAAATACGGGGCTCATCTGCGCACCGCTCCTTTTTGGTCACGTGCTCTAAAACCTTCGTCTACCTTGGCACAACTCTCAGCCTCAGATTGACTTTGCAGTCTGGGTGATTGGAGCTGAAAAAAGATTTTCCTATTGCTTGGGAGATGTTTGCCGGGTCCCTTCTGACAGCACTAAGAGGTGGTTTGAAAGGCAGGTTCAGCCAGGCCTGTCAGAAACAATGCAGTGATTCTCTAGGTTTGTTTTTTTACAGCTACAAACAGAGGCCACCAGCTCTGCTCCTGTTAAGGCCCAGCATAAATGCCAATCTCAAGTAGATTTGATTACACAGCAAAAAAGAACAGCATCACTCCACTCCCTGGAAAAGTCCAGAGACATATCAGATACATCCACCCATAACCAAAGCCAAGATGCAAAGGCACTACCTCCTTGCATGGAGGCTCCTGATGCAACTGCCTGTAAATCCCTCTCTGCTACTACACTTCCCACTGTGTTTGTCTGTTGTAACAGCACAGTTTCAGCAGGAATGCATCAGCCGGATAAGCCTTGAACTTCACCCCCTCCTTTCTGAGTTGGCATTACAGGCTACATCTGAACTGTAGTGTGGGAGTAATGGAGTTTCAGCTGCCTGCAAGGCACTGGGGATGTGCAGCTCTTCACCAAAGTGGTAACCCCGTCATGCCTCCATCATCCATATCAAAATGAGGAAGCATCCCATTTGCTCTCAGACTGCACTTCCAGTCACTCCTGGCTGCAACGCTGGCCACCGCTCCACTGATGAATCCCTCTGAGGCATCAGTCACTGCCTCTTCTTCTGTTGCTCAGGCTGGGCCTCTCTGCAAACACCTATTAAGCGATACAACCTACAGCAGGTCCACTATTTTCTTCCGAACCCTGGGCTTTGTCTTGGCTTACAGAATTTGCCTCCACCAACTGGTTTCTGCTAACGCTGCTTCTATACCTTGGTCTCTTTTTTGGGTTCTCTGTCACAGCCCCAGAGTCGGTGCAATGTCCAACCACCAGAAGCTTCAGTCTCGTCTGGGAAATTCCCTTCTAGGAGGCAAAATCCTAACCACTCTAGCGGAAATTAATTCAAGAGCTTCCCTCTGAGCTGTCTACCCCAGAGCTTGTTTTTAACCAGGAGCAGAACAGTGCTCTCCAGCCCAAGACCATACAAAGCTCTTCTACTCATTAGTGTTCCTTCTGGGTAAGAAAGTGTCACTCCCTGAGATTTTTTTGCTACAGAAGGGCAGGGCATCCCTCCTGTTTCTGTAACTGCTGAGACAGCTGAACAGTGCAATGTGTGATAAGGGCTCACGCACCCAAAGGGAATGGGAAGAAAGTAGCCCAGTCACTTGAAACTGTAGCAGAGGACACCAAGGGAATAAGCACCTACTGCGGTAGCTCCCCAGCCCACAAAGTAATACTCCTGTGCCTCTATCAGTCCAGGAGGCAGTTAGCTATAGCCAAGCATTCAGCACAGCCATTAGAACTGCAGCAGTGGCATCCACATGCTTTGCTCTTCACCTCCTCTCTCCATGTTAAATGTAAACTCTTAAAAACACCAAGTGCCTCAGAACTAGCAATCAGAGTTATCTCTCTCTACTCTTCTCCTGATGCTCACTGCTTGCAAAGCCAGAATGAAGAGCTGTTTACATCTCCTCTATTATTCCTCCACTCTTCCAGAGCCTCAGTTGTGAAGTTGTAACTGCTCCCTTCTTCTGCGTGGAACAATTTCTTCACTTGTTTTATTCTTGGTCCTGCATGTTGTTCAGAGATCACTCATGAGACCAGAAGCTGCTCTGAGACTGCTCTGTTCATCACAACACTTCTAAGCACTTGGCATGGTACCTGCCTAACAAAACCGCCAGTGTCAACACCGCTCACACTAGTGTTTTTAAGAAGTACAGCCCCTCACACCTACCAGGCTTAGGAGAGTGTAAAAACAGCACAATCAAGTTCACCTCCCTCCCTTCCCATATTACTAGAGCTGGGGAAGCTCTCCAGTGAACTTCTTCCAAGGACAGAGAGGGTGCTGGAATAGATGAGGCCGCTGCTCTGAATGCCAGCAAAGAGGAAGGAGTGCCCGGAGCATCCCTGCGCTGCATCGTCTAGGCACAGAGCCAAAGCCATTCCGGGGGATGCCTCGGACACGCCTGCCACACGCTCCACGAGCTCTCCGCAGTGATAAACACACACTCAGCGCAGAAAGTAGCACGGGAGCACGATCTGCTCTCCTGACGGAGAACGCTCCGCCTGCCTTCTCCGAAACCGCACATGGGAGGGGATCCCCTAAGCACGGTGCTCTGATGACCGACGAACAAGGACCCTGTGCAATCCTCCACTGTCGTGGGCCTTCATGTAACACCCCTTCCCGCCCCCGCCATGCGGCAATTAAACCTGCATTGACGAGGCTGGGGAAGATAAATGGTGTTTACTGGGATCGCTTTCCTGCATGCCAAACGTAAAACAAAATGCCAATCGATACAGCTGCCTCACCTGATGGTTTTATTTCTTTTATTTCCCCCCTCCCTGCTTTTAATTTTATTGTGAGCTGAAGCTATCGGTGGGGCTTGCACTGTGGTGATAAACCAACAGATTCACATTAACCTGCAGCCCATGGGCAAGAGCAAGAATTTGCCTTTTCTTTTTTCTTTTTTTTTTCTTTCTCCCCCACCTTTTTTTTTGAACTTTCCCTCTATCAATATTTGATGAGGGTAATTTCAAAGACTTGTTTAGTATGATCTCCACATAAGGAGTCCTTCAGAGTGTTTATCACGTTCGAGGTATAATTACATTCAAATCCTGAGACACTGTTGCTAGGGTTACAGCTGCTTGTGGTTGCTCCAGCTTTTGTGTATCTGGAGTTTCTCACCACCCCCCACATACACACACACCACGCTCTTTGCTCCTTTTGCTGGTAGGGGTAGGGGACTAAAGAGAAGGTGACTTCCAGGGAGGCAGATGGGCAGGTTATGGACACAGCAGTGGCCGGGGGGATCACACCAGATATCTCCCATCTAGAAGAAGAAATGAGCAGCATCATGTAGCAAATATGGGGGTCAAAATTCTGACAGTGCCCTGAGCAAGTCAGGAACAGGGCAGAGGGAGAGCTGAATGCTGCTGCCAAAATTTAGTAAGAATCTCAGTGGCTATGGAAGCCCCATGGAAGGGGCGACAACAACATCTGTCCTTCACCCCTTAAATCCCAAGTCAAGACAAAACCTAAAGAGTGGAGACACAAACGCCGAGCATAGTGCAGCTGTATTTCTCCAAGGAAAAGGGCCAACAGAGGCCTGTTCCACCACTGTGTCACCCTGAGACCTCCTCGCACTCTCAGTGTCCCATCTGCAAGGCAAGGGCCAACTGCACTGCCCTGCACCAGCACCTCCTGCCACAAGCTCAGCCAGTCTGATCAGGCCAAACAGAGGCAGAACTGAGGAGCACGTGAAGCCCAGGGACACCAGCTCCACGTGCACCCAAAGGCAAGAAGATGACACCGACTTCATCTTCATTTTTGTGATTATTCCCAGCATTATAGCATATAAACACTTTAGAAAGAGGTGAAGCTGGGCTATCAGCTGAAGCCCTGGGCTTGCACTACTGGCAACACAGCCAAGAGGAAGGGGCTGCCAGCTTTGGCTCCCTCCCTGCCTTCAGCAAGGAGCTCAGAAGCCCAGCTACAGTAGGACCATGTGATAAAGCCAGCTGCCACCACTGGAGCTGGAAGCAGGCTTGGCCCCTCTCTTAGCCAATGGCACAGACAGTCCCTAGGACTCTGACCTCAATGACAGTCTTCCTACTTAAATGCCCCCAAGACCCCACTATGCCGGAAGTTTTTAACCAGCCAGAAAGAGACATAAATCAGATTATTTCCACTGCAAGACCATGCCTTCTCCCTGCTGTGCCAGCTTCTTGGAGATCTATAGGTCAAATGGCACTCCTTAATGGGGCATTAATAACAATCATGGAAGTGGGAATCTAAAAAAAAGCCAAGCTCCTCTAGTGCCCAGGTTACACAGCTCTAATGCTGGAAGAAAGCTGCCCTGCCATATTTAACTCCCTTCATTGGCCTCAGTAAAGGCAGAACAGGCAGACACTCAGCTCTTTCTTTGCATTTCCTGGACAGTGTCAGTAAATGGTATTTTACATGTACAGCGAGGGATTGGAACTGAATTGCCTTTGTTCTATTTCCAATTTTAAATAATATGAACCTTCATACAATAGGCAGTGTTATCACTAATCCCCACAGTTGAGCCTGAAATAAGCTTACAAACCATGCAGCAGTCACTGTAGGAAGAACAATTATTATAACAAAGCGGGGGGGGGGGGGAAACAACCATGAGCTCCTTGGGTTATATGGAGGGTGAACATGATTGTTGTCAGTTCACAATAAAGGAAAAAAAAAAAAAACAACTGCAGTGTGAAGGCCTGGTAAAATATTTACAAATATTTCAATAATAGAAAAAGCTACCTGCTACAGTCAATGTGTTGTAAAACAAATCAAGATTGAAGCTATTGTTTACCCCTAAATCAGCTCTAATGCACTAGCAAATGTGATTATCAGCATTCTGTGGGGAATGAAAGCATCAGCATTCATTACAGGTGTGTTCAGTAAAGACTCTTTTGGCCACAGGTTCGTATGTAATTATTAAAATGCATCTTGTTAGCCTGCACTAAGCATGCAGCTAGTTCCAAATTTCTGGGCACCAGCATGCTGTATTTGCTTTAATTTATCATATGCATTTTATTTATTGCTTTACTGTGTGTCAGTGCCACAGTGCAGATGAGAAATCCCATCTCAAAGGCACCACATGTAACATAGTTTAGCATTTTATGTCACCAGTGCACTTGAAGCTGGCACATTCTTTGTTCCTAAGGGAAAGCCATACATCACGGACAAGCAACTGGAAAGCTAGCAGCCACAGTGGCTGTTCTCACTGAGCGCACTGTGTGGTGCGGGAAAGGACTAGCACAGAACCTGGATCCAGGTTCTGGATGCACACCAAGGGGGAAAGGCAGCAACGTAGGAATCATGACATCTTGTTACCTCTCTAAGGGCCAAACCAGACCACTGCTGGGCCACCCAGGGCAGTTATGCAAAAAAAAAAAAAAAAAACAGCAAAGACAGAGAATTTGCAGAAAAATAGAAGAAAAAGGAATAAAGAGGAGCCACAAGATGGTTTGCAGCATGCCCCATCTCACTTAGGAGAAAAATGAGGGCAACATCAAGCAAAAAATCCTGGAGCAACAGCGACAAAACCAGAGTCCGTGGCTTCTGAGGAGAGGATCTCTCATTTGGGCACAGCAGCAAGGGCAAGCTGTGCTTTAGATCTGAGAATCAAAGGGAGAAACATGGGCAGATACCAGAGTCACTGGGATCTAAACACCTTACCAAAATGCATGTTCCTATTTCCAACAAAGGGAGCCAGGCAGAGGCCTGGTCCTAAGAGTTTTCAAATATCTGGGATGGAGGATGAAGATACTGAGGTGAACTTCCTCAGCAGCACAAAGAGCACTGCTTTGTGGTCTTGCCTCAAAACACAGTGGTACAAAGGACACTGCTTATCAGAGGAAGGAAATGGGAACAAGATGACCAAAGAGCATGTCTGAGCATTCAAATTACAAGGAGGGCTTGTAGGGACAGGCTCTGACATTTAATGCCTCTGTTTGTAAACTGCTTGACATTCATGATAACAGAAGAAGTGCAGATAGGCAGCAAGGCCTTCTGTCTTTCTGGGAAAGCATGTGCACTGCTAAAAACAGCCTGGTTTTCCTGATTTGCTAGCTGGGTCCCTGGGAGATGCAAACGCAGAGAGCTGCCTGTGTTACTCCAGCACCTGAGGCATCCCTGGCATGGACTGAATTCACACTCCTGGGAAAGACATTTTATTTCCTTATGCCTCAGCTTTCCTTCCTGGAGGCTGGATCATCTATTCCACTTGCAGGCTCTAACGGACAAATGTTATTGCTTACAACACACCTGTGGAGCACCCAGCCCAAAAGAGCCAGGTCTTGATTTTGTCCGGGGCTCTGAAGAGCCATTATAGAAAAATAAAGTTCAACGCTCATTCCTCTCTTGGAAGGCTGTGCATTACAGAAGACTTGATGGAAACAATTTATTGTAAAAGGTATCTCACCTGAGACTACCTCAGGAATTTAAGGGAAGGAAACAATTAATAATTAGTGTCTTAGGTAGGCCTATGCTGGGCAGAAGCTAGAGCCTGAGAACAAGATTTAATACAGGACTCAGCTAAGAATGTATGTAGAAGCATATCCAGTTGACCATTTCCCTACTGCTCACGTAGGCCTTCCAAAGCCAGCCTGTTCTCTGCTACTGTTCTGACAGCCTACTGCCTTAAGACATCCTCGAAGCACTGGGCGATTGTTTTGGAAGCCCCATGTATTTTCTAACTTTTTGACTACATCATGAAACAGCACAGGAGCAGAATTCAGCTCTTGGAAGGCACCCTGCCAGGGTACAAACAGACTACCTGAAAACAGACTGCCTGAAGTTTCTTCCTAGAGAGGTCCTCACGGCAAATGCAACTGCTCACCCATTGCCCAGGCCAAGGCAAAACTGCTCTGGTCACCAGGGTTGTCTGCAAGGATTCACACTTGCCCATTAGCAAGTCTTGTTATTTAAGCTGCAGCCAGATTCTGAGCTGCTTTCTCAAGGCTCTTCTCTCCCACCCTGCCAGATAAAGGGGCACATCCTGCAGCTGCAGGCAGGGACCCATTCTCTCACATCTACCATGCTTCACAAAGATGCTCCTCAGGGGCCTGATACCTACTTGATTTCAGTGGGAATCTGTCACTTAAATCCATCTTCCAGGTCTGATCCTTGGGCTCTTTCCAAGAGTTCATCCTAGACATGTCTTGGACACTGTGTTTTAGGAACACTGCTCTTGCTGCTGCAAAACACACAGGGAGAGAATGAGACTTGGGAAGGGTGTCCTTAAAAAACCCAGTCTTCTTGAACGCCTGTCTGCTCCCCAGAGCGACCTCAGTTTAAAAGACAAGAGGAATTTGGTGAGTGCAACAACCACGTAACAGTTAGGCTAGTCAGTACTGGCCCATAATAGTACTGGCACCACATATGAATAAAAACATACTACTGCGACAGTATTAATGTATTGCCCAGCAAGGAGCAAGGACATGGGTGGTGGTAGGGAAGGGAGCAGAGCCAGAGGTCTCTGGAGTACAGCACAGATCCTTGTTCTCTAGCCCAGCCACCCACCTATATCTTCTCTTAATTACATTAAAATAGCATTCTCCCATCTCATTTATTATTAGAAACAAAAAAAATTTAAAGCTTTTCCCCTCAAATTATGGTTCACCTGAGTAGATAATTAAAAGACTATAAAGCAGATACATTTTTATGTGCAATTACGCCTACTTCTACTGGTGTAATAGGGCTTCAAAAATATTTGCAAAACAACTCAAAACTTTTATTTTGTCAGTACAGTAATTGCTGCTTGTCATGGCTATCCATACGGGTGTCTCTTATCTAATGAGAGCGCCGTCTCACGAGCAGCTTGGCTGAGAGAAGGAGGGCGCGTGCGTGCGGGAGCTACAAAGCAGCACCAGCAAGTTTCTGACACAAAAGCTGCACGCTGCATGACACACAGACAGAACAGCGCAGGCAGGCCTGGAGCTCGCCGGGATCCGGGGCACTAGCGGGGACCTCTCCAGAACTTTACAAAGCGAGAGGAGGAGGGAAACAGTCTGAGCATCCTCCCCTCCCAAAACAGTAGCCTGTTCCCCACTTCTCTCAGCAACGGGCAGCACACCTGGCTGGATTTCCTCCGGACAATGCTGGATTTGTCTGCTTTTGTCTGGCATGCTGCAGACTTGCCCGAGAGTAACTGTGCTCAGTAGTAGCTGGAGCAGGTGCAGGACACAGCTGCCACCTCCCTGCACAGGCTCTCACCCCCGAGCACAAGCGGAAGAGGGTAAACTACCTGCCACGTCCTGCAAGGTCAAAGCCTGCAGTAGGGAGCTCCTGCAGAGGGGCTGGAGGGCAGGAACTCGATCCCATGGGAGCAGCAGCACACACCCCTACTGTGTGGCACGCTGCGCAGCGTCCGAGCCAGCCCTGGACACAGGCACAAGGAAAGGCTACCAGTGCGACAGGAGCGCAGGGCTAGTGAAGTAGCAAGGACACAGCCAAGGTCCCAGCCTGGGAGCTGGTAAGAGGCTGCTGAGGATTTCAGCATGGGCAAGGGCTGAACAAGACTCTGGTGCTAAACGTCACAGAGGTCATCTTCACATAGCAACACAAGGGCCCAACAAAGAGGGACTGGTCTCATTCTTCTGCTAACAAGGCTGTGGGTGGGGAAGGCTTTACTGTTAGTAACAATGCACCTTCCTGCTGCACGAGCTGTGGCGCATGAATTCCCTACTCCAAAGAGATGACTGTGTAAGAGCTGACGGAGAAGAAGAGCTGGGAGAGACAAGGAAGGACAGCATCCCACCTGAAACATTTTCATTACCAGATGGAGAGGGTAGATTTGAAGTCCCTACCCACAAAACCTGCAGCTAAAAATAACAAGCATTTCTAAATACGGAGCTGGGAAAGCCAAATGCTGCTGAATATCCCTTGCAACTGCTCAGAGCACTGCAGATTCAGGTTCCCAATGAGAACAGGCTGGAGTCAGGTGTTTGTTACTCCTCAGGAAACTTTTTCTGATTAAGGAGATGCAGCATTTGCCACCTTTCCCAGCAGAGAATGGTCACAGCTAACCACACTTTGGCCAGGCTCTGCCGAACATAGGCCACAGCTCCAGACTCATGTCACCCAGCTCCCTGCTCCTCACAGACAAACTACACCCTTGTAGCACGGGCCAGCAGGGCTCATTAGTCCAGGCTCCGAGGTGGCCCTGCCTGCTGCTCCATACGGAGCAGCTCGAGGAAGGCATATCAGTTGAGCTCAGCTCTGCATGAACACAGTTCTGCCGCTCCCAGTCCCGAGCTGGTTCCAGGCCACCACATGTGCCTCTCTGAGCTAAGAGCAGCACTGACCTGACACATACCCTAGCTGAGGTGGGGGCTGCACACTTCAGAGGCTTTGGTTACAATTATCCACACTTTTCCAGGACATCCCAACCTCCAGGAAATTCAGTGCAGGCCAAACAATTCAGCCTCAGCTAATTCTCCTCTTAAGAAAGTCTCCAACAAACCTGTCCCTGCTCTCAGTAAGGAAAGTTTAGGCCAAGGCTGAGGAGTTTCAGAGGTCTTGTCCCTGGCTACTGAAATTGTCACCAAGATGATGGCACTCCAGGGTTTCTGCTGATCCAAAGGAGACTATTCCAAGGAGACTTTACCAATATCCTGCTTTTCCTCCAAACCCTGTGGCAGTGCCAGCCACCCCCTCCTGTATTTAATGTCAGTAGAAGCGTTCCAGCATTTTAACTCATTTTAACTGGGCCCAAAATAGCAAGAGAACAGGCTTTCTGGTGTCATTCCCGTACTCCCACTGCTACAACAAAGAGCACAGGAAAGCACTGTAAGAGAAAACTCACCAGAAGCTCCCAAACCTCCCTGGAGCTCTTGTTTCACCACGCCTAGGCTTGCAGGAAGCCTCACACTTCTGATCAAGAGTCCGACACCACGAGGATGCCTCACTGAGGGGCTGTGCCATCGTGAAGACTCGCCTAACTTTTTGGGGGGAGTTTTCAGCTGTGGGTTTTGGCCATTGCACAATCTACAGCCGTGAAAGTACCTGGAATGCTCTGAGCTGAGCACAGCACTCCTCACTCAGTGGTACAGGGGGAGCCTACTTAGAGTAAGGTAGGGCAGTTAAACTTCCTTGCCATCAGTCCCTAGGCCAAAGTTAACAGATCTGCTGACAAGTTTAAACAAGGCCATCCCGCTGTTAACGGTCACTTGTCCTTGAGGACCTAAGATACCAGTAACAACGCTAACCACATTACTAACCACCTCATGTGCTACTGGCTACAAAAACCTGGTGCACTTTACCCATGCTAGCCTGGTGGGCCACTTATTTAACATTTAACTCAAAGTCTGCTATGGATTCTAATAACCGTCAGTGCACAAAATCAGCTATTGCAGCCAGTGTTCTTAAAAGCGATCAGTGGTGTTGGTTGACCAACTGGCACCAGGGCTGACACCAACCAGGGAACACAGTTATTTTAAGGCAGATGCATGACTGCAATTTACAGCCACACTGCAGCAATCTCCAAGGTGGCCTCTTCACTCGGAGGAGTGATCCCACTCAATGCAGGGGCTGTGGTTTGTAGAGTATCTGAGGACGTGGCAGAACATATTAAATCAACACCTATGGCTTAGAGAGCTGCCATAGCACCGAGATGTCTCCTGGTCGCTGGCTCCCTCCCACTGGCAGATGTTCCTAGTCTCAACCTTTCCCAGAAGTGCCTTGGAAAGCTTTGGGGCTTGGAAGGACAGCCAAGTTTTACATGTTCATTGAGCAGAACCTGACTGATAGCTCCCTGTTCAGGCTTGGCCTTCTCTGCAGCAAGTGCCCTGCTGAATGCTAATTACTACCCATCAGGCCAGGGGTTGTAGATGGACTGAAACAGCCAACCCGATCCGACACAAGTCACTAAACACCTTTATATGCTAACAACCCCATCTGTCCCAGCAAAGCTGGATTTTCACCAGCACCCTCTATGTACACGGAGTCAACGTGCTCAATTCACAGCTTGTTCCTATCCTCCTTCCCTCTCCAATTCAGTGAACACCACGGGCTCAACTTTAGCCAGCACTGAAAAAGGGGGCATATGTCAGAGCCCTGGCTCAGAGGGATCGGAAGAAAGGCGTCCTTGACAAATAGGTCACTGACTCCAGGCTGCATGTCTCCAGCATCTCCAGGTTGTAATGGCACAGCAACCACCAAGCCATGAATGAGGAAGTGCAACCAAACTGGACATAACTCAGCAGTACACCGTTGCCACTGATTCACCAATGCAGAACAGAACACGGCTGGCCCCAGAACCACCAACACAGCCACAGATCGTCACACAGTCCCACCCTCTGTGCCCCCAGGCAGTGGCTACTTCAACACTAGGGTGCTAGCAGACATAGAAACTGTACCAACTGCAATAAAGAAGAGGGCAAAAATCATCCAGTTACCTGAGTGCACCAGGCTCATAAAACCCCAAAAGGCCCATATGGTATCCAGCCTCACAGCAGCACACCTCAGCTCAGCTCAGCCCAACGCACAGGCTGCATTTTGGTGCTGGTGGGAGCATTCCTTGACATTGTTCCACATCCACAGGGCCCTCCCAGGGAGAGGGGAGCTGTGATTATGTGTCCTCCTGAGCCTAAGCCAGCAGCAGTAACATACATGAGTGCTTTCCAAAGGAGAGGACTACCTACCATCAACAGTTGACTATCTGAGGACCTGCAGCACACTTTTCAGCTTCTTACAGCCACTGTAACAATTAAGTAGGCCTGTTTTACAAACCACAATTGGAAGCACATATCTTATCACTACACCAGACTTCCCTTTAGTGACTTTCGTCACATCTTAACTAGTTCATACATTGTATTTTGGAGAACACCATGAGGCTGTCAGGTTTCTCCACTTCTCCTAAAAGGATGGTGTACCAAGAGGCTGTGGTGGTAGCCATATGCTACTCACAGATACTCTCTCCGGTCTCCTGCTTCTGTACACGCTGCTCCTCTCCACATTCCTGGTCAAGCCAGCAGGAGGCAAAGGCTGAAGAAAAGGGGTTCACTGTAAATCTGAGGGCAAGAACATACCCAACAAAGCAAACAAAAACCGAGCACGGCAAAAAATGGTGGCCCACCAGTGTACAGGGCTATCAGGAAGAGAGAGGGCCACCTAACAGCTGGAGGAGGCAAGAAGCCCAGGGGCACCAGGGGTGGGGGAGGGCAAAGCAACCAGGACAGAGCACCAGGGGAGCAGCTATAGTGTTCATGGACACAGGGGCAATTGAGAAAGCAGAGAAGAGGGAAGAAAAGAAGCTTATCAGAGAATACCTACAGCACTGCCCACACCGGCCACCCGGCCCAGCCATTCCCCGCCGCGCCGCAGGACCGTTACCGGTCACGTGGCCCGACCGTTACGCGTCGCGCGGCACGGCCGTTACCGGTCACGTGGCCCGACCGTTACCCGCCGCGCGGCACGGCCGTTACTGGTCACGTGGCCCGACCGTTACTGGTCACGTGGCCCGACCGTTACCCGCCGCGCAGCACGGCCGTTACTGGTCACGTGGCCCGACCGTTACCCGCCGCTGCTACCGGCCACGTGGCCCGGCTGTTACCGCCGCCCCGCGAGGCGCCCTCTGCTCGCCGAGGCCCCCCACACCCGCCCGCTCCCCCCGCCACCGTCCCGCCGCCGCCCTCACCCGCGGCGCCTCCTCCCGCCGCCTCGCAGCCCGCCGCGGGCCCCGGCCGTGAGCGCCGCTCGCCCCCGCCCGGCCCCGCGCCGCAGCCGCCGCCAGGGGGCGCCCTGGGGCCGCGCCCGCGCAGTGGGAGGCGGAAGGCGGAAGGCGCCCCGCGCTGCCCCCCGCACCCTTAACGCCCCGCTTCACCCTCGTGCAGCACAGCAGCGTGAGCTTGGGAGGGGGAACAAGGACACGCTCCTCCTGCTCCTCCTCCAAGTGGTGACACAACCCCAAGGCCAGCGGCCTCGGACTGCTCCGGCTCCTCACCTCCTCGCCTCTCCCCGAGGGTACACCCACGTTTCCCCCTGCCCAGAAAGAACTGGGACTTCAAACACACCCCGCCATCATACAGCCTGGAAACAAGATCCACGGTGTCAGGAAGGGCTAGGTCGTGGCTGCCAGACAAATGACCCATCAGATTGCTCGCTGTCTTGTCCTGAGGAAAAGTTCTGCAACAAAAGTTGCAGAGGTGGTTTTTACCCTTTGTCTGGTTACACTTGTTATGAGGAATCAGTTAGCTCTGTTCGGTGCCCCCTCCATTCAACACAGGAGCTGAGGAAAGACTGCGGTCAGTCTCATGCCACCAAGAGCCGGTTCCTGGCTCGGTGCTCGGGCGCGCTCTCCGCTTCCAGCCGGCAGTCGTTCAGCGTCCGGCTCCCGGCACATCCTGCCGAAGCCCGGCCTCAGCACTGCCAAGCACAGATCACATCCGTCAGCCCTCATCGCCTCTCAGTACCTCCCCAAACTGCCGTCTCCACTGCTTTAGGCCATTTTGCAGGAGGATCCAAGAGCCCGTCACCCCAGCACCAACATCCAGCACCGTCTCCATCCAGCATGGGCATCTTCCGTGTCCCGCTTCTCAGCTGCAGACACCTGGAGCTTGGTTCCCTGAAGTGCTGAGCGCTCACAGCTGCACCCAAAGTTAACCACGGCGTGCTCTGAATACACGGAGCACCCGATAACACCAGGTCCTTGGCAAAACCAGATTCCTGGCCTCCCAGGCTGCGTATCGAAGCCTGTGGCTTTGAAGTCCCCGAATCTGTGCCTGAACTCCCTGTGTTTAAAGAAGATATAATACCCCATCTCCCTCATAAGGGCATCAGGAAATAAATTCATTAGTGTTTATAGAGAACTAAGAAACTCTGATTAGAGAGCCATGGAAAAAGCCCATGAGGGAAATGAATAATTCGGCATTCAGCGCAGCGTTGGGAAGGCGCACGGTAAATAATGCATGGGCTACGCATGAAACAAGGAGATAAAAGTAAGCGGTCAGGAGCTGCACCGCCGCGGCAGGTGTCCAGGGAGGGCATAAATCCCCTTGGACGGGGTAATTAAAGACCACCTGATAACACCGGGACATCGGGGTCTGGCGTCAGGCAGCACAGGCATTTCCGGACTTTTGGGAGCTGAACTTTGCAACTTCCATGTTCTTTTGATGTTAGTTTGCTGGGAAGTGGGTTGTAACCTGTGCCAGATAGCAGCACACCGAGTTACTTGGGGTGCCATCAGCTCCCAAAGTTAAAAGGAAAAAAAAAAAAAAAAAAAAAAAAAGTCCGTGAGCAGGACCTTAGAAAACCACGGGCTCAAACAGACGTATACTTAGTGGTTACAGACTGTTTTCCTCAGGAGGCCGTATGGCTTCTGCCGCCCTGCAGTCCGCTGCCCTTAGCCCTTGGGTCTGTGCCCAGCCAGGAATAAGGGCTTGCCTGTGGTACACCCCCGTGACACCAGCCCCGGCTGCAGCTATACCCTGTGGGGCCATAGTGTCCCGATCCCAGCCCCACACGCAGGTCTCCATGCCTGGAGGCAGCCTCTCCAGAGGAGACGCGTTTTCAGACGACGCTGTTGCTGTTCATTCGTCCTTTTTCTTCCTCGGGCTGCATCACGCTGAGGGGCAGAGCCCACAGCGGTGGGGTGTGAGAGGAAGCAATTGCATCAAGGTGTAGCCTCAGCAGCCTGGAAATAGGGTCTCAACTCCCAGCGCTGGTGGTGACTTTGGGGGTAGTTGGGGGGGGGGGGAAATCATGCAATCAAGTTGTAATTAAGTTGGTGATTGGAAACCAGGGGTTATTGAGTCAATGTAAAGCCTATGCTGTCCCAAACACCTTGGGCTAGAGGGAGGCTGTGAGCTGTGCACATGTGGCTGCATGTACACACAAATGGCTCTGTATGCACGTGCAAGTGTGTGTGCACACAGACGGGTGCTCAGGAGGTGTATGCAATCTGCAATGATAAATAAAAATAAGCAGCTCTGGAGCTCAGCCTCACAGGGGACAGGAGGTGGCTTTCCTGAGAGACCATCCGTCAAAAGTCTCCCACAGGGCCTGGAGATTTTTGGGGAAGTTTTTGGCACAACAGCCACCTATGCCCTGCTCCTGGCTCATGCATGGGCTCTCAAGAACTGCTGCAGCCTGTCTGGCTTGTCCTCAAGGAAAAAAAGAGCACTTTTAATAGGCGATGAAGCATCTCCAATAATTCCAGCAGATGCTGCCATTTAATGCAGGTTGGTACATAGCTTTATAATTGGACCATATTGCTCCAATTACAATTTAGCCTATAGTCCTCCTGGGCTTGTCTTTTATTTGTGTTACATTACCAAGCGCGGAGGGGAGGGCAGGTGGGAGAAGACTGGATTGTGCGTGTCTCCGACCTTCCCTCCTTCATTTGCACATCCCTTTGGACTGCTGACACTTTCCAGGCTGCCCCCTCTCCTGTGCCCGGGGGTGCTGTGTCCCATTCGGCATGCAGCGAGGCTTGCATCCTTCCAGCAAACGGACACGGAAGGAGGGATGTGGCCACGCTGCACAGAAAGCTGTCCTCAGGCGAGCGCAGTGCCCAGTGCCTTGTCTTGCAGCGAGCCGCTTGCTCCAGAGCCCGCAGCAATGGAACAAGGGGTTTTTATGGGTGAGTGTTTTATGAATCCTTAAAAAGGTGGCTTCCCCCCCCCGCCCCCCAGAGTGACATTTGCCAAGAAATACAGTGCATGCTATCCCTAGCAGAAAATGTGAAATATGAGTAAACTATAGGCTATTTTTAACAGAGCAGGGGTGATGGTCAGAGACCGCAGAGAGCCGAGTCCTCCAGACCATTCCCAGTTCACTCTGGGGTTCCCAGCCGTCCCTCCCCTGCTCCAGCACTGTCTGAGTCGATCCTTGGGACCAAAAAGCCATCAGGAGCTCTTGGCAGGGTGCAAGCTGGGGAAGGCCCAAATATGGATCACCTTTATCCCCAGAAAGGGGGAGGGGGGCAGATTTAGGCAAAGCTGTGCCAGCTCCAGCCGAGGCAGGGACTGGGCTCATCCCCCATTGGCATAAAGCACAGCGGGCCCCACGAAGCATCGTGCCCCCCAGGGATCTGACCCAGCGCTGCGTCGCCTCACCATGCTGTGTTTAGAGGAGTCCCAGCTCAATTTTCTGCTTGCGGTGGGGTAAATCGGGAGTCAGCTTACTTGACGGCAATCGAGTTAGGCTGGCATCAAACTAGTGCGCCAGCATATCGGGTATATTGAAATTTCTCAGAGCTGCTGCAAAGTAATTGGAACCAACATGCTGCTTCCATTTTTCAAACCTGATAGCCATGAAGGAAAGATTTTTCATTTTGAGAGTTAGTCTCTGTTCTGGCTGTGACAGCTGCCTATATCTATATTCAAAGCTCAGGAAAACTTTTTTGGACCCTGTGTGGCCTTCAGAGATGACATTTCATTCAAGCTGGGAAGCAGGAGAAGCTTATGACTGGCTATCTCACAGAAAACAAAACATCAGAGGGCCAGAGTCTGCAGCTGTATAAATCTCTGTCACCAAGCTGATGCCCCCAAGGTGAGGATCCAGCGAGGACTGGCCCAGGAGCCACAGGCAGGGGCTACCTGGAGAGGGCAGGGACTGGCTTAAACCCATGGCCCAGCTGTGCTCTGCTGACCGGCTCCACGCTCTGCTATCGACACTGCACAGATGCCCGGACTTTCGCCTACGTCCTTCAGAATCCCATTAAGCCATCAAACTGTCAGCAGTGCTCTTGCAGACCCTATTAAAAGGATATTCCCAGACAAGCTACTTTGTGAACTTTAAGCACTGGCTGTAAATGTCTAGTGGTTGCTTTAGGGGAAAGCCTCCAGTGACCTGAGTAAGGGATATTCCATCTCTGCACCCCAAATCCCAGAGAATTTAAGAAATGTGAACATTTGTTTAAACCACACTGGTAGTCCATTAAATCAAATGTCTAGTCCATTAAGGCCACACAAACAACTTTAACTCGGCCCTCAGTCAGCCACTGCCCCTTCACTCTCGCCCATCTGCATCTTTTATGGCCAGTGTCCACAGGCACTCTGGTTTCATTTGTCATTGTTCAAAAAAACCCTACTAATACCAAAAATCATCTCTCAATGATCCCAGAAAGGTAACAAGAACTCAGATTTCTTGATTCCAGATTTGAGAAACCCTCACAGCGGGAATATAACTGATCTCCTTGCTGGTGGCACCATGCACACATTTTAAGACAGAAGAGACCTTCGTGACACGTGAGCCCAATGCACAGCACAGAAGCAGGGTGAACTGGAGAACATTTCCCTGTGACGATCACTCATCTTGATTTAAAAATCAACAGGGATGGGAAGTCCTTACCTGTAGCCTCCTAAGGCTCTTTTTGAATCCCAAATACTTTTGCTGATTGCTATATCTCGCCATTTATAAACCTTTCTCATTTTAACCCTAATCACCTGCTGGAGCATGTTCTCTGTAGTCACTCATTGCTGCCAGTACCGACTACTGTGAGATATCACCACTTGGACGGTTTGTACTGTCCCATCTCTGGTTCCCGACTGGATAAATGCCCAAGCACAGCTGATGCAAAAGGAAGAATTAGTTTTCCTGTTATCAGTTACATTAATCGCTGTGGCAAGTAGATTCAAGCTGCGTGTGGGACTTTAATTGACAGGCTCCAGCAAGACTTGGGAAGCACAGAGCCTCCACGCTCACACAGGACAGACGGGACTTCCATCCAAGTCAGCATTTACAGCATGGTGTCCCTGAACGATTGCACACGCGTGTTTTGAAATGTACTTTGTGTAGAAACCCATGCCAAAAAATTCCTTCTTGCGGCTTTTTGCAGCAAGCAACTTCTGATAGGCATCACTGAGAATAAAGTCAGTTCGCTTACAAACCTGAGAGCCAAATCTGATATACGTCAACCAAATCTGAGGTAAGTCAAGGAGTGATGGAGCTCTGCCAGATCCCTAAATGAATATTCATGGCAAATATTCACCCAGCATGAAGCTGAAGATAAAACAGAAGCAGAGAGACCGCCTCTGGGAAGGGGAAGAAAAGGAATCAGGCTTATTTCATCCTTTTTATTGAGTGCAATTTTTCTCTTTAGTACAATAGTCTCTGAAAGTTACTGTTACAAACTCCGACAATTTCAACACAATCAACAAATTGGGGGGGGGGCAAAAAAAATTACAACGGGCGAAATCTTTTACAGACATCTCACTGGTTATGTACAGGACAGGGTACTGCCGGCCGGCACAGTGCATGCTGCAGCGGTGGAGGCTCCCCGCGCCGCGGCTCGGCGGCACGGAGGCTCCTCGGCGCGGGAGCCCGGTGGGAGACGTCCAAGCTCATCTCGTGGCTGGCGGGGGGAGCGGGGCGCTCCGCCGGCGGAAAAGGAAGCGGGCGGCGCGGCGGCGAGCCCCGCTGCATCCCGTCTCTGTCGCTGCCGGGCTGGATCGCTGGACTCGTACCCCTGCAAGGCAAGAGGGAGGGAAGTAAGGGAAGGGTGAGGATGAGCCTGGCTCGTGCAAAAGGAAACACAGCTTCGTTTGCACATCACGCAAACACCCCTGCAGGAGTCAAACCTGCCCGATGTTGCAAGACACTCCTGAAATCTCCAGCAGTGGCACGCAGTCAGTCAGCTCTACGGCTGCTCGGGAACATCACGCAACAAAACCCAAAGATTTGCTACAGCAAATACAGTGACTTAAAAAAGAGGTTATTAATTACTGCGCTGTCAGAAAAGTGACAATTTGACTGAAAACTTTTGGTTTTTCCTTGGGGAAAAACCTAAGTGGCGCATTTCATGGTGAAGGCAAGCTGACGCGGAGCCAAAGGTTCCCAGCCGGAGAGCAGAGCCCGGCACTGGGTTTTTGCCGGGGCGGGGGGGCATTACTGTACTCTGGTGTCCCCAGGGAGAGAAAAGACAGGGAAGAGGCAGAGCGAGGGCCGCGCCGCTGCCGGAGGGGATGGTGCATTGGGAGCGCACACGCTGGGGAATCAGTCGGTGCACCAGCGACCAGCAAGGGTTGCACGGCCCTCCTGGAAAGGAGCGTTACGCAGGGCAACGGAGGAGAAAGCCCTGCTTGCCTCCCAGGTCCATCCTGGGAAATACACTATTTGCACAAGACCCAGCCCCTCCTCTCTCCTTACATCTGTTTTTACAGTGAAGCTGCTAAGTAGGTAGAGACATGTTGAGACGGAGGGAGAGGCAGAGGAAAGGTCTCCCCCAGGCTACCCCCGGCTTCGCACCACACTGCAGATCAGCTCCAGCTCCAGGCAGCGGAGCTGGTAAGAGCAGGATTGTCACCTCTCTTGCTCTAATGCCAGCATGAGCCATAACTTTAGTAAAACAGGGTTTGCTTAATGCTGCAGCGACAGCCACCCAGCCGGTGCCAGCTTCCCTCGGCGCGGCAGGCAGCGGGTCTCCCAGCACCACAACTCCTCCTCGCACTGCTTTGCCCCCGGCCGAGACAGCCACGCTTGCAGAAACACGGCAGCCGTCCACAAGCGACGGGCTCAGCACAGGCCAGCGGGAGATTTCAGCTGCATTTGGGAAGAGTGGCCGAGCCGGGCAGCGTGCAGATCCCGCTCCGCCAGGCCTTTCCCATCGGCCGTAAGGAGCAGGCTAGGAGCGGCACGGCACCGGCGAGATGCTGCTGGCACCAGGCAAAGCGCGCAGCCACCAGCCCTGCTTTCGAAGGGGTGAACGCAACCAGCTCCGCTCAGAGCTGCCCAGCAAGGCTGGGAAAGCACAGCGCTCGCACGCTCCGCTCTCACCTCGTGCTCCCTACCCAGCGCTGCGGACCCCGGCGCTACCCCGCCAGCCCGAGCTATGGGTCCCTGAGGCTGCCCCATCCCGCAGGCTGGGGAGAAGGCGGAGAGAGATCTGCAACGCCCGCAGGAGATGTCTCCCTGGACCCAACTGCTAGCCAGCAGCTCCCTGGCGCCAGACCCGAACCAGCCCACGAACCGCTTGGGCAGGGCTTCAGCTGAGCCCCTGAGCCCGATTTCCAGGTGAAGCCAGACTGACTCCCCAAAAGACACTGTCTGCCACGCTCCAACGCGGCCCCCCAGGCCTACAGCAAAAGAAGACCACCAGGCACCAAGAAACCACTGCGTCTAAAGTAACAAAAACGGCCGTTTTCTCTGCTGCCAAGGGAAAGCCAGAAGATTTCCAAATGAAAGGAGCAGCCCTGGGAGCACTTCCTTCCCCCACAGCAACCAAGAAGTGCGGCACAGCAGCAAAATCCCATTATTTAGCCACTTCAGAGAGGCAAAGATGCTTTTAATATGCAATTGCACCTTGGAAACATAAAGCCACCACATTAAATAACAAAGCAATTGACCGCTGCGTACCCTTGCTTGGCTATCAATAACTGGGGATCGCTGGCATAATTATTCCAGGGCGTCTCTGCGACTCTCCTAACATACTGATGCTTTAAAAAAAAAAAAACCTCCAGCTGCACCTGACATTTTGTGCCTATTAAAATTCATCATTCTGCTGAATGAAAATCATTTTTAGCAAACCTAGGTAGTAATGAAACTTTTAATTAGTAATTCAGCGTTGGGCGGGAAAAAAGGGTATGGGAGAAAGGGTAAGAGAAATTGAGATTATCTCAAAAAGAGAGCTTTGGTTGAGGGAGAAGATGTAGCTGTGTGTTTCTTATGCACCAGGGTCCACTTCCAGTGCCTTGCTCAGAGATTAGGCCTCACGGCTCACATTAACATTAATGGGAGTAGAACAGCTAAACGGCAGAAAAAAAATGCTACAATGGAAATACATCCGTGTTATTGTTTACCAAATGCAACACATGCAGGATGGAGCAGATGATATTTAACATGCTGCTAAACCGGACGCGTCCCTCGGGGCCGGCTGCTCAGTCGGTGTAAATCGGCACGGTTGCACTGCAGTCAGTGGGGCGACAGTGATTTATATCAGCCACAGGTTTGGCCACGTTAAAATTTAAGCAATGTGTGTGACAGAGCAAGCGCTTGTATGACAGGTGAGGGGAGAGCTTTGCATCCTGGGCTTGGCTGAGCTGGGTTCTGGGCCCAGCGCTGCCGCTCTGTTATTTCCACAGCCTTTCCCAGCTCATTTAGACGCAGCCATGCGACAGCCGAGCCAGGGAAGGGTTGTTTATTTTTTCCCCTTGGGGAGCCTGCGCTTTCCCCAGGGTCACGGCGGCCGGCTCAGCTCTCCTGATGTGACCGCAAACAGAGCTCTTCCCTGGCTGCCTCTATCAAAAATTAGACGGCAGGACCCGAACCAAGAGTTGAAGCACAGCTGGATGATTCGGGCTGAGCCAGGTTACGGCACGGCTCTGCCAGCTGATCCCAAAGGCCCGGGCGTGAGAACCCATGCAAAACAGAGCGGAGAGGAGGGCTTTGATCTCAGCCTCTCAGGGCTGGTGTGACATAAACAGCAATAAAAAGGCCACATTTGCGAGATGAAAAGTCATCCTGTAATGGAAGGTGTTATTAGCATCAGCATCCGCCGTACGGGAATGAACGTCTCGTTTGCTATGTGAGCAGCATACTGGCTCGCGGCGCGGTCTCCCTTTCAAAGCTCCTGGAAATCGGGCAGCCCGGCAGAATCATAAATACTCATCAGATACCGACACGCTACGCACATGAAACGCCTTTGATCAACTGTATGAGCCGTGCAACGAAACTGCGTCTGCTGCTCCTGAAAGAGGAGCCCCAGGCGGTGCGGGAGCAAGGCCCGGCTCAGAGCGGGCAGGGAAGAGGGATGCACGCGGCGACGGAGCCCCAGCCCGCACGCAGAGCGCTGGGCGAGCGGAGCAAAGCAATCGCCGTGTCTCTAATTGTTCACACAAGCTCTCCCCAGGCACCAGCCCTTCCAGTGCCCTTTCCCTGGGGAACTCAATTGTCAACGAAGTGCGGTTTCGGCTGAAGCGGGGAGGATAATTTGACAGCCACAATTAGCTCAAATGGGGCTTTGATTCCCCGATGGGAGGCCATCCAGTAGTTAAGAGTTAAAACATGCTTGCTGTGTTAACTCTGCTCCCCCACCAGGTGTGGGAAACACAAAGCTCACTAATTGCCAAAGGCATTACAAAAGAAGGAAAAAAAGATAGCACAGAGTTTTGGCCATCCGCAAGGAACCAGGTATGGGATGCAGCTGCCACGGTGGATACCTAGACCTTCCTGTTCGCTTGGGTATGGCCCGCAGCCCACGTGGAAACGGAGTACCCGGGAGGTCATTCTGCCGGAATATATACTCCTCACATTGATCTCACTCAGCATAGTTTTATGTACACAAGCTTGCAAATAATCTCCCTCTGAGCAGGGGAAAAATCTCATCCAATCTTTTTGCAAAGGTGAGCTGCAAACGTGGTGGAACCATGGTGGCTTCTCCATCACTTGTGGAAATGCTGCCTTGCCCCCAGCCACACATGCTGAACTCACCTCGGAAATCACACAAGACCCCAGTGCCTCTTTCAGCTCGTTACAAACACAGCAATTTGTCCTGGCAGAAGCGTATTCCCAGGCCTGTCCTCCTGCTGGGAACGCTGGCACCTCGCCAAGGGCAGGTGGCTTGGCCAGCAGGATATGAGCCACCTGCGGCAAAGCTGGAGGTGGACGGCACTGCAGCACGGGCCAAGAACGTACCGCTGCGTCCTCCCAGGCTTCTCTCACCGCACCACCAACAGCGGCACGAGAAGCGGCCTTCGCACAGCACACAAGCAGAGCAATCCTTCAGTGGCCCCCAGAAGCACTGCTTCAAGCCTTGTCGTGGTTTCCTCGCTGTCCTTTCGGGCATCCGTTGGAGGACGGAATGGCAGGAGAGTCCTTGCGCCCCGTCCCAATCCACGCAACAGCTGACACCACCCGTGCATTAGGGTCTGTGACACGTCTTGCCCTCATCCAAGGTGTGGGTTTGCCTGGCATTAACCCCAGCTAATGAATCGAGCGACTAGAGCCTGGATCAAAGACCAACGTGCAGTTCTCTGTCTGCAGGAGAACAACATTTGCCGTGAACCAGAGGAAGGCCCAGGAGGCAGCGAGTGTTCAATGATCAACTCTTGTCCTAGCTGGAGGGGCGATCTCCCACTCTCAGAGACTACAGCATCTGCTTGACCCCCATATGGCAGGCTGCACTATCACACTGATAGCCAGAGCATAACAGGTGGCCCTTTCTCTAAAATATTTTGGGTGGGGCCTATAAAGCCCATGAAAGTACTTTAGCAAAAGCATGGAGAAAAACAAAAGGACTTGCACATGTTTCGAGCCTGCTTCTCTGTGGAAGTCCCTGAAGAGCACCAGTCTGCATTTCTGACACGAGACTCTCCAGGCAACTTGCTCCTTAAACATACTACTTGGCATGGTCTGTATTTCATGCTGTCAGTCCCACTCAGTACTAATTAGCATTGATAATTGCAGTGATGTTGACCATAATTTTCCTGCCCTCTTTCCCCACCTTCAAACAAGGGTTCAATTGCTTAATGAGACCCCAGAGGATAATCAAGACAAAGGAGCAAATCCACCCCTGGTGTAACTGCAGGTTTCAGCAAAGTTGCTCCTGAGGAGAAAGTGCCCTGAAGAAGTCAGATCGGGGCAATGTGTGTGCGAGACAGAACGGGATAAGACAGAGAAGAAAATGGAAACATACAGTCTGGGATGAGGAACTACAGAGGCTTATTTACTTGGGGCGCTGGGAAAAGTTGACTCAAATGAATTTTTAAAGTGAAAGCGTAAACTGCATTAATCTCCTTAAGACTTATCTCGAATGAACGCAGCCTTAAGTAGATTTTGCCTAATCCACTTTCATGTCAACCCTGAAAGGGTGCATCCATTTTGGGAACAAGAGTAGTTCAGCTAATCCACTTAAAATTCACATTGCTGGTTTGTTCAGATTAACCTCTTTGAGCATTTCTGTGTAAAGATGAGCCAGGAGATCTCAACCCAAATCCCCACTCTGCCACTGACCAAGCAGTCCAACCCACAGTCATCTCCCCTACCAGTGCCATGGGTTTCTCTTCCCTTGTCTGTGTTGTTATGGACTTTGGACCTGGCAACACCCCCAGAACACCTCTTAGAGCAGTCATACACCCGGGGAGCGTGTACCCGAGGTCAGCATGCAGAGCACGGCAGCCTAGCAGCAGCCTCGCTTCCTAGAAAGCGTGCGTGGCGGGTGCACAGCAGAAAAAAAGGAAGGTGACCATCTCCTCTGGTGATGGTGCCCTTGGGATAATCTTTGCAGGCTGTTACGAGTGGGCTGCCTGGGTTTTGGAGAGGGCGGGGACACGAGCCAAAGTTTAGAGGATTTCCATAGAAATGCCCAAGAGAGCTCACAGCAGGAGGAGCTAAGCTGTCTAGGCGATGAAAAGTCCTGCCAGCATCCCTGAAGGCCTGGAAAGGCACAGATGAGAGACACTGCGCTTTCCAAAGGCAGGCTTATTCCCCTCCCTGGCACAGCTGTGTTTCTTTGATGAAAAACAATAGAGCCAGCCTGCAGGAAGGGCAAAGCCATTTCCTTTCTGGGAGGAAAGGTTCAAAATACCAAGCTGCATTGGGACAGCATCTTTCAAGCAAAGGACTACAATTACCGCTCCAAACAGAGACAGCCATGTCGCACTGCTGGAGAAGCAAGGCTGTAGATGGAAAACTGAGCACGCAGGAGGTGGTACAGGACAAGTGTATCCTCTTGATCACCTGCACCAGAATCAGGCACTTACAGCAGTCAATAAGGGCCCTTCTAGGCTAGAGTTGTAGAGTTGCCCAACAAAACATGACAACATGAATAGCCATCCAAGACCCCGAAGGCCCTGCTGGTGACTCCCTGGCAGTACTGGCAGTGGCCAACACGCAGGGGACCCCATTGCTGCTCTACTACCAACCCATGCCAGCCACTGCACCACTACAGCCACACCATGCCCACAGCGAGGCACATCCAGTGTTCATAAGCTGGGGTTCAGAGAAAGAGAAGGCAGAAGAAAGCCCTTTCTGAGACACTTAGAGATGTAACAAGGAGTAAGAAGATGAAATTAAGGAAGAGAAACTTATGCTGGATATGAGGACACCCCTTATGAATTAGACTATGCAATGAACTTTCCTGGGACATGATCAAGCACTCGGCATGGTGGACAAACTGCTGAGAGACAGAGAAGGCTAACATCATAGATCCTTACAGTCCCCAAAACACATGAACCTGGTTCTTGTCTCACACGGTTCAACCCAGGAGAAGACTGCTGGGGTTGCACAGCTGACACAGACTTCATGGGCCTTCCCCTTTCCACCTGCTCCTCCCACCACGCAGAGGAGAGAAGGTCCTCTCTTCCACCTTCCTTCTTTCCTCACTTCCCTTCGTGATCCTAGCTGGTTACGCTCCTTCCAGAGCGGCCAGCCTTGCCTGAGCCTCTCTCTATCACAAGCCTGGCTCAGGGCACGCTAGTAGGCAGGCAGCGGAATGGGAACGGAGCCCAGCTCCAGTCAGGGTCCAACAAAAAAGGCAGGACTCTCTGTACAGACACGAACTGGCAGACATCTGCCAAGACATAGATGTAGAGCCAAAACCCGAGGGCATTAAAAATGGGAGAGCGCAACAAGACATAAAATTAAAAGCCCTATCACGCTCTCCAAACCCCCAGATCACTTTTCCAGGCCCTTTTCCAGGTCAATTTTGCCACCAAAATAACGTCTTTCACAGCACCATTTTGGCAAGGCACTCACAAAGCCTCTAGGCTAACAGTAGTCACAGCATTACCACTGCACCAGAAATCAGGCGATAGGCAGGCAGGCAGGCAAGAGAAGGAGCACGTGAGGAGAGAGATGTGGCCTCACCTGCCTCCTCACACCTTTCTCCTGCAGCCCACAACACTAACGCCAACAGCAAACCTTCATACACTGCTTCTCATCAGCAGATCTCAAAGCACTCAGCGCAAGCGATAGCATCACTGTGGAGTTGTGTTAGAGGGGAGGAAACCAAAGCAGAGGGGGAGGAAGGACTCACCTCAGACCACCAACCAGCCTGCAGCAGAAGCTCGTCTCCTACACCCAGCTCAGCACAAACGCAGCACTGGCACCTCCCAGAAACATGTCTTGGAGGAGCTTGACCTCAGCTGGGGCAGGGCAGAGCCACTCGCACAGGTGGAGGAGATAAGACGGGCGGGGAGCAGTGTGGAAACCAGGCATGAGGAGGGGAAACGACTTGCTAAGGGAGTGTCATCTGCCTGGTTGGGGGTGTGCAGATGGTCCCTTTTCCCTGTTGTTGCTCGGGGAGTTTCTAATGCTGAACTCTCTTTCAAAAGCCAGAGGAGCTTTATTGCGAATTGCCTGAGAAGGTCTCCTTCAGTCTCTTTGAAAATAATTTGGAAGGCAACCAAGTTATAATTAGATCAGCATCCATCTTGGCAGGATCTTTCATAAAAGAAGCACCAAATCAGATTATGACATGTACATTAAATAACCTCCTGTGGTCTCCTAGTACAGTGAGGACTTTAAAGGAGAACCGGATATGCAAGACCTGGATGAATGCAAGAGTCAGTCTGAACTCCAGGCTTTCTGTTTGCAGTCTAACTAGATGTAACGTGAACTACAGAGATATGGTGGGGAGAGGATGGGTGGCCTTGGAGCCAAGATACATTTGAGAGAGCTTGCAAATCTGCTGCAAGGCCTGTAAATCCACTTCTTGTGTTAGAAACCAATTGATTTCTTTTTAAAGTTAAATTTGATGTTTAAGAATAATGATTTCCAAATGAACATATAGTGGTTCAAATATATTGGCAGGTTTTATGGATTAGAGGTAAAAGACTTAATACAGACCCTAAGAAATGCAAATGTGCATGTCCTCATCACAAATCAACAGTGCTCATGGTGAGTCATTACCAAAAAAAAAGGAAAACCCTGAGTCTATGAGGCCCAATTTTCTATTCCACTCCACATGCCTGCCTCTGCCAGCTGCAGCATTCCCGCGGCATCCCCAGCGCCCTCCAGCAGGAAAACTGCTTTCTCTTCCCCGTCAGCCTCCTGCCCACGGTTTGCCCAGGCGCCCGGGGACATCCTCAGCAGGGATGTGGCCAGCTTTTCTAACTAGATCTCTGCAAACCAAAGCAACCCTTGCCTCCCTCCTCGCCCAAACCACCAACTCTTCTCCCCGGCCGCAGAGAGCGCAGAGCTCCTTAAGGCAGCAAAGGAGGAGAAGGCAACCAAACCCGGGGATGGGGAGGATGGGGGAAACAACAACCCTGTTTTCTCCTAGGGAAAACAGCGAGTACATTAAAAGCACCAAAAGCTGACAGGCTCAGAAATAATGGTCTGAGTTTGCTTTTATTTAAAAACTGGCTGCCTGCTGTTTTCATTGCAAGCCCCACTCTGACTTGCAGCAACATTTAAAATTAAATATACATAAGTGCTTTCAAAGAACTGTTAATTTGAAGGTCATTAAATGGCACAGAATATATATATTTTTTTATAAGAAGGCACATAATAATGCTATTAATACGTGCTCCTCTTCCACATTCAAAAGCTCGCTCTTGCCTCAGATGCGTGAGTGACTGCCTTTACCTTAGCTTCCAACGGCACGACATCTCATTTTAATTACTGCTATTGGGAAAGCTGCCTCCTCCCTTCGGCGCGTGCCGCAGCCCTCCCTGCATATGGTATATAAAAAGGCAAATTCCAGAGGGGAAAAACACACCTGAATTGCCCATGGATTTTTGGGGGGGTGGAAGGGAGCCGGGCAGCAGGGGTGGCCCCAGGGGGTGCAGAAGCACGGGGGCAATTTAAAACCACACGGCAAATACCCAGCGTGGACCTGGCTGTCTCGCCCACCGGCTCCCAGCTCAAGCCCCTAAGGTGGGCTGAGCTCAGAGTTACATTTTTGTAGCAAGAAGCCGCACCTGGATGTAACGCGCCCGCAAGAGGAGCCGCTCCCTTTGCGGACGCTGCAGGCGCCGGCTCTGTGGGCCCCACCGCGTAACCCATTCCCGCTGCGCTTCTCCTCTGCACGCCGCGTTTTACCTCCTCACCCTCCCGCCTTGTCTCCGCACCGCCGCTCCATCGCACCAGGCCCCCGAGGGCTCCCGGAGCTGCGAGTTACGGCTTTATATTGCGCGGTGCAATTGTAAACAGCCATTTAACAACCACCGCTCCATCTGTCCACAGCTGCGAGGGAAATCTCAGCACCTCTCCGAGCCACTCGCAACAAGTTTTATTTATCCCCCCCAGCTCCCTCTCGCCAAAGCAATCAGCGCAGGAACCTCGGGAAAGCTGCGGCTGCTGGATGGCTCCCGCTCGAGCGCTGCCTCCCCCTCGCTGGCCTCCCTTTACGAGATAAATTGCTTAAAGTATGGGCAGGCAGCAGCCTCCGAGCAAATCTGCTACACGCAAAAGAAAAAAAAAAAAGAAAAGAGAAAGCCAACACACACACACACACACACACACACACACACACACAAAATACACCACACCCCAAAAAAGACACAAAAAGACTGAGGTTTCGCAGTTGCCATAGAAATGTAGAAAAGAAGCTGACAATTGGAAAGCATTTCGTAGAGGAAAAGGACGTGATCGGGAGCGAGCGAGTGCAAGATGGATGCAGGCAGAGAGAAGAGAGTGAGGCAGGACAGACGAGCAGCTCGATGAGGAGACGGATGCACAACATCAGCACGAGAAGCAGCCACAGAAACAAGGTGCAGAGCCGGCTTCAGCCGTGGGAACTAGTGGTGCCACGGGCAAGAAGGGAAACTCAAAAGTACGGCTTGAAGAGCAGCTAGCGTGCAGTAAATCACTGCCTGGACAGGGCGATTCATGGGCAGAGCTTGGAGGGCAGGAGTAGGCCTGGGGGATCCACCAGATAAGAAGCACCTTGCAGCCCCATGGCCAGGCAGAACCGAGCCCTGCATTAACCCACCCCACGTGAGACAGCTGAACCACCGCCAAGCCCAGGAGGAAAAGCCTGCAGGGAGATCCGCTTCACTCTCATTGAAAATGCTCTTCATTTCCTTTTATTTCTGGGCAAACCAAAACATTGGGAAACAATCTTCATTTCTGAGCAGTCCCCTCTGCTTTGGGATTAAAAAAAGGGAACTATAGTGCCGAAAACAATATGGATCAGGAGATGACATTGAAATGGCAGCTTCTGTTTTTAGACGGTATTAATGGTTTCATTTTTGTCCCTCTTTTTTTTTTTTTTTTTTTTTTTTTTGTTCTTTCCTCACTGAAACATTTTGGCAGATTCCCTCTGAGGTTGCAGAGCATTCAGCTCACCCAAATCTGCATTTGCCCTTGGTCCAAAAAAAACCCAGCTGATGTTCTAACCTGAGACGCCTGCCAAGATCCCAAGCACTGATTGCAGTTCCTGCCCCATCTCTGCAAAAGGCAGAAGTTGGAGCTTCTCAACGCTCTATCGCATCTTCAACAAAAAAACTTCTTAAGCAACTTACACAACGGAAGGACGCTCCACCCTTGCTCCGGGAAGATAAATATGCAGCCAAGAACAAAATGAACCTGCTCAAGAAGGAGCCAGGCAGGACTCGTGTAGACCGCTCTACTGAACATGAGGCTTTCTCCTCGCAGGCTCCAACGAAGGAAGAAAAGGGCCAGTCCAAGGAAGGAGAAATAAGCTATCCTGCGCTGTAAAACCTGTGAGGCAGGGCTAATGCTTTTAGCATTTCAGTCACTATCGGACAGAAATGCTTCACGGGTTGGAAAATATATTTTCACTGAAAGCAAGAGTCCTAAAAGAACAAAATGCTCCAGTGGAAAGTCTCCTGAATTTTGTATATTTTTTTCAATAAAAGCAAAGACCAACGGAGCACATTTTGCATTTTTCTGCTTGTTTTCCATTATCAAATCAGAAAATTGAAAGCACTTGGTGAAATCTTCCATTTCGGGTGACAAGCCTTTTACTGGAAAAGTAAAACAAAGTGCCTCAAACAAAAAAAAAAACATTGGCTCTGCTTATTTTCCTTTAAAAGAAAAATCTTTTTTGGCAAAAAATTCCTTTCTAGGACTAAGAATTGCAACTTTTGGTGCTGTTGCCCACAGGCTGTCCTACCACGTCCTCAGGACTGTGCTGCCCTTTGCAATTTTGCTTTCCCAGGTCTCTGGTACCAACAAGGGCCTCGAGGCATGCTAAGCAGGAGGGGAGAAGCACACAGCACCCATTGGGGTGATCTCCCAGCAGATCTGGAGGCTGTTGGACATTCGTCCAAGTGTCCCATGCGTGCATGGAGGTTGCTGGCGAGGCTGCAGGAAAGCTGCTGTCATTTGGACCAAGGCTGCAACATTCATGACTTCAGGGCAAGATCTCCAGGGCAGAGGCAAAGACTTTCCTGACTATTAGCCTGAGCTGGTGGTACCAGGGATGCTTCAGGCCCTAATATTTGCATCACAGCTATATATTTCTCCATTTTTGAAGAATGGTAAAGAAATGCCCGACATCTCTGAAGGCAAGAGACCAGGTGGCCCACAGCGGCCCTCCTTCGGATTACCATCTTGACACCAACCCGCTTGCCAATGACAGCTCAGCACTGCAGGGATTTATTTTGGGCCGTCTTCAGCCACCTCTCTCAGACCTGGGCACCAGCGCTCTGCTGCACTGCTCTTGCTGCATGACCATGGAGAAGACATCTCCTGGCTCCTCCAACACCTCCACGGCTGCTTGCGAGAGCTGGCGGGGCCCAGCGCAAGGCAGTGGACCATATCCTGGGGCGCTGTGCCAGTGAACCCAGAAGAAGGCAGTGATGCCGTCCTCACCGTGAGGGCTGGCTAGAGGACGTGGGCTAGGGCAAGGGTGAGGGCTGCGCTGAGTTAACTGTTGGCAGGGTACAACGAGGTTTTGGAAGCAGGCCTGAAAATTTTGAGAGGTCAGGATGGACCCTTCTGTTCTCTGAGTTTTGTAAATATGGCACTGTTCCCAGCCAAAAATCTCTCCCTGATCCTTAACGGCCATCCTGGTGCCCAGACTTCCCACATTCGCACCCGCAACACAACTTTCTCCCCTGCCCCGGAAACCTGTCTGCACAGCCGCCAGCTACCGCCCCTGTGCAGGGGCGGGGGGACAAAGGGCCCCGTCCCCAGGGAAAAGTAGCCGAGGAAGCCCAAAGCTGCAAGATCACGCTTAGGAGACATTTTCGAAAGCTGCCTGGCCAAGCAAATGCCACATCTGGGAATGCCCAGCCGTCATATCATGCCGGCACCCCCAGGCAAAATGGGGCGAGGCGCCAGGCATGGCTGCGGGGCCAGCTGCCTTTCAGGTGCTTTCCTCGGCCGGATAACCAGCAGCAGGGTAGGCATAAAAGCACAGTTTTGATATTTAGCCTGTGTCACTGTCATTCCTTTTTTTTTAAACGCCTTTAGCGTCTTTCTAATAAAAGAGAAATCATAAAAAAAACCCCACAAAGGATCCCTCACTGACAGCGAATATCAATGTGGCAACGCGGTGCATTAGTATGCATACTGCCCGCTCTCTCCGCTTGCTGGATTTGGTGCGACGACATCCAGGAATACAGATGTTGGCTGCGAGCATCCCGAGAGGTATGAGCGATCGCCTATCAGACAGGACCAGGAGCAGTCCCTGCCGTTGTAAACAAGGGGGGGTTTCTCTGCCTCTTTCTCTGGGGGGGGGTCGGTGATTTGCAACAAGCTCATTTCTGCATCTTCTCAGTTCCTGCTCTTCGGCAGGACAGCGAGCAATTTCCCTTAGGCAACTGACACCATTTTGAGGTCGAAGGACCCGGACGTGCTCTCCCAAGCACGGAGAGGTGCGAGCTCGGCCGAGCGGGGCCAACGGTCGGAGCACCTTGGAGCGGCGGTTGCTCCCCGGCGCCCCGCTCCAGGCGGCATCCCTGCAGCGGAGCAGGATGCAAGGTTTCCAACACACGTGCGCGATGCCAGGCTACCGAGCTAGGGCTGGGAGGCACCAAGCTGCCAAAACGTCTTAAGACAGCGACCGCCCGGCGCTCGGGCTTGGCAGCAGCTCAGCACACGCTGGGCGGGAGCCGGCGAGGCTCCTCCAGCTCGCTGAGCCAAGGTGCCGCGGCCGACAGCAGGCCATCAAACCCCGTCCCTCCGCCACACGAGTGCCGTTCGCCGACAACTGCCGTGCCTGCAAGAGCGCGGTGATGGATCATTATAACTCGCACACAATGATCTAAGTAAAAGCCTTATTAAGAGTTCATTCATTTTATAAACTCTACGCATAGTCCATAGAGGGAAGTTAGATTGCCCAGTCTTACAATATTCTCTGTAAACACTGACATGCTTCTAGTAATTTTAACTAGATCGGTTTGCAAGGACACCAGCAGTGGAACAAAAAATCAAATTAAACACGGGGAAATATTCACTGGAAGAGGCTTTAAAGAAGTGAGCAGAAAAATACAGAAGAGAAGGATGGATGGATAGAGAGGTCATGAAACAAATGGACCTACCTCTGAAGCCATGAAACCTAAGTCTGTAATTTAATATCAAAATCCTTAGGTCCACAAGATGGGAAAAAGTTCGCCATAGCCATCTTCTGCGGATCACTGAGGCTCTGGAGGACTTATCAGTCTGTTTTCCAGAGCATCTCTCCTTCTTCTCCAGCGGCCTCCGCAGTCAACAACCCAGTATCAACCACACTGCGTCTCCTCGAGTCCCAGCCCATACAGCATCCGCGCTGACTGGTCCTTTGCTTCCTCCTCCCCGTTTGCAAAATGCTGAGCGTTTGCTTTGCTTGGTTGGTTGGCTTTTCCCTGTTATTTCCCACTCTCTCCGGTGCAGTGGATCCAGACAGAAATCAAAGCCATCCGCTTCTCCCTCCCCACCACCCCAGATCCCCTAGAGGGTTTGGAACTGACTGTTCATTCACGTCAGGGTCGGTTGTGATTTTCTGTTATGGACAAGCAGTGAGTCCACAGGAAGTTGACAACGTACACACGCGCACAAGCGCACACACACACACGGGAACACCTTTCTCTGTTTTCCATGATGGATTTTTTTTCCTTTTTGCAAAAAAATGCAAGCAAAAGAAAAACAAGGTTTTCTATTGAAGGTACATCTCTTCTTCAATATGAAGACATTAACTGGATTGATTCGGATCCCCCATGCAGTGGTCAGTGAAGTCCTTTGGTAGTTGACAGAACGACATCTGGATATGACAGTAGGTAGCTGTGGAGACTTCTGAAGACACTTCCACACAGTTCATGAGCAGAGAAAAGGACCAGGGTGAGGCAGGAAGGGCCGGGGGGAGGGAAGGAGAGCAAAAGAAGAAAAAAAAGGAACATCGTTGCTGAAGGTGGTTTCTCTGGACTGGAAACTCAATTCTTGTGCCTCTCCCTTCCCCAACAGCCCCTTCTTCCTTATCAGTTTTGACTACTGCTCACTGGTGGTGGGATTGCAGTCTGGTTTCTAGGGATTGGGGTTTTTTCCCCAACACATATTGGTTTGTCTTCATTGCATGTTTTTTTTTAAATATATGATTTGTACATATTTATATGTATTTATATGCTGTTCCCCATGACATTGGTAAGTGTGCTTCTGTTGGCGAGAAATGGAAGTCACCAGTTAGAAATGAGTCCCAGGTATCTCCTTTGTCTGCAGTTACAGTTCTCAGACAACGATTCAACCTCTCCAAACGTTTCACTGCTTCTTCCGTCAGTTCCTCCCCTCCCACCTCCAACCCTCCATTGCTCCCCTCCCCGTCCCCTCCCCATCAAATCAGAGACGTCATGCCATTGAGGTCGGAGACTGACTCATCTGTACTCTCATAGACTGGACGCTGTTCAGAATCTTCTTCTGGTGTCCAGCTAAAGTTACCCCTATTCTCAGGAGATCTCTGGAGGAGAAAAAAAAAAGAAGAAAAAAGAAAAAAGTCAATGGACAGTTCAGTTTTGGTGTATTTGTTTTGCTGTCTCTAAGAAACATGCATGATGTAAATTCAGAGGTGCTGGCTTGTTCCTCTCAACAGAGGAAGAAAACAGTCTGAAAATTTTCCATTTGAGAGCAATGAACCCAAAGCACAGTCCCAGTGAGGAGCCCAGGGAGCACTGGAGTGGATGAGGAGGGTGGAGACGAGCTGAACATTCGCCCCAAACCACAAGCACACCCCGAGCCAAACTCCATGGTGCTCCTGCTACCTTGGGCTCTTTGCACACCTCCTTTATTTGCAGCCATCCCCTTCTAGCTACTGAAACAGGAGGGACAACACATACTTTCTCTCTCATCCCATCTCAACCCTGAAGCACTGAACCATCTCATGGCAGCAAAAGGCTTTTGATGGCCTGTCTCACTTCCAACTATGACCAAGAGATGCCGTGCCAGAGATGGTGTGTGTGTGTGGGGGGGGGCTGTGTGACCACATCAAACTTACTCTGACGTCATCTGGGCAACGAGCTGGAGGGAGGTGAAGCCAGCTGTCAAGAAGTTATCTCTGTACTGGCTCATTTTAATGGCGCTTAGCCAATCTTCTACTGAGGTAAAGGCAGTGAAATCAGGGATGGAGCGGTCTAAGAGTGGCTGAGAAGGCCTGAAACGCAACAGAGAAGCACCAGGGTTAGGCTGCTTTGGCAGTGACTGCAGATACCACCAGCACTGGCCCTGAAGCACTCGCTCCTGAGGAGAGGTGGTTCCGATGGGCTACCACGCATGAGAACAGCCGCTACAGCCACTGCAGGAACCAGTACAGCAATATTTTGGGTACCTGGCCCCAACCTGAGTCCCCCTTCCACCTCCAACACTCCTTGAATTCACCGTCTTCTGACCTCTCATTCTTGCCCTCACTCCCAGACCGCAGGAAGACAGCGAGACTGGGAGTCGTGGACCCAGCGGCATCCCAGAGAGCATCTGCACTAGCGGGCAGCTGCCTCCTGCCGAGGGAGGCGCTGGGGACGGGCTGCCAACAGGACAGATCCTTCGAAAAGGCACGGCAGCACCGCTGTGGTCCAGACACGCTTCCTAGAGATGGTCTGGATGATACCATGAAGGCAAGAGTCTTCCTAAGGAATTTAAATTGGCCACTGAGATGCTCATGCATGACAAAGACAGGATTCTTTACATTCCTGGTATCTGTTTTCCAAAGTTAAAAGGAAAAAGCAGCTCTCCGGCCCCAAGGAAGGCCAACCTGTTGGGAATACTGCTCTGCCCAAGAGCATTTTACAACCCCATATATTGCAATTCAGCCCCTCTGACATTCGGAGCAGTGCCTACATTTTACCCCGCTCACACAAATAGGGTGGTGTTCACTGCTTCAGAGCATCTGCGTGAACAGACCTATACACCTGGAGAAGGGCAGCTTCTCCGTGGTGTGGACACACCGTTTGGGGGATGCTCTCCTCCACGCTCCAGCTCAGCGAGCTCTGGGGACCGAGATGCGAGCGGAACAGATACTGCGCCATGTGCCTCTGCGGTCACACGCCATAAAGAATCAATAGCAGAGAATTACTGCTGTTGCTAGACTGCAAACTACATGTTCTTTGTCTGACTGTCAGGTAGAGCAAAGACAGAAATCCCACGCAACTGGGGAACGATTTATGAATTTATGTTCTTCCCACCAGCAACACGATCAGCTCAGAGAGCCTTTGCCCGTGACTAGGGATGCCGACGGGAGCTCCCCAGCCCCAGCCGGGACCTCGGCCTCACCCACGCGGGTGCTCAGGGACTCACACAGCGGTGATGGTAGCCACAGTTTTGAGGCTCGCCGGGTTGCGGATCATTTTATCGAGGGTGTTGACTATCTCGGTGAAACGAGGCCGGGTGTTGCGGTCTTTCTGCCAGCAGTCCAGCATCAGCTGGTGCAGAGCAGCCGGACAGTCCATGGGGGGCGGCAGCCGGTAATCCTGCTCGATGGCGTTGATAACCTGCGGGCCAACGGGGCGACAGGGCCACGGATGAGCAGGACGGACACGCTTCGGACGTCTGAGCCAGCCCGCGGAAGCTTGGCACCCACAGGGAAGAACAGCCCCGAGCGACCCGAGCACGCGACCCCGAGCACACCCGGGCCCACGCACCCGGCACAACGGGGGGCCGGACACCCCCGGCGTCTTTCTCCCCGGAGCTGATTTATCCCTGCGGGCAGAGGTGCTACACGCGGCGACGCTGCGGGCCGGGAGAGCGGTTGCCAGCCCGCTTGATCGTGAGCAAAGGGAGCAGGAGGAGCCGCGCGCGGCTCTGCCGGCGCCGGGGCGCGCCGAGGTTAATCGCAGCTCTGATGCTCCGCGAGCAGTGCAGTTCCTCGCCGTGGCGAGCCGCCGCTCGTTAGCTCGGCTGAGCACATCAGAGTACAGGAGTCCGACTACCAAAGCTCCTTCCCCGCTCGAAAACCCTCTGAACATTTTCAAAGGCCTTCTAGGCTCCTGAAGTCCAATTACCAGCCCACTGGCTTTTCTTCCCCCTTTCCTTGCGTCTATCCCTTCCCTCGCCAGCCTTTTTCATCTCAGAAACCGCTGAGCGCTGCAGCAGCTCCAGGAAGGAGCAGCCGGCTCCGGAGCAGCTGGGAGAGCTGACGCCCGCGGCGCGACGACCCCATCCGAAACCGCCCGCGCGGGGGCAGAGCCGAGGAGCAACCGCCGGGCGGGCAACCAAGCCCCCGGCAACGCGCGCCCGCACCGCCGCAGCACCGCCGCCCGGCTCGGCCCACTCACGTCTTGGTTGGACATGTCCCAGTACGGCCTCTCGCCGAAGGACATCACCTCCCACATGACGATGCCGTAGCTCCAGACGTCGCTGGCCGAGGTGAACTTGCGGTAAGCGATGGCCTCCGGGGCTGTCCACCTCACGGGGATCTTCCCACCCTGGAGAGGAAGGATGGGCAGGTCAGCCCCCAGCCTCGAAGCCTAGCTGGGAGCGACGGGGATTTTCCTCCCTTTCTCGGTTCACTGAGCAGCTGCCCGCACCTCTTGGCGATGCGGCTGCGAGGAGCCGAACAACCAAACCCTTTTTAGTGAATAAATGAGTGAATAAATGGCTCCCTTGGTAGAGCATCCCAAGCCAAGCCAGGGCCACCGGGAGCCACCCCGCGCTCCTGCCTTGGGTCCCTGCGGAGCGACCGCTCCTTCAGCTTGGACAGGGCCAGCACCCTCCTGCTGCCCCGCAACGTGGGCAAGGAGAGACGCCGACTCTCGAGCAAAAATCCGGCAGGCAGTACACATGTAGCCAGCAGCCGGATTCGACAGTCTTCTCTAAGGACTGAAAATTAGAAAATGTCAATACAGCTATTTGTTAACTGGGGCTGGAGGTAAATTGGGGCAGAAAGAGCATTTATTCAGCTCTGTCTCAGAAGGGTTTCCCCTATTTATCTTCAACTTCTCTTAACGCTGTAGCAATCTCTTCTCCATTCTTCCACTGTGGTTTATAGTTTTGGGATGAGAAGAGGGGGCAGGAGTGAAAAACATCTCCTTGAATTCATCTAGTACCTACATAGCAGGGTTTATCTAAACGAAATGAAACGGTTTCTCTAAAGGGCAGAAACCCAGGGACTGCCGCCAAAGCGCAGAGCCCGGCACGCGCCCGCAGCTGGACGAGGGCGCGCGGGGCTCCTTCCCCATTCGCGAGGGCAGGGCCCGCGCCGAGGCTGGACCCCTCGGGAAGTGCCGGCGCACAGCAAACGCAGCAGGCATCGCAGCAGCCCAGACCGACTCCTCGAGTGAAACGGTTGAACCCTCTCCTGCAAACTACACTAATAATGTCAGATGTTAATGCTAATGAACGTGTGCACGGACGTGCATGCACGTGCATTTAAAAGGCGTTTGCATTTCGTGCTGAGCCTCTGGAGGTGCTCTCGTCTCCCCGAGCCCGAGAGCGGCCGGCAGACATGGGTGCCTGCTTGCCCCTCCGTGCAGGCGAGCAGGACCCGTGGGGCAGGCTACGGCACTCGGCCCTGGGCAACCCTGGCCGCCCCAGCCGCTTGGCACGACCAGGCATGCAGAGCCTCCCGTCTCCGGGCCCCTTCCCAAGGGAGACGACAAGGAAGGGTTGACAAGGGTTACCTGACACTTGTGTGACTGCTGGCCGTGACAGCACTCGCCTTGGATAAGGAGCTGCAGGTATCCTCAGCTGTGAGCCTTGGCTTGAGCTTTACTTAGATGATACCTGCTTTGCGCTGACGGCTTTGGCTTTGCCAGGGCCTGCGGGACAAAGCACTCTGGCCCCCACAAACCACCCTGCTATGGGCCACCATGCTCCTCGGGGGCAGTGAAGAAGGAGAAGCAGAGCAGCGGCTTGCTGGGTGCTCAGCAGCTCGCGGGGCGCATGTCCTTGCCCTCCAGGCCCTGCTCAAGGCAGCAAGCGTGGCACACTCGAGCACGAATGGAGGATGCACCCAACCTCTCCCTTCTCTCACCTCTGCAAATCATCACAAACCATCGCAGTAAAACACGTGCGAGAGGTCGAAGCCCCAAAGGGAGCGTCTCCTCCCCTTCCCTGTCCTCATCCGGTGACGTGGCCAGCACAACCACAGACAAGGTTGTCACATGCAGATGAGACATCACGGGAAACTGCCTCTTTAGAAAGGATGGGGGGCGAGCACCGAGTCTCCTTAAAGGTCACAAACAGGCTCTGGGTCACCAGCCACCACCTGCCCCCCACTCACATCCCGCCGGTCAGGACAGGGATGGCTCCTCAGCCCCAGCTCCGCAACCCTCCCCGCGCGGCGAGCTTGGGGCTGCGCTGGCAGGGACACGGCCTCCGCAGAGAAGTGGCAAGAGCAGCCGAACTCCTTCTTGGCAAAGCCCAATCCCGTCCTCTTTGTGTGATCGAGGTAATAGCAAAAAAAAAAAAAAAAAAAAAAAAAAAAAAAAAAAAAAAAAAAAAAAAAAGGGGCAAGGGATGAAGGAAAGAAACAAAGAAATGGGCAATATTGACTCGGGGCAGAATTGCATTGTAAATCGTTTAGCGCAATTGTTTTCCATAGCCTTTCCAATGAAGCGTCAGCTGCTCTTTAAGGATGAATGGCAAAAATTTGATTTGAATAACTACAAATGGAGAAATTAACTGCTAGGTTGTTTTTCCTGCCTTTTCCCCAGAGCTAAAAACCTGCTGTGGGAGGCAGAGTGATGTAATCGCAGGCAGAGCATCATTTCCCAGCTGCTGAGAAGATCTATTATGGCCTAAATTAAATATAAACACAGATGAGATAATCTCTTTTATCTCTAAAGGTGGCGAAAGGCTACTTCATGCCTTTTCTCAGCAGCTACCGCTGGGCACTTTAAACAAGGAAAATGCCATTCTTCTGCTGAAGAGCTACTGCAGGCAGCACAGGCTTGGGCAGGGAGCGCTGCCGTTCCCACGGAGCGGGAGAGGACCAGGCCCTGGCCACAAGCCCACAAGTTTGGTTTACACCAGCTCCAGTGTAAACAGATCTTTGCACAAATGCAAATCTTTGCACAAATGCACGAATTTTTGATTCCTTTACTTCAGTTTGATGAAAGCCAAACAGTGCTCATCTGCTCAGGGATCCCATCATAAATCACGTTATGTGCAGCAGCTCCGACTCCACGCGGTGGCCTGAGCCACCTGGCCAGAGGGGCCGGATCCAGCCCAGGCACCTGGCCAAGAGCAGGCCCTGCCCGGGAAGGTGGCCAGGAGAAACTGCTTGTGCAGGAGCTGCTCTAGGAGGCCTCTCCTTGCTCCCTCACCCAACTCACACCTCTCCCCACCACTCTGAGGTCCCCGATGACATGGAGCCAGCCCCTACGGTCACTGCTTGGGAAACATCAGCTCACTTCATCCATCACTGAGAAACCCCAGACCTAGAAAACCCAGATTTCACGCTGCTCTCCTCAATCAGTGAGATGTGGACCTGCTTCGTCGCTCAGCTGGAACCTGCGAGCCTTTTTTTAGCACTACCAATAGAAGATGTGGTCTCTTCATCCTCCTTCTCCAAGGCATGGCCCAGCCATGCTTTTCACTGCTGTATTATGAATTGTTTATAAAGAGTTAAGAAGGTTATTAGCTCTTTTAATAAATGATTAACCAATTACGGAGTCCACCAGGTCAACAGCTTGCTTATAAGCTTCTCCTGGGTTCATCCACGTCAGCTACAGCCTCTGCGGCCTGCTTGCGTGGGTTTATAACGTTCTCATACTGCCTAGTAATCTCCTAGTGACCCCACCTCAACTACTTTTACAGGTAGAGTTAGGAAAAAGTGGGATGCGTTTGTCAGAGTGGTAATGAATAGCACAATCGCACCACCACGTTTCGTCATCTCCAGGTGGACGCGAGCGGTTCCCAGGCCCCCCGGTCGGGAGGCAGAGGGATCCTGCCGGAGCGGGAGCGGGTCGTGCCGCCCCTGGGCTGCAGGCAGCAGCAGGACGGTCAGACCTCCCGGGGCTGCGGAAGAGGCAACAGGCAGCAGAGAGGGGCTGGGATTATCTGCAAACGAGTTAATTAAACAGTGGCTGGGGAGCAGCGGCACTTCGATTAGACTTGTCTCTTTAATTAATGCCTGGAACAAATTTCCAGCAGAGAAAAATAAACCAGAACTGGAGTGCTGTGGGAATGGCAGTTAAAACACTCTAGCTATATGGTCAAGAAAGCCATTTATTGCCCTCTGCCTCCTGTAGCCCTCTTCCAGGTCTCCGTTGCAGGGACTCTTTCTCACATTTGGAAACCAGCCAAGGGCAGAAAGGAGCTTTGCGGAGGAGGGAGACAGGAAACTCAGAAAGGGACAAGGGGAAAGGAGAAGAGGATGATGGAGGAAGAAAGGAATGAGAACAAGGAAAATAAGAGTGCCAGCCTTCGCAAGCAGAGTGCAATGCAGGCATGGAAGATCCTGCACAAGTCAAACCTCTGTCATTTTTAGTGAACTGGCCTCAACAAGAGGCTCACAGGTGTACTGCTCCGGGATAAGACTGGTACATACCAACGAGCTGGTGTAGGTGGGATCAGATGTATCATCTTGCAGGTAGCGCGAGAGGCCGAAGTCTGACACTTTGCACACCAGGTTACTGTTAACCAGGATGTTCCTGGCAGCCAGATCACGGTGAACATAATTCATCTCTGCAAGGTATTTCATCCCGGCAGCAATTCCTCTGAGCATCCCCACCAGCTGGATTACTGTGAATTGCCCATCGTTTTGCTGTGAGCAGAAAGAGCAGGCACCAGGGTCAGTGAAAGCCATCTGAAACCATTACGGCCAGGTCTTTCTGGACAGGAACGGGCACAGAGATGTTGTCTTGTGGACCCCATCGCTCCCCCATCCCATCTCCAAGAAGCAGAGCTCCTCCAAAGCAGGGCTTCTCCTCCAGCCTGGCCACCCCAAGCCCACCGCCAGCACCCCCAAGCTCGGCCCACCACGGCATCTCTGCTCCGCCACCTGGACAGTGGGTACCTGGGAGCTTCTGATATTTTTCGGGCCATGATTATTCTTTTTCCAAATCCCTCCCTGCCTTTTCCACTCGCTTGCAGGAAAACCAGCACCCCAACACCCCGTGCTCCCTGCAAGGCTGAGGGATCCCTACACCGAGGGAGTCTCCATGGAGCAGAACCGATGACCTATTTTTCTATCTTTCTGAGCAGCCGATGTGCTAATTAGTGCTGCTATTTTTACATCAAGGCTGAAATTAGGCTTTAAGTTACCTGGCTTCTGAGCTAAAGCAACTAAGTGGATTTACAGGACTGGATACCAAATTCTTAATTGTTTTGCAGTTTCCTTTGAAGATCTCAATCTAAGTGGTTTACTCCATGTTTTCCTTCCTCTGTATCTTCCCCCTGCCCTTCCCTTCCCTTTGTTTTTCTTCTTCCTTCTTTTCTCTTGCCACTTTTTTCCATGCTTCTGTCTTCTTTGCAGGTAGGTGCTGGCATCCTGGCTCCCTTTCCCCAAGATGCCCCAAAAGCCGTCTGACACAGCAGGCTGGCTCCAGGCACAGCCCCGCTGCACGCCTGGGAATCAGTTCCCATCCATGCTGGAAATGCTGCTGAACGGCAGCAGAGACCACACTCCCGAATCCCACAGCCCTGCTGAAACATCTCCCCCTTTGCCAACAGCGACCATTCCCACCACCTCAGCTGCCCTCGGCCCTCCTTACCCGCAGGAAAGAGTCCAGGGCCCCGTTTTCCATGAATTCTGTGATGATCATGACAGGCCGGCTTTTGGTCACCACCCCTTCCAGCCGAATGATGTTCGGGTGGTCAAATTGCCCCATGATGCTGGCCTCGCTCAGGAAATCCCTCCGCTGCTTCTCTGAGTAGCCGGCCTTTAACGTTTTGATGGCCACGTAGATCTCCCGCTTGCCGGGCAGTTTCAGACGTCCTTTATATACTTCTCCAAACTCCCCTGCAATTGCAAGACCATCCGCTACCACTTCCTCCTCCACATAAAATATCGCGAAGAATAACAGTACCATTGAGCTGCCTTGCTCTGCAAACCAACTAGCTAATAAACATTAGCCAATTAACAGGTAAGCAGTGCTGTCCTTTATAAAACCACCCACCTGCCCTCTTTCAGGGGGACAATGTCTGCTGTTGAGGACATATTTTGGGCCGGCACTTTGTCTTCTTCCAGTTGACAGAACCCATCCACCGACAGACGTGGGGTTGGGTGCAGCTCTTGCAAATCCCTGCAGAAGGGTTTGCAGAACAAGAGCTTGAGGGAGAGCTAACATTTAAGGCCAGCCTCAAATATAAAGTGGTAGCGTGGCTAATCTTTGTTTCTTTTTTGCACATCACTTATCTTGGAAGGGAAAAATAACTGGGTTGTTTTAGTTTCTGCACTCTTGATTTAAAATACAGAGAAGGCTTCCTGTCATTTCACTCAGAGAGCTTTTCCTTTGCCAAGTCAAAGTCTGCCTGTGGACGGATTATGTTTAAGCCAGGTTTACAGCCGCCCTGCCTTAATGAGCAGCAAAAGGCAACTGATACACTGCTGAACTTGATCCTGACTGGAACAGCTCATTGTTTCTTTGGAGCTTCCCTGCAGCTTTCCTTCTACTAGTATGACACAGTTATTTAAAAAATTGAAATAAAAGCAGCACAGATGATATACAGATATGTGTATATGTGTGTATATATACATATGTATGTGAATATGGCACAGGCTAGCAAGAGAACTACCTTTTCCTTGTTATCGCTTCAAAGCTAACTAGGAAATCCACAAAGGTCTATCAGTGAATAAGTTAACTGAGTTTTTCCAAACCTCAAAAGAACTTCCAGAGGTCTGGGTTTGAGGCAGGCATGGGAATACAGCCTCATTTCAGCTGAAGGAGATAGATGAGCCATAGCCAGAGGGGCAGGAAAAGCTTAGTGGCCATTGGGCTTATTCCTGCTCACCCAGGTACCTGCAGCGGGTGGTCAGCACAAACCAACCGGGGGTCCCCCAATCCATCATAAATCCAGGAAAGCCTGATGCCTCAAGGCTTCCTTGGGGGATTTGGCTTAGACGGCACACTTCGTGGTGAAGGACTCCACGTGCATACACAGAAAATTGCTACAGGTCTGTGAGCGTGAGCCCTGGCGAGGCGGAAAGGCTGGGAGGGATAGGCAGCAGGAGGAAGCAAGACACACCTGCTCCAATGACTTCTTCAATCTTCACAAAGGACACATCGATCTCCTTGGCAAATTCGCGGACAGCCTCGTTGGGGTCCTCGTAAGTGAAGGGGTCGATGTAGATCTTCATCCCTGGAGACCCTGGTCATGGGAAATACAGGAGAGGTGGCAAAAGGGAGAGAAACACAACAGCAATTACTCCATGGTCAAGAACTGTAGACCCCTGTCCTTACGCTTTCTCCTCTCCACATCAGTTAAAGCCGCTGCTACTCCCTGTGCTCTCCTACATCACCTCCACAGCTTATCATCTCCCTCTTCTCCCCTCGTTCCACCCTACCCTCCATTATATCATCTCATCTTACTGGTGTGACCTCCATCTCTCCTCCATTATCTATCCTCTTGCTCCTCTTATGGAAATGTGGAGCATATTACTTATAAGCTGACAGATTGAGACCAGTCCACAGAGTGCACGCGGGAAGCTGGAGCAGGCCATTATTTATCGACAGCACACCAAGAGCATTAGTAGCCGAGTTGGGTAGAGCTGCAGGTAGGTATCAATATTTATCAACGTGACACCTTTTCGGAGCGGAGGCTGGAGCTAAGGTCAGGAAGGCGGCTGGGGCTCAGCAATTGAAAGGGATGAAAAAAGAGATGAGAGGAGAGGGGAAGGATAACTAGATGGGGAAGGAATGGCTGAAGGAAAGAAGCAAAACAAAAAAAATTGCTTCCAAGACCTGCCAGGTTAAAAAATAGAAAAATGACAATGAGAAAAAAGGGTGAGGGATCATAACCGCAGGGGAAAAAATACCATGTGCATGGAAAGAAGACAGGAAAACACATCTCCTTGCAAGTCACAACTCTCTCTGCTTCAACTAAAGCGAGCTCTTGGAGGCAGCTGTGGGCTGCTCTGTGCCGAGCTCGGCGTAATGGGACCCTGCTCCAGCCTGGCAAACACGTCGTAAATAAATGCAACCACAAATACAGAAATGGGGGCTCTTAGGCGAGAGGAGACAGTTGTGCAGGGGCCTGGCAAGCCCTCGACAAGGGCTGCTGATGTGCCAGGGAAGGAGAGCTGGGACCACCACCTCCAACGCAAGGCACAAGGCTTGCGACACAAGGCACAAGCTGAGCTTCAGAGACTCTCAAGACTAGTTTAAATATCCCAGAGCTTAAAACCTCCTAATAAATGTTTTTCTGGGGGTCCTCTGCTCATTCTTCAGCTTCTCAGCCCATCATGTACTCAAGTTTCTTCTCTCCATGGCAGGGAAGTTGGACTGCTTTACTCCCAGCAGAAGCTTCAACCATTCCAAGATACCACGACTCCAGGACCTGGGGCTTTAAACGAAGACCGAAGAGCCATGCCATAAAACCAGGAGGGCCGGCAAGTCAGCATGGATTTCTCCAGCTCTCTCCTGCCTCTGCAGGAGGGACGGGCCTTGCTGCAGATTCCTGGTTTGCCCGCGAGCGGCGGATCGAGCGCGGAGCCCGTCCCCGCGGCTCCATCCCCGTGGCTTCTCCCAGCATCTGATGGGCGTTCAACTCACCGGGGTGCACTTACAAATCCAAACTACAATTAGCTGGTTTTACCGTAAGGCAAGTGGCAACTTTATGAGGCTTCGTGCATTACTTAGGAAATATTTATTTACCCAAAAAGGCTTCTGATAGTTTTGTGGCTGCTACTAAATTGACAGAGTGCAGCAATTATAATCAAAAACCTGTATGGCCTGATAAAATACAGGCTTGCCAGCGCCACGGATGAGCGTGAGGTCCCTCGTGCGCCCGGCCCGCTCCCGCGGCCCTGCGCCGAGCCCAGCGCAGCCTCTCCGCTGCCGGCACGCGGCGTGGCGATCGATGGCTATTGATTGCATTATTAAGAGTCTCATCGAGGCCTGAAATCCTGCCGGGCTGGCGCTTCCCAGGGCGTTGCTAAAGCTAACGCGCCGAAGAGCTCCCGGATCACCGGGTAGCCCCCGCGCGGCTTTGCACGCTCCGTGTCTGGACTTGAAATCAGCTCCCAGCTTCCTCGGAGTTTGCCAGCAAGCAATTCGGAAGGAGCCACAAAATCCTAGCGAGCGGGCAAAAAGGGCGAGGGGACGGTGCCGTTTCACCACGGCGCAGTGGCAGAAGCCGGACGCAGAGGGAGAACGCTCTGGCCCCAGGATTGGGCAGGGACGAGGCAGGAGCGTCCTCATCCTCCAGAGGGGCGTTTTGGGCAAAAGCCTCTAAGCCTCCAAGGCTGGCGATGAAGACCGTAATGAAGCCATCTGTGCATCTCCCACTTCATAAATCCCTTTACGGCTCTGTCTCATACGCTTTAACGGCCCCATAAATTTTTTTACAAGAGCAGCTGATGCTCCAGCCAGGATTACAAAGGGATTTACAGGATCGTAACCGCGACTGACTTACTGATCCCAAAATGGAATAAATAAAGGAGAAAATCGTGCAGAAGCTTCCTACCCCCTGCCAGTAGCGGCTGGCTTTTAGACCCCCTCTGGCACGCCTCGCAAGGCGCCTGCGGGCTCTCCCCCTCCGAGGAAGGAAATCGCTCCTTCGGGGCCCTCGCCTAAGAAACAAACCCTATTTCTACACGGAGAAACCCTCTCCAGAGCCCGGCAACTAACGGAAGATAACAAAACCATCCTGATTCATGTTTCACTAGACTTTCTCCCCAAGGACACCACGGGCAGTGACACCCAAGGCCACCCACGGAACCGAAATTTCCAGTTCCCATCAGAGTGGGTGCGCGTAGGGCACCCACCTAGACCTATTCGACACCTCTGGAAATCTCAGCCACTCGCTGGCCATCTCCAGGCAGACAAAACCTGGGATGTTCAGAGGGGAAAACGCTGGGAATTCGAGCAGAATATCGAAGGAAATCAGCGCTGAGCTTTCCTCCAAAGAGATCCTTAAAATAGCCTGCATACTCTTATATTACGGCATCAGGCCATTTACTACTGCCTTAGACAACAGCAAGTTATTTATCACTTTTAGAAAGTGGAAGCGCTCCGTGCGGTGACCCTGACTGGCCAGGGGTGTTAGATCCCACCTGACACAATCTTTTTTTTTTTTTGTGAGTAAATACCACAGGGCTGGAAGAGGAAAAGCCTTCACAGCTTCGCGCCCACTGAATCGCTCTGATTTTCAACGCCTGGGCACTTCCCATATTTACACTATCTCAAAGCGCCTTGCAAAGCGGCGCCGGAGATAAGGCCCAAGAAATTACAGCCCGCTTTTGACAAAGCCTGGACCACAGCTAAGGCAGAAATCATCAGCACAGGTCCTTGCCAGGAGTACGCACCGCCGCGCCCCGGAGAAGTCTCCCCTTGCAACGGGCGCCGCAATGACTTGATATAAAATTCCCAGCCGAGACTCTCCGAAACTCTCCGCCCCAATCATTGCAGCTGCCGCTTCGGAAACCGCTGCCGAGCGCGGGCGGTTATGCCTACGCACCGCGGAGAAGCGGACCGCTCGGACGCTATTTCCAGGGACGGAAACACGTCGGCAGGACACGCGTCGCTGGGAGCCGCGGGCGAGCGCCTGCCCTGTGCCGGATTCGGGCATCGCCGCAAGGCTGCTCATCCAAAAAGCGTCCCCAGGCCACGGCAACGCCTCGCTCCGTCCGTCAGTCCCTCCCCGTCCCAGCGGCTGCCCCGGAGCGAGCCAGGCGGTGCCCTCGGGAACGGCAGAGCCTCGCGGGGAGCGGGGTCGAAGTGCCATGCAATTAAGCAAATGGGTTATTTGTTCCGGTGGAGGCACTCGCTCCTCCATTAGTCGCTGGCCACAAATTTCCCACCTGTTTTGCTTTAGCGGGTGCAATAACGCGGCGGCTGGCGTCTCTCCGACCTTGGAAGAGTTTTCCCGCGAGTCCCAGGGCTAGAGACACACAGTGGCTGGGACCGTTTCAAAACGGGTCAGAAACGGGCAAAAAGATCCAGCTGCAGCGCGGCCCTGAGGTCAGGCACCGCAGGAAGAGCCCTGGCAAAAATCATCCCGGCCGGCAACGCGAAGAGCCGCCGGCGCTCCGAGTCGCTGCCGCCCTCGCTGGCGGGCGCTTCCCGCACGCGACCCAAGCCGGCTCCGTCTCGCCCGCTACGACCGCGCGCGCCTCTTCCAGCACGTAACTCTTCCTCGAGCAAATTTCCCCGTCCGTCACCGAGACAGAGTGCTGCTTTTGGAGGTGTCAGCGCCGGGGAGGAGTCCGAGGGCCAAGGACAGGCTGCGGGAAACACTGATGACTTGCCGGACGAGGGTTTAGCCGTTAGGCATAGGACAAATCCTCCCCCACCGTCCGCGGTGCAGCGAGGCAGAGGGAGGAGCAAGGAGAGGTACGGGTCCATCATATTTAAGTATCACCCAGCGATGGTCGGGGACCAGTTTAACATTTGCTCTGAGGTTTACGGCTCACCGCGACGCCACGGTCACATCCAGCCATTCCAGTGTAGAGCTGAGAGGGTCAAAAGGGATCCTCACGCGGGTACATGTTTCCCCGGCCATCCCTTTTGCCCTTGGTCTTCACTCCTCTGCTCACATGAGTGCTTTGTACTGATTCTGCTCCCTTCAGAAGGACCTAACCTCCCCTTTGAATATCCCCTCCAAAATACACAATGAAACCCCTCCGAGGTCGCCTGCAGGGACTGCTCCAAGTCAGGAAACGCAGGAATAGGTAGAAAGGAATCGGCAGCTTTCACTCTGCCCCACGCAGGGGTTTCTCCTCGCAGTCTAATCAGAGGCTTGCACACAGCTCCCCAGTCAACCTTATCGACTAAGTCAAACTGAAGTTCATCCCCTCTGTCCTATGCACCGAGGCCTTTGAAAGGACGCAAATGTGCCAGGGCGGGTTCTCTAGGAAAGTGAAAATTGGATTTCACCTGGCCAGGGGTACCCGAGCACAAGGCATGCTTTCTGCACCCGGGAGAGGCCTGGAATTTATTCTGACGTGTGGATCCACACGCCGCAAAGGTTGAGAAAAGCTTCTTAGGAAAAGCCTCCTGCTTTCTGGATTATGGATCGCTAGCGGCAGTCTAGCAACCGTCCCCGCGACGCGCAGCTCTGCCGACGCGTCCCGCATCCCTCCTTCGCCTTCTCCGCGCCTCTGGGAGCCTTCGCAGCATCCTCTTCCTCATCCCCTGCCCCCCTATTTTCCTTCCTCCCCCCGCCATACACCTCCCACGCATCCCCGCGTGCGTTTCAAGGCTGAGGAAGGACGAGGAGGGTCCCCACATGTGTCACGGGTGGCCACAACAGACATGCACACGGATTTACGGCACGACCCCGCTTTCGCCTGCCCCGCTCCGCGCTTCTCCCTCCGCTCACCTCGACCGGTGCTGTAGTGCTGCAATTTATCGCTGTAAACTGCCTCCTTGCTGTAAGCGCGCTTCCTGGGAAAAAAGGGGGGGGAAACCAGCCTCGTTTGAGTAACGAGTAAGCGGCTCGTTACAGCCCGGAGCCGCTCGACGCATCGCTGCGGCGGAGCCTGCGGAATCGACGCTTCCCGCGCCGCGGGGCAGAGCGGTGCGTGCCGCTCACGCCGGCACGCCTGGCACCTCGGGGCGCGTGCGAGCTCGCTGCCACGCGCAGGCGCGCACGGAGACCTCCCCGTGGTGACCGTCGCCGGCTCGCTGTGCCGGTGGCGAGCAGCGCACGGTGGCGGCTCCCCAAACCCTCTCGCATCCCGGGGAGCCCCTCTTCCCTCCCTCCCCACCGCCCGGGAAGCTCAGCCCCGAGCGCCCAACAGGCACCTGCTGCAGACGATGGAAATGGCCACCAGCGAGACGATGAAGACCACGCCGGCAGCAGCGGACCCCGCGATCAAAGGCAACTGCTCCCTCAGCTCCGACTTGTAGTCATCTGCAGGACAAAAAGGACGGGGTAAATTCTCCCTTGCACGCTCAGCCCTCGTGAAACAAGAGCAGCGCCTGAGGAGCGGGCTCTGCCCGGAAGAGCTCCCACGATGCACGAGCCGATTTCGAGGGTACTGCTCCCCGGGGACGGGTGGCAGGACGAGGTGGTCCCAGGCAGAGCTCGGGGTTCAAGTATGCGATGAGACACAGGCTGCGTTGCACAGGTAGGGATTCCCATGCTTGGCTCGCACGTGTTTTGCGTTACAAGCAGGGACGAGAAGTCCTAGGAACAAAGTCAAACCAAGAGTCTCTCAGTCCAGCTTCCCAAAGAGATGAGGGTTACGGGGCAGCTTTGTCCATGCCTCCCCGGGTGGCTTCTCTTCCCTCAATAAATTTACACCTATTGGACCTGTTGGCTACTTCAACTGTATTTGACACAGAGGTCTCAAAGACATGAAATTCCTACAAGTTCCATTAAAATAGGCAGAGAAGAGACTCTATTAATAACGAACAGAGCTGGGGCAGGCTGCACAACAACCTCACCCATATTAGACACCAGAGAACCCACACAATGCTCAACCTTGTGCCAGAAACCCAGAAGAAGCCAAGTACCTCTGGCATGTGTCTGCTGCAGACTGACTCGGTCAGCAGCAGTAACCACACCACCCTCTTGACCCCTGCCGCTCTGCCTTGGCACCCCACCACGTCCCTGGGGAGCCACCCAGCCCCATCCCTGGGTGGCTCCTGGGGTGAAAAAGAGATGGGAGAAGGAGGACGGCACCTGACCCGGCTCCTCCCTCGCTCACCTCACATCTGACTTAAAGTAGCTGCCTGCAAACCTCCAAAAAGATGGAAAAAGCCAAAGAACAATAATGGCAAAGGGAGGAGATAGCAGCTGAAGACAGGATTTGAAGGGAGATGGCGATGGGGGCTGCCGTGAGGAACCCAGGGTATAACTGCTCTTCTACAGCCCCTCAAGGTGAAGCTCCTCTCATGGGAGCCCGGTCTCCTGCCCTTGCTGCGCAGTAAGGTAAGGGCAGCCACAAGCTAGAAAAAGAAGCCATTTTATTTTGACTTTTGTATCTAACTTAAGGCTGTCTTAAAGCTAAGGAGGTCGATTGCTCCTTTCGGTCTGCAAGGCAAACCTGGTATCTCGCAGAGAAGGCTGCAGGTGAAATAGGGTTTTGCTGCTGTGGCACACGGACAAGCAGCTGCAATAAAGGCACTGATTTCCCATTTCCAGCACCAAAACCCTCCCCAACACACCACTTCTGTGCTCTGCTCGCTGCAACTAGCCCTTGTTAAAACAAATTGGACAGGTGCAGGCACTGACCTTGTAGCTGTGATGGCATTAAAAACCAGGAGAGGACCTGAGAGTAATATGGTCAGGATAGAGATTTGCATCAGATTGTGCTGTAAACCTCATCTAGTGAAAGGCCATTTTATTTTGATGTTTTTATCTAACTTAAGGCCATTTGAAAGCTATGGTGTAAAAGGACGGCAGAGTAAACAAGAAACAGGCTTGACCTTTTTCCTTCCATGCCTGTGTAGCGATATCTAACTAATGGATGGAGACAGCACAGTCTGCTGTGCTGGAGACGGGACACGTGGATTCTGGACTATCCCCGAAAAAAGTTATTTTCCACCTCTGTGCATCTCCCTTGCTCCTGTCCTGCCCATACGGTTAGTGGTACGGCTGCCTCGGGCTAGGGGAGCGGGCAGTACGGGGGACCCTGCTCCTGCAGTCAGATGGAGAAACCACCCATCTCCTCACACTTGTCCCCAGCAAGATCTCTCTGTTCATTCCAGGAGCCACAAGCAAGGGTTAAAATCAAATTCATTCCAAAAGAAAGTATTTAGCACCCTTTTATCTATATTTCCCCATTCTGCAGTTAATTATTAGCAACTAGATTTATCTCTTGCATGCTGCCTAAATCCTGAGAAATTCTCATCTAACAATCAATTATTATTTAATAATCTGCAATATCCATTCTTATTAAATTTCAATTAATTGCTTATTTGAGGCAGGATTTTTCTCCTCGCTTCTCTAATCCTGAATATTCAAGACGTGGAGGGGGGAGTTGCTATCCTTTCCGTCCTCTCAGCCATCCTGCGTGTTCTTCCTCTCGCAGACTCAAAGTGGCACCACCCGAAACAACCCGCGACGGGCTGGTGTTTAAAAAAAATCAAGCAAAATCAGGAGCCTGTTGGGGGGCTGCCGGACCATCCCATGCCGGACCATCCCATGCATCCGTGTCACGGAGCCCAACCTTGAAGCATACTTGTGGCACGGGGGGCTGCGAGTGCGGGGTAGCTGCTTGGACTCTTTTTTCCAGCGGCTTCTGCTGTTATTTAATTGACGCTCTCGCTATCTGCAGCTCCGCACAGCAGCCAGCACAACCGGGCCGCAGCTAGCTTCTCCGGACACCACCGAAATGCCGATGAAAAGCAGCGGAGAGGCGGTTTTAACGGAGGCCGGCAGCCAGCTGAGCCGCGCTGCTGCGAGGCCCCGCTGCTTTCCTAAGGCTCCGTCGGAAACTGCAGCCGCTGCCGCTGCGGGTTTGCAGCCGCCGCTGTGGGCGTGCAAAACCCTGCAGCTGGAGAGCTAGGCGTCTGCTTCGCATGGGTAAAAGCAACCTCCGCGGGCAGACACCGGGTTTTCCACGTGGGCCACGTGGAGGCACAGTTTTAGGAAACACAGCCAGTCTTGCTGCATTAATCGCCATCTATTTCGGTCCTCTTTTTTTTTTTCTTTTCTCTCTAGCAGGGCAAAGCCCAAAGCAGGGGAGCTAGCAAAAAGGGAAAGAACACGAGGAGATGACTGTGCACAGGGAACGAGCTCTCAGCATGCCCAGAGCGGGGAAAGGGACCATCACAGAAGCCCTGCTTCATTCCCTGATTCCTGGATTCGTCTAGAAGCCAGGAGATACTAGTAAAAAAAAGGCTATGACATATCAGTATTTAAAGGGGATTGGTATTTCTTGGTGCTCATGTGCAGAGAATGGCTGGGACCAGAGGAACGACAGCAGGACTCTGGCGAGGAAGCCAGAAGAAGCCGTGAAGCTCGCCCTTTGCGTCCAACCTACCGCCCCGGGGTAGGAACCAGCATTGAGAGATGGTTCAGACTTTTTCAGGCTCCCGTTTGCCCCCAAAATGGCTGGGGTGTGATTCTGAACCTCTCCAGGAGAGTTTCACCTCCTCCCCGGGTGGGTCTGCAACTTTCTGCTCGTCCCTAAGCGTAACGCGCTGAACACGGAGCCAAGAGCTCGGCGGTGCCCGGAGCGGGAGGGGGCCCGGCGGGGACGACGGCTCTTCTTCATCCGTCTATTCTGTTCTGCTCTCTGCATCTTTTATTGATGTTATTCAGAGCAGAGCAATAAAACCGATGAAAGGGCTGCAAGGACTGATTTATAGGAGGGAAGAGTCAAAAGTCTGGTGAAGCGAGAGCCGAGGTCCAGAGGGGAGGGGACCGGGACGGTCTCCCCGCGCCGGGCTGCAATCGGAGCCACGGACACATGCAGCAAAGACAAAAACACAGCTAAATAGTGGGGGGGGGGGAAGCAGTGATAAGAGCTTTAAAAGCAGATTACTCCTCCAGCTGGCGATTAATAAGACATCGCTGTAAATCACCTGGCTTTGGCCACACTGCCCACTGGGAGAGAGGTTTGCAGAGACAAGTTCATTTAATCCAATTAGAGGCTGCAGCGTTAGCCTCCTTCCCCGCTCCCTTTCTCCCCGGCGCCCGCTCACCGTCCGTCAGCGTCTGGAAGCACATCTTCCCGCTGTACTTCCCGTAGCCGGCCACGGTGCGGGCCCGCACTTGCACCACGTAGACCATGCCGGGCCGCAGGCCCTCGATGCGCGCCGTGTTGGTCTGACTCCGGGCCATGGAGGAGTTGTACTCGTTGTGGTCCTGCGGGGCAGAGCCAGGGGCAGAGCCGTCAGCTCGGGGCAGCAGCACCCCCGGACGACAGCGGGGACACTGCAGCAGCCCCGACACCCGGCGCCGGACACCTCTGCTCAGGGAGCAGCAGTGGAGTCACAGCCCCGCGCCGCCTGCCCGCCAGCGCTGCGCCAAGCTCCAGCAGCAGAGCAGCCCCGCGGCTCGCCCCGACGGCCGGGCTATCCAGGGTGCGGCCACCCCTTGAATTAACCACGGCCCAGCATCCCTGGTCTGCGCGCAGCGGGGCTCTCCCCCTCATCCCTCCAAAGGGCGCTCGGAGAAACAAGGACCTGAAGCGTTTGTGCCAAGATGAGTTTTGCAGATGGCTTTGGAAGTGAAGGGGCATTTCACAGTGTCTTTTCTCAGGGGAAAAAAAAAGGCTGCTGGAGGAAAATGGGACCAGGATCCCCAGAGGAAGTAATCTCAGGGAAAACCTGCAGCAGCTGGGCTGCAAAGCGCACCTCCGAACATGGTCCGCCCTTCGGGCGGCTGGAATAAACCAGAGGAATTTTCCATCTGGAGGTTATGTGGATGGTGCAAACAAGGAGGAGGCGGTGCATTCGCGTAGGCTGGACCGTGGGGAATAACTCAGAGCAACAGGAGAAAATGCAATAAAAGAGCATTCAGAGCCAGCGTGAAGAAATGCTTATGAACAGAGAGACCCCACGGGCCAAGCCCAGGAGGGAATTCCTTGCCTTTCAACCATTTATGTTCCTGCACAATTCAGAAAATTCATGCAATTATGGAAATGCCATAACCCACCCTACGAGACCTCAGTGCCCCTACTCGAATCCGTTCAAGGGCGACCTGCTTTTGCTGAGAGCCCCAGCCCTCCTGTCACTGCTAAGCTGGCATAGGTCCTTACACTAAAGATTTGGGGAAATATCATGTGTCTCTGGTCTCATTTTTACAACATTCCCTGGTGATTTGCTGTAAAAGGGCCACTTGTGAAATCATCTAATTATTCACATTTAAAGAAATTCATTAAAGTTGGCACAAAGCAGAGAGTGTGAACAGCTTGGGCTTGGCACAGTTCATTACAAGGGTCAAGAGTCTGTCCCCTGCGGGAGAACGACGGCTTCCTGCAAAAAGGACCCAGCAGGGAGGGTGTGATTAAGGACAGCAGATGCGGGGACAACCGCGATAACCTTCACCGGAGCTGCCCTTCGCCTTCCTTTCCTCCTGATGCCATCTCCATACACGTGCACAGCTCTGCCATGTGTCCTGCACCTCTGATAGCAGCATGGTCACCGCCTACGAGCTGCAGGACTTGAGCCTCAAGCGGGGCCAGCCAGCGTGGCTCTCCCTGGCCCCGTTCGCTCGGCTCAGATGGATCGGCCCCTGAGGCGGAGCGCGCTGGCGATGCTCAGGAGCAAGGAGGTGGGGACAGGCTCCTGGGGAAACCTTCTGCTTTCTCCACCCAAGGAGCCCCCCTCAGCGCACGCTTCACCGTGGCCCTCCCCAGAACAGGCAGACGAGTTCTCCAGTGCACCTTGTCCCCTTCAATCCTGCTCAGATCAGTGCTCCTCATGCACCTTGTCCCACCACCCAGACCCTCCCGGCAAAGAGCCCTGTTCAAGCCTGCTGGCGTTCCCCCTTCTTGGCAACCTCTGGACCAGGCTGGCTTTGACCAGCCTCCAAGTATGGAGAGAAACCAGCATGGTTTGAAGCTCTGTGGGGTCCCAGCCCACCCCCCTGCCCGAGGTTTCTATCCGAGCTTACCGTTGCTGGCCTTGAGCCCACGGTGCTGCTGAGGTCGGGCGTGCAGATCCGGCTCACCTTCTCGTAGTAGCGGATCTCGTAGTCCAGGATGATGCCATTGGGCTGCTCCGGCTGGGGCCACGACAGCGTGATGCTCCTCATGGTGGCACTCACCTGGTGCATGATGGGCACGGTGGAAGGCGCTGCGGGGAAAGGCAGGAGGGAAAGTTAACGTGGAGGGGAAAGGGAATTAAAGCAACCAGAAAAAGAGGGAGAGAAGATGCTGAAGAACTTCCTGGGAGAGGAGAAGGGTGGGAAAGGGGTAGGACTGACAGGAAGGAGGACAAGACACGACATGGGGTGATCTGACTCCTGGCAGCAAATACTCCAAGGAGCCCAGAAAAACAGCATTTGTGAAACCATTCAGGACTGAGAACGGCATGAAGAGGACGGGGGATACCGTAGCCATCCTTGTCAGTGGACATCCCGAGTGCTGCTCTGCTCCCCAAGGCCTCCCCGGCCAGCCCTGCTGTGCGCCAGGGAGCAGGATTCTGCTGGGGCAGGATAAAATCTCCTGGGTGCAAGACGCCACCCCAACTCCCTCGGTCTGTGGTTGCTCACCACGTGGGCCAGGCTCCTGGGTGCAAGGATGGGGGAAGAGCATCATTTCAACAGCTTGCGCAGAATGAGAGCAGCGAGCCAGCACGGGAGGTCTAACAGTTGAACCGATTACTATTTTTAACGAGGGATTTGGAAATCGTTGGGGTTCCTTCTCCCTAGACTTGCTCAATAATGCAGGAGCTCTTGTTCCAAGGACGTCCCCCATTGGGGGCATACAGGGCAAAGCTCTCCCCATTCCCGCAGCGGGGACAGTGACCGTAAGGGAGTCTCTCGTGGAGCAACAGTGTTCATCAACTGGCCTGATCATGCCAGGTCTCTCGGGGGAACCAGGGCAGGGATCCCCCTCCAGACCTCCACGCACGCCCTGGGGACACTGTGTTCCCACAGGAGGACCTCGAGGCAGCGTTAGCCACCAGGATCAGACCTCAGCTGGGCTTCAGCCCATATTTTCATAGCACGGCTTCTGCTCAGCACTGTCGCAAAGCTGCTAAGGTTTCTTCTGGGTCCGCTCTTAGCAAAGTGGCACGCGACTGTTGCTCTTTGGGGGAGGCTGAAAGGCAGCTCTCTCACCCACCAGTATTAATGGGGTCTATTCTGCCCCCAAAACATGACCCCCTTCCCAGCTCATTCTCATCCCTGAATTTCATCTCCGCACTTCTCCTCCAAACACCCTGAATTCCCTCCTGCAGGATCCCTGCGTCCCTCAGCAACATGACTTACATCTCGTTAAACAAGTCAATTTTCTGCCGGGTCCTCTGGGGACGTCACGGCGTCGCAGGCGGACGCCTGGCGAGACACGTGCGCAGCTCCCTGGGGACGCGCAGCCGCGGAGCCCAAGCGCGGCTCTCCCGGGCCGGCGATCCCGCAGGGACCGCGGTGCCGGCAGCTTATTTCCCGAGACGAGGAAGCCTGAACGCTTCCAGCGCGGCTCCAACCCTCCTGCCTCTCCGCACCCGCACAGCAGCCACGGGCACCCGCGGGTGCGAGCCCGGGCACCGATGCTGCACGGGTGCCTCCCTGCGTTTTGGAGCAAGCCGGTAAAAACCTGGCACATTGCAAGCGATTCCCATCCCCTCCGCACGGCCTATTGCAGTGCCCATGACCCCCAGACCCCACGGATGGGAAACAGATCCTTGCTGCGTGGCTGATTGAGTCCAGCCCCTTTTTTCATGCTCGGGGGCTCCGGCCTCGCGGGGAATTCGCCTGGCTGCAGGTCCCCGCTCTCGGGGCCTGCTGGCACCTCTCCCTGCGCTGGGAGATGTTTATAGTCCGGCGCTGCCTTTGTTTACCCAGCGTCTTTAATGCTTCATTTTTTATCTCTCCACATCCGCTCCGCGAAGATGTTCATTTTCGGAAATTAAACACTTAGCTTGATTGCTGTTTTGCTAATTGCCGCATTCGCTCCCCCCCCCCCCCCCTTCGCCCCCCTGGTGCTCCCGCCGCTCGGCACGGAGAGCACTGTGCACACCATCGGCACCGAGCGCCTCCAGCCTCCAGCCCTGCTCCGGCCGCGCGCCAGCACGGGAAAAGCTGCCCGGGAAGCGGGCGGGAAGCCCTCCGCACCGCCAGCATCGGCACCGGCGTGCAGAGAGCCGCGGGAGGGGAGGGCTGGGGGTGCCCTGCCGGGCTGGGGGGCACGCGGGGTCCCGAAAGCACAGAGCCAGACTCGCGCGGCACCAATATCCCGCCCAAATCCTCCCGGGATGACAGTGACGGCCCCTTTGGGGCAATGGCTGCAGAGCCGAGCCCAGCTCTTTGCTGGGTTTTGGACACCGAGAGGCGTCAAAATTGGGAAGCCTTCCCAAAGCTCGCTGAGCTGGATATCCAGCCACGACTAGCGACAACGCCCGGGCGAACAAAGGGATTTTATAGGCAAATCGAGGGCAGCGGTAACGGGGTTGGGAACATGTCTCGCGGAGGTGACGCTGAGAAGGGCCCGGTGCCTCCTCTCCCTCTGCCAGGCCACCACGTCCAGGGCAGGAGCTGGCAGGAGCCACCCCAAGACATCCCCGTCGAGGGCGACCACAAGGGACAGCAGAGAGGCACCCGGAGCCCCAGGGTGCAATAACCGGGCCAGGCCTCAGCCCGCGAGGTGCCGGCGTCCCCGCGGCGGTGCCAAGGTCCGGCGGGGCTGCGGAGCGAGGCTGGAAACGCGTGAGCACCGAGGTAAGGAGCAGGCAGGCGAGGAGGGGTGAGCATGCGGACGGACGGACAGGACAGGCGGGGGGACAGCCACGACAGCAGAACGAGGGCCGGACCACGGGGCGACGCGGCTCCGGGTGAACGGGCAAGCGGTTAAGGGGAGCGCACAGCCCTGGGCGGCTGGATGCTCTTAAGGAACTTCAAGTGTGCTTCCATTAACGAGACCTAATTGGCTTCATTAGCCCGGAAGGACGGACAACAAACACCAACAAACGCAGCCGGGTGGCTGCCGGGTAACACAGCCGCACGCACTGCTCGCCGCGGCTTTTCCCACCGCCGGGCCGCGGGAACGGGCGCTCGGCACCTTCTCCCGGGGCTCCAGCGCAGCCGGGTCAGCGGGGAAAAGAGGCTCGGTTCGGACAAGACGGTAAGGGCCGATGCCCTGCAGGCTTGGCATCATCGGACAGGCCACCACGAGGCCGCAGCCTGTCCCAAAACAAGGGCAATATTTCCCTGTTAACATTCAGCCTCTGCCAGACAAATTGGGAGCGAAGGAGGGGGCAGAAGGAGACGAGGGAATAACAGAGTGGCAGGCAGGAACAAAACAGCGAGAGGGAAAAACAGCCGGGGAGCTAACGAAGGGAAGTTTCCCTGTGCGAGGTCACCGGCGGACGGAGCGGAGGGTCAGGTCCCTCTCGGACCACAGGCTTCCCCAGCACCCAACCTGTTCCCACCAGAGCTGCCCGCGGCTCCCTGGCAGCAGGGCCGCAGACGGACCCCAGGGCAGAGGGCGAACAGCAGGACGGGTGGAGAGCTGGGCTGGACGAAGCGCCCAAAAACCACCCGCCACCCCAACAAACCCAAAAAGGTCTAGATCCAAGTGACAGGTTTGAAGGCACGCGGTTACGGAGACGGGAACGACAGCCAGGCACAAACACAACACGGCAGCCCGACAGGTTGTGTATTCCCCGGAGCCGGCACACTAAAATATTTACGCCAGCTTGCTGTCTTGCGCTCTCCCGCGGGAGCCGGTAACGCAGGCAGCCCGTGTTGGGCACGCCGCAAAGCTGGAACCACCAGCCCCTCTCTGCTCCAAAGCGAACAGCTTCCCGTCACCTCCGGCTCGTTTCCCACCGCGCTCCAGGCCAGGGGCAGGGCTACGCTGTGCTCCCCGCTCCGTTTTCCACCTCGCGGTCACCCTTCTCCTTTGCATCTGCTGACACAGCAGCAGAGATGTGAGTTGGGGCTCCAGGAGCTAGGAGGGCTCTCAGAAGGCTTCACGCAGACACAGCCCCACACATTGCACACCATCCACATCCACCAAGTCTCCTCTGGACGTGCAGCAGACACATAGCTTTCACGCAGTGCCACCTTCTGCAGAATCCGGCCACGTGTCATGAACACAAACTTGTGATACTCTGCCTTATATCTATCTGCATTGACACATGGTGGATCCTGAATTCTCCCTTCCCGATGACCATTACGCACACTCGTATTCGAGCATGCTCCGGATGTGTCTGCATGCACTTTTGGTCTTGCTGCCATACAACATCTGCCAGATGTTGTTTAACGCACAGAGTTTGCAGCTCCTAGGGCATGACTTAAAACCACCACCTCAGTGCTCCACGCACTGCAAAAGCTCCCAGCCCCACGCTCCCCTGGGACTCACCGGCTTGGTTGGTGGTGATGTTCACGGAGACGTGCTGCGGCGGGAAGGGGCTCTTGTTGGAAACACCGTTTACAGCCTGGATCTCAAAGGTGTACGGCGTGTGTGCCCAGAGACTGCTGATGAAGACTCGGGTTTCCGTCAGGCCCAGCTGCCTGGGTACGAACTCCACGTTGTCGTCGCAGCGGGAGCAGGCGCGCCGGTCAGACCGGCACTTCTTGCACACGATGTTGTAGGTCACATCGTCCCGGCCCCCCGTCTCTCGCGGCGGGTGCCACTCCAGGATGATGGACGTCTCATTGACGATGGAGATCACATTCCGGGGCCCGGATGGGACACCTGGTGGGAAGCAGATCGGTTGATACAGGTCCTCGCACAAAGCGTTAGGCTCAGCTCTACTCTGGGGCTCAGACCAGGTAACTAGAGCACCTACAAGGGCACCCTACAGCCCTGCTCACAGTCAGGAGACCCCAAGGTCTACTCACCTCCTTCTGGCTCAGGAGGGATTTAGTCTGAATATCCTTGTCTGGTTCAGGCTCAGGCTTTCACAGTCTCCAACTTTAGCACCCCTCTCTAACCCATCCGCACTCGTGGCCACATCTCCAGCAGGAGAGAGGGGCTTACTGGTTTGCGTGTTGGATGGGGACCGCATAGATAGGGAGCCCCGCTCTACCAAAATCCTGCCTAGTGTCCAAATGCCTTTGTTTCTCGGTCTGAAAACATGCAGAGCAGCTCTGCGGTAGAGTGCTGCGAGGATGAATCCATGTTAATGACTAGGAGATGCTGAGATAGCTCAAGTGTTTACATGGAGCCCACTGAAGTACCTCAAACAGATTATCGCAGCGGGAGGAACATCACGTGGACAGAACCGCACAAAAACGAAGCAACGATGGGCGAGAAGAAAGTCAGAAATGGAAAGTGGTTATTAGTGGTTCAATATTTCTAGTTGAGAGCATGGGTATTTAATGGCATCGAGGAATGTTCTCCTCTGGGCCCAGCGCTATTCGGTATTTTATTAGCAACTTGGATGTCAGACTAGAGAGTTCATTGATCAAATCTGCAGGTAACACCAAGCTGGGAGTGACCACAACTGCTTTGGAAGACGGGAATTAAATACAGCACCAATTTCATATATTGGCGAAACAGGGCTCAAATCGATACAGAGAGATTCAGGAGGAACAACTGCTGCGCAGCTCAGGCGGGAGAGAGTAATCAAACGCACAAAAACCCAACTGCGCTGCTGCCCGGGTGGCCGGGGCCACCGAGAAAGGTCTGGGGGCTCGCTGGGACGGGTCACCAGCACGACTGCACAGCCAAAAACGCAAATAATTATCCGGCAGGTTATGTTAAACACGGAGAGCAATTAATTATTCTGCTGCGCCGGGTGCCGGCGGCACGGCTCGCGTCCGGGTTCGAGCGCAGAAGCGAAAGGGCTCCGGCACGCCGGGAAGAGTTCGGAGCGGCGCAATAAAAATGATCAAGGATGTGACCTCCGCGGAAAGGTTAAGAGAGCAAAGCACGCTCCATCCAGAGCAAAAACGTCCTCAGGGAGCCCTCTGCGCTGCCCGCACGCGTGTTGAGGAATGCTATTAGCAGGATGCGGACAAATTATTCCCATTAGGCAGGAGGGCTGGGGGAGAGGGGCCGGACACGGACCGGGACAGGCGGCTCAGCCGGCGACAGAGCGGCGTAACCGCGTGGGGAGCACGGCACCCGGACGAGCCGGCCCAGCGAAATCCCAAATCTGCTTTGCAAATCCAAGGCAGCCCCCAAAAGCTGGGTGCCGCCGGCCCCTGGCGCTGCTCCGGCCCTGGGGGAGCCTCCGGCCGCCGGCCCCGCTCCGAACCCACCCTCTCGTCTCCCTTAATTACGCCAAGATTGGCACTTTGGGAGCCTCGCTGAGCTGTTGCCATGGTTACCGCGGAGGAAGGCGTTTCATTAAAATGGCTAGAAAAATGATGTTCTTAAAAAAAAGAAAAAAAAAATCCCCTTCCCCTTCATTTTTCCCCCCGCCAGCGGAGCCGATGCCCCTGTCGGGAAGCCGGCGGCAGCACGGCTCTGCGGCATCCTCGCCCCAAGGGGCTTTCAGGAGCTCGCGGTGGCAAAGACGCCCTGCCCCGGGCACACGGCACTGCGGTGGCCTTCGCGCCCGGCCAGAGCGACCCAGCGCGGTGCAACGGAGGTGGTGGCACGGGGCAACGCCGGGGCAGGAGCACAAGGGACGGACACCGCTTCGCCCGGAGGAGGAGGAAGCCTGGAAACCCCCTGAGACCATTAACAAGGATGCTGAGAATATGGGAAAAGGGAGGAAATTTCTCTTTTGCTGGCCAAGCACGCCCCTGTCATTAACTTCTTAAACTCCTCGAATAAATGGTTGGGTCCTGCTGCTACAGAAAGCTACGGCGAAGCTCCCCGCGGCAGCTGGAGGGGAAGGGTTACAGCGGTCCTCCGCCTCAGAAGCGCTTGCTGTCGAACTCCTTTCTCCCCTTCCAGCCTCCTTGGTGAGGATCTATCAGAGCCCAAAGCAATTGCTCAAGTTTCGAGTTTTAAAGCCTCTTGGGGAAGAAAAAGAAAAAGAAAAACCTGCCAAGGAGCTTCTGACAGCAGCCCCCTCGCTGGAGGCAGCTGCGGCGGTGCCCGGGCACCACCACGAGTTAATGGCAGGGAAGGCGTTGTCACCCGGAGTGTTCCCTAGCAAACCACCTCTCTCGCCCGCCGAGACATCATTCGCTGGGACAACCTTGAACACCACCTCCCTGCTGCTGGGCAGCGGCTCAGCGCTACTGCTCAGCCAACAGATTAAATAAAACCAGAGAAAGGAGAAAGAGGGAGATGCTACCTGCCGTATTTCCCTGCCAGCAACCCCTGCAGAAAGGTTCCTGCAGCTGGACGTGCTACCAGGCCACATATTTGCATTTAGGAGATAATGAACTGCTTATGGGCTGAAGGGCCAGTGTTTCTGCGCAGAGCGCGGAAGCCCTGCAGGAGCTGCCTAGGAGGACACACTTCCGAAACGCACAGCCACATTTTTATGGCACTAGTAAAGAGAAGAGTCTGCAGCCACGCAGCATCATTTACTCCCATGACACACACCGACTTTGGAAGCGAACAGCTGGCACCTCGGATTAGAACATTTCAAAATTAAGCTTTAATGAGAGGAAATAAAAATCGACAAATGGACTTTTTTATACAGTATTCCTTCAGTCTAGCTACTGTAAATCAGCCATGTAACAAGATATAACAAAGATGCAGGTTTATTTACAATGGTTCGAAACCTGCCTTTTACTCCCATCAGCTCGTGACAGCTCCAGCAGATTATGCAAATTAATTCCTTATTCCAGGTGCATGTCTCAGGTACTCCTTAGCCTCACGTGCTTCTTAGCAGATCAAGCACAAATGCAGAAATCCGTGCGGATTCCCGGGGTACAAGGACATGCCGAGTGCAGAGAGAGGTGCTCAGAAAAAGACACAGTGCAGTCGACCTCCGTCTTGAAGACGTGTCTGCAGCCAGGCTGAACTGCACCGGACATGTCCTGCCATGCCTGCAAAATGTGGTTTCTGTATATTAAACTGAGCAAAGCACATCTACAGTCCAACCGAATTGTCTTCAGGAGCTGCAGATTAGAAATATCACGTAAAGTTCGAACCACACACCTTAAATAGCAAACCACAGCTCGCTGCAGCAGAGATCCAGGCGAGAGCACCAGGAAGGAAGTCTCGTCTGCCGATGTGCTCTCCCGCAGCACCGGCATGGACCTCGTCCACCTTTGTGGTTTGAGCTACACAGCTCAGCTCTCCAAGGAGGTGTCACAGGCTCACCTTGCATACAGACCTGACACGTGGGGAGGAGACACTTGATACCCACCAAAGACTCCTTGCCAAACATGGCTTTCCCAGCTCTGGCTGAAGAGAGAGCACCTTTGCTTACCCTGTTCCACAATTTCCTCACGTTTAAGATCCTGACTACTTGAGGGACCGATTTGATGGCCTGGAGCATATTTTCTTGGGATAGTTTGGCCAGAAGTCAAGCCTGGGGCTCGGAAGCCCACCCAGCTGAGAAGCCCACCAGCTGCTGAGAGCTCCCAGCCCTTTCCTGTGCTCTTTTCTGATGGAAAGCCCGGCTTAAGACCGCTGCTGCCATCTGAGGCTGCTAGGGCAGATGGCTGAGCAGGATGATGCATCGCGCACACAGCCACGCAGAATACCAACGCTTAATACTCACTCTGCCTTATAAAAAAATATTCCATCTGCAAGACGATGAACACGACAGCGCTAGTAGATAACTTTAAATTCTAATTTATCCTGGGGGACTATCTCCCTGCCGTCACCGCCACGGGGAAGCATAAATCCAAACGGCTCTTAGAGATGTGGGCTGTGGGACTACCCCATTACTCATCATTTGGGGCGCACCGCGGTGGCATCGTGGGAAGATCAGCAGCTACGCGAAGGGTGACACATCATCATCTGCTTACGCCAGCGTGGTGATAGAGGGATTCGCACTGGCGTTAGGACACTCGTAGCATTTCTATTACCGCACAAAAGGTGGTGTCGCGTTGTGCGGTAACAGATGGGTGTTTGATGTGGGTGACGTGGCCATCCGCAAGCTGAAACCTGCAGCATTTTGCTCCTGCGGAGGGGAGCGAGTCTTCGCAAGCCCTCGCGCGCATCGCGCCGCCAGTATACTCACTGGTGCAGGCGGCCGCCGGCGGGTCGAAGTCCGCCCGGTAGTAGCCGTTGCGGCACGTGCAGACCGGAGAGGCCTCGGCCGTGGAGCGGCTGTTGGCAGGGCAGTGCGCGCAGGTCCCCGCGCCCTGGCTGGCCTTGAACGTCCCCGCCGGGCAGGCTGCAAGAGAGGAGAGGAGAGGAGAAGGGTTGGACGCTGAACGTCGCCGGGTCCTTGGAGCCGTCACCCGTGGATGGCAGCTCCTGGACGTTGAGCAGAGAGAAGAAACCCCAACCACGCGTGCAAGCGTGACTTTAATCCCTAGCAGGGCGAGCGTTCATTAACCAACAGCCTCTCTGCTCGGCAATGACACTGAGAGCGTAAAGCAGTGACAAAAAGGGGGGATCAGCGGGTGCCGGCACTCCCATCCTCCCCAGCCAGGGTCCCCGCTGGCTCTGTCTTGGAGGCAACCCGTGAGGCCACCCCTGCTTGCAAAGACCGCATGATCCATATTTTCATTGTTTTTTTAAAAAACAAACATCTCCCCCCCCCAGGTAACCCCTGCTGCAGAGAAGCTCCCTTTGCTTTGAGGCCAAATTTTCTAGGCAGGTGCCTGGTCTAACCTGGAGGAAGCAATAGCACGTGGATGGGGATTTAATTTTGCCTTAACTTGTTTTCCTGCAGTATGGTGTAATGCCTTGCCTTGTGCTCCAGCCTGGGATATAGCCGTGGCATCCTGATGCCCTGGACACAGCGAATTAGCTCAGAGCAGCGACGGCAGAGCCCATCCCAGCTCGTGGCACCGTTCACTTGCTCTCCAGCCTGGCCACCCTGCTCGCCCGTGTCCCACCTGCTAGTCCTCAGGGGACTTTCACCAACTAGCTGTTGAGGAGCAGATGCTCAGGCACCCTGGCACTCCTGCTAGTTAATAAAAGCACGCAGATGACTCCTGTGATACCGCAGGATGGAAAAGGCAGTCTGGCACGCGTATCGGAAAGGTCAGACCTCCATCCCGGTGCACAGAAGAACACGTGCTTGCAGCACCCGGCACAAGCACCGCTGACACCCCACAGCACGGAGCCGATGGGACTCCTTGGGGACCTGGGCGCCTTCACACAAAGCGGGGAGCGAGTCCTGCTCAGGGAGCGTTTGCCACGCAGACCCACGCGGTGCCGTGGGCACCTCCGGGCAGTCGCAGCTTCGGGTCACCTCCACAACCATCTCACGAGCAGGACGGGACCACAGCAGGGCACCCCACAAGGCAGAGGAGAGCACATGCCTTCAGCTACAGCGTTAATCCCAGCAACCAGACGCGGCTTCTCCAGCGGACTGAGCAAGGGGGGGGACGTCTTTGTTTTCTGGCCTGGAAGTTGACAACTCCTCAGTTCACAAAGGAGCCCGGCGGCCCCCAAGGCGCTTGCTCCTGGCTCTCCCCCCACAACGCCATCACCTCCGCGGCACCGCTCGGAAAAGAAACGCAGTAAGTGTCTCATAAACACTGAGATGATTGAGATAATGGAAAGTGCCTCTTAGCCCCTGTCTGCCGCATCAGGATATGAGGCATCTCCTAGCAGCCCTGAAGAGGAAATTAATAGGAGCAAGCAGGAGTAACCACTTTGATGCAATTTCCTTGGGAGATAGTGGACCATCTAATCTTTATTGCAGCCCTTTAACCTGTCATTCAAAACTCATGAAGGCCTCTTGCTCTCACAGTATTTCCAGATATTAAAAGATGATAAAAAAGAATAAATCAAAACGTTATTTTACAATTTTATTATTCAGGGGATTTTTCCTCTGCCTGCAGCATGCGACCAGTGTTTTACAAAGGACCGAAATGAGCTGCCTCTTTCCGACACCGCAAACAGCCCAAGTGGGGATTCAGCATCTCAGAGGGTCCAGCTACCATCTCCACTTGTCCTTTCGTCCTCCCCTCCATGCGAGGACCACCCGGGCCTCTATTTCCCTGTATTCTGGACATGGGAATAGCCTCTGGGAAGGTGGTTGTGTGTTTTCTCATCTGACACTCAAGCAGCAGGACTAAAACACGGCACAACAGCTGACACAGCAAGGCCTGGCAAGGCTTGGGCAACCCACACAGACAGCTGGGGCTGACTTTCCAGCTGATCCACTGATGTATTGGCTAGCCTGATCCAAGACCTCCCTTCCTGCCCTTTGCTCATGTGATTTCAGAAGGAGCTGGAAAAATGCAGTATGCCAGGGAGCATCCAAGAAGTACCCGCATCCATGGGTCTATCTTAAACTTTGGACCTGATTCCTGCTTTGAATGCAAAGTTATTCAATCTAGCATCCACAAAAGGTCAGGCATCGATCAAAGCCACTTGCAGAAGAAATAGTAAACTCTGCAAAGCACTTCAATCTATCAAGACGTTTCCCCACAATTGCTGTTTTTCTTCTCTCCGGTGTGGCAGTATCTCATCTACAGCTGTGCCTCCACAGCGGCTCTCCGCCTTCCCCAGCCCTAGCACCGGCCTCAGGCATGAGTGCTTCAGAAACAACATCACGCATAAAAGACCTGGTGTTAAGACTCAAGAGGTGACGCTCTTCCTCCCCAGCAAGCCCTGCACAAGCACCCCATCGTGGCACGAAAGGGACACCAGGGCATATCAGGCAGGCAGGGCAGAAGACCTAACCACGCATGGACCTGGAGACTTCCCAGGTGGAACTCCACTCGTTCACGGTCATGCCTCTGCCCTCCCACCGATGCACGGGGCGACCTCCCCCTCCAGGTCTCGGCACCAGAGCCCTCGCGTGAGCAAGTGCTGAAAGCCATGAGCTCTGTGAGCTCCCCAGCAGTTCGTTTTTAAGTGCTAGCGTCGCAGAGGAGCTCCAGAGCTGGGAGAACTTCTGAAAACCATCCGAAATGCGTTGGGCTCCCCAGAGAAACCGAAAGAGAGGGCTCCTGTATCGGGGAACGAGCCATCTAATTTTAGTTGGAACGCGACAGGAGAGCGCGGGAGGAGGACGAGAACCGGAGGGTCACATTAATATGAACATGCATCATTTTTAAGCATATGGGCATGTTGGTGGTTCAGTTAAAGGGTTTTGTTTATTTCTAATTACAATTAGACTAAACGGCACTTGTCAAAATAAATGAACAAAGTACATTCCGCAATACGGCGTCCTTGGGTTTCTTTTATCACTTCACTTATCTGCAAATTCCTGTAATCTGCATGCGCGTGTCTCTTAATTGTTATTATTACAAATTAGCATTTCTCTCCTGTAATTATATTATGGTTGCCTAAATTCTCCTGCAGTTTCAGCCGGGGCTGATGCCTTCTCTTTCCTCCCTCGACTGCTCTGTAGCGGAGCCCTCAGCCCTCAAACCTAACTGCTGCCCAAGTCGCTCCTCTTCCTAGGAGGGGTTGAACAAGACCCTAACGCAGTAGCTGAACCATTAAACCTGGGCATGCAGGGTGCCCAGGCTGCCGACGGGCCCCAAGCCCCCTGCACCTGCACAAGCGGCACTTTTCCTTACTCAATCAAACCCCTATCCAACAGAAAACAACATATGGGACCCCGTCTTTCCCATCTTGTCACAGTAACAGCTGGTTTTTGGATGCTGCACAGCGTCAAAACCGCCACTCGGCGTGCAGGGACGGGCAGCGTGCACGCCACAGCTGTGCCAGACGCCAACGGCAACCACGCGCTGCACGGAAAGCAGCGCTGCACGCAGGATTTACGGAAACCCGTGCAGCACGGGATCCGTAATCCCCTGGATGGTAAAAGCACAGTCCAATTGCACGGCTTGGAGACAGGGCTTGAGACCAGGGGAGAGCAATGGATAATCCCACCAAGGGTAAGCGCAACGTTTTCCTTGATTGAGGGGCCATCTCCTGGAGCTGCCAAGGTCGGGATCCGCAGCAGCATCTCGGAGCAGGAGCAGGACCAGGATCTGCCTCTGCTTTCCCTGCCCAGACACTGCCCAAACGGACGCATTGCCACCTGTGACGAGCCGCCCTGCCGCACTGCAACGCACGTGTCTTCATCCTGGATGGCAATTAATTGATTGTTTATTATGTGGGCTGGAGAAGATTAATGATGTGCTTAACTATCCATTGCCTTGCGTTTAAGTACCTGGGGCGTGTTTGCAAAGGATGAGGCAGATACCCAGCCTTGTCATCTAGCAACGTTAACCCTTGTCCTCCTGGGGACTGCAGAGGCGGTGCACCCGGGGGAGGCCGCAGCGGGACCGCAGTGCTGAGCACCTGCTGCCTGGGTGCAGGCACCCGGCCAGCGGGGAGGAGCACCTCTGCCGCCCATCCTCAGAAACCTCTGCGGAAACAAGGCTCAGCCCACTGCTCCCTCGCTTTTGGGTGCAAAGGGCCAGTCTCGAGTCCAGGCTTGCCTGCTCCGCTGCTGGGGATCAGTTGTCCTGCCTGTAAAATGGGTCCAGTCACTCCACGAGGGTTGTGAGGGCCACGGAGTCCCCAGCACGGCTCCCTTCCTCTGGGCTCGCGCCGCCGTTTTGCAGTGGGAAGAAGCATCGTTCTATCTAAGCCTGCCGTTTGTTTTCCCTTTCCGAAAATCAGTCAGAGGCGAACAACAAAAACACCCAGGCTCGCGGGTTTTTCCCCACCCCTCCATGCAGCGACCTCGACTTTTGTCTGCTTTCCACCTACTGGCCATTTCTGCAACACCGGACCGGCTCTGCTCTCGGAAACAGCCTCTTGCAGGAATCAATGTCAGGACACATCCTCCCTTCCCTCAGATTTCGCGCAGCAACGCGCTTTTGCTTGGGAGCCAGAGAGGCACACAGCAGCGGCAGACGCTCTGACAACATTTCAAAACCAGCCAGTTTTGATCTATTCCTCTCAGACAGCCCTCACCATTTATTCCGAGTTTTCCAGAGACGTTCCAGCTGTCAGCCGCAATTCACCCGGGGCAGTTTGGCAGCACGAGAAACTCTTCGGAAATTATGGGAAGGCGCTTTCGAGCGCCCAGGCCAAGCCGCAGCGATGCTCTGCTATTACCGCAGAGTGCCATTAGCCCGCTTACGCACGGACGCAACTCCTCAAACTACTCCCACTCAACACCTCCACCAGCCTGGGGCCCGCCTGGAGCTAAACAAAGAGAAAAAGAAGCTTGGCAACACCAGAAAAAGCCCTAAATGGCTGCCTAAAGCCAAGTTACTCGCTCTCCCTGTGGCTCGCATGGAGGGGGTTCAGCCAGATTTCATCATTGGAGGGTTTAAAAGAAGACACGTGCAAGCAGCATTTTGCTGGAGAAGGACGCGTGGCGTTAGGCAAAACCCAACCTTTCTGCATCGGGTTAATTTTAATGGCTCGTAACTTCAAAGCAGAATGACAAACTGTGCTGCTTTGTGCAAATACACTTCATGGCTTTCAAAGCAAATCTGGCCATTTGCAGGGAAAGGCAGCACCCAGCCAAAGGCTAGAGAAGCCTCTCTCCATCTCGCAGAAGTGAAAAGACACGCTCCCTCCCAAAGCCAGCAGCTGTCAGCCGGCTGCCGGGGAGCTCGGCGCTACACGGAAAGGGTGCGAGCGCAGGGGTAGCCGAGCGTTGCATTTTTCAAGCTAAATCCTCTCGGCTAACGCTTGGAACTTGCGCTTTTTAATTACTCTCTCAGGGAAGCTTTAGTCAAAAAAAAAAAAGAAAAGAAAAAAAAGCAAGGAAGGAGACATCTCTTCTATATTAACTTGCTCTAAAGCTCTCTGGGGACGTGGAGTGGCATTTTCCTGATCAGCTTTTAAAATAGGAGCTTCTGCAAAGAATTTCAGGCCTCGGCGTGCAGTTCCCCGTCTCCTCCTCCGAGCCCTGGTTGACGCCCCTGCCACAGCTTCCTTCATCTGCAGCAAATAAAGTCTGTGGCATTTCATAATTTCCATGGCTCTAATTTCCCCACCGCAGCAGAGCTAACCACGTTTGCTGGGTCTCGCTCGACACGGCAAGAGGCACAGACCACAAAACGTTTCCCGTCTTCAGATCTCGTGAGCTTTCTGCAAATGTCATCTTTTCCATAGCATTCCTGTTCCAGCTGCCCCAGCTCACGGCGGATCCCTCTCGGCAGACACACAAGACACACAAGGATGAAGCGAGAGCACTGCCGCTTAGTCCACAGCTTGTCTCCAGCTCCCTCCACGCTTACCTCTCCATCCTCTTTGGCCTCTTCCGAACCTGCTTCTGCTTCTCCTTCCTGAAGGTCCATCACCCTGGCATGGGCAAAGGCACTGGCAAAGCCTGGATTTTCCAGCCTTGCTCTACAAAGCACAGATGGCCGGTGCCCACCAGCACGCCCAGGAGACAAGCAGCAGGGAAGGTGCAGAATTATTCAGTCTGCAGGACACTACGGGCCTGAGAACAAATGAGGACATCCCGGCCACGAAGACGCTGGGGCTGGCACTCAGAAGCCCGTTCCTTGCTGCCAAAGTCTGTGTCCAAGACTTGTCGTCCCTTAAGAAAAGCACAATTGAGAAACAGCCAAAGCTTGGGCAGTTTATAAAAGGGAAGGTAGGACATGGCCTCCAGAGGCAGCCGGGGCTGAGCACAACGAGCCAGGCGGTCTCACTCCTCCCGGGCTCCTACGGTTGGCAGCTACGCTAGCATTAGGAGCGGACAAGCTGTCCCTAGCGATTTGTTCATTATTGTTTGCTCCGAGATTGATTTTTACAGTCTTTCTGGAACAGGTGATCATTCCTCACTCGGCTGTAACTCTCCGCTCTTCCACAGCTTGCTGCAGAGGCCATGCCCTCTGCGCTGGACCGTGCAGCACCGTGTCCGTAACCCTGCAGCGAGCACGGCAGGACCACTCAAAAGTGACTGCAAAGACAGGAGCCCTGAAACAGGGACCTCTACAACAAGCCTTTCTTCACCCAAGCTCGGCCAGCAGGAAGCCACTGTGCCCCGGGGCAGGGAGTCCGGCTGGGAGCCCAGGCACCAGCAACCGGGTGCAAATTCTTGCAGGTAAGGACCATCCCTCCACCACGACCCTTCATGGAAGAAAGGACTCCGGCCAAAAAAGCCCAGCAGTATTCTGGCCATTTTCTCAAATGGATAACTCGGTACCCCTAACTGCGCAGGGGGCCTGGGCTCTCCAGGCAGCTCAGCTCAAAGCAGGGGCCGGGCAACACCACCGCGCTTCTGTCAGCTTTGCACCATACCGCCTTTACTGACAAACATCTCCCACCAAGCAGGAGGGAGAGAAAAACCTGCCACCATCAGCGGGCAGCTCTAACCCCGGCACCCCCGTGCAACCTCCTCCTTCTACCTGGCGTCTCTTCCAGCACCGACGGCCCCCCCAGCAAGGGCAACGGGGACACCTCTCCTGCTGGCACGTCACAGCCGAGGAAGCAGGACAGCGATGCTTGCCTGGGGCCGGCTGCTCTTTGGAAGAAGGAGCGACACCGTAAAAGCTGTTCTCACATTTCGGTGAATGTCAGAGTGAGCTGCCCGCGGCCTTCCCTCCGCAAGCGCAGATCTGACCATCGCAAGGCGGGTTAGAAAATCAGCTGTGGTTCCTGAAGGAGCTGCCCACGGGCTTTTTGGCCCAGCATACCCAGTGTGCTCACCATAACGCCAGCCCGAGCTCAAGTGCATGCTGCAAGGTCCACAAAACCTGGGACCCACACTGCCACCGGTCTCAAGGAGCAGCGCTGCCCTGAAGTCCGTAAGGGGACCGCCGCTCACGCAAGCAGAGAACCAACCTACACCAGGGTACCGCCCTGTCCCGTGCGATATTAACGTCCCAGGGCAATGCAAAATGTAGGTATGCTGAACTTTCAACAAGCACGGTGAGGACGGGAGCTGTAGCAGCGCCTTCGCTCAGAGCTGAGTCCAAGAGGAGCCACGCTGCAGCGGGAAAGTCGGCTCCAGATCCCAGGAACTCGCACAGCAAATCCCACTCAGGTGACAGAAACCCCTCGAGATCTTCCTTGGGACACGCCAGGCTTTGCGGAGGACGCTGTAAGTGCCCTCAGCTCCCTGGTGACACCCGCAGAAGTCCAGGGCGGACAGTCGGGGTTGCTCTGTGCCGCAGCCAGGCTTGTGGGGCAGTATGGCAGCTCCCGCGGCAGGAAGGAGGGAAATCACCGCAAAGCACTGCGGCACCAGCCAGCCCCTTCCGCTCCGTCCTTCTCGCGGTAAAGAAACGTGCAAGCACCAAAGTATTGGAACCGCAGCTACTGGTTTTACAGCCTGCTTGACAACTGCTCAAGGTGATTTTCCCCTGTTCCGAAAAGTATGTTTTTCCGTTAAGAAAAGGTTGGCTTCCAAAACTGACACCTTCCAAGCGAGGCTTGAAATTTTGGACAAACACCAAAAAAAAGAGAAGCAGCTTGCGAGCAAACCCCTTGTGCGTTCTGCAGACGCCTTCCACAAGAAACGTATTTACCTCTTAAGCAAAAACAACAACAACAACAGCACTTTCGCAGTGCTCCGGTGGAGTTTTTCCGATTAGCCCCAACCGCAGGTATTTCAGCCGCGCCGCGTCTCCCCGCGCAGCCGGCGTGGCGGCTGGGAAGCCCCGTTAGCTGCTTCGGGATGCGAGACACGGGAAAGGAAAACAAACAAATGCCCCCGCGAAATGGGGTTCGACGGGAAAAGGACGCTCGGAGGATGCTGCGCGGGCACGGGCGGGCACCCACGCGGCCACCGCCCCTTTCGACGGCGCCGGCAGGCGCTGGAGCCGGGGACAAGGGACACCACCGACCGCCAAGGACGGGACGCGTTCAGACCGTGGTCGCGGGTGCTCAGCGCCGAGGCGGAGAAAAAGCGCTGGAAGCGGCCGGCGGCAGCTGTGCGTAAACGCAGCCTCGGCCCGGCGATGCCTGCGATTCCCCGTCTTCAAAGGGCGAGGGAGGGCGGCGCCGGCCCGGGCCGCTTTCATCTCGCTCGTTATTTTCCCCGCAAACAGGCGAATGGAGAGCGGGCGCCCGGTGCCGGAGGTTTAATTGGGAGCCGGGCTGGATGCTCTCCTGCCTCCCGCAATTACCTGCGCTTCCCTCCCCTCCTGCCGCTGGTGGACACGGGGGGTTGCGTCGGGTTTTTGGTTTGGTTTGGTTTTTTTAACTTCTCCTTTTTAATGATCCGATTCTCTTTTATATCGAGCCAGCCGCTTCTCCCGAGTCCCCGAGCCCCAGCAGCACCGCGCCGGGCTCCGCAGGCAGCCGGTAATGATGAGCGGTGGCTGCTGCAAGGCCTGTCAGATGCGGGTTGGCACAGCTGGCCCAGCACCAGGCCTCCTCAAATTAAATCCAAAAGGTTTCGGCATTCACAGCTATCCTCTGCTCCCTGACAGGGAGGGATTGGGGGATACTTATCACGAGCATCCCGGAGTCCTGACCTGACTGAGAAGGAAGGTGGGGAGCCGAACAGCACGGTGGCCACACCGGAGTGGTGCCGGGAGGCCCCTGGCACCTGCAAGCAGGCTAATGACAGGCCAAGGTCGTCTTTGGGGCAGCACGGAGATGGCAGCCAAAGGGCAACCACCTTGCAAGGCCAGCAAGCCAGGTTTTGGAGGCACTCCAGTTTCGGTAGTCCATGGTGCAACACAGCTGGACCTCCTTTGGCTTCCCAGGCATCTGCCTGCAGCTGTGCCAGCCTCTGTGGGAGATCACAGCGCGGTCTGAGTCCTGCCCGCGTCCACAGCTACTTCACTGCTCTGCCCCCACCACCTGCGTTTAACCAAGCAGCCGTTCAGCTCCCGGCATCCTGAGGCCAACCACGTCTCCTGGCAGAACATGTCAAGACTTCCCACACAAGCTCGCCCTGGAGGCGCCGGCTCCACACAAACCCTCGAAGACCCCGGAGGATTCCCCCTCGCCCTCCGGAGTGCGCGGAGGAACCGCGATCACCTCCTCCGTAACGCAGTGAGGATGGGAAGCCCCGAAAATCTCTCCTCCTGCCTGCAGCCGCTGGCTGCGTTTGAGACCAGTCCCTGCAACGCCCCATCAGGACCGTGACCAGCTCCAATTTTCCAGACAGAATTGAAATCTTTACTGCTACTGTACAGTTTGCCATGCCTCATTAGCTCAACGAGACCTCAGGTTGTAAGAAAAAGCCACCAAATCTCCTTACATGTTTTTAATGCTTCTGCTGTACCAGGTGGAGCACGGGGGGAAACACCACCTGCGAAAGGGGAACTTCTGCAGTCGGAGCATCCCTGCCTCCTTGGTCAGGAGCCTGCCCTGAAACATCCGTGATACATCTCACGAGCCGGGAGCAAGGGCCTGGAAGCACAGCAGGGTAAAAGGAGCTGCCGTTCCATACTGACGCTCCCCAGATGTGTCGCCTGCTCTGCTGCCTCTCCAGCTGCTCCCTGGCAGGGTGCCTCCGGGACAGGCAGGACCTGCGCTGCCTCCAGCCCTCACAGGATCACAGAAGGTTGAGGTCGGAAGGGACCTCTGGAGACCATCTAGTCCAACCCCCCCGCTCAAGCAGGGTGACCTACAGCAGGTTGCCCAGCACCGTGTCCAGACAGCTTTTGAGCATCTCCAAGGATGGAGACTCCACAACCTCTCTGGGCAACCTGTTCCAGTGCTCTGTTACCCTCGCGGTAAAGAAGTTTTTCCGTATGTTCAGGTGGACCTTCCTGTGTTTCGGTTTGGGCCTGCTGGATCTCCTTGGATCCCTACACAGAGACAGCTGTTCCAGGGATCATGAGTCACGGGTGCCTGAGCAAAGCCAGAAATCCTTCACTCCTGGCATTTTGGGGGCTAGATATCCTCACGGGGCCTTGCCCCCAGGAAGGAAGAAAACCAGTTTTGGTGCAAGTGTCACAATCTTTATAGCCGTGCACTGCAGCTCTCAGAAAATCTCAGCCTGCCCAATGCTGGAAGTGGGCAGCTGGCCCCACAGACTCCCCGAGTTCGGGGCAGGACTGGGGTGGGGCACGGCCACCTAAGCACCGCCAGCGACCTGCGGGACCAGATTTGGCACCGGCTCCCTGCACAGGGCTGCTAAGAGCAAGACCCTGCGATGGAGAAGGGGCACGTGCCTGAAGGGGAGGCCTCTGCTCTCTGCTGCTCCTCGGTAGCAGCGGTTGGAGCGAACCTGGGGGAGGAGAGAGGCACGCGCAGCCGGCTGCCGGTGTCACCCGCAGAGCAGGCGCAGGACGAGAGAGAACTGATGCAATTCGGTTACGGCCCATTGGCGAGAACCAAAGCGTCCGTCCTAGCGGCCACCTGCCCCCAGAAGGCGCAGCCGCCGAAGGGCGTCCCGGCTCTCACGGAGGCACCGTGGGCTGTTCCAGCGCCTATCGCAGAAAGCGGGCCGTGCCAAGCCGGTAACTTCACGCTGCATCTGCGTAATAGGTGATTCTCGCTCAGATTATGTTGATTACCAGCGGCTGCTCCCACCGAAGATTCGGAGCCGAGAGCTATTCCAACATAATTACAAACTGTGCTGGTCTCATCACATTTTGTTGCCGTATTTCAGCGCTGTATACACAGAAACTCATAAGATAAACATGAGCTTCCAAGCATCTGGGCTCGCATCCTGCGGGCGACGGCTTGCATTTGTCTGAGAGGGAGGGAGGAAGGGGGCCCCACTCCTCGTGACGCAGCGCGTTAGTTAAACCAGCCCTTCACCTCGGGAAAACCGCTTCGGATCTGCCCTGGGACACATGTAAATTAAAGTCAGCGGCTTCTGAGCCTGGCCCACAATGGTTTATTCATGTAGAAAAAGTAAAATTCAATGTGGTTTTCCTTCTCATTTTTTGCCCTTATTCTAAGGGAGGAGAAAAGCATTGATTTGGAGAGACGTGGGGTAGGATTTCAAAGGCGCTTGCGGGGCGGTAGCTGAGTAAGGCCAATTAGTGGCGATAGGATGTGGGTGCCTTATCTGCATGCGCCTCTTTTGAAAATCCCATCCTTCATCAGCTACCAATTTGCTCCCCCGGGGCAGATTGAGGTATTCACAGGAATAAACCCAGCCGTACGCGTACCGCCGCGCGCGCTTCGCCGCAAACAAAAAGCAGCTCGTGGCTGCACAGCCTTCAGGTGAGAGGCAGCTCACAGCCTTCCAGCAAAAAAAAAAAGCACCTTCCGGAGAAAAAATAAAAAGCATTTTGCCACCACAAGGCCACGGGGCTGAGGCCTGTCTTGGGAAGGAGCAGAAGCGGGACAGGGCTGGAAGGCAGCCCTGGAGCTACGCTACAGCTGGGCTGGGCGGCGAGGAGCAACTCCTCTGCGAGCCCGGAGGAGCACCAAGTTCTCCTGATCTCAACCACTTGAGGATATCCCCCCTCCATGAAGCCGCCCGTCGCTGCCTACGACGGCTCAGGCGACGGATGCTAATAGCCCGGGGCTATTAATATTAGCTATTAACAGCTAATAACCGGAGCGTGAGTCAACACGCTGCGGCATCATTTGCAAAAGAGGCAACCGGCAAGCGCTCGCCTGCTCCCCGCCCGAGCCGGACTCAGTGGGGTGGACGGGCGCAACGCGGGGGATTTCTGCGCGTTCCCTCGCTCCGTTAAACCCCCTCGGCAGCGGCCAGCTGCAGGAGGTAGCGTTTCACCTCCGGGAAGGACAGCCCGGGGAAATGTAGGGCGTCTGGATACAGAAGAGCCGCAACACAAACTGCTTAGCAAAGGCACGGGAGAAACCACACCAGCAGCAGCCTGACTGGCAACGACGGAGGACAAAGTGGTCATAAAGAAAACAGCTCGGAGGTTGCAGGGAGCTGGGTTTTGAACCAAAATAACGCTCCCCGGCCCCAAACCGGGCACGAAACAGCAGACCTTTAAGGGTGGCTGATATCCTGCCCATCCGAGTAGCCGGCGTGCATCTGTGCGCAGCCAATTTTGCACTGGCAGTTGCACTGACCTTCCCGATGGGTCAAAACGCACCAATTTAACAACTGCTCTGGGTTTTGCTTTCCGTATTTTCTATGCTTGGGAGGATTTTGAAATAATAACTGTGAAATCTGCCCCAGACGGGTTCATTAGATGCAGAAGAGGGAAAGAAAGAGGGAAGCGGCTGCTCGCATCCGAAGCAGACCATACCGCGAGGCCTGCCAGCTCACGGGAAAACAGGCAAACTCATTTTGCCCTCAACTACAGCCAAGGGAAAAAAACACTTCTCAAGGTCACTTCTGCAGACGGCACCTGCCACTTCTCTCCTGCGCAGGGTCCGGGTTGGCTGCGCCTGAATTTTGATCCTGTTCTGGGGAAGGGCTGCCCGGGCTCACGCCGCTGCTCCCACCCCACCGGCTGCAGCTGGAGCCGGAACTGGAAAAGCCGATGCCGCCCCCACTGCCTGGCCATTTCCCGTCATTTCCATAACAAGGCCATGGAAATAACAATAAAATTCAGGGGGCGGCCGGGAGGGGAGTGAACCGTGCTTCGCCCCCGCGTGACTCAGAGGCGCCTGCTCCGGCGGAGGGTTTGGGTTTGTTTTAACGCGTGAAACTCGGGCCACAGTTATTCCCACGCCGCGACACGAAGCCGCCGCTTCTCCGGTTGTTCTGCCGGGAGGAATAACGGGACGGGACGCGCCAAAGCAGAGCAGGCTCGCAGCAAACCGCTCGCTCCCGCCGCGAGTGGCAGCCCCCGACCGCGCTCCTTTTCTCCCCGCTGCTTCAGCTCTGCCGCTGCAGGAGAAAAAACCACCGCGGGAAAAGAGGAGCCTCGCAGAGCACCCACAGGCCCTGACTAAATCCTGGATAACTCAGCACGTTTTTGCAGGCTGGCTTACGGCAACGGCTGGCGCCCGGCTTTGCCCACCGCCCTGACGCTGCCTGAGCTTATTAACCTGAGTCAACACAGGAAGGAGGATGAAGGTCTCAGCGATGATTTGGAAATATTGAACCACTTAATACCTTTTTTTTTTAATATGCTCAGTGACTACAGCCCAGCAACACAATAAATGCTTTCTGGAGCTCCGTGTGCCCATCCGAAATGCAGCACACGTGAAGAACCACTCAACTTGCACCCACGCAGGTGGGACGGGACTTCTGATGTCTTCCACGGCTACACCAAACCCACGCGCCGCTGACCCCCGGCCACCCAGCGAACTGCCCTTCTCACCGACGCTTCTCATTTTCCTTCCCTTCTTTCTCCATTAACTGCAAATCACTGCCTCCGTTTGGCATCTTCTCACCTACCACCACGCGGAGCCTGACCAGAGGCGCACTTGGGGACCAGGGGGCATGTATCTTATTTTCACCTCCGAGCATTCCCACCGCGGCACGAAGGCGCTGCGAGAGGGGCAGCCAATGCCGGGCTCCTCGGGGCACACGTTTGCAGATCCCCCCCAAAAAACCCACACGGGAAACACGCTGCCACCGCACGGGACAGCAGCGCAGAGCGGACCCCCACGCTCCTCCGCCGCCGGGATCGGACCACGCGGCAGGCGGTTCGGAAAGCGCAGTGTTTACCAACAGCTCCAGGCTCAGCAGGCAAACACGCATCTCTGTTTAAATCCGCCGAGACTTTGCAAAAGCGGCTGGCGGTCTGTTTGCGGCTTGCGTGGCGCCGGAGTTGCCAAACACCGCGCTTGGATTTTACACTCGTTCCAAAGACAGCTCGCGGAAAAACGCAAAGCAAACTCCGATGCAGAGACGTGTTTCCAAAGCGAAGGAATGCAAATATTTCAGTCTGGAAACGCTGCAACAAAACGCCTGGGAATGTCTCACTTCTTTTTTCTTTTTTTTTTTTTTAATTCAACTAAGCTTTTGGGGGGGATAAAGGAAAAAAAAAAAAGCGAATTTTGCAAAGAGAACACTCCCACTGCTGCAGGGCACAGGGCAAAACCCCCGGCTGGGCGAGCAGATGGGCTCCACGGCCAGCTCCATCGCCCACCTGCCCTGCTCAGCCGGGAGAGGAGGAATTACAGTCCCGAGTCTCCTCCCTCCCAAAAAGAGAGAAAACCAAACACCCTGGGGCTGAGCGGAGGTGGCGCGAAGTCAAGAAATCAATTATGCACCTGAGATTTAAAGCAATTTAAGACAAGAAAGGCCTGAGGACCCAAGCAGGTGGGTGGCAAGGGCGAGCCAGCCCGGTGTGCTGTTGGGAAGCACCTTGATGGAAAGGACATCAGGAGCAGAGCTGCCAGGAGAAGCTCTGGACCCCCCAACTATGTGTCTTTGAACCCTCTGGCTCCTTTTTTTTGAGCAGCGAGCATCCAGTTTAGGACAGCACAGAGGCACGTGGAGGTGGCGACCGCTCTCACACTCTACGAGCAGCTCAAGAAACAACGGGTGAAATTCATGATGCTCCACAAGCCGCAGGGAGCTCAGTGTCACCATCATCTAGCAGAGCCACAGCTTCATCCGAGGGGCAGAGCTCTGCCCCAGCCCGGGCTGCTAGCCAGCTCCTCTTCCCAGGTCCAGACCCAACCACCCACCTCCACCTCTCCTCTTAACAGGGGAGTGAGATGGCAAAAAGGTCTTTGCATGGACCCATCTCTCTGAAACCGCAAAGGCAGGTTGGACCAGCCACAGAAGAAAGGCTTGCACAGAGCAACAGCTTTCAAGCATATGTGTCCCCCCCAGGAAGGACAAGCTGGCCAGCAGCCCTGGTGCAGCACCCCTCAAAGGCCTGTGAGAGGGACCTTCCAGGCTGGCTGGAGAGCAGCCTGGAGCCAGCAACAAGCATCTCCACGGGACGTGCCTGTAGTTATCCGCTAGAAACGAAAAGGACCACATCATGGAGAAGTAACGGCCATCATCCCCGGTGTCCTGCCTTACCACGCCAGCCAAGGAAGGAGACACAGTTATTGCCAAGCCCCACGCTGCAGCAGGGGATGTGCAGGGACAAAGCGGCAGCCCTTGTTTGGCCAACACAGTTCAGCGAAAGAGAGACCGAAGACTTAAAAGGTGCTCCCACCTTAAAAGCTGGATCCAAATCTTCTGCAGAGAAATGCCCGCGTTCGGCAGGGACGGTACCCAAGAAATCCCCTGAGGAATTGCTGGCTGAAGGGTTGCCCAAAATTGCGAGATGCTATTTTCCAAAGTGGCTTAGTCCCTCAGAGAAAATCCTGATGGAGCGAGCTCTTTTGGAGACATGCACTGACCTGAGCGGTCCCTGAGCCTTCTCCAGACCGCCGCGGGGCTTCAAGGGCACTTCCCTCGAGCACACAGCACGCACCAGAGGGGATTTTGGAGAGGTCCAAGTCCTGGAGAGGCCACAACGCTCACTTAGCAAGACAGGCTGAGGTAGCAGTGGGACAACCAGCCACGTCAGAGAGCTCGTGAAAGTGGGTTCGTGCCGTTACCGGGGCTCCCTGGGTCCCCTGCCCAGCTAGAAAGCAAAACAGGAGCTGGAAGGGACCATGGACCTCTGGCCATGAAGGACCTGCAGAGCAGCGGGAGCCTCCGGGGGTTTCCCCTCCTCGCTGCTGCAGGGAGGATGAGCCCAGGGGTTTCCCTCTCCCTGTGGGTCTGGATCCGGGTGTCCCCTCGGGATCTGCTTGGCTAAACTGCTTCCTTGAAGGACGACAAAATGTGCGTGCTCCCATTGCCTTTCCATCACCGGGTGGTTCATCTCTGTCAGAAAGCTTTACTCCGTGGCCTCAAGCCAAACTGAAGCCTTTTTCCAATTTTAAATCACAGCCCAGATCCACGACAGAGCCCCTGCGCCTCGTCCTCAGGGCAGGAGCGCTGACCCCGCTCCCGCAGGGATGTGACCCGTCCCCACCTACGGGATCCGCAGCATCTCGCCACCTCCCCGCCGCACCGCGCGGCCTCCCACCTCCCTGCCTCCTCGCACAGCCCCGCACCGTCTGAACTAAAGACACAACTGTAAACCGGATTTCACTAAACCGTTGCAAATTTGGGCGTGCTTTGTCTTAATAAGGGCAGTTTACATAAGGCTTAGCTTAAGCTGGTTTGCACTGTCCATGTAAGCTCTGCTGATGCGCACATTAACCCGGGGCTATAAAGCTCCCACTCAATCAGCTGTGGTAAAGCAGCATAGAAACGGCTTGTGTACGAGGCTTATTGTGGTTCTCGCTCTGTTTTCTCCCTCCCGACTGCTTGCATCCTCCTCCACCATCCGACCCACCTGCAGGCCACCCAGACTGCCCTTTCTCCCCTACGTGGGACCTTCTCCTTGGACCTGGAAGTCCAAGGTGCTGCACGCACACCACTTGCTATGGTCCCGAGCGCGGGGCAACAAGGAGCGATTCAGCCAGCCGAGGCCCATATGCAGTTACGGGACACGGAGAGCGGCCTCAGCGGGGAGCCTGGGGTCTGCGCTGGGAGCACGGGGGCCCCACGCGCCTGCTCGGGGCGATTCTCGCTCTCCGAGCCAGGACCTCGCGGTGGCGACGCTGGTGCATTTTGCGTTGCCAAACGAGACCCGCTGTTCAAGTCACCATCGTCTTAATCAGCAGCGCTGCTCCCGGGCGCACGCAGCTGCCATGCGCGGTCAGACAGGAGCGGCGGATGCCCTTACTGCTGCTGGCAGCCCTGCCAGAGCCCAAGCCCCTCCGGACGCACGCGGCCGCCCGGGCGCGCTAGCCAGCTTTCCCAGGCCAGAAAAGACCCTGCTTCATTTTACAATCCCAAGCAGAGCTTGATGGGCTGGTAGGTTAGGGAAAAGCATCCTGCTCCACTTGCAACTCAAGCAAACCTGCTCAGGATATTGCAGATGCGTGGTGGATGCAGAGCCGGGGTCGGGTCATTCTGCTCCCTTGAAGATCAGCAAACACTGGGCAGGAGACTCGCACCGAGACCCAGGGCTTGCCTTCCTCCTCCAAAGGCTTAGCCAGGCAGAGGACTCTGAGGACGAGCCAGAGGGCGACGCAGCCTGGAAGAGCTGTGCTCACCGAAAAGCCACTAACGAACCTACCTCTGAGTTTGGAGCAAAACACAGAGGATTAAGATTTAGGCCAGGGCTCCTAGACCCAAAAATACAAACTACAAAACCTGTTAAAGCCAGACAAATCCCAGCGAGAAATGAGGTGCGACTCCTCCAGAGCCAGGGTTGGGCACCCTAGCTCTAACGACCATGGCCTGGTGTCTTCACATGGCCTGGTGTCTTCACGCCAAGCCCGGACACAGACGCAGAAGACGCTCTACTCAAACCCTAGCTATTGGGTTCAACACAGGAGTCACTGGAGTGAAATTATTTCCCCTATGCTGTAAAAATGTGAGACTTACATAGCCTCTTCTTGTCTCCAGAAGTCAATAGATATGGACTGGAATCTGCACAGAAGAGCCGATACTTTAATGTTCCACTTAACCCAGCACATCATGTTCACCCCTCAACACCTACGTGATCTATCGAGCCATTTAATGAGCAGGAAAGTGAGTTGCCACAAAAATCCAAGGTAGATCTCAGAGAGCAGCTCTTCCCCCGCTAAAAAAGTTACGAGGTGCTATATGGGGCTGGGGGTTTATATCAAACACGGCCATATCATTTGGGGGTGGGGGGGGAAGGTACTGAAGCTCTGCTGCCAGGCAGAAGGCAAGAAGGCAACCACAAACCAGTTAGAAACCCGCAAGAACGACGTATCTGGTTATTGCTTTGCAACCAGAACTCCCCTGGGGATTTTGGACACCCCAAGCCAGGCGGCAGCTTGATTTTTATCTCCAGCCCTTCCTCGGCACGGGAAGCCAGGAGCGGGTGGAAGGATGGCCCCCTTTCCTCGCGGCTGGAGGTACGATCCCAGCGCCCCAATCTTCCTTCGCCAGGAAGCAAACGCTGTCCCCTGCTAATAGGCATTAATTAAGCACCTTCTTCTTTGCCAGCTCACGCCACGCAGTATCCCCTCCATCCAGAAAACATCAAGCGCTTATTAATTACGTCTGAAGTGGCTCCTAGTTAGCGCTGATGCCGGGAAGGAGGAGTCACCCCGGGCCGGTGCTGCGGGAAGGGTTTCGTTCACGGGTGGGTTCGCGAGCACGCAGCACCCAGGCACAGGCAAGCGCGCCGGCCCGGGCGAACACGCCGCCAGGCACGGGAACGCCTGGGATTAATTAAAAATGTAACTCAGCGCGCTCCCCCATGAATATTTATAACGCAGTGATCCATAATTACTAATCCGTGGAGGAAAGGTGCATTTTTACCTAGCTGTCTCCTTCGAGCACACACAGAAGGGGGAAACGCTGGGCTCACCGAGGGACCAGAGGCACGAGCTATTGCTGCGTTAGCACGTCTTCGCCCGCGTACGGCCCCGTCCCCCTCGAAAGGCCCACCCGGGCTTGGAAACGCGGGTCCGGCGCGCGCGGTTTTCCAAACCGCCCCTCTTCTCCCGGTCCTCGCTCTCCCCCTCCCCGGGGTCAGCACTGAGGGCTTCTCCCCGCCAAGCGCTTCGCGGCCGCGCACAGCCTCCGGCTGCGTTTCGCATTCCCGGCGGCACGAACAAAGTGCTCCGTTTCCACTCCCGGGGGCTGCACTTCCCCCAGCCTTCAACAGCGAATCAAGCCGCATTTCATGCAATCGGGCGCAATTTGCTCCCTATTATTTCCATATACAAACATCACATATATATTCTGTATAATTTGTCTCTCTTTTAATAAAACCCCCTGTTCCACCCTAAGCAGTTAAGTGGCGTGAGTGCGGTGTCCGCTTCCATTGATTTTGCCTGTTCCCGCGGAGAAGCTATTATCAGCCCTAATCTCGTGAACTGGCAGGAGCCAGAAATGCCTGGGAAGCCAAAGAAGCAATTTCTGAAAGTTTTGTCCGTCTTCTCTCTGCTTATTTTTTCCCCCTATCTGTGTTTTCCCTCTCTGCTCTTTTTTTTCAAGATACAATTTCGTTCCCACACGAGGGCTGTTTTATTGCGCCCAGGAGAAATTTTCTTTTCCTCCTGCTTTCTTACTGGGGCAGACGGGTTTTTTTGCCCACCCGTAATGTCCTGTTACTACAAAGTGAGGCTCGAGATGGAAGCAAAGTGCACATCGCTCGCAGGCCAGGTCCAGCCTGGAGGCCCGAGTCCCTGCCTCGGCCGCTTGGCCAAAAAAAAGGCGGGGGAGCCCGGAGATCGCGGCCAGGCATCCAGGAGAACTTCCCAGCTCCCCATGAACCCCTTGGTGGGCAGAGCCGGGCCCATAGGTGCTTTCCACAGGCGTTTTTAGCGGTGTCCACGCTGCAGGGCAATCGCTAGACGCTCAACCAAACCACGGCTTAGAGGACAATCTGCAGCCGGCTGCCAAAACGGTGCCCAAACAAGCCGCAGCCCCACCAAGCTCCTTCAGATGCCACCAGCACGTGCACCACCCTGGCTGCAGAAGCAGCAGAGCTGCCTCCGCCCCGAAAGACTGCTTTAACCCCAATATTCTTCCTTTTAAGGGGGAACAGCGCAACTCCTCTGCCTCTTTGTCTTCCCTCCCCGTCCCTCAAAAGGCTGCAGTCTGATGGCCCTGACGGTAAATTAAGCTATTGCACCAGGATTTCGGGCCAGCTGAGAGAAACCCCCCTGCCAAAATCACTCACTTCCAGGCACCTTTCCCCATTAAGCTGTTGGCCAAGCCTCCACCTCGCTGACTTCATTTTATAATTAAGATAATGTAAAAGTTAGGCGAAGCTGCCAAGGAGTTCCTCCGCTAGCGCCCGGAGCTCCCTCCGAAGGAGGCGGCGCAGACGGAGGCACGCTGCCTTCGGCCAACTCTCATTCGCTTCCTCCTACCGGCAACGCCGCAAAGCGAACACCTTGGGGGAAAAAAACAAAAAAAAAAACCCAAAAAACAACGTTTTCTTATGGCACTTTGGCTCCACTGCCAGATAGAAATAGGAAATGATGCAGCGCCGAAAAGGGAAAAATAATAAACAGGTTAAGGCAACTCGGCGCCAGTGGAGACGCCGTCGGCGTGCTCTCGCTCGGGCGCGCCGTGGCACCGCGGGACGAGCAGCTCGAAGCGGCGCCCGGGCCGCGCTGCGACCGCGGGAAGCTGTCGTGAATCAGCCCCGCGACTCGCTGCGCGGCGCCGAGCGAGGCCGAGCTTAGACGGGCAGGGCTCCCGCGCGGGCTGCCGCCGCCGCCGCTCCACCTGCCCCTGCTCGGCGCGGAAAGCTCCCAACAGCTGGTCCGAAGCTGAGTTTCGGAAGGGATCGGCTGCAAACGGCATCAACGAGCCGCTGTTATTTAGCCCAGGCGATAGGAGAGCTGCCCAAGGGCTGCAGGGGACAATTTCCCCCCCGGGAACGCTGCCACCGGCTGCCACCGACCCGCCTCTGCCGAGCGAAACCGCCACCTGCGTCCCGAGCTAGCAGCGTTCGCACGTGGGGAGGGGGCGGAAAAAAGCCTCCTCCCTTCTGAACATCTGCCGTGCGTACGACGAAGCCGTAGGAGATCGCGGCCGTACGGAGGCAGCTTCGCTCAGCGGGGAAACGCGATGTGCACTTTGGGCTCCCCGAGAATAAGTTATCTGAAATAACGATACGCAATCGGGCGCCCGTGAGCAAACCGGATGCGGGGCGGGGGGGGACGTTTAGGATAGCTGCGGGCCTCATGCTGCCACGCAGGCGGATGCGTCCTAAATAAAGAAATCGGCGGGGAATAAGGCGGCAGCAGCCGCCAGCCCCAGCTCGCTATCGCTTCGCCCTTCAGCCAGCAGAGGCGGCCAGGGAAGCCGGCCCATCGCCCAAGCCGCGGCCGCCCAGGAGCACCGAGACTGCGCGGTGGCTGCGAGGCCACTCGACGAGCTGAGGACTGATGGATTTTCCCAGGGCTCCTCGGTCCGCCTTTAAAGGACTGGTTAAGTGTGCGCGAGACGCTTTGATTTAATCACTGCGCTCGTGCTCTCAGCACATCCTCCGAGAAACAAACCGCCGGGAGTGAAAAACAGCCACTTTTAAAAGACTCCGAGCTGACACCCACGGCGCTGCTCAATTTTTCATCGGCCGGGCGCAGCCCCGAGCGGGCAGCGGCGCAGCCTTCCCGGAGCGAGCGGGGCCGAGGATGCGCGAGCTGAAACCTCAGCGATCGGCGCTAATCAATCCTCCTCTTCCTCCTCCCCGGCTGCATCGACGTATTCCTGCTCTGCCTTCCCGGACGGCTCACGCAGCCCTCGAGCTCGGATGCCCGCGGGGGTCCCCACGGCGCCGGGTCCCTGGATGCGAGGGGCTGGACACCAGCAAAGCTCCCCTAAGAGCGGAGCGAAGGGAAGCGCCGGGATTTGCTCCGTGCGCCGGACGCCTCCTTCCCGACCCGCGGTTACGCGATGACTCTTTCACTTATTAAAACCTCGTCGGTAAAGTCCCGTTTCCCAGAGCGGAGGTTACATGAGGCTTTCAAAAGCTCGATCGCAGCCCCGAGGGCACGGCTTGTAAACATTCCCCTGCGCATCTGAGCGCAAGGAGAGACCACGAGCTCCTCCTTTTTTTTCTTTTTCCCTCTATTTTTGTTAGCCAGCGGTTCCCGGAGAGCTCAGCCCTGGGCCGTGAGACGCAGTGCAGAAACGCCGCGCGCTGCCCAAGGTGGCATCGACCCAACGAAGGGTGCCCCAGCCTCTCCCCAGCTCCCGGGCACGGGTGGCCCGGGCATGTCCCCGTGCCCTGCTCTTCCTCTGCAGCGACAGCCCCAGGGCACTGGCGGCATGGCTGCTGTGACCCCCAGCCCGCGGCCCTCCCGGCTCCCACTGCCTTCAGAGCCCCTGGGGCTCCCCATCCCCCACCTCCCACCCCGGGAAACGCTGCCGGGGCGGGATGCAGAGGACACTGCCGCGGCTCCCCAGGGAAGAGCGGTGATGTGCTGCCCAGCAAAGCAGTGCATTTTGCACCGTTGTCTCAGCGGGGAGGTCCCCATCTCCTCTTTGCGACCTACAAGGTGACCACTCACTAAAAGAGTTCTTTCGCAACTTAATAAGGAAAAGGAAAAACTTGCAGGAAGGTTTAAGAGCCCCCCTTTGGCCGGCCAGAGGGTGCAGGATCAACATACATATGCAGCAGCGCCTTGGTCATGCCCCTTCTCCAGCCACGTCTCCTTAGATGTCAGCACAGGAGCCGTTCTCCCACCTTGCGCAGTCCTCGCAAGCCCCTTCGCACGCTCCTTCACAGAGCTGGTTAAACCGAGCCCGACGCCTGACGAAGCGCGCCGGTCCCCAGGACGTGCCCGTCCCATGGAGCAGCAGCCCCTGTTGTCAAGGCACAACGTACAGCTCTTTGCAAAGGACACCTATTTTCATAAATTGCAAAGCCTTAATAGCGACACAGCCTACAAACTCTCTAATTAGGGATGTACCGAAAGAACGTATTAAAAATAATACTACTGAAATATTAAATTCGAGCACAAGCGACACCCAGGCATGCAAGTCGCAGAAGGATTTTTGCTCCTGGGAGAGGCCCTGCTATCACCAGCATCAGAAAAGACCAGTTTCCTCAAACACTTAAGCTACCACAGAAAGTTTCTTAGATCGACCATTAATGCGGTAGAACAAAGTCAACGGTTTTGAAGCAGATTTATTCCCCCATTTGTAAATAAGCTCATGAAAAAAAAACCTTGGAAAGAATCAATGTGGGCTTTTTCTTCTTCGTCTAAGGCTAGAATCAATATAACATTCAAAAGTTCTCATTATAAAAGGAGGGGGGAGATATATAAATGGCCCACAGTACTCTTTGAGGAGAAAAAACACAGGCAGAAAAACAAAGCCGTATCTCGTGGCTCGATGGCCGCTTTGCAATCCCTCTGGCTATCAGTGCGCCGCGATGCTGGAGGAGCACGCCAAGCCGCACCGCTGCCTCTTCCCTGGTGCCAGCTGCTCTTCCCTGGTGCTAGCCCAAGGGGCAGACGGATCCGGGCAAAGCGAGCATCCCTGCAGCCGGGCAAAGCGAGCATCCCTGCAGGAAGAGGTCCTTGGGGAGGGCACCGAAGGAGGCCGCGCTCCGGCTCTGGACTTCTCCAAGTCACGGAGCAGCTTTGATCAACAGTGGTTTCCTTCTTTCTCAGCCAACTCCACAACGAGGAGGTCCCAACTGCTTCTTCACAGTGAGGAGGTCCCGGTCCTCCTTCTTGCCACCTTCCCTGCGTCTCTGTGTGCACCTCCAAGGACCCCTCTCCTTGCCCAGGCTCCCAAGCAGCATGGTCAAAACCGCACAATAACGCAGGTTTGGTTTTCCTGCTGGAGAACCACCTGACCCCCGAGTCCCCGCTTCACTGGCACAGGGGGAGAAAAGGCAGTTTTCTCTTAAATTCTCCTCGGGGGAGAAGTATTCCAGCGCTGACTGTGTTTAAGTGTTAGTCAGGTAGGGCCACCACTTCCGACCTAGCGCGTGAGCACGAGGCAACGCCAAGAAGGGACAGTCAGAAGGGATAGGGACAGGTCAGGGGAAAAAATAAATAACCAAACTGAGATTCACTAATTGCACACAGCTCTGGGCCTGCCATAGCACACAACGAGCAAACAAATGTATTCCCAGGGAATGTCTACAAAATGCCATCCTGGGCAAGCAGAACTCCTGAAATGGGGGAAGAAACCTCGAATCCATGGATATCTCCAAAGCGGGGACCTACAGCCAGCTCCCCCAAATTATTTATACACAAAATCCCCGAACGATTATTTTCCAAGGGCACATAGCTGACGAGATAGGCCACAAGTGTCTAGAAACCTCTTTGGGTCTGGCTCTCACATCAGAGAGGACAGTAGCGCGGGTGGTACTGGGACAGGGGACTTGTCCCTCCTTCACTTCTCCTTTGAAGTGGGCTCGATCATGATGCCACTCTGCATCATCACCCATGTACTACCACCAACCAGGCTCAGGAACCCCACCGGGGACCTCAGGGTGGGAGAGCCTGGGAAGGGGGTGCTGCAAGCGAGGTGATCCTCTGCAGCAGGTGATCCTCTGCAGGAGGTGATCCTCTGCAGCCCACCAGAGCAAGGAGCGTGCGGCATCTCCGAGCTCTGAACGGGGAGAGAAAGGGCCCGAATCCACTGGAGGAACGTTTTGGCTAATAATGTCTAATTAAGACTTCCATTAAAACCCATCGTACTCATTAGAAAAAAAATTTAACAAGGTTTTCCTGGACATTTTCCTTGTGAAATTATTACGGGTGTTAATGGATGTCTTCATTAAGGCATAACTTAAAAAAATAAGTGCAGTGATTCGAACACGTCTGCTCCCTAAGCCGCACTGAAGCAAGGCCACCGGTAAAACTGGGCTGCCTGTTCCACCCAGTGGTGGGAAGAGGAACGATTGCGAGGAGCAGCTCGGAGCCCCGGCACCAACGCCGGAGACGGCTACGCTCTGGCCCTCCAGTCGCTCCGCAGCAGTCGGGAAGCGCTCGGAGAGCGGCCATCTTCCAGCGCCGAAAAGGCCCCTTTGGAGCTGCCGGCAGGACCGCTGAAGGTCCGCTGCAGACCCCGCCTGGACCTCCCGCCGCCCCAGCGCGCGCCAGCACAGACTCCTCCGTCCGCTCTTAGGTCAGCTTTGGGCTTGCTTTGTCTGCTTGTGCTTTTCCAGGTAACGAAAGCAAAGGCCATTTAAGATGAATTTCAATGGACTGAAGAAGTGTTTATACAGAGCGCTGCACCGCTCTGCTAGACCCACCACAAACCGCCTTTAGGACTTTCCTGCCGCTGTTACGCAAAGCAGGTGCCACGGCTGCACAAATGCTCTTACTGCAGGCTAAAAGCGGCTTTTTGGTGTCTAGCTTGCCCGGCCAGAAGCACGCGAGGTGCTCTGCCAGCTCAGCCATCGCTGTGCAGCGCCGAGCAGAACATCCGAAACCATCGCGGACAACCGCCGTGACACAGACTCCTCTCCACCAAGGGCCGCCGGGGGCATCCAACCTGCCCGGTTGCACCGTACGCCCAGTTGCACCCCCGCGCGGAGCTGGCACGCGGGACCCCGCGGCGGTGGGGATCTGGTGGCAGCGGGGACCCCGGCTCCGCCAGCCCCTTCGCCGTCGCCGCAGCTGCTTTCTGCTCAGCAGCGGGACCGGCAGGGCTGCATTCAGATGCAAACCGCCCACGACACGCTCTTTGTGCAGCCCACCGGGGCCAGGCAAGAATCAATTCCCCCAGCTGCTCCCGACGCCCCTGGTTTTCCCAGCTCTTGTTCTCTCCCCCCCCACCTCCATTTCTCTTCTCGTCCTCTCCTGCTCCTTCCTCTCCCCTCCCCGACCCCCGCACATCTCGGGCAATGCCTGCACCTCCCCAGCACGCTAACCCCAGCGCCCCGAAGCCAGCGCACCCCTCCCCAGCGGCGGGAACCTCTTCCTCCTCGTGCCCTCCTCTCCGAGTCTCCTTCCTCTTTGCTTTCTCACGTTTTGCGTCTCTGCTCCTCCCCATGGCCATCCCCAGGAGGGACCTTCGGCGGGGCAGCGCTCCAGCTGGGGACCCCTCGCTTTGAATCCCCCAAGGGGGGACCATCCTCCAGCTGGGGCTCGCGCCGCAGGGATGCAGCAGCACTGGCGAGGGGACGGGGTGAGTGCCCTCGGTCTCAAAAACCTCGAAAACAGGGTATTTTTCACAGCAGATTGCAGGCACTAGATAAACCGGAGGGAAGGTCCCGTGAGAAACGGTGCAGAGCTCAAGCCCCGTCCACACAGAGCCTGCACCGCTTCAGCTTGCATTGGGCTTTTCATTTTCAAACCAAACTCACGCAAAAGGCAGTTTGCACCTTTTAATTTGGGCTTCAAGTGGAATCGGCCTGGTTTCACCCCAGCAGAAAGCCGTAGGAAGCATTCACATGTGTCCTGCCCCTTTTATTTGCGCATCTGGGGGTCCCCGCGCACCACCGAGCCCCGGAGGCACCTGCCCCCCCGCCTGCTCGGGGAGCCCGGAGCGAGACGGACCAAGGGCCGCCGGCGCAAAGCAAGGCACGGGCGAGCGCGATGCACTTCCCACTGCCGGATCACGGGGACGGCCACCGCGCAGGGCATCGAGAGGGCGGACGGGCAAGAAGAGCGATGGGCTGCGGCAGCCTGCCGCCACTGCTTTCTTTCTTCCCCCCTCTTTATTTCTCCCCTTCTTTTCATACCGAGGGAGGAGAAGTTTTCCAAAAGAGAAGAAAGCAAAGCAACTGCTTGCCTTTGGCTTCAGAAGGACCTTTGTCATTCGCCCTGTCACAACAGGGCGCTCCCAGCCCTCGGGGAGAAAAGCCTCCCGCCCGCCCCCCCCCCCCCCCCCCCCGCTCGGCCCTGCCCCCCCCCCCGCTCCCCCTTTCCCCCCTTTTCTTCCTCTCCCGCCTTCTCTCGCTCTAATTGGCGATCGCTTTTGCTGGATGGGTGTTCACACAAAAAGGGGAAAGGCAAAGCCGGGCTGCGCCTGAAAGACGGAGGCAGATGGCATCTCCTTCAGCCCCGCCGGAGCCACCCTGCCACCAAACCCCGGCGAACGTCCCTCTAAAGGCCGCGGCCCGCAGCGGCGGGAAAGGAGACGCTGGCGCGGGACGGAGAGAGGCGGCTCGAAGGTGCGTTTGGTTCCCAGCTGCAGCCGCCGAAGCGCCCGGCAGTACGAAGAAAAAAAATAAAATAAATAATAAATAAAAAATAAATCGCAGCGCCCATCTCTGCAAAAACGCACGCTGCGAGGAGGCTGCCAAGCTGCCCCAAAGGCGTCCGGCGAAGGCCATCGCCTCCGGGACCCCGCGGGACCACGGCGGCGGTGCCCCCGGGCGAACACGCAGCTAGGAAGCCCGACGAGACGCAGATGTCGGCAGGAGCGATGTTTTGATTGGGAAATCTTGACATTTCCCTTGTTTTAAACGGTAGCAAATTAGGCGGCTGATAATTACAGAATGTTCGTAATTATTTAAAAAAAAAAAGAAGAAGAAAGTCGCTTTATAAATCTTGCGCTCCGCTATTGTTTTCAGCCTTCTGTGATTTATAAATAGAGGAAATCAATAATTATCACCAGGGCTGCGGCGCAGAAGGGGAAGGAGAGCTCCGTGAATAGGCACGGGGCCACTCATTCACTGCAATTCTGCCAGTGGAAAGCATCTCCCCTCCCATCCCTCTCACGAATCCGGCCCACGGCGCAGACCAGGGAAACGCGAGCGGAGAAAAACGGCAAAGAAACCAAAGACAGCATCATCTGGAAACTCCCGACTGCGTTATGGCAGGATTCTGCCAAGAGGAGGGAGGAGAAAAAAGAAAAAAAAATCGTTTTCTTACACCTCCTCTCTGTTTTTATAAATGCAAAATAAAGATTCAGCACGGAGCGCCTGGGTCTCAGGAACTCAGCCTGGAGTTTACCCTGTGCCACAGGATATGCACGTTCCTACTTCGCTTTACCTCTTCTGGCAGCAACAAAAGAGTTTGCAAGCGCGGTTCCAGCAGAAATAAATGAGGTGCCAGCTGCCTGCTCCTCAAAGTCACGCGGGACAGAAGCTAAGAGACCCATGCACTGCCCATGCATTCCGGTGAGGTGTTAGCTTGTTATCATTAGGTTTCAGAGTCAAATGCCAGCAGAACAAAGTATTTAATCATTTGGCTTGAGGAGAAACAAGAACCCACCCAGCCCACTCATCCAAGGCGCCCCGCCACCCGCCCTGCCTACTGCCACACCACGCTCCCCGCTCCCGCTTTTCCTCCCGCCGGCGCGATGATGCATTGCACCTTGACCGTGCGGAGAGCCATAAAGCAAGGCCAAGAGATGGGGCAGGACAAGACGAATGGATTTAATATCTACCTGACCGGAGCGTGGGCTGTTGCACCACATGAATTATTCATTTCGGCCGCAATAACAGCCTCCGTTGCAGACTGACCCCAAGCCCTGAGGCGCGCGCTCTCGACGGTGCAAGCACCGCAAGGCTCGGCGTTGAGGCCTCGAGGGCCACCGAGGACGGCGGCAGCCTCACTCGGGCTTTCGGACACGGTGCACCACCATCCAGCCGGGAACAGCGCGGCTTTACGCGCCCGCTGCCGGGGAAAACCCCGGAGAACTGCCTGCCGCGCAACCCGAGAGCCCACGGAGCGGGGGAACGGGAGCGGAGCAGGCGCTCTGCAGCGCAAAGCCTCCGCTAGCCAGGGAAGGCAACAAATAACTGGGCGGGTAAATAAAGACCGACTCCCCCCTCACCTTAACGTCCCAGCGGTAACGGCCCCAAATCACCGCGACCCTAAAACGCGCCGACAACCTCCGAGGGCCTCGAAACAGCCGCGATGACGATCGCGCTCCGGCGCTGCCTTTCACTCGGGGGCTCGGCGCGAGCGGCTAAGTGCCGATAAAAGCTGGTATTAATGAATCCCTAAGTGGCCCTGAGCTCGGCTGCCAGCGGGGAACCGCTGCGGTCTAACGGCCCCAGGACAGGCACAGCCCACGCTTCGGGCGGCGGAGATGGGGGCGAGGGAGCTAAACAACTCAACTCTGTCTTTTTCCCCCCACACACACACACAGTGGGGGAATTAAGCCCATTTTCTCAGCCTTAAAAGACCAGGAATTTATTTTTTGCGGCAGTTCCCCCGGGTTATTAAGTGGCTCATCTGAGGCGCTCGGGTTGATGCTCGTGGCGAGCGGACGGCAGGAGCGCGGGGCCTCCCGGGAGCAGAGCAAGGACCAGCCGAGGGAGACGCGGGAGCTCTTCCCACCTCTCCTGCCCGGGAAAGCAGCCGACAAGGGAAGATCCAGGGCCGGAGAGCCCCGGCACTGCCCTCCTCCTCCAAAAAGCATCAAGCCCAGACCCTCCCAGGGCTGGCAGAGCTCACGAGCCCGCTTTGCCATCTTCGCAGCTCTGCCTTGGCAAGATTGGAGCTAAGTCCACGGCTGAAGGGTGCTCACGAGCTACGGAGAAGCCAGAGCCCAACCCAAGGTCCAACTTTTACTCAAGCACAGTTAATTCTCCAACAGTCCTAATACAAACCCTGGCTCCTGCTTTTAGGATTAGCTTCCAGAAGGGCTGGTTCCTCTGGTGTCCTGGTCCTTGCCAGGGTTTAACGGGACCTCTGAATCCGCACGTCCCCCTTCCTGCACGCCTTCAGGCGCTCCTGCTGCTGCAGGGACCGGAGAAGAGTCCCGCCCAGGGCCCGGGAAGAGGGGCACTGCCCCGCTCCGCAGGGATGCTCCGGGCAGGCATTGCCCAGGAGCTAATGCCAAGCAGGGGAAGCGAGCGACGTCCAAACGCACCCGGGCAAGCTGCTAACAGAAAGCAGCGTTTTGGGTCAAGGCCTCCGCAGTACCCGGGCAGAGCCGGGATTTGCTCCCGTGTCCCTCGCAGCCGGGGTAGGCATCGTCAGCCCCCTTCCAGCCCCATTTTTTCTTTATAATGTGATTATATTTCTTCCTTGCATTACCCAAATGGCTTTCTGCAGAAATGGGGACCACTGGGAGAACGTGAACACGCTCAGTCTTGGTTCAGGGTTAATACCAGCTTTAGCAGCGAACCACGATGCTCTCAGGGAAGGACAAGCACTTGGTGTGTGCAGCGCTCTCCTGCAGAGGACAGAGACGCTCAAGACATCTTCCACAGCCCCGGAAAGCAGTAGGCTTAACAGCTACCAACAACAAAACCTGAAGCAGTTTTACATTATTATTGTACACTTCTGGCAAAATAGGATTATTTTTCAATTCTAGTTTTTAGCTAAAATTAGTATTTATTTTTGAACGAAGGGGGGAAAAAAAAGGAATCTCATTTTGCCATAAAAACATGTGGGTTTCCCGTTTGTTTAGTCAATAGAGGAAAAACGTCTCGCCAGAAACATTCTGCTTTATTAAGAGACCTTCCTCAAAAAGGAGCGCTTTAATTCCTCGCAGGGGAATAAAACATCTTCCCTCAAGAACAAAATTTTGCTTCGGATCAATCGCAGGCGTGCTCGTGCTGTTCTGCCGCCCGGCACCCACAAGCAGTGACGACCGCGGGCTGGACGCTCGGATTTACGCGGAGCACCTCCCGCTCCTCAGCGCGGGAGAAAGCGCGGCACAAAACCGCGCCGAACCGGGGCCGTTTCCCAGCGTTCGGAGCGCTGGCCTCGGAGCGCACGATTGCTCCCACCTCCAAGACGGGAAAGCGGTTTTTCAGCGTGAAAGACTACTGCTCTGCAGAGGTAAAAAACTAAAGGCTCACAAAATGAGAGAGAAACCCTCCTCCTTGCTCCCCTCCCCAAAACACCCTCCATTCCCTACCATTACCCCACAACGGCAGGACTCTACCCCTTTTTAAGCACTTTGGCAGCAGCCCATGGACCTCTCCCTCTCCCCAGCTCTTCCTTGGCTCTGCCACGCGCACGGGCGCGCTCGGTCCTAGCAAGGATAGGAAGAAGTCGCAGTATTGACACGACCCGAAACTGCTCGTTCTTTGCCCAAAAGGGCGCTGAGCGATCGCCTGCGCTGCTCACGCAAAAATCCCCTCTCCCTCCCACGCAACGGGAAACCAGGCTCTTGAAACAACACATTAATTTAGGAGACACAGGGGAAGGAGATTGAGCAAAGCTAACGGAAAAAATCTTGCAGCGTTATTGGGGGAATATGACTAAGACCCGAGAAAGAGGAGATGAAAAGCAGCACGCGCGATTTCCGTATTCATCCGTCCCGGCCGGGGAGGGCTCCGGCAGGCGTTAGCAGGGGAATCACCAGCGCGGGATCACAGCAGCAGGACAAACACACCCCACCCGAAAAGCAGCCACGCAGCACGGAGAAAATCAAGATGGGCCCTCACAGAGCACCGGCCAGCATCTTAGTTTGTAAGGGAAAGTTTTCCTCCAGGAACACCTTATCCTCACAATCCCATCCATGTAGGAGGAGGCTGCTCTGGACCCTTCCAGACCAGGGAACGAGGCACGGGCACAAGTGCCTCCACGTGCCCCACTGTCCCCAGAGCAACACTGGGGCCAGAGCCCTCCCACGCCGAGAAAGGCACGGGCTGCCCTGCGGTCATCAGCCACCTAAAACCTCCAAAGGAGCGCCGAGGATTGGATTCAACCCTTTAGGTGAGCTCCAGATTAAACAAACAGGACACCACGTTCATGACGGCTCCATTTACACACACACAAGCTACGTTCACTGGATGTCTACACGCGCTGTTTTCCATTGACGCCGTTCCTCTAAGGCCTCCTTGCTTAGCGGCAGCTTCCAGGTAAGCATTCCCGACGCCAGCCTACACGTACCTACTCCACAAAGACCCCACAAAGCTCCAGGGTCCCTCAGGCACGGGCAGAAGTGACACACACCAGCTGTCCCGCCTGCTCTGGTCAGGGTGAAACGCACGGCACAGCGGTCTCAGCAGCACTGCACCACTCCCGGACCTCTGGTTTTCGGTGCCCGCGGCCGCGCGTGGGTGAGAGCGCTCTGCACTACGGCTCCCAAACCACCGCCCGAAAGCCAGGCTGCTTCGCGGCAGGTAACCGGTGCAGAGCCGAGTCCCCAACAGACGTGGCCCACAGCAGCTTGGCTGCGGACAGACCATTCGTTAGCAGAGCTAGCACAAAGCACCTCGCGCAACCCAGGCCAGCCTTACCTTTGCAAGCCACGTTGTTCTCCGGCTCGTAACCAGCCTTGCAAGTGCAGCGGCCGATGGGAACCATCCACTCCCCATCCCCGTTACAGTACAGTTTAATGGGCACATCCACTTCCTCAGCGTTGGGGATGCAGGTGCCCCGGGCAGTCACCAGCGAGGTGCTTTCTGCTCCTGTCATCGTCTCTGGGAAAATGGCAAAGTTCTGCACCACGCTAGGGCACTTCTTGAAGAAGACCCTGACTGACAACAGAGACATACAAGCCCCGTAGTCCTGGAAAGCCAGGTAAAAGCCGTTGCGGGTCAGGGGCCCAAAGCTTCTCACTTCTGTGTTCACCTTCATCAGCCGGCCCCCAAAGTCCACCTGGGAGAAGCTCTCGTCAGCAGCAATGGTGTCCACTTTGAGGTAGGGTGCCTCCGTCCAGAAGGCTGACTTCTTGGTGGCAATGACAGAGTCTGTCTCGTAGTAGTAGAGGTTGAAGGTTTCCTTGCAGGAGCCGGGAACGTTGGGGAGGCTGCTGCAGTCTCGCACAGTGAAGCGCATCTCCGTGTAGATGCGGTGAGCGCCGCGCCGGTTGATGAACGTGGTGAGGAGCCAGTTGTTCTGGTTCGGCTCGAAGACATTGCACACCTGGTACGTACGGATGGTGTTCAGGTTCTCGTCGTAGCCGCTGACTTCTTCCCACTGCAGAAAGGAGAAGAAAGAGGCTGTGAGAGGGAGGCAGAGGGAACGTGCATGGCCCACGAGCCCACGGAGACGCTGGTCACTCTAGGCAGGGCAGGGCTGGGGTGAAAGGAGGGCTCTGAGCGAGCGTGTCTGGCTTTCACCCCTGGGACCACAAGGCAAAAATCACACTTGAGTTTCTTAATGAATTTAATCTTGGGACAAAACAGAAACAGAAGGGCTCCAGCCGCAGCAGGCCACTTGCTGGCAGAGCCCCAAACAGAAACACCTGATTGCCTGCTTCCTTCATCCCCTTATCTCCTCAAATGTCTTTTCCATGTGGACAATTGCATTAGCTGCCTCCAGAAGCCTGGGAGGACATAAAAGTGGAAAGAAAGATGGTCCGTGCACTCAGAAGTGGGAGGGAAAGCACTACGCGAGACTATGTCTTTATTAAGACCGACTCGATGCCTGGGCTGCAGAACGTGTGACCCCAGGCTCGAGGCAGAACAGTCTCACTTCCGTGGGCAAAAAAATAAAACAAAACCAAACCAAAGCCACACTGCAGCTGCAAGGGAGAGAATATAGATTTGCGATTCGATTTATAGGAGGCATTAATATAATCTTGGCTACAATTTCAATTAAGGGACAGCAGCAAACTGTGAATAGTCTACGATGGCATTAGAGTCCCACAGACAGATTTACAACCTCATAATCCATTCATTTTAACTAATCCATGTTTACAGTCTCCTCATAACAGCATTATTCATATGGCAGTCTTTAAGCAGCACTGTGAACATCATGCATAATTTCTAGGAGAGACACTATAGAAACACTTGCACACATTTACATACACTTATGTGGGGGCACAACCGCACACACCCACACGGCAAAATGGGTAATGCTGGGCTGCCCTGTATCTCAGCTCTTCCTGGTGAGGAAACAAGACCAACACTGCAATTTTGCAGATTTTTATTCTCTTCCTTTTCCCTTTAAACAATCACATTTCTCATCTGCTGCCTAAGTTCCCACCTTGTGAACTGCAGCATTGATGTAAAAAAATACATTATTTTTTTAAAACACAATCCTCTCGCAGCGCACACTGCCAACAAATGAGTCAGAATATTTGCTCCCAGGTCTAACTATTGAGCTCTCGTAAGCTTAAGCAAAGATCATGGCTCAAGGTTGCGCATTGTTGTGAAGCGATGTTTACCAAACCAGCAATAAAGACGGGCAAACTCATCCATCGAGCTGAGCTCTGCCCCTCGTCATCCTGCGCCACAGAAGCAGCGCGAGCCTACGCTTCACACAGGACACAGTGCGCAAATTCAACGTCCTTTCGTTACAAAGCACCTTTTCATACGAGCAAGCTGCAAAGTCCGCCCGGCCCGGCCGGCTTGGCATCGTTTCCCCGCCCACGCGGAGCTCCGCGTTATAGGCCATCATCCAGTTAACGCCACACCACGGTCTGCCTCGCAGCGCCCGCCCGCCATCGGCCCTGCCGCCGCGTTCCCTGGCCGAGCTCCGCAGGAGGCGTCCCCTCCCTCCGGCACGGCTCCTCTCACGCCCCGGCCAGCGCTCACCCGCGCGCGGGAGGAGGCCCCAGACAACGTTGTTTTATTCGAGACGCCGGCGCTCTCCAGCTCTTTCCACAGACCGTTCCCCGTGTTTCTTTGGATTGCAAGTGGAGCTTCGAATCTCAGATTTGGAGTCGAGAGATGCCAGCAGACCTTGCCACGCTTTCGGCACCCAACACGCGGGGCTCCCAGAGTCAGGTCTCCTGGCAGAGGAGCACCTCAGGTAGGAACCGCCACGGTTTGCCACCAAGAAAGCTGCAGTTAAAACGGGACAGAGCCCGCAGGCGGGTCTCACCCACAACGCACGGGACGCGTCTGCCGAACACCTCCAGGCTGTGGGCTTGCTCTGCTTTGAAGGAACCGCCTGTGGCAGCAGCGTGGACAAACGGAGCAAGCCGGGACCCAGCAGCTGCAAAAGATACCAGTGGAGCAGGAACCTGCCTGGACCTTCTGGGGATGTCCCAGCACCTACGGGAGTGCTGCCAGAGCGGCTCAACACGCTCTCGCCCGAACGGCTGTACATCGGTGCTCCTGGTTCAAGACAACCGAGCAGCACGGGCTGCGTAGCAGGGGAAGAGAGAGGAAGCAGAGATCCTCCTACGGGGCCGAGTGCGGGAGAGGAACCGAACACGCGTGCCCCGGCCGCAGGAGCCCTCCGGCGCCGTATCAGCCCTACAGCTCCCACGACGAACGCGGGGAAGCCGCAAACCCCGTCGTGCAGCTGGGAGCACCAGGCCAGCTCTCAAGCCTGCCCGAAGGTTGGGGCCAGACGCAACGCTCCCACCGGAGCCTGCGGCGGGCACTAACCAGCGGCAGCTCGTGGCGGCTGGAAGCCCCCGTGCCACGCTGCCTGTAGCGGCCAGCGCTCCAACGGTGACAAATTCATTGTTTCGACAAGATCCCGCTAAATAATTCACGGGGCGCTTGGGCATTAAGGCAACGCTCCTCCCCGTCTCTGCTGAGATGTAACGCACTCCCAGCGGGGAGCCTTCAAGGAGTGCCCACGTCCTGGCGGCTTCCCAGCCCCTGATCTTCTAACCTTGCCCCGGGCGGGACGCGGGTACGGCGGGAGGAGGATATCGATGCGAGCAGCGTGCCTCCGGCCCTAGGCGAAACGAGAAGAGGCCGTGCTGCAGCACAGCGATGCAGCCCCCCAAAAGCCACTTGCAGGGTGAGCAGAGCCTGCCCTTGGGAGAAGCAAAGGCCATCGGAAGAGCGGTGTCAGCAGGACAAGAGAGAAAACACACCAAAGGCAAAGCGGGAAAAGGGGGCCAAAAAAGCAAGGGAGGCCCCCTCTATAGACAATTGCTGCTTTTCTCCCTCTTGCTTCTTTGCTTCTGTTTTCCCCTTTTACCTGCTGCTTATCGCTATATTATCTGTCAGCACACCCATCCATCTAGCTCGTTATCTGCTGTCTCCTGCCTCTTTGGCCTCCTTTTGCCTTATCTCCCCGTAGCCAGGGGCTGTGCAGTGTCTCGCTGTGTCCGTCCAGGTCTTCTCCTCCTCACCTGCCTAGATGGCCTGCTGCCGGCAGCGAGGCCCCATCTGTCATCCCCGCCACTATCTGCCCATCTCTGAACCTGCCTGTGCCTGTCCTGGGGGCCTCGACAGACCCTGCTCCGTGTAAAACCACATTTTCTCCCCGCGGGGAGCTGCACAGGAAAGCAAAGCTCACCCCTTGCACGACTGTGGAAAGAAGCACCTGAATCGCCGTCTCTCCGACGAGGAACGACCCTTCCTGCCACGCACAGCCAGCCAGCAGAAGACATTGCCACAGGCGGCCAAGGAGACCGCTCTGAAATCTGCCTGCCACTAATCCCTTGCATAAAAAATAATAATAAAAAAAAGACACAAAAGCAAAGAAAAGCAAAAAAAAAAAAAAAAGAGAGAGAGAGAGAGACGGGTCACCAGCAGCGAGCGGGCAGGAAGGGGCCACCATCAGCTCCTCAAGTTAGGATCAAACTCTCCCACGCAGCAGATAACCTAGAGCGCCTTCCAGCAAGCAACCTCCCCCAGCCCCTACTCGAGACATGCTGGTGGGTCAGAGAGCCAGGACTGCAGAAAGTCCGCAGATCCCTCCTGTCCTGCACGACTTGCCGCAGCCAAAATGCCGTATTTCCTGTAGGAACTTCCTTCTGCCTCTTGCAAACACCAGTTTGAAAGCATCCGTTTCCGACGCATTAGCCCAGCTCCCAAGAGTCTGCAGCACACCTCTCCGAACACCACCAGGTGTGAAAACCCACGGTAAGGGGAGACAACGTTTTTCGGTAAATGAAAACTAAAAACGAGAAAACACCAAGCAAAGTTGGGGTCTTCATTGACCTAAATGCAAGCAAAAAGCCACACACATCTTCGTGGGACTGCATCAGACTGGGACACAGCTGGGGCCGTTTGGGCGAACCACAACACTGCAAACCCTCACCGGCACCCCCGGCTCCGGACAGCCCTTATCCGAATATTTAGTGTCAATTATTAAACCGAACAAAACCTGAAACTCAGTGCTGTAACTGGATAGCTTCTAAAGGCTACTGCATGCATCAGACGAAAAGCGTAAAAAACAAAAAGCAATGCCCGCTTTCTGAACAGCGAGCTTGGTTAACTACTGGGCAGCGCCGACAGAGCTAGACCTAAGAGTTTTCTAAGGATAAATTTCTGTTTAGTTAAAACAGAAGTTACAGCCTCAGTGCAGGAATGGAGAAGTATTATGTATTTCATTTTAATTATGTATGTATACGCACTTATGTGTGTTCACATATACACATGTTTATTTAATTGTGTATCCACAGGCAACGTTCTTTCATCCTTCAGGTTTGTCTGAATTTCAGGCTGAATGATCAGAAAGCTGTAAAACCAATGAATCCCCGTTATAGCTGGGTCCCAAAGACGGCATGGGAGGTCACTCCAAGAGTCCAAAATAGCCTTGAAATGCTTCACATCTGCCCAGTGAAGTGGTGCCACTAAGAAAGGCTCAGACCACGAGCTCTGATTTTTCAGGAACGCAGGGCAAGCGCTGAGACCAGCACCTACCACCAAATATATAAAAAACAGCAAGCCCCAGACCACAGTGAGACCTTCTCTTAAGTGCTTTGTCCACGGGAAAGCCAAAGGGACAACAGCGGTTCCCAGCCTGTTTCTCGCGGTAGATGCAAGCAGCACCATTTCACAACCAAAAGTACACTCTCCAACAAACGTACGGACTACTTCTTTTTTTTCCATAAAAGACTTGGTATTTTTAAATATTTTCCAAAAGAGCAAATAAACACACTTGTAAAAGCCCATCGCGGGCTGGGAAAGGCTTTGCGCTGCCACGTCGCGGAGGGCAATGCCACCGCAGTTCACAACGCGAGCGCCGTGCTCGCCTTGGGAGGCCTTCCAACAACGCCCAACCGTATTTATACCCCATCGCCTGGGTATATGCTACCCAGTCCAGATCTTTCAAAACACTTGTAAAACACTATGTTTCAAGGGCCTCTTACACACCTGGACAGGATTCAGTGTCCACTGCATATCCGTGATACTAGTTTTGGGGGTGTTTTATTTATTTATTTATTTATTTTAAAGCTATGCCATGTAGCTTTGGTGACTATATGGAAGGTGTTTTCTTTAGAAAACCTGGCCAAGCCACAGCTGAGCCCTAACGAGGACACTGGCTCGTACGCTTTCTTGTTTGGTACCATGTCCTTCAGGCCTCAGGGATGAACCCTCCACACTGAAAGGGTCTACCGAGATAACACACACGACTAAATAAAATATATTAGATTTTTCTCCGAGGCATTTACCTGCCTCTCTAATTTCCACTGATTTAACGGAGCCATCCATCTCTCAAACCAACCACTGGCCCACCTGAGCATCCCCCCTGCTGCTGTACCCATCTCTACCCAACCTGCTATCTACCAATCTGGAATGCCTATCTATTAAGCTCGCACCCACCTTTCCAAGTGATCTTCTCCCCCCTGTCTGCTCCTGTCTTTGTCTATCACTTTCTCTGTCAGGGGAATGTGAGTCAGGTTATTTTATGCCTCCATTCCTCAAAGACTCATATTATATAAAAAAGATGTTTTAAGTGCCTCAGGGTGTTTTGTTCCTCATTACTTCATAAAAGTGACATTAATAGCCAGGGAAGAGCACTGCTGAGTGCAATTATGGATGATGTTCCAGGTATGAAAGCTGTTTTGAGCCTGCTAATGTCTCCTAATTACAAGCCCTTTGGTACAGAAAGAGAGCGAACGCACGAGCGGGAGCATGGAGAGCAGTGACCCAGCTGAACAGCCTACCTGGAAGGCGAAACACAAGGGGAGGAGCGCGTCCAGGGACCTGTCTGGATGGAGGAAAGCTTCAAACTCGAAATAAGTTTGAAGAAACACGGTCCTGCCTGCCAGGTGAGAAGCACCCTCCCCACCACACAGCTGGGGAGAGCAGAGACCAGCAGCGCCCAAGAGCCCGGGGGACGGCGCACGCCGCTACACGCCTGCGACACGGGGATACGTCCCGCCTGGACACGCCGGCGAGGGGCCAAGGCTCAGCCTGACCTCACCCAAAAGGATCTGCTGGGCTGCCGAGGCACTGCACAGGCTCAGAGGGAGCAGGGCCGGAGGTGAGCTGCCTCCTCCTAGCCACGGAGAGGCCTGAGCTGGGGCCAAGGCACTGTCACGACAGAAGCAGGAGGCAAGGAGCAGCTAGCACCACACCTGGCTTTTGCAATATTCAGGCTGAGGCATGTTGGCCAAGAGCTTCCAAACCGGTTTTGGTGCCTCCAGCTTTACGCCCAGAGGTGTCGAAAGGCTACATTCCCTTATGGCGTGGAAACAACAAAACAACGCTTCAGCAACAGGAGATACTTCCCAGCTGGACCTGGACTCATGAACTTCTCTCCCTCACACTCGGGAAGCGGTCGCTTTCTATGCCTGTGCTCAAAAGATCAACGCAGCATCAAAATAAATAGATAAACAAACAAACAAATAAGTCTAACTGCATTCGGCCTCTGAAGAAACCTCTCTCTTCTCTGGAGGGTCAGAACAGCCCCCCAAGCACCAAAGGCGTTCTCTGTGTCTGCAGGCAACGCTACGCAAGGATACCTCCTCCTCCTCAGGGGAAGGACTTTCGGGAAGCAGGCCAGCACCCGCTTCTCCTTTCAGGTAGGTGCCAGGACTTCCAAGCGGTGCTGCCTCCGTTTAAGATGTGCCTTAGGAAAAAGGCTTCCTCGGCATTTCCTCCTCTCGCGCTGCTAGGCTGGAATCAGACGGCTGGGGAGGTGGGCAGCTGTCAGGGAGCAGCTGTCCTTCATCTTTTGATCTCATTCATTGATTCTTCAAAGGTTCCTTGCGAGGCAAGGGAAAAACAGAAGGGACAACCTCCCTCTCCCTCCTGTCCCCCTTAAGACCCTTTCCTCTCTGCTACCGCGCTGAGACTTGTTCAGCTACATCCCCTGAAGGGCAGAGGCATCCCAAAAGACCTGAGAAGCAAAGAAGGAAACAGCATCATCTCCGCTCCTTCCCCCTAGGATAAGCTGTTCTCTGCAGTTTGCTCCCACTAGAGGTATCGCTCCCCTGAACAGGTAACAAATTAAGGATTTTCCGCAGTTGAGGACTTCTGGAACAGTATTTATGCTGTTATCCCATAAGGAGGGCTGCTTGGGTCTGTATCTGCTTTTGCAGGCGGATGTCTCCTGCGCCGGCTGGCAGCTTGTGGGAATCCCTATCTCTGCCCAAGCGTAGGAGGCCACCAGCATCACCGCCTTGCTTTGAAAAAGTGATGTGAATCAACACTCCAAGAAAAAACCTGCGAGGTCTTACACACGCGAAGGCAGGCGGCAGTTCTGCGGCCACCACTTACCCCTGAAGGCGGGTTCGCAGTCCAGCCCAGCTCAGCGGTCGCCGTCCGGGTATCCATCAAGGTTTCTGAGGACACACAAGAGAACAAAAACAGACGAGTTAGTTACTTCAGGAGTTTTCACTGAAGTTACAAGCAGAAATAATGCAATCGGCCCCCAAATACAGGGAATGAGCTAAAGCCAGATTCACTCCAAGATAAACGGCGCAGACCCAGACTCCCTGCAAACATATCGGGGTGTGAACTTAACCCGTGCTGCCACCTCGGGGTATTTTTGAATCTCCCAAGTTTAGGAGAGGAAAACAGCATTATCAACAACAACAAAAAAAAAGCAAAAAAAAGAAAAAGCATGTGTATTACATGCACGTACAAAAGCACCTGTTAAAATCCTCATGGCAATTTGCCATTAATTCCTGGGAAGCCGGAGGAGCCTGGGAGAAACCCCTCCTGGGCGGGCAGCGTCCACCCGGAGAGCCCCGCGGCTCCCGCGGGCCCTGCCCGGCTCGCCGGCTGCTCCGCTCGGCGACGTTACACGGCCCGTTTTACACGCCAGCATCAGTCTGATGCGCCGAGCTGTTGTTGCACACAGTTATTATCTGACAAAGTGATTTCAAATACGTGAATAAAAATCAGATCGCAGGAGCGACGTGCCTCTGCTGGGGGCCCCTTTGATGGCGGATTTGATGGGAAATATTAAAGAGCTGCAATTCGGCTGACATCTCCCTAATTTATGTTGTTTTTTTTTTTTAAAGAGTAACACGAAAGAAGAATAGTGAGAACGACGACGTAGAGAAGCAGATGGGAAAAACCCTCCAGGTTTCATTTGTTTTCAGCAGGCAGATCAACCTGCCCGACCCCCGGGTCTCGCCCGAACGCCCGCTCCCCCGTCCCTCCCGGCTGCTCCGCTTCCCGCTCCGGCAGGCAGCGGTTCCCCCCGGGACGAGCAGCCAGGCTCCCGGGCAGCGCACCAGAGGACGGGGACTGCTGCGGCTGCCGCTCTTCGCTTCCCCGGGAACGCCGCGGCCAGCGGGAAACGAGAACCTCCCATCGACCTTTCCGGCCCACGGCTCCGGGATGGGAAGGCGAAGGCACGTGACCGGGATCCCTCCACCCTGCCTCTCCCGATGAACGCTCCCGTGGAGGTCAGCGCCGGCCACGAGGGCGGGCGAGCAAGGAAAGCCACCCAAATCCGCAGCAAGAAGGGGCGCCGGAGCTTGGGAAGCATCACGGCCCCAGCTCAGCAGCCCACGGACCGCCGTCTCCAAGCCCCCCGGCTAAATACAGCCGCCACGGGAAGCATAGCCAGGCCGGGAACCGATCCCGGCCCCCCCCCGCCCCCGGTTCCCAGCCTTCCCACCCTCCGCAGAAAACACGGGAGCAAACACCTCCGCTGCTTTCCACCAGCAAAGATCACCCCGCTCTCCCGAAATCCCGTCTTTCCACGTGGGCCCCTCCTCCGACGCAGGGGCCGGCCGCGTTCAATCGCAGGAAGGGCGCTCTCCGCGCGTGTTTATCCGCAGAGGGTTATCCCCCCCGGCTCCGGCCTGGAAACGGGGACCGCCGTTCCCGCGGGGAGCCCGCCCGCCCGCCACCCACGGGCGCTCCCCCGGCGCGAGGGCTTTGGGGGGCGAAGGGAGCCGCCGGGATGCAGAGAGCTGCCCCTGCCGCAAGCCGGCTCGGCTCCGCGGCTCCCACGAAACACCCGCCGGGGGGGCACAGGAAGGGCAGCCTTTTCCCAGCTCTCCAGCTCTGCTTTGTAAACGCAGCCCGGAGGAACAATAGTTTGCACCTGGACAAAGCGGCGGCCCCGTGGCCGGCAGCAGCCGGGTCCTTGGCACCCGGCGCGGCCGAAGGGGCGCCCGGCCAGCTGCGCGGAGCCTCCTCTCCCGAGGAGGCCCGCTCCCCTGCCGAAAACTCGCCCTTTTCCTCCTATTCTCTTCCTCCAAACGCCCACAGCCCCAAAGCCTTTATTTTCGGGAAACAAAGCGGTAAGGAGCAGCGGCGCTGCCAGCACCGCGTTCGCACAGCCGCTCCCACAGCTTTCGCCTTGGAGGCTCCGTCCTGTCCAGCGGGACTCTGCGTCTTTCGGAGGCGGGTGTCACACTTCCAAAGGTCCCGCCACAGTCACCGCAGCTACTAACTTGTACTTCAGCAGCTCAAAACGTGTCTAAAACGGTCTGAGAAAGAAAGAGAGGGTCTGAAAGCCAGCCCTGGAAGGGTGATCCTCTGCGGACCATTTCCTGCTCAAACTCTGCTTCCGATTCCCAAGGTCAGAACTGACCTTGCCACATGCAGCAAATACAAAGTTCTAGCAAAAAGATCCATAACCTGGCAAAATGTTCTTTAAAAATATATATATGTATTTAAATCCTTCTTTTCAGCTCAAACTCCCCCTGAGCTAACCCAAATCCCGTGACTCCCAGGGCACAGGCACCAGAAACGACGCTGAAGAGCAAGCCTCCATCCAGCCCTCTGCCTCTCAGGACGCCCACGTGCTCCATCCTTGATTTTCTTTCACTTCCTGGGACTCCTACACACGTTTCCTGCTCCAGTAACCAAAATTTTCCACCGACGCCCCCGAGATGCCACGGCCAGCTCTCCGGATCTAGCAGCAGGGCGGTTACCACAGATTTCCAGCCACGGGTTTTCCAAGGGAGCTCCCCTAGGGACACCGACCCCGCGGCTGCATCTTCCCAGCGCGCAGCAGCAGCGATGCCCCCAAAGCCACAGACATCAACGGCTCTCCAGAGATCTCCCTTTCGCGCCTCCCCAAGCTTTCCCAACAACACTGTCTAGGCACGAGCCCAGATTTTAAGGAAACTTGGCCCTCTGCTCCAGGAAGGTTGCTTTCCCTGGCCAGATGGCCCCTAACCGCTGCTTCTGACCTTCTGGACCCCACGTCATGCTGTGACTCCCAAGAGAAGACCTCGCGGGGATGTCTGCAGCCAAGCAGCTTGTAGATAAGGCTTGCAAAATGCCTTCCGTTAAAGGGGGGCTGGTTTGCAGGCGCTGTTGTCCCTTGTCCCACGTCAGCACGGAGAACGGACGCAGGACTGAGCCGTCGGCGCTCACACCTGGAGCTCAGGCTCTGGGCAACGCAGTCGGGAGCATGAATCTGCCGTTCAAACCCAGGTACCGAAAAAAAACCCACCCAACCCACCCCTCCTCGAGGCTGTGGATGCTACACCCGCCACGGGGCCAGCCTGGGCACACTGTGGCTCTCGGCGGGGGGACGAGAGGACCCCCCCGGCTCGGCTGGCACCCCGCGAGCGGCACCGAGCAATCAATCACCCGGCAGAGGGGCCGAGGAGGGAAAAGCAGGCAGGGGCCAATGTAAAATTACTTTCCCCAGCCTGCTAATGAGAGGATTACAGCGGCTCCGAGTCCGAGCATCATTAATCAGCGGAGCAGCCTCGCGGACGCCTCGCCACCACCACTCCGCTCGCACTTGTTGTCATCTCCGCTGGGGTTTCTGCTCCCGCTTGGCCCAGTTCAGCCCGCGGGTCTGGCTGCGCTTTTGGTCCTGTCCCTGCTTCCCTTCGGAGCATCCCCTCCATCTCACGCGGCTGCTCCCTCCCCCCTTTTTTGGCACCCCGTCCCCTGCACGGTTTTTCTTTCCGTGCACCTTTTGCTTACCGCAAAGCCCCGTCAGGATTACCCACGGCACTCGGCTCCTGCGCGGGAGCTCTGATGGCTCTCGGAGCAAAGCGGGATGATCGATCTCCCCCTTTCCCCCGAGAGCAAGTAGCTACCCGCCTTCCCCAGCCTCCGCACCACGTGGGCGGCGAGAGCCGCGCCGGGCGCTCGTCCCCGCCCCGCGGACAGCGAGGGATGGCCCGGCCGGAGCCGCCTGCACCCGCGCAGCCCCTTGGCTCCCGTCCCGGGTGGGTCAAGGGAGCGGAGAGCAGCCCCCCTACAGCCACCGCCCAGCCCGCGCTCTTGCAAAGCTCCCGCGGCGAGAGCCGCCTCCGTGCACCGACTGCCCCCGAGAGAGCGCTCGCCCGCCTCGCCCCGCTGCCCCGCGCGTAGCTGCTCCATCGGCGCAAAGCCGCAGCGCTCCTTTTTCACCGTACCAAGAACAGGGTAAAAACCAAGACCGAAAGAAAGCGACGCAATCGGCTGGTAGAAAACAAGCCGTGAAGATCAAGCCGGCCGTCTGACGCGACGCACAACCAGTTAGTACCGACGAGGCTTTTCCTCCGCGTGTAATTTTTCCGGGGATCTTGACCAATTTCCAGAGGGCAGGGAGAGCCGCGCTCCGTCTCGGCTGCCGACTCCCTGCTCAAACGCTCCTCTCCTCCGCGCTCAGCGCCCAGCCAGGGAGCCCCACCGGCACACGGGGCTGCGCCGGCTCCCAGCCGGCCCGGCACGCTCGTCCCGCTCTCCCAGGCTGCGGCACGGGCAGAAGGTCCGCGGGAACGCGAGTGCCCTCGTGAGCCCTGCCCACACCGCAGGCTGCCGCGCAAGCCTCCGTCCCCCGGGCTGGCCTTCTGGCTCTCCTGCGCTAAAGGGACAGCAGTTAGGGTTTCTGCGGGCCGCAGACGGGCACGGGTGAGACAAAGCTTTGCAGGTCACGAGTCAGCCCCGAGGGACGTCTTGGACAGACGGCGTGAACGCCTCCCTGGAAACGCACATCCTTCTCCGGATGGCCGACCAGAGATGGACCAGAACTACCGAGGCCAAAGGGCTGCTAGGCGGCTAGAGCCGAGCGTGACAAACCCCATGCCCAGCTCTGCCGGTGGCTGAACTCTGGTGGCTCAGAGAAAGCCAGGACACAGAAGGAGAAACAGAGGCACGTCCAGCCCAGTCAGCAGCAGCCCTGCAGCAGGGCATCCATCGATTGCACCACTGATGCAGTACGCAGATGAACGCCAAGTCCCCTCTCGGTGCCTCAGCAGAGGCAGCAGTAGGAGCCCAACGATCTGCAAGCACCGCTGCCTGCCCCACAGCACGCTCTTCCCATCCGCAGCACTTGTGTGCCCGTCGCAGCACACGCTCAGGCTACGGCAGTGCAGAGGAACCATCTCCCCAAGCCTCAGAGCTCCCTCAACCTTGAGGCTCAGCACTGCACATCAAAGAGCAAGCGGCCTGGGGAGAGGTGGCCCAACGGGGTGGGCACCGCTCGCCCGCCCAGCCGAGGCAGTCCCGGCACACCGTGCACACGGAGGCAGCGGGCTGCATTTTCAGCGCGCCTATCCTGCGTGCCGTTAGCAATCGAAATAACGGCACGTTGTAGGTTAATATAGGCAGTCAATAAGGTGGTTATTGTGCAAACAATAACGTGCTACCAGAAGTAACACTTATGTCGTTGTCAGGAGCAGAGGTGGTTGGCAAGTCGTGGAGGGGGACCAGCGCGAGGCTCAGCTACTGGACATATTGCCTCCCTGTGCCTCCTACATCTAACACAATATTATTAGTCGTGTCATATCAAATTCGTGTCCCGCGTCCTGTGGTGGCTCTAAATCAACAGGACAACCCCCTACGGCGAGGTTTAGCCCTTAAATGATATCGCTGTGTTTCTGCAGCATTCGAGACATTTCTTTCTGTCGGCGCTCCATATAATACTATTTTCCAGTACAGGTAAGATGTGTCTCACGGCGAGTGTGACACACCCTGAGCCGCTAGACTCCACACCTTTACTGGCATGCTATTTAATCTTGATCACAAGTTTACCTAGAGAGGTTTCGTCAGGCACAAATGTTCTCTAGAGGCTTTATCTGTGTGCCTGGCTGCTTTCCCTCTTCATCTGGTGCTTGTGCATCCAAACCACCAGCGGATCTGTTCAGTGAGCCATCTGGAAGGCAAGCTCGCTCCACGAGCTTGGGCAGACACACCACCTCCTCTGCTCTGCCTCTCCTGGGTAGGCTTCTCCCCACCCCGGGGCTCCTCCCCACCGGGGCCTAGGGACGCTGCAGACCACCGAGGTCCCCGACCGAGACGGACGCACTGCCCTCCGCCTGCCACAAGACCTGCAAGCTGAAGCAGGACGGCAGGGAAAGGCCCTGCTGGGAGTCCCTCTCTCCAGCACCGAGCTGGCCACTTCAGGGACCTTTACAGGTTAGAAACATGGAAAATGGGGCCACAGAGGCTGCAGGTGAGATACACCCCTCCATCACTGGGGCAAGCAGGGGAAGGAGGAGGAGGAACAGTGAGAAGAGCTACCCAAAATCCTTCACTACATCTCCCGAAAAGCTTGGCTTCAATACAGCTCCAAGACTGATGGCCCTGTCTTAACTGTAGAAATTAAACTGCTGTACTCTGCTCTGCAATACTGAGCTATTTCTACAACCCCGCCTGCTCAACAAAGTGCTCCTCAAGCAATTCCTTCCACGTCGAAACGCCTGCATGCCTGCTGCAGGCATGGTGGATGCCCACCAGCAGCACCGAGAGCTTGCTCGTCCAAATACTCTGCCCCTGGAGATAGCATAACATCTTCCCTTCGGAGCAGACAAGTCCGCTGTTAGAGACTTGAGCTTCCACTGAAAGCAGCTGACCACGTTGTAATGGCTGAAGCCCTCGTTAGAGAGAAGACGAGCTTTGTTAGGGAGAGCTAAGCTCTGTTAGAGTGAAGAATCTTCAGCTGTATACAGTAGATTTTCTTTAATGGACACATTACTTTAAACTAAGCCTTCACCATCTGTTCCACTCCCTAATTATCAATACAAAAACAAACGTCTACTCACAATTACACTAGTAACAAGTAAAGATGCCAGCAATTAGAATGCACGAACATACTCTTTGTGGAGCAGAATATCCATCTGCGATGTTATTCTCACGTTCCAGACACAAACCAGGCGGGGAGGATTTGCTGCTCTTGACAGCAGCGAGTTGTCTTCCCGGGCTTGTACGGGCTTCCCACACCTTCCTTTGCAAAAGCAAAGATGCAAGATGCAATCAAGACCAGACTCAGAGGTGATGTCCATGTTGGGATAAGCCGCATCTCAGAGGAACACACAGTAAGCTGGCATAACTCAAACAGCAGGGTGAAATAAGAATCTCAGAGCAGAAACAGTGAGTAGCCAGAGGCTGAACAGAGCAGCACAAGACAAAATACAGAGTAAGGCAAAAGTCTTCATTTCGTATCATCTGATGCCATCTTGTTGACTGCTCTTCCCAATAGGGTATAAGGTTCTCCCAGGAAAACTTTTCTGAACTGCTGTGAAGCGAAGCTAAGCTCATTTCTTGAAATCCCCTCTCTGAGCTACAGATCGAAATCCACATTTTAGACATCTCCAGCATACAATATTCTTGACGGTTACACAGTAGAAAAAGTTCTAACACATATAGATTTACGGTCAGCCTAGAAGGAGTGGAGTTCCAGTATGGGCAGAGAGAGAGCGAGCGTATTTGAAGTCTGGCAAGTGCCAAGGAGGCAAACATAACCTAATCTTGCTTCGACATTATAATGCGGAAGGCAACAGATATAACAAATTTTCTGCTCAGGGAGGCTGTGAAAAAGTCTTCTATTACCGCTGCATTTTTCCAATAGATGGCTCAGAGACATAGTCCCTCTCCCAAAGCAAACAAGCAGCAGCTCTCCTTCCTACAAGAAAATAATGACAGGAACTAGCCTCGGCACTAGAAAGCAAATGCTCGGGCATATGCAAAAGGGCTCTAAGACGACCAAGAGGAAAAAAAAGTAGAAATTAAGCAAAATAAGGAGAGAAGCATTGATAACAACAGATGGGTAGAGGGAGATTCAGAAAGCGTGCCAGCTACTGGAAATAAGCCCCCCAAGATGCGTGGGGAGCCGAGAGGTCTATGTGGGTAGCTGAACCCTTGGGGGGAGAAGTGAGAAAGGAAGGTAGCCATCACCCGGGGGGCACGACGCACGTGGCCGTGCTGGGAAGAGGAGGCAAGGGATGGGGACACTGAGCCAGTTGGCTCCTGATCCCTGGTGCCAGGCAGGCACAGGTGCCTATGAGTGACGGGCCTCAGCTTAACAACGTAAGCATCCACATCCCACCAGGAAAGAAGTGGTGCTATCTAGCATCCTTCCTAGGGCAATGGAATCGGACCAGCGTCTGAAGGACCTTTGTTCTCAGTTTGGAGGCAGACAAGCGGGGTGTGGAGTCACAGCGCACGGGGGCTGGCACCAAGCAAACCTCACCTTTCTGTGAAATGGTAAGAGAGGATGAAGGAGAGGAAAAATGACTCCGGAATGCTCACAGAAATCTCAGGTTCCCCTGCACCCTGGAGAACCAGCTGCAGGGAAAATCCTGCTCTGTCCCGGCATCACAGGGAAACGTGCTCAGTCCCTGCGTCTGGTCAGCTGGGGAGGGACAGAGGATGCTCTGCCCGTGGCATCTTTGGAGACTCATCCTGCCGTGCCCCCACAAAGCATCTACTGAACTTGAGCAAGTGCTGAAGTGGTCGACGCACATTCAAGCCCAGGGGCACATCCTCCCCGAGCAGTCCCTGTCCCATTGCATGACCTTCTGAACGGAGGCAGCAGCAAGACTTTTTTCATAAGCAAAGTACCACATTTTCCCCTGTATTTCATGCTCAGAAACTGCTGAACTTTTTTTTTCTCCACCCCCCCTTTCTCTCCTGAGAGTTCCAGCAAAATCGGCCCAAGGCAGATACACAGCTGTGGAAACTTTGGTCCAAGTTTGGTTACGTTATAAGGAAAAGGGAACAACACTAAAATAAAGCCCAGAGGCTTTATTATTTAGCACCAGTCTTTGTAATATCAGCTGAAATCATGCCTCAACTCTGCCTTCCTGTGGCTGTCGTGACCGCAAGAGGTCCAGTCGAGATTACACCACAGCTTTCGTCACCAGGATCTATACGCTCGCTACTGGCATCCTTTGAAGTGCAAGGGTCTCGATGCAGAGCCTCTTACTGCAAGTGGAAAAAGCCCCAGAGGTGCCAGTGGAATAGCTGATGAATTCAATTCTCACTATCCCCCACAAACAAAAAGAACTGGCGTTCCAGCATGTACCAGCAGGTTGCCTGAATGGTTCTGGGTTGCCTTCCGTGACCATCATAGCACCTTTCTGACCACGGTGCCCCAAGGATGCGGATCCGGCACTGCAGTCCACTCTTGCCTACGCGAGGTTTCGATATATCCTGGGCTTCGGACTAATTTGGAACAAGAAAAGCAGGAACAAAGCATATGTGCAATTCTACCACAGGGACAGAGACAGCCAGCTACTCAGCACACATCTGACCCAAAAAAGTCTTTTATTCAGGAGAAGTCTCCGTCTGGTTTTCATTTCTAATTGGAAGGGAGGGCAGGCTCATCTGAGCTCTGCGTCTCGCCTCTCTCGCGCACTGAATGAGCTGGCGGCTCCCACCAAACTGTGCATTTTGAGCACCGTGACATCTCTCAAAGCTCTCCCACAACTGCGAGACATTTTAATTACGGTGCTGGAGAGGCGGGCAGGGTAAGAACAGGATCACCCTTTTCCATTTGATAAGCACTGCTCTTCTTAATAGTTTCCTAAGAGCACCAGCTTCCAAAAGAGCCGCTTACAGTATCTATACACTTTCAATCAAAAATATTACAGCAACAACTAATTATGTCCCATCATTCCCATGGCTCTTTGCCTTTAATGGTGCATTTTGCTGCTACAGAATTACAGGGAAACTGCTCTGGAAGTGCATAACGAGCTATCCCCATCAATCTCCCGTGGATTCATTATGAAGGATTATTCACAGAATAACAAACCGAGTTCAGAACACAGAGGACACGTTAAACAACAAAACAATCCAACACGAAACATCTTCTGCCCAGCGTTTTGAATGAAAACGCCAACGCTTTGGGGTCTTTATGATGAATCTTTGATAAGAGCAGATACATCTGCTGCACGAAGACGTCTCAGCTGTGACAACATCATGCCTAGCCACCGGCCTCTGCAAGCAGGTCTGCGCCAGCAAAAATCTGCTTTTCGTTGGAATGGGAAAAAAATACATCAGCTGAGCATAAACATACCGTGTCAATTTGTGACAGGCTACACGAAGCCCCGGCCGGGCAGCACGGCCCCAGCCCTCCTCTGGGAGCTCCCGGCAGCGGCGAGGATTGCGACGCACAGCGAAGATGCTGCATCGCAGCGGGGCCTGCGATAACTTAATGAAGCTCAGGGCTGGGTGTGTTTGCTCAGCAAGTATACAACAACTTTGTCAATAAACTGCTGCCTGCTGCGACTGTTGGATGAGAGGCTCTAATTATGAGGAGCAAACACTGCCTGTATCGGGATATACTCCATTGAAATATGCTGCTTGGTGCAGCTGAAGGTGCCCCGTAAAACGCCTGCCTGCACTGCTGTGAGCATACATGCATGCGCACACAGAGCAACCCCCTCCGCATCAGGCCTCGGGAAAATAAAGACAAAAAACCCTCCACCAAGCCCTGTGCCTGACACAGCCCTAAAAAACAGGAAATTCAGGAAGCAACGTTCCCCAGTTCGGACCATTGTGAACAAGTCCCATTTACCGATGCTGAATGACTTTCTGGCAGTCCCAGGAGGGGCTGGGGAGAGCCGGGTATTTTTAACAGGCAGCAAAGTTACGTCCGCTGCGTACATGAGCTAGCATTGACCTGGCTGCAGTGTGAATGGTTTTTTTTTTTTTTTCCAACTGTGATTTTTTTTCCCCTCCTCATGGAAAAAACAGATCTTTTTAAAGCTTTTTAAACTTAGGAGCTGGACCAGGCTCTGTTACAGCAAACTCAGCAGCTCTCCCACGGCGGGGCAGCAGCAGGTCTCCAGACGTGCGTGCGCTGCGTGTTTAATACACGGGCACAAAGAAGCGACTGGCTGCCAAAGGCAGGAGCGCGCAGCCATACCGCAGAAAACGAGGGCTAGCAGCGCTGCGGTTCGGTGCAGTTAGCCGAGGGGAAGGGGACGCCGGAGCGGGAGGCTGCGCGCACGTCCTCGCTCGCTTTTCGTGCTCCAGAGGGGCTTGACCCAGCGCGAGGCTGCGGTGTTGGACTAGCTCAGCCGGAGCAATGCAATCCATTTATCATAATCCTACTGAGACGAGATACAGTGAATCAAAGAGACAACCTGCCTGCAAATAAATTATGGGGGGGAGGCAGCGGGAAGGAGAGAAAGAGAGAGAAAAAGCGAGAGAACTGCAGAGGGAGAGATAAGAGGGAGGGAAGGAAACCGATAGAAAATTACAAAAAAAAGCCTGCATCACGAGGAAAAGAGACAAAGAGGACCAAATCAACTGTAAAGATAAGAGAGAGAAGATAGTGCTTTTAATACCTTATTTTCCAAATTATAAACCTGTTTTAAAAATTTGGGAACAAGTTTTAACCTGAGCTCAAACAAGACATATGACGCAGTGAAAAACCTCAGGACAGCATGTTACGAGTAACACGTTACTCTCAACCCAAAAGAGCTCATTTGCTCCCATACTGACAGAATATAAATCTCCAGTACTACACTACTGTAATTATTCACAGGCCAGATACGCAAAGCACACACACGTTATAGAACAGACTAGTCCACACTCTAGGACCACAGGGAGATGTTTACAGATCAGCAGAGACACGCTGCATCTCAGCAACGTGTAACAACTCCACTAAAACAGCGCAGGAACAATTCTGGGGTCTAAAGAGACAAGGCTATCTTTCAGGAGAACATTTTCCAGAACAATGTCACTATGCATTTAAATCCTCCTCTTTGCTTTCTCAAGCCCGGGTTGCCAACAGACGTCACTGAACTCCACAGTCTGCCCCAAAAATCACCATATGTCAGCTTGGCAGTTCCTCATTTCATCCTCCAGAAGGCTTTGAACAAGGGCGCAGCCACCCAGAGACGGGCACGAGCCTTCCAGTAAACTTTAAACTCTGAAAGAAGCAAAAGGAGGAGGTAGTACCCTCCAGTTTGAGCTCCACCTAAATGGCATGAGGAGACCTGGCTTTCACAAAATATTTTCTTGTGTGTAGATTGGGGAAGGGAAAACATTTGTGGGAGCCAGCTGAACAGACAGCTTCACAGAAGAAGGTGGATTCCGTGTCCCATATGAAATGCCCCGCACCGGTGAGCGGTGCTTGATGACTATTTGCTATTCCAGCTTTCAGCACAGCTTTAGGGCACGCATGCCCCCATCTCAGCGGGGATCTCTACGCCACCGCTCAGGAGAGTGCTCAGGCTTGCGTTTACGGCCAGATCTCTTCACCAGCTGCACCGTTTTCAGCAAGAATGCACTCCAAAGTGGGTACGGCTGAAGGTCAGGAGCCCAAGGACACTCTGTCCCCTGCCATGCAGCCCGGGTGGCTTTGGCACAAGCTGGGTTCAGCCGCCTCATCCCACACCACTAGATTTCCTGGGTGGAGACTACCTGGCCTGGATAAGCGCCTGAACGGCAAAGCGAGCAATGGAGATCCATTACTCAACTCACCGCACATCCAAGTCGGACCACAACGTCTTAAGGCAGACAAGGATAAACCAAACATTTGGGAGAACTTGCTCCAACTCCCACAAAATGGTTTCACTGTCTGTTCTGTCAAAAGCCTTTGTTGGCCTCTCAGATGGAACAGATCAAACTGTTGCTTTTCTCTGATATTAGATGACAAATTATCAACATAAGTTGCTGCAGCCTGATTAACAGCAGTGGGTAGTTACGGGCCAAACAGGATCATTATCGGGAACGCATCGTTCAGAAAATGCAGCCTTTAACTTCTCAGTCTTCTCCTTGGTCAGAATTGATTGTTTTCCAAGACTTTGGACATGAATCACAGAGGTCTGATATCAAACTCAAGGGCTTTGTATTTTTTGCTACCCAAAAACTACATACCAGCTTCAGATGCACATGATGTGCTTCAACCTATTTGTATGGACACAAGTGAGTTAATCGAGAACTCTGCTTCTTGGAGAGATGGGGACTGTTCTTTACTCACACTGTGTCGGTCCTTTAAGGCCACAGCCAGATCCTGGCCTGGCCTGTTACCTGGTAGGCCCTGACCTGAAATGTGACGACACTGGGCATCCCAAGTGACAGAAAGTCGAAGGATAGCAGGTCAAAGCACTCTGAGAAAGGGAGAGAATGTCTAAAACAGCTTCTTCAGCCCTCAGCCGCAGCAGACAGAGAAATACTACTTTGCCTTTAGACAAATCAGTGACGCACCACGCCTCACCGTGAGCATCCTTGGGTGGCCTCCTCCTCCTCAGCAAGGGAGAGGAAGGTGCGGCAGAAATAGTCATTGTCTGAAGAAAGCAAAGTAGGGTATCAGAAAGCGAGGCCCTCCATGAGAAAACAAATAAGAACAAAGTTTGAGATTTCAAAGACAAGGGCTGCCAAAGCCCAACAAGTTCAGTGGAACTGAGCTCTTCATCAGCTTAAGACTTCTTGGGAAATGATAGCCTATAGAGTTAGCCGGCAAACTGAGAAGACAGAGCAGCCATAAACATCAATAGCGTCCTCGACTGCGCTTGTTAGGGTAAATTAAAGGGACGAGCAGTCTTCACGCCTCAGCGCACAGGACATTCACCCATGGGATTACACAGGGATTTCCCTGGAAGCACGCTCAGCTAGGGGACCTGTCCATGGACGTGTTTACATGTGTTATGGCTGCGTCACGCTTGGCTACAGAGACGACCTTACTGGCCACTAGCAGAGACGCGACACTGGAATAGGTGCAATAAATTTTGCTGAACAAACACCCCAGAGCTGTCCTCCCTTTTCCTGCGGCTCTCTTTCCACTGGATTTATTTGGCCTTATTCCAGGATAGCACCGCCTATGAGGAAAGCTCTAAAAATCAAAACATTTATCCTGCATTTCCCTACAAGCGGTTATTTCTTTAGAGAATCAAGATGACTGTCGTGGACTGTATTCTCCAGAAAAGTTTCAAGCTTGCTACAAAATCATGCCTCTCATACAGCCCTAAATCTAAAATGCCAGCCGTGCTGTCAAAGAGCCCTTACTGCAAGAGACGCACCTGGGATAGTCCAGCTCCTATTTACTAGATCTTATTTTAAAATGTCAAAGGGATTCTGCATGAGCTATGAACATGACAGACTGCTCAAACGGCAAACAAGCACAGTTTATTGACTCTGGGGTTAAAAACTGAGTTCTTTTCACCCATATACACCTCCTCCTAAATCAATGATGCAATGAAGTCCTCAGCATTTTCCCCAGACACCAAACCCTCGGGAAAAGCCATCCGACGCTGTGAGCAGAGCACCCTCCTCTGCCGCTCCGCCCTGCTACGCCGGTGCCCTCAGGTTTCTGCACCTCTCCCTTGCTCGGCCCCGGCTGAGACGCTCAGCGCAATCGCCTGAGCCTTGCAACCTCGGGCCCCTCCAACGAAATCAAGAGCAGCGCCCAGAGACCAGAAGACCCCTTTAATCCAAACACCCGCTCACCCAGCACGAGAGCTCGTTAGAGAAAACTTCCCTCAACAAATGAAGCAACTGGCTTGGCACCTCCTGGCACTGCCACGCGGTGCTCATACCCGGTTCTTCAGGGGCACCCACGGGCGTATGACTCCTGCCGCAAGAAACTCGCTGCACCAGAGGTACACGGGGACCTCACCTCACTGAGCAGACCTCTCCCATCGCCCGTGCCATTAGTGCGTATTTGCATTCCCACCTTATCACATGGCCCGTCACCCACGCCACGCCGCCCCACCGGCTGACCAAGCGCTCACGGTTCTTCAGCACTACCCAGTCACTAAACACACACTTTTTCCCCGGCTCTTGCCACCCATCTGCAGAAATACAACTCCGAGACCAGCTCTTGTTCCTACAGGCGTTTTGAGGCACTGACTCGTGCCCGCGCGGTGCTACGCGAGGGCAGCTGCGACACCGAGGAAGGGCTCCTGCCTGCGGCTCGGGGTGCCGCTGGCTCTGGCCTGCCCGAGCCGTCCCAGCAGAGCTCACTCCGCAGGCCCAGCTCCAGCGAGAGGGATTCAGCATTTTCCCTCTTCCAAACCGCGTTCCCTGTGGAAGGCTTCCTTGAAGACCTTGACTGAAGTCCAGGGCGGCTCTGCCTTGATCAGCCTCAGCCACCGGAGCATTTATTGCAGACAGACATCACAGCAGGGAAGCAACCCAGGTCCTTCTCCACCATCCTCTCGAAGGGCGAGAACGGGCTTCCACGCCCGCCGGCCGGACAGCAACACGGGATAACCCAGGGGCTCCCTCAGCCCCTCCCCGACCCCTCCGCTTCCCCGAGCCCCGTCTGAGACGTCCTGTAAAGGAAAGTGTCTCCCACAGCTGTGAAAGAACAGCGGTTTTAAAACACTGTCAAGTCTGGTAACAGGCACAGCCCGCCCGGGGCTTTCCCTACACTCCTAGGGCAAAGGATCCCTCCCCCGAGTTAGCTGAAGGCTCCTGTTTTTCCCCCAAAACGAAAGGAGATACGCATAGCCGAACACAGCGCCAGCGGTCACCGTTATAGGGGAGAGATACGGCGCGCTGGCTAGTTGGGCAAACTTTGCTTTTCAGCTGCTTGTAGCCACTGTGGTGGGGACTTTCAATCTTTTTCGTTATTATTTATCCCCCTCGGCGCACCGCTGCCGAGAACGCGGAGCGCCGGGACGGCCTTCGCCCCGGGGCCGCCCTCCCCGCCTCGTGTCGGCGTCGGGACCGCTGCCGGCTCTGTGCTGTGGTTTCTGACACAGCCCCTGACGCGCCCCAACGCACTAAAGCCTTCGGAAAAGCCGGCCAACTACTTTCACGTGTGAAATCAGCTCTGAACAAGGGGGGGCCGGGGTGGGGGGGAACCACTGCCCAGCCTGGGACCGTGTCCTGACAATACTCCGTTCTTGCACATTCGGTCTCGGGAGAGCGAAAGGGGAATCCAGGAAAATCAGAGCGGAAGCAGGCGGCGACGCGCTGGGTGCAGCGGGAGGAGATGAGCTCAGCACCCGCCGCCGGGGGCGGAAACGTTGGAGCTGCAGCGAAAGACGCCTGTAACAGCGCGGCGATCCCGGCGAGCCCCCGCACGCGAGCCCCCTCCCCGGCCCCGAGCATCGCTCCCAACCCTTGCGCCACGCGCAGACGGCTCGCGAGTGCAAACGAGGCCAGGAGCAGCAGCGGCAAGGAGGAATAAATCCGTGCCGGCAGCGCGGCGACAGCGGCGCGCGGGGCAGCTCCTCTGGGACACGCCGGGCGCTTGCACCTCGGCCGGGCAGCTTTATTTATTTATTTATTTTGCTTTTAACAATACTTTAGACAAAGCAGTAACTATCCGAGGCCAGGGCAGGAAACGACTTCCCGAGCCGCCTTGCAAACCGAACCCGGCGCCTCTCCCACTCCTTCGCAAACCGCAGGGGAATTTAAGGCGGCTTTCCGCTCCCCGCCGCGGTGCTTACGCTGCTCGGGCGGCGCTGGGACAGGGCAACGCACAGCGCGGCAGGGCCAGAGCCCCGCCGGCACAGCGGCAAGCCAACGCGTCAGGCTCGCGCTAGCCGGCTCCGGCGCTCGGGTCTGCCTCAATCTCTGCGCTGAATTGGAAACGGCTTGAGATTGAAAGGGGGCAGCAGGACCGGGGGGAAAAAAACAAAAAAAACACCAAAAAAGTGGCAAGGTGTTTGTTTCAACTCCCCCTTACCCGCAGCTCCCGCAAAGAGCCGGGGCGAGCGGCCGGCATGCCCGGGCTCCCGCACAGCCCAGCTCCGCTAAAGCCCCGCGCAGGTCGCAGCGGCCACGATCACCCAGCACGTCCCCTCTCCCCCCTCTAAAGACCTGGTCGAACGGGCCAACGGCTACGGGCCGTAACTCCTCCGCATCCCTTCCCGAAAACCGCCATCAATCCGAGCAGTCTTTAGGTATGTATTTATATGACAGCTGCTCGACTGGGTAAATAATAAAACGCGTTTGCCAAGATTTCTATACGCCCGTTTATGCAATATATTGTGTCAGCTCTGCAGGGCCAGGCAAGGTGCATCACCACCTCCCCGAAGGCGCCCGCAGCTAAGAGCCCCCACGCGCCGCCGGGCCAGACCCGGCCCTTGGAGGCAGCCCGTTGGGCACAGCCACCGTCCGTGGCGTTGACCGAGTCTTCGATACCCGGGGAGGGACGGGGGGACTTGGGTCTCCAGACCCTGCAGGCCACGCTGAGGTTGCCAGCATGGATGTTCACGTTGCCACCTCATCTGGCCCCCGCTTGTACTACGGGTGGGGGCTCAGCACGGTGCCAGCCCCCTTCGCTAAGTGCTGGCTCGCCGATCGACAATCCCCCTCCAGCTTTGCTTCTGAGGAGACAAAGCAACAGAACGATACGAAACAGGACGGCGCAAATGTGCTTCATCCGGCCTTGCACGCGTTGGGCATTTGACCATTGCCCAAAGCCATCGCCACGGGGCCGGGGTCCCCCGCGCCCGGCCCCCAACGAGGGGGCATCTCCGGGGGCAGGGAGGGAGGGAAACCCCCCGGGGCCGTGCTGCAAGCGGGGCGGTTTCCCGCTCGGCCCGGGCTTTCGGCGAGGGGAGGGCGAGCGGCCACGCGCGCCAGGCCTGCCGCCCGGCGAGCTCCGGGCAGAGCGGGAGGCTGGCAGAGATGCCGCTTGGCGCCCGGCCCGCCACGCACACGCCGCCTCCAGCCCAGACGCCCGCGCGAGCGCAAGCTGGGAAAAGACTCTACGGGAGCAGGCACGAGGAGAGCCATCTGGGAGCTGGGAGCCGGGCCAGCGCCGGGCTCCGGGGATTTTTTTTTGCCTTGCTGGGACAGTTTCCTTTCTGACTGCACGGGAAAAGGAGTGGCCATACCCCACCAAAGACTTCGGGGAAGAGGAGGAGGAGGGTGCAAGGAGAGAAACCCAGGGAGCTGCCGCGCTCCCGTCGCCTCCAGAGCCTCGCTGCCGGCAGCCACGAGCCGTGCTTCCCTTTCCCTGACGTTGCTTCGCGCCTCGTTGGGGAACGGCAGCTCCTTGCTGCCCAGCCACCAGCACGGGAGCCACGTCTTCTGGCCCCACCACGGTCCGCGAGCCCAGCCACCAGAAGTAACGGGCCCCCACGAAGAGCCCCCGTCTCGGCCGTATCACGAGGAGCCAAACCAGCCGACCGCTTGACCCTGTTTTACGCCATGCTAACTCTGCTCCTCTTTAAAGCGGCATCAGCTGATGATGAACTTCCCCGCGAGCTCATCTCCATACCACCTCTTCTCCTGATGACACTGACCCATCCTCCCTGATTGTTGTTTCTTTACGGAAATAAATCACCGAAAGTGCACATTGTGCTCAGGGTCTCATTACTGTTCATCATCGTCTGCACAATGGAGCTGTCACAGCCCTACAAACGCTGTCACCTGGCAACACAGCACAGACTGGGGAGTGATGGAGGACAGGTAGGTGGGGGGGGAGCGGCGGCAGCTCCCCGCGGGACCCGCAGAGGGCACGGCAGCTCACGGCCCCTCTCTCTGGGCAACGTTTGGACCACGGGATAACATGTTCAGGCCTCAGCACCCCTTAGTACCTCAAAGCTCACGTCAGGAGCTCGCAGGAGAGCAAAACGAGCATCAGGAACCCACCAGGTAACACGTGCAAGTTGGCAGAAGGACGGGACCATTGCACACGAGTGCCCGAAAGATGAAAACACCGAGCAAGCAGTATTTGCCGTAATGGCGGGGAGCAAAGCAGGAGCAATGGCATGGAAAAGGCACCTCGACAGCAAAGTCAGTCTTCTCTCAATGAGATCTCTTGCCACAAGCAATCCCCCTCCAAAAGGGGTGGCCGAAACCCTCGCTTCTCCCCGTATCTAGAGCAGACTGCATGGAAGCACCAAGAGACGAAAGCAGGAACAGTTGTGCAGGGGCACAAGGAGAACAAGGTGGTTATTAAACCCTTTCCAGCCCTGGCTCCTACCATACTGGAGTCAACCCTTCATTACAAAATGCATTTTAAAATCCATTAGGTTACTCCAGACTAATCTGAAACAGAATACCATGATTATACTTCAAACAGTAAATTAAAAACCCGGTGCCAAAATTCTGCGGCGACTGTTCCAGGGATAACAATGCCTTCGCATTGTTTGCCTGTCAAAGCGCTGTCAAAAGCCATACGCTTAAAAGCAAGACAGGGAACAATTAAACTCACTGCTAATCTTGTAGCGTCCACATCAAAAGCAAGTCTGTTACTCTTATCATGTATAAAGTGCAAGTATCATCATCTTCCAGATGGCCAGCGGGCGCGCGAGGGGACGGGACCGGACCGGCACGCAAGGCCGTGCAATCTAGCGGACCAGATGCAAGCCGGTCACCACGCGGTAACAAGGCCCAGGCCAGAAGCGCCCCCGGGCGTACCGCTGCCACGGGTCCCTGCTCCGGGGGCACGGCTTGGCGCGTGGCGGGGACTTGGCTCAGGTGCACAACCCAGCTCCCGGGAGCACCGGTGCACCACCTCCGACCGAGCAGCCGGGAGGGGGAAAGCAGCAGCGGATGCTTTGCGCAGGCCCAGGCACTGAAAGGAAGGACAATTCATGGGTGCAGCTTACCCGCTGTACGCATCTGGCCTGACGGAGCATCCCTCCGGGCCACCAGCCCGGCTGCATCCATTGCCGCCGTGCTAACGACCACGTCCCCAGCACGCGCAGCAGCACGGCCCCAGCAGCCCGGGCCACAGAGGCTAGAAAAAGCAGTTGTTTCCCGACACGACGTTTGGAAGCGTGTAACGGTATAGATTGCCTACCAGGAATATTTCTTGCCTTTCCTCTCCGGTTCTGGTAGGACACAACAGCTATTCACATCCTCGAGTCAGTGAGATGAGGCACTGCTCTTGCTTTCCGTAAGGCCAGCACAGTTCCTTCCTCCATCTCGCCCACCCCTAAGGCTGGGTAAGGGGAAAGAGGTACTACTACAAGGCACTGCACCAAAAACGTTGTAAAGAGTCGTCATGAGACGTTTTACAAATGCAAACTAAGAGTGCAGTATTACAGCCCGACCTCAGAAAACAACAAGCTTTCCATTTCTGCCTTGCTCATAAATAGACATTGACCAATGTTAGGAGCAGCAAGGACCCCTGAGTCCAAATGTCACCAGTCTTTCCCACTCTCACGAATGACCCAGACTGGAGAAGGCAGCTGAGCAAAGCTGGGTGCACAAAGCCATCCACCAAACCAGGCCCACCATGAGAAGGACCCACGCTCACACGCGGTGGCTAAGGCTGACCGTCAAGCCTAGAGTCATAGTCACCAAGCTACAGGTAGAACAGGAGGAGTCAGGACCCCACAACGCTTTTCTTGTACAGACCTGAGTGCACCCAGCATGCAAGTGAATGCAGAAAGAGGAAATAGTATAAGCTAACTACAGGTGAAAGCTAGATCTCGCTGACAGCGAAAGGAGTTTTTCTGTGAAGTTCAGCAGAAGCAGCATTTCAGATCCAGCAGGACTGTTGTAAGGCTACCATCACTTGCCAGGGGACAGCAAAACTGAATGACTTGTCATCATTTACCCCAGAACCCCATAACTTGCTAATATGGAAGAACGGAGGATCCCTGCAAGTTTTAAAAGTAAAGCTCACTAATGTCACTGAAGCTGACTCAGTAAGCGGGGACATCAGCTTGGTGCCAGTAATGCACCGCTGAACTCTGAGAACGTAGGGGCTGCCACACTGGTGGGGTCTCCTGGCATCACGAGGAGTCTTGGGTCTTAAGGAAGCTTCTGTCCTCCGTGCAGCAGCGCTCTGAGGGCAGGGGAGCTCTGTGCTCCTCCCGTCTCCTGAAGTCCACCCCACCTTCCCAGCTCAGGGAGGACTCGGGACTCCAGAGACCAGGAGAGACCACCCCCACAGTGCCTCTGCCACCCGTGCCAGCTCCACGGCAGCACAGGTCCAGGCGGCCACCCCACCAGGGTCCACAGGTCCTGGAGAAACCTGCAGCCGGCTCCGGCTCCACGAGGGGTAACGGGGCCCTGCGTGCAGATGGGAGAACCGGGAACGGCGTGCGCGAGGACACGCCACGCTCGGCACCAGTTAGGCTCTCCTCCTCCTCCTCACGTCTCCCCGCGGCCCCGAGGAGAACGGACGCAGATTAATTGACCTGTCTCACTCTCGCCCTCGCCGAGCGCAACCACGCAGGAGGATCGCAAACACGACCGCGGCTCAGAAGCCGTAGAGGGAGGAGCAGCTCTGCCCGGGGGCCGCAGCAGCGGAGCCCGGGACGAGCCCCCGGGACGAGCCCCCGGGACAGCAGGACGTCCCTCGCCGCCGGAGGGAAGCCAGCCGCCCGGGCTCACGGTGCTAACGCCGCCGCCGCGAGCCGGAGGGGCTGCTGGAGAACAGCGGGGAAACGCCACCCCTTAAAATACAAGCGCAAACACCCCCCCCCCGAAGCCTCTGCACACGTGTTCGCGCACACGGGCACAGAGGGGGGGAAGCCACAGTTCAGAAATAACACAAGCGCACAAACAAAAGAGCACAAGCTATTAATCTGGGTGAACCAAAGGAAATGAAATCATTATGTCTGCAGCTACAACATCCAGAAGAACAAATTTCCTGCCTGGATAATAAATGGATTCTTTTGTTTCATGTTGGCCCCGAGCATGTGACCGTCTTGGCCTATTCTTCATGCAACACATCTTGCTGTATAAATACCCAGAACGGCTTGAATTTCAGCTGCTAAAAATATATTCTTAATTATAATAATATATTACAATAATAACAACAAAAATCCAGATCTACAAGCGCTCCAGTGCCTTTCCTCTGAAACGACCTCTGAAGACTTCCCAGAGCCCAGGCAAGGAAACAAAAAGACCAAAGTCGCCAGTCGCAGCTGAAGGCTGCAGACAAAATCCTTCCCAAAAGACTCGGGAATCGCAACGACCGTCCTGGGTTAATGCGTGTAATAAACAACCCCCGCCAGATGGAGAAACAAGTGTATGCGCTGTTTTAAATATTGATGACCCAGAACTACCTCACAGGTACCTACCGGGCTTGCAAATACGTACTGGGGTCCCGAGGCAGAGCCCAGAGCCACGCAGCAGGTGAGTGACGGTCCCCAGCCCCTCACCGCGGCGCCAGGCTCCCAACCCCACCACCAGCAAACACCAGGGCTGTGCAGGTTTTCCTCCAAGCCACAAACCTTTGTTACAAGAGGCACACGAAAAAGCAGCCCCGGCGCTTTGCAGGCTTCCATGGTGCATCGGCGAGGCTTGATTTTTTTTTTTAAATCATTTTACCCAAATAAAGCAGGAATGCAAATTGTGATCCTCCCTGGCTCTGCTAGGGGATTTGCTGCCTGTAGGAATAGCTGCATGTCTCGACGGAGGCAGGCTGCTAGGAGAGCTGTCTTGAATAATTGTGTTTAACTGTTTTTCCCCCCTCCTTTTTTTTTTAATCTGCAGTTCCACAAGATCACTCCATTCAAATCACTTTGGGGTTAAGCTAAACGCTGTGCTTTTGATTCCAGCTTCTTTTCACCCATCTTCCCAGCTTTACAAAAATATTTTGGCAAACACTGAAAGAAGTTTACAAAACAAAGCATCGTTTCGAATCCAAACGTTGACGTGTCTTGTTGCAAAAAGTCTGAATTGTTTAGAGGATAAAAAGAAACCTCCTCGAACGGAAACAATCCCAAACTAGGTGGGTTGCGTTTTATTTTGTTTGGGTTTTTTTAAGGACACAGTTGAAGAGGCAGAAGTTTCGACCGAGCGCAATGCTTTACTCTAACGTTAAGGTCTCCTAGATGCGTCCCAGGAGAGCACCAACCCGCTCCGGTCTCCAAAACAGTGCCCAAACACTCACAGCTGCCTCCCCCTTTCTCAAACCCAGGACAAAATGCTCCAAACAAAACAGCGCATGACCCCCGAATACCCAGCGACTTGGTGGACGCCATCCCAGCCCGCACGCACATAAGCCACGGTGAGGTCCCCACTCGGTCAAGCCTGGAGCAAGCCCCAGGAGCCGGGTCTCCTTGCTCCCGCGCAGCCGGGCCGGGGGGGAGGGAGGAGGCCCCCCGCGCCAGGGTCCAGCAAGGCACGGCTTTCATCCCAGGGCGGGATGAAAGCACAGCTGAAACAAGATTTTTCTGGAAACTGGAATTTTGTTTCTCGTCTTTGCTCCAAAATATTAGTTTAGCAGCAAATCTCAAACGATACCAACAAAAACAACCCCAAAACGACGACACGTTGAAAGCCCAGCTATCAACCCATCACTCGATCACAGGTCTTTTGGAGTCAATGTTTTACCCTATTTCGCCGCCGCCCAGAATATCCCAGCCAAGGCAAAACCTGTTCTTTTGAAGTTCAAGTGAAAACAGAACAGAACTTTATTTTGAAAGAGAGCTTTTAAGCCTTCTTTGTACATTACACAAGCAAAAGTCCAACTTCTTCCTCCTTTGTAGGTCATCTTTAAATTGGATTATATTTTGGAAAGCACGGATAGTGTCCAAGCATAGCTGCTGCCTCATTGAGATTTCTTAATGTTGCTATTTTTTCAAGGGGGGGGGCGGGAAGAGTCAGTGGAAATTAAATATTTACCCACCCACGTACACTAATCCCAGCTAGATCCAAGGGTGGGAAGCTTATTTAAAAAAAAAATCCTTAATTACTTTACCATTTTTCAAAGGAATAATCCAGCGATTAGCGAGAACGCCTTACCTAAGCAAACACATATTTGCTAAAGAGGAATAATCTTCTTGTGAGCACACACGTAAGGCAGGGGGCCGAGGAATGAATTTTAGAAGCTCCCCTCACACGCAACTGCCACCAGACAGCCGGGGCTAAGCTGGTAGGAAGGAACCCATCGCACGACGGACGCGGTAGAAGAGGGAAAAACCACGTATTCGTCCTCATTCAACACCACCGCGGGGAGGCCAACGCGGGGGGACACCAAAGAGGGCTTGGGCACAGGCACTGCCTTGCAAAGCCCTAGTGCCACTTCATGGCACCCCAGGAACCTTCTCACGGGGACAAGGCGGCACCGTCCCCCCCGCTGCACGTGGTTTTTGCAACGTGGGACACGGCCAAGCCTGGGGAGACACAGCTGCGATGGAGACTTGCTCTGCCCGTGCAATACATCCCCCGCTGAAAGCACCGCCAACATTGCAGTTCGGTACTTTCTCTTTTTTTTATTCTGAAGCCAAATCAGATGTCTTCTCCCAAGAGGTCTGCACCGCCGCGCTCACGCCAGCAGCATCGCTCAGGCAAGGCACCAAGCGCGATACAGTAACATCCACCCCGCCCGGAGCCGAGGAATACTAACCGTGAGGCCCCGCTAAGTCAGCCCGCTTCCTTCGGAGCGCCCTTCTCCAAGGCCGGCTCGCCGACGGCCGGGGCGGGGGAGACGGGAGCCAGGCTCCGAGCGCCGCGGAAGGGCCCCGGTCGGCTCGCGGTGACACTCGAGGACGTCGCTCGCCCTCCACGACAAGATGACAAAACTTACCAGGCAGTAAGGTCATTTGTGCCAAAAAACGCCAAAATAATCAAGACCAGGGAGAGGCGCATGAGGACTTCCAAGGTTCCCCCCACGCCTGCAACGCAAACAACAGCGACTTGCTAATTTATCAAGAGCCTCCGGGTGACTCAGTAAGAGGACCGAAAGAAGTCTTCAGGACAGGTGACAGTTTGCTTATAAAACGCTCACAGCAGATCACTTGGAAAGATAAAGCTCTGCTCGCTGTGCTGAAGCGAACTATTAAAAGTGGAAAATGTTATTTCATGTAATAAAGAGCAAGACCCGAGGACCAGTCTGGGAATTCAAATTTACAGCTTGCATCAATTTCGTGTGCTGTAAAACTTCACCTAGTTTACCAGTTTCTCACCAACTGCATAAAACATGTTTTATTATTGTTGTTTTCTGACTCTTCTCCCTTAATAAAACGCTTTTCCGAGCGTGCGTGGGTATTGCATTATAAACATTTGCACTTTGATTCATTCCAGACTTAAGGGAGCTTTCAAGGTAACCCACTGGGAACGCTTAATGTGCCTCAAAGACATCACGGTTTCACCTAAACATTTCAAAACTTTAAATAAATAAATAAATTACATGCCTCACAGCAAACTACCTCCAAAACCTATTGGATTTGGGACTCAAAGGAGGAGAAGCTGGAGCGTGAGGCGCTCTCATGGATGGGAACCACCTCGCTGCTCTCCCCCCGGACCCCTGAACTTCACAGCACTGTCCAACAAGAGCGTGTAGCTGTGGCCACCACCCTTCACGGGCAACACAACAACAGGAGAAAACTCCACGAGCCGCCCCACTGTACAACGGCACCTGAAGCACACGTCTACCGAGTCCCATTCACTTCCAAACCAGCACAAAAGCACACGAGCCCTCAGCCATGCAAAGCACAACATGCTAGAGGTCACGTAGGAGCCCCTCAAGGAAGGGTCCCAGGTCCCATGACCATTGGCTTATGTAACAAAAGGAAAGGGGTAAAACTCAGAAAAACACTCATTTGGAAAACGGGAGGCCCAGCAGCAAATCCTCCTCTGTCTGTGCAGGGTAAAAGGAGGGATAATAAAAGCCAATTTTTAGAAGGATGCCGAACACAACCAGCTCACGACCCGACAGCTTCTGCCAGCCCGCACCTACGTCCTCCCTCCTGCAAGGCCACCCAGGTATAACGGCGCAGGGGAAAAACAATCTCGGCCAGAAAACAGAGCTTGGGAAAGCACTACCCAAGTGGACATGAAGGGAAGGGGAATCATTTCTTTTAATTTCTGCAGAATTAGTGCTTCTTGCCATTTTGCTGAGGTGCGCATTTAACAAAGCAAGATTATTTGGTATAACTCTTGCTCAAAATGGTTAAAGGACTTATAAGCACTTGTAGCTCTAACGTGGCATAGAACTGGTTCTTCTGAATTTTGTTATACCAGACATTACTGTTTTACAGTTTAATGTCTGGTCCCGATGACACCGTTGCTGTCACCGCGCGAGAGCACACAGCTCACCTGACAACACACCGGCGCAGAGCTGTACAAGCAAATAGCGTGCCACGTCACCGCTCCGGCTCCTCGGGTGAGACGAACGCGGACCCCGTTCCCCCAAAAATGGAGCTCCCTCAAGGCCACCCGAGCAGCGCGAAGATGCCACGGAGGCGGTGGGACTTTGGTACGGAGATCCCATCTAGCGCCTTTGGTGTCACACCCACAGTTATCAAAATGAGGCACCGTGTGCCTTATATATCAAAATAAGGTTTCCGCATGGAAACAACCCTGTGGAGCACCTGCTTCCTTCAAACCCCAGCCCGGAGAGCCGTTCGGGAGCAGCACCCGCCACCAGCGCCGCGCCGCAAGGCATCTTCATACTGCGTGGGTACTGGTGCTTACTGGTCCAGGTGCCGTCCCTGGTGGCCTTCCCAGAGGGTCCCCACTTCCATCCGCCTGTCCCACGTCCCATGAGGCTCTCCAAGGGGAGACCACCTCCTGGATACACTTAAACTATCACTTTCTTTACTGCAATAGGCAACGCCATGGCTGCGAACCATCTCCTGGCGCTGGCCCTACGAGGGTGGTCCTGGCTTTCCACACACGGTTCCTTCGAAGCTGAGCAGCTATGGCAAAACCCAGGAGGGAGGAGACAGCCCACTCCTGGATACAGCAGAAGACCGCGCCGACCAAGCAGCATCAACCAGCGTGGCGAGAGCGAGCTCGCCGCGCTCCTCTGCCGAAAGCCCGAGAAGCTCAGGCGACTTGGAGCCGCGCTCACGGCAGCGGGCACGCCAAGCCCGCCCAGCGCGCCGAGTGCAAGCTGCGCCAGGCAGCAGGAGCGAAAAGGTCTTCAACTACTTGAAAACATCGTACTAAATACTTTTGGCAATACACCGAGCTATTTCTGTAAGCTTGAAAAGCTAAATTTTATTCGTTTCAAACACATTTGTTTCAAATTAAAAGCACAGCTGACGCCTCACGGAGCACTCTGAAAATATCCCATTCCAGCCCTGCTCATATGCCATATTTCTATCACATCCTCCACTGCATCTGATTACTCCGAACATTTATAAAATTAAAGTCCTGGCTTCAAAGTTGTCTGATCTCCTCTGGCTCCGAGAGGAACTGCCAGGGGTTAGACAACAAAGCGAAGCGGATTTAGGCAACCTCATGGATTTAGGAGGCCAGCTCTTGATCTGAAGCAAGCAGGATGCTCAGAAGCCCAAGTTCCCATCGGCTTTCCCTAGGACACAAGAGCTGAAATGGCTTTTCAAGATTTAAAAGAGGGGGGGGAAAAAAAAAAAAAAAAAAAAGGCAGGGCACCTCAAATGCCCACTGCAATAACTCCCAACCATCAGAGCAACGTGCCGAGCAGGAGCTGGGCGCGAGACTTGGCTGTGCACGTCCCAAAGCCCCAGACACCCATCCGCCTCCTGGGACCACGTACAGGGAGGATTTGCCAAGCGCCCACCTCCCGTCGGCTCCCCTGGAGGGCTCAGCCTCTCACCTGGCCCACGATTTGGTTTTTTTTTTGAGGAAGATGAGTGTGAAAACAGACCCCCAGTCCCTAAGGAGGTAGGAAAATCCACAGAACTGGCACTTTCGAGGAGACGCTGCTGTCCATCTTGCTCCGCAGCTTTTTAGAAAAATAGTAACGCAGATGTCGGTTCTAACAATAAGCTCAACATAAGGCCAGCTCCCAAATACCTACTAGGGCCATCCCGTCCCCCACACATCCGCCTTCCCCCTTGGCGGCTGCCCCGTGGGAGCCAGCCCGGGCCGCGGCACCGAGCACCCGGCCCCTGCCTCGCTCCGGCTCCCCGGCCCAGTGCTTCCTTTGCAACTTTTCCGCTGGGTTCCTTATTTTCCAGGGGAAAGATATAATTCACACCCGTTCAGCTCTTCCACAGTGATTTAATGTCTTTTGAGCAAAAAGCAATTATCCTCGTATCAACAGGACCCCAGTGAGGATGATAATGAGTCAGTTCAGACCCCGCGGCTAAGCATTTCGAGAAAGTGGTTTAAGCAAGTGCAGGCCTCCAGTAATCAAAGGCCTGTCCCCTGCATCCGATTGTGCAAAAAGTAAGGGAAAAAAAGCTCCATAAAACTCCAATCATCCCCGTTCCCTTCTCCAGCCTTCCCCCCAGCCGCAGGTCTCTCCTGCCTCGTCGCCTGGAGGCATCTCAGACGCTTCGCCGCCCATGTGGCGTTGGCTGCCCCAAGGCAGGGAGCCGGCGTCGGGGTTCAAATAGCCAAAAACGCGGTGCCGGTGTCCGAGGCGTCGGAGGGCAGAGCAGGCCTTTGAGGACCGTGCACCGGGGAGCAAACACCAGCGCAACACTCACCAGAATTTAATAAATAAAATAGCGACACGGCCCCCATCTCCAGTGAGGGAAAGCGTCCTAAAAGCGAGAAGTTCTGCTGCCTCTTACCCGTTCCCAGCAACCGATTCTACTTGCTGCTTAATAAACTACAGCTTAATCAGCTCCGAACGCTGGCAGTACTGCCGGGATGCCTCCCCCGACACGCGCATACCTGAGGCCCTACTAATCCCTGATTGCTTGGAGTAGCTATTTCCAAATCAAAAAAATAATCATAATAAATTTAGTACTGTATTTCCCCCCCCCCCGCAAAGTCCTTCAAAGGAAGCCACCTGCTCGCTAAGGGACGCAACTGGGAAAGAAAACAGGCAGATTATAATTGTCACCCGAAACCATTCCCGAGGCCGGGATGGCGCGGGAGAGGGGGTCCCGGCTGCCGGGAGGTCCCCGGCCGCTCTCCCTTCTCCTTCCCCGCGCCCTGCCAGCCCCTTCCTCCGGCTTCAGCTCCAAGCAGCGACACCAAATCAAAGCCGTCGCCCCGACCGCGGCTCGAGCCCGAGACCTCTCCCCTTTGAACTCTTTCCGCTGTGATTTCTCACGGCGGGGTTCCCAGCGGGAGCTTTATTGAAGGCGGGCGAAAGCACGTATATTTTAATAATAATTAGGTCGCCCTGGGTTGTGGGTTTCGCAGGCAAAACTATAATTATTTAGAAACAATCAAGTTGAAAATGCCAAGGAGTCTTAATGGAGCTGAGCTAATTAACCAATTTCGACTGAATAACTGATTAGGGGAAAAAAAGAAAAAAAACAAATCAATGATCATAGACAAAACATTTTCTTTTAACAGGTTGTTTTCTTGCAGCAGTTCTCAATTGCACAAAAGGAGACCAACGATCCCCGCTAATCAAATATTATTGTAATTAAATATTCAATAGAAAAGCTCTTCAATTATTCAAAAGAAGGATAACACTTGTTTATAATTGGGGTTGTTCGGGGGGGTTAATAGTTTGGGAGAGTTTTTTTTCTTCCTTGCGAGGGTCCAGCGCCCCGCTGCTGAACTTTACACCGCGCGCACGGATTCGGCCTCCGGACTCTGGGTTTGGTGCACGTGCATAACGCAACGGGACTTGGTCTTCAAGACCTCCCGGAGGACAGCCCGCCCGGAGATGCTTTCGGAGGGTACGGAGCACCTTCCTTACCGGGCTCCAAGTCCGCAGGGCGACGGTGCCCTCCAGCCCTCCTGGAGACCCGGGCTCCAGGGAGATGGGAGCCTCCCAGCCCTCCAGGGAGAAAGCGGACCGTACGGTCCACGTGCGTGCGGCGCTGCTGTCATTAGACCGAGAATTTAGAAGCAGGACTAACGGCCAGGCTCCAGATTTCACGCTATTTTCCAAGGGGAGCATTATCCCCCCAGCAATAAACCAGGAGGAAAAGCAGAGCCCGGCGTGCCATTGTACCTCCCTAAGCAGCATTACCATCGGAAATCACAAATTAGCTTTTCAGCAAAGGATACGGGGGTATTTAGATTAGCTCTGGAGAAACTACAGAGCCTTTCAGCCCATTTATCAAAGCTCCGGGAGTTCCAGCTTCCACGGCAAGGCAACAATAATAAATACGGAGCGGAGAAAGTTAATCTCTGCCCGATGCACTCCAATAATTCAAAAGTTAAGAGAAATAAATAAATAAAACGGGGACCCCTTAGCGCTGGCAAACACCCGGCCAATTCGTCTTGCCATTTCCCATTACGAGACTTTTCGGAAAATGGATGGTGCAAAAAATAAGATAAATAAATAAAACATAATCGGCTCTGGCTGGGTGCTCCCACATTTACCGTGCTCTCCAAACGCCCGAATCCCCGCGGCGCCGGTCACCCGCAGCAGCTCATCACGCCGGCTTCGGCTCCGAATCGGGCAGCCCCCAGCAACGACGGACGCGATGTGAACTCCAGATCTCTAACATCGCACCCGAGACCACGCCGGTCCAAACTGCTGCCCAGCAAATATCCGAGCTTAACATTCGCCTTGCGCAAGTAGTCGAGCGTGCAAAGTTTGAGAGCTCGACTGTTTGCAGAAAGCGAACAAGGTCAAATGGAAACGTGCTTGCACATGCTAATGAATATTTGGGGAAAACACCTCCCCCCATAGCGATTTACTCGGGCTCACTACGCCGGGGACCGAGCACTCACCCCGCCGGCGCGTTCAGCGGGAACGGAGCGTCGCGGCACCCTCCTGACCACGCTGCCCAAGCTGGAGGCTCCCGCGCCAAGTCAGACGCGACGAGGGCAGCGGCTAGGCACCACCCTTCCAAACCGGGCTGCGATAAGCTAGTTAGCTGCCCCGGGGGAGGCAAGACACGTCCATGAGCTGGTGGGATTTTGGACGGAAGAGCACGCAGCTCGCGCTGTACCGCAGCGGGAGCGCTCAGCTCAGCCTTGCTCCGAGCAGCTCTCCACCGCACCGGGGACCAGCCGAGGTGCCTGCAGCCCGAGGGGCAGGCCTCCCTTGCCACAAACCCCCAACGTTTCGTAGCGCGCGCAGCCCTTTGCTGGACGTGTTCGGCACTGTGGCCCGGACCCAGAGCCGCGCGGGCCGCAAGGTCCTTTAATTAAGGCCAAACCGAAACGGAGAGCTTCGCCTGGGGGGAGCTCACCAACGCGCGACCCAGGGGCAGCTGGAGCCAGCCGGGAGCTGGCGTGGCGGCGTGCCCGTGCCACCACGCAAGGCGGCCCAGGGCCGGCGTTAGCCCGTGGGCACGCTCCCGCGCCGCTCACGGCCACGAGTCACCGCACGCAGATTCGGGGCTCTTGCAGGGACAGCTGTGCCGAGGCCACCGCTGCCAGGAGTGGAGCCTCCTCCTCCAGGAGCAGCCAAAATCCTCCTGTGCAGCATTTAGCAAGCGGGCGCCGCGCGAGTCACCAAGGTCACCCACAGCCCGGGCAGAGCCTCGAGCACCCCTAACACCACGGCCGGTGGGGACGCGGCTGCACGGGCCTTCGGGCCAGCGCCGCAGGTGAAGCTGGGGAGCCACCATCGAAGGAGAGCTGCAGCGAGAGCATAAACCAAAACCCACAACCCCAGAGGTGAGAGTTGGGTAGGACAGACAGGGATCCCAGGAATTAGTCCAGAAATTAGTGGCTGGGCCGTTACAGAAAGCCAGGAGCTCTGCGCTCTCTCTTGAGAGGAAAACCAACTTCTCACCAGCTTCTCCTTGGCCACGGCTCTGCTCCAGGCGAAGCGGCCGGGCTGAAGGCGAACACCCGCACGGCAGTGGGAAGGGCGGCTCGGGCACCGATCGAGCAGCAGAGGAAGACCAAAGCATGGGAGTACCAGACGCGCGCATCCTAAGCCAAAGAGGACGAGAGGGGACGCAGGCACCCAAGGTCAAACAGCACATCAAACGCAGCTGCAGGAATAAAACCCGGGGACATCTCCCGAACCAAACCTGGGTGCCGGGGCAGGAGGAAGGACCTGAGGGACCCCAGTGGGTGCCGCTGGGAGGGTGTGAGGCTCTCCCCGAGGCCTCCCTGCTCCGGGGCAGCCCTGGGGGGAGGCAAGAAGGTGCCTTCTGGCTGGGGAAGCAGTGGGTACCAGGCCCAGCCACAAAAAGCTGCACGGAGGGGCTGGCACGTGGCCACCGCCAAGACCCGCGCCCCAGCGAGGGAAGTCCTGAGAGGGCACGCGATGCCTGCGCGGCCTCAGGGCAACACAGGAGAGGGAGGGAAACCTTCAGTTTTAACAAAACAGATGCAAGGGAGGAAGGCAGCAGAGATGTAAGCAGGCACACGGGGGACGTAGCGGACAGCATCTGCAGAGGAGCGGCACGGAAACGGTTGGCCCTGAGGCGCCTCGGACCTGCCGCCGCTCGGGAAGCTCCTCCAGCTACAGGGTGAAAACGTGCAAGAGCAGCCCACCGCGACCCGCAACCACGTCCGCTTCGGCTCCCACGAGAGCGCGCGCGTTCTCCCGAGCCACCACCGAGCGTGGGAGAAAGCGTTCGCTCCCGGCACCTTTTTACGCCTTTTCGCCTCCATGAGCCGCACAAGTGCGACCATCGACGGGGTCAGCGAAACCACAGAGTGGGACGAAAACCAAGCAGGGAAACCTCGGGTGCGTCACTCGGCGCTGCCGGCACGCCGGGAGCCACCAGCACCTTACGCAGGCTGTGCAGAAGCGTTCACAGCGCAGCGGGCGCTTTTCGGTCCCGGAGTAACACAGAGTTTCAGGCGTGCCGGAGCGAGAGGAGCGGCGCGCGCCCCGAGCCCTGCGTGCACGCTGCTGCTGCGCGACGCGCAGGGCTGAGCTCAGTTCACACGGCAGCCTGGAAAGCAGCATTCGTTCAGCGTGCGGCGGAGGAGACAACATGCTCTTTGCACAACCTTCCCCGACCATCTCCCCCCCCTTAAAAAAATCCCTCTTTTTGCCTCGCTTGCTTATCTGGGACGCACGGTCCGGGGATGGAGAGGGCCCTTCTCCGGCACGCGGCAGCTCCCGCGCCAAGGGCTGACCCCGAGGCAAGACTACGGGGAAGCAGCTCCAGGCCGCTTGAGGAAGCCCGTGCTCCCGCTTTTCATCTCGCAAATTAAACTCCTGCACCGGGAGAACGCATAGGACTGAAAGGAGCGCCACGGAGAGGTGTTTTATGCAGAGGACCGCGCCGGCAGACCCTCGCCTTGGCTCCGGTCGGCTGTGACTGCCCCGCTCCGCGGCGGGAGCTCCCCGCGCCAGGCTCTCCTCCGCAGCCCGGCTCTCCCCGGGATGTCACCGCGCCGTCCAAGCCGTCTCCCCGGCGCAGCACACCCGGTGACGCTCCTCCCCAGCGGGCTCCGCTCCGCAAGTCCCGCGGCCGCCGCCGCGCTGTGCCGTGGCAGCGCTTCCCCGGCGGAGCGGAGCGGAGCGCAGCGGCGCCGCGGCTCGGGGCCCGCCCGCCCCGGGGGCGCCTCGGGGGGCGGCCGGGAAGGGGCCGGCGGCCCGAGCAAACGGCGCGGAGCCCCCGGGGCGCTGCCCCCTTCTCCGCCCGGCGCGTCCCGCGGGGGGCCGCGGCCTCGCCACGGCGCCGGGCCCCGGGCAGCCCCCGCCGGCGCGGCGAGGAGGGCGCGCGGCTGCCCCGGCGGACGCGCTACCGGGGCCGCTCCGCTCCGCTCGCGGCGGCCCGCGCAGGTGCGGCGGCAGCGCCCGGCGCCCACGCGCTACCGCGGCCGCGACGAGGGGGCTCCGCCGCGGCGCCCGACGGCTCCCTGCCGCCGCGCAGCCCCGCGCCACCGCCGCGCTTTCCCCCCGCTTTCGGCCCAAACCGGACCCCCCGCCCCGCCGCCGGCCCCGCGTTACCTTCCAGGGCGGCCGCGGCGGCGGCCAGGCACAGCAGCAGCAGCAGCAGCAGCCCCGGGTGCGCAGCCATCGCCGCGCCGCGCCGCGCCGCCTCCGCCGCCTCGGCCCGCCCGGGCCCCGCGCGCCGCTCCGCAGGCGTCAGCCGCTGCCGGCGGGCGGCCGTGCGCGGGCATGGGGGGGCGCCCGGCGGCCGCGGGAGGGAGCCGCGCCGCGGGACGGCGCCACGGGCCGGGACGGGGCCGCGCCGCGCCGCCCCGGTCACATCGCCGCCGCGAGTGGGGCGCGCGGCCACGCCGCCCGCGGCCCCCGCCGCCGCGCCCCGCCCCCGCGCCGCCGCCGCCAATCCGCGCGCCGCGCCGCGCCCGGCCACGCCCCCCGCGCCGCCCGGCCCCGCCCCGCCCCGCGCCGGCCCCGCCCCCGCGCCGCCCCGCCCCCGCGCCGCCGTGCGCGGGGCCACGGCGCCCCCCAGCGGCCGCCGCCGCCCCCCGACGGGGCGGCCGCGCTCCGCACCGCCCCGCAGCGCCCCGCGGGCGCGTGTTTCCAGCCAGCAGCGCCCCGGGAGGGGGGGGTTGGGGGCATCGCCGCTATTTGAAGTGGTGCCCGGGGCGGGGGGCGGTCACGAAGGGGCAGCGCGTGGGAATGGGGGTGTTCCCGTCCCGGCAGAGCGACCCACCGGCCGCCGCGCCCCATGGCCAGGCGGCGAGCACGGGCCCACGTCCAGCACCGACGGTGCCGTCCCCACTTGCTGGGGCCGCTTTGCCCTGTCCTGCTGTCCAGGACAGGCAGACAGCAGCGCGTGCTGCTCTCAGAAGCCAAAATATATATATATATATATTTTATATTTTTTTTAATATATATATATATATATATATCCAAAATATATAGATGTACGTATTTTTATATATATAAAATGAGCCGAGTTGAGGCATGCCATTTGCTCTGTGGGTTTTTTTTCCCCTTTTTCTTCTGGTCCCTACAGGTGGAAAAATCCCTCTCTTCCCCCTGCAGAGAGAAGATTAAGAAAGGCAAACGTATGAGAAAGGAAAAAAAAAAACCCCAAAAAACAAAAACTACCCTGTCTGAAAACAGATGGCCGCTTTTTATTGTCTTCTAACTAGGCTTCAGCTTTCGTTCCTGTCAGATGGACGAATCCGAGGACTACAGGGGCAGAAACTCTCCAGCTCCGGATCTCCGCCGGCTCTGTGGAGTCAGAGCATCTGCAGCAAAGAAAGTAAAATGCAGAGAAACGCTTTCAAGCAAGATTTGAAATTAAAAAATATAACAAAAAAAAAATTCTCATCCTGCTCTGAGCTTTCCTGAAAACGTGACACTTTTCCCCAGGGTAATTCTGAAAACGGAGCACGAGCGTGCCGCACCGGCCCGGGAGGACCGGCACCGCTGCGCTCGCTGGGGAACGGAGCAAGGAGGTGAGTGCTCCGGCTGCAGCGGCGATTCCCCTAGGGACGGCTGAGTCCGTCAGGCCCACGTCCATCCGTCCGTCCGTCCATCCGTCCGTCCGGGCCACCGGCAGCCTTCTCCCGCCGACCTCTGGAGGTCAGCAAGCGGCAGCGCTGGGCTCGGCGCGGGGAGGCAGCGCGGTGCTGAAGAGCCCCGCGCGGGATGGGCCCACCACAGCGCTGGTGACCCCCAAACTTCGCCAGCGCCGCCGTTGCAAACCCTCCGCCGCGAAACCCCGACCGCCTTCGCGGAGGAGCTGGCAATGCAAAGGAGAAAAGGAAGGAAAAAAGAAAAAAAAAATGGGTAAATTTATTACGTGGGATCTGACATCGCCCCCGTGCTGCAACCACCCCCCCCCCCCCCCCCCCGGCTCAGCACGTATCTGCTGCAGGTTGAAGGGAAGAGCGGACAAGCGCGGCTCAACACGGGCGCTGCTCCTCGGCCCGGGGATGCCCAGCGCTCGCAAACCCCGCGGCACTGCCGGCAGCCCCGGGGAAGCAGAGCCGCGAGCGGCGCTGAGCCGCGACGCCTTCCCCCCGGGAGCCCAGGCGCCCGTCCCGGCACGCTCTCCTCCTCCGTCGACGCTTCCCTTTGCACGTGAAACGTTTCTGTTTTCAGCCAACTTCCCCAAAATGCTAATTTGCGGGTTTCTCCCCCCCCCCCCCCCAGGAAAAGTCCACGTTTTCCAGAGAAGCATAACACTGCTTCTTGCGGAGATGTGTACAAAATGCTTTCGGCAAGACAACAGAAATACTTCTGCTGGCACAGCGAAACGGCCAGACTGCAGCCCGGCTCGCTGAACGCAGTCCTGATCTCCCTTCCACGACCCGCCGGGGAGCTCGGCCGGTGCACGGCTCCGAGCCCTGCCTGGGCGCGCGCTGCCTTCCCGCGGGGCTGAACGCACCGCCGCTTACGCAGGTTGCTTCGAGGGCGGCTAACGAGCCGAGGCCGAGCCTCGTTTGCCCGAGGCCCTTTACCCAAGCCAGGGCTGCTCCAACCTCTGCTTCAACTATTCTCCGCAGGTGCAAAACTCACCCCCGCCTGTGCGGTTTTTAAGTCTCCAGCCCAAATGCAAAGCTCACCTGTGATGACTCCAGGATAACGTAGGAAGCTTTTCTCCAGAAATGCATGTAACGGACTTCCAGCGTCGCAAGCTCAGCTCACCCGGCTTTATTTTCGGCAGACCCCGTCCGGAAGCTGGTCCTCGGGATGCTCACGGCCCGCACGCGTGTACCCTGGCTGAGAGCAGGCGTGCGCGGCTGGCGGCGAGGGGAGGTGCGCAGCCCCCCAGCAGCCCCCCAGCAGCCTACGGGCCGTCCCAGCCCGGGCGCGTCAGCCCAAAGCCGGGCAACCCGCCAGGCCCGGCCTCGGCGGCTCTGCGCGTGCAAAGCCGACCTCTTTCTGACTAACGCGACGTCAGAGCAGGACGGAGCGGTAAGAGCGGGGAGCTCTCACCCCTGTTCTAGCAGCTGGATAACGCACGGTTCCCCCCAGACGATGCCATGGGGCACTGGGACGGCCCTGCTCCAGCAGCGGGCAGAGCTGCTTCCCGGAGGCCCCTTGCCGCGGGGCTGCTGCAGCAGCCTGCTCTCTCCCAACGCCTATGAGTTTCATCCCAATTTCTGTAACGGGCCACGCGTGTCCCCAGGGAGCGAGACGTTTCCCAGCCCTGATGGACCTGGAGACCATTTCTGAGGGCCTGCGAGAAGGACGCTGGGCTTCACCGCACCGTGCCCTGGTGCAACCCATCCCAGCTGTGCTGCAAGCCGGGCCGAGCAGTAAAGGTCTCCAGATGTTGCTTCCTTAGCTATAAGCCACGGGAAGCTTAGGAAGGCGCTAAGCAATGCACACATAGCTCCTCGCAGCCCTCCGCCAGCGGCGCGGTGTGTTTGCCGGGGCATCTGCGGGAAGCCGGCCCTGCCGATAGCCCCAGCGCACTTTAAACGCGGCCACAGCCTGCACGAGGCAGTGCCTGCTCCCTGCGGACCTGCAGCTGCCACCACCCGCGGAAGCCGCTTTCGGTTTTCCTTTCCCTTCCCGGCGGGGAAGGCTGAGAACCTGCCACAGCTCGTTGCGCCGATGCCGCCGCGCTGCTCCCTGCTACGCTCGCCCCAGCCGCCCCGCGCCCAGGAGGAAACAAAAAGCCGCGTCGCTGCCACCCCGGCCAGGTAACCCCACCTTCCCTTTCGCAAGCGCGGGCGGGCGGCGCTGCCCACGGTACAAAGATCGGTGCCGGGGCGACGGCGCGCGCTGGCTCCCGCTGCCTCCGCCCGCCGCGCAGCACCCGCATGGGCAACGCCTGGAGCCGCTGCGTCGCCCTGGCCAGGAGGTAACGGCAAGCGGACGGGCTGCGGAGCACCCTTCCCTCCCCTCGCCCCCTATATACACCTATAGATTTGCAGCGCGGCGGGAGGACGGGCGTTCGGGCCGCGCTGGGCTCCGGCGGGCGGCACATGCCAGCAGACCCCGCGCGCTGCTTCGGCTTTTGCTTTGCCGGCCCAGAGGCTGCCCCGGCGCCCGGAGGCGGCAACACTGGGCGAGCAGGATCCGGCCCTCCCCGGGGCAACGCCGCAGCGTTGCCGATGCGGGGGGATTCATCGGCATCGAGGCAGGCGGAGGCGTCTCTACCAGCCGAGCGCCTGCCCCGGGTATCTGAGTGCGGAGAAAAAATTGGCCCCATCTGCATCACTTATAGCACCGCTTAATCGTTTGTGCCCGTTCCCGAGTTATCCAATATTGCTTTTCCTGTGGAATTGACTTCCTTGGCAATTTCTACCGAAAAGCGAGCAGTTTGGGCAACAGCGCACCTCCGCGCTGTCACCAGCCCCGTGCACTGCAGCTCCATCCGCTGAGGTGGCAATCGGAGTTCATCTTTTTTTTTTAATACATTAAGTAACTCGTGGTGGGAAAACACCCATCCCTTTGGAAAGAGCCCAGTGAAGGGGCGCAGTAAGGTGAACCGCAGTCGCTATTGCTTTACGGGGTCAAGATTTCAAGTAGACGCCGGCTCCAACCCTAGCAGCACGATGGCTTACGGCATCTCCTGATGACCCCGCCACCACGTTTCACCGTTTTAAACGGTGCCTGACTTGCGCTAGGAGAAGACATCCCGGGCTGAAAGATGCTCTGCGGTGCTCGAGGCGTGCGCTGGAGCAGGGGCTCCTCAGCGGTACGATAAAACAGGGGCACGAGTGCAGCTGCAAGTTTCAATTTGCAGGAGTTCAAAAGTTATTCTGCAAAAGTATATTGTGCACAGGGATATAACCTTGATAGCTTCACAGCTGTCCCGTGCATTTGTTGGGAGAGGAAACGAGGTATTTCAGCCAACGGGTTCAGCGTGCCGCCCAGGGAGAGGCTCCGCGACGGCAGCAGCAGCAGCGATGTGGCCCCCGGCGCAGCTCTGCCGCCGGGCTCCCGCAGCCGCCGGCACGGCTCTGCCCCTCGGCCTCCACCCCCGAGGCACTCGCTCGCACGCCCTTTAAGTCAAACAGATTTCGCTTTCTTGGACTTTGGGTTTCAACGTGCATAAGCTCCGTTTTATTTTTTCAGTGGTGCTTTGCGGTATTAATGCCTTTCAATCACCTTTGGTTGTAAACCGATTCCTGAAACATTTTGAAGTTCAGTCGAAATTAATCTTTACTCAAAGCTCGATCCCACCAGAACGAGCGTTAAGCAGGTTCCTGAAGTTTGTCCAAGTCTTTTCACAAGGAAAATCTCTTTCCGCTCCGCGAGGAACGGCCAGGCTAGGCCGCGTGAGCTGAAAGGAGGGAGCGAAGCAGGATTCAAAGGCAGAATATTAAAAATTCCCCAACACAGGCGTTGCACAGCTCCACGCCGCGCCGAGCCCCTCGCAGCCGACGCGCAGCCTTTCTGCCAAGTTTCTGCCTTTGATACGGCATTTTCCTGAAAAATCAAAACCGCTTTCAAAGAAAAACCTTGCACCAGCCTGCATTAATTTTGGGAAATCAAAAATGCAGAGCGAGATGCGTGACAGCTAACGTACGGCGCTGCATGGAAGCCTTGCCCGGGTTTTTTCCCGCTTTCCCACAGGGTGTTTTTTAGATAAAAGCCACGTTTCTGGCCGAGGCGCTTGCTGCAGCTGGCGCAGTCGAGTGCGAGGGTACGCGGTCCCCTCGGTGCTCCCCGGCCTTTCCTCCTCGCTGCGATCCCGAGCGATCCCGCGCAGCGGCAGCCGCCCGGGCCCCCTCCGAGTATACGCAGCGGGGAGCCGAAAGGACGGACTCAGCCCTTCCGCGAAGCCCCCGGATCCCGTTACCGGCAGATGCCCGGCGCACCGCGGCACGCACGCTCTCCGCCGAGGCCGCCGGCCTGGCACGGCCGCGAGCAGATGGCCCCAGCGCCGCGGCCCCGGGGTGCCGTCGGCTCTGCGACTCGCGCGGGCTCTGCGGGCCACCGCGGTCCCCGCTGCGCCTCCCGCTCGGCCCCCGGCAGAGCCGCGATGCTGCAGCAGCCAGGTTGCGCCCGAAAAGCCGGGGCTCCCCCCGAGCGGCTCCGCGGGGCGTCCGCACCCGTGCCAAGAGCCGCGCGCGCCCGTCCAACCCCGCGCTGGGAGGAGAGGCAGCCGGGAGCAGCGGCTCCAACTTCCTGGCGCGCGGGGAATCCTCCGGGATCGCCTTACAGCCATGTGTCCTTGGCTCATCCCCGTACAGTTGGAAAACACTGTAACGGGAGCCGGTTAATTGAAACAGCCGCTGGAACGGAGCGAAATCCCGGGAAACGCTGCCCCCCCCCCCCCCCCCGCACTGGGGACCCGTTGCGTTAACCGAACCGTGGCTGCTTTGCACTCCCCTCGCCGCGTTAGCCGGAATAAACGCGGGTGCTGCCGGCGCTGCCCGCGCGCTGCCCTCCGCGGTGGCCCGGAGAGGCCGGCGAGGAGGCAGCGCTGCCCCAGCAGCCGCTGGGCAGAAGCACCGGCGGTGCACGCTCCGCGCTCGCATGGCGCGAACAACCCCGGGGCCGCGGCGGGGACGCTCCTAGGCGCTGCCGTGCCGCCAATAAAGAGCGATACTAATACCGCGGGGGGCTCGCGAGCGCGCCCTGTCATCCGACCCAGCGCCGGTGGAAAGAGCAAAGCGCCGCTGCCCAAATTTGCCGCGAGCGATTTGAATCCGCTGACATTTGGCGGCCGCCGGGGAAGGGCTGGCGGTCGTTTCGGAGGGGAGCGGGGCCGCGGGCAGCCCCGGCGGTGCCCAGGCACGCTGCCGGTGTGCCCACGCGGGCGCTGCTCCGGTGTTTGGGCTCTGCCGGGGGCTCCAAGTTGAGCCGAGCCCGAGTGCCGTACCCCCAGCTCCGCTAAGCCCTTCTCCCCAGCGCCACCCGCCTCCGCAGCCCTTTCTGCAGGGATCCCACCTGCACCAGGCACCAAGGACAGGCCCCTCGCGCTGCCCCGCGGGGTGGTCACCACGCCGGGGAGAAGCCCGAGCCCCTGGGGTCAGCTCACCCAGGGCGACCCCATTGCTCGGATGTCCCTACCTTTGCGTTTCACCGTTGGTTTCTCTCTCCTTCGCCCCCTTTTTCTGCTCCCCTCTCCAGCACCGTGGTTTTCCGCAGCCGAACGGGGCCCGCTCCTCATCTCCTTGGCCGTGCGGCGGCCGTCGGTGCCGCCGGAGCGGGTCTTCCCTCGCTTGACTCACCCCATGGCTGGCAGCGACCCAGATCAGAGCGCGAGGCGAGCCCTCGGCCCGAAGGCACCGCTCCCAGCGCAGCCCCGGCGTCACCGGGCAGGGAGAAGGCGAAAGGTGCCACCACGTGTGGCCACCAGCAGCTCGGCAGGGAAGTCCCGGGGTGGTGGGGCTGTCCGCAGCGATACGGAGAGCCCAGCCAGGAGCGCCCGTGCCGGACACAGCAGATCTTGAAAAAGAAGAAAATCATGCTCAGAAATGAGAGCCACATTGAAATAAACTGGGTGGAAGAAGTAAAATGCCTATTTTTCAGAGAACTTCTCACTTCCACATGGGCATCTTAGTCACCTCAGACCTGTGGGAAGAAAAAAAAAATCACAACACTTCTGAGTAATACCTCGTCCCATATGGGGACACTGGGGCATCTTTCAATTGCAAAACACTTCCATTAATAAAGGACTCTCACTAAGAGTAAAATGCATCTTGCTGTGAACTGACGGTCACGATATCCCTACAGGTTGTGCTGGAGCTGTGGAAAGGAAGATGAAGGGAAATCTGATGACCTAAGTAAGTCAACCCTGGGATCAGCTTTATCAGTAGATGAGGTGGGACTGATGCCTAAAAACCTCCAGTATGGCATTCTGGGAAGGTTCAGTTCACAGAGGAAACTGCCTTACCCCTGCTGCTTTTCAGCTTTCTGGGATTCTTGGGAATACTAATATTACTGTCATTGACCTCGCTCAAGGGGTACATAAACTCCAAGTGAAGCACACAAGTGTGATATATGAATTACCAATGTTGCCTCCCCAGCTCTGTAATTTCTAGGGAAATAATAAATGGCACGAACTATGAAAAAGAGTATCTGATTCGGAAGCAACGCTGTGACACAGCCAAGCACTGCCACTCGCATTCTCCTACAGTGCTGTCACGCACTTTTAAATTCTTCTCTTAACCCCACAAAAAGTGTTTTACGTGATATAACAAAATCTATTTCTGAAATAAAAGACTAATCTTGCTTGCGATGAAGTGAATGATGCTCCTTCCCACTGACTTTAGCAATGCGAATCCAAGCACGCATTCTCTTGCCTTTAAACGTGATATGTATGTTTGGCTGGATTAGCAGGGAAATGAGGGCGGTTGCTAGTCCTCAGTTCGTCTTTGAAAAAGCCAAATTACGGGCTTTGCTGAGGACAGTGGCCGTTCCGGAGCTATGGTAAATCTGGGACTTCTTCAGGCAATCTAAAGGAGACAGCAGGAGCGAGCGGGCAGAGCAGGAGAGCATTGCTGGGGTAACAACCCGTGCACAATTCTCCCCCCCGGAGCTCAGGCTTAGCGGGAGCCCTCAGGAACTGAGCCCATCACACTTGTAGCAGAAAAGCCGAACGAAAGCACTGTCCTTGCAACTGTCTCAATGACACGAATAATGTGCCGCAGAGCTGAGGGGGACAAATGGTAAATCTGCAGCTAAGAACAATGATAATGAAAGCACAGAAGTGAAAATTCATTACTTGAGTCTGCTCAAGAGCTATCCTGAGGGACCCTCTTAGGCTTTCCAGGTTGCTTTAACCCTTTGGGCCTGGCTCCAATACCTCGTCCGACACGCTGGCCTTGACTGTGCTTTATTCCCTTTTTTCATTTCCTCATCAGAACTTTCTCCTGCTCGGAATAAAGTGCCGCGCGTCTTGCCAGACCTGCAGCGTTATGCCATTCACTGCTCAGCTTCCCGAAGCTGCACAGGCTCATATGGCAGAAAGGAGAGCGTAATACGGTTTTTGGTCAGCTGCTCTAGGATCGAGTCTAATAAAATTTGCTCCTATTTTCAACAGCTCACGTGGAGGTGGGAGCAGCGACTGGCGAAGACAGACAGCCCAGCTCCACAGGTGAGACCATTCCATCTCCGAAAGAGAAGTCTTTCCTGGCTACGTTTTGGGCTGCTGTCTCCTGGAGCAAAGGGGATGTATTTCAGCAGTGCTAAAGCACTGTCGCTTAGGATGCCCCGGCATCCTGCCAGGTCTCTGAAAAGTTGGAGATACCCATTGGGCATCTCCATGGCAACCCAAGGATGTTCATTCCAGACATGCTTTGGCTGGAATCGGATGGCTCGCAGTGTTCGTTTCGGAGTGGCAGTCTGTAAGGCTGATCTTTTACAGCTTGTTTAGAACGGGAATGTGAACCAAGAGAGCGTCTGCTCGCTCTTGATTCACAGACTACCAGGCTGCTGGGGAAGCAATGCACCAGCGCGTCTGGTGGCTTCAACCTAGGGAACGGGGTATTTCAAGGTGGTAGCAAAATACCTGGGAAAGAGTGACGATTTGGCAGGAGCAGAACTGATTTGATGTTTTGGATGTCTCCCATGGCCGGGATGAATGGCACTGAACGCAGAAGGGAGCAGGCAGCCCGTACTTGGCCGGTATTGCGTGCTACCGCAACCTGCCCGGGTCTTCAGGAAGCGCCTCAGCCACCCGCCACGGGAAGGTAGCAGCGTGGCAGGGGAAAACGACAGTGCTACGTGCGTGTCGTTGACGTTTTCGGTGGGAATGGGAGCAACGCGTGTCTAGGAGAAGGTGTGGCCCTGGAGGAGGGCTGGAGAGGTGGTGAAGGGGAACGCCAGTAGTGCTAACTTGGTAGAGCGAACCCGTGCTCTCGTCCCCGCTCTGCGAATAGCACCGCTGCCCACAGCACAGCGCAAGGACGCGGCAGCTCCAGGCAGCACGTACCTCCCGGTCCTTGGCAAGAACCCGTGCGTTTACGTGTGGAGGAAACAGTCCTGCCTCCCCTTGGGCACGTTCCTCCGGCCAGCCAGCTCCGTGTGTGGTGAGGGACATGGCAGGCCTCTTCTGTGTCACGCCGGGTCCTGGGAACACGTGCAGCACCTCTGGTCCAACGGACAACAGGTACCAAAACCAGGCCCGGTTCCCCCTAGATGTGTTCATCCATCTCCTACTGGCACCGTAACACCTCCTTAAGTCCCGACAAGCACCAGGTTCTTATCTCAGAGGCACCTGAGACCGCGTTTTGGCAGGTGTGCTTCAGAGAGGTGCCCACAAGCTCCAGGGCGACTCCCCTGCACACTGGTCTCCAAGCAACCAGGCTGAGCCTCCAGCTGACTTACGCGTTAGGAAGACCGGGCAGAGGAGGTAGCCCTTGTGTCTACGGGGTCAACGAGGGAAAGAGCTGATAGACTACAAAAGATGGCACTTGGTCTAGCAAAGTACCTCCTGCAGCTCTCAGGAAGTGACACGCTGCTTATTTTAATTAGAAGGGGCCAGGATGTCTCCTTAAAAAGCCGGAATAGGCTTTAAGGGAAAGGCTCAAACCTGCCTAGGTAATCTAGAGGACTCTAAAAAGGAGAATAGCTATAAAATCTCCACCACATTTGCACAATACGAGACTATGCAAAAAGCTAGAGTTGCTGAGAAGGGGTGCGTCAAGAAAGCCAGTCTGCTCTCATGTTCGTTACTACTGTAAGTAGATATAGCATGCTTTTTTCCCTTCATCTTTTCACCTATGTCTCTTAAAACATTTGTAACTGTATTACCTATCTCAGACGTATTTTGCAGTGTACATTAACCCAGCTTGTCTGAGGACAATTTTATGATAAGCGGTTAACAATAAAGCATGTTGCCCAAGGGCATGGCTAATGCATAATTCAGGTTACTGGGACACCTCAGCAATGCTCCCTAAACCTACCGCAGGGTATCCAAAGACTGTTCCTGGAAAAGCTGAAGGAGCCATTTTGAGAGCTGGTCTCAGGGTGGTTTGGAGAGGACACCACCTCTTCCAGGGACCAGTGGCAGCCAGGAGAGCTCGCTGGCCTCCAAGCGAGGTCACAGGGAGGGGGGGTCTGTCACACTTGCCTCAGTCCCCTGCACTGCCTTCAAAGGATGAGTTATTTGGAGATTATAAAAGGATTAATGCCTTAATGACTGCGCTGAGCCCGGCCAGAATCGCTCTCCCCATCTAGAAAGGCCAGCAATGAAAAGTAAGCCAAGCAGCACGTTGAAGGTCAACAGATCCATGCTCTGACAGACAAGACAGCATAGCTCTCAAGCACTGGCAACCTTTTCTGGCAAACGTCCTGCCGGCCGGCTCCCTCCCTGCAGCAGCAACGTACCCTGTGCGCTCGGGACAGCAGCAGCCCTGCCTTGGGCTGGTCTCGCTGCAGGCGGCAACATCCAGCTGCCGCTGCACAGAGAGAGGAGAAACAGCCTTCTAAAGCCACCCGAAATCGCTGAGGATGGAAGGAACGAGGAGACAAGGCCGCTCATACGCTGCTTTGCCGTAGGGCATGAATGTTGGCTTTTCTCATTTTCAAAAACCTTATCAAAACGTTTGTTGAACCTTTGGGTGCTGAAAGCTCATTCTTCAAAGAAAAAAGAGCAGCAGCAGTCACGACAATGCCACTTCTCAGTGGAAAAGTAGCAGAAACCTACACAAATATTTGCAGAGATGGGACGCTCGTACTCCCCAAACTCCGCTCCCCAGCCAGCTCCAGAAGAGAGGTGCCGATCATGTTGGCCCCCTCCGGCATCCATGGGAAGCCCCCACTGACTGCACCGGCGTTTTGCCAGCCCGCAGTTAGCGCGTGCACGGTGCAACCCCCTGTGCCGGCAGCACAGGAGAGACCCGCACCCCCGGGGAGCGGCGAGGGCCGTGTTGTGCCGTCGCACTAACACCACGGGCTGGCCGAGCCTGGCTGATACGTCCCCACGCCAGAAGATCGCTCGTTACGCAGACCACGCCGGCGGAGGACGCGACCAGCAGCCCCGCGCGAGATGCTAGCACTGCCTGCTCCCAGAAAACAGGCGCTCTCCCGTCCGGGCACAGCTATGTCCACACTGGAAAAGGAGGCAGGTGGACTGCGAACTTGAAGGAGTGCCCCGGCAGCGTTTCCTCCCGGGTTTGGTGGCGCTCGGTTCAGTTCTGCGCACACGAACAAACCTCATTGTCTTGCTGCAATCTAAATACGTCCTGACCTCTCCTCCCGGGACTATCCCGGCCACCGGTCCGCTTCCTGGTTGTGCGGATACCGGGAAACTGAATACAAGGGTTTATAGTTCAGTGGAAAGTTCTGCTGCTGTCTTAAATCACAGAGCGCAGCTGCTGACACAGCAGAAGCTGCAAGGCGAACAGAGCGTTTGAGCAGTCTGTGGCGTGGAAGCTGCTGGAAGGAGAGCAAATTCGGTGTGGTACAGCTCCGTCGGAAGCAGAAAGAAAGGACAGGCAGGCCAGAAGAGTAGATTAAAACTCATCAGAGTGCAATTGTAATGTGTTATACAACACAAACGAGTCCTGGAGCTTCAAAGTTAACTTGCAATTGAGAAAGAAAATGGCAGCTGAAATTCAATGTCTATAAATGCAAAGTAATGGATGTGAAAAAACCAAACTCCGAATATATACACATGTGCCCACAATAATGGGTTCTAAATTAGCTATTCTGAGTCAGGAAGAAGATCTTGGGAGCCTTTGTGGATCGTTCTGTGAAAATACCAGCTCAGTGGCAGGCAAACAAAGCAAGGATAATGCTAGGACAGGACTTTAGTAGAAAGGGCACAGAGAACAAAACAGAAATCATCAGCGTGCCGCTGTCGAAAGCCAGTTGCGCCTGCACGTGGGACGGCATGTCCGGTCCCCGTCCCTCGTCTCAGAAGGGCTTTGGTCAACCTTACCAAGGCACAGAGGAGGAGGAGGATCAGCAGTGACTCCTGCACAGAGAGAAGAAACAGGCTGGGGCCCTCCAGCTTGGAAAAGAGGTGACTACTGCTGTAGGCACACGCATTCATCGACAGCACAGGGAGAGGAAAGGGCACCATGACTTCTCAAAACACATGAACCAATAGGCCTCAAATGGCAGGGCCAGGCAGAGATTTTCAAACAGCGTGTATTAACCTGTGGAGCTCATTACCCACAGGTGTCATCAACGCCAAACCTGAAAGGTAGTTCCAAAATCAATCAGACAAATTTGTGGCAGAAAAGTCCATCAGGAACCAGTAAATACGGTGACCACAGAATTCCCTAAATTACAAGTTGCCTTAAGCAAGGGGGGCTTGTCATGGAGAAAGCATTGCCCTCTTGCTTTCTTCTCATGCTTCCCTTAGGCATCCCCTACCAGCCACTGTGGGTGGCAAGGCACAAGTCTAGGTGTACTTTTGGTCTGACCGGCTACGGTTGTACTTACCTTGCCACCGGTGACACACCAAACAACACCAGCGGGATTCAGCATCCAGGTCCAAGTTTCCGAGCAAGGCTGGTGACTGCTGAGCTGCGCAAATTCAGCCAGCTCCCAAAAAGGCCTGGTTTTCCCAAGCCAGGCGCACAACAGCAGGTCACGAAAGCTGGGCCCTTCCATGGTGGCTCAGGCTGGCAGCAAAACTGAAGGCACTCCAAAGCCAGGAGGAACAGGGGTGGGGGCTCACCTTGTCCACCTTCAGAGGTCAGCAGCGTTGAGGCCTCCCTTCCAGGGGGCAGAGAGGAGGCAGCCCTCCAAGGCGGGAGGGCATCTCCCTGCAAGGTGGACAGCCAGGGCACATCAAAAGAGCTTGCCCTGCAAGCCTCCCCGTGGCTCTCCACTGAGAACAAGGGGAGCCCTAGCGTTTTTCTCCAGGTGCAGATACCTACAACGGTCTCGGTTAAAACTGAGGACAATCTCAAAGTATTTGGGCACCCTCAGATACAGCTGTGGCCCTAGCAGGACTGAGGCTGAACCAGCAACAACCCTCCAGAGCGGCAGAGCTGCTTCCCACCGCACGTCCTGCTGGAGCTGGTGTGAGTGACCAAAACACGCTTAAGGCAAAATACCCGTAGAAGAGTTAAAACAGTTTCTTCAGGAATGAAGCCTGTAATTTTCTTTTCTATCCAAGGGGATTTAAATAACCTAATTCTTGCTCTACATTTGTATAGCCTCTTCGTCGCCCAGATCGCCCCTGTCGGAACGACACCAAAGTGGTAAATACATGTAGTCGTGCTGCTCTGATCGCTTCCCTTTTTCCCTGGCCTGGGACTTAGGTGAACATCTTCAATCCTGCAGCAAATTAATAGAGCTGCCATCATTTTAAAATCAACACAACACTAAAAGGCTTTCTCCTTTCCCTCCCCAAATCGTAAATTTTTTACTTCAAAAATATCCTGGCGCACAGACAGATGCTGCTGGTCCTGACCTTGGCTTGGGCCAATGACAGATTTCCCATGCATGAGAAATTGCACAGCTTTAAAACTCCCTCAAACGCTGCGGGGCTACAACCAGGCTTGACGCTGCAGGGGGAGGTGCCAGCACCCTCCCCAGGCGAAGCCTCTGGGCTTATGGCACCGTTACGAAAAGACGGTCGGAAACCTCCCCTTCCTCTTAAGCTATCTCTTTGCAGTGAAAAAAAGTAGGAAAAAATAAAATGCAAACAAACCCCTCCAAAAGCAGTTGCCTCTTCCCCTGAGGATCATTATTTTTTGGGAAGCAGAAACTTCCTGCGAATTCTTTGATTTCACTGAAAACCCATTTGGGCTGGGAGCAGCTGAGCTGCCGTAACAGAGACAGCCGCGAGCTGCTCAGATCGCAGCGGCAGGACCGGTATCTGCGAGCAGCTGGGCCAGCAACATCAAGCTCATCATTAAAAGGACTAAAAGCTAGCTGTGACTACCCGGTTTTTACAGCCTGCCAGGGCGGAAGGCTGGAGAAACGCAGCTCCGAGGAGGGAAGCGGCGGCAGCGACGGTGCAGGCAGCCCCACGAGCTTGGCTGCGGAGGTCCCGGGCTGCACCAGACCGCCGCGTCCAGTTCACGTTCACGTTCCAGCAGTGAAGCCTTCGTTCATCAGCAGCCCCGTCAGGTTTTTCTCCTTGTCACCGCTGAGCCATCCCCTCTCCGGGGCTAGAGCGGAAGCAGGTTAAGAGAAGATCTCAGGGAGCAGAGGGGTTTTGCTGGAGGAGCAAGGCAAGGCCGTGCAGCGGACAGCGTCAAGGGGCACGTGGCGAGGTGGGGGGCAGCGGCAGAGAAGCGAGCTGGTGGGAAGACGCGTAGGCCAGAGCCGGGTTTGGTGCGGGCACCTGAGCGACGGCAGAAAAGGGATTTGGCAGGGCTGATGAGCAGCTCAGGACAGACCATCAGCCAGCGTGCACGCCCAAGGAGAGGAGGGAGAAAGGACGGACCCCAAAGGGGGCTAAAACGCGGGAGACGGTGCAGACGATGGAGAGGAAAGGGTGTCTGCCCGGGGGTGGCACGGGCAGAGGCAGCAGGACTCGGTGACAGGTGAGGAGGGGAGTGCTAAAGGCCAACGGGCAGATGGCAAAACTGCGATTAGAAAGTCACTGCAGTCATAAATCTCGGGGACCTGAGCTGGAGACGGGCAAGTCCCAGATGGCTTGGAAAGTCCGCCCGCTCGAGCCCGGCGTGCCCGGGTGTGCATCTGTCGCTCCCTCGTGCCGCTTGCCCCGCGCTCCCTTCCCTCCTCCCTCCCGTTGGATCCCAGCACCGTTAACTCGCTGCTTATGGCGAGGCCCCAGCCGAGCGCCGTGTCGGCTGTCCGTGCCTTGGAAGGGGCTCAGGAGCAGGCACGGGGCAGCGAGCTGGGAGGGAACGGGACTTTTATAGAGGTCCTTGGGGGAAAACCCACCTCTCGGGACACGAGTAACCTAACACCGGGCAGCAGCACCAGCTCCTGCCCGCAGCCTTGGAAACAGCTGCCCCCCGAACCGCTGCCAGGAGAGCAAAGTGCTCTGGGGCTCCCGCAGCGATGAGGGCTCGCGACCCCCCCAAAAAGCCCGGCGGCGCCCGGGCCGCGCTGCCTCGCCGGGGCCGAAGGGGTGCCGGGCGGCAGGGTGCCGTCCCCGCGCGGCAGAGCCCTCCGGCCCACAGGTGCGCCCGGTCCCCCGAGACCCCCGGCCAAACACGCCTCGCTGGCAGCGCTCGCGCGGGACGCGGGCCAGCGGTAAAATTAGAAAGCTTTCCCCTGCCAGCCCCTTCTCCAGGCTGCGGGGCCAGCTGCGCCGGGCTGCTAGCTCCTACTGTAGCCCTTCTCCTGCCCCGTTTTGGGGCTCGGAGAGCTTCGAGGAAGAGAGGATTTCCACGGCTTTCGCTTTGCGGGAGCGCCGTCCCGTTGCGGCAGCCTGCGGAGAGCCGGGCCGGCACAATGACGGGCGCAAGAGACCGATCCTTGGCCGCTTCGGCACAGTCCCCTTTCCACCGTGCACTTCCCCCCGCTACCTTTGCTTTGCTCGCTAAGCCTCGGAAAGGCTAAACCTCCCCTGCAAAAACTGCTGCTAAGCCCCGCTCTGGAGCGGCTCCCTCCCCGCAGCGCGAGGCTGCAGCCCCCCGCGCGGCTGCCGTCCCCCTCTGCCCGCTCTCTGCGGTGGCTGCTGCTAGTATTTACACGCCCAAGCATCTTTTTAGTTTCCACTCGGGGTGCAAACCGAGAGAGAGAAATCCTTTTAAGGATTTCTGCGAGCTTCAGAAAGCAAATCGCCCCCCGGCTCACCAGCGCTGCTGGGGGATTTGAGCGCGGACAAGTGCTCAGAGCCGAAAGGGCAGCGAGGGGGGGGAGCGGAGGGCATGAAACGGGACCTCTGCCGCGGCTCCTTCCTCCGCGCCGGGCAACGGAGCCCTCCTGCGATTTCCTTTCAAAGGCGCCTTGTAACCTCTTCATTAGGGGAGGCTTTGGCAGGGGCCGAATGGTGCGACGGGCAGGGCCAGCCTGCGCGGGCTCCGTCCTGGGGGCAGACCACTCGCCTCTCCAAGGGCGGAAAACCAACACCGCGGCCGGGAGCGGCGGCAGCTCCGCGGGAGGCACGGCGCCGGGCCATGCTCTGATGGGTACCATGGACTTCCAGGCAGAGCCCAGCGCGGTCAGGTTCAATTTGCTGCTTATTGTCCACCCCGAGAAGACAACAAGCAGGCAAAAAGCGCAGAGGGACAGGCGGACGGAGAGCAGTGCCTCAGCCCCGAGCCCAGGTAAAGCCCTGCCTGGGGCCGCGGCGAGGGAGGGAGGGAGGGAGGCTGCAGCTGCGGCACCGGCTGCGCGGCCGGCGCCGGAGCCAAGCAGCAGCCTTGGAGCAGGGTTTGGGGTTTCGCCCTTCTCGCTCCTCTGTCCCTTCTGTTTAAAGGAGCGTGCTGCAAAGCCCCCAGATTCAGACTTTCCCGTAGAAACGTGGCTCGGCTGCACAGCCCTCGTGCCGGAGAAGCCCTCCTCTCGCACCCGTCAAGGCAGGGCACGGTGCTGCATGCTGCGCAGCACCCGGCTCCGCGGCCCGGGCGCGGAGGAGGCAACGCGCAGGGGAACGAATCCGAGGACCGCGTTGGCACCTTGCTCTGTCCCGCGACAGCCCTGAGGAGCCCCCGCAGGCTCAGCCAGCCGTGCGGAGGGAGCGGGGAGCGAGCTCGGCTGCTGAGCCCCAGACCAGTGCCTACGGCAGAGGGAAACAGGGACAAAGCTGTTTGCAGGGTGCCTGGGCTTTGTCTGCAGCCACGACTGCCCTGAGCCATTTATAGCCGCAGTCTGGGGCCGGTCTCCCCTGGCCTCGCTGCTCTCCCTCCAGGGGATCTTCCAAACAGCCACGGCTGTGCGCTGCGAATGCGGGGAGCCCCTCGCTGCAGAGCCGAGAGGAGAAAAGGAATATTTCTGCCCTGGCTCTAAAACCTCGGGGGAAAGCTAGCTCTATCACACAACCAGGTCCAGGTCAACAAGGGTAGGCAGGGCTGGCACAGAAGGTATCCTCATGCCTCATCTAACAGGGCATCTTATACCTTCCCCAATACAAGCGAGCCCTGGGGGGACCACCTGGGTTTAAAACATTGTACTGTCTCCCTTCTGCGACTTCATGCTCTAGCAGCAGGGGCTGCAACCAATGCCACAGATGAAGCAGGAAAGGTGGATCCTGATGACACCTGAATTCGGTTGTTGTGATGGGTCAGAGGAAAGCTTTAGGGGTGCTTGGCCTTCAGCCACTGCCAGAACCTCGTACATGCCAGTGGCACGCAAATATCGCAGTGCCGTAGCACTGGAAATCCCTCATCTAGACCCCCCCCATGAGCTGGGAGGTTTGGTCTGCACAGCAGAGACCAAAGCTTGGGTCCCATCAGGGCAGGGCTGATGCACGCTAAAATCCAGGTTTCCAGAGGAGGAAAGAGCAGCGCAAGGGGAAGAGATCTAATGACTGTGAACTCTGCAGCTTTTTTACATGTTTTTTGACCCTGTCGTGGGGCGATTTCTGCCTCTCTCTGTGTTTCGTTCCTGGGCCCACGCTGCACGGTACTCCAGGAGGAGCGTCTGCCAACCTCATGTTTATATTTTACAGGTTTACAGGAGGATGGAAATGGAAACAACAGATCACGGCCACCGGAGGGGAGAGACCGTAACGGTATGTTGTCTCCTCACTCTACGTGGGGGAAAACCGCGCTGCAGATAAACTAACCACGGTACACAAAATCCATTGGCAGGCTTTGAGCCGCCAGCTGTGCCTCTCGAGCAGCTGCGCGCTTGGGACGACCCAGCCCCTTTCAGCCCTTCGGCGGGGTTTGCTAAGCACGCTCAGAGGCCCGGGGACACGTGCCACGGGACGCGTCCCCCCCGAGCTCCCCTGTCCCCCGCGGGCAGGGTGCACGTCAGGATGGGGGAGCCGCCCCGCAGAACCCAGGCGCGACGGGCAGGGGACTCGACTCTCCCGCAAGCTGTCCCGGAGCTAGGTCATGTTTCAGGTGCATGGAGCTCTTCCACACTTCACAGCCAGCTGATGGCAGGGGAAACGCAGTGCCCCAGGTTGCTCAGGCAGCAGCGAGAGCTTCCAGAGACTTCCCCAGGATTCACGTGGCTCAGGGAGGATCTGTGCGTGCAGGAAACGCTTGGGTTTTCACCCTGTCTGCCCACCGACCCTCTCCTGGTCTCCGCCGCTCGGGGGCTGCTGGGCGCAGCCGTGCAGGTCAGCCGTGCCCCGCCGCAGGGAAAGCTGTGGCCGCCAGCCGTGAGTGTCCCCCGCCCCTTCCGCGCCCCTCTGCCCAGAAAGTTAGGAGCAACGTCTGAAGAGGGTGTCCCTGGCTGCGCACCAGCGTGCTGCAGGACTGCGCTGCGACACGAACTAGCAGCTCCTTCCCAGGGAAGGGACTCGGAGCAGCACGCTCGCTTTCCTCACGGTCTAAGCATAACGCCATGTCTAGCAGGGAAAGGCGAGGGGCAGAGACAAAGCAAAAAGCAGATTCGTTAGAATAAACATCAGTTCGGTCTGATGGTACCAAACAGTTGATTCCAGTTATACCGCGCAGGAGCTTTGCTCCCACAGGACCAGCTACAGCGGTGCACAAAAGCCGTGGCTGCTGCCAGCACACTGCTTGGCAGCGCTCCTGACCCGCGTCCCTCCGAAATCGATGGCGGCCGGATAAAGCTCCCAGACCAAGCAAGCAAGCAGTAGTTCACGGCGAGATACAACTCATTTTTACAAATCTGATGGTATCAGACACCAGATAACAAAAACCTTAATTCCACAAAGCAGACAAATACCCATCTCTGCAGAACGCTCTCCTGCTCCTCCGTCACGCCCAAGAGGGTCTGCAACTCTGCCGCAGCGCAGAAGCCAGCGCATCTATCACGAGCGAAGGGACAGTATTGACTAGCTACCGCACAGGACTAACTGCGGGACTAGCAGGATTTAGTGCAGATCTGCACAGGGGAAACTTTTTCTGGCAGCTCTGCCTTAAGCACAATTTCAATCCCCTTAAGGATCACTAAGAAACCCTGATGTCGAAAGGACGGAGCTCTTGATCCTCTAGCACCACAGGGGTTAATAAATTCACCTTTAATCAGCCGCATTAGCGTCCCGATGAAGTCGCTGACACCGCTGAGCAGCTGGTGCTGCTGCAATATTTACAAACTGTATTACATCAGCCTAGCCCGAACCATACTGCACTGAACAGGCTGCTGCCCCATACAGTGCAGCAAAATCTCATAATTCACGGGCTTGATTCCTGTCACAGCCACGAGTTACGAATGGTATCTGGCCTTCAGGACGGGCTGTGAAGAGGAGGCCCCTTGCAGCGGTCTCCTGCGGCCGGCAGGACAAGGATCTCATGACACTGAAAAAGAGCAAGGGATCGCCCTCGCGGCCTGGCCAGCATCCACCCTCCCCGCAGCAGGGTCTCGCATCCAAAGCCGCGTGCGCGCTACCATGCACGGCATCCGCTGACTGCGCTGTCGAACTGTCAGCGCAGCCCCGAGGGATGGATTTATGCCGCTCGCCGTGGTGCGCGATACGGGAGCGCTTGGCATCCCCAGGGCTGCCGGGTGCTCCAGCCCCGGTGCGAGACGGCCGCTGCCCCGGGGAACCGGCGGTCTCCGCAGGCACCGGGGAGGACGGGGGGGCTCGCGACCTGGCAGCGCTGGGGTGCTGTGCACGGGCCAGCGCTCCACGCAGAGACGCGTTTCCTCCACTCCAGCCAGGCTTCCCCAAAACCCCCTGTGCCCAGCTAACGTCCCCCCCGAATCGCAGGGCTTGCTCCCACCCGGCTCCTTCCCCCCCGGTTCGCACCATCCGAGCGCGAGCACCTGGCGCCGGGCCACGCGCTGTCATTTCACCCCGAACCGCTCGCCGCGTGGGCTGCAGAGGCGAGTCGGGTTTGCGGCGTCATGACTTACTTGGGCTGCCGAGCAAATTTACAGGTTTAATCTGCCGCCGCTCCGGGCACGCCCGTCAGCACGCCTCCACGCCCGCCGAGCCACTGAGGTGTTTTTCTCCATCCAATCAGGCCAGCAAGTCCCCCGGGAGCCCTGCAAGCAGACGCAAGCCGTCACTTCTTACTCCAACGAAGGTAAGCGGTGACCCAGGGGATAACGATTTTTCAGGGCAGGGCTTCAGACAGCTCCTGCTCGAGGATTTTCCGGTAATAAAATAGGCTGAGACCACCCAAAAGAGGGGAAAAAGTCACGCTGACGATTTCTTATCTCGGGCAGGAAGGATTAAAACCCTAGACCAGCTCTCAGGCTCCTCATCCCGAGCACGTGGGATAGCAATAGCTGGGAACGGCTCCCGCGGTTTCGCTCCCGGAGGACCGGGTGTCGCCGGCTGGCAGAGCGCTCCCGGCGCGCCCCGGGCCTCCCTCCAGCTCCCGCCCGGCAGAGCCCTGGCAGCCCCACGGCGGCACTCAGCTGCCGCGGGAGGTGTGTCGCCGCCGGGGCAGCTGGGCTGACCGGCACACCTAACGCAGAGCTCCGGGGCCCCCAGCAAGCTCACACCTTCCTCCCCGCCAAAGCTCCCCGGGTCCCCGCGGGGAGCCCGCGCTCAGCCGCGGCCGAGCTCGAGGAGCAGCCGGCGAGGGCGATGCCTGGGAGGGCGCTGCCCCAGCCTACGTGGCGGAGGAGCGCGGCGTGGGCACGCTGTCCTGGGGCGCATCGCTGCCGCGCGCCTCATCCGTCCTTGCGACGCTAACGGCGAACCGACAAGTCGGGGATGAGCGCAGCGTCGCTGCTGCTAGGGTGGGTGGCACGCACGGCTTCCCGGGAGCCCGTGCCGCCCATGGGACAGCCGGAAGGCTGGCGGCCGGGGCCACCGGCACCCCTGTCCTCCCGCTGCGGGTGCATGGAGGTGCTCCCGGAGCACCCGCCCTCCCACCATCTCCCTGACCGCCACGACAGAGCATAGACGTAACCAAAAAGACCAGCAAAAATCATGCTCTCACCGGTGCTGGTGGAAGGGGGCAAGGGCTGGAAAAAAAAAAAAAAACACTGGCAAAAGTTCAGTTCAAGAGCTGATCCCTTTCACGAGGATCTACCATGCAAGGTGCCTTCCCTGCACTGCAGCACTTTGCTGGGGCAGCACCAGCCCAGCTCTTCCACAGAGCGCTCATGGGACTCATCCAGCCACCGAGAACAGGAAAATAGCAATCGTTTCCACGCTAGGTCTAAATAATATCTTTACATCTTACGACAGAACCATCTTCCGTTTCGTCTCCTCTATGGGGGCCGTAGAAGTGCTCACATTCAGAGGCTTGCCGCTTCTTCACAAAGTGGCTCTTGATTAGGAACAGTAAAAAAGTGTTATAAAAACATCAGCAACCATTTCATACCATTAGTTTTTAAAGCAGACAGATGTATCACTTAGAAAAATGTCTACGGGCTTACTTTTTAGCTTGCTAGAAAAAAAATGCATTCCTCACTTAAATATGTTTTTTGAAAATGAAGAATTTTAATTTATGGGGAAAAAAATAGAGAAAGTGGAAGTCAGCAAGAAACCCCACAAAAATCCAAAGACAAAAATAACCTTGAGAAATGAAAAAAGGCATGTTGAGAACAAAAATTTTGAGAAAATCATACAATTTGCACAAAGACGTGCCTTCAAGAAACAACCGCCTTTTGCCTCAGAACTAATTGACGCGCTATACCAACCAGCTCTAATCCTGACACCCAGATATTTCCAAGCATCCCAGAATTGGAGTCAAGCTCCAGGATTTAGAGGGGTTTTACGGTTTGTATAGTTTTTCTCACCTTCTGCTTTTGGGGTTTAAATGACACTGCGCTTTTCTGCATAATCACAAGAGATACAAAACATTTTTTTTTAAAGTTAAATTGTAAGAAATAGATATTCTTTGATGAAAGTGCAGAATCTTACCTAATTAACTGGTTCCAAGAGCTGGGTTTCATGGAAAACCCCAAATGTCACGAGACTCTTGATGAAACTGTGAGAGCTAACAAGTGCAATTAGATGGCAGTCCCAGGACGCATGAACATCTTGACCTTTAGTCTCCAACTTTAGTCTCTAACTTCTCACTGTCTGATCCAAAATGAGGAGCCCACAAGTGTACAGAAGTTCTCCAGAGAAACCTTGAGGTTTAGATATCTTCTAAAATACTTGCCAAAAAATGCGGTCTCTTTCAAAAAGTTCTAGAAATGTTTGCAAGACATCTAACTTTTTTCCCTTCTAATTCCCTCTCCCTTTCAGAATGAAACTTTAAATAAAAGACCCCCAAATTCTCTTCTGAGGTTCTTCGAGCATCACGACATGAACAGTGCGGGTTTCTCAGCACCCAGCTCCTGCCCTCAGATGGCTCTGACAAGGCTCTGCCAGTTCGACACAATAGCCTGTGCGGATATTTTAATATCACAAGTCAAACCTCTTTCATAGCTTTGCATCTTCTTCTATTTTATTCCTGAGGAAAATCAGTGAAAGAAATTATCTTTTTACCTTATCTCCATCGAGAAATTTTTAATATGGTTAAAAAAAAAACCTCATTAAACTGCAGCATAATCCTCCCTGAGGACCTCTGCTTTATTTATGGACCGGCCTGGTACCATCACCAGTGCCAGAGGTACCTCCTGCTTTGCCAAAGTTGAGAGTGAGTTTTGGTGCCGTTTCGGAGAGGGCCGTCAGCAGACGGGTTTGCCACGTGCCAGGAAATCCTGGACCCAGCAGGAAACGAGCCCGGGGCAGCTGCCGTTTGCGCCTCCCGCGTGCCCGGCCAGCGCCCCGAGCAAGCGGGGCTCTTCCCCACGAGCACACGCGACTCGGGCTCAGCAGACTGACCCCTTGCACTGATCTCCCTCTGCGTTTGCATCCGCTTGCTGCGTAGTTTCCCCTTTCTTACCGGGTTTCTCGCTGTTTCTCGCAGGAACTCAGGTGACAGTGGAGATACACCCCAGAGACACCACCCCCCAGCTGCTCAAGAAGCTCTCCTTCGGGAAAGGTACGGCCCGCTTTACGCGCTGCTGCTTCGCGCCGAGCAGGCGTGCCACGGCAGGGCACGTGGCGGCCGCCGCGGTGACGGAGAGATGGTACAGGGCTGGGGAGGGAAGAAAACCGCTTTCCAACGGAAAAGCTAGCGCTGCAGCACGAGTCCAGGGCGCGTTTGGGCATTAGCACGAGCGCAGGTCACGGGGCCCCGCGCTGAGAGGGTCCCGCGTCCGGACACAGCTGGCGCCTTGCTCGAAGCGTCGGGGACTGCGGTGGCCGGAGCATCACAGCTGTTTCCGACGTCTCCGCGGGAGTCGGCGGGACGCCACGCTACGTCTCCTGCGCTTGCGCTCCCAGGGAAACAAGTTTAGGAGGGGAGCCTAAAAACAGCGAAAGGGCAAGAATAAAGTTCAGTTCCCAGCCTTAACCCTGCTGTACCCGCGACCACCAGCGTGGCAACCACATTTCAGCCTCAGAACAGGCCCCTCTTGGGAGGGGTAAAGCCAGGTCCGCCATCATCCGTCATTCCAGTGCCATCGCTCCTCCATGCTATTGAGTCCCCACGTCTTGGGGGCTACTACTGCGGGCAGAGCTTTCCCGCAGCGGCTAAACCGTTACCGACAGGAACAAGAAGGTTTCTAAAGCAGAATACAGCGTGGGCCAGGCCCATAGACGTAGCGTCTTTCCAGCAGAAAGGACCAAGGACAGGCCGAGGGGAAAGGGGGAAGCGTTCGTCCCTTTGTGGGAGTAGCAATGGCAAGAAGGCTCTGGGAGCTTGAGGGCTGCAGCCAGGCCAGGGCGTCACGCTGCTCGCGAGAGGCCCCTGGAGCCAGGGTACGGGCTGCCCCAGCAGCGCAGCGATGTAACCGACTGTGCCGCCGTCGTTGCAGGTCTGCGGAAGCCCAGCCTGAGGGGCCGGGACAACAAAGGTGAGGCTGCTTTACCCCAGCACGCTCCTCCACGCAAACCCACGCGCCCAGGCTTGGGGGAGCTGCTCCCAGCAGGGGAGAGACTCCCTTCTCCCCTCCCTGTCCTCTTGCAGCTCTGGAGAAGCTGCCAGCAGCCGAGGTCAGACGCTGCCTGTCCTGCCTGGAGGTGGCCGCATGCCCGCTCTCCCGCTGGGCAGGCGCGGCTCTACCTGCCAGTGCCTGGACCTTGAGACGCAGCTGGTGGGGACAGCAAAGCCCTTCTGTTTCTGGGGTGGGAGGGTCTCTTCCAGCGGCCCTGGGATTACCCGGGTGGTGACAGTCTGGAGGCTGCAATGTCCCTCAAAAACCCCTCCAGCTGGTCCAGGGCTCTCTGCAAAGTTATCATCTAACTGCGTCAGGCATGAGCTGGAGCTCAGCTCCCTCCGCAGCGCACACACTCAGTTCTTCCATGCCACGGGCAGTTTGGCTGGGTGGTGAGCAGGGTTTGGCGTTCCCAGCCCTCGGGCTAGAACCGGAGATGTCTGACTGCTTGGGAATGTGGCATCTGCAAGGGCCACGGGACCGCGCGGAGGGGAAGCAGGGCACGGTGGTGATCCGGGAGGCTTTCTACCCTCTCTGCCCACTCTCCCCAACGTGATTAACTGCATGTCCAAGTGCAAGCAAACGGGCAGAGAAAAGCCCGAATTCCAACTTCTTCCACCCAAGCTCGTTCACCAAAATCACTTATTTTTGTCTGTTCTTTCCCTCTTGCTAACAACTGCTTGCCTCACGCTGCCTTCTCCACTGTGCCAGGTTTCCAGAAGACTGAAGCCCCACGGCCGCCGAGTGGAAAAGACCTGCACGGTAACTATCGGCTGTGTCACAGCTCAGTGCCACCGGCACAGCTGGGCACAACGTGGGGCAGCCCCACATGGGGAAGCCCATCAGTCCTAGAAGCAGAACTTGCTCTGCTCCAGACCTAAACCAAAGTGCATTGACAAGTGATTTAATTTCTGTGATGACAAGTGAGTTCAGCTTCCCTATCCTGTTTGTCTGGGTGGCAAAAGGGGATGGTTTGGGGAACGTCACGCCTCCTTTAGATGCTCTCCAGGCTCTCCGTATCTGAGGAAGGCTACTCTGTAAATGGGCATGTTGCACATTTTCTAACTGCCAAGGTAATAGCATAAGACTAGGTGAGTTATGGAGGACCCTGCATCTGCAGGGAGCCTTTGCAGCTATAACCTGACAAAGACTAAAACTGATAACCAATTTTAAAAAACCAACCAGTTCCCAAAAGGCAAAAAGTAATTTTCAGAGCTGTATAGAATAGGAACCTTTAAACGTGTAAATCTGCTTTCTCTCTCCTTAGGTCAGCGTAATAGCCCTTTTCAGTGAAAGCCGAGATAAACAAACAGCCTGTTAAAGAAACAGATGCTGCGTGCTCACACCCAGATTTTGGCAGACGGGCACCCACCCAGCGCAGGGAAGGACCGCGGGTGCTGGTCACCTGCGTCCCAACTGGCAGGCTCCTCCATCACCAGGACACGGGGAGGCCGCACGGCGCTTGTGCGAGCCAAACTCGCAGAGCTCCGCTCCCCTAATCCCTCCCTGGGGCAGAGGTTTCCGAGAAGAGCGAGGCTCGTATTAGCAAGCTATATTTGCAGTTCAGGCACAGACTTTCACGGTGAAGGGAAAAGGCACTAGGAGATGGCCAGCTCCCCAGTGGGCTGGAGGCAGCTGATGGCAAAGTGGCCACAGCCCAGTTTTGGGGAGATGGAGAAGGAATAGGATGAATAGATCTCAGAAGCACCACCAGGTTTTCAGCTAAGAGAGGCTCTCGCTGCCTCTCACGCATCCGGATCCCACCGGCACGAGGCAGCCGGGCAGCAGAGGGACGTCCCACCTGCCCAGCAAGGGTCATATCCACACCAGCACACAACAAGCCAAAGTCTCTGTGCCCCGCACAGAGCCCGAGGCGCCTCCCTTCTCCCTGCCAGCCATCGCTAACCCAACAGCAGCTCTGCAAGCGCCATTCATCCACCTCTTCTAGCACTTCGGAGTCGCACAAAAACATTTTCATTTGATGATCTCTTCTAAATCCTTGTTTCCTGAGAAATAACAATCCTACAGAGATACCTTGAAAAACGTCCTTAGTCCTAAATGGCTTTGACAGCACATAGCAGGGGGAGCGAGCGCTGTAGAGCTCGATTCTTGCTAGCTCAGAAGAAACGGGAGCGCTGAGCACCGAGTGCAGGCCAGGGCAGATGTCCCTCTGACCCGTCTGTGCACCGAGCTGCAGCTGGAACGCTCTGGTAGCTCAGTGACCGGTGAGAAGAACACGAGCTCATTTGGAAAACGTCACATAAATAAGCTAGTGGATGAATTAGGATAACTTATTACACCTCCATCCACACAGAGTAGTCTAGAGCCTAGGGAGATGCACACAGCAGCAAACACATGAATTTCAACACAACTGCTCCCCATGCAATGTTACTCACATGCCTCAATTTGTGCAGAATCATGGCCCTTTACTGGGCAAAACAGTCATCTTTTTCAGCGAGACTAACTGAAGAAACCCAGTTCTTTGCTGGATTTGAAAAAGGTCCGTGTTTTAGCTAAGGTATCCGCAGCACAGATGCTCCCTGATACTTCTGCATTGTATCTTGCTCACCTACACGTAATATTCTGGGATTTCCTATGCTATTGTGCAGTGCTGAAGACGCAGAGGCGCCTCCTGCTCAAGCTGTGCCCAGATTGTACCAGCTAGGCAGGATGAACCCTGCTCTCCATGCAGCTGGCAAGGAAATCCTATGGGTGCCCCTCTGTCCCCTGCTTCCTAAGCACCTGCTGGTGGACAACGCCTCTGGGGGTCGGACAGGAGGCGGGAAGCCCTGCTGTGTCCCCTTGTAGTGTCCAGCCAGGAAAAATTTCCCCTGAGACAATAACAACTTGTTTCTTCACAGCATATCCATGGGACAAATCCTCTTTGAAATCCCTGCCAGTAGACCTGCAGCAATTTGAGAAGCTGGATGCCTACGCATTAAAAGTAAGTCATGCTTTCGCCTCTGTCCTCCTCCCAGCGCTCACTCCACTGTGGCCATTCCTTCAAACCCACCTACAAGCGCTAACATCAGCTCAGTCTGAGCTACTGGGCAAGTGCCTCCAAGCCCACGGTGAAAACACATTTCTGTGCATACATCGGCAAGAGAGATCCCACTCCCAGAGGAAAACTACGACCCAAAATATTTCTTGCTTGAAGTGTGGAATTAGAGCTTTGCATTTCTATTATTAGCGAAGCTCAAGTTAAAGCAGTGTGCTGGGGGGGGGGGGTCCTCCTAACTACCTGCAGCGTTGGCAGAATAAGGGAGGAGGAAGGAAGGTAGATCCACCACACCGTTTCTTCACTACAGTCCTGCAATGCTTTCTCCTTACAACCAGGTAAACGTCAAGAACAGCGTAGAGGAACTCGTTACAGCCCTGCTTAAACAAGCCCGGACTGACCTGGAGAAAGTCCGAGCCATCTGGATGTGGATATGCCACCATATAGGTAGGTTAAGGTCCTGGATGGACAGAGCCTCTGTAGACAATGGCATTGCTGTCACTCTCATTACACTGCAATTGCAGTTTACTATGCATCTTGTGGGTAGGTTCACACAAGGACGTGCAGTGGGTGAAAGGAAGGCTTGTATACATGTATATATTTATCCAGAAATAGATTCAGAGGTTATTTACCATCACCATTTCCATACTCCCTCTCCTAGCACTTCCAGGTCCTACAAGGTTTGGCTGTACATGATTTCTTTCCGTGTGATAAGCCTGTGACTCCTGCTCGATTTATTCAGTGGTGCTACCGTATAATTTACTAGCATCTAAGCAGCTGGAGCATAAAACCAGGCTGCCAAGCACCAAAGGCTTGGCTGTCATATTCAGAGCCACCCAACACCACCAGAAGTTTCATTGCCACCACTGTCCTGAATCCACGCTCGCCCCGTACAGCTGTTCCCCGAGCAGCCCGCATCCTGCCGCCTTTGCCCTGGGAGGGATTTTGCTGCTGTAGCCCCGGTACGAGGTGCCTCGTCTCTCAGGCATCACTGGGCTACCCACCCAGCTCAGTGTCACCACAGCTACTTCTGCAGCTTCTCCATTGCTCCCCCTCTTTGGGCAGCAGACAAGCCCTTGCAAGGAGCAGTTGTGACTGCCCAGCCCTGTGCTCAGCATAGCTAGTCCTGGGCAAAGTCCCTTTCGCCTTTGACACCTGTCTCTTGGCCCTTTCCACTGCCAGCTTTGCCCCTGTGCTTTGAGGCTACACCTCATGCTCCATCTTCGACTTGGTATCTGACTGTGTTAATGCCCCTGGTGCGCACATCAGCCCGCGTCGCAGCAGCGCATCAGGGAGGCCAGCTTTCGTGTCACACGCCGTCACTTGCTCGACTGCCGTCCCTGCCTGTCTCCGCACTCCTTCCCCACCTTCATGGGAATCACAGTCAGCCAGTGTCCCCTTCCTCCCAACTCCACCTCAAACGCCGGCATTTCTCAAGTAACCAGCACGTGCAGAGGACAGAGAGGAGGCGGCGGAAGGGAAAGCCTCTCCGACCCGGCACACCGTAGGGAGGAAACGCCTGCTTGGGCCAGGCCTCCCTGGGGGACCGGACTTGCAGATTGATTGCATTTTGCATAACACACGCAAGAATATTTTTTCCCCATTAACTCCTAGGGGGAGAGGAAGAAGCACAGCTATTCCTCCCCTCGCCTCTTCCACGTTCCCTCAATCCTTGCCCCAACTGCCCCAGCCCCTTTCCCATGCCCTTGCTCCACGCCCTACCCCGGCCTCCTGCCTCTTCGCCCGTCACTCTCTTCAGGCAGCTTTCGCAGGGCACAGGCGGCAGGGCAGGCACCTAACCTCGTCCTGCACGACGTCTCGGATCAAAGAATTAGCGTCCTGGTTTTAATCTCACTCGCATCCCTGGCAGCTCCACGCACAAGCGGGCAGGGATGGAAGTGGCAGATATTTTCCTAGCTTCGGGGCACAGACAGAAGCCGGACACGGCAGCCTTTCTCAACACAAGCCAATTTACAGCACATGTAACAATAAGCGATGCTCGAATCACTCAAATTACGATAAATACCCCAAGAGATGGGCAGCACGGGGTCTGCTGAGCTGATGGCAGGTCTGGTGCAGTGCAGTTCACTAACTAAACGGGTCAGATGTCAGAAAGCAGAAGAGCGATTTTCGGAAGCGTTGGCCTAATCTCACTCCCACTGAGATCAGTAGGAGCTTTGCCAGCAACTGCACCGTTAGCATAGTTAGGTCAGTCCCAAACAGCCTCAGTCCTGCCCTTAAATTTGCACACTGCTGATTTTACTGCATTTCACGAAACCGAGAATTTGACTCATCCCAGCACTATGCTCCACTTGGCTGCTGATCGTTCAGACTGCCTGTACATGAACTCATTTCTGCCCATGGCTGTCTGGTCAACAACAACAAAAAAAAAAAAAAAAAGGTGGGAGATAGAATAGTCCTCAGTGACCAGAGTGTCATCCTCAATATGGGAGACATCTCCTGAGAAAAGGGGACACTGACCAGCTCAGGCATAAAACAAATGGTAGAGTCTTGCCTTTGGGCTAAGACCCTCCCATTTTAGCGCTGGGGTTAGATGGCCTATACTGTCTTGAGATTCAGTCTCCAGGATCTGAGGTTCCTCAGAGAACCCCCTAGATTTGCACTCATAGCCCGGGTCCACCTGGGACACCTGGCCTGATTTGAACTGACCAGGAACCCACCCACCTTACACGACTCTCAGGGTGCCCCTGGTCCCTGGCAAGTACGTTTTGATCTTCTCACAATATTTTTTTTGCACCTTTGAATTCCTATTCTCCCTCCTTCCTCCATAGGTTGACCCCTATTTACATGCACAGGAAACACATACAGTGCTAGGAATTTAAATCTGCTTAAAGAAACAAAATGTGCCTTAAAGAGCACTGAAATTATAAACTCCATCCTAGCTCGGACCTCATTTAAAGTGAGATAGCTGCCTCCTGGGTAGCTTCTCCCATCTCATTCAGCTCCTTGCCTGCCTGTGATTCACAACTACCTGCATGCAGCAGGAGCACCGAAAGAAACACACACGTTTTCAGTTATCTTTTACGCCAGCTAGCATTAAAAAAAAAAAAAAAAAAAAAAAAAAGAGCCAGGACTGCAACCAGCCAGCTCTCCCTACCCCTCAAAGTGTTCTGCAGCTTTGCCAGCGACCCAGGGAAAGCTGCGGGCCTAGAGCCTGCGTCTCCCCCGAGCCAGCCCCGCGGCACCTCTTAGCTGAGCCTCTTGGATGAGAGACAAGCAGTTGCAGCATTTCATCAAAGCGTAAATACAGCGTGCTGCCGGCTTCTTTCCTCTTCGACAGCACTAAAGGAAGGGTGAATCAGCTGACGCAGCATTCCTTCGAGCTCTGTCAGAAAAATATGCTCGTATTTTAAGAAAGAGGTTATGGACATGACCAAGGTTGCTAAGTACTGAATTAACCTTCCCAGACCAGTTTCTCAGGCTCTGTTTGAAGGAACCCTGCTGTGCTGCTTTTCTGCATTCATTCAATAAATTAAGATTTGCTCCCCTACCAAGCACTAATGCCCTGCCGATCCTGAAATATGACTCGCCTACAACAAATCATTTCAGGTATTTGCCAACAAAAGACTTTCCAGGTATTTTTAATATAAATTGCTTGTAAAGAATGCAAAAGGCTTGATGGTTTCCTTTGACAATAACGTGAGTCAGATTCCTTCAAATGCAGAGGCCTGTATTTTAACGAGATACCTCCAGATCACAATTTCCCCTGCCTGGAGGGGCAGGGGAAGGCCCGCGAGGAGGCCCGTTCTCTCTAAAAAGGTGCAGATGACCTCCCACTTGGATTTGGCTGCAGAAGCCAAGCCCAGTCTTGGAACGAAAGGTGACTGGAAGACGCATACAGGTGATGCGAGATAGAGATATTGTCCCCTCTCCCCCCACCGAGAGTCCACAAGGGAAACATCCTTGGGTAGGAGCTACTGCAGCTCCTTTCTCACTGTTTGCGCTCGCAGAGATGAAAAACAATCCAAGCGTTGCTTCTGCTGCCCATCGATCCTGTTGCCTCGGGCTTTTGGATGAACTTTAGTCTGTGTTCCTTCCTGCAGAATACGACGTAGTGGGCTACCATAACAAAAACCAGCTGTCGTGCAAACCCATAGATGTGCTTCAGACGGGGAAGAGCATTTGTGAGGGATACGCTGGGCTCTTTGAGCAAATGTGCAGGTAAATTAAGCTCAGAAACATTCAATGCCAGGGAGAGTTAACATTCATTGCTGTCTCTGTGCCTATTCTGTCTGCCTTCGCATCGACTAATGTGACTTTAAGCAGGACTTGAAACTTCAGCTTTCAAACCATGCTGTGGAACAACAGCAAGTCCTACAAAGGTCAATTTTGCTTCCTCCTCCCCCCCCCGCTACTCCCCCCTCCCCAGCATAATTTGCTTTGTGCCATCTGCTGAGCTTCGCGTTGCATTAACATAATGGCAGATGAAAACACAGAGATAATTTGGTTAGAAGAGGCTAGGTTTTCCCTTTGAGTATCTGCATGTGAAGGTTAAAAGCATGGCAAGACTCAAACAACAAGGAACGTTGTCTGCAACACGCCGCCACGGAAGAGGTGGGCAACGCCGCAGAGGGAGCTTTCCCACATCTTCTGCAAATGCCCTCTCCCCCCGGCGCAGAGCTGCCCCAGCGATACTGCCTCGCGCTTACCTCACTGTTTCCAGCAGTCGGTCTCTTCACAGTTGAGGCCAATATTGTAATTCCCATTTTATAGATGCATCAGAGTTTAATGACTAAAATCCATTCTCCTGCCTACAAAAACTTTTGACTTCACTGGGGATTAGTTGCATAAATGAGCAGAATTTGCCCCATAAAGGAAAGAGAGTAAGGCTTAATAACTACAAGTCCATTTCACATAAGAGGCAGCTCGTTCCTTGGCAGAGAGCACAGATGCCTTTCATATGAATGTAGCGCAAATTGCTTCTCCCTCACATTTCTCCAGCCCCGCTAGAGAAACGAGATAGCTGTTGTGTAAGGCAAACCAAGCGTCACAGCGGGGAACGGCATCTCACTGCTCACAGCTGTACGCAATAGGTTGGCTTAGCAGAGCAGCAAAGACTGGCAATGAAGGGGCCTGTTAAGTTTGGGACCAGCCTTACATAGGAGGGTTGTCTGAAAGGAGAAAAATGGATCTGACGGCTCAGACACACAAAATCGGAAGGGGCCTCCAACTAACCAAAATTAATTCTGTACTTTCCTAAGAGCATGCGCTTGCAAGGTGGCTCTCGCAGACCATCACTCCTTTCCCTGCTCAGCAGACCACATTGCATTTGCAAGTTACCTTTGGAAAAGAACACACACACCCCCCAGTTATTAAGTGGCATGTTTCAGTAATGACTGGCTTTCCACACCATCCAAAAAGACTTAAATAAACAAAATTTACAGGGAAAAGGCTACATATATATCTTTAAAAATATTTTCCCAGCTGTTAATGGGGTAAACACTTCCAACCAACACCGTATCTCATGATATCTCATCTTGCTTTCTCAAGAGCAAAATAAAGAAATAGGATGATCAAGTATGAATTTATAAACGCATCTTAGGAAACAGCAACCAGAAAAAGTGGGGGAAATTTGCACCTGTTCATTAAAGAGCATATGCTTAGCTCATGTATAAAAAGTGATCTTTCCAAGTATACCTTTTACTGTTTAAAAACTTTGCTCATTTACTCTCCTTAATTCCTCAGTTCCAGGTTGATTATTCATTTTGTCATTCAGAAAACCTCCCAGCCATCCAGCGTATTATTTTTGCCAAAAAAAAAGACCCTAAATGTTTATCCCATAGACTCGTCTACCGGAAAAACTATAACCGCAGACATCTCTTTCTTGTGAGAGGACCTCTGCATTATTTCTTCTTGCACACTGTTCAAGTCCTATGCTGAGTCTAAGCATAAAGGCAGGAGGCAAAGAGCAGCCTTCCTATTTAAAGGCTTATGAGGAAAAAGGGACTTTTAATTTGCCCTTTTTTTTTTTTTCCCCTAGCTCCTGTTGAGGCAAGTTTAACAAACAGCCTAATTTGCCAATCACCAGGAGCTCCCCAAAGGTCCTGCTGAAGTCAGTGGTTGACACTGATTGAGTCCTAATTGTCTCAGTGCCAGCACAGGGTCCCTGTTGTAAACAGGATGCTGTCACCTCTGGCCACTGCTTTGGCAGCCAAGTTTCTTCTGATTAGCTCAGAGTCCTGTCATAGAGGAAAGGTGGGCATTTATAATGGGAAGTTAGTCACAAAACATCAGTTTCCAAACATCAGCCATAACAGAAATGAACGTAAACAGATTTTGGACCACTATTTTAGGAGCGTTTGTCAAAAACTGTCTTCTCAGCCGACAAGCAAACTCCGGGAGGTAGCCTGGCCGAGCGAATCGGGGAGAGTTAATGCATTAATTCAACTTAGGGCAAACCTAGCAGAGACGCAGGGAGAAACTCACTCACCAGAGTGAGCAGCGAAGGCAAAACAATCATTTGCACTTCAGGGGTTTCAGCACAACCTTTAGGAGCAGAACTGGCTGCAGTTCCTACGGTGGGTCTGACCTCCGAGCAGCTCCTCATTTAGAATTAGTCTGCAAATAATCCAGGTTTCACCTCTTCTTGCTTTTCACCTTTTGTGTAGGGAGTAACTGCCTCTTTCCTCTCAGGCACAGGAGTGTACAAGTATCTACCACAAGTATAAGCCATTCTGTCTCCCTCTGGAGAAGCCAGAGTTGCTGCTTCTCTAGATGAAATCAAAGTCAAACCTGAAGTCAAAGGGAAGAAGGTGCTGCTGAATTTTAAAGTGACACTTGCAAGAGGAGCCAGATTATTTCCTACTTTTCTTAAAACAGAAGAGCAACTTAGCTTTTAACCATCTTGGTGCACTAAGCAGATGTTTCCAGCTGTTTCTTAAATCAGTTTTTCTAGTCCACCATGTACCTAGGTCATCTTTTATCATCACACTACCCACTTTAAGCATTTCTGTAGATCTTCTCAGTCCTCCCTCTGTGTGGCTAATTTATCTGTATAAAAAATCGTTTAAACAACAGACACGACTACTCACTCTTCTCATCAATATCGGATTGCTCTTACAAGGATGCTTTTAGGCTGGTTTTTGTTTAACTGCTATTAAACAGCTCTAACCTTGCTCTTGGGAACTTCGAGCACATCCAAGCACAAACCACCTACCTAACTTCCACTTCAAGTGGGAGCAGAGCGAACAAAGGGCAGAACTTGGCCCTTAATGTTCTGTTTGAATGCGCCAGCGACGAGAATGTCTGGAGGCGCCTGGAAGGATTAGATGCCAATCCCCATGGAATTAGTGGGAATTTGGTGCTTAGCTCCCACTGGGCCTCCTTCAAACTCCTCAGATCAAATCTTCCTTAAAGCTCCTGGGCCAGTTCCTAATCTCAGTTACGTCGTGTAAATCCAAGCTCTCACCAGTCACGTCAGTGGAGTTGCTCCAGATTTACTGCCCAGCTCCATATTAAAATTTGGCTCCCGAGCGGCTGGGGGCTGGCAAAGACTTGGTGGCTGACCTGCGATACCAGGTTTCTCATGGGATTCCTTCCCGTCTTGCCACATTCATTCTGAATTCCTCCTGTGACAGGCTGTGCCTCGCTCTCCCTGCGCAAGCGTCGATGCCACGCTACGCTAGAGCGCTGGCTTGCGCCTTTCCTACTGCAGACCGCTTCGGTCCTGCGCTAGCTGTCTTCGGCAGGAACGCTGCGCTGCCGTGCCTCCCCTCCCCGTGCACCTCTGCCTTCTCCCTGCAGGCCGCCCAGTTTGAGCCCCAGCTGAGGCCCAGTCAGCTCTTTGCAGTTGTGATCCTGCTCTTGAGTCTCTTTCGCAGAGAAGACGTATCAAATAACAAAATAACACAAGGACTTCCAGGCCTGAGTTTAGTATGGCTGTATGTAAAGCTGATGAGACCACCTGCTCTTTAAACCAGCATCTTCTTCACGGAAAGAGAGGTATTCCCTACAAACACCACCACACTGCCAGTTCCTAGCCAGCGCCTCAGTTATCATCCCTAGCCAAGCATCTGTCCATCATTTCATAGCACGCTACTTATCTTTCCCATACATATCACTTTTCTTTGCACCAAGTTAAACCCACATTTTGCAGATAAACTTGCTCTTGAAGTATGCACAGTCTTATTACTTAAGATAGCTGTTCCATTTAACATACTTTTCAATGAAGCAGAAAAAAAATCAGTACCATCCTACACAAAACAATCCTTTAAGTGAAGCAAGTTTAGACCAATGCTGAAATAAGATGCCAACGTTAGAATCCGTTGCTCTCAGCCGCAGAGAGCTTATTAACATATTGCTTGTTTAAATCCTATTTACATATCAACAGGCATTCATTATAGAAAATAATGAGACTTTCTTTAATCATCTGTGCTCCGAGAAAACACAAGTTCACTCTTTAAGGAAACTAAACCAGCATCTACAATCCAGTGAGGTCTCAGATCTTAGTCACTGGTGCCAAACATCTGGGCCTGCTGTTTCAGAGAACACAAGCATGCACAAACACACTTTCATTTTATAATTACACGGGCTAATTGTGGACAGCGTTGCAGGGACTCCACTGAATGACAAGACAGAGAGCAATTTAGCACATGTTGTCATCTTCCTCCAGAAATGTTGAACTGAGGCCTGGTGCGTCAGGCAAAAGAGAGGGAAGAATGAAAACAGGGAAGAGAAAGGCCCCTTCCTCCAGTGGGACACTCTGCCCGAGTGCCTCTGCAAAGACTGCGAGGGGAAGAAAAGGTGGCCCCTGTACAACATCAGGGCAACATCAAGCGCCTTGGGCATCATCGCCTTGGGTTCCTGTCACCTGCCCACCCCGCATGAAGCCGTTCACTCCCACAGCCCAGAAAGCCGCAGTCTCTGCTTGATGCCACTAGTCAAAGGGGAGGACTTGCCCGTCTACAGAAGGCTGAGGAGATTATGCCATGCTGAAGGGAGAGCCACCGGCTTGTCACAGATGCAGCGTGCCCAGAGTTTTACACCCTAGACAGCCAGCAAAAAGACAGTGCAGATGTGCCGATATACTGCTATGGGAAGGTGGTTAGAGGAACACTGCACAAAGTGCAGAGACTGCCGTATCAAGAAGAATAGCTGACAGGAAGGTTTCCACAAATTAGAACATGGAATAACCTAGATATCTGGGACAATAGTGTTAGTAGTTTGTCGCCAGGGTCAAGAGTTCTAGTTTTCAAGAAGAATTGCGCTTGCATACTTAGACATTTAAACCCCCTAACTGCCATGAAACTCAGCTACAAAGAGGCACGTAAAGAGCTTATGGCCCTGGTCCCAGTTGACTACAGGATTCAAGTTCTGCAGAAGTACCAATTTTGCTCCTCATGTCCTTCCGCAGAAGTGCAGCAAATGGCTTAAAATAAAAGCCTCCAGCTACATCTTACTGTTTCCTCTTAGCATTGCAGGAATCCAGTGCATGAAGTTATCGGGATACTCCAAGGGGTACGGGTACAAGATGGGGCAGACCTTTACAGGGGACTCTGACCACGCCTGGAACGCTGTCTACCTTGATGGAAGGTGGCATTTACTCGACAGCACCTGGGGAAGCGGTTCTGTCGATGATTCTTTCACCAAGTTCACCTTCAGGTAAAGGACCAACCTCTATGCTAATACATAAACCTACCACAAACAAAGGCAGAAGGAAAGATGATGGGTGAAGACAAGAGGCACAAAACGGTGCCAAATTTCAGGCCCCACAGCAAGACCCAAAGCCCTGAGCAAGGTATCTGGGCTGCCTACAGAGGGGATGGAGGGCGTTTCTGTAGAAAGGCAATGACCTTCAGCAGGAAGCAACGTAACCGCTAGAAGCAGACACGCTTGTTTCGTGTATCACAGCTTCAGCAGAGCTAGGCACTTTATGCAAGACTGCATGGTATTTGATTCACAGCTTAAAGCTGCCTAAGAGGTTGCCGCACACTTAAACAACAAGCCAAGCCTTTTTCCAGGAGCCCATGGTGGCAAGGGGCAGCACAGGCACCCTGGTTTTATCCAGAAGCTCAGCTTTTGTCCTGGATATGGAAGACTAAAGCTCAGGTTCTTCCTCTGCCTGGAGGATTTCAAACCCACAGATTCTCAGGAGACCAAAACACTCCAGCTTCCTCCTGTTGAAACCACTACCACTTAGTGGCAGCAGAACTAGCTATTTATAGTTACTCCATTTCCTTCAATCTCTTCCTTCTTGTTCCAGGTACAATGAGTTTTATTTTCTGACCCACCCGGCTCTTTTCATTAACAACCACTTCCCGGACAACAGTAACTGGCAGCTTCTTAAACCAGCTCTGGTGCTGAAAGATTTCGAGAACAACGTGCTGCACAACAGTAACTTTTACACGCTGGGCCTGCTGGCTGCACACCCGGGGACGGGGGTCATCCAAACAGGTAACAGCCTGCGGAGGGCAAGCGGCAGAGGACGAGTGCTCTGGGCAGCCCCGCACTCGCCACGCGCCGTCGCTTTAGCGCGTTACAAGCAGAGCGTCCCCTAGGCTCTTGGGGCAGAGGAGGGTCAAGGGGTTGGTTCGGTTGGTTGGTTTTAAGCTGCAAGAAAATTGTTATAGCACTTTCTTATGCAGCGACTCAGCTCCTTAAGTCCAGCAGCTCCTATCAAACCTACTCAGGTAACACCGCTGACCTGTAGGGCACACACTCAAAATCACCTTTCTCATATTTTAGCAGAGGCACTAGATGATTGTTTTTATGAATGCTAAGAGCATATTTCACGTCTGTGCGCTGCAGGGTTCTTGCACCTCTCTGAAGCTTCTTGGAGCGACTACTGGACTAGAAATCGGGTCTAATCAGGTCCTGAGCACCCAGGCTGATGGTACTTTCAGCTACACTGTACACAGCCTTTCATATAGGACCACAGTTCTGTTTCATTTTATTTCAAACTAGGATAAACACACATCTCCAAAACAAAAGCCACTCTCTACCCTGCACTTTTTGAAGGATGCTCATTTAAGCTGTAACCAGTTTACTGTGAGGGAAGTGGCAATTCGTTGGGACACATTAGTCTTCCAGGACAGGGCATACCCAAAAATGCACTAAGGGAAACTCCTATGCGTTTTCTTTTTCTCTTGTATTTCATAGTAAATGGAAAAGCAGCTATATCGGTGGATTGCCGTTCTTCCATGTTATTTACATTTAAGCTGAAGGGAATACAGGAGCATGGTTTAATGACTTTGAGAAAACACGGAATGACGCTGGAAGTCTATCCCCAGAAGACAGGCAGTCACAAGCTGCAGATCTTTGCCAAGTCCTCCAAAGCCTCAGAAGATGTCTACAACTGCGTGTTAGAATACATCCTAGAGTGCAAGTCTGTGGACAAGAGCACGCGTTTCCCAAAGGACCTCCACCAGCCTGTTGGACCAAGCTGGTTCTCAGAGCGGCAAGGATTCCTGAGGCCGTCACACCCTGACCCCATCATTCACACCAACGATGGCCGGTGTTCTGTCACCTTCACCCTGGGCAAAGACATAAGTGTCTTAACCTCACTGCACTCCGATAACAGCAGCCTCACAGAGGACATGAGAAGGCGGCACATCATGCAAATCCATCGTGGGAACCAAATTGAGCTCAAGATCCATCTCCCCCACGCAGGGAACTTTGTTCTGAAAATCTATGCCAAGAAGAAGTCAGATCCTGGCAATTATGACTACATCTTCAACTACCTCATCTCCTGCCTGAACACTGAAGTTAAGTGGCCAGCTTTCCCTCAGAGTTACAGCAAGTGGGCGGAAGACTACGAAATACTGGAGCCGCTCTCCGGCTTGCTGCCAGCGAATCGCAACGTGCAGTTTAAACTCAAACTGCACGGGATAGCAAAGGTGCTCGTTCAAGCTGACAACACTTATCCTCTCACCCGGAGCAGAGATGGCTACTGGGAGGGAACCTGCAACACTTCTGGGTGCACGGAGGTGTTTGTTATGGTGCACGAGAACGCCAACCACAGTTTCTACTCACACGTTCTGAAATACGAAGTTGAGACCCAGTAATGCTCTCCCTTGTTTTTTCACTCACCTGCATGAACCAACATGCCTAAAAGCAGTATGGCTTTATGAGATTGTTAGCTGTCTCCATCAAATTTGTTCATTCAACAAATGCAGAACAATAATTGCATGGTCTTTGCGAGACCAAAGGCTCAAAGAAGTTCAAACAAGTATAAAATCCTAACCGTTATGGAAGGAGCAGCAGTAGAAGAAATTAAACCCCACCCGTTTTCATAATACTGTCCTAACAAATGTTTGCCTGCCTGTAGGTCGTTAATTATCAGCAGTGATTGCTGGTTTCCAAATTATGGACCATAAGAAAAGTCTTATTATGGCTACTCCAAGAGGAATCCAGCTAGTTACACAGCAGAATGAAGAAAGCACCCTATATTTTTAAGCAGTGATGTAGGACATGAGGAATTTAAGGATATTTAAATCATATTTCTTTTTATCTTTAGTCTAGTTGCAAAATACATCCTAGAAGAGAGAAGTGTTAGGAAGAAGATACACAATGCAAAGTTTTCTTGTGCACTTCATTGTCTTACAAATTTAAGTGATATTGCAAAATGACTTTTTACACTGAATCTTAAATCCAATAAACAAAATTTTTACCTTTTTATATTAGTGTATTTGAATTGTAAACACTTTTCCTGCAATATTAATACTATGATCATATCTCAAGCATAGAGCTGTTTCCAAAACTAAAACCACAGCAAAATGGAGAATAAAGTTCTCAAAAGTCACTCCCTATTCCAATTCGTCTGTGCAAGGCTGGAATTAATGAACATAAGGGGTTACGTGGAATAGCAGGCTGAGTGACATCATTATCATGGAGAAAGTTTTATTTGGTGCCCTAGCCTTGGAAAAACGTACACGCATAAGGCAGAGGTGGTCTTCTGGTGAACCTCACCTGCGTTACAAGTGGTAAGATCAAGCAACATTTTCATGAGAGATTCAGATGTCCGTAACTGTTAGCGTGACCCAAGGGATATTATGTTTGAACTTGAATTTAAAATAAATCTGTTATGCTTTTGCATTCTATTTCATTGATCAAATGATACGAACTCCTCGTCACAAAGTTGCTGTGCTTTCCACACAAAATACATGCATGCTTTCTATACCTCTGCTCCCCGCATGACTGGGCGGTAAAGGTTATATACGTGATAGTGCAGGGCTGCCCCTCGCCTCCAGCGGGTTCACCACCTCTGGTGCCTCCCAGGTTGTTCCCTCCACCCCAGAACGCAGACTCGAGCTCTGATTGTGAGGAAGTTTGTAAGTGCGCAGGGAGCCTGGAGCTGTATTCAAGTAGCAGAGCTCTCAAAAAAGATGCAGGCTACTGGAGACACAGGCTCTAAATATAAATAGTATTATTTAACAAAGCTTATTCCAGAATGCCAGGCGAATAGCAACGCTTTATGGGCTTGAGGGTTTTTTCCTTCATACTTAGAGACGAGGAGGCTCCACACATGACATAAAAGCAGGTTTTAAGTCCTCCCCAAACAGCTAAGTGTCTTTGTCCTCAAAAACTGGCAGCAGCTCCCTGCAGGAACACTAACAAGCCTTGTAGCCCAGCGGGCATCCATTCCCTGGACAACGACACATACTGAACAGCACAGATGCAGATACCAGAAAAAACTCTGGGGTGTTTTGATTGCCTAGGACCTTGAAGGTGAAAGCAAGCCTTCTCTGTAAGCACAGACAGCCCTCATTTATTTTGGTCTACAGCAGAATTATTTTTTCTGTAGGTCCCATTTTCAGATCAAGGAGGACACAGATTCAGCACAGCTTTGTTTACAGGCCAAGCCGATCCAGCCACATACTTCACGTCGTACAAGGGGGAGGGATAAGGAGGCACCCCAGGGAGGGGGTTTGAGAACTAAAGGAAAGTATTTCCACATAACAGGGTCAAGGATACCAATCACCCAATCAGATATGTCACATCCACTTACGTGTATGCAGAGGTGACTAGATGAACTGCCATCTCTCCAGCTCTCCTTTAGACTGAATCTGTCTCCACCTCCAACGTTCGATGCTTGTTCGGCCAGGTTCAGAGCTGCGACTACAGTGACAGGCAACTACGACAGCCAGCTCTGCGGGGCTAGCACACAGCCTCAGCCCTCCTAAGACCCTCACCGTCCCGCGTGTGCAGATGCCTGGGCTCCCTTCCGGTGGGCAACCGTGGTGAAGCCTCTCCACCCAGCCACGCGGGTATAAATACAGCCCACGCTCCTCTACCTCAAAAACTTCCTTTCAAAAGAACTCTGTGCACTCTATTTCTGTCTCAAGATGGCAAAACAACAAAAATTTATCCCATGGGAGCAGGAAGAACAGTTCATATGCTATTGCCCTCCACTTAGTAAAATCTCAGGGAATATTCCCTCCTCCCCATACACGACACTACAAAACTCAGATACCTGTAACAACGCACATGGATACAAGCCCACATACCCATTTAACCCCTCAAAGTGAAGGGGGACCCAACGCGCTGTCACATCACACCCACAGAAGAGCATCTGCCTCTCACTAAAGGCAGGCGAAGTCTGCAATAGCTTTCCACTTTTGAGACACCCAGCTGGTGCGCGCAGAAGCGCTGCACACAGATTTCCAGGTTTTTGCTTCAAACGGAAAGCCAACATCTGGCTCAACCCTACAAGGGTGTAAGAAATCCTTTGGTGTTATTGAAAGGATGAGTTCAAAGACACAAAAAACCCTCTCCAGCTTCATTAATTGTAAAGCTGCCAGGACCAAGCGATTATTCCAAGGGATGCCTGACACTGCAAAGGCAGAGGAGAACGCCTGAGAAACCCTGCAGCCCCAGATAAAAGCACCTCAGAAGTCTGTACGTGCTGTGACAACTCCCTCAGGGATAAACAAGTCTTTCTCCTCCCCCTCATAAAAAATGCACATTCTTCAGTGCAGCTGAGACTAACACCAGGAGAGCATCGCTGGAACCGACTCCTCAGTTATCTCCAGACTATCGGCCCTCCCGTTTCAGCCACAGTTCTCCTTTGGCACACACCGGGACCCAACAGCTTTTGTAATCCCTACACCGCAGATAGGAGCAGTCATCGAGCGCTATGAATTCAGAGCACTTGGTGTGTTTTGAAAATGTCCCCTTTCTCAATAAAGGTAAACTGAACATCTCTATCTCTGGCAAATGTCCCTCAGCACTTCCACCTACCCACTAGTTAACTGCCTCACCAGTGGCACAGAGACAAGTGTATCTGATGGATACTAACAGTATTTCCATGCCAGCTATAAGAAAGGCATGTACTCAGAAATGAGCACTGCAGTGAGACCAGGTAGCTGTTTAACTCCTTGTACTGGCTGCTAAACCTCTGTCCTCCTCCCCTGCTGTCTGTGCACAGGAACTCCAGGAACACACCAGGCTCCATGGCACTGCACATCCGCAAACGGAGGAGGCAGGAAAGACAGAGCATGTGCACTGCTGCTGGTGCTTCCAAGACATCTTGGCCGTGCTTGGTGACCTGTTAATGAGTGGGGGAAAAAACACCAGTTTTTTTAATATTCTCTGGTCCTTTCAAGATGCTTTCCAGACATTCTCTAGTGTTGCCCAACAGCCCATGTAACCAGACAGTATTTAAAAGACCTTCTCAGATTCCTTCCATCAGTGTGCAGGCCACTTCTGAGGTGGGTATGGTCTCTGGCACATTTCTGCTTGTCAGGGATCCCATAACCTTCCAATCCTCTTCCTGGGAATATATAAGCAAGCATTGTTAGGCCAGCTTAAAAAAAAATAGCTTTTAGCCACATCTGCTTCCCAGGAACTCTGTCTCACTATCTCCCCCTCAGAGCCAAAGACTTTCAGCCTCCTCCACACTGGGCTTACCACAAACTATACTGTAACCTTCTGTTTTAAGTCACGCATCCGCTCAGTCCCATAGCTTACCTTCTGCTCAGCCGAATTCTGTACAGAATTCACTACCCAAGGCAATGGCCTATGTTTCTAACTCTTACTGAATGAATGCAACTGCCCCTTCCACCATGCCTGAAAGCAGGCTGTATAACACACCCACCTGCTCAAGCCAAGCCAGTGATTATCTACAGCAAAAGACCTTCCTCGTGACAGCCAGTAATGTCTGTCTTCGCAACGTTACCAACAGCTTCCCAGGTTGATCTTCTCCCCTGCTAGAAATCAGCAGTTCTTCAGGACACAATGGTTTGCTCTCCCCCACAAAGCAAAATGATCTCCCCCCTTTCTGAATCATCTATCATGTAAGGAAATGCAACAAAAATGACACCAGGGAGCAGAGAGTTCTTCATCAAGAATACTGGGGGAAGGGGAGATCTGCAGATTCACATGGGAAGGCAGAACAGCATTTTGTTCAGTTTTTGTCAAAACACCTCGTGACCAGCAAGTCCTTACTTCAGCACTGGATATTTAAGGTGGATGTTCCAAAAACACTTACTGGTGGGCAGCTCTGAACAGAAGCTGAGGCCAATGCTGACTATTTGCAAAATCCATGACCACAGTTTATCCCCAGCTGTGGGCAGCTAAATGCCTCCTTACAAAAAGCGCACAATGAGAATCTAGAATGTATTTGAAAGTCTTATCCTTGTTCAGAGAACTCCAGAAGAAACCTAAAGTGAAAGGATTTGTTGATGCAGAGGCCAGGACTCAGGAGTCCCCCACATTTCATAACTCCAGAATGCAGAACTGCTTGACGAAGTGCAGTCCTGCTTGTGGCATGATACAGAGGCTGCAGTTTGCAGACAGGTATCACCACCTTTGCTGAACAGAGCAGAGCAGCCCAATCTAATGGCTGCTTTTTGCATGCCTATCTTGCTTTTGAATTCCTGCTTCTCATCAGCATTAAGCTGCTCTAGGGCAAGGTGAAGGTGAGGGAAAAGAACAGGAAATTAAAACTCAGACACAGACAAGGAATGTCTGTGCCTGAATTTGCCTGTACAGAGGTTGCAAGGCACAGCCATAGCAAGAGCTTCAAAATCCCACTTGGAGAAAGGCAAATCCATTGGAAATCTGTTCAGTTCACTCACTACCAACTTGCTTTTGTTCAGAAAGGGCTGGATATATACCCCAAAACAGGCCACAAAACATACATTAAGACAGCGCTTCAACTCCACAGGACAGCGTCTGAGACGCTGCCCAGTTTCAAACCAGGCTGATACCAGCTTATGCAGTAGTTGTAATTACAGCTGGCGTACAGATGACTCTCACTTGTGCGCAGTTCCCCACCCATCCAATTTCATTTTCAATTCCAGTTACTCCTCTTTTACAAGAGCTGTGACCACAATCAGAATTCAGCCATTCATCCCTCAGGCATTTTGCAGTACTTCACGCAATGGGCAAGCAAGAGGAAGAAGCTGGAGACTGTACAAACAGTAAATGGCAGAAGTCGCAAAATGAACCAGGAAATACTAAGAAATTCTACTACAGGAAAAAACGAACTGGGAAAAACACAGCTGGCTTAAAGGAAGAGGAATTGTATACTTTGTCTTCTCAAGAGTATAGCTACTCTTGAAGGGAAAGGATGGAAAAAGTGCCAAAGTTCCGGATGAGAAGGCAGCATAGGCCACAAGAGAGCTACTCTTTATCTTTGTAGGAAAAAGCAAAGGGGTCTTTTCCCCTTCTGTTTTATTTCAATGCTTTTACATGTATAAAATAAACTTTAAATACATTAAAATTAGCAAATGGTTTGCTTCTAAAAATACCACAATCTCTTTGTGAGTCACTGTACAAACACACTTCTCTGACGCAACTCTCTGACCCACAACAACTCAATTAAAGGTTTAAGGTGGAGGTGCAGTTCCACTAGTGTAATAATCTCCATCAGATCAAACAAGTTAGAGAGGAGTCTCCTTTCCTCGACACCCAGCCTGCTGGTTCAGCTCAAAGTGGGAGGTAAGGTCTCTCACTCAAGCTCCAAGGGCAGCCGGTTCATGGGTACCTTTCCCCTCACACTTTTAAGACATTTAAGTAAACCAACGTTCAAATTCAATGACTCTGGAAAAAAAAAACATTACTCCTGGTGTCCAAACTGTTTCACTGTCTTTTCACTCTCTTTCTTCAGTTCCTCAATGTGAGTATCTAGGCGTTTCAGGATGTGCTGGGATCTCAGTTCTTCCTCTTCCAGATATCTTGCAGCTATCGATCCAACTGAAGCTGTAGGCATGGGGCACTAAAGAGAAACATAGATATTAACAGGGCTGATGAGCAAAGAAAACTCCAGCAAGAAGCTTCAAAATGCATTCTGCCATTAGAGCATCAGGGACAAAACAGTAGATTTAACTGAAACTACAGAGACCATAAGCATTTTGTTTCAACACACACGAGCAATGCATCAGCAGCACGATACTCCTTTCAGGTTCATGATCTACTACATTCACAAAGGTTAGCTGAAACCACTAACATTTTCAAAGGGCAAGATTAATGACATGATTAAGACTTCTCGAAGGAAAACCCAGCCAGCACCAGACAAGATTTTCAAAAGCACCTATATTGGAAGATATCAAGTAAAACCATCATTAGAAGTTGTGCTTGAGAGTCCCACTCAGGATTAGGCCAGGCAGCTGCTTTGCAGAATGGCAGTCAACAATGAGAAGATAGTAAGATTCCTTGGTTGTCTCCAAAAAACATTACAGAAATTTATAAAATTTATATAAAATAGTAGATATTTGGTATTCTTTCATTCCAAGATTCACAGTACAGCAATGATCAGCAAAAGAGGCAAGGAAACATGCTTTCAAAGAGCTGCTGTGCCATTTCCATCCTTCTTGGACAGACTAGGCACTCAGGTCTCATGCTTATATCATAGGTAAATGTCCCTCTCAATAGTCTCCTACGGACAAAAAAAACCTCCCTTGCCTTTGCCAAAACTACAGAGGGTAAAATAAAATCATTACATCCCCTGTGTAAGTCTTCCATTCCAGTGGAAGAAGTGAAAGCACTACCAAACTGGACTAGCACCGGGGATCTTTCTTGAAATACTTCCTCTTCCTGAAATAACAGGTTTATGCTACACTCGCATGTGTGAAGTACAAACTGAACTCCCATCACAGCCCACTGAATGCCACTTCAATTCAGCTAGTAATGGTCGATAAATTACCCTAGAATCTTTCCCTTGCATACAAAAGCTATTCTTGCTACTCACATGGTTTCGAACACCCACAGGTTCTGAACTTACAAGAACAATATTGTAATTAAACTTAATTTAAGAGTAGATGAAGAGAAGCTTCCTGCACAGGGGCTGGCAGGTGAATTAAAGTCACTAAGGAGCTGCTTTCCATTACAGGAAACTTGCCTCAGCATCGTGCCGAGAGAATGGAACTGGTTGCTTCCAAATTCTGGAGTTTCATGGCTTTCCGGATTTCTACCAACCCACAGGAACATACGAAAGTGGAAAAAAGGCTGCAGAAAACAAGCAATTCTCCCCCATCCCCTTACTGCCCACTGATGAGGCCTCTCCTCTCTTAATGCTAAGGGTACCAAATTTAAAGAACGCAGGAGCCTGACTATGAGCAGGGAGTCTCAGTCAACACCAGCAGAAATATCAACCTGCATTTCCTCAGAAACCTTATTTCTGCCACTCAGACCATACAGAAGACAAAGCAACACATTCTCTTCCACTAAATATCAAGTCCTAGAGCTTCTCAAGCCCTGAAGCAGAACCGTTAGCACTTCGGTTCCAGCCCCACCGTCTGAAGAGCTTCCATTTAGAACACATAGGGGCTCCTAAAATTTGTTTTCTGGACATGCCCACAAGTGACTTTGGCCTTGAAAGGATCAACACCTACTTTTGGTAGTAAACCTCATCAAGATCTACAAACCTGACAAGCCTCCGCTTCTCTGCCTCTCAGCCTTGGAGGCTTCTCTGGGCTCCCCACAAAATGAAAAATAGCTCTTGTCATTGCTTACAACACAACCAGAGGAGAAAAATTTCAAAGACTGATAGTATGTAGATGTGTAGAGCAGGGACTAGTACCCAGGATTCTCCCATCCCTGAATGACCGCAGCCCACCAGTCTGACTTGGTACGTAACACATGCCAGCATACATTTAGTCTCAGCTTCCCTCTTCCATTCCCCCTCGCCCTTTCCTGCTCAAGTCGGCCTGCAGCCTGGAAACTCCAATGGCTACTGGGTAACATGGGTTTAAACCTCTCAGGCAAGAAGTGATTGAATCCAAGTTTCCTGCGTCTTGGACAAGTGCTTCAACAGTTAAGTAAGAGGACCAAGAAGGCACCAAGACTGCTCCCTATGAAAAAAGTATGATCAGTGACTGGGAACAAGGTTTTCAACTATTTTCTAGAAAAGACTCTGGATTGCAATTCTTCAGTCAATAACCTCCGCTTCTGCTGAGTGAACCACTGATTTCAGGCTTTCCCATCACCTAGCACAAGCGGCTCTCTAGGTTCGGTGTGCTGATCACTGCAGTTCCATTCAGAGGAGTCAAACTCACCCCATGCATTAAACAGTGAATATAGACACGCAGCGCCAGGCTCAAGATTCCCCCTGAAACTGTATGTTAAAATGCTAAGCACTCTACATCCATTTTGGTATCTGGGCCTCTACTACAGACCCAACCCAAAAGCCCAAGCAGCATTTTGAAGTGACCGAAGCAGGTCACTGTAGACACAGATGTACAGCTCCAGTACAGAGAGAACTATGACAGACTGAACCATCTAATACTGAACCTCTGGAATGAGCTTAGCAGTTACACCAAACAGAAAGACTTTACCCTCAGAGTTTTGAAGAATAATCACATGGTTCCCATCATTCAAGGATTAACCACCCAAGAGTGGTTTTTCTTCCTAGTTTGGGTTTGATCTATAAGCACACATGCCATAGGACCAGACTGTAGATTCAAAAACCTGGTTCTTTTTGCCAGATGAGAACTCAGCTTTATCATCAGCCATTAAAGAGCAACCATCTGCTTCTATACAACTGCTTACCAAAGGCATAGATTCTCTCTGAAGATTTGAGACAGACTGCCTAGATGTTTCATCAGTGAAACCTGTGTTTCCGTCCAGCACAAGGAGCAAAGAATCTGCTTCCAGCAGGGCACCAGAACCAAGAGATTCCACACAGTTCTTCCGGCTGATCTGGGCTGGTGATTCACCAGTCTCGGAGGTCACAGCACCCATTTCAGCAGGCAAAGCCTGGATTTTCCATCTCTGGGGCTCCCCTTGATGATGCTGGATAGTCCTGTCAGGCTTGTGATGCGTTTTCTCTGTTTGTTCCTCATGCACTTCCCGAGCTCTCCTGGAAGGTAGGTTTGAAAGCACAACTGTTTGACAGTTTGACACTTAGCAGCTGAACTCCAGTAAGAACTTGCACAGAGAAAACAATTAACATACAGTTTACTGATAATCCTGGCAATCCAAACCAGCTATCTCTTGTATTCACAGGACTCCAGGATGTATATCCAGTCCCCAGGGAACTCTCATTCACTATCCTACTACTGTGGATATCAAAAATTACAATCTGTTGCACACCCTATTACTGCAAGGCAAAAGAGCACAGCCACCTGGGCCAAATCCAATCCCTTCACCAAAACCAGTGCATACTGCTTCTCTATCTAGAACAGCAGCAGTCAAAGGCCAGCTGGCTTCGCAGAACACAAAACAACCGAGACTAAACGCTAGTGCACTGCATAAGCCCCAAGAGGAGCTTCCAAAACAGCCCTTTGTGCTCTCCCATACACACTGTGTGCTGGGGATAGATGCTCTACACAAAGCACATGGCATTAGAAACCCACATGTCCACCTGCCTTCTGTCCTCTTTCACATGGAGGCAGCATTCTTGGGTCACACAACACTCACCTGTACTGTACAGCCCTGGTCTCAGGCTCTTCACTTTGTATCTGCTGAGCAATGATCTCAGGTTCATCCTGGCAGGCCTGAGTAGAGAGCTGCAGTTTTGCTCTAGCCTCTGCTAGATCCTTCTGCAATTGCTGGTTCTCAGATTTTAATTTATTTAGTTCAACAGCATAGCCTTCTCTGAGAGCTCTTAGGCTGACATCTTTTCCCTGAGAGAGAGCAAAGGGCTAAAGTCAAAACTTCTGTTTTGCAAGACACCATAGGGAAATCCAGAGCAGAGGTTGGTAAGTGATCCCTTAAAGCATATCCTATATCAACTGGCAAAGTTTTCAAGGCTTTTCTAAGAGCAAATCAATTATATATGTCTTTTTGTGTCTACATCCAGATAGGCTGTACTAATTGGCCTAGAAAGTCTCCCTCCTCATTAGATGTTTTTAAAAACAGTCAGAAAAATATAGACCAATAATAACTCAGATGTACCTGTCTCTGGCCATGCAATAATTAGATGGACTAGATGACCTCGAGTTCTCTTCCAGCCTTATATTCTAGGATTTTCTCATATCACTAGGGGGAAGCCTCACAGTCAAAGCTGGGAATACTCAGGTGGCACCCAAATAAAGTGTCCAAGCCTGAACAACTCTCCAGATACATGTGTTCGCTGGAGTGTACCAAAGTAGCAGGTTCCACCAGATAGCTCCCATGGGCGCAGAGAAGCACTTGCTCCAGTGACTTAGCTGTTGATGAGAAGCAACCACGCTGAGTGAGAAACTGACTTTCATCTGATCTAGCAACAAAGCTGCTTGCAAGAACACTTCCAGGTCCCCTCACTCAAAGCAGTAAAGGCCTGGAGTAGTAACTACCAAAGGCTGCTCACTCATCTCCCTGACTGGGATGACTCATAACCCTTGAGAAATATTCTGCCTTAGCAAACAACACTGTCACAGGAAAGAGAGACTCCTCTACATTCAGGATAAAGAACTGCTCCTTGACACTGTTTTTTTGAGACAAACTTTCCCTAAAATCACCCACATGAACAATACGTGCCACTGCCCAATTACTGTTTCTATGTCTCAACCTGTCCCCCTTCCTGAACTTATAGGTTATAGCATGTAAAAGTCTAGTAGTATTTAAATTATGAAACTAAGTGGGCTGATGAAGAGAATGGTTTCAGAAGCACTTACATAAGTAACGCTATTGGCAGACCTGAGAGGAGCATTAATGTTTTGTTAATACCACAGAGGCAGAGGAAACAGAGATGGCAGACTATACAGGGAGACAAATGGTCGGTTACCACTTCTAGCAACACAGCTCGTGTCAAAGCATGTTTTTTTCCAGTCTGTTGTCCCACACTAAGTATCCTTTACAAGGGGCAGTGTGACCATGCGCAAACAATCGTGCTTCTCTGCTGCAGCAAACTCATTCGTGCTGTTGCCTAGCTTCAGAGCCTAAGAAGCTCTCAGAAGACAAAGCACACAATCTCACCCATATGATACCCATGCAAAAAATAAACCTGTAACTTTGAATTGCCATTTCCAAACCTTTCCAGAATTTGATGAGTTATTTTAAACATTATGCAACTTAACAAGTCTGCCTCAAACAACTTCCACGGGTAGAAATGTGATTTTTTTTCTTTTTGGAAACTCAGAACAATTTGCTTCTCTTCTCCCCATCTCGCCACGTGGATACCATTTCCATTGTTTCTACTCCTGCGACTTTCCCACTTTTTTTTTTCCTCGCATTCTGTTATAATGAGATGCTTAATTCATTCTCATCACAGCTGTACTTAAGGACTTTTCAAATGTGCATTTGAAAAACCTAGCCAATATCTGTAGCAGAAGTTGTTCTCCTTCTCACATCCTACCCAAGGTAGGCTCATAGGGGCCTTGGGGCTGTGTGTGTTGGGTGGGGATTGTTTTTTTGTTTTTAAACAGTTTTCTTGGTTTGCACTTCAGTATCAAGCTTTTGGTAACTCAGGCAGGCAGAAGACCACCTGGCACTTCAAGCAGAGAGTAATGATCTTCAGGTCACTTCAACCTTAAATGAGCCCTCCAGAAAGTTTTGCTTTTTCTCCAGCTCACTGGCCACAAACTTCCACACAGCAGCTTCCCAAGAACTTGGCACATTTCACAACCACTCCAAACTAATATTAAGAACTGAGTGTTTCCCTTCCCACAGCTCTGACAGGATAAAAGCTCCAACAGTATATTCCCATTGGGTTTCCAGCTGCCTGAATCCAGCCCTTGGCAGTTACAGCTCTGGATTAGGTCAAAAGGACATCAGGAATTTAGAATCAGATTCTTAAGGTAAACTGGCATAAAATGGAAGAGTACCACAACACGCTGAAAATCGGGGGTCAGACCCCATGGAGAGGGAACAGCAAGATTAGAGTTCTGTTTCTGCATCTCTCCTGAATACTTCGTGACTAAGCAAGATGCTCAGTATTTCTGAGCCTTGTTTCCCTACAAATTGGCCCTTTTATCTGGCGTTTATGTTCACTGAACGCTACCAAGCATTGAGATGTCTGGACAAAGGGTATTACTGCTCCCAGGTAGGGGACCCGCGATGCTAGCCCCTTCCCATCTCTGCTCCCTAATGCATACCTCCACCATACCAAACTCCATTTTCTCCAGCATCTCTGAGAGGTGACGGTTTTCCAGCCTCAGGGTTTCCAGCTGAACCAGAATTACCTGAAGAGACAGAGGCAAACAAAAGCTCAAAAAACAAAACAAAAAACCCCCGCAAACACAGAATGCACGCCCCACCCACCTCCTACAACCATTTTCCACCCTCAGTTCAAGCTTAACTACAATTTACAAGGAAGCTTTGGGCCGTTACTCCTGCAAGACTATAGGAAGACCATGCAAGTAACTGTGCAGAGTCATTTGTTTCAGTTTTCAAAGATGCCATCATTCTGGCCTACTTAACATGAGCTGTGTCAAAGAAATCTGCAAGACTGCCAAACAGTTACAGGTTTGAAAAGAAGAGGTGAGACAGACATAGCAAACCCCATAAATAGGAAGATTTCGCTAGGAGAGTCTCTGAAGTCTTTGTTCTAAGACTGAAGACAAAAGGAAGCTATTAACATAGCTAAAAAGCATGATGTATTGAAAACCCTTAGACTCCTTAAAGGGACAGTGTAAGAGTATTATGCATTTTTTTTACCCTGTGCTCCACTGCTTTCCTCTCTGCTCTTTCAATCTCTGTTCTCAGCCGGTGTTCTAGGTCTGACGTGGAGCCACTTTTTGATGCAAGTGTAATGTCCCGCTGGTGCAGCTCCTGCATTAACTTGGAGATTTCCTTTTTCATCCCTTCTAGCTCACTATTGTGAGTTTGTTCAGCTCGAAAGAGCTGTTCTTTCAGCTGAAGGAAGATACGCACATAACACCCGTGAGATTTTGAAAAACATTTCAGCAAGTAAGCAAATGCGTTGGACATGGTCACATGAAATCTAAGTACTGGAAAACAAAAAGCTCTATGTAACAACCCTCATGTGCATGCTTGTCCTTCCTGATTGATAACCACCTCATCTCAGTCCTTTTCCACACCATAAACTGCCAACGGGGACAAGATGCAAGTTACATGCTGTGGAGAACTCGAGGAGACACATAACGGATCAAATCACAGCCCCTTTAGTTCACCATTCTGTCTCAGTTGCCAATAGCAGATAACCAAGGCAAGATGTAAACACTGGGCAAGCACAGCAGTACTTCCATTATATACCCTTGCAGTTTGCCCCTCTGCCTTCCCAAGCCAGAGGTGGCATCTTTAAATAGCCCCGATTAGACTTCTCTTCCATGAATTTGTCCAACCGTTTGAACCAGTATTAACTTGTAGCATCCAAAGCTACCCACGGCAAATTTCACAGGTTAGCTATCCACAGGGTAAAAATACACCTCTTTGTTTTCCTAACTTCATCTGATGACAACTAGTCTCTGTATCACAAGAGAGAATAATCATTCCTTATTTACCTTCATGACATGCATGATTTTACTTTTCGTATATTCAGTCTCAATTATCTCTTCTCCAGCTTGGTAAAGTCCTACTCTATCCAGCTGTTCCTTGTATAAAAGCCACTCCATCCTTCTGGTCATCTTTTTCCCTACCCTATCTTGCCGTACATCCTTTTTGAGAGGGAGGAACAGACTGGCACACAGTATTTTGGCAGGCACACCACATGTTTATTCATGAAGAACAACATGCAGAAAATATAATTCCTTTGCTAATATTCCATTCTGTTAGCCAGAAGCACCAACCATCCCAGGATTTTTCTGAGAATTACAAGCATTCTGAGAAATTGAACCAAGGGCTCTCTGCCTCATCTTGTAAATACTATATATGTATTTTTATATATATACATACATATACACATATATATGATTTATCACCATGTCACCTCAGTGCTTCCCAAGTACATAAAATAGAAACAACCATAAAAAAATCTCTTTCTTCTTCATTAGCCTGTAGAAGATTTATTTATTGTGTGGTTGTTTAAACAGGTAAGCAAGCACACACCTGGCAGAATCTGCTTCTCTGTACATTAACAATATGGGATTGAAAGTTTCAAAGCGAGATTTTTCACTCTTAATGCAAGCAGGTGTCTAGCCTAATCGGACTCCAGTGAGAACTCTCACATTGCCTGATCTAGACCCTTACTAAAGCCAAGCTTTTTGGAGTGCTTGCCTCCCTTAGCTGCACACAGCAGTAGGGTGAGGCTCTCACAGCAGATGAGCTACTCCATCTCTTTCACACCCTGGATATATACATCTAGATGTCCAGCCCAAAACAAACTCACTCACATGATGGACTAGAATATGTTTGAACCCGTACCTCGAGTGTGATAGGACATATTACAGCAGAACCCATCTCCTTTTCTGTTTTTCACACTGTTTGAACCCTGCATCAGAATTAAGGCCAGGATTCCAGGCCTGAATATCTTTGCTCATTCAGTCCCTCCAGCAGTAATTCAAGAATCTCCACATTGCAGAGGAGAACTGTGCAATGTAGGGATAGGCCTGGAAGAGGCTCATGAAGTAAGCTTCACACCAAGGTGAAGAAACCTGCAAAACCACCCTCTCAGGTCTGCTCCTCACCCTGCAGCATACCACTACTTCCACAACACTCCTGGCCTTTGATCCCATTCGGAGCTTTGCTAACAGAGCGCACTGGCACCGCCGTCTCTGCTGAAGCATGTGACACACATGCGAATGGCCGACTCCATGGGTGCCTTTCTCACTCTCCAGGAACAAAGAGACATTACCTTTTTAATCTCTGCCTTTGAGTCACTATGGTGTTCTTCCACTGACTGCAGCTCTTTGATATTCTCAGCCAGCTCTTCGCTCAGCTGTACACACCTTGCATTTGAAGACACCAGGCTGGATGCCAAACATAAAACTAGAGATTAGAATTCTCCAAGGAGGAGAACATGGCCAGAAGAAACTTTGATCTTCCAAGCAGTCTCCAGTGTCCATCCTAACAAAAACTGGACTCTAACCTAGAAGTCCCTTACCAGTTGTTTGGGTCTGTGTACTAAAATCATTTCAAAAAAAGATGATGAATCTGATCTAGTAGATATGGTGGTTTCTTGTTTCTTTACCATAATAAAATTACCAACTTCCTTGGCAAATATGACTCTGAACCACAAACTCAGAGAGGAAAACTTGTTTATAATTCTTATTTCAAGAGGAAGGTCTAGATCTAGTTCTTACTAGCTGACTAACAAAGACTCCTTAATCTATTAAGAATGAAGGTGCTAAGCCTGAGCAAGCTAAAATAAAACACCCACCGTATGCAATGAAAAGCAGCCAACCAATTAGCAAAACAGTCTCACTATTAAACTTCAAAATGAATAGCATTTGATTTCTTTAGCCCTTTGATATTTTAAATAAGCTTACAGAAATCAGTGGGTCTGATTAACTTGATGAATACAATGTATTATGTATTATATTATTATGCAAGTTTCACTGTGCATCCTGGGGAAGTAAACAGTCAGCTTACCTGTTCTCAAGATGAGTCACCTCTGACTGTAAGTGCTGTTCCTTCTTCTGGGCAACATCCAACTGCAGGAGTAGATGCTCCAGCCCTGGAGAAGAGAGCTGTTTCTCCTGCAAGCGTTCTTCCAAGGCCCTATGCAGAGACAGGGGCTTCACTCTCGACACAAAAACATCTTGCCTGAGTTCACTAATACAGGGAACCTAACTGTTTTCTCATAATTCTCTGGAAATACATGAAAACCAACACTAGGTGACACCTGTGCACATTCTGAAGACACAAACATGTCAGCTCAATGACAGCTCCCTGTTTGAATTCAGGCTGATTAAGGACTACAGTCTATTTTGACGCTGGCATCTCTGAACCAGACAGTTTCACTGCCGTTCTCAGACACCCGGTAACTATTTGCAAGAAATGGCGTGGCTATCAGGTAAGGTAGGCCTACACCTTTCGACACAGTCATCGGAACTCTCTAGCATTTGCATGTTGCCAGTGCAGAACAGGAAGGCTGAGATGATTTTGCCACCTGTATAATTACCTTACCAACACCCTAACCTGACATTAAATTGGTGAGAATTTTCACTGACATCAGTACGTACAGAATCAAGTCCTGAAAGGCCTCTGGCACTTAACTGAAAATGCCGGAGCAGCGGGAGAACCCACCCAAAATGCCTGTGCTGCCTCCAGAAACCTAGTAGAGTAGAAAGCTGACTCCATCCGTATTCTTTACTGAGAATCAGTTGATTTCAAAAGCAATGCAACTTGACAAGTGCTGCAAGGAAGCAAAGCACTTGTACACTTTACAGTTTCTCACTATTCGCTATATCAACCAATATAGATCCAGCTCTATGAAAACAATGCTGCTGTCCTCAGAGAACCTGGAGTGTAAATGTGGATACAACAGGATAAGTACCAATAAGGCACAGATGCTACCTGATGAGGAATTCTTTTGTGTGAAGAGTTTCAGTCAGCCTGACCAGCTCCTTCTGTAACTGTTCCTGATGCAGCTTAGAGCTATCAATGAAATCATCTTGAGACTGCAAGGTGGCTCTAAGCTCCATCTTCTCATCCTGTAATACCTGCGCAGGAAGGAGAAGGAATGACAGCTGCAAGATGGACCAAATTGGTTTGTTATATTGAGATGAGAGGTTGATCATATTTTTAAGAAGCCTTTGGAATCACTGCAGAGCACCACATAGGTACAAAGTCAGCTTTGAGGCCAATCTCTACAAAGGCTCTAGAAAGAGACAGGAGCTCTGGGATGACAACCCTTCCTGCTACTTCTCACAGGCACTGCTTTATGTTCAGTTCCCTAACAATTCCTCCACTGACCTCTAACATTTTCTTGGATTGCCTTAATTCTTCTTGAACTCTTTGCTGATCTTCCAGAATCATCCGATTGTTTTCGGTTAGATCGTCCACTCTCATGTTAAGTCTCTCCACCTCCAACTCATTGGCACAGATAGCATCATTGGCCCTCTCCAGCTTGCTGGTTAAGTGCTGGATTTCCGATCGGCTAGCCAGCTCCACCGACTCCAGCATCTGCTTCCGACTGGCAAGCTGAGTCTGCTAACAGCAATTGGTTTGTATTAAAGCTAAACTACAGAAAGCACAGCACATCAAAACTGCATGGATTTTACACCAATTTCTTTGTCCTGAAAATCACACTCTCAAAATAAGCAAAACTACCTTTCAGGGAACTAGGGGAAGCACTGTTCCAGGGTTACAAGATGAGTAAAACTTCTAAAAATGGATAGAATTAAAATAAATAAATTTGAGGGGTCCCTCCAGCTCCAGAAAGGGTTCAAACAGGATCTGGGAAAAGAGGATCTCACATAGCTCAGGTTGCCCAAGTATGAACAAAGAACAAAGCTGCCTGGAGTTTTTTTGCCCATTAACCCACGACTAGACCTAGAGAGATGACAGCACGTAAGAAGGTTTGCAAGTACCATGTACAAGCTAGAGATAACCCAACCACTAATTCCACACCAGGACAGAAAGCAGTTCTTAGTGCACGAAGAGGTGGCGGGGGGAGGGAGGGCAGGCATCAAACAAATTAGAAACTGAACCGAGCGTAACAGTCAATTATGCTTTGCCTTATGCAGTAAATACCTGGTTTTAACAGCTTGCTAGAATGCTGGCTTTGAATGCTTTATCGTTTTAACAGAAAACAAAAAAAGAGTAATAGTTATAAGGAACGTGTGACTAGCAAACAACACATGCTCTATTATTTAGAGGCACAATACTTTATTTCATAGCATTTCTTTCCACACTGCTAAATGATGGAATTTAACAAGCCAGCTCTCATATAATTTTCTAAGAAAATTTACTTTGTATCTACCCTTTTTGTGTAGTACCTTATAATTTTTAAAGGCTCAAACAAAATATTTGAGTACTCCTTTGCTATCAATTTCTAAGAGTAGCAATTCCTGTCAGCTTTAGAATCAGCACTTGCTTATTTATTGCCTGGCATATAATGCCCCATAACAGAGAAAACTACAGGAACTGCGTGTTTGGAAGACTATGGTATAATTTTGATTACAGCCTTTTCATTATCTGAATAGTCAAGACAGAAAATGTAATCAAGAAGGGCAAGAATTTGAAGTATAGCTTTTTTCAGCCCAAGAAACCAGAGTGCCAGACTACCTGAATATTTATTTCTGCATTAAGAAAACATTTAAGCTATCTTTTACTTGCAGCCACAGAGCATGCAGTGCAGCACAGAAAACCAGATTTCACCTGTTGACTTTAAAGGTTGCAGGTGTTACATGGAGGTGCTCGTTACTGGATGAGAGTGCCAAGCTTCCATAAACTGCACTGAAAGACATGAGGGGAACCCAGCTGAAACAAGGGGGACAGGAAGGCACTTCAGGTTCACACATCTCAACCTGACCACATGCCAAAAAAATAACCAAGCATATAAAATGCATAGAAACATGCAAGAGACAAATTTAGTTCTTTCATGCTTGGCTTTTCAAAGAAACTGAGGATTCAGTCTGTTCGCTGTAACTATGCACCTAACTCGCCTACACTGCTTAGGAAAAATCTCCCCAAATTTCTGTTCTTCTGCTCCACAGCAAGAAGAGAGTCCCCCTGTGATCCAGCACACCAGCCAGCCAGCACTCCAAGGACACATCTGTTCTCAGACAATTGAGCTATCAATGATACAAAGACAGCAGAGCAGCAAGACCTTCTGTTCAAAGACTCTCTCTGCATTTGTAGATTTACTAGTGTCAGCCTCTCACAAAGCCCCTGTCAAAGCCAGCTTCAATCCTGTCATCACAAACTTCCTCCTTGCAGGAGCTTCCACTCAAGAACAACTCAGGAGCCCATTAAGTGTAAAGCCCCCAGCAAGAGCTTCTGATCAGCGTCTGCTGTGATTGTGTCAGTGTGACTTCACAGCTGTGCTCGAGGTCAATTCATCTCCCTCTGCCGCAGCACCACCAACTCCCCAAACGATTAGCTTTTCAGGAACAGTAGCTCCGTTACTCTTCGCCTTTAAGAGGGGAATAAAGGGCGGGGGGGCTGAAAATTGCTGTTACTTTGGTATTTTGTGGAGACATCTGTTGTAGGGGGAAAACTATTTTCAAACACCATCCTCTGAGCTGGGCCTAGAAGCTATATTTAGCTACTGTCAGGTACGCAGCTTTGAACTAGATGGCATGATGTAACAGTTATTTTAAGGTGTCATATGCTGTGGTCTCTGACTCTTACAGAAAGCTTCATCCTACTGTCTTCTGTACTAACACGAGAAGTTAAAAGGGGGCAGCGGGGCGGGAGGGAAGAGCCAGGGGACATTTATCTAACCTCTGTTAGCAGACTCCAGATCTTTTTTCCATACAGCATTTACACAAGTAAAGCTTATTCCAGCAGGACATTAAAAGTCATTTCAATGGCAACCTAAACTGGATTCAAGCCTGAGAGATTTCATTAGTCTCTCCCCCGTTTCCTCCCTCCCTCCCCTCCCACCTGCTGCCACAAACAAAACAAAAACTTTCAGCACATATTAATTGTACCTGAATGAGCTCAGACTGCTCAGCCAAAGCCTTCCTCTGCGCTTCCAGTGATGCCACCTGCTGCTGGTAAAGCAAGCGCTGCTTCTCCCAGTCAAGTGATTTTTGACGAAACTCCTGCAATGACAGCAGGGGTGGCTGGGAGCGGTACGGCCATTCAGTTGACAAGATGGCCCCCTTCCAGTTCATATGCATGTTTGCTTTCTCCCTCCACTATATCCTCACGCATCTTTCCCCACAGCGGGGAAACCATTAGCCAGTCATTTGATGTACCAACTCAGCAGTACAAAACCCCTCACATACTGTGCTTGCTGTATTTTTCCCCCTCCTGAGTTAAAACCTCAGTGTCAATTATTGCTGTTTACAAGTGTTAAGTGCTAACAGATTCATGGCTAGCTTCACGAATTTGCTGTCAGAGGTTTAACAATTCAGCCTGGCTTTAGCTTCTAAAACAGGCTGCTATTGAAATCACTAAGATGGCAAGCATGAAATACAGAATTTTAATGCTCATCTTTGATCCAGAAATTGGACACTACATCAGTCGGATGTGTTTGTTAGCTCCGACTAAAGGGTACAGCTGAAGAAAATTGGGTGCAGTTGAGCTCAGCATGGCAGGAAGATTAAAAGATGAGACAGAGTTGAAAAGAAGTTTGATATGTAGTTCCCTCCCCCTCAAAGCAGTGAGATGACAACCTCTTCACATGGAATTCATTTTGTTCACATAATTAATTATTCTTCCAGTGCCTTCTTCCTTTTATTTAGTCTACGATCAAGAACAGCAGCATAAGTTCTCCTGTGTACTTACAGGCCCCAACGCAAAAAACAGCCTTTATTACACAAGCAGTTGAGAAGCGCTAGCCTGGAATAGACAAAGATTTTTTGTTTTTAAACCAGGATTCACTGTCTGCTTCCTGGCTGAGTATTTGGAGTCCTCACTGAAGCCCAGGCAGTCAGTACTGTGAACCCTGATCAGCATCTGCTTTCTAACTACGTACCTCCAGCTTCCTGGTCAGTCGGCTCATTTCAAACCGGTCCTCCTCTTCTCTCTTGGCACCTTGTTCTCTAGCTTCTTTCAGCTGTTTCTTCTGCAGCTTCTCATAGCTTCTCCTCAGCCTGGCCAACTGCAAGGAAGTCAGTGAATAAGACTACACTGTTTGAGTCCAGCCCTGCAAGAATTAAATAGCATTTTGAAGGAAGGCACACAAAATGGCTCTATGCAAACAGTTCCCTCAATTCAAGGCCATATGGTTTGCAAGTGAAGACTTCTATTTATATAAACATATTATATTCGATATGAACACAAAATATGTCGAGTTGTACGAAGGAGGAGCAAGATGCCACTCAGTCATGACATCAGCAGCTACAATTAAACCTCTGTCTTACCAGTATTAAGGCATGACTAAGAAATTGGTAAGATGGAGGCTTACGTGTAGCTGTTGATGTAGCTAAGCGTGGTACTGCACTCTCTACAGGTGGCTCCCAGCCATGGCAGCAGCAGGCAATACGTGAGGTGCATTTATTAATGCAGCAGGGCACACCGCACGGCAGGCACGGAGGGAGAGTCTACACAGAGACACAGTTTCTTTAAGACTAAAGAGTGCTTGCGAAGCTCAAGGAGCAACTGGAAGGCTTCCACTTAGCGAGAGAAGGAAGATTTGAGCATTGCCATTACACATAGTATCAACACTATTTCATCTGTCGTTTTCTGCTTAGATAAACCATGCATTTCACAGTGACTGGAGAATGCCAACAGAAAATATCACTTTTACGCCTACTGCTAGAATTCTGAATTCATAACGGAACCACAGATGAGGAAGAAGCCCTTGACATTTAGACGACCCTCTGTGCAGACAATCACTAGCAACTCACAGAGAATTTTCCATTTGAGGAGCTTCCCCCAACTCAAACATGAAACAAGTTCAGTTTCCAAACAGCCACATGAATTTGAGAAATCATTGTTCCCATTTTATTCATGAAGAAAGCTAAGCCCATGGATGAAGAGAATGACTGTGAAAGAAAAAACATCTGAATCAAGACCTCATGATTCACAGTCCCATGCATTGGTCACAAAAGCTGACTGCTGTTCTTAAAAGGTCCTCCAAAGCCCTGAGTTAGCAAAGTGCTTAGGCATGTTCAGTGGGAATGGACAGATGTACAGGCTTACAATTAATATATGAACATGCTTTAAACAAGTCAGGAAGACTGCAAGTACTGATTTATCCTTTTAACAAACTCAGCGAGTTGGACACCATACATGCAATGTAGTGGTAATGGTGCTAAACTGAAGCAAGAAGAACTTCCCCACAAACAGTACTAAGAACAGAATAGGAGACTGAGGAATATTGGAAGTTAACATCCTTTACAGTAATCCTTTGTGGATAAAATACCAATGCATTGCAATTTTGGCCTCAATACACACTTTTTAATTAAAATAAATAATAAGTCTAATATTAAATAATTCTACTATAGAAATTTAGGCAGATCTGCCAATACATCTCAACTTTGCTTTACCCATTATTCCAGTGGGAACACCTAATGAATGAAGACAGTTAATCACACTGAGTAGTAAGGTGTTTTAAACGAGGACAGATGCTTTCTGTCGTCAAAGCTGAAACTACAAAATTAGTTTAACTTATGTCTTACAGTGAGCAGGAACTAAGCCAAACCTTCCAGAGAAAGCAGGTCAATGCTCTACTAGCTATTCATGCTATTTAACTCCCTGTTACTGACAAGCAAGTGAAGACGGGCAAAGAGTTAAGGCGCAGGCACTGAACACTGTTATACCACCTGCAGGACACTCGCGCACGTACCACCTTGCAGTAAATAAGAAACTCTTTCTGAGACAAAAGCTCTGAAATTATTTTTAAAAAGTATGTTTAGTTTCTATTGAGTGCATTAAGACTAACACGCCTTCGGAAAACAAAATCCTCACCAAAAAAGAGAGTAAGTGGAGGCAAAAAGCAGATGAGATTGCATACCAACCTCACCTCATGTTTTCTTTACATGATCAAGGCCAGCTACACCATCACTCTTTTTTAATTCCATGAAATGCTGAGGGAACAAACTGCCGCTTCCTGTACCCATGGCAACTTCAGCATAAGCACTACGGTGAATAGGGTGGGAGAATATAGGAAATTTTTGCAGTAAATTTGTGCAGATGAAAATTACAACAATACATTTACTACATCTTTCCACTCCAGCAGCTGTCTGTTCATCACCAAAGTCCTCCAATGCAGGACAAACAGGGCTACTGAAGCATAAAAACATTACTTTGTCTACCCTCAATGCTCTCTTTTGTAAGAACGTAAAGATTAAAAGAATGGAAAGGTTGAAAACCATGACAGTGACACAAAGTACTTCACCTGTCAGATCACTTATCAACTGGGAACTAAAAAACAACCTTTTTTTCTGAAACTCACCTCTTCTTGAAATTTCTTCAGCTGCTGTTCATATTCTCTAACCATGTCCTGTTTGACTCTTTCCGTGTCTTCTAACTGCTGACGCAACATGCCAACCTAAATAAAGCATTAAAAGGCAAAGGAATAAAACAGCAGAAGCAAACTTAAACTACGCTGTCAGCAGGCACTGGAATAAGTTTTCATTCCAGAGACACACAGGTACATTACAACAACAGTGGTAAGTGACTGTTAAAAGACCCCGATTTTGTTTAAAAAGTGCATGTTGCAACGGGGTCACTCATCATGAATCAGGTTAAGCATACACTTAAGCCTTTGTCAGGTCGTGGTCAGAACTGTTTCCGTTCTGGACTCTTGCTGTGAGCCATTCAGCTTCTGGCTTTCATTTTGGTCCTGTATCAAAAGGCTATTTTTACGTGACATACATTTCAAAACTTTTCAAAATTATTATTAAATTTCAAAATTATTGAATTATTAAATTACTAAATTTCAAAATTTCAAAATGTGGCATGATTTCAAATGATCTACCAACAGAAAAGAGAGCCATGTCATTATCTTACTATTCTCAGAGGAAGCAGAGAGTTCTAAATAATGCATGGAGATGAGAGGGATAAAGTGGGGCTTTGAAACTCATGGAGAAGACTTCACTTATATTGATTCAAATGCTCCTTTGACTCATTTTCATCTTCTTTCCATCCTTCTCCTATCCACAGGAGAGCCACCTTTCTAACTGCAGGTCCAAAAGTTAGCAATCCAATAAATATATAACACACGATAGACTTAAAAGAAATAATCATAAAAAAAAATCCTATGAATAAACCAAAAGCATGAATATGCTCCAGTAGCGATTTTAACCATGCTTTTACAGTTTAATTTTTTGACATAAATGTTTGTTTCTGATGGTGAGAAAACACAACTGATAAGAACAATGATAACCTACATAATAAAAATCACAGCCTTTCTGAACAAAAATTCTGTGGCCTGACTCCAGATATAATAGCCTTTTTTTTTTTTAGGGCTACAAATTCTGCGCTACAGGGCACATAAAACAATCCTTTAAGGACCTCCCCGTTTACACCAGTACATTTTTTTTTCTACCTAAGATTACAGGTAACCGGGCTGTTGACTACTCCAGATTCAGTGTCTCTGGGTTCTCTGTAGAAACTCTGACAATTCACATTGTGAACTTCAATCAAGCCTTAGGGAGTTGATCCCTTGACTCTGAATTACAAATTGGGTACCTTGGTCCAACAGGCTGCTTTGCTTTTGTAAATTCTAGTGCTCACCTCCAATTATGAGAGAGGTTCCTGTTGCCCTTAACGCAGCTATTCGCAAAATTTAACCTCGTGTTTTGGCTTGGTATTTAAACAAAAATAGTCAGTTCTATGAAACGACAACTCAACACACTTCTATGCAAAGTCAGCACAAGGGACCACGCTGACCAGGAAACAGTGAGCGTGAGGCAGTACCTCCTTGTATTTTTCTTCCAAAGCAGCCCTGGCAGAGGAAAGTTCCTGCTCTCGAACATCCAAGCAAGCCTCCAAGGCCTGCGTCTGTCCTTCCCACTCAGATTTCTTGTGAGCCACCATGATGTCGATCTGCTTCATCAGCTCCTGCAGCTCAGCCTCACACGAAGTCAAGAACCCACTGCCGGAAGGAAAAGAACTTGCTGAAGTCCCAAAGCAGGCACCACCCAACGCAGGTCCAGCATTCCTGTACCACCAAAGTCAGCAGAACAAACTGACTCACACTAAGGGACCGACCGTGCATACGTAGTACTTTGCACTCTAAGCAAATCAGCTTGGGAAGAAATATATACAGTTTTTACGCATTCATCCAGTTCTCTAATGCAATACCTCGCAAGTGGTATGTTCGTATCACTGAGCAGAGACCTAACTTTGGCAATGGCCAACGAGGAACGCTTTTTAAATCCTAGCCAGAATAAATGAGCTACGCATTTTAAATATAGAGATTTTTTTCCTTTTAATCATAGAAGCATAACAAGCACCTCCATATACTTATCCCTTTGTCTTGGTACTACACATTATCTAAGTAAGAGAGAACAGGTTTTATCCATATTTTCTATTCTTCTTAATTGCTCTCCAGGCAGAGACATTTTATACCAAGTTTCAGTCACCAGAGAAATCTTATAGCCAAGCTATCAGCTCCTGAAAATAGAAGTTTATCACAAATGCAAACAAACTCCTAAGTGGAGGGGGTTGGATGACAACATGATAATGAAGAATAAAACATTCACAATCCACTGGGGACAGCATGCTCCCTAGTGACTGCGGAATTTCTAATTTGGTGCAGTAATTACTGAGGCCAATTCAGCTAACTCCTCTAAAACTTCACAAGCTGCTAAGCCAGGGAGAATATTAAGGCTTGCAAGATACAGCCCTAGAGGGCAGTGAACTCTATGATGATCTTTACCCCTTTAATTTGCCTGTCAAACAGGAAGCACTCAGAAGAAACGGAAATCAATAGGTTAAGGGATCGAAATGTCTCTGTTCTCCCAGAGCATATGCACACTTCACAACCTGACAGTTGTTTTAATAGGGAAAGAAGTTGTTCTTAAAGGAGCCCATATCATTTAAATTTCAAGTTCACCCTAGCCTGCAAGTTAACCAAAAATTAGCAGCTATTATGCAGAGCAAGAACATTTCCTTCTCAGCAACTGCTAATATAAAGCTCAGTCTAAGCTTGACTTCTGCAACCAGTTATTTGTGGAAGAAATATATGATATCAGTAAACTTGGGTCAAATTCTCAAAGACAACTATGAAAACAGCGTCAATGACTTTTGCTTCACGCTTGTTTAACAAATAAAACAATGTTTTTCTCTCCCTGTTATTGGCACTACAGTCTCTCTGGGATCCAAAAGTCCTGATACTTTCACCCAAGACAGAACATGAAGGATTCTTCAGAGATGAATGGTGCTCTACAGTGCCAGCATGCTCAAGAAATAATCAGATGTTGCCAATAAAAACAGGTAGCAAAGGCACATCTCATTAACCTAATAGGGCTCTTAAAAAGACACTTACTCACTTTTAATTACTACTGCTCCTGGTGTTAGAAGGTAAGAAGGGTTTCAAAAACAAAAGGAGGTAAAGTTTTTAGGGAAGATGAAATGTAGAATTAGTAACAAGACCACAGTATCAGACAGCAAGGATTAACTGGGAAGCCAGCTCACCCAGTGACTTTGCTTCTGTTTTAGCTGAAGGCCACTGTACAAAGCAGGCACAAGCTGACAAATAGCAAAGACCTTATTTGAGCAATGGAAGTTTAGCCTGACTAGTAATAGAGGATTTGGTTCTAAATAGAAAGGGAATTAGTCTGAATTAGTCTGAGGGACTGGTTGTATACTGTTGCATACATACCTCCCCTGCCCTTGTCTTTGCATTCCTTCCAGCAAAGCCTCCATCACCAAATCCTGGTGGCGTTAGCAGCTGGGAAAGTAAACAAAAACCAGAGGTCACCCAAGGCAATATATCAGCAAGTCTGCTCCATCCAACTGCAAAACATACAGCAGAAGTCTGCAGAAAAGAAGTTAATATACTGCTGGTGCACAATTACAGGGGAGAACAGTGGTCACCTTCATGAATTTACAAGCCAGACATCTGCCAAATAAAGGAATAGATCTTTCTACAAACAAACGCACACACTCAAACATTCACCTCCATCAATCTGGGATGATATAATAGTGTTATCTAATGAACAGAATAACTCAAACAGCAGTAAAGAGAATATACACTTTAGCAAACTGGTCAGCTCAACACACTGGGAATGGCAGATCTCCAGTCTTTTGGGCAGACTGAACTGCAGAGGAAGAGCCACATTCAGGAACTTCCAGGCCCAACAAGCCATCTCTGGGTACTTGTTGCTTCAGACAAAAACCTAAGCATCTTGCGAGCAAGCAGCAGTGAAAAAAAACTATCCATAAATTAGGTCTCTATTACAGACCAGCTTAAATAGAGCGTTAGGGCTGGCTCATTACTGCTTTCAGGACACACTGTTGCTTAATAGGGTTCTTTCAATAGAGCACTGACTTTTTAAAGATTCCTCTGGTGCCTGAAGCTATGAAAATAAGTTGCATGAGTTTACAGGAGCAGTACATGACCGTTAAGTCATGAACACATGTATCTATGCGCACACAGAAGTTTCACACACTTGTAAAGCAAGAAAGGTTTACCTTAAAGGCAAAAAAAGAGAATAAAAACTAAATAAAAGTTGCACTGGAACCAAACGCACGAAGCTGTAATTTTATTTCAGTGGGTTGTCCATGAAACAGTGGCCCTTTTGGTGAACTCAGACTGAGATCACAAAAATACACTTTGTTTTGCTATTTGGAGGTGTTCATACAATCTTCTGTTACTAAAGCATCCATGCAATCTCTCAAGTATTTAGAGACGGCTCTTCAAAGCATCTTTCCTTAAAAATTATTATGGTATTATTATGCAGTCACCCGAAAGAGCACTGCAGGTCACAGAAAGTGAGATTTTCAGAAACACACAGACTTGGCTTTGGTCTCTTCTAACTTAAGTCAGAGCTTCCATCCTGTTCCTAGCACATTTTAAAACTCCATCCAGAGATTTAAGCCTGTCCTTGGAGTTCAGACGCATTTTCTAGCACACATATTCAGAAAATAAATATTTCATGGAGACAAAAAAAAACTATACTGATACAGTGTTTTGCCTCTCTTTAGTTCTGTCCGTGCTCGACAGAATTAAATCGGTATGCAGAGCCTCCTGGTTGCGTTGCTGATGGCAGAGCTGCTGACGAGAGCAGAGCAGCAGCTCCCCAGAGGCCAAGCGAGTTCTCCAGGTGGCCACCGTGGACATTAACCAGCCGCAGCTCTTCTATTTTATTCTAATCACAACCACACAGAATTAGTTTTCAATGGGTAGCAGAGAGCTTTCATCGTTCATTAGGGAAAAGTTCTCCTACAATTCAAAAAGAAAACACGGAGAACAACCCAGGCCCTTCATCAGCAGCTCCTTTCACGAGACCCTGGAATAAGTTCAAGGCTAAAAGCTTCAGTGCCACGAGAAGCCAGGCAGCATCCACGCCTGCTTCTGTTCGGCTCCAAGAACAGCCCGCGACGCGCCAGCCCGGCATACCGAGCAGCTTATCCTGGCTCGGGGAGGAGACCCTCCGAACCAGACACCTCTACTCAAGATGTGCAAAACACAGGCAACTAACGAGTGAAGACAGTAAATACAGAGCACGACAGGAAGGTTAATCTCTGACATTAATTCCAGCTGAAGCACTGAGTGCTGACCTGTCACTTTTGGAAATGAAGAAGAAGGAAGTGCTTGCAATAAAGAGGGGGGAAAAAATCAGCATTATTGGCATCCCACCTCGAGAAGGAAGCATAGCAACAGAACGGCCAAGGGGAGAAAACTGAGAGTACGCAGAAGGCCTTGAAAACACAGCTTGTGAGAGAAGAACGGGATTCTTTAGCATTAAAAAAGAAAAACCCGACGGCTAGGACGCAATTTTCAGGTGCTTCAAAGCTGCTGGACGCGGGGACGAGACTTCGAGGGAAGCCGCCTGACCGCTGAGGACTCGCTTGTGCTGCGGCCTCCGCCCGCGGCTGCGTTAGAGGCGGGAGGACCGGGGGGACCCGGCCGACACCTCCCCGGGGCGGGACGCGAACGGCCGCAGCGCTGCCGGCTGCGCAGCCGCCTCAGCGTTCCGGAGCCGCTCCTGCCGCCGCGGCTCTCACCGGGCGCGAACCCAGCCCGAGGCGGACCCCGCGGACCCCGCTCCCCCCTCCGGAGCGGCGGCGGCGCCCGCCCGGCGACCCGCTGCCCCGCCCGCCCCCGTGGCGGTTGGCGGCGCGAGGGCTCCCGGCGGGCGGGGGCGGCGGCCGCGGCCGGCCCTACCTCTCTGCCTCCCGCCGGCCGCGGCGGGCTCGCGCCGCGCCCCTCCTCCCGCCCTTCGCCGCCGCCGCCGCCGCGCGCGCCGAGTGACGCGGCGGCGGCGGGCGAGCACTGCGCATGCGCGCCGCTTGCGCGGAGGCCGGCTGCCGGGGATGGGCGCGGTAGGGCGCGCGGGGGGCGGGCGGCGTGGCCGGGGGCGGCGGGGCGGCGCGGCGGGGGGCGGGCGCTGCCCTGCCCGAGCGGCTGGGCGACGGCACCGCGCGTCCCGGTTCCAGACCGACGCGGGCAGTGCCGCAGGGGCAGGCTGCCGCGGTGGCGTCTCAAGCAGGGCCGGGGGCTAAGGAAGCCCCCCCTCCCCCCCCCCCCCCCCGGAGCCCCCGCAGTTCCCGCAGTAGCTCATTCCCGTTTTACTAATCTGGATTTGGGGGGTTGGCAGCATTTCGTGCGCCACGAAATCCTGCGTTCGGGCCCTTCCCCAGGCTCGGCAGAGGAGCGCGGCTGAGTTACGGCAGCGGAGCTGGGCCCGAAAGCAAGCAGGCAGCACACCACAAGCCATGGTTTTGTGCTGAGCTAGAGGGCCTGGGGAACTGGAGCTCTCCAGCCCGCCCAAAGGATATTTCCAAAGGTCGGTAACTATACACACTGCATGAGAGCCACTATAACGAATAATATAGGCTAGTTTTATAGATTTCTTCACCTCTGATGCTTATCAGCCTGCAGTTCGACACTGTTATTTTCAGACAAAGTAGTTCTGCTGTGGCTATAAGCCCTTTCTGAGTGCTTTAGGAAAATCAAGGTTTTCCGTATAAGTCTAAGCTTAATAAAAATTGAAGAGCTAGAATAACTAGAGCAAGCATGCAGTCGAAGCTCCAGCCGCTTGGGAACGTAGATGTTGGAACTGTATCTGCTTTGTGCCACAGGTTTAGCTGAACTTGCCCACCACAAAGATGGACAGTGAAGTGCAAAGGGACGGCCGAATCTTGGACTTGATTGACGACGCGTGGAGGGAAGATAAATTGCCGTATGAGGATGTGGCCATCCCGTTGGTGGGTGAATTGCTACTTATCAATCTGAGCTAAGATTGGTGCGTTTCTCACAACCCCTTCCAAGAAATGGCAGATAGTATTGCTTGTGGTACTGCTAATTTGTACCAGAGGTTCCCGGGATGGATGTGACTCTTTTCTCTCCCATATGCTAGTCACTCCTGTGTGCCAGTGAGGGCACGGATGTTTCTCCCCTGGCCAGTTGCCATATCTCTTTGGAATTGCACTGCCTTTCCCATCACATAATTGTGGGTTTGGCATCAGGGTCTCCTCCACATTATCCATTTTTGAAGTTGTTGCCCAACCGGCTTGTGGAACTGACAGGATCAGCCTTAAGCTGACAGTTGAATAGTCTTGATTATACTTTATTTCCACCTTCTGAAATTCCATTGAAAGGAGCTGAAAATTTATCAAATATCTTCCTAATTGGACTGTTCAAGAATAGTAGTGAACATACCAGCATCTGCTTCATCCAGTATCTGGCAGCTATCCTTCCGTCCAGTAAACAGCTCATTGTACAGCTACTGAGCCAGAGAGCTGCAGCTGGGGGAAAAGCTGTCTCTGGTCCCCTCAGGTTTCCCAGTTAGAGCCTCAGATCTCCCTCACTGATCCCCTTCCTTAGCCACTTGGGAGCTACCAGTGAATTGAGAGGCACATGAGGATTTTCCCTCTCCTCATTCACTCATACATAGGCTTTTCCCTGGCTAGCACTGACACAGCAGTCACACTAAAATTATGGGGATTTCACATAGTCCTAAATTAACGCATGAAAGCTCTCCCCAGGCTGCTTTGTTCTCATAGGCTACTAGTTTCTTTTAGCGAAGAGACACTTCCAGACTAGGAGTAACTTCAGCTCACCAAGCGAATGTTGTTCAGGCGTTAGCCCTTAAGTCATGATATGCCAACATTCTTGGAGAAGATGCAGCTAAGGTTCTGCCAGGCCCCTTCTCAGAGCAGTGATGAGACCACACAGGAGTTGGTTTCTCACCAGGTCCTTTTCTCCCTGTGGTCTTGTAGACACAAAGCTGCCTGCATGCTTCAGTCTGTGTAGTTGTGTGAGAAGGTTACTAGGGAGATGAATCACTCTGACCATCCATTGCCCTCCCTGGCTTGTCAGATGCTCAGACCCCAGGTAGAAATGCAGCTGGGGCACCTGCTTGTGTGCTGTCTGACTGTTGCCTCCATCACTTTGGTCCCCTGGGCCCCTGCTGCGATCCAGTCAGTGCGGTACGCAGCACTCTCAGAGAGGGCAAGGAGTAGCAGCACACATTCAGTCTCTGCATATAAAGCACACAAGTTTTCCTGCCATGGTTTGGCCTTGATTTTGCAGAACTATGATTCTCAGACACAAGAACCCAAATTTCCTTGACTTGAAGGCTTTCCTTCCTTACAGCCATCCCTTGAGCTACTTACAGTCACATATAGATGGAACCCACATCGATTACCAACAGAAAGGCCTGGCTGTGGATATAAAGATTCCCAGGGATAGGATTGGCTCTCGTCACATAGAGAAACCAGCACAAATTCACAAGAGACTTGCTCAGCAACACTGTGAAAGAGCCAACGGAATGGTTGTAAACTCATATTTGAGCTGTCCTGAGTATCTGATCTCGTGCTCTCTGCAGAGATCCCATGAACGGAAAAGGGCTTGGATCGTATGCCATTTTCAAGATTGAGGAATTTTATTTAGCTCATGCTGGGATTTCCAGAAATCTAGAACTCAAAGTTCTTGCCCAGATGATACCTTGCAGAATAACACACCCTCTGTGCGACTGCACCAGTACAGCCACAGAGAGCGAAAAATACAAAGAAGGAAAATGAAATCTCCATTAAACCATACTTCCTCCTTACTGTCTCCTGAGCAGTTCTGTGTTGCGCCTGGTACGGGTTCCTGACTTCCCCTGTTGATACAGCACAGACGCACCTGACTTCAGCACACAGAGGGAGGATTTCTTTCCTGCAATAGGACAATAATATGTTACAGCACCAGTTGTCTTAATAACAGCTGCAGTAAATGCAATATCTGTATTCTTGGGACTGAACAGCAAAAGAAATACACTGCAAACAAACAATGGAATATTTGCACTGTGCTATTATTTACTTATTTTGTATTACTGTATGTTCTTGTTCTTCACTGCAAGTGCATAGTCCCCAGGGCCCTGCTAACCAATTTACTTTTCAGATTAAGCACCGTATGCATATGAAAAAAGTCATCTTCAGAACAGAGCTTAGTAATATTTTTAATTGGATCAATATGTATGATGTGTATTGTTCAGATGCACCCTCCAGGCTCGTGTGTGTATTTATGTATTTATCAGTGTGAAGTGTTAGTAACCTGTTGTTTTAGGAAGCTTACGATGTGTGAAATGCATTGTACCTTTTTTTTGTTCTCAGAATGAGCTTCCTGAACCAGAACAAGACAATGGTGGCACAACCGAGTCCGTGAAAGAGCAAGAAATGAAGTGGACAGATCTGGCTCTCCAGTATCTGCATGAAAATGTCCCCCCCACAGGAAACTAGCCAATCAGTGAGATTTCATGCAGTGAATGCATGAAGGCAATACAAAAATTGTTTTTCAGCTAACCATTGCTGTCATAAGTTTCTCTAAGGAGGAAACAAAGCTTCTGAAAAAGCCTTGTGTTCAAACAACTGTTCTACTCACAGTGACAGAACACAGTTTAAAGTGCATCTGTAATCAATGCGAAACAACTACGGCTATCTGAAACCTCCGAGCTGGTATCAGAATGTTTCTCTTTACTTATACAAAATTATTTCATATCTTCTGTTAATTTGTTTTTAAGTTGGTGCCAATTCTGATCTTAATTGTTTTCTACATATGATCAAAGAAGTAATTTTTACTGTTTGAAGTCATTCATTCATCACAAAGCTCATGTTGGGAACATTTGTGGCTGTGAAGGCCTTTGTCCCAAGAAGTATTCCTATGTATTTTGGGGCCACTGTGTATTTTGGGGCCAGTTTTAGAGTTCACTGTACAAAAACCAAATAACCATAAACCAGTTGTTACCATCTTTAACTAGTGCGTGACTGAGGGACATTGCACAGGGCAGGAGTGAAAGACTGATCAATAGGATGAAAGAGATGGAAGTTATATGTAAACACAGGTAAGCTCTGTTTGAACTGACCTCAGGATTTGACAGTGGTGGTGGTGGACAGCATTTACAGTGATGACATCCTCCACATGTTTGCCAATGCACATACTGTAAACACTCTAATTTATGCTAAAATGACGGTTATTAAAAGTCATTGTCCTAGTTCAGGGTAGTGACACTTGGATGAGCTGTCTCACATGGGGAACCATGAAACTGTCACCTCTCCCTGGAGACAGCAGCTTCAGGAGAGGACCAACTGTGTTATTAAAATGCCGGGAATGAGACAAGAAGTGGAAATACCAAGGAAGTTGTTGAGATTTGCAGCTTCTTACATCTGGATTGACTTTGGCCCCAAATACCTATTGTATTAATTTGCATGAATAATAGCCGCAAGAGGAACACAGGTAGTGTAGCCAGAGGTGCCTTTCACAGGGCTGCTGTTTCTAAGAGCTGCACATAGCAGAGTCTTAGAAGAATGTTACAGACCTATTTAGCTATAGGGAAGGCCAGAATCACAGAGCCCCTTGCCACCTCGGTGCAGCCTCGCAAGCCCTGCGATGCAGGTTTCTGCTCTAGGATGCCACGGTAGGTCTCTCACAAGATCTGTGCTTTGCTCAATGCATGGGATGAGCAGGACTTGAGGGACAACCTTGTGAGCGCAGCTTCATTATTAAGCTGCTACTGTCCAGGCGACCCGGGCTCTCTGGCAACACATGTTGCCCATGGGTTTCACGGCTATTTGTTAATAGCATCACAGTATGGAGATTTGGGGATTCTGATTTCTCTTTCCCTTTTTGGTCAGAGAGTCACAGCCCTTTCTACTCCTGGTTCTTGCCTTTTTATCTCCTGTTCCAGGTGCACCTTTTCCTCACCTTACCTCTGTTGTCTCTCACAGATCTAGTCCCAGTCCTGTGCCTGTCCACAGGGAGAATTACAGCTGCCTTATATACCACAGGCAGGGGTTTGCCTTGCGTCTTTCTGTCTAGAAAAGATGTGCAGCCTTTGCACAGGCCAAGAAACAGAAATCTGTTGGGAGTGAGGGGGAAAGAAGCAAGTGGGGCCTAGCTTCAGGCAATAAGATGTTACCTCTTTTTACGCTGAGAAGAAAGGCAAGGGCCTCTTGATTTCTTTGTCCCATTTTATCTCTGATTCTCAAATGTCTTTTGCAATAAGTAAAATCCTTCTGTTCATCTTGCGTGTTTCACTGTTGTCGGACCAATTCCTTCAAACCATTGGCAGAACTTGCTAAGGAGAAAATATTTTGACAGAGTCTAGGATTACTAGTAGAGAAGTTGAGAAAGGATCTGGAAGAAAAACAATCTATCAAATGGTTTCGCTTTGCCAGTGCATCAGAAAAAAAGTATTTTCCTTGAGCTTACAGCTTCAGACTCTACAGAAGTTTTTCTGTTGTCCTTTCTCAGTGTTTATCCTCTTGAATATACCAAAAAACAACTTTAGCCTGTGTGAGTAGCAAATGGAATCATAGCTCAGCACGTGTCCTGCAAGACTGTGATTGCTGAGCTGCATGAGGACAGAGAGTGCAAGGTGCTTTGTGGAAAAAGCAAGGCCGTTGCTGGGTGTGCCCCTCTGTGGTGTAGGCAATGTCAGCATCAGGCGAACAGCACACGCTTGCCTGAACAAGAAGGACCTGCAATCAGCCAGCAGGCAGAGATAGGGATTAACACAAGAATCAGCAAAATCAGGAAGCTTAATATGTACAGCATGGACCAAAGAAACAGAACTATGCAGGTGCAAACCATAATAGCTCAGCTCCTCAGTCGACCATCACCAGGGGAAATGGGAGCTCAATAATATGTTTCTGATCCTCCCCATATTCTTCTTCCCTGGCATAGGTTAGAAGAATTTGCAATGAAAACATTAGGCAAAGCCACCACAACCAGTTACAAAACATGTGGAGCAGCTTCTATCCAGCAGCTGCCTCTATTCTCTCTTTCCCCCCTTTACAAACTCCACACCATTATTATTTTACCAATTTTGTCATTACATCTTCCAGCTCCAATTCAGATGTCCTTTTCTGCCTTTGACAGTTGCCTCTGCATCCACCATCCTGTTTCTCCCATCCAGCAGGGAAAACAGCATTTCTTTCTTGGATTGGATTCATGAGGTTCCAGCAGGGATGCCAGATGTATGAATGTCATCCAAGATGGCAGTTGCTTGGCAGTCCAGCGGAGACACAGACTGAATTGACACTCTTACCTTCACTTTGTCATGACACAGCACTGTGCATCCGCCTTCTGCCTGAGATTACAGGAACTTGTATATCAGAAGGGATGTTGGGCCGCAGCGCTCAGGAGGCAGCCAGAGTGCAGGAGAGCCAAGGGGACATGAGAGTGTGGGGATCATCATGATTGCTACCCACTTAAGGCCCTGTGAAACCGAATGCTGGCCCTGCCCAGATGCGTATCAGACTTGCAGTAACACCTACGTTCTTTGCTGCCTTTGGCATCCTTAGCAAAAGACAGACATACAGTAATTTCCTTAATTTCAACACATCTAGTCAAACTGCTGCTTAGAGTATGTTACCAAACCATTTGTGTCTTTGATTAAGTCATTCCCCAGGGCAAACAATATTTAAAATAAGGGATCCTGTTAGAATAGAAGGTGCCTCACCTTTTTTAAGAAGCAGCTTTGGTTGTATAACTAAAGACTGGCCTCCATTTCTCGGCTGGTAACTTCCTCCTTTCACCACACCTACTGTTACTGGCAGAAAAAAAAAAAAAAAGCAAATTGTCAGAGACAGCTACCACATGCCAAAGAAACTGCGGGATCCCTAAAACCTTTTGCCTGTTGAAGTTCCATGTGGAAGTCCATATGCTGAGGCTGTGTGTCATGTTCATCTACCTTTCATCTGGGGTGAAAACAGGTAGGAAATCAACCATTTGTTTTGAATGTTTTTGTCAAATAAAACATGTTTTCTGTGCTTTGCAGAAACGTGAGCATATCTACCCTCTGCACTCATCATAAAGTTACTGTGCAGAGTTTTTCACTATTATTATTTATTTTGGCAAAGCAAACTATACTGGTTACATGAATGCAATCAGCTCTAAGAGTTCCAATCGTAAAACTAGAAGTCATTTTTATTATCTTTTCCTCACTTTGCAAGCATTTCTCTTACGTAAGTACTATACATTGACACTGAAAATGTGAAATATTGAAATATTCAAAGAATGATTTCTTTTCAGCAGTGTCTTCTATGACAGACATGAAGGACTTCATAGTGAATTCTGCAAAGGATAAATTGGCATTTATAAACACAAAACTTCATTTGATATCTTCATAGCCCCAACAAGAATAATTCTGTATAATAATAAACAAATGTACTGCCTTCTGTTAGCATACACATGGGAGCAAGTTGCTTGGTTAGTCATGTTACAGCTCCCTGCTTCATAGGGAAAATACACAGGATTAAAAAAAAAAAACAAAACAGTATTGTCAAAGATACTGACCAGCAATTCATCAGATTTCTTGGAGTAATTGTGGGGTTTCATTTCTGCTTAGTTTGATGGATATGCAGTAGGAACTGTGGAATTAGTAAACGGTAAAAGAAAATTGTGTGAAAAGGCACCAAGGAAACCCAGTCGGATAATGAAGACCATATAAGAGGTGGAAGGAAAAGTGATGAATTCTTTGATAATGCTGCTGAGTTTTGCTGTGTGGTGGTGAAGTGTGCTTAAAGCTGAAGACTTCATTACTGATGCATAAGACTAGTCTTTTGAAACAAACTGTAAACCCCAAGCGAGGTGATGGTGTTGTGAAAGTCAGTGAAGAAGCAACACATTTGTTTGAGGTCGGCAGAGGGTGCAGACTGGGTAAACAGGCCCTGCAGTGGGCAGTGGCCATACAGTCTTCCAAGGATCAGAGCTAGGGTAACTACAAATCTGACGCACTGAAGTAAAAATCTTTTGGAACTCATATTGCAAGTGGATATACTGATGGGATTAAAAAGTTCAGATGATACCTGGTCATGCCAGAAGGCCTCAAGATCACATCCCAAACCATCACTATGGTAGACCTTGCTTGTCCATAGGGTGGACATCCAGGAGAAAGGAAGAAAAAGTCTCCAAAGACTATCTCCAAGAATGGAATGAGAGAGACCAAGGGGAGGCAGGCCTTAAGTAGCACTGGCTGTACCAAGTACCACGGGGTCTGCCTGGAGCCATCCCCATGACTAGAACGCTCCCATCTTTGCATTGTGTCCAAAAAAACCAAGCTGTTCTGAAGATTTCCCTCCTGCTGCAGTAGGGCATCTGAGGCTGACCTCGAGTGCGAGATGAAGACGGCCAGCTCCCACACAGGAATTTCAGTTAACAGATCTGCATGCCGCCTGCTGCAGGAGGCTGAGGGATCAGAGCACCTTGCACAGGAAATTAGTGTTTGCCATCCTACTTTATATATAAGAAAACTGAGCAGAGGGGGGGGAAAAAATTGCCTGAGGCTGTCCAGCAAGCTAATGACCAAGGCAGGGCTGGAAGTAAGTTAAGGGGACACTGGGTTAATTGCTAGCATTTATTCACCTTCCCTGGAGAGAAGCGGTCTGCTGGACAAAGGTGAATACAGTGTGAGGGTGTGAGTTTCCACCTCACTTACTTGTTTGCTTGCAGAGTTAAACACAATAGGTATCTTGCCTCATCAGAGAACTCATGCTGAAGTTTGAAAAACACTTCCAGCCATTTGGGTAGGATTCACTTGTCAGAATGAGGAGCAAAGCCAGCGTAACTGGCTGTCCTCATGTGCCCGCTTTCCTAACACATGGTGGAGGAGTCTGGGATATGCACCAGCCTGCCAGAAGAGAAGCTGGCAGGTTCCCCCACAATTAGCACTGATCTGATTTCGTTAATCAAAATAGAATAAATTTAATAGACTTGATGCAGATATCACAAGGCTTTTTAAACACTACCTGTGTTAGGTATGAGCAAATGCCAATCAGCTCCTTAAAAGCTCTTCTTTACCAGAAGGTTTGGGCTGCTCTGGTGACTGACTGTTCCCCAGGGCAAGTCTCAGCACAGTGCAGGAGCTATAGGAACAAATTAAGCAATGAGTGCAATCTTGTAGCACGTAGAAGTAATTCTTGCCTGGCGTTTCTGCCTGCATTTTTACAGCTTCAGTGGCAGTAAAGATGATTAACAATACTCTACAATAACACTATACAATAACTAAAACAATATCTAGTTATTAATCAAAAATAAATATAATTGGGTTTTTTTTATATTGCAGTATACGATAGTGCAGTAGTACCTTGAGGACCATCACTGAGTACCACTATGTATGCTGATGTATGTCAGCAAAAAATCATCACCTGTTTCTGCTAGTTTCTTCAAGATCTGCAAATGAGCAGTTTAATAGGAGAACCCTTACTGCATTTCTCTGGAGTGCCCTGGCACTCTAACACTGTGGGAAGAGCAGGCAGATCAGGAGACAGGCACCTCGGTCACTGTTACTCCTGCAAGCAGGGCCCAGAGTCACTGGGAGCCCTGCTCAAAGTATTAGAGGCAGAACACGCTGATTCAAAGGCCACTGATTTCAACAAGTATTCATAGGGCCTGGCTGAGAGTTCAGTTTCCACTGCTCCTGTCTCGCTTTTCATATTTTACCACAGGCTTACACAGGAAGGACTCCATGGATTTCAAATATTAAAATTTATTTCTGAATTTATGATAGCAATTTAAAATATCCAGTTGGACTTAACTGCAACATCCTCTTTGCCTATTCACGTTTATTCAGGAGTTCCTGGGGCTTTTACGAAGTAATTAGGAGAACTCTGGCAACTGAACAGATTATTTTATGTGCTGGGTACATAGCATTTATACCACTTCTGTGCTCCTGATTTCCACAGGAGGAGGAGAGGAGAGGTTCCTTGTAAAATTGTGACAGATTTATCATTTAAAAATTAAAATGCACAGGGTACAGGAAATCTGCTAAAGCACACTTAACTTACACTTGTAGGTTTTCTAAACCTCTTCCACCTACTGCACTGCCTTTTAAGCCTCAAAGGTCTGGGAGCAACCCAGCAACCCAGCCTGAACAATTTTTGCTGCCCAGAGCGTATGTGTGAGAGTGCAATTTTCTCCCACGAGGTTCTTCAGTAAAACAAGGGGGTTGAGGAGAAGGATTGTGAGGCAGGGAGAGGCTACAAAACCTGGAAGGGCCTTCATAAGCAGCGTCTGTCAGAAGACACACTCATCTGGTTCACTGCCATTGCCCTGTTGGAGACTGTATTGGACTCTGAAGGCTCAGCTGGTGGCCTGCAGAAAAAGCGATGAACAAAGGCTTTCACATGGCAGAGACCACCACGTAAAGCAGCAGTTACAAAAAATTCAGGAGCTCTCCAGCTCTGTATAAAGCAACATCAGTAGCATTTCCCATGCAATCAAAGGGTGTCCCGTTTCACAATTTGAAATGGCAGGCTGCATTTGCAAGTGCAAATGAAGCATTGAGCTGTCCCTCACAACAGCAGGATCCCATGCAGCACGTCAGCTCCAGGCTGGAGTTCCTTATAAACAAAACACAGTGGCATCTCTTCACCCTACAACTTGTCCAGAGCATCTGGATGTGCTCTCAAACCAATACAGCAACCACGCTAGCCGCTGACGCCCCTCCTCAAATGAGATCTCGAAATGTTTCCTCTGGATGGAGTTCAGCTTCCCAACTTGAGACACCATGACATCAATATGGCTGTTAAATCTCAAGACAGCCCTTTCTGGGAGAGATGTATGTTATGTATTAACAATGTACAGGTGAATACCGAGGCACTCTGGCAGGACACACATGGTGGGAGTCAGTTATGGAAAACTCAGAATAAAGCCCGAGTGCCAGAGCCTAGTCCCTGCCATGTGAACCTTCCGTAAGAAATGTTGTTATGTGAATGGAGAGTTGAGTGAAATGAGCAGCCACGCAATCACCCTGGGGACTCATGGGACCAGGTTCAGCTGCAGACCTGCTGGGCTCAGCTCCCATCCAACAGAGGCAGTGCATACACTAACGAGATTTTTGGAGAGAGCCCACGTTCTCTCCCAGCTGCTGGTGGAAGCAGGACTGTGCTGTTTCAGGGAATGCTCTTCCCAGAAGGTACTCTTGCAGTCTGGCCCAGAAAACGACTGTTCAAAGGGGTTATGTGGGATAAAGGCAAAAGGCAGCTAAAAGAGCAGGGAGATATATCCTTTGACAGAAGGTGCTGGTTTGCAATGAAGGGCCTTGACCCAACATGGCCAAAAACCCTAATTTTCAGGGTAACTCTAGTTATGAACGCAATGGAGAGGAAAAGAGCAGCCCCAGCTCAGGGAGCTCACAATGCATGTTCTTCGGCCTGTGTAGAGCTGGCAGGTCGAAAAGGCCAAGGCGTTTCTTGGTGCTAACCTCAGGATTGCCATGCTGTGCTCTTTACAGATCCTGGGGAGGCATGCCCTGCATTCACAAGTCTCAGCCTGGGCAGCGCTTTAATGGGGACGGACCTCAAAGTGAAGCTAACGCTCTACACCAGGCAGAACCCAAACTGTGCTGAACAGCTCAATTCAACAACCTCCAAGTATCTAGATATAACCAAGAAAACTACCTTCATTGTCCATGGATACCGACTCACAGGCTCTCCTCCGCTGTGGATTCCTGACTTGGTACGTCTCCTGCTTTCTGTAGACGACATGAACATCATCCTTGTGGACTGGAACCGTGGGGCGACAACTCTCATATATAGCAACGCTTCCAGAAACTGCAAGAAAGTTGCTGAGATTTTGAAGAAACTTATTGATGAAATGTTGGTAAGTCGGAGATTTATAATATTACATAGTCATTAAAGCACAATATGTAAAGGCCACAAGGAAGTGTTCAAAAACAGCAGGATGTCCGGGAAAAGACACTCCTAAAAAGGGATACATTCATTCTTGTAAGTGTAACTATACTGCAGTGCCAAATTCTATCCTTGGTCTTGGTATGTTGGTATTTTGTTGCAATATTCAATTTATATTCTAAGTCCCTACATTTCTGGATATGAAACTCTATGGATTTGTTTTCACATGCACAGACACTTGATTTCCATGTTCTGGATGTCCAAAAGTCAGCTTACGCAGATCAGCTACAGTTTGCAGCTCCGCTAGCTGTCATTGCACAGACACAGGCAACGATGGCATTAGATTCCAAAGCTGGGCACCTCCAGGTAGAGATACTGTTAGTGGGCTTTTACATGTTCAGTATAGTCGCTGCTAAGAGTTGTCCCTGAGACTACGCTGCGGTTTAGTTTGCAATAGGAGTGAACTATTTTAAGTAGACACTCCTAAACCGGGCAGAAGAGGGATTATGAGTACACATCTTAGTGTACTAAGTTATAGCTGCTCCATGAAAAAAAAGGCTGCTGAATTTCCACATCTATGCAGTGTCTCCCCTGGTACAAGAAGTGATTACACTTGGAACTCACAGCACTTTTTTCTCATGATCATGCTTATATTTGGATGAAAGACCAGGATCTAAATATACCTCTGGTTGCTTGACTTCCATTTATTTAATACATTTGGCTGTAACATTTACTTGAGCTTTCACTAAACATTATTATTTTTTTCATTATTATTTTTCTGTTTATTTCTCCATGCTGGTAACTTGCTCAAAAATTATATTAATTCCCTTTAACATTTGTGGAAGGTAAAAAGCCACCTCATAAGTACAGGGAAATTTCTTGTTGCTGCAGAGAACTGGCCCCTAACTCAAGTAGCTGTTGTCACCTATATGCATAACTAAGGCTCTGGGATCATTAGACTCTGTATCTGCTAATGCCTGGTGGAAACCACATGCTGGCAACTGGAGTTTTATTCATGGGGTCCATGAATTTACTTGTTCCTGTCCGCACATGCTGTCACTACCCCAAGAAAACACAACCATTGCCTGAGCTGTTCTCAGCTCTCTCCAGGGCCTCAGTATGAGTGGTTGTTGCACGGTGGGATGATCAAAGGGATGAAAGGGGGGATATTTATACGGAGTGGAGCACATACCACTGAAAATTATGGGAAAAGTAAGGAGATGCATTTACATTTCCTCTTCCTGACATTTTTATGCCTTCAGTGTGCCCAGAACCTATGACCATGAGTATTTTTAAATCTCAGATTGCGGGAGCATCACTTGACTCCTTTCACATGATAGGAGTCAGCCTGGGAGCACATATCTCCGGCTTTGTGGGAGAGCTGTATGAAGGCAAACTCGGAAGAATCACCGGTAAGCCCTTCCTCCAGGCAGTCCTTCTGCTTGGGGCACAGCTGTGCGCAGCGAGCGGTGCGAGCTGCCCGGTACTGCAGTTACGCCAGGCGCGTGGTTCTGCGTTGCAGGCCTCGACCCGGCAGGCCCCCTGTACCGAGGGAAGCTGCCCAGTGAGAGGTTAGATCCTACAGACGCGCAGTTTGTTGATGTCATTCATTCGGACACCGATGGTAAGTGACATTTTGCTTCTTTATCGTTACAAGGAAACCTAGAGACTGATGGGGAGCATAGGAGAGCAGAGCCTCTGGGAGGCAGCTATGCTGGGGGAATTCTTGCTCCTCTGGCCCAGCAGGACTGCAGTCTACTTCCAGGTGCAAGATGCAGTGGGGCTGTGGAGGGCTCTGTGGGCCTGTACTGTTCACTCTGTGGTCAGGACTCCCTCAGACGCTGCTGCTGTATTTGCATTTCAAAACACGCTGTTTCACAGCTATCCATCCTAACAGCTGACCGTGGCCATCAGGGTCTGGTGGACACAAGCTCCGGTGGGGAGCTCCTGTACCAACCCTCCCAGCCACCAGGGATGGACCATCCTGGACAGTGCTGGACCATACTGAGTGCAGCTTGTTTTGCTGCCCTAGAGATGAAGGGAATGGCCCTGGGAAGGGAGGCCCTGGAGGCCCCATGGCCCAAGAAATGCAAGGATGGCCACCAGTGCAGGAACACCCTGCTGCTACCCCACCACACAGTCCTGCCAGAGCCATCCCAAACTAACTGCACTGCTGGGTCTGGCCCCAGCCAAGCACGCAGCATCGCAAAAGCCAGTCCCTTAGCTTAATGCCTTGCGCGGAGGGTCAGTAATCCAGAACGCTCCAGCTCCCTGGAAAGTACCTGCAAGCCTCAAAGGAGGTTGCTTGGCATGATGCTTCCTGCCTTCCTCCCACCCGCTGTGGTTTAAACCACCTTCTGGGGCGAGTCTGGCGCTTCCCTCACCGCTTGCCTTTCCCAACCGGTGCACAGCACGTCTTCGAAGCCGCCAGCCAGGCGGGCGGTGTGATGCAGTCCCGCAGCTCCGCTCCCACGGGCATCCTCCCTGAAGCGCCTGCCTTTCCCACCTCATTGCCTTCTTTCTTCTCCCAAACCCTCCAAGAGCTTGGACTTCAGCAGCACAGAAATGCCCACTATTTCACATCCCTTTTCCCCTCCTGCAGGCAGCTATAACAAAAAAGCTAATTCTGTGCTGTGTCACATGCACAGGCTTATTTTGGGCATTTGATACCGTTGCTAAAATGACACAGTTGGGTCACAACTGTTTGGCCTGCTACATAAATACATGAATGACATTAAAATTCCTGCACAGGCAGGCATCCTAGAGCTAAATAACTGTAATTTTTTCCAGTGAGTTTCTTATGTTTCTTTTTTCTGTATTTTATGGTTTAACAATCCCTTCCCTTCCCTCCACATTTTCTTTTGCCAGGACTAGGTTACAGAGAAGCACTAGGCCACATAGACTTCTACCCCAACGGCAGCACAGACCAGCCAGGCTGTCCACAAACAGTATTTTCCGGTAATTAATTCAGCCCTGAATTGCAAAAACACTGACAAAATACTTCCAGTCAGGAAGAGGAGGTGAAGGCCAGAGAAACATCATCACTGCTAGAAAATAAATGAAAACAGTTTTCTGGGAAGCCATGAAAGCAATCTCTTCCCAGCATCGATGTGGCACACTGACACAAGAGGAGTTGAGCTGATGTGCGCTAGGCAGAGATGTGAGTCGGGGTGGTCCTTCTGCTCTCCGTCACAAACACAACGGGATGAATTTTGCATGCAAAAACTCATCAGGTGAATTTGTACCCTCATTTTGTGACTATGTTTAAAAAACCTGCGGGGCTTTTTTTTTTAATTACATAGAACACATACAAAACCCCAACAATTAGCAGCAGCAAGCACCTGCTCAGAAAACAGACTCGTGACACACGCAGTGTAGATTAGACTATTCTACCGAACCCAAGGAGCCTTTCTTGGCAATGACAGACAGTGCAGCCCAGAGCCCTAGTCCTGAACGCAAGAAAGCTTTTCTCCTTTCCAGCTCAGCAGCAGAACTGCTTTTGTGGAAGCTGGGTGAAGAAGAGACCTTACTGACGGAAAGGCGATAATGTGAACTCAACCCTTATCAGGCACAAGGCAATCTACATAGGAAACCAACCCTGGAACAAAAATGCATAGGAAACGAGGCTTCACTTATTTTGCTGCTCATGGAACAACTCATTTTATTGGTTCTGTCTTTCTAAAGAGTTTTTTTTAACAGAAATGGCAAGGTCTTGTGCCAAAGATATGCAATATCCAACTGTCATACCTGGGCTCAGAGAGAAGAAGACAATATCTGAGATGGAGCAGGATCTATAGCTGGATCCTCAGGAACTGCAGTGACAGTAGGAACAAGTATGCTTTTAAAAAATAGACTAGTAGAAGACTAAAGCAGACATTGGTAGAGCTAAGCGCACTCAAAGGAAGAGGCTGGTGCCCATTTACTGTTCTGCCACAGTCCAGTGCTTCCCATTTTAATCTGTTGTGCTCAGACTGATCAGTGACTGTCTGCTGGTGTGTCCTTTTTTGCTTGTAAATTAATGCTGTTCTCCTGAAGCACAAGGATTGCTAATGAAATATTTCTTCTCTATATATGATTAAGGATTGCAGTATTTTAAATGTGACCACCAGAGGTCTGTTTTCTTGTTCATATCATCCCTGAAAAAGAGCTGCAATATTACTGCATATCCGTGTGACTCGTACGGAAACTACAAGAATGGCAAATGTACCAGCTGCGAGACGTTTCAGCCTTTGCCATGCCCCATCCTAGGTAAGGAAGACGCATAGGGAATTGCAAATCCAGGGAATGTGAATATGTTGTGAATACCCGTGTCTGATGTAGCTGCCCACCATTACTGTAACTTTTAATCCATCCATGTGACTGTGACAAATGTTTTGCTAAAGGACTAACATAACATTGTGCTTTACAAAAACATATAAATTATTTCCACTGTGTTTTGGGGGATGATCTCTCCTTGACTTTGAGAGGTACAAGCCTCTGCTGCAGGCAAAAGAGGCATGAGAGGTTCCCCTGCTTTTTGTATGGTCACATCACATCATAATCTAGAGCAGAAATGCACATGTAAAGGATCCAGAACTAGAAAAGCCAAAACAAGACTTGGTATCTTTAGACTGAACTCACAGAAGCCATGAATTGAAGTCCATTAGCTGCAGATTTTGAGGGATAAGAGCATGTCCCTGCTAAAATACAATCTTTTGTAAGAAATTTTCAGTACCACACACCCCTCTGACTATAGAAGGAATGGCACAGAGGGGGCAAACAGAGGGTTTTTGCTTTTTTGAGATACACCCACAGAGGTGTCCTGGCCTGGGTGTGACAGCACAGCTTCAGACTGCCATATCTGAAATTTTGATGCTGCCAAAACTCTGACCTTCCAGAAATTAGCTTTTAAAGCTCAGGGGATTATTTTCATTCTGGACCACAAAAGCCTTCTTGACTAGGGCTATCAGAGGTGAAAAAAGATAGATCTTAAAATAAGTGATGAACAGTAACCAGATATATTTAGACACAGAGTTGGCTTTAGTTACACAAGTAAAATTAAGCCCTTGTATATGCAAGTCTGTGGTGCACAGGAGTATGTTTCACAGTGCTACCCTGCAGCTGAAAAGCAATATAGTATTCCTAAATACCTGTTTTACATTTTCAGATATTTAATTGCTTATATACCTGTGCAGTAACCTTCTGCTTCATTTTTATGCTGTCATCTATAGGTTATTATGCCAGTAAGTGGAAAAGCTATTTCACACAGCGGAGTCATCCAGTGACAAGCATGTTTTTTGATACAGCGGACAAAGAGCCATTTTGCAGTAAGTAAGATTTCTGAAATGATTTTTTTCTTTGTGTACTGCCTCCCTCAGCAACAGCTGAGGAGAGATGGTTAGTTGCTATTGGCATCATACCCAGCATTTTAGAAATATAGCCTGTGGCTGCTGGATAGAATTATGTCCATCTGCAGGCCTGCCATTATATTCCATAACTGCAAACATACTTGTTGCTGTGAAAGCGCTAGTTAAACAGAGATGTGCAAGAACAGCCTTGTCTTCCTTACAGAACTAGGAAATTTGTTGAGAACATATGAATGAAGCGTAAAAAAGTAGTACTTAAACTGTGTTTCACAACAACACGCTGCTCTTTTGTGCTTGCGTGCCGTGCTGAGAGCCAGGCTCACATCTGGCTGAGCTCAGTCAGAGCGTGTCTTTGCCTCCCGTCGTTCCCACGCACACAGCTCTCCCTCGAGCAGTGCCCTGGTGACCGCTGTGTGCCTCTGCAAGAGTGCCCACCAGCCCCGAAAGCCAGCGGGACGGAGTCTAACCGCGCGCTCTCTCTCTGTCACCTCACAGTTTATCACTACTTCTTGGATATTATTACATGGAACAAGAACACCAGAAGAGGCACCTTCATCGTTATATTAGCTGATGAAACGGGGAAGAAAGCAGAATCTAAAGTCAATCTGTAAGTCGATGATCTACAGATGATAGCAAATCACTTAGAACAACTGAATCTGGGAAGAGAAAAGATCTCCTCCTCAAATTTCCTTGCTGATAGCTGATAGTAAGGGCTTGCCTGGCCATGTGTGATTTCCACAGACTCCCCCGCTGCACATCAGCTGACAGCCCAACGCTTTGGTTCAGACACTTCTCAATCATTTTAAGCACTTAAGAAAACAATCTTCTTAAGAAAACAGTCCTATGCTTCCATTAAAGCAGGCGGCACACCACCTCTCTCCCGCCTTCCGTCCCTTCCCTGGGAGCAGGGGCAGCTCCACGGCATTAGGCAGGCTGAGTCCAGCTCTAGGAGCCCAAGAGAGCTGCGATGAACCTGGGCCTGAAAACATAACATCCAAAACAACTCATTCAACTCGGAGAGGCAAGTTAATGACCGGTCTGTATGCAGACATGCAAATATCAATGCAAATAGAGACTAAACACACTTCAGCCAAACCAGTCCTGCTCAACTAGTTTTTCCAAGTGCGGAGTGGCAGCTCCAACTGCATAGTCTCGCAGCTGTCAGCCACGCGTGCTTGCGCTGCAGTAATTTGCATAGCTCTCCGAGGTTTCACGACAGGCCCACCGCACACCGCTGAGCCCGTGACAGCCCGCCAGTCAGCCTGCTTACACACACGTGCTGTAATTACCTTGGACAGGTTAAAACTTGTCCAATTCCGCAGCCCTCCTAAAATTTCTAAACAAGGCCAGCTGTTTTGAGTGCTGTAACCGGGATACACTTCCAATCACATCTCCACTCTGCACATTTGTAAGGGAAATTTGCAGCTCTGGTCAGCTAGGGGCGCCAAACAACTGGCCATATAGAGAACGTGTTGTATAGCAACAGTGCTGCGGTGAGCAGCTCCGCCGTTTTTGCACCAAGATTGGTGCCGTTTCCATGCACATCTCAAAGTGGAACTGGCCATTCTGTCAAAAAGGACCGATGTCAAGCCCCGGCCCTGTGAGACTGTGCTGTCTTTAAGCTCGTACTGTTTTGCCACGCTGACACGCTGGATTACTCTCCATTAATTCTGGTCAACTCTGCATTGTTTCATAGACACGCCTGCTGCATTTGCCAGAGAGAGCTACCAGAAATTTAGGCAGGGACTTTAACACTCCCAAAATACATTCTTCCATTTCTAAAGCTACCTCAGCCATACTGTGCTGTTACAAACCAGATTTCTGTGTACAGCAACATGCTCTGCAACCTCTGCAGATGACTCAGCGGTCAGGTCTGTGCAGACAGCCGTGTACGTTATCAGTTGGGTCTAGTCCATTCGGGTTCAAAGCAGGATTGCAGTGAGGATTCTGGGTTGGGTAAAGACCAGAGTAAATGGCATCAGACCTCTGTGCACTGCCCCGGGAATGACTGAGTGCAAAAATGTCAGAGCAGACTCATCTGAGGACCTGAATCCATATTCCTTTCCTGAAGATCAGAAACTAACCGTAAGTCCAGCCCTCCTTCCCCAGCACTGTTTCTAATATCTTGGTGAATTTGTGACAACTTGTCTGCTTTATCTTTAGAGACACTGCAGCTTTTCAGCAGTACAACCAAATCCCTTTGCTAATTGGATTTGACCAGGATCTTGAAAACGTAGAAAGAATTTCCTTGACATTTTCCACCGGGTCTGTCATTGGCCCGAAGTTCAAACTCAGGATTCTCCAAATGAGGTTACGGTCAATTACAAATCCAGAAAGGTAAGCAGAGAATAACAAGCCATTTCTACTGTTGCAAACTAGACGGAAGTAAATGAGTCTCCTAGAGTCCTGGCCTAGCTGAGCCCACAAGAATTACATTTATTTCACACTTCATAATTCTTGTGCACTTATCTTGTGTAAATTCTGCCTTTACTGCATGCACACAAATCCCATAGTTGAATACCTACTTGGAAACAGAGGCTGCCTTATTGTATTGAAAAAAAATAATAATTTGTGGTCTGACCCTTTAACTTTTGGTCAAGAAAATAAGTTCTGGCCTTTGTGTAGCTACAGATAAGGTGCTCAGGCCTGAAAACTGGACTGAAAGATATCCAGCCCCTAGTACACATTTTATATCCCAGTCAATCTCTATCTTCAGACAAATAGAGAAATTAATTTAATCCTGAAATTCCAGTGATGTGGGAGCTCCTGGCCACTATGCTCTGAAGCACTGACTGCCCACCACACGTATGAGGTACCTACCACATCATTTGCTCATGAGATTTCTTCAGGGGCTTCGGTCACCTCGTTAACCTCCACCTGCTATGTGGTTATACACTTAAGTTTCCCTGATTTGGGAGCACTTCTGAAAGAGAAGATCTCTGCCCGAGCCCAGTGAGTATAGAACCTCTTGGGATGGCCCTGTGTGCAAGGAAACTGTGTGGACATCAGGCCATATGTGCTTTAAATGAGTGTTAAAACAAGGACTGTATATCATAGACTGAGAAGGGGGAAGCAAAAAAGGACTGAGCTGCAGAATACGTTTCTTTCCAGTTCACGAAGGTCTGCTACCCTTATCTTAGCCTCAGAGTAAGAAACAGGCACACCTAATGTGCAACGCCCTTTTTCTGCAGCTCCCTCCTCCCGGCACTCCCTCTCCCCTGCACGCAGAACTGAATGAAAATACGCTCAAAGCACCCCTGACCTCTGCCACGCTGGAATTTCACCTCACCTTAGGAGCCTTCCACGCGTCCTGGAAGTGTTACGTATTTTATATAAACCTCCAGCATGCTGGGAGGCTCGACTGGAAAAATGATACGAGGAGGGCAAATTTTTCATTTTTGGCTTGGGTTGATTCTTTTTATGCAGACCACAGCTGTGCAGGTACGACCTTGTCCTGACGGAGAACACCAAAATAACCTTCAAGCCCATCCCCTGCCCGAGCAAGACCACGAGCTAAGACCTGAACGTGTTCTTTCCCCGGGGCAGCGGCAGGCACTTGGTGCATCGCAGCCAAATGGGAGAATCGGTGGACTCACCTTAAAGTTCCTCGGTATCTTCTGGGGCGATCAAACACGGGCACAACTGATCGTGTCTTTCAGGGGTTCTTTTGTCATTGCAGAGATTTATAAATCAGTCTCTAGGAGTGTCAAAACTCATGATATCTTAGCTTTTTAAAGCATATTTCCTCTGCGGAGCCAGGAGGCCGCTTTGCTCCGAGAGGCTTTAATGGGTAAGATGAGGGCCTCCACCTCGACTACTTGCTTATGAAACCGTATGAAACTGTGTTGTAAAGCACTGATAGCAAATAAAGCTCTGTGTTCCCTGTGCACTCCGTGTGATGAGCGTGTACTCGTCAGGCCGAACCACTGGTGTAACGGCTCTTTCAGCAGCAGCTCCCCGCCCCGCCCCGCCCTGCGCGCCCATCCCCAGCAGCGTTGGTCCCGCCCCCGCCGCACAACTCCCCCAATGGCCGCGCGCCCCGCCCCGCGCGCTTCCGCCGACGGCCGCGGCCCCGCCCCCCAGCTTCCCTAACGGCCGCGGCCCCGCCCCCGCCGCGCGCCTCCGCCAATGGCCGCGCTCTTCGCTCCGCGCGCCTCCCCCAGCGGCCGCGGCCCCGCCCCACGCGCGGGGGCGGGGTGGGAGGGGCGCGATGGGGCGGCGGGCGGGCGGGCGCCGCCGGGTGCGGGATGTGGCGGCGGCTCGGCGGGCTGCTGCTGGTCTTCGCGGCCGCCACGGCCGCGCTCTCGGTGCTGTCGGCGCGGCTGAGCGCGGGGCACGCGGGCAGGTGGGTGCGGCGGGGGCGGGGGGCCGGGGCGGGCCGGGCCGCGGGGCCGGGCGCGGTGCTCCGGGGCTCTCGCCGTGCTTCCCCGCAGGCCGCTGCGCTTCCCGTCGGACGTGGAGGAGCTGCGGGAGCTGGCCGAGGCGCTGCGCGACTACGAGCGGGAGCACCGGGGCGCCGCGCTGCTGCTCTTCTGCGCCGCCTACCTCTACAAGCAGAGCTTCGCCATCCCCGGCTCCGGCCTCCTGGTACGGGGGGGGGCGGGGGGGGGGCTCCGCTCCGCGCGCCCCGGGGGGGGCCGGACCCGCGGGGCCCCGCGCTGACCGTGCCCCGCCCGTGCGCAGAACGTGCTGGCCGGAGCGCTCTTCGGGCCCTGGGCCGGGCTCGCCCTGTGCTGCGCCCTGGCGTCCCTGGGAGCCACCTCCTGCTACCTGCTCTCCGGCGCCTTCGGGAAGAAGCTCGTGGTTTACTACTTCCCCGATAAAGTGGCCATGCTGCAAAGGAAGGTAAACAGCCTTTGCTCCGCGGGTGTATCCGTATCCCCCCTGCTGAGGCTGCCCTCTGGTCTGCCCTGGTAAGAACTAACGCGCGTGGAGCATGCCCTGGGTCAGGTGGGAAGGACCTTCCGTGACGTGCTCTAGGCCTACACTGCTCCTCCCCTGCTCTCTGGGGGACACGCTCGTTTGCAAAGGGGATATGTGGAAAACTGGGTGTAAAATAACATCTGGGATTGTCTGGTAAGCCCCTGTGTTCCAGAACTGCCCCCAAAATCCACACTGTGTTGTATAGCCAGAGGTGGTTCTGCTGTTGATTTCCTCCATTCTGTCGTACTCAGGATAGACCCATTTTCACAGCCCTTGTGGAAGGGGGTGGCTCACCATTAAGCTCCAATACACACGTAAAGTCACCCCTTTTAATCAGTTCCGGACTGATGTTATCTTCTGGCATGTTAGAACAAAACCTGCATCCCTTTAAATCCTGGCTGTTCAGATGTTTCTGCTGTCTGACTAGCAGGAGTAATTTGGAACGTTTCTTTTGGCAGGTAGAAGAGAACAGGAGCTGCTTGTTTTTCTTCTTGTTGTTCCTGAGACTGTTACCCATGACACCAAACTGGTTTCTGAATCTCTCAGCCCCCATCTTAAACATCCCTGTGTCTCAGTTCTTCTTCTCCGTTCTCATCGGTAAGGCCTGGGGAGGCTGTAGCATGGTCTGCCTCCTCACCACTGAGCCTTGGGTGGTAAGTGCTGACCTGGGGCAGGCAGAGCAGTGCTCCCCTGCTTGTGCCTCTGCCCCAGGTACCTGTTTGCCGCCTTGCAGCATTGTGCATGACTTGGTGCTGCTGTAATGCAGCAAAGTTTTGAATCACATTCCGCTCCTGCTGCTACGATCTCAGACCCCTTCCTCTGGTGTAGGGAAAGGGGTGTGTTTGGGGGGTTGAACTAACCTCGCATTCTTGTATGGAGGCAAGGGGGATGCTAATGGGCTTCTTTGCTCTGATTCTTTCAGGTCTTGCACCATATAATTTCATCTGTGTGCAGACAGGTGCCATTCTCTCACAAATCAGCTCTCTGGATGCCATTTTCTCCTGGGACACCCTGCTCAAACTGCTTGCAATGGCTATGGCAGCGCTGATACCAGGAGCCCTCATCAAGCAATACGGCAAGAAGCACTTGAAACTGGAGGAGGACAAACATGCTCAGTTACTCAATGGCAAAAAGAGCATGTGATGGCTCCGGTGTGGCAGCTGTCGGGGGACTGTCTCGCAGAAGCTGCAGGTCTCTGTTCCTGTGGGCCTTGTTCTGCATGCTCTGTGCCACCTTGGACCAAGGACAATCGCAGTGTTTACACCTCTCATCTAAGAGGAGGCGTACGGGTCTTGTTTTTAAATTGTAACTGTGCCTGTATCTGCCCTGAGAGCACTATACAGGGGCTTTATGAACACTTCAGTTAAATTGCCTGTGTCCTTTAAGTAAGCCTGCGTCTTCAGTGCGCTCGACAGTGTTGCTAGCCCGCTACAAACTTGTTAGCAATGGGGGGAAAAAATCATGATCCCTTAAGGAAGACAAATCAGAACGCCTTAGCCTCTGCTGGCTCCTGAATGAGGGTGCCAAACACCTCCCTCCTTCCTCCATTCTGCCTCCCAGCCCCCGTCGCAGGCTGCTGCATCCCCCACCGAGTGCAGCTCCACGACCCCAGCTCTGCCAGTGGTGCAGCAAGGCTGCAGGGATAAAGAGCCCAGCTGGCCTTGATGGCTGTTTTTCTGCCCCAGCCTTATCCCTTGTCGTCTGAGGGCACTTAGAGTCCATAGCACACATGGAGTCATGTGGAGCAGCAACAGCAGAAGCCTCAGCTATTTTTCATTGTCATTCTGATAACATCATGCCCCAGCTCTCAGCAGACCTTACTCCCTCCCCCAGCCCTCTCCCTACCCATTAGTATTCAGCATTTTTGGCCTAAACTGAAAAAACGCACACTTCTGTGCTTTTAATCACAGTGGTACGATACCAATTTGAGAAAAAATGTTTCTTTCAGGTTCTGTTGTTTGTCTCTGCACCTTCTGTCAGAGAGCTTTCACAGGCTCTAGTGGAGAGACTTTTCCACTTTGACTCAGATGTCAGTAAGCTCATACAGCAAGGAGAATATTCTCCACCTACGCTAGTTTTGGGGGCCTGCTACAAGACGCCTGTACACATCATCATTTGTATGTCAGCAGACATGAGATTGCTTCTGCTGACTATCCGTTATCTGCTCCTGCCCACCAAGACTGAAAAAAAAATCAATGTGAAAAAAATCGATATGCCTGCTGTGCAGAGATCTGTCCTTGAGCCATGTATCTTTAGAGGCAGGCATTTGCGTCTGTGTAAGTAAATGGTTTCCAAATAAGTAGGTAGGCTCTGTCCCATTTGCTGGAGACTTCCCCAGGGACGATACCGTGTTCCTAGGCTTCTGTCATTTGCACTTCACCACTGTGCTCCCCCAGCTCTGCCCTCCCCTCAAAGGATAAAAGTAGACGAGCTGGCATGGAAGGGGCCATGGTGGGAGACCCCAGAGCATTGGGGAAGCTGAAAACGCTTAATCCCTTTTACCACCTTCCCCTCCAGCAGAGTTGGCGCCGAGTGGAACAGCAAAGAGAAAAAATGCAAGGTGGTGAGAGAAGACAAGGTTGCAGATTCACCTCCCCCAGCTCACAGAGCAAAATGGCTCATTTGACAAGAGCAAAGGTTCGGGCACACCTGGGTGCCTGATAGGCTACGTGCGTCCCACCAAGCCTCGGCCCTGGTTCTCACCCAGGAGATACAGTTCAGCTGAGTTCAGCAACAGAGAGCTTAAAACACGCTGTTTGCTGACAAACGTCGTGTTAGTTATTAAAAGGCTTCGTGACTTTATCCCAACGTACGTCACAAACTCAGATCACCAGACCAGCCCGAGAAGCATTGAAGTACACTGGCTTTTTATTCCATGCATTGTTTGCTTTGATAGTCATTCTTGTTTCCATCACTGTACACTGTTCAATACAAAAAAATCAAGTTTGTATCAGGAATCCGCAGAGCAGGGAAGAGAGAGATGAACACTACTGGACAGGGCCAAGATGAAATGGTTACTTAACACGACAGTGGGGAAGGCAACATTCAGCTCTGGGAGAAAATCTAGGCTAGTGTTCAGGAGCTGTCAGCAGCCACGAGAACTGGATCAGGGTAGCCAGGATGCTGGAAAGGGAACCCACAATCTACCTCTGCCCTGCAAACGAGGCGTCGCTGTGAGGAGGAAGCAGGCCGGCTCAGGCCCCGCATCCCCTGCCAGGAGAGAAAGTGCAAGGAACCGCAGCAGAGGCGCCCGTACGGCAAGGTGGAGATCACGTCCGTGTGCAGTTCGGGATAAGCTGCGCTAAGGAAAACGCCTACGCTCCCCTTTAGGGAACGGAGGGCCGGGCTCCCAGGAGGGCTGCTGAGCCGCCCTGCCTGCGCACAGCCGCGGTGCGCGAGGAACGTGTGCGGAGGGGAGGCCGGGGTGATACCTCCGCTGGTACACGGGCCGTGGGCCTACACGAGGAGGTGGCAGTCCCAAAGGGACGCCGCACAGTAGGCAGCAGTTGTGAGCAGCGATGCTGGAAGGTTACAGTGCGATGACCTGGGCATGGAAAGCAACTAGACCAAAGTGTGGCTGCAGCACGGCAACAGACAACCAGACGAGTTTCTGTCCTGCTTTTCCAGGCTGTCAGCGTGTCCCGTGGCACAAGCAGGAAGAAATCGGAGCACGTATCCGGGACAGCTGGCCAGGAGGGTCCCAAACTCCCGCACACCAAGGCCTCTCCCCATCTCAGCAAGTGCCAGTGAAGGCCGGGGACTCCCCAAGGAGCTCCACCACATCGTGGAGCTCTGCTGAGCCGAGGCCGCAGCTACCAAACCCCTCTAGATCTTTTTGGGAGGGACCGAATCATCGTGGACTGAAGTCACTGAGACTGACAGCCGGAGGCAGCTCTGCTTTGGGCTATTGCTCTACGGCCGCCTTCGCAAGCAAGCGCTTCGCACAGGCAGCGGCCAGCTAACAGCTCGGGAAACCTGCCAAATCCGAGCAGCGGGGTCTCTCCGGGGCGTAAGGCCTGGCACCTTCTGCTGTGCTGGAGATTCGGTGTGATGGTACGCCAAATAGGTTGGGTACACCAGATAGGCTCTGCTGGCAGTTCTCAACACCTGCCTACGTTGCCCCTCTCTTTCTGCAATAGTTTGGTCTCCCCCTTTGGGGGGGGGGGGGTTTACACACAATTCTCCATCGCTGTTGGCCTGTCCCCGGGTCCTGCACCCTCGCCTCCAGCTTCCTGAGTAACAACCTGCACCCCCGCTTCCCACCCCAACCCCCTGCCACACCACGACAGCAAAGCTGTGTCCGGCCCTGCCACCTCCTCGTGCCACTGGCCAAGAAAGAGAGCATTTGGGAGGAAGAATGAGGGACGGGGAGAGAAAGGAAACACGAAACAAAGTCGGACGAGCCTTGCTCCCCTCCGCGTTCTTCCTCCGCCCCGGGTCTGAGTATTGCCACTGCAGACGGGAGGAGCGGCAGCTCCTCCTCAGCAGCAGCCTCTTTGGTCCTGCGCCGGTGATGCACAGCGTGGCCTCACTGCGGGCCGTCCCGATCCCCTGCCACTGCCTGCAGCGACCGCCCTCCGCTCCCCTCGCCCTCTGGGACGCTTTTGCCGGGGGGTCTTTGCAAAAGGTTACTTGCTTCGCGATCAGTACAGAACCGCTCGCCCCCGATGGCTATGCCCCATCAGCTCGGGGCTGTCAGCAACCGGCAACGCGCGAGCGACCTGCGGCATCGGCCACGAGGAGCGTCGCGGGCCCCCGGGGCTGCCTGCGCCCGTCCCCCTCGCGCCAGCGTCCTCGGGCAGCGCGAGAGGCAGCGGCTGCTGACAGCCCCCGAGCCCAGCGCCGCTCCCGTCCCCCCCGGGGAGCAGGGAACGTCACACCAACGGGTCACAATTGTGCTAGCAGTGAAGCCAACCGTCTGATCTACAGAAACGATAATAAATAATAAAATAACATCATAACTTAAGATCTGTGTGTAGTCCAGCTACAAAAATTTAAAAATACGGGATAATTTAACTCATACAATACTGCTCTCTGTATAAGTAAGACATTTTCCTTCATTTTGCCGTGAGGCTATAAATTACCACAGTTAAATTCAAACCAATATTTTAACATAAAATGTAAACAAACAACGCAACAGAAGTACCTGCCCGTGGTCCGTTCCTGCCGCTCACCGCGGGCTGGAGCGCCGGTGTGCAGCGCAGCGCCCGGCCCCGCCAGCGCGCTGGGAAGGGCAGAGGGAAAGCTCTGGCAGGGGGACGTCCGCTAAGGGGGGGAGACGTGCTCTAGGTTTTGTTCTCTTTAAACGCTGATTTAGAAGAGTAGTGTTTGAAGGGAAGGCACTATGAGTTCTACCAGAAAAAACAAATTTTTCTCATCTGCCAATGCCGTACATCAGGACTATCCTCGCTTTCACCAGCTTAGATGAGAAACAGAGGCCCCAGGGAACACCTGAGACACACAACTGTGCCGCAACCACAGTCAAGACTCCCTGTGCAACTTGTCTGTTTTGCACAAAGCCTGACATGAAGGGCAGGCAGCTGCTAATGCTTTCAAGAACGTACAGTGAGTAAGGAGACGGAGCAGGGCGGATGCTCGCGTCTAGGCCAGCGATTCCCAGTCTTCCCCCTCAGCACACAGCTCTCTGCTGGTTATCGATGCTGTTGCAGGTGAGAGACTGCTTCTCCACGTCCAGTACCGGCACCTCCCGTTTCCTCCCGGAGGCGTGCTCGGGCTCTGCAGAATGTGCTTTCCACGGCTTGCAAGTTCTTGCTTTGCCAACACTGATTCGATTGATTTCTTCAGCTGACTGAAACAGGCAGGAGGTAAGAGGAGGAAGTAAACTGGGAAATGGCACGCTGCATCTGAAAGAGGTTTCCCTGCTCGACTGGAGATCGACGCTGCCAGAGTGAAGCAAGGGCGATGTTAAGAAGTGCTCTTATACCAATTCTCAAGAGGACGAGGTTAGAATATATTTGCAGGATCTCACAACAAAATGCTGATTTAAAAAAAAGAAACTAAAAACCCTTAAAATAAAACCCACTATTACATTCCTGGGGATGTATTGACTCAGAAGACCCTGGATGTTAGCACCTCAGTACCAATTTTCTCCAGGAACATGTCCACCTTCTGATTAAAAATGACCCAGCTGGTTATACTGAAAACGCTTTGTTCACAGGTTACCTTGCAGTAAGGTCTTTTTATGCTTCCTCATTTGATAAGACTGAGTGGTTTAGTTTTCTTGATCTGTTCGCCAATCTTCAGGGCCACGAGGCCTGGTCCCCTGTGAAAGCAGCAAGAGAATCCCCCGCGTTCGTACGCAATGCTGTCCAGGCAGGACTCCCAGGATGTTTCTCCGTAATGTGCTTGCTTTCTGAACTTTTTTTGTTTTTGTTTTGTTTTTTTTTGCAACAAGTCTGTGTGTCTATAAATACAATCCACTCTTTACAGTAAAAAGTGTTAAAATGTCAAAAAAATAAATATCCATGTTACAGTAACTAGATTATTCAATAAAATACATCCCTGCCATTCTTGATTGAAATGCTCAAAGAGAATTAATTTCATTTGGACATTTTCCAGAGATTCGGGTTATTGCAAATCACTCCTGGGGTGGGAAGGAGAAGCATCTTCTCTTCCTGTAAAGTGTGGTGAAGGGGAATGAAGTGGAATCTCAGGGAAATCAAAATGCCAGTATCAGGAAGCTTTGGGGGAGATCTGTATTACCAAGTAGCAGAGCTGCAGGGCTTATTGGTCCTGACCGTGGCATCAGAACACTCCCCTTCGGAAGAGTCACAGTCTGATTCTCCAAACTGTGCTGGGTTCTGCAAAGCAAAAGGAAAGGAGATGGTCTGAGCAACTTTCCTGCGCCGCAGATCAACCGCACTGCCCCAGTCCATAACAGGAGACGGGGAAAGGTCACCACCAGCACGAGGAGGAGAGCTCAGTGGCACCGAGGAGATGTCAGCGGCACACAGGCACCCTACCAAAGGTCCCTCCTCTCCCCTGGAGGAGCGGCTGGCAGAAAGCATGATAGTCTGTCACCGCACTTCAGGCCTTCTATGGCAGTGTTTGGTTACCGAAATGCTTCACAGGACACTTCTAGAGCAGAAAAATATCTGCACCATCAACAAACAAATGGAGGTACCAAAAGATGGTGCAGAAGCCTCTGCCCTCCCCACTTCCAAAAACTTGAAAGACAGTAAAAGGAAGAAAATCATTTCAGGTCTGTCAGCAAGGCTGATGGATGGGTCTGAGGCAGAATATTTATAACCCTTCCATTTCATTATCTACTTTATCTGCTACTTTTTTCCCCCTTAATGCAACTGCAGATCCGATGGCCTCCCAATATCTCACTCAGCCTGAACAGTAAATTAGGTCCAAGCTTAGTTTGTGCTTATTTTGTCTATTCATTTGGCCTAGCATGAGGAAGACCAGGTATTTAAGCAGGGCCTTCTCTGTGGTCCATCTACCACACCGTTTCCTAGGCAGTCTTCCAGCTTTCTGGCCCTTGGATTTCTTTCCGTAAGTTTTTTTTTTTTTTTTTTTAATTATCATATAGAAGGAAGCGGGAATTGTTAAGCAAACAACTCACCTCACAGCTGTGTTCATCTGCACAAAGTTTGCCCAGAGACATCTGAGTCTTGACTCTCCGCACAGCGCACTCTTTGTCTGAAAGCCCGTCGGACTGGGTGGAGATTTCAATGGGGATCTCTGGGGTCTGAGATAACATGTCCTCCAGCTTCTCCGCCAGCTCATCTTCCAGCTTGGTGGCCAGCTCATCTGGACTGTTCGAATGATCGCTTGTGTTCCCCTCCTCTCCATCCGACACGGAAAAGTTCTCCGAGCTGAAGGTCGAGTAGGACTGGCAGCTACTAATGCAGCGGTGAGGTCTGCAAACCAGGAGAGTGGTTCAGCTTGTACCACAGTGCCTCTGACTGCAAATGCGAAGCACTTTCCAGCGTGCTGTGTTAGGCTCCCCTGCCTATCCCACCCAGAGTCTGCTGGCCTCGACCGACCCCGCTCGTGGTGCCTACGCAACCCCGGGTGAACCTGTCCCCAGGAGCCCCCTGCTAGCTAGAGAAGTTACAGCTTCTCACTGCTGCACACACGCGGAATTAGTCGGCAAACCAGCACAGCGCTACTGTTCAAACACAAAGAACACTGTTTCTGGTGTGCAGCAAGAGGGAAAGGCAGCTTTCTTTCAAGACATCTTGAATCACAATCAAAACCCTCACAACATTAGCAGTGCACTAAATGCAGAGTGGATACTGAATAGCTCAAGCCTGTTGTCCCCACCTCTCAGGCACAGGGCATGCAACGCTGTCTAGCTGCTTCTCCACACCGGATCAAGGGCATGGTCCTCCCAGAAGTGTCTTTGACTGAGCAGAACAGGTCCTATCCCTAGGAAAGGCTCTCCAGCTATCCAAGTGCCTCTTCCTGCCATAAGTACACATCTCCAACCGCCAAGTCCTAACTGATCTGCAAGGCAGGCAGCAAGAGCACTGCCAAGTGCAGGGCTGCCCCTCACGTTTTGGAGCTAAGGGAATCTACCACCTTTTGAATGACTTAGTTTAAGATACACGTCTTTCATTTCATCTGTCTTACTCTGTCTTTTCTGGTACACGTTCATACCAGCTGATCTTCCCTGGAGCATATTCCTCTTTATCAGCCCTTCTTCCTGAAATAATCAGGGAAATTATGAGAACAGGGTGTGCAGACAGCCTGCTTTCTCCTGGCACATCTTCCTGCTTTGCAGCAATCAGCAGATCCGACTTCCTGAGCTGAAGACTGAACCAGCACTTACAGTGCTTAACAGCCGCTGATCGATCTATCCTCCATAAATTTAACACTTGTGACCTGTTTATATTTTGATGTCCACAGCATCCCTTGACAATGAGCTCCACATTTGACAAAGTTCTGGATGGAAAAGGCACTTCCTTTTCTCACTTTAAACCCACTGCTTGATTCACTAGGTGTCCCTAGTACAAACATGAGGAATTGTTCCTTGCTGACTTCCTCTGCATAATTCCCAGTTTCAAGGACCTCCATTGTATCCTCCCCTCCTCCTAGACAAAGATTTCTAATCCATTTAATCTCATCTTCTCTGGAAGCCATTTCACCATCCTTATCACACTTCTCAGTACCTTTTCAAACTCTACCACGTTCTCTGAGCTGCGGCAACCAAGGTGACATATAGGATTCAAGCTGCAGGTGTACCATGAATGTATACAACAATAGATGAGGTTTTATTCTGTTCTCTACTCCTTTCCTAACACGCCTTAACCTATCTGCCCGCTGCAGATCATTTCTGCACGTCAAGCAGCTGTTTTCATAAAGCTACTGCAACAATGCCATAATCTCTTGCCTGAACGCAGGACTATAAAGCCCATTATTATGTATGCTGAGGTAGGAACTCTTCCTCAAGTCTATTATTCTATAGGAAACATCATCAAATTTAATCTGCTGTGTTATCACCTTGCTCGTAAATCCTACTTGAATCCCACTGCAAAGGTGCTGGAGTCAGCCCCTCGCAGCAACAGCTAATAAACGAAATTTGTAAGAGTCCACAAAGGCTACCAACACTCAATAAGGCTGAGTCTGGTGACAAAGATGCAGCAGCTTATTTTTATAGGCTGAATAATATTAACCCTTGCTAACCAAGTGTGACCAAGCTCTGTTGCAAATAGCCTGCGAGAGAAGCTATGCTAGAGAACACCTCAGAACAGGCTGAAAACAGCAAGTCAATATGCAGGATCACTGAGGACAACGGATGGGACACGCTGAATGTGACACGCTGAATGTGATGCTGTCCTTTTGCTAGCACCTTCCACAGTTTCGATGCTGGCATGCAGTTGCTATGACAGTTCTCCTGAGTTTTGTCTCACCAAAGATTAGAGTGAATTCACCTTTTACCTTTGTCTACGAGGAAACTCCACTTCACTGTCTACTTCTCCCTCTTCCTCCTCTGAGGAGTCATCACCGCTCTGGCAGGGAACAAGGACAAGAACGATGATTTCACATTTGTAAAGGAACAAACATGCAACTACATGGCTGCCTGTTGGTCTTTTAGCACAAAGTCACTGTGTCAACAGGCTGCGACAGTCCAGATGAGAAAAGAACCTATTTAACAGTGAGAACTGACTGTGACTTTTTCCTAAAAGGAGATTATTTCAGGTGGTATTAATGCTGTCATTCTTAAGTTTGGAGTGCTTAACTTCAAAATACACTGGAGTACTTTAAGAAAGCACTGCGTACATAATTTCCTAGATTTTTACAGAAGCAAATCAAGTAATTAGGATCATACTGAAATCCACATAAACTGAGCTGATTTAGCACTCCTAGCTTTACCACTTCAACCTCTTCTGCATGAAGCTATCATAAAGCAGGACAGGAGATGGCACATCCTTTTCTGGTGGGTTTCATTAACTAGAAAACCTGAGTTTTGTCCCATTTTCTACTTCAGTGAGTATAGCCTTTATTGTCCTCCTTCCATCCAAACCCAGACTTCACAATCTTCTTTTTTCCAGCCCAATCCTGTCCCATCTAAGCTGCCAACTCCTGGTTCACACTTCAGAATCAGCCTCTATCTTACCCCATGGGCTCCTCCTCCCTTCATTATGGGCCCAAAACACACTCTTGTTCTGGTATTCATCCTCTTTCCCTTAACTTTTCCACCCAGGCCCAGTTTCTCTGCTCTTTGCTCTCCACTCAGACTGGTTCCTGCTTCTTCTCTCACCACCTGGATGGAAGCAGCAGGAATAAAGAGGAACTCCATCTCTCTACAACTGTTCCTCCCCACTAGTGAGGAACACTTTTTTGAGGAACTTCTTTTCGACCTTGCAGCTCCAGGTCAGAGAGTGCTCCTTGCTTAGCTGCTAAGCTACCACATCTTCATATAAGAGCTATGACTTTCAGTCAGGTGGGCCAGCTTCTTGCAGGAGCAGCAAAAGGCACGTCCCCGAGGCTACGGCAAGGACTGTACTTGTGTTCCAAAGCACAGCAGCGCTACAGAATTTCTGAATGAAACTGCTGCAAAGTGCTTAACATGAATAAAACAATGCATTTACCCCTTCCTTTGTTTTGGGAAGGGCTTGAAAGCATTTCGAGGCTGTTTCAGCAACAAAAATTTGCCAGACCAAGTTTCAGCTCAAACAAAAACTGGCTAAATTACAGGTAACAGAAAACAGGGCCTTAACAAAAACACAGTTAATAATCTTCATTTTTTGCAGTACTCACCAATAGGCCTACAATACTTATCAATAAGAAGCAACTTTAAAAGACTGTCCAGATCACAAAGCAAAGCTCACACAGGTATGAACTCTTTAAGATAAAGCTGTACACAACTCCACTGCTCTGTGCATGGGACACACAGCCTAGTTACCGTCACATATCCAGACACGCACAGGGAGGAAAGCCTCCGTTTTTCGAAATCTCTACACCATCCTTACCTTTTGAATGGGTCTTGTTTTGCAAGGTAGCACTGAGGAAGCCATGTGCTGCGGAGTGCCTAGGGCTGACGCTGACTTACAGCTGCTGAAGCCCTCTTCCTCCATCTTCTCAATGAACTGTGCATTTTCATATAGGGAAACACAAGTTGGTGATTGAGAATGGCTGATCCCTGTTTCAAGAGATGACATCTGCACCTGACCACTGTTCTCTTGCCGGCACTGAAGACAGGAATTATACGGATCTGTTTTGCAACACTCCCAATGATCAGCTTTGCTTTCTTTGCTCTCCAGATTCCTCCGGCAATCTGCTTCCATGGCAGCGGAGATGAGATCAGGACTGGAACCAGACATCCGCCTTTGCGCGTGGTTACTGAGAGGGCTCCGCAGCGCTGCTGCAGGGCCAAAGTACCTTAAGTTGTTTGCACAGTTGGCGATGTCTTGTCCATGGGCATGAAGCCGTGAGTGATGGCCATGGGGATGGCTTTGGCCGTGTTGCTGCTGTAGACCGGGGTGATGAGAATGATTATGAGGAAGAGGTGGGGGTGCATCATCGTGCACTGGCTGGTTTTTCAAGATCCCTGCAAAATCATTGTAGCTGCCTTTGCTGTTCCCTCGGCGGTGACGTGGCTTACTGCGGTAGCGGCTTTTGCCACTCGGTGTTGACATTTTGGGACTTCCTGAGACTGGTGAACCATTGGATGCTGCTTCTGTGCTGGGTATGCCCTCTGACTTCAGCAGATCTGGCCTGAGAGACAGTCAGCAGAAGTTTAACATTAAACCAAGAACTAAGGACTGAGAAAGGACATCAGTTTGGAGCCAGGACGAAGAGGCAGCTGTAGCCATAAGCAGATTCTGTTTTCTATAATCTGCAGGCCTTCCTCCCCTTTAGATGCTTGACTTCTGCTTTCAGCTTTTTTTGATCTCTCCACTCAATGTCCCTTCTGTTCACACAATCATGCCCCACACTGCTTTCTTGCTGCCCTTCCCAATATCTGACACACACACTCCTCCTTTCTTTCACCCTTACTTTGATGATCTGGCTCCCAAAATAGCTCCCTCCTATGTCTAAGACCTTGGTGTAGGGCACATCTCTTACCATACGCATATATCACACTCAGCCCGGCAGGGCCCCAATCTGCTGACGGTGTCAGCCTGCTCATTTCAGATGCATATATGAATATTAATTCAAAAGTAATTATTTGCTGTTAATCAGCGACTATCGAACTCCTAGAAATCCCAGAAAAGGGAGGAGGAGGATACACAGCTCCTCTGAAAAAGCCAGCAGTATCTCACTTTCAGAAAGTCACACAGAGAGGAAATAGCTGAGAAGGATGATGAATTCACACATCTTGAATCCAAATTTAATTCCTCAGCAACAAATCCATCCTCCCTGAGGACTGGCTGATTTCCACAATCCCTCGTCCTGCCTACTAACATCCAAGTCAAGGATGAGCTAACCGCTCTTTGCTTGGACTGTGAGAAATTCAGGAGACACGTCAGATACTTCCTGCCAGGGCATCATCACCTTTGAAACATTTCTATGGACCACGTGGTTCCAGAGAACTGTCCAGCTAGAAGGAAAGGCAGGATTCATGCCTTCTTCCTTAAGGTAATTAACCAATTGTGGTTTTGAGGATCAGACCAGGCCCAACAGAGAACACTCCTTCGACCTGTCCCGAGTTGTCGTCAGTCTCAAAGGGATGTAAGCTGCCTGCTCGACTATGTGGGGATCCACAGTTGCTTCCCGGCGACTGGGTTGTTACTTCTTACCGTTTAGTCTGGCTGCCTGGTTTATGGGAGACTCCTTTCCTCTTCATCAGCTTCTCCACTGTATTGGGGTGGATTATTGGTCTGACTGGATGGCGTTTGTAAGTCCCAGGATACTTCTTCTCCACTGCTTGTTCCCTCCTGAAACATTGGGGAAGAAAAAACCCAGATCAGTTCTCTATCTAATCGCAGCTCTGCTGGACAGAAACGCAGCTCCGCGTGAGCACGCTGCATGCCTGCTTCACAGCTACGGCTGGGTGCAACGCGACACGCTGTTCTGGGAAAGGACCTGGGTATTTTCTAAATTCTCTCTGCAGAGATCAGGCCGTTGGAACACGGCCCTGGCACACAGTCCAGAAACAGCGCTGCGTTTCTCTCTACAAAGGGGCCAACAACGGATACCAACGCCAAATGGGAAAGGTGCTTTTCTCTCAGCTGGTAAACGCTGGGTAAAGATATGTGCACAACGTGGTCTGCAGTAGCCTATTCTTAACAGGCCTCTATCTGCCTGCCAGCCCTTCCTTTAGCCCTGGAAGCATGTCAGTGGAGTCTAAATCTGCAAGGACCACTACACAGCTTAGCAATGAAGCACCGGTTTAGTCTCCTCTATGCACACTGCCACACACGCGATAGGCCATTCTGCCCAGAGATACATACTTTATGAGCTCCTTCTCACGGACCTCCAGCTGCAGCATAATAGCACTGAGCTCCATGTACAAGTTATTGGCTCGCTCCAGCTTCCTCTCATAGTGTTCACGGATATCCAATGCATGCCTGCAAAAGAGAAAACAAAAATCAGTATTCCACAGTCTGCTGTCCCTGGACCGAGAGAGGAGAACAAGGAAAAGCACAGGTGGTTTAGGAAAAGGCCTTCTAAACGTCAAGTTTGCCACCTATATTACATTGTGTGTGGACCGCAGATAGACCTAACAGTGAACAAAGATTAAGAGTTTGATATAGAGAATGAATCACAATATGATTTAGAAAATGTTTAACAGTCTTGAAGAAGTTGCAACACTTCTCACTAGTGAAGCTGCAAATGCCTCAACATACATCCACGGGCCTTTCAGCCAAGGCCGGACCATTCTGTTTGCATTCAATAGAGAAGAGGTTAAGCCAGCTTCTAAAGAAACAGGGAAAGTTGTCATCTATTTGTATTCCATAAAAAGCAGCATGTCTCTAAAGCTACAGAGTGGTTGTATAAGACATCTTGAACCAAGGCAGAAAGATGTGGCCTTCGAAAGCTTCCCAGGGCTAAGTAACAGTGATCAACAACTATGTTAAACTGGCTGACCAAGGTTTCCTTTAGTTTCTCAAGTTTGACGCAGAACTGCTACTTGGTGTTTTACCTTTCTCTTTCACAATTACACTTGCAAATTTATAGCAAGGAAGATAACATTTCGCTTTCTTAAATAAACTTTCTGCTTTCATTGTTAAGTTGGTCTAATGTTCAAAATGAATTTAGGTGGACTGATAAATGAGGAGTGTGTTCACTTCTCTGGAAATGACTAATCCAAAGGAAGTGGGCAGTTCTTAAGACCTAGAATGTGCCAGCAGGAACTTCAGCTTCTGGACTCGGGAGGAATTTCAGCTGCCTGAATTTATGCCACCAGGCATACTGAGTCCTGTTTTGGGGCCCGCAGTATAAAACAGACTCCAAGACGGTCAGGGGGCTGAAGCACATGCCCTGTGAGGGGAGGCTGAGGGAGCTGAGTCCACTTCACCGGCAGAAGAAAAGGCTGGATGGGAAGAGCGAGTAGCAGTCATAAAAGACTGTCAACAAACCTGAGCTCTTCTCTTCGACGACGAATCAATTCTTCATCTAGCCGGTGGATACAAGTTCCTTCACTTTTAATTTTCTCAAAATGTTTCTTCACTTCTTCTCGCCATTCAGCCTAGGAAAATAATTTACTCTCAGGTATTTACAAAGCATTGAGCACTCTGCTTGCTCCGAAGGAAAATTCTTGGGCAATACTCTTTGTCTGCAGAAATTGCAGATTCATGTGGAAAACGTGCCTCTGTTAGCTGAATTATTTTGGTGAAAGAGTTGCAGCATGTTTCACTTCAGCATTTGCAGCTGGTATTTCCAATTAGTTCACTTAAAATATACTAGTTCACTTAAAATATACTTGCATTTTCTAAAATATTAAAAATCAAATTCCAAAAGCTCTTTTCAATTTAAGAGATTGTCTTCCCTTTTGGCACTTAAAATAAACTGAAAGGTCGATCATTTCTGCAGCTCTATTCATTATAAAGATGACTGTCGCTAGGGTGATACTAACTCTATTGGTCCCTTGAAGCCCTCGTTCTTGCAGCTTTAATAAAAGGCACCCGCTGCCTCACACACACACATACCCCAACCAAACACTGTATCGAGATCCTCAATACTCAAGGCAAGGTTTCGTCCTCATTCCCACCTTGGGAGAAGCCAACTGGGAAGGACTCGAAGGAATCTCTAAGAATGTCCTTTTAGATCTTCCCCAAGCATGCCCGAGTCCCTTCACTGCTCTGTGACAGCTATTTGTCCTGCTGGCTGCCCTACTCATCTTCACTAATAAATGCAGTGTTTCTCTCACAGCAGAGTTTTCTGGTTTCCTGTACGACTGTACCGGGAGAAACAGCTGGGACCAGAACATCTGAAGTCAGCAGTCTCCAGAGACACGTGAATGAGACAACGCTGAGTTTCTGACTAAAGCTAGCAGATGTCTCAGTCTGTGAATGTCTGGGTAAAAGACTTTTAAATACCCGTCAGCTTTTTTCTCCCCAACAATCAAACTAAAATCATAGGTCATGACTTTGCTGCACACAGTGCAGCCCCTGAAAGCAGACCCTCGGAGCCAACTCTGGTGCTCGTGGGCTACAGCCATTCTCCAGTTACCTGTGATTTGAAATAGGTTTCCTGAGGAGTAGCCAGCACATCAGCAGAGGCAATATCCAGGTGCATCAGTGTCTGTCGGAACGAGGGGCGATTCCGGGGCTTGCTCTGCCTGGAACAACACAGACCAGTTACTAACATGAAATCAGGTTAATAACGCTATCTAATCCTGCCCTTTTGAAGGTGTTAATCACCAAAATCAGTCCTCTGAATCCTGCAGCTGACAGACTAGAGCCAAAACTATAAAAACAAGACACATCCATACGGCCATATAGTACAAGACTGAGCCTTCAGTACTGTAACATACTGCACACCTGCATAAGATCCCACTTAAGTACAAATCCAGTAGTACCCTTAAGAAAAGAGACTGGCATCCTTGCTTCGAGACTCAACCCACCAGACTCGCTGCATGGACGCAGCGTTGAAATGGTAAGAAAGCGCTTCTTAGGCCACCTCTCCCCTCCAAGCGACCTGGTTCCACTAGGTGGGGATGCAAGCGTGGGCACGCAGCGCGGGGAGCTGCGACATCTGCATTTCGCAGCCATACGTAGAAGCTGCGGCTCAGGATCAGGAGGGTAAACAGCCGCTTTAAAAGAGCCACTGACGCTTTGGCCTATTTCTCCCCTTGTGCTGGCATAGCTGCGGAGCGGGGAAATGCTGAAAGACCACCTTTGCTCTGTGACAAGACTCAGTTACAAAGATTAATCATTAATGCATAACCTGAGACCAAGAATTTCATCTCTAATTTCAACTGGCAGGTGGAATAAACTGGAAACATCTCCCATATATGCACATGTATAAAATCCTGGCTTCATACACAAAGCACGAGTTTCTCTGTCCAGTTCAAAAGCCAGTCACTTTAAAAGATGTTTTCAGAGTATTTAAAAAAAAAAAAAAATCCATTTGCTTTCAATCTGCAGCCAGCCTCAAGAAATTTCACCACTCCCTTGCTTCCAGCAGCTTTTCTCTGCCCTTCCCGCAGAGCTATCTTCTATCGACTGCTTAGCTCCTCAAGCAACAAACCCTGTGAAGGCTATTGAAGATGACCTCTATGCTGTGGGCTCCTGATTCGCATTTGACTGGCAACTCTTGACTAACCCTGTCACCTTCCTGGGGCTTTCATCAAGCCCCGCTCTCCCATTTCTTGAGTGTTCAACCCCCTGTCCCTCACTAGCCCATCTCAGCAGTGCCTGCCTACTCCCTCCCCCCGCCCCGTCTTCCCAACCCAACCGCAAGCCACACAGCTCTCTTGCTCCTTCCCCTACGCTCCAAACGTCCTCCGGGACCCAGGCCTTCTGCCACAAGGAAGCAGGATCCATAACGTTACACCCAACTGCTCTTGTGCCGGGTGGCAGAGTATTTAAGAGAGTCCTGTGCTCTGGGCTCACCACTCCCACCCTGACCCTCATTTCAGCGGTTTCTCCGGGAGTCTGGTGAGAGCTAGGAGTCATCTCTCGCTCTGCACGGGGACGAGGCTCTTACCAGGTTTGCTTCATGAGGATTTTGAAGCCGTCCGGACAGGTGGACGGGACAGGAAGGTGCAGGCTGTTGCTGCCCACGCCCCAGATGATGGCAGAGGAGTCCACGTCCTTGTAGGGGATCTCTCCCGTAAGCAGCTCCCACAAAACTACCCCAAACGACCTGGTGAACAAAAAACGACAAGACCAGGGAAAAACTTCCACATGAATGCAATTTAACAGAAGCACCCGGAGCTTGGAAAACTGCCGTTCCTTTGGCAAAACAGGGAACTAAGTATGTCTGAACTGGAGCGGCAAGTAGATGCAACAACGTCTAACTACTAGCTTCTAACCTGGAGTAGCTATTTCACATGTGAGGTACTCTTCCTCCCCTGTCCCAGACTGTGCTGAACACCAAACCACGCTGCTTTTCACACGCCCTTTCCCATTTCGGTGTGAGAATTTAAAAATCCTGAGAATACATTAGAAGCTTTTCCACATAAACAAATTCTTACCAACTCCTGTTAATGGGGAAAGTTAGCTTTTCTGAGACACGCTTTCTACTGTTTTCATTGATAAGAACAGATCGTCCACTACAGCATAGCCAGAATTCCTGTGTGTTTTACAAAGGCAGCAGAAAAGTTGTGTTTTTGTGTCATTTAACTTTTTTTCTCCTAGCCAAAAGCTCCCTCTGCTGCTGTGTGTACTCAGCCACCCGTAACACTCCTAGGTAGGGGGTTCAGAAGCTTATGAGACTCATCACTATTAACTACCGCAATGTGGAAACGAAGAAACAAATGCAACACGTGCAAATGTCAGTATCAAAAGCAGGTGTGATTTCATCCGGAATTGCTTTTGTGCTCCAACCTGAAAAAAGAGTGTCAAAGAGAGAACAAACACACACAATTAGAGAGAAGAAAAGTTCTTTGCTTGGGTAAGAACCTCCTATTATGAGAAATGAAAGATACCGGCCATGAAACTCACTTTGATTCCCTTCCTTGGTGAAATGACCAAGTAAGGACCAAAACCTTCATTTATGACAGCAGTTATTGGTTTTATTTACAATATCCACCCAATAAAACGGCAAACAAATAGCAAACCAGTCAATACAGAGGCAAACAAAAACTGCTGTGAACCAACACCACTACCAACGTAGCGCACGTTAAGACCAGGCTGAGACAAGAGGGGACGTACAGCCATCTCAATTTCACACCTGCAGGTATCTCCTCCCCTGCGTCCCCATACGCCTGTGGGGCACCAGCTCTGCCAATGAAAAGTGGCACGGGTTTTCCTGGCTTGTACTATATCGAATTGTCTTTATTAAGTACAGAAGACCACCCAAGGGACAAACTGCCTGGATGTGAACAACAGTCGGGAAACAGAACTTCACATAAACAACGTCTCACTTTCAAAACCCCATTGGCTTCAAAGCATGTTCAAAACAAAACAAAAGTCAGAATCTGAACGTTTTTTCCCTGGAAACATCTTTCCGTGGGCTGCTAGAAAGCAGGGATCCCAGGTGGTTGGACAAGCTACCAGGAAACCCCATCTGGTTTCAGCTTTGTTCTGATTAAGACCTGACATAAGATTTCCAAGACTCCTGATAAGATTATAGATTTTTTTTTAGCATGCTGTTAAAGATGAGAGAGAGTAGTCATATAAGCAGCTTAGGAACTGTTCTCATTTGCTGTCAGCATTCAGGAACGGGGCTTTTACTCATCTTGGGGGAGGGACGGATGTCAAGGAAGAGTTTGAGCAATTGTTGCTGTACCTTCTGACAGAGGAGAATTTACCACCGCCTCCACACAGGTCTTTCCCCTCATCACTGCGAAGGAGAGGTCGGCTTCTCCCATCACGCAAAGAGCAAAAGCCAAACGTGCCACTGCCTATACTGCCTCAGTGGGACACTGCAGGTGTCCCTAGAGGTGACCCTAGAGAGGCCACCATATTTGGGAGCAGAAAGAAGTGGGGGTAAAGGAACCGTGGCCCTAAGTGCTGGAGTCTGGGCAGGGCATTTAGCAGCAACTCGCATCCAAGACATCTCTAGGTTTACACCAAAGAACGACATCTGCAAGTCATTCGGGAAAGGAGTCAAGCAGTGCTCAGAGATCTCAGCAGGGCTAGCAGCTCTTTTTTACTGGACGTGTCGCTACACACAACACTCTTGCACTGAAGCCACTCTAAAGAAAAAGCTGAGGGTGGAAATCCAGCAACATCTCTCCTAATGAGCCTGTGATTCAAAGAGAAGAGCTCAGAAGACAAATGGCGACTGTAATTTCTTCCTAAAACAATCCAAGAGCTTCTCCCAGAAGAGCTGGCTCTGTTGCAGCCTGCCTTAAATTGAATGCCCAGACTCCTGCCCAAAGCCCAGTTGCCAAATTACACAAAATGAACACACAAAACATCACTTTATAACTGTGTCTTCCGAAAGTAATGTTTGCTTTAGACAGAGGAAAGAGCTTTTCCCAGGCATGTTCTCCCTAGTCTCTTCCATGGCCTTGACCACATGAACAAATGCCTCTCCTCGCTCCTCCAGTCTTCTCAGATGGACCTCTGCGTGCTGACAACAGTCAGGATGCTCAGAGAAAGCTCTCTCAAAGAAACAAGACATGGGAGTGTGTGGTTACTTGGATGTCTTTTAGGACTGAGTCCTGGGCACATGGGCCAATCTCAGGGAAAACCGTTCTTGCTGACTAATTCTAGAAGGAGGAGGCTCTCAGGAGAAGGCACGAGAACACATGTTCACCACGGTGCACCATGTGTTACAAGACTTTCCCTTTCCCTACAGGAAATCTCAGCTTAAAGTCATGATGCAACTCTGAGCCAGCGTAGAGAGCAGAGTGCTGAGCTGAACTACCTGCAGCAGCAGCTTTTTGGCTCCACTCACACTCTCAACCACCTGCAGCTTGGCTGACAGCATCCAAAGCTGAAAGCCACAAAAAGGAAAATCCATCATTGCTGTAAAAGGAGGAGAAATGCATTTGTCCTGGCTACTGCCATTTAATAACCAGAAATAACACGGCAGAAACAGGGATGTGGCTCCCTTGAGGACTCTGACACCTGTGGAGAGGCATCCCAAAGGAGCTCCAAGGCTGAGCTCGCTCTCAAGCATTTTCAGTAGCACAGAGATCTTTCCCTGTGACCCTTGGGACACAGAGTACATTTCACATGGGGTGGAAATACGTGTTCACATCTCCTATAATGTTTCCTGGTTTCCTCTCTGTTGGATCCAGGGTTAGTTCCACTGGACGATAATCCTGTGGCTGTACACGTAACAGCCAAGTCCAAGTGTGCAGAAAGGAAAAGATGGTTGGAGCCTTCAAGCCAGCAGAGTAGAGACCTCTCTACAGTTCAAGGGAGGCCCTGAAGAGGATAGAAAGCAAGTGAAAAGTCACTCTGGCTGCAGAAGTTGCTGAGAGGACCTCGAGCACTAGTAATGCAAGAGAAAGCTCTGGCCTGAATAATGAGACAGAGAAGAATTGTTGCATTTGTTTACTGTGAAGATCCTGTATGATGCAGACCGTTTGCACTGAGTCTCGGTATGCATTTCCAGACCTCAACACTAACTGTCTGCACATACATGTCATTTGTCTTGCCACTTTAGCCCATGGTTCAGTGACAGACTTCAGGGCCCTAGGCAGATCTTCTGAGAATGAAATACTCCACCAGAGAGCAAACTATCTCCATCCCTAGGACAAGAAAAGAGCACTGAATACACGAGCGCTGGGAAAAGCAAGTGGCTAAACAAAAAGTGAAGGTATTTAATTAAAGCAACAATACTACTCACCAGATATCCACTTTTTCGGAGACGGGCTCATTGCGTATCACCTCCGGGGCCATCCAAGCCACAGTACCCGCAAAAGACATTTTTGTACTTTTATCACTCAGTTCTTTAGATGTACCAAAATCTGAGATTTTTACTGCATCTGTGTGTGTAACCAAAACACTGGAAAGAGGAAAAGAAGAAATCAGCATCCTGTAAGTTTTCTACTTCCACAACAGACTTTCGGCAACAGATCTCCAACTTCTGTTAGGACACTGAGAACTGCACACAACACTTAGTCTCAACAGGCAACTGAGGTGCTCTGAAGTTAGTGGCTGATGTGGCCCTCGAACACAAAAGCTAAGTAAGTCCCACAGTTGAATTCACAAATCCAGTGGTCAATCCCAGCAGATCAATGCTTTTTGTCCACTACTGAAGGAGTGAACCTCCTTTCCTTGCTTGATATCTCAAGCAACACTATGCTGGAGTGTGATTTGTACATGAGTCAGACTCTGTTTTTACTTGTGTGTTTCCAGCCCTGTAGATCGGGGTTTGCTTTGCTGCCAGAAGCCAGCTTCTCCCAAACCACACAGCTCTGGAAATAAAAGCCTTCCCTTTGAGATCACAGTTGTAGCACACATCTCTCAAGGCAGTACTGCAACAGCCCTTGGGAGTAAATCCCTTCCTAATCAACATGAACGGTTGATGAGGCCATTCTGCTCAGGATTACAGGACAAGGAAAAGGATTTTGCATTTTCATTGACGAAAGCGCTCACTTTCTTTGGGATTTCTTTTTTTTGTTTTGCCTCAACTGCATTTCTAAATCCTACAAGTCAAAAATCAGTCTTGATATCACTTGCAAATTATCAAGTCATGCTCACTAACCAAAGATAAAATATCAGGGGATATTCGAGGAGCCAGAGACTCACTTTGGTGACTTGAGGTCTCGATGGATGATTTTGTGAAGGTGCAGATAGTTCATCCCACTAGCAATGCCCGTGGACCAATCCACCAGCAGCCGAGGCGTGACCTTCCGCCCTGCTCGCAAGACTTCGTAGAGCTGCCCGTGCGCACAGTACTCCATGATAATACAGTAGCACGGCGCTTGAGTGCAAACTCCCCTGTCAAAGGAAACAAACACCGAGTGAGGATCAGCAGATACGACTCCCAGAGCAACTCTTAAACGTGGCAGTCAAGGGTCAGGAGAGCAACCCGCTCGCTCTGCCTGGGCAAGGTTCAGCTAACAGCTCTCCTTACTGAACAGGAAGGGCAAATGTTTTTGGCGTGCTTTGCACAGGCGGAACCTCATTTGTGATAGGGGTTGGTTTCCTTGGATTTCCTGCACCCACACATTGGCAGGGTTCACAGCATGCGTTTTGTTAGCAAGCCCAAAGGGCAGCATTGGGTGGGAGTGGTGTCCGCAGCTTCGTTTTCACAGCAATGCACAATTGGAAAGAGGAAGCAAAGGGTGAGGGCCCACTTTGTCCTACAGACAACTTAATTCCTGGAATTACAAACACGGCCAGGGTATGAGAGCTACTGCCTCTTCCCTTGACAGAGGTAGTGCTGGTAAGGTTATAGCAAATACCACAACCTACTTGAAGGCAATGATGTTCGGATGTTTGAGTTTCCGCAAGTGCTTGATATCTGTTTCGTTCTGATCTCTCACTTTCTTGATCGCCACCTCCTCTGCTCGAAATTTGCCCAGGAAAACAGCTCCCTGCGCGCCGCTGCCCAGCCACTGCAGCTCCGAGATCTCCTCAAACGGCACCTCCCAGGTATCTAGGCACACGTGAGCAAGGGGAACAGCTTCAGAGAGCAAGTTCACAAAACTTCTGCTGCGAGGTCACGCCGGGGCAGCACCTGCCACCTCCTTCCTTGTCTCTGGAGGTGGATTTTGCTGAGGGAGGGAGGCAGGGCATCCCCAAAATACACCCCACCATGGACAGTGCCAGTACCCATCTCCCCCATGACGCTTGCCTCTAGCCTCTTCCTCCTCACCCTCTCCACTGCTTTTGCAACAGAGCACACCACCACTTTTCAGCAGTTGTGTGAGCCGCTTCGACTTGGCAGGCAATAACTTAACATGCCTGAGACACTGTATTTGCAACTTAGGGAGCGTTCTTCTACTCCAAAACTCAAGGGTGATGGTCTCGGTTCTTAGGCACGTGACCGCTGTGAAAAGCACAGGTGAGAAGAAACATTTAACATTCACAACTGGGGAAAAAATATCAAAGGGTTTTTCCCTAGAAGCAGTATAAAAATAGGAAACAAAAAGGAAAGTCAGAGGGGGCAGGTTGTAAAATCCAGACCAGCAACCACCAAGTTACCCAAGCTAAAGCCCATCAGCCACCACTACTGGTCACCGAAAGAGGTCTTTCCCACACCAACGTTGTGTACTGTCAAACAGGCAAAGGGATCTTAAGGAAAAGACTCCTCTTCCTAGGTACCCGCATGCATCTTGTTGGGGTACTGCTACAGTGGTCCAATAACACGGTTTAAACTGTTTAAAGACAGTTGTGCCCATCAGAACAGAAAACCTTGATGCCTGCGAGTTATCTTCAAATTACCTTAACATCATACAAACAGTAAGATAAAAGGCAAACAATAATTTCTTTACTATAACTCAATAGACATTTGAGCTTAGAGTACAAATTCATTTAGCAGTAGCAGCAAAAGTTAACCCACTTATTTCTGAAATAAAATCATGCCTGTACGGAGCCCTATTTTCAATCACTATGAAGACAAGTCTTTCTCCGTTTCATGCACTCAACGGGTTGTTGGGGTGTTACGACCGCTCACAGCTGGCATCATGCAAAAGCGTCCATCCTAGATACTGCCACCGCTGGGGAGAAATCCCAAGATCCAGCTGGACTGATTCTGATGCAAAGCTCTCCCTCAAATCACTCCTGTGACCCTCCGACATGAGCTGTGCTCCTCCTTCCGAGCGACTGCTCTTCAGGCCTGGCTGAGGAAAGCCAGCTCCCACCCGGAGACAGAGCTCGGGGCCCGGGCTGCTCACCGAACTATAAAACCAACAGTGTTAATCTACAGCTAAAAATTTCCTTTGACTTGGCAGGACAAAGAGCAGTCTTCAGCATATGTTTCTTCACGCACACGAGTATTTTTCGCACAGACACGTGCTTGCAACCTTGCGTTGTACCAGAATATGGAAAGGAGGACAGGGCACGCAGCTCTCAGCTGAAACGCAGGATAGCTAAGCAACCCGCAGCACCTGCGGACGCGCAGTGGACGACCCCTCTCTTCAGTTTTCAAGAACACCACAACAGACATCGAGAAGGCCATACTGCCCACCCAGCAAACACACGTACTTTTCTGTTGCATCTCATCCTAACACATCACCATAAAATGATCCATGAAATATGCTTTCCACATGCTACTACCACTATCTTGACCACAGGACATCCAAGTATTTTAAAATAAGTGTTCTTCTTCATCAAACAACTTGAGCACTTTTTGTCAATATGCTTACAATTGCTATTTAAGACAGTTCTTGAATTAAATAAGAAAATAATACATGTAAACAAAAATTGAGGGAGGATCCGTATTTATTTTTAATTCACAAATACACTGCTTCTGAAAGATGGTGACCTATTCAGCTGATGTTTCGTGTTCCTTGATGAACAGTATTTTTAGCCAGGCAGCACTGAAACTACTCCGTTGTAATGAAATGGCTGTTTATCTGCATGGGAGAAGGCTGCCTCTCCTATAAAAGGCACATGACTCTGTCATTTACTTCCCTGAAGCACCCAGACTTTGTGCCTGGTAACGGCCGATATCACTTAGGAGCCTTAACTGTCTCTTAATATTACCTATTGCCCTTTGCAATGGCAGAAGCAGAGAGAGACTGCAAACAAAGCACGCAAAAGTTCACAGCTTGCTCCTGCCAAGTCGGCCAGTGTATACTTGGCAAGAAAGATCCTTTCCTGATGGGGCAGGGTCCGAACATCCCACCTGCTCCCTGAATATCAGGGGAAGGGTTCAGGGAAGAGGTTTAGGGGCAGCAGCAATCACATACTCCCCCGGGGCAGCATCCTGCAGCTTCTGGAATTTGAAGAAGATCAAAGAGCCAGTCCATACAACGCAACAGTAAGACAAAAATCCATTAAAATCCTTTCACCGTACAGGAATGTGCATTTCCAGACAGCCAGCAGCAGAGATGAATTTGGCTCACACAACACAATGAGCACTGAAAAACTTCCCAAAGAGACTGAGGCTGGACGAGAAAAGCAGTGGACTACGTTCAGCTGAAAAACAGGGTTTGCTAGCATCCGTGGTGCAAACCTGTATTTCCCACTACAACGCAAACCTACCTATTAGTTAAGAAACACGTATAAATTACCCCGGGTATGTGCTCCCTTCAGCTCCTCAGACCTACCCTCAAGGACACCTTGGCAAGGTTCGGTGTTGAAAAATCAAGTTCATCAGTTCCACTGAGGGGCAACGGGCAAGGCTGGAAAAGCGAGGACTCGTGACACACCACCTGAGAGACAGCCAACTACGGCTGAAAGTCAAGATCGTAAACCGTACCTGGAGAGCAGGTTATAAAGCTCCCCCACCGCCTACACAAATCCATCCTCAATGGCCCATAATACCTAACAACTTGAAACCAGAACGACTTGCATAAACCAGCTGTAAGAACTCGGGTACACGGCTATGACAAATAACCATAGTTAACCTGAGGTGCTGAGGCCCGTCTAGAAGAGTAACGCTTTAACGCTGGAAGTGGCCCAGAGACGTGTCTGGACACACTAATCAAGACGAGGCTGCTCCGCTAGCCCGGTTTCAGAAGCGCGTGACATTGCGTGGCTAAACATCTTCGGAGAGTGCGCAGGTTCAGGGCTTGCTATAGCTCTCCTAGCACTTCCTCCAGCAGAAGAAAGAGGAGGACATCCTCCACCATGGTGGGGCAGTTTTCATTCCAGACTCTCCCTAAACAAACCTGTAAGAGATTTCTCCTAAATAAGTACAGTAGCAACAGGAAATTAGACCAAGAGCTTGTGTTTCTAAGGTGACTAAGAACCATCCAAGCAGAATGACGGGAACGCATTTCCCATGGAGAGGAAATGTTGGAGCAGACAAGCAGGTTGAGCCATGGAGTCAACCTATTTGAAACAAATTTTTGTTGTTCACCAGCACTGGCATTAGGACAAAAAGCATCCCTGATTTCCAAAAAGCCACAAACAAAAACACACACGCTTTAAAAAGCACCTTGCTCTCCAAGTTTACGCAAAAATGAACACAGTGATGGTAAATTTGCAACTAGTGGAAAGGAAGGTGAAAGTAACTCCTGCAAATGGACTGCAAATCCAAATGAAATGGTTCAGGAGTCCAACAAGTCTATAGAAAACACAAACATGTCTTATTGTAAAGTGCTGAAGTTCCGATAACCCAAATCAAATAAGCATTAGAGGCAAATTGAAGAACAGGGTACACCTCCCTGAAAACACCCACCAACAGCTTTTAACACCAGTGCAAACGATTGGAAAAACACAGTCAAAAGTGAATTTCTGGGTCAAAACCAATGCATTTAGACCTCAGAGAATTAACTGAAGCCCCTGAGCAATACAAAAGCAGAGACTGCCTACAGCGACACTATTCACAAAGGATGCAAGCCACTTAATAACAGCAATTAGCACTGCTTAGGCAGCTCACACAGACCACTCTGCACCAAGCCAATGTCCAGCTGAACAAAGCTCTGGCCCATATGGGCCCTCAAGAAAAACACAGCCCTTGATGACAATCTCAGGTGCTGAGAAGGAAACCCAAGAAGTAATTTCAGGAAGAAGAGAACGTGGAGTCTTGTAAAAGTTGTTTCTCTTTCCTAGCCTTTTCACCAGTCACCCAGGCACTAGCCAAGCCTTGCAGGCAACGAGGACCCAAGTACTAGCCATTTGCCAATGACCTGAAATCTACTTCTCCTTTACCTTGTATGACCACACCACTGCCACCACCAGGTCCTAGTGTTTGGGCAACTTCTACTCACAGAAGGGGAGCAGCTGCCTGAAGGTGACCAAAGCAGGCAAGCAGGGATGCTGGTGAGCAGCAAAAGGACTAGGAAGCATCTGCAGGCAACGTGGTCTCCCAGGGCTGAAGGAGCAAAACCTCCTCCGGTCGATGATTCAGCCTAGGGCGAAGGAGTGCTCTTGGATTAGCTGCCAAATGTAACCCCTCCCCTAGCAGTGCCATGAGCAGTGCTCACCAGCCTCTCCAGCCAGCCATGGGACGGTCCTATCCTGCTATGTGGCCTCAGCCTTCCTACCTTAGCTTGCCTAGTTGCACTGCTGTGACATGGGTACCTGGACACAACGCCTGCAGGGCCCAAGGACGAGTTAGTAGGGGGTAGTGCTGCACTACATATCCTGGAAGAGAAGTGTTATATATGTTCTCCACTGCCCTCGCGCACAAGTGCAGGGCAAGCTCCAGGTACCTCCAAGGTGCTCCACAGCCTCAACACAGCGAGTCGAAAGGAGCTGAGCTCTGGGACAAGGGCTGTGGCAGCCAGCTCCGCTCCTCCAGCTCAAAGTCCTTCTTGAAAAGGGGTAAGTTCACCTGCACAGATCTGTAGGACCCCCAAAAGGTGAGAATAAGCTCCCTTGGGAATGAAACGCCATCCCAGGCCTCCCTCTACTGCTGAAAGGGTCAGAGACACATCCTCAGCCCGTCTTCTCTGAACAAATCCATAACACTTGCATAAAACTCCAACCTAGCATCCACTGCACTCTTGCTAAAAGACAGCAAAAATAAAAGAAAACCCAAACATCGGTTACTGAATGGGTGGCTTGTAAACGGTAGCAAATGAAAGGCACAGACATGGCGGCAACAAGCAAGAATGAGGTCATCTGGAGTGCAGAATATGGATATTCTGACAAAACCCTCAAGCTTTAGCACAGAATGAGGTTAACGAGCTTGATGACAGGAAAGAGCAGTACTCCTCCACTGACACCAGCGACCGGTCCAGCTGAACAGCCCCTGAGGGGAAAGCTTCTCCTTTCCACACTCCTTCATGACAGTGAAGACTTCAGAGGAGCAACTAAACCACACAGGCCACACGTAGCAGATGCGAATTAATCTCCAGCCCTGACACATCTGTAGCTGTCTCAAAATTGCCCTTTCAGGAAGGGCTTAACGCCACGGGCTCTACACCGGAGCGACCTGCAAAGCGTGCAGGAATCTGCAGCTCCGAACGCGCTCACGGCACGGAGGACAGCAGCGTACTTGCGTACGTACCAACGGGAGCTCTACGCAGGCCCCCTAAATACAACACCGCTCTCAGCAGTTCATTTTCATGAGCTAGTGCTTAAATCTTTTCTATTATCAACTTTCACACAACGGAAAGGGTCCCCTAGAGACCATCAAAGCATGTGTTATACCACGGTCTCCAGCACAGCCACCGTCCCAGCTACGTACAAAATACAACCTCTCTGCTTCAGAGGTCGCTTCTTTGAAACTACCCACGCAAGCTCACAGGTGCATGCAAGCACGCGGTGGCCCAGCGGCACTCGGCCCTGGAAAGCCTGCCCTGGCAGGATGGGGCTTGCACGCAGTATTCACAGAATCGTTAAAAGTAGCCAGTATAACTCCACAGTATAAAGAGGGAGCTGGACTTTTGAAGCACTCTGCAGAGATCTAGGCATCACAGCAAGCAAGCTGCACTTGCAACACGATACAGCCCTCCAGCATCAGTGCAGTGCAGAACGAGATTTCCCAGTGGCAAGGATTGCACAGTTTTTGCTCTGAAATACCATGTAAAAATCTGCGTTCCTCAGTTCTATGAAAATAAATTAAAACAGGAGAAATTAGGGGCCGAAGACCCTGAATTATGAATATTCATCTGAGAACAAGACACACATTGAGCCTTGCGCTCTCTTCATCGTGACCGTTTCTAACATAAAACTGTTATTATTTGTCGTCAGAGAGAGCGAGCGCGCAAGCGTGCACACGTCCTTCCCTTGGAAAATTTCAGCTTCGCGTAAAAGAAATCTGGCATACAAACCAAAGCAGCGTGACACAGATATACTGATACCACACCTCCTTTGAACGATATCTGACTGTTCAGCAGCTCATTTTCCTTTACGAGAGAGGCTCCCCATCGGACTCCTCCTCTTCCAAGACTAACCACATCCGGCTCTGCATAGCACGCGATCCCCGCGGTGGTGTTAATTCCCCAAGGAATCTGCAGTCACTTTTTTTTGTATTACAGACTCAACCACGCGTGACATACCGAGTGCTAAACATGCCGACAAGCTTAGAATCAACTTTGGCAAAAACTGCACGCTCTGGAGGAACTGAAATACAAGTGAACTCTTGCTCAGCAGGCAAGTCCGATGTGCAGGAGGCTGCTGCTGCTTGGGAAGGCTTCTGCCCTTCTGCAATGAGAGAGGGATTTCCCTGCCCAGAGTCGAGAACCAGAAGGAGCAGCAAGTCTAACTCGACCCAGCACGCTATTTAACAGCTCTGTTGTTTCAGAAACTAACCATTGCCAAGCGTAACCCCATTGCTTTGGGTTCAGAGATGATTTGGTATTGCTGTACGCAGAAACTTGGTGCTCAGGCAGTCTTTGGCGAGCCCACTCGATCAGACGGCTGGCCAAGAAGCACTGATGGCCACAGTTACCCCTACATGTTTAACTAGGAGATTTTGTATGTATTTCAGAGTTTGCATATGAAACTTTCCACTTCTGAGCACACCCTCTGCCTCTTCATGGGATCAGTGTCAGGCCCAGTTATAACACAATATAGAGAACATATTCAGGCCCTAAAGAAAACCATAAAATGGGGAGAAATCAGACACCAAAGGCATTATACACTCAGCTCTTAAGCTTTCAGTAGCCACTGAAAATACAAGTACGTGATTATTTGGGACATTATTCAGTCCCAAACTACTATTTTTTGTTTTAATATTTCCATGAAAAAGGTATAAATGTTAAAGAAAACTTTCCTACATAGGTGCTAGAAAGATAAGAACTGGACAATGTTATAAACAGTGAATCTATTCCTGACAAAAAGACACAGAAGTAACACGCTCACAGACGAGCAATACTTCTGCTATTTGGCACTCAGCTGCAGACAGCCTTCACATACGTGGGCAGGAGAAGTGCCCACATTAAGTTCATCTGGCATGAGAAGACTGCAAAAGTGAAGTAGTTGGTATGACCCCTGTGGTTGCCACCATTATTTCTAATCCTCACTTACGCAAATGCTTGGTTCAACTTCAGACTGTCACAACGGTCCAAGGCATGGTCTAGAACATGCAGTTTTTTCCTCCATCACTAGCTGCCATTGCTGCAGATGATAGCTGTTGGATGTACATACAGGATTTCTCTTTGCAAACCCGTAAGAGGGCAGTATCAGACAAAAACGGTCACATAGGAAGCTGGGGAAAGGCCCGGGGCTGATTTCCTCATCTTCACACCTTCCCCCAGAAGAAATGAAGGCTTGCTCCCCTGCTTACCTTGCTGTTGCAATTTGTAGTCCGTGGAGTATGCCTTGCCTATGATGTTCCACACCGGCCTCAGACAGCCAAAAAGTCCCTCAAGAAACCCACCACTCCCACTGCCTGATCTGCTGAACTGGACTTTAACATCATCGGCTCCGCTGTTGCTTTCTCCGTCCATAGTGTTCCTGTTGCCCTGAGGAATGGGTGTTTCGGATTCATCCTGCTCTCTCAGCTGCAGCACGCTGTTCTCAAATTGGTCCCTAGAGTCCTCACTGATGCTGGTCAGTACTGCTGCGGTCACTGGGCTGCTCATGTTTTCTATGAGGTCTGCCTGCAGCAAGCCCTTCTCGCGCACGTCCTCTATGAGTTCGGGCGACGGGTGGTTTCCCGAAGGTGCGTGCTCATCGTGTATCCTGCTAAAGTCTTTATCTTCACAGAAAGCTTTGCTGATTGAGTTTGGAGAGGAAGACAAGCTCAGGCGCTCCTGAGTGCTGGCCATGATGCCGTGAGGGTGCATCAAGGAGACAGTCTGATTTGGTACTTAGAGAATTAGTACAACACGATTCAGATGCGACATGTGGACCCAGTACCTGGAATGAGAGGAAAAGAGAACAATTTTCAAATTTAAGTATTTTCACAAAGTGCTTTTGCAAAGGTGAGCTGATAATTAACTAGTAATACCAGATGACTGCTGTTACTTAGTAAGTAATTATTACATAAAAGAAGAAAACAAATGATTCCTACAGAAACTCCACTCACACAGTGCAAAATCTGCTTCACTGGGAAGGCACGCATTTTTTTCTCAGTAACCTACTGCAAGAATTGCCTGGTCAAGAGACACCACAGTTTTTACAGAAAAGCCTGAAGGTCAAAACTTGTCAAGACTTTTTACAGCAAAGAACTGTCTCTTCATGGTTACTATTTAGCCTTTAATAGACTGAAGCTGACCCTCAGGAGTTTCCCAGCTCTGTTATGGGTAGAGTCCGGTCACGGTTTCTGGGGCTGGCACAGTCCCCAAGCTCAGGATTCGTCTGCAAACCCCCGAGACAACGTGTTAGAGAACCGAAGCACAGTGATACTGGTGTCCAAACCCACCCAAGGATGGTTTGTACCTGCTCCCTCAGAGCTCCACCTAGATGGGACCATCCTAGTCCTTTACTTTCATGCTTTCAAGGTCAATGTAGCAACACACGTACGTTCTTTAACTATGTTCATATTATCCTTAAAAGGACTTCAAGAACAGTATACCCTCCTAGCTGATCTCCCTTCTTCTGCAAGCCTGATGAGCATCTCCCGCTGCTTTGCTTGCCCCTGCGTGAAGCCGCTGGCAGCCTGCATATAAATTCAGAGCAGGTGTCCCTCTTAAAAAGTCTCTCCATCTCTCCCCCCACTGCAACTTGTTCCACCAAAAGGCCTTTTCCTGCAAGCCAGCTCAGTCCCACCTTTGCACAAAACAAATCTGCACACTGAGCTGGGCCGCACTGAACTGCGCTGCGCCAGCTTCCCCGCACCAAAGTAAAGCCACTTCTGCAACCCAAGTCTCTAACTTTGTGCCAGAGACGGTTCAGCGCATTCAGCCTGTAGCAGAACAGAGTCCAATCTTAAATTCCATCTGAGGTTGAGAGAAGGAAAAAAAAATGGCAGAGAAACTATTTTGTTAAAAAGTAGGATAAATCACACGGGGTACAAAGTCCTGGGCTCTGCAAACAGCCACTGAAAGGAAGAACGAGGTGGCCAGGTCGCATGCAGCCAATCGTAAGGGAACAGCTCAGGCTCCGTAATTTCTCAAGATGAAATCATTTCTGAGACGAGAGATAAGAACTTCGGATTGGTGTACGAAAAGCTCAGGCCGTCTGCGTCAGTCCCTCCTCGCCAGAGCAGCGTCCGCGGCAGAAGCATCGAATGGGAATGCCCAGGAGCCGGCTTTACCTTCACGTATTTCTGCCTGCTCACACAGGGGTTATACATAAGAGCATCGTTGAAAGAATGCCATTCAGGTTGCAAAGTAAGTTCTTTAAGAACAAGCAAAATAGCAAGTGAGGCAACAATTGTGTCATAGTCCATATTCATAAAGGAGCTGAATTAAACTCACGCAGGAGCCTCACGGTTGGCTTTTCCCTACCCTCTCCGTGAGCAGCATCACAGCGCCCGATTCCCTGGTCGCAGAAGTTGTGGGGTGACAACAGGAGTATGGTTGCCACTAGTAGTAGTATGACCACAGATTTTGTTGTTGATACAGAAATGGGAAAATTTTCAAACCTGAACAGAATCTCACAAAAATACCAAAGCAACCGCAACTCGGTGCTCCTGGAAGTCAGCAGGGATGGTGCCCAAGAGCCGGAAAAAGACAAATGATTCCTTACGCAAAAGCAAAAGGTGACCAGCGTTCCTACGGAGGAACCTGCTTTTTACACCGCGGCATATTAGGCAACCTGGATAAAAGGTCGGCCTCACTCTCCCCGGCAAGAAGCCCTAGAACAAGAGCCAAAGCAAGAACTTGAGGAAACAACGTCCCAACAAAAGCACTTCACATTTATATAACGGGAAGCGCGCAAAGCATTAAAGCAGATTTAGAGGATAATATTGTTTTGCTGCTCCATGATTCTCAAAATACGCTACTTAACGCAGGCTGGGGTTTGCTCTCACCTTCTTATGCGGTTTGCTGGCTTTGGAAGGCCTGAGCATGTGATTGAGCAGGGAAAAAACAGCTTTTGTACTCATACACACATATTTCATGTCTTCCTAGTTTATAAATGGATTATCAGTATACATCCCCACCCAATGTATTTCTTATTATTGCTTAGAAAGTTAAGCCTCTCTCTTTCATTCTGCTGGGGAAAGAAGCTCTACTACATATATACATTACCCTGATAAGCGTACATACATTTTAAGGTAAAGCCAGATATAGCTACTAGACCACCCTGACTCTCAGTTCATTTAAACTGTGGTGTTATTTTCTCTACAAAAGCCTACAGTCTCCCACCAAAATTGGAGTGAACTCGCTGCTTTGAGAGCAGGAGGAGGCAGCTTTTATTCCAAAGTGACTACGTACCAGGCCAAACCCAGGGAAACGGTTCCAGATTCGTTGGGGCGTAGAAGGCAGTTGCTGCCACAATGCATTAAGGTTGATTTGTCGGGGAAATGATTTTTTTTTTTAATCATCTTACATTACAGTAAATTCTGCAACGAGCAACCTCTTTCCCTTGCAAAATTTGATTTAACACAGACAAACTAGGTTTTCCTTGACCTTGCCATTTCTTCAAACAAGGGATGAAGACAATTTTTCAAGCTTTACTGTCATGCCGTCCCTATTTCTTTGGCCGGAGTACTGGTGATATTGCTGAGCTTCGTAATATTGAACTCTTATAAAAAATATATATATGTGCATATATATCTTAGTTTCTTTCAATGCAAAGAAAAACATTTTACTGAAAGTTGGAAGTTTCATTTTAGGCAGAATCTTTGCCATTTGGGCTTTCTTCGAGGCCTGTATATGCCCCCTCTGAACTTTCACAGTGGGAAGCACAGTCGAGCAGGGCTCCGTTTTTACCTTAATGATGCTTGTGCTATGGCAGCCTTCGAGGCGAGAGCTGAAAGCCGCGCGCGTGCGTAGGAGGACCACGTGCATATTTAAGATACTCCGATTTCACCAAGTGCCTCTGCGGCAGCAGACTTCGAGGCACACCCTCCGATTCGAGCTGCTTTGATGAATTCATGCATCCTGCAGCTAAAAAAGTCATTTTATGTCCATACAGGACTTTGAGGCTCCGTGTAATTTTGCATGGTCACAAGTTCTTGCGAATAACTGCATTTGCAGGCAAAGCGTTTTCCCAAGCAAAGCTCCACCGTGCCCGGACGGCAGGAACGCCAGCGGCACCGCAGCGCGTCAGACAGCCTCAACCGCTCTTTATGAGTACCAGAAGATACATCTGAAGACGCTGCGGTTGCACAAACGCCACGCGCGGACCGTAACGAAAGCTTCTCCTTTAAGGAGCCGTGTTAAAAATAGAGTAGCAAATCACAGCTCCGGCTCCAGCCCACAAACAAGAAAATCTTAGCGTGCTGTAAAGGTTGCTGGAGCGCGAAGCATGCCCCACTGTTTCCCGACAGCACAAATGTCTAGTAATATTAGGTAAATTCCCCCTGAAACGCCGTTTCTCACATCACACAGCCAAACGTGAGCTGCGCTTGCACTTCCAACATACAAAGGAAATCAAGGCGCTTAATGTATTCCTCCGACCCACGCTCACGGACTGAAAAACAGCAGTTGGCAGAAAGCAGCTGGCTGATACACGGCACGCATCGAGGGCAGGAGAGGTTCCTATCCATATCCAGCTCCTGCTCAGACCCGGAGCTGCCTCGCATTCTCCCGGTATCCAGCTTGCCCTACCGGCGACGTTAGGTCCGGCGAGGTAGCGACACCTTTCTGCGCCGATACCACTGCTGCAATCTATAAATGCATCCCCTTAGGACGAGCGCAATGCTCCTGGCCTGGGACACCCCCGCAAAGCCCACCCGAAGCTGCAGCTACCAGGAGAACGCAGGGAGCGTGCGTACGGAGCACCGTTACCTCACCGCACGTTCTGCAGCCCAGCTCCGCTCCGCTCATCCCTCGCGGTCACCTCTCACTTTCCAAAGGGAATTCCCACGACAGGTTGATATGCAGCCGCCTCCTGACCGGGCACACCGTACACCTTTGGCAGATGAAAGAACGGAGAGTTGCTGACTTGCGAGCAGGGAGGCTCCAGTACTCGTCTTGCAACCTTCGATTTGAAACCATCCGCCTCCCCTACTGCACAGGGCTCCTACCAACTCCGTCTCTTCGTGAGCTCTTGGTGAGGGAAGTGCTGTACGAACAGATCAGATCATTTTCCTTACGCCGCACTTCCGTGGTTCTACATTACTTGGTATATGTTTGAGTTTTGCACGGTTGTTTTGAAGAGCAACTGCAATAGCAGGCTTACTAACAGAGCGGAGCTACCCAGATGATCGCAGTGCAACCTCCTCCTGATTTCAGCTGAAGCACAGCTATCCAGAGGAATTGCAAACGATCAAACCCTAGTGCTTCGCCAAGAATTGCTCTGCCTTCCTTTCCCTTTCCGTAAGAAAGTTTTCATCTTCTTATGTTTTCAAAAAAACAAAACAAAAACCCTAAACTCTTAAGCTAACCCCTATTAACTCGGTGCAGCCTAGTCGACAGCAAGGGCAAATCTTCAAGCTAGTTAAGGAGCAGCCCAAGAGAACAGCTTACTTTTTAGGGAGTCGGGCTCTTCTCGAAATACCTGGCTCCTTCAGGTAGGCCTGCTCTTCACCCATCACGGCGTACGTCCCACCTCGCACCCGCGTGAGCGCGCTGGCAGAGCCGCAGAACCGCGGTGCCCTCTCCATCCAGCCCCCTCGCATTTCGGGGGCGGGAGAGGAGCTGCAACCACTTAGGCACATGAGCACGTTCTGACCGACACGGCAACGGTCCTGATCTGAACGCTTCTCGTAGGCACCCTAACGTACTCTACAACAAAACAGCAGATTTAGCTGGGAAAACCAAGGTGTTGCAACACTGACCTTTTTTCTGGTGCTTCACCCGAGTTTTTTTCCGGTTGCCATTAATATTGGCATATATACTTCTAGCTCATTTTCCAGTAAATGCTTTGATGATACCTCCACATAAGACGCTTAGCTTTTGCTATCAGATACCAAAATGTTGGCAGAACACTTTAACATAGCCACAGGGATAAGCACGTGAAACCCCAGACATGCAACCGCATGTTGTAGGAAGCTACATCCAAACTACGACAGCGGAAACTAGAATTCATGTGTCTGATGATGTAAATCAGCCTCACAGCCTTTATTCAACTTGTTCAGTCTGTATCCCCAAAACATACAGGGACTTGTCATTTGGGGCAAAAACGGTTTTACAGTGACAGACAAAAGTATATTACAATTGTTATTTACAATTACAATTATATATTACAAAAGTATATTACAATTACAATCCTTGAGAAAAACAACTTTCTATATTTCTGGTCTGAACCTTTGCCGACAGTGACAAAAATCACATGGCATACCAGCCAAGAAATATTCATAACAGCTGAAATCAGGCTCTGTGCACAGAGCCAGCTGGAGGTTTGCTATGCACCTTACATATCCCAAATAAGTCCTTTAGAAAAGAAATAAATGGCACCTAGACTATAACGTAGCAAGAGCCTATACCAGATCAGAATGAAAGGTTCATCTATCCCCATCACCTCCTTCCACAGACCAAGGGGAGAAAAGGACCTGCAGGCAGGGGAATCTCCCAGGACAGTCCCATCCAGGTCCCAGGGATCTGCAGCTCCCTGACTTTCGGCATCAGTCACATGCCATGGTATTTTTCTGTTTTGTAGCCCACAATGTATTTTTTCCTGCACAAATGTGTCAAAGAATTTTTTGATCCAGAAAACTTTGGCAATTACTATGCTGTGGCAAGAAGTTTTGTAGCTTAACCATATGTTGCATAATGTAACATCACCTATTGTGTGTTTTCAATCTCTTACCTGCCAATTCCTTTCTTCAAACAGACAGCTGGTCACTGTTTCAATGACACCTGAACGCCATTCGCCTTCTGCATGTCGTGTGATCCTAGGGAGCACCACATCCTCCTCTCCAACATCCCCTTTCGGGGCCAAACCATCCCACTCTACCTAGTCATTCATCCTACAAAAGTGGTTTAGTATCTTTGTTCACCCCTCTCTGCCCCTTTTCCATTTCTTCAGTGCCATCGTAGGGATGAAGACTAAGACTACAGACAGAAATACAGATGTGGGCCCACCACAGGAATATACAAGGGCAGAAGGATGTTTTGCTTTCATTTCTCACCTAATAATCCCTGCAATCCTATGCGCTTTCTCAGCGTGCTTCACAACTTTCCCATAGGTCGGTTAGAACCTTCAGATCTCATCCCTGAGCGATAAAAGCTAGTTCAGCACCCAATTCCTATATACAGGATGTTACGGTTAAATTGTATTTAATCAACACTGAATTTGACTGTTACCTTATCCCTCAGTTTCATCACATCTTTCTAGTACTCTCTGCAATTGGTTCACATTTTTATTCTCCTGAATAGCTTACCTTCAGAGAGAAACGCTCTTGCTTCAGAATATTCCTAAATGATGGATAAGGGAAGGAAAGGCGTAAAGAGAACGAGTAGAGCAATCTCCAGAACAGCCCTATGATGACTCCGTTTTCAAAGAAAAATTTTTCAACTTTATTGTCTATTTAGCCCTACTCTTATTCCACATCATTTAACCAATTTTTAATTTGCAAGAAGGGTGTCCCATTATTTTATTACTGCTTAGTTTCTTTAAGGATATCTGGTAAAAAGAGAATCTCTCTTCAAAATCTCAATGGAGTGCCTCAACGAGATCTCCTTTTTTCACAAGCTCTTGACTCCCTCAAAGAGCTGGAGTAGATTCCCAGGACATTACCTCCCCTTACAGGAACTGTGTCGACTCTTCCCACTACGTGAAATTTGTGCATCTGCACCGGCTCTCAGCCCAGGAATGGGTTTCTGCCTCCACAAACACAGGACAAGTATTTAACCAGGAACCCCTTCGCTATATGATCACAAATTTGTGAGGGATGGGGGGAAAGAATACTTGATCTGGAGAAAGAAATCAAGCATCCACTTTTCTTTTGAATGAGGAACAAACCACACAAAAATTCACGTTTGTGAACAAGGTGGACAAAGAGCCAGTGCCACCCTCCCTCGCATTCGGGGACACCTCCTCAACTCATTTCCGTGAAAGCTAGATTGACTCCTGTTTCACCTGCATGCTAGGCAGCTTTGCAAAGCGCCGTTTGTGAAATAAGCAGCTTACATAACCGTGTATTTTCAGCACTACAGACACAAACGCTTCCTCTATCCTGTAGAAGGTATTTCTGGATCTGCTGAAAGGCTGCTGTGTTCTTCCAGGGCTTTGCACTCTTCTGCTCAGAAATTGCATAAGCTGCTGCCATAGGAAATAAGTGATGTTGCATAATGATTCTCATATTCACTGCGGGATTTGGGTACTACGTGGTATTTCTGTCGGAAAGCAGTCCCCTTCTCTACGTTTCTAAATCAAGTTATTGAAATGAGGACAACCTACCAACCACCTACCTCGGGGCGGGGGGGGGAAGGGCAGCAAACCAAGCACTGCCTCGTGCAGTACTGCTAGGACAATTTTACAGCCCAAAATTTGGTTCAGCTTTGAAAGTCCGTTTGCTGCTTCTGTTTTCCCTCGCTCTGGTTGTTGGCTTGCGTAGAGCTGCGTGCAGATGTTGAACAGAGGTTTCACACACAACACTGCGGTGCCTGATGGCCCTCTCCATAGGCTGATCGATACTGTTTCAAAACATTTAGCTGGTATAAAAGCAAGACTAAACCCTGATTAGCCTTTCGTACCACTGAATTACTACTAGAAGCTGCTTTAGAACAAAATTTAGAAACAACCTTAAGTGACGCTGCTCTCTTTCATCTTTCCAGCTGTCTTCGTAGCATGAAGCACCTTTTAAAACCCAGTCACAGCCTCTACGCTTTGCTCCAGCCCTTTTCTCTCTTCACCCGGCAGAGTTTGCAGTCTTTTGCTCATTAAAGATTCACATTATGTTACTAAATAACAATAACTGATCACAGCATTTAAATTCAAGGATTTTACTACTACAAAAGCCAGCCAAATTCAAAGCTAAGTTCGCAGACACCTTACAGCTTCCTTAACACTGCCACATTCAGCCACTAAGACACACTAGTACTACTGACATACCCTACCGTGCCATTTCCCGGCTTACAGAACTGAAACATTGTATTTTCCCCCAAGGAGTAGTGTAAAGTTTAATTAATGTCTGCAAGATCTTTGAGGATGACGATCAATATCAAGGTCCTATTTTCAGCAACCCAAGGAATGAATCAAAATCTCCCTTGAATTCATGCGAGGCGTCAGACGGGTCCCAGGTATCATTCGCTCACCTGCTTAGTTTTGAAGTAGATATCAACTATTCAATATTTGCAAAGCTGACATAAAAACCATGCACATGAATTCTTCCTCACTAACAGCTTCGTGCTTAGTAGCCAGTGTTAAAATAATTAAACGACTCTCCATAAAGGTGCAAAGACCACCGGGGTACGTGCGATGCACGCCTTTGAGGCGAAGAGCAGGGGAACGCGTGAAACGCGGCCAGCAGATCCCCAGACGAGGAACGACGGTAGCACTACGTTGTACTTAGCGAGCGCCACAACACTTCAGCAAGGAAAGAGGATTATTCCTTGTTACAGAAGGCGGCACAACGACTTGCTCGGGAGCCTGCGCTAAGCCTGTATTACCGGCACGGCGGAGGGGGTCAGAGCAGCATCCGAGAGGCGTGATCCTATTTGGAGGCCACCGGAGCCGTAAGCGATGGCAGCACGTTCAAGACGGCATCGGCACAGACCGCAGGGCCGTCCGGGACCCTCCTGCGGCCCGGTGTAACACGTGCCACCCAACGCCCCCCAGACCCCTCCCAAAGCACACCCAGCGCCTCGGTTCGTCCCTGCCAGGTAACTTCTGCCTGCAAACAGCTCCCCGCCGGGAGCTGCCGCTTCTGCCCTCGCAACGCCTCTCACCAGCAACCGCTACAAAAGCGGCATGGCAAACAGCTGTGGGTTCACTGGGGGATTATAAAACCTCATGCTTTTTGCAGAAAAATCCGTTCTGCACCCTGGCCTATTCCCCATCGCCACGAACGCCTTTGAACCCACTCCAACATCCAACTTCTCAGCAGATTTCAGAAGCAGGGAAAGAGGACGGAGGTCAAAGCGCCCACGGAGCACTCGGCGGGGCGGCAGTCAATCCGCGCAGGGTTTCTGCTTCCAGCCCGTCTCCGTATTTCAGCCGCAGCTGCCAGCTCGCTATCCAACCCAAAGAAGAACGCGTTTTAGGTAAAATATTTGCTTTTTTTTGCCAACATGCAAAAGTGATTTGCTATAACGTCACACCTGCAGCAGCCTACGGAAGCCTACGTTTCTTACCGAAAAGGGCAAATTTGCTACCTAAACTTGTACAGAATGAAGGATGCCAATAAGCCGGGGCTCTGGAGCCAGGCCTGGCCCAAGCGCCAAGCTCCCGGGAGCCGCAGCCTCTGCTGCGGGCACAGAGAGGACATTTGTCTCAACGTACTTGTTTGGATTCAGTTTGGGGCCGAGAAGCTGACGGAAAGCTGTAAAAACAGTCAAGTCTGCCATGTTGTCCTCCAAACGCGTTGTCCTCCAAACGCAGTCTCTCGAGCGAGGTTTGGCTAAAATGCTCTATGCATCGCGAGGACCTTGCACCTTTCCTACTGCTTTTAAATCTGTTTCCATGACCAACATCAAACATCCTTTCATATACCAGCTTTATTTATAGATTCTGCTATTTTGAGAAGTTTGGAGACCTGTTTCACACACCTGAGCAGCAGAAAGCCTGCGATGGGTACAGCTCTCTCCACCCTCACCACAGTTCCCTTCTTGTACTTGCTGTAGAAGTCAGAAAAAACAGGAAATACTATAAAACCTTTCTTATACTGCCACTACTTAGAGCAGAACCATATTTTCATAAATATTAATTGTGAAACAGCTTACCTAGGAAAAGATTTTCAAATAAATCATTACCCAATTTTCTGATCCACTGGAGATAAGCCACTTTTCAACAGGAGACAAAAGAGAAAGGTTAAAAATGCAAGCAGAAAAAAAAACCAAACCATTTTTAAACACATTTAGGGAAGCTCATGTGTAGCTAAGAAATGATCAGAGTGCCCGCGAGATATTCTGTGCTAATTCCAGGCAGAAGGGTCAAAATCAGTCCCAGCTACAAATCCAGGTATTGGGCAGCTGGGGCAAAGACAAACCTGAGCGATAGGACCGTTCTAGGTCAGACTGAAGGCCCAAAATACAAAATAAGCTACATGAGGAGTAATCAGGAATAAAACTGCTGTTAAAGCCAAAATAAAATACAATAAAATCTGGAATTGTTTGCTTTTCCTAAGGGAAGTCTGTCTTACAGAAGCAGAGGTTCAAAGTGTTGCAACTCTCTAGAAAAAAGCGTGCATACGTTTGGGGACACACCAGAAAAGATCCGGAATTAAAAGTAATAAAAACTTTTAAAACACAGACAGCTTTCAGCTCCGTACGCTAGGATATCCCAAGATGTCCGTGACCACACTGACATGAGTTACGGTGGAGAGTGCCCACGTCCGCAAGTCAGACCAGCTGCTCCTCTCTCACCTCACTCACCCATTTGCTCTTCTCTCAAAACATCTTCACATCCCCCCCCAAAATTATCGATCAAAACACTTTCCTTCGGTTTCTTCTATCGAAACAGGCTGCTAGCATGCCCAAACGCATGGGCCTGAGGTCGTCTTTCTGCAGACCACCTTAAAACACACAATTTTTCACTTACTTAGAAGGGATGCATTGCTCGGTTTGATTAAGCTACTGCAGCAGCTGAATAACTCCCCCTCTCCAGCCTCCCCCCAAAAAGGAACATTTCCACTCATTTCACCGCAAGAAAATATGACATCATGCTCCACACGCAGGTAAGCAAGAATATGACCAATCTTGCCCCCGGAGAGGTGTCATTAACTGAGACGGTACTGCCCCCGGCTCCCTCGTCTACCAGGAGATTGGGGGCGGGGGGGGGGGGGTGGGAATCAGGTGTTTGGCACAGGAGACAGCCAGAATGGCCACTTTCAAGAATAAAAGAGCAAATCCCTACCAGGCTGCTAAGAAGAAAAACACACCTCCTCGTCATCTCCAGAATAAATTTAAATTATTCATTATTGCAACACAACAGAAGAATTGATTCATTAGCCCTCAAGATAAAAAATTACAATTGCCCAGAAGGCAAAAATGCAGTTCTGCAGCTTTATACCACCCCGAGTAATTCTTGTGTCATTCCCTGCATATGCCATAAATACCCGTTCTCCATTGCCATTCCCTCCCCCTTTAAAAGGGGGACGTGAGAAAGATAACGTGCAAAATTGTAACTGAAAAATGTCTATCGTGCAGGCAAGCCAAAGGAGGGGACAGCTATTACATTTCTACGCCGTGATGGATAAATCAAGGTCTCACGTTTCCTCCTGCCTTCTCTGCCTCGGTTTCTCAGTCGCTCCCCATCACAAACGCAACATCCATCTGTCCTTCTCCAATCAATGGCGAAAGGGTAACGCTGACCACCAGACGCCCACAGCGCGCAGGGCAGGCGAGGCATCTTCGCCTCCTTACTTACAGGCATCCCGAATTCCTGCGTGATGCTCCATCTTCTTGCTTTAAAAAGATGGAAGGCAAAATAAAAAAAAAAAAAAGGGGGAAAGCAAAAGGGGGGGAAAAAAAGAAGGAAGTGTTGCAAAATAAAAGGAAATTCCACCCCCACAGCCCTGCAGCCTGCTGCAAAGAAGCAGCGACGCGCGCTGACGTCACGGATTCATGAATGGATGTAAACGGGGCCGCGCGGCGAGTCGGCGGCGCGCGCTGCCCGAGGGGGGCCGGGGGGCCGCCCCCACAGCCCGCTCCCCCCCGCGCCGGGCGCCCCGCGCGCCCCGCTCCCAAAGCCGAGGGGTAGGGCGAAACGGCCCCGCCGCGGCCCTGCGGCCCCCGCCGCCCCCGGGGCGTCTCTCCCGCGAGGGGGGCGGCCGCGGCGCATAGAGTATCGGCCATCTGGCACCCGAATCAAATATATTTGCTAATCGGCAAAAGGAGTTTCTTCGCTCTCCCGTTTCTGCCGGCATCGCAGACCCGGGGTACTATTATTACTAAAACAACCGGATCTGAGCACGCACTGGAAGGAAGCTGCAGGGAGAACAATAGGAGGCTTGTGTTCGGCTAACGCCGCAAACGCACCCCCAAACAATAAATAAAGCAAATCGCAACAGGAGCGCTGACAAAAACCAAGCGTTCGGCTCTCCAGCACTCACAACAGCAGGCGGAGAAACGCTCGGAAACCAAAGCGGTTTCCGCCCGCAGCCCCACCAGGCTGCCCCCCCCCCCCCCCCCCAGCCCAGCAGCCGCGCCGCGAGAGCACCCCTCCGCGCCGAGGTGCCCACTTGTCCCCGCGCACCAGCTGCCACGACGCCGGGCACCACTTCCAGCGCCCCGGTAGCCTCCTGGTTAAATGCCCGCAAGGGGAGCTACGATCGACTCGGATCTGGACAGAGAAAGAGTAGAAATTTTGCCTTACTTATCATCTTTGAACTAAGATGGGGGGAGCGGAGAGATGGGCATAACCAGGAATTAAGGTCTGAAGCCAAACCTGGGCGGTAAGCTATGCAACTCCACCATCTCAGGGTTTACCCAAATTAACCAATTTGGTGTCTAGAATTCCTTCTAATGACGTAGCCTCCAGGATATTAAGAGCCAGAATTTCCATATTTTCACTGCCCCTTTTCCTAGGGAGCAGAAAGCAATTAAGCTAAAATAGGATGTCCCAAAATTTATTCTGTGTAGCACATCTTGAGAGAATGCCTGAGACGTTCCCACCTTTCCTTACGGAAACCGGATAATGTCCTCAAATAAACTGGGGCTGGATGTAACAGCAGTGTGGATCTGGGTTTGGAAAACAAACAGAAAAAAGGGGAGATTTTTGTGCTACTTAACATCACGTGAGCCAGCACCCACTGATGATAGCTTTTGTGGAGGGGAGAGAAGGCAAGGCTGCAAAAGCCTTCCTGAAGCCTAGAAAATCCACTCCTATGGAGACAATACTTATGTAAAAATATAAACAGGAATAGCTTGGTGTTCGTGTGCGTTAGGACAGCAGCTGGTTTTCTACACGTCTCTGATACGGAAGCTAGCATCTCGAAGGACAGCCAGAACTGCACGACCAGCCAGTTCTTCACGTCTCCAATTCTCTTACCCCAAAACACATCATTTGGGAATCACTGGGCTTCTAGGTCTCCCTAGACATTTTTTTGGCATCATCTCTTCTTCATCTCTTAATTGTACCATAGCATATTAGACACAATGACTCCAAAGAACCGATATCATATGAACACATTAGTATGCTTTGAGTTCAACAGCAGCCAAGGGAACTTGAGCTTTGAGTTTGGACTTTCGCTTTTGACTTGAGCTTTATAGAGCTGGCCTGGCAAAATGCAAATGAATGCAAACTCCTTGTTACCTACTTTCAGGTTCACCTTTTGGTGAAGAAATTTGATGAAGAAATATCTGTTCTTTAAAGCCAAAAGTCTCAAGAACCAAATCACGAGATTTCCACCCAGACAATGCAGCTCCAAGACTGAGCGCTACTGCATGCAAGGGAGAAGAAGGGGCGAAGGCACAGTGAAGACATCTCCTCAGCAGGATCACCTCACGCCAAACCCCAAGCCCCAAATGCATGTGGTTACCTAGTTCAAAGGACCTGGTCTGAACTCCTGCCTGTCCTTCCTCTCCAAAGCACAACCCTTGGCCTTTCAGCTGGCCTCACCATCATGTTACAAAACCACCAGATTTCCATAGCATCTTCAAAACACAAACAAAAATGGTAAGTTACTTTCTTACTCAGAACAAGATGGGATAAGATTACGAACTAGAAGGGAAGAACAATACAATACAGACAAGAAGTGGGAGAAAAGGAGACACGCTGCTGAAGAACTAGTAAAGACAGAGAAAATTGGAAAGGAAAATGATTTTCAGAAGATCAAGGGTTAAAATTTTCAAACACAAGGGCACTGAATTTAATGCAAAATAATCACCTGAATTCACTATGAAAAAGCATTCATTGGCCTAAAATTGATAGCTGCTTACAAGATCATATTGGTAGCCAAGAGCAGCACTGGAAAACAGAACAGCTGCAACCATTTACATAGGTTTTTGGTTTTAAAATAACACACATTACATACCCACCATTGATGCACCAAGAGAGCTGACTTTTTACAGTTGATCACCATTAGAAAGAGAAATTATTCTGCCCCTCTTATTCAGACAAAAACATCAGCCAAACTAGGTAATTCTTTATGAAGATGCCCAAATACGATTCTATGGTTCAGTTTAGTTCAGTAGTAGAGTGGAGACAGAAATTAAAGAAAGATATTTATAACAAAGTAAAGAAGGACAACGGTGTAAGGTATAAAAAAACCAGAAAATTCATAAGGGAAAATACAGGTGCCAGTGACAAGTTCAAAGACAGCAGGATTTCTAAAAGGATGCAAGAGTAATACATACTATAACCAAGTAACTAGACCATTAGGAGACAGCAGGCAAAACTAGTAATTATGGTATGAAAGGAAAGATAGAAGTAGTCAACAAATACCTGTTCCCCATATTTGAAAGACAGAGGATAATTAAGTACTTTGGAGCCGATTAGCAACTAATAAGAATGTTATACAGCATCTGCTAGGCATAACGTTTCAAGTTGGCATGTACTATTAATTTGAGTCCAGTCCTAAAATAATCATTTAACAAGTTCTTTGACCCAGTGACCTTCAGTTTTAATAAACTGGAAAATTACTGAAACTGCAGAAGACTGAGGATAACAGCATTATGCCAATATTCAAGAAATAGCATAAGCTCACTATTTATAGGCCTGGCACTTCGACACTGATCTTAGGCCAAAATCCTAATACAAACTTTGACTGAAAAGAACGGGCTTTTGGTCTGCTGCAGAAGGACCATTCATCCCAGGGTCTTGGCCAGCAACAGACACACAGGGAGGCACATAAGAACAAAGCAAACCCGTAACACTTTGCGGTGTATTCTGCCAAAAAAGCTGAAAATTTGAAGAGAAATGGAAGTGACTGAAAGGGTAATTTCATGACTGTATGTCCATGAGGCTGTTCACAAAACCACTCTGCACACTTTTGGAGGTGCGAGAGGGACTTCACTGTGAACTTTCCACGTGGAGGAATATATAAGGAAAGCGAAGGAACAAATGATTCTCTAATAGAAAAAAACCTAGGTAAATATTTGCGTAGGTAAGACGGCTAAAGAGACATTTTATTCCAAAGTGCTAAAATTTGCAAAGTCTTTGATTCACTTTTCCATCCCCAGAGGCATACAGCCCTCTTTCGAATGCCCTAATCTCCAGTGGTGGGTGACAGGAAGGAAGGAGGTCATACTTAAAGCATCAGAAGATGTCAGCAATCTTCAGGTTTTTAACCAGACTCTCCCCAGATCTGCGATTTTGAGAAGTCCCGCTTGCAAAGGCAGGTGACTGGAACTGGAATTTCACAGGACCGGAGCCAAGAGCCGGGGCCCAGAAGGCCACGGTGAGAGCACCAGAACGGAGGTGCCATCCCAGGCTTACTTCCCTGTGGAAGTCCTGCAGAACCAGGCAACTGGCTCTTCTAGAAAGTTTACATTTCTTTCAAAAACCAGCTTAGACCAACATCCCTCAGCAGTCCTCCGTGTGACCTGAGGACTTTTTCACAGTACCTGGTACCCACGGTGAGTGCCCAAAAAACATATAAGAACACATTTCAATCTCAAACAGAGCCACACAGAGTGTGACCAAAGGAAAAAATGGCTGGAGAATAGAGAAAAAGCCTGGGAGTGGGACATGGGCAACGTCACACGAAGAGGCTAACCCAGCAAGCTGTGATTTGAGTTGGAGGCCCGACGTTACAAGCTCTGTTTAGTAAGGGAGTCTGTTTACAACAGGACAGCCACAGTGATCGCAGCCCTTGAGCATCTCCCTTTCCTTGTGGAGGCCGCTGAACTGCCACAGCCTCCAGCCCACACCACCGCTCATACCCCCACTGCACAGTCTTTAAATGACAGTGCTACCAGTTTCCGTTACAGACGTGAGGCTTCTTAAAGCAAAGCCATCTTTCATACAGCCACTACCTGGTGTTTAGATCAAGCACGTTCCGCGCAGTATGATGACAGGAGTATGTAGGAGTATATGAAGATGTGCTTCAGCCTTGTACTGCTTTTAGCAGCACTCTAGGAACAAAAAACAAAAAAGAACAAACAAACAAACAAAAAAGGAATAAAAGACAATAAAGATACAAAAAAGTATTGTGTCTTCCTCTGTTTGAGCCTGGGGCTGGCATGAATGCTTATTTAAGGACTCTCTGGATGGCTTTTCCAGGGAGCCTGTTCTTTCCAGACAAGCCTTGCCTTTCAGGTCCCAAATGTGGTAACAGCCTGTGCAGTTTTAGCAGAAAGGCATGCCACTACGTATCAAGAGCACGCACTGATGAGGCTGGGGGAAACACGAGGCTGAGAAATTCAAAAGACTCCCCCTCCTGATTTTTATCTTCCTGGTGGAAAAAGGCCTGGTTCCTCAGACATCAGGAAAAGCACTACAGCTTCAGCAGGAAAGAAAACACAGCTACAGGAGCAAGGTCACAACCTGCTTCACTGCTGTCCTGAAGAGCAGCTGCAGCAGCAGCAGCAGAACATTCTTCCCACATTTATGGCTGCCTCGGCCAGCTGGCAAGAAGCACAGAGCAGACACGGGAAGCCAAACACGCTCCTAGACACCACCCTTCCCGTGGCCAGCGAGGCCACTGAGGTCTTTCGCCTTTGGAGAACTTGCTGCTACTTGAAACTACATGGACTCAGGCCACAACTTATCCCTTGGTGAGGGGCCCCATGTCAGGGCACTTGCATTGAACTCTCTCCAAGCTGCCCATTTGTTTGTACAAAATCTACGGGAATTTCATTATCTTAAAACCTCTATCCCTTTATCACATGCAGTTGAAAGCAGTCAACAGATTGGAAAGTTATCAAGGAGGGGATGAACAAACAGGAAGTCACTCTAAATACAGATTGTCAGGACTGTGGTAACCCAAGGAAAGAGAAGAAAACGTGTTCATCTATTTTTTTGTTGTTGTTGAAGTCATTTGCAAAAATCTTTAGCAGTGGCCCCATGAGAAAAAAAGAGCTATCTGTTCAGGGAAAACAGCCACAAAATAATGTTCCTCCAAGAAAACAATCCAAAACAAAGTCTTCCATATCGACAATGAGCACTGACAGAACTGCCAGCCATGAGAAATGCTGCAAAAGGTTCCTGTAACGCTGACTGCGCTTCCCACGGCAGATGCAGTCACCTTGCCTCTCCCCGGCCAGGAGCCTGCAAAACGCTACCAGAAAGACATGGGAGACCATGACAACGAACCCTCACTATTCATGCTAGCTGGAAAGGAAAGTACTATGGTTTATGTTACTCCTGCAAAAAGGCACTAATCTGCCCATGCATAAGTGAGAAACTACTGGGGGGAAGAATTAGCAAAACTGGAAAAACGATTCAAAAATGGGGTCCAATTCCACAAGGACAAACGGGAAGAGTTCTGTTCAGAGGCAAAAACCATCAAGTGCACGAATACAGGGAGAACTGGCTAAGCAGCTGTAGTGTAGACAAAGATTTGGCAATAGTGAGGATCACCGCCTGAACACAAACGATGACCATCCAGTTGTCATAAACAAGGCGACTTTTACCCGTAGACAGAAGAACAAGTAGGAGAGAGTGGAAGCAACCCTCCTGGTCTGCTCAGTTAAGGTAAGGCTTTAGCTGGACTTGCAAGTCCTATTTTTGGAGTGCAGTATGTCAAGAGAGAGGGAATCCATGGCAGAACGACAAGAAAAGCCAAAGGGTTAATATGAGCTGCAAGGGAAGAGCGAACTAATAGCAACTGATCAGTCTGAAAAAGTAAAAAGAGAAGATAACAGTGAAAGGAGATATGATAAGCGTCCTTAAATACAGCAATGGTTTCTGCAAAGAAAAAGAAAACCTATCCTCCACATCCATGGTGAACAGGAGGAGTAATGGACTGCAACTGCGACAAGAGGAATTTCCTTAAGCCAGTAGGAGGAATCTTCTAAAAGGTAAATACGGGGAAGCACTAGCCCAAGGAAGTTATGTTGCCTCATCTATCAGAGGGTAGAGAAAAAAAACGCTCTCCCAAAAATTGCCTAGCAATAGCAATGGCGCTTTGAGGCAGAGAGTCAAGATGACCTTTCAGAATGTTTCAGCCCTTTTTTTCTATGAAGATATTGAAGAAGTGAAAGCTTTGTAGCAAGACCAGAAGTTAAAAAAATTAATCTGATCTTTTGCAGTATGAGGTCTTGCTGGATTAAATCCTCCTACTTGTGCTGCTGCTGTACAGCCTCTTTGAGGAATATAATCCAGATTTCTATCTAAAGCTACAAGAAGAGCTGAAAGCCCACTGAGAAGTCAAGCATTTAGAAATCAGAAACTGCCAGAATAAGGCACTACTTTCAGTATTTTAACAGTTCTCTATAGTACTGTGATACAGTTTCTTCAAGAACAGTGGATCGGCCCTATGTAAATATTCTTAAGAGAAATAAACCGCGCTCAGTATCTTCATCTCAGGCTCTGCTTAGTCTAGCACCACTCACGAAGGTATCTGTTGCCTCCTCTTTGGAGCTCAGTGCTTCTATTTCATTCTCCTTCTGCCCCAAGACATTTCTTCTTTTCCACTGCTGCTAAATGCAGGTCCTAACACTCCGTCCTCCTGATTTGTCTAAGGAACCACAACACAGAACTACTCATTTTATGAAGAGTAATGACAACACTTTAAACAGTCATTACGTTTAATGGAATTTGGGTTCAGAATATTCAGATTAAGAGCGTTAAACTTGTTAGCAGCGGTGATCTTGCTTCTTGTTTAAGCACTGTGCTGGACAACTGCAACAGCATGTGGAAGGCAGCCCCAAGCAGGACTTCTCAGGAGATGCTGCGTGGTGTTTTGAATACTTGCTTTTCAGATCAAGTCATAGAGCTGTCCTTAAAGAACAGCCAGAAATTAAATGGCATTCAGCCAGGGGGCACAGAACAGCTGGCCAGTGTCCTAATACTCCAACTAAACCCAACCACCCATTTGGTATCGCACAGGATTTTGCCTATCCAGAGAAAATAACCACCATGTTGGTAAATACAAGTCAACATTAAGAGAGAAAGAGTGACGGCCATGTTGAAGTACATGTTAGCTGTAGCAGTAACCTGGGACCTCCTAGGACAATTCTGTCGTAAGAGTGTACGAAACCTATCGTTCTGCACAAGCAGAAGCAGTGTGGAAACAGGTGCCTGCACTTTCCCCTCAAGCTGAGAGATGTGAGCATGCTCCAGCTCCAATTTCCCATTTAGTCATCAGGCAAGGCTTGCAGAAAGTGCATGTATCCTCTTCATAAAGACATAATACAGTACAGGAGGGAAGAAAAAAAAAAGACAAAGACAGACTATATGATTAGAAGCTTGCCTGGTTCACTTGATGCCCAAATGACACACGGTCTGCTAAAGATCATAAACCCCCTAACAAGTGGTGCTTCTGTGCCCTTAAGCCACCTCTATTACAAGACTTACCACATATATAGCATTCCAGAGAGCCTTGTCTATTGACTGAAAAGATGAGATTAAAAAAAAAGTAGAAGCAAAGTTGATGAAGCAGCTGATGAACTGTCATTGATGAAGCAAGGACAGGGTAGTTCATGCAACTAATTGCTTTCATTGAGATGATACCAGGTTCAACTCAAAGGAGAATTTAATTCCTCAGCAAAATACTTCACCTTAATTACCATCCGTAATATAAAGCTAGCTAGAATCTAAATATATGGCTGCTCTGCTGCTGAAGCTCCCAACCACCCCTCACAGAACAGGTATTAACAAACAAATCACAAAATGCAGCTCCATCTCTTGTCTTCCTGCAGTCCTACAAACGGGGGCTCAGTCACCTCCCAAAATTTACTGTCTGCAGCTTGCTTTGCATGAAGTATATCCTTATGAAAAAGATCATACAAACCTAAAGAAAAAAGGACAAAATCATTTTCAGTCTCCTTGCGAGAAGCAACTAAATGTTTTCTTGCATTCTGCACATATCCATTTATTACCTAAAGAAAACCATTTAGGTAATTTTACAAATAAAGAGACACAGGCAAGAGATTTTTCAGCTAGTGTCTGCACAGAAAAGAAAAAACAAAAGGAAACTTTCAGAAAAATATTCCTCTAAACTTAATGCCCAGAAGATTACAGAATGATACAATTTGCTCCTATTCACAGTTCTTTGCATGGTTATATGCATGCAATGCAGAATGTCAAATAGATACCCTTCCTTTAATAAAAATAAAATACAGTGAAAATATTTTACTAATGCAACTTCTCAGAAATTAGTAATTGTATGTGCTTTCAAAAACTGTTTTGAAGCTGACTAGCAGAAGTCAAACAGAAAAAGTATATTCTTGACACTAATTACAAAAGGAAAAGATAAAGTAGTCTGAAAACCATACACACAAATATATATCAAGCATTTCCCACTTTAAAAGTACATATCAGTTCTGTCTGAGTGCTTACACACCAACAAAGCATTGTTTGGTGATGTACAAGTTTTACCATTTTACTGTTTGAAACAGAAAACAGGTATGGTTAAGCTAAAAAACTGCATATGTGACACATTCAATGCATGACCTATCCTTAGGAATAGCAGTACCCAAAATACATTAACTAACATGCTACCATCGAAGGCTATATACATTACAGAAAATGTCACAAGCTCACGCATACGCGTTAGGAGATTAGAGAACAGGAGGCACAAAGAAAGAAACCCCCTGCCATTTATTTCAAGCTTCAGAAGTGAAAGCAGATCATAAAGATTCTCTTTGCAGACAGAGAGCAAGAAAAATAAGCTTGAAGACTAAAGGAACTATCCGACCATTTAGCCTAACCCCTCACACAATACAGAAGAAAGAATTATCCCGGGATCTGCAGCATCGAGCTTAACTTGTGCCAGAAACGCACCGTTTTTAACAGGAAGACAGGCAGGCTGAATTTCAAAGCGCAAAGTAACAATAACATACGAAATTTAAAGCTCTCACTGTTGTCATCTTAAAGCTTCCAACACTGTGTCCTAAGTGATCTCGTTACTGTGTCCAAAGGTGTTCTTGCATGGTTAGTCACTCCTCAGAAAATGAAATTGTAATCAGTCAACAGGATCGGCACGCCTGAGACAGGACTCCTCGTGAGCCATATGCAAGACCTTTGCCTTACAGCGAGCTCCCTGAAGACACCCGGAAGGCTTTCTAACTCAGAAAACACAGATTTTCCTAGAACTAGGGCACTTTAAATAGAGGAAACTTAAAGAGACCAAGTCAGTCAGACCAGAAATGGGAAGAGTTTACATGCAACCGCCCCTGCTCACTGTGCCTTGCTTCCAAGGCTTCTACTTAGTGCCTGAATAGTGTCTGAATTGCAGGAAGCTCTGCGGTGCCGTCTGGTCCCTAGGCAGTTTTCTCACCCCCTCTGAGGACTGTCGGTATTGTCTTAGCCTCCCCGCGCGAGCTGCAAGCGCCTCGCTGCCTGCTGCGGCTCTCGCTCCTTCCTCCCGCCACGCTCGGGCTCTCCCTGAGCAGAGCCCGGCTGTCTCCCGAGACAGCAGCCACCTCCTCCACCATCCAGGCTCTGGCCCCTCAAAGACAGCACAGCTGTGAACAAAGCACAAAATACACAAATGCTGCCTGCTGCAGAAGTGCCAAGCTACTTTTTAAATGAGACCCCCTCATTGTCCCAAAACGGGCCACAGGCTCGCTAAAGAGAGCTCCCGGTCGCACCGGGCGTTTGCCAAACGGACACACCGGAGGCAGGACACCAGAGATGCAGCAGCCCTGAGCTACCTGCGGCACCAAGCAGCAGACCCAGAATCAGCAACAAGTGAGCCAGCAAATCCAAATCCCATGGCAGGGGAGTTATCGCCAGCAAAAAAGTTTGACATTATTTAGGATTTTATAAAAGATGAGCAGTTGCTTGAGAAAAAACATAGAGCTAAAGACATATCGCTCTAATGTTATTTACCCTATAACATACTCAGATTTCAAAATGAACTACTATTCTCTGCATTGGCTGGAGCTTCACTCGTATCTCTACTCAGTGTAAAATAGCCTGGAGTCCTGTGACAAATTCTGTATTCTCCAAAAAGCAGCCCATTACCAGAGTTAAGTACAAAAAAAGAGTATTTATAGTAGTGGAAAATTAATACATCGAAGTTGTCCCCTCATAACATCAATAAATCTGAATCAATAAATTCAATTGCTTTCGGACTTCAAGTTAATATTTGAAAAATCTTAACACTATCAGATTAAACTCAACTCATACCCTAAGCAAACATCCCTTTAGCACTTGCCCCTATCTCCTCACTCAGGAACTGCATCTGAGCTGGACCCATTAGGTGTCCTAAAACTGGGCTACTGCAAGTGAGCAAGTTTAGCCGTCCAACAGCTACGAACATGATATAAATCAACACGTAAACTTACCTCATCCCTACCTTTTAAAGGGAAAGCATATCCAAAATTTAAGGACAATTGCAGGAGTGAAGGCTTTATGGTTTCACATCTCCTCAAGTGTCTAACTAGTTACTACAGTTAAAAGACAAACAATTGCTGATACCTGATCATTTTTCCAGATGCACTGAAAGCCCATGTCCTCTTGGCTTACTGCACATATGCCTCCTCTTCAGGTGAGATAAACCAAGCTGCTCTCTGAAGCTGCACCACGAATAAGGTTTAAGACGGTCCAGCACTGACGACTTCTCTCTAGAAAGAACAGTAATGAGAAAACTCAGAATCCTATCAAACAAAAATATATTTGAATAAACGTCCCTGAGATCCATCTGAAACATAACAGCAAGAAAATCTAATGTCAGAAGGACCACTTCAGATGTGAACCATACAGACAAATAATTGTCAGTGCATCCCATCAGCACATCCCGACATTACATGTACATTTAAATGCAACGGAAAACATGCACTTTTGAAAAGAAATATGGAAGCTGGGAGTAGAAAAAGACCTCTTGGCTCATTTAGCACATCCTTTCTTAGCACAGGCATATATACTCTACAATCCTTTTACTGATATTCTATTTTTTAATCAAAAGTAAGCAAGCAGCTCCAGAAAAAGAGCTTATAGCTTTCCATATTTAAAAATATAACATCCTGGATTAGATTTTTAGAAATAACGTATTTCAAGATAATCTATAAATGAACTTTTCCACTTAGTTTTATTCCTACACTTCACCCTATTTCTTTTTATTTCAAGCAAGTATTAGGAAAAGTATAGAAGGCGTTACAGTCCTCCAGCACACACAAAACTCACAATACCATTAATCCTCTTGCTATCGCATACAAGCACAGAGGTGACGGAGGTTACTGGAGCCTTCCAGTCCTGAGCCCCCTGCATCTTCTTCCCACCCCGCACCACAGACTCCCAATTATTTACAAAACTAAACAGAACATTTTCATAACACCTTGAAAGGGCACAAAAGACTGATGCTCCCCTGCAATGCAAAGGCTGAACAAGCTGGTCTTAAAGAGGTAATAGCTCCAATAGCTCCATCTGCAAACATTGTTTTCCTTATATCCATGGATCATCACAGACAACACAACTACTATAGCACTGAAAAAGGGACTCAGCAATTCCAAAACAACTGCCTTCCCAGAAGTAAGAGGCTTTAGGAAACAAAAGGTAGGTGGCTATCGCCTTGCAAAAACACAGGCACCATCTGCTTCATCTTATGCACCACGCACAACTCGGCCGATCCCAGGACCGCTCCCAAAGTCTGACAAGTTCGGCATGTTCCTAATCTTTTGCAGAAGTAGGAGTAAGTATCACGTATTCCCCTCCCATGTCAAACTTCATGTTTGGATTTAACCCAAGATTAACTTCCAGTATTATTTCAAAAGTTCTGTAGGAAACGTGATAACTGGAGATCTGTAACAACAAGCCCCAGCAAGACAAGAAGGTGCCACCAGCAGTTTTAGGAGACAGCAATGAATAAAAATGCATCCAAATAGCAGCAGGGATTGTTGGTTTTCACGGTTCCCCCCAAAAGCAACAAGCACTCAACACACACGCTCTTCGCAGCCTTCTCCGCCAGCTGAACGTTAATCTCCTAGCACTGTTAGTTACAGGCAGTCACATATTCTGAAACAGCAGCTTTACATGACGACACCAAAAAAACCCCCCCAAAAGCCCTGTAAGTCAGTTCTTTCCTCGTCTGCCCAAATTTGCCGTGAAGCGGCGGGCACGACGGGAAAGGCAATCCCACGTGCCGGGAAGGCGGCCTGCGAAGGCGAGCTCAGGCTCTACTCGGGGGCCGTGCTTGTTGTGCCAAAGGGAGGGCGACGATGCAGCAACGCTCTTGCACGAGAAAGTCCCAGTCTGCAATCTGCAGCCCTGTGTTAATCACTTGGTCACAGAATAATTTCCAGGGCCGGCGTAGTCCTGGAGGCTCTACAGCAACATTGGCAAAAAGGACGCACAGACGCGGCGGAGCTGCTCAAGCGCTTCCGCCCCTCCGTCGTCGGCGGCAGCAGACGACTCTGCCGGCGGCCTGCAGCCTCTCGCCGCGGCTGCGCTCTCACGCTGCTTCACTTGAGCCAACGGCAACGGGGGACGTCCCCCACTTTGCGGAGGAAAATCAAATCCCCGAATCAGAGCCCGGCCAGCGAAGCTCTGCCGTACACCACCTCCGGCCCAAAGCGCTGGCTGTGAGCGTGAGCTTTGCACAGCACAAACAAAACCAGCGAGACCCGGCATCGCAAAAAAACCCTAGAAACAGGCAATATGCAAGCATATAACTTATTCTCCTAATTAACACGTTGCGTGCATACCGCAGTGGCCGCGAACGATGTTTATTAAGCAGCTAAAGTCCGGGCTGCGGGAGGCTGCTCTAAGCATTGCCGAAACGGAAAACCGCAACACCTGGCTGAAGCGACACGGCGAGCAGCACCTCTCAGCAGGCTGAGCGGACGATTTCAGAGCTCAGACTCACGTTAGGCTCAAAAACGTAAATGCTTGCCACTGTTTACAAGCAACTTCTTTGGAGGTTCTGGTGTTAAGTCAAACAAACAAACAAAAAAATCCAGAAAACCAGTGATTATGATTTTTATGTCTGTTTTAAGACAGGAAGGGTGTGCGTATAAATACATATATTATAGATATATATGTATACACACACACACCCCCAAGGTTTATTTTCTTTGACCAAAAAATAAAGTACTCCATAAGACCCTACAGAAGAAACAATACAGACTTGAGAGAATCAAACAAAACATGAAAAGGGAGAGATCGTTGCTGATCTCACCGTAGTTTTATATACAAATAACTCACAGGCATAGCAAACTGCATGCTAAATGGAAGAGACGCTCTCAGAAACCATCAGACTGTAGATGCCTGAAGCTGGCAGCATGCCACCGAAATAAATTATTGAATTTAACGTGAAAAATACAGCCTTCTAGGACAGCGTTGAAAACACCTTTTCCTAGCCGGTAAGCAAGACAGGAACTGCCAGTACCCTGGACGAGAAGAGCCTTCTGGGGCCTGAGCATTTCACCAGCAGATCAGTTCAGACACTTCCATTTACCGCGGTCTTTTACAGCCTTCTACCAGCTTTTCATGTTTTGCCTCCCAGGTTCAACCTGAAAGAGTTTACGCATATATAAGCACTCTGCCTCATGGATTTAAACACTTAAAAATGCATAAATCCACTTAACCCCTGGATAAAAACTGTTAGTGTGAATAGAACGAATACAAAAACAAAAGTGTGTAACACAAAAAAATCGTACACAGTGGTAACAGAGTCACAAAACTACTGCCGACAGGATTTTTCCCCTCCTTTTCTTTTTCTTTTTCCTTTTTTCTTGTTAATTTAGCTATCACGGACCCAAGGAACCCCTTCAGTCTAGTGTTTCTCCTCCTAACACACCACCAGCAGAATCCGGAGCGCCTGGATTCAAACGCTATCGCCCGCAGATGCATTTTGTTTAAAGAACTGAACAAACAGCACATTATTTGCTGTGAAATCCCCTGCCTGCGGTGAAAGCCCGGCTGTGCTGGAATCAATGGGGCCGTTCGCGTTGTTGGTGGCCCAGCTCGGGTTGCGTTTCCGGCGTCCAGCTTCGGATCCGATCGGAGGGATGCTGCTCAACGCTGCAACACGGCTCTGCGCTCCTGTGACCTCCCCAGCTCAAAACATTTCGTGCAGAATAAATACTTACGGGGAAGAGTGCACAAACCGGCAGCTGCAGCCGATTTCTTCGGAGAGGAAACTTTGTCCCCAGGCCGGCGGCTCTGCCCGGATTAATGCAGCGTTCCTGTATGCTACCCAGGCCGCGAAGCCTCCTATCCCACCTCAGCAAGGCGGGAGGGTTTGTTAGTTTAGCTGTGGGCTGATAACAGCTTATCAGCAAGTTTTCAAAGGTTGAACTCAACATATTTGCATAGCAAAAGCACGGAGGAAGCGCAGGGAAATTTTCCAAGTGGTATTCGCCCTCCTGCTAGGCTGGGCCCGGCCGGGACAAGCCTCGTGCTCAAACACCGCCACAAAGGTAAACCAAAACCCCAGTAAAAAGAAGCCATAGCTGGAAAGGCTTCAGGAGCCACTTTAAGCAGCAGAAACCCCTTCCTTCCCCGGAGCTTGCTCCGTTCCCACCCTCTGCTGCGCACGAGGGGGAAAGACTAACCCAAACTCCTTAGGGCAGATCCCTAAGTACAAGGTAATTTTATTACCGTTGCCAAATTCATCACTTTGGCCCCAGGGCTCCATGACAGCTTGCTACAAACCAAAACCAGAGCGAAACCCTTCGATTTAAGGCCTGCCATGGTTTCCACCTAAATTCCTGGAGCTTTTTCTACTGACTTCACCCAGCTTTGTGCAGATTTTAGGGTGGTTCCAACATATCAGCTAATGCACTAAATGCAGTATGGTGCAACAAATGCCGTGATTTAAAACGATTCAGACGGGGCTCCCGCGGCAAACGGTCCCGGCGGCCGTGACTGCCATCTCGTTGGGAAAGTCTGGCCCCAAACGAGCAAGAGGGAATGAGCAGCAGCGCGCCAAGGCCTCTTGCCGTGGAGGGGCTTCCTTCGAGACGAGCTTCCAGCTCAAAAGCGATCGCGGGACAAGCATGAGCTGTACCTCAAACCCAGGGATATTCATTAATCCCTTCAAACACCTTACGACAGAATCGCCTAGTTAACTTTTGCATTCCCTACAAGAGGTGCGACTTGGTCTTCTATAAGAGCAAATTGCTTTTTTAAGTTATTAAAAACTCAGAATTCCATTTTTATGAAAACAACGGTGCCATAAACTTGGTTTAAAAATGTTTTTCTGTTAGTTTTGCTTTTAGCTATTTCCATCTACAGTATACACTAAAGATTCTGCACTTCCTCACTCTCCGCTTCTGAAAGGAAACTTTGGTTAAACTCCATCAACCACATATTTTGATTAAAATGGGTTCACTAATTTACATTAGACTACATTATAAAATCTTAGCCAAACTATTCCCTCGACCTTAGACAGGCAGTATCATTTCTCAGATTTAACCAGCTTTTGCTTTTGTTTTTTTTCTTTTGTGGGGGGGATCTTTGATTTCTACCCCAAACAAACTCCTGAACTGCGAAAGGCTGATGCGACTTTAAAACAGGGGAAACAAAAAGACTCCCTGAGTTACAGACTCATCACTAATTCATCCTGGCTGAAGCTCTGCACCCCAGCAGCTGCCGCCTCTCTCAATTAACAGCAAATATTGAGCAGTACTGTCATTTAATGGTGTTTACTGCCTGCTGCCCTGTCCGCTGTCACATTCTCAAAGCGTTCGGGCTCAATTTAAGTATCAACATTAATAAACAAAGCCTAGTTTAACCCCTGATGCATCAGCAGGCTCCACTGCACGCTTGGAGAAAGCTGAAACCCGGAGAGGTAAGGTGCCACCAGATCGGTGCTTGTAACTGAGGGGCCCACGCGGTGCTGGCTTATGCAGGGATCAGAGCACAGGTACAAAAAAATGACAGAAATATCTCCGAGAGAGTAGCTCCCTTCATAAACGAGCACCAAAAGAGTGAAACAACAGAAAAGCAGGAGGAGACGGCATATTCAACCTCTGAAGATGTTTCAAATCAGGATCAGACCGGGGCTGTGATTTCTGACGACCCCTTCTCCGCACAAGGGAGATGAATGAGTCCACGTGGGCACTTTGCCTTCCTACCTGCTAGCGAGCCCGCAGCCGCGCTGCCTTCGAACAGGCTGGTTTGAAAGCAAATTATAATACAAACAACACAGAGCAAGCAACTGCAAACGATGCAATTCTCCTGCTATGCCTCCGCAGGAGCTTCAGCAGCCTCCTTGTTTTGCAGCATCAAGTTTGCTGGAAGCCGCTAATGTACAAACGGCTGTACATATTTCATACTTCATTTACAAGATGTGTTCCCAGCAAATCGGCAGGCAGAACCATCTCCGAGGCTTTGCTGGGAGCTTGCTGCCAACTGGTCCAAAGCCAATGCGTAGATGCAGGTGACCTCGGGAACTGAGGGGACGCTGAGCCAGCTGAATCAGACTGCAAGGTGCCCACTGGCAGCTGAGCTACGATGTCAAAACATCAAGCAGCTGCTGTATGGCATTCACTACAGGAAAAGCTAGAATAGCTCAAATTGATACTGAAATTGGAAAAATTCACTTATTTCTGGGGTACTGGACCTTTGTACTAGCCCTTCTGCCCTGGCAGCTGTGCTACAAGCATGGGAGCTCCAAGCAGCAGTGCTCTGCTCTGAGGGACATGTCAAATGTAGAAGTGAAAGATGGCTTTGTAAACTGAGCAGATAGAAGCAGGCTCGGGATCTGCTCAGGGCTTTGCTGAACCTCTGTGAGCATACTCATCTTCATTCGGCTCAGTGGGCTACAAGTCCTCTCATTTTCTCAGGTCCCTTCATGCTGTGCAACTCTAACATCCAGCCTGGTTCTTCAGGAGGACTCATCTCTTCTAAGTTCCTCCAGCACCTTTGTACCCATAGTATCCGAGTTCTTCAGATATATTAAGTGACATGACTAATACCTGCCATCTGTTCATTGTTACCTTCTCTCCTGAAGGACAATCATCAGTGAAGCATTTGTTCTACTCAATCTATTTTAGGAGCGTGGGTTTTTAAGCATCCATGCAGCACTGTTTTGAGCTAAAAAAAAAAAAGGTAAATCAAAGAAGTAGACCATGCTTTTGCGTGGAAGATTGAGCATTTGCAACATCCCTCAGTTCCTGTAAAAGTCCCTGACTAGGCTGGGGGACAACTCGCTCTTCTGCAGAAGTTAGCAGTGTGCCCGAGAGACAGAACCATTGCCAGGTCTCACTCCAAGCTGCAGACCATAGAGCAGCCGGCAGACCAGCCACGAGCCTTCAAAGGTACCTAAATGCTCCCTACAGAACCAAGCCAGTGGGCACAGCTTACAGTGCCAGGAGTACTAACCCAGAATGCTGCAGGCTACCTCATTCGAGGAGTAAGGAGCTCCTACCCAGTTGCAGCGCCTTGTTATAGACTGCTGAAAGTAGGGAAAGGAACAGATAACGGAGGTCAGACCCATGCCCATCGGGCTGGGGTGAAATCTTCCAACTCACAGGGAGTTACCATGACAGCTTCTCCCCATAAGCTGTGGTTAAGGGGAAAAAAAACTGGACGCACAAAGAACAGATGGGCTGGAGGGGAGAGGAGCCAACGGAGGATAATTTCACTCCATTCTTTGCAGGAGCTGTGTCAAAGTGCAAAGACAAAACATCACGCTGTAGGAGGCAGAAAGACTCAAGATAGAGCGGCAAGGAGCCTCTGGCCCCATAAATGTTTAATTTGTGCAAAACAGGAGATTCATAGCAAGCGTAGTTCTTGCATTGCTGAACTGCACACTGCTGCCTTGATTTCTAGATGACACAAAATGAAAACATAAGTATAAAAATAAAAGAGGAGGAGCAGTGAGACTCCTTATACCCAGCACTACAGACACAGTATGCACAAACCAGCAAAAACCTACTTGCCTCTCTTCCCTTTGCTACTACACAACACAGCAGCACAAGCACTAGCAAAATACTTCTAAAGAAGTTGCCGCAATTTCACAACTTTGACAGTCCAAACTGATACTGGGAATAACATCACCTGAGAACAGCAGTTATTGAGCCGCACCTTAGAGAACAGCAAGTGCTGCAAATCTCTTAAGGGCAGCCTGCTGCCAGCTAAGAAAACAGTGAAACTGTAGAACCAGAGAACGAAGATATGTGTGGCAAAAACAAAGAAAATGAAACCACAGAGCCCTGGGAACAGAAAAGGGACTCACCTGCAACTCTTGCAACACTTCCCATAATAGAGGGACTCTTGTTTGCCCTGTGCCATTTCCCTCGCAAATAAAAGGATCGCCCCTTCCCTACCATTTCCTTGGATTACTCCAATCCCACTCTAAACAGCAGGCTTTGTAAGGGGAAAAAGTTGCCAATTAAGTTTTTCTTACTCTCTAAAATGCAAGCTTTTCTTAAAAATCAACAAACACTCCCCCCTCATCCCAATGCATTCCATGACCTTTTTGGAGATCTCCACTTCCATTTTTCTTCTCTCTCCTGCTCTTCATCTGCTACCATTACCTGCTTCTTTCCCCTCCGCCTTCAGAGGAGAGCCCATTTTCCTTCCCTATTTATATCTTTGCCATCTCTCAAATTTAATTCTCATTTTCATGCTTCTGAGTACACTTGCCTAAATTCATACAACTTTCTTCTGCCACCTCCACAAGCGTATCTAGTCAACCCCCTGGTCTCCAACCCCAAAGAGAAATCCTGACTTCATTGAAATCAATGGCCAAGTTCCAAATGACTTCAGTTAGACCCAGATTTCACCCCAGCAGCAAAACTTCATTTTATTAGAATTACTTGTTAGCCCAGGCCAGCTATCTCCAAGTACTGAATAGACAAGCATATATCAAAATAAAAGCAGGAAAGCCTTTGGTTTAGCTTTTCTAACTCCCAGTCTGAGCGCCTCATGAAGCTGAACATGTTGGCAAGCTGGAAATTAAAAAACTACAAATGCTACTGAGCCTATGGAAATCTGTCCAGCCTCTGGAAATCCTCCACACAACAAACGTAGCTCATTAATGAGTACAAGCTTTCTCTTTTACAACGTATGAACAGATTTTAAGACACACAGGGTAGTAGTCTCATATTCTGCACTATCCTCATGGTCAGGAGTATGTCTTTGAAAACGCTCATGAGTTTAAGAAGCAGGTCTGACAAGCAGTTTTCCTCTCCCCTGAGGCTGTGCAAAAACAAAGAATAATCCGTCAAAAGCTACGATCTTCCAGCAGCTTAGATGAGGCACGTGCCTTTTGTCTCCCTCAGGGCTGCGCAAACACCTAATGCAAAGCACAAAGAGCCCAAACGACACGGCCAAGTTTCTGCACAACTCTAGCCTCCTCGTCTAACTACAGTGCAGAAGAGGAGGAATGGACAACGGGTTGTGGGGACTCCATCAACTAAAATACCCTTAAGAAGCATCATTATCCCCTTTCCTTTGAGTGCGTCTGCATGGACCCTCACTGCAAGGCTGACCGACAAGCAGTGCTGCTCCTCACAGCAGCGAGCGGCAGAATTGGTGCTCTTCTGAGCACAGCTCCCGGCCCAGACTCAACACAGGCGAGGGACACGCGGCCGCCGAGACACGGTGCCCATTTCCGATGACAGAGCGCTCTTCACAGTGGACGTCACTGCCACCCAGGTATTGGATGGAAGAGACATAGCAGCCAGCTCGTGACACAGCAAGACGCACAGTTACAAACTGGGATGTCCTTTAAAGCGATTGCTAACCTTAAGACTGTCTAGAATGGCTTGAGTTACCTTTTTCCTTGCTACATGAGTTTCATCTCTTTCCCACTTAGTAGACTGCAGTCAGTGCCATAGTTAGGCAAGTCCCAGTTTACTCATTATATTAACCTTTAAGTTTAGATGAAGAAAACAACTTCACCTGTTTACAAAGCAAAAGCTATTTTGGAGGCATTCACAGCACATTCCCCAGGCACATCCGTCAGGAAAGGGTGCTACTCCGCTTCCAGCCTGGTGGTGTGACAGCACCCTTTCACCAGCTATCTGCAAAACCTTTGTTACGGAGACTCCCTCAGAACTGAATTCCTGCTGGTTTAACACATTCCTGCAGTATATGCTAAACTAATTATTATTATTTCTTATTTGACTTTAAAAGGAGGGGGAGGTTCTCGTCTCTTTCCCATTCTAGGGATGCTCAAGGATATAAAGGGTGCTTTCCACATTACTGGTGCTTGCTTCTTAACTTTGTTTCCACACTAAGCACACAAGATGCTTCCAATTTGTCAACAAGGAGCCAAAAGTTTGCTTGCAAACACTGATTCCTGCTGGTTAAGATGGACCTTAAACTTAGTAGCATACTTGCTCTACAAGTTGACATTGTATTTCAAAGATTAAAGATTGCAACTATGTTCAAATTGAAACTTGAACACGCACAGCCTGTGTCTGGACGTACACTAGCATGCTGGACAAGCAGTGGGAATTTGAGCAAAGCCCTGTTTTAAATTTGCTGTTTTTCCCTAGCCTGCTCTTTCACAATCTGTTGGGTAAAGCTGAATGCTTTATTACCCGGATGGATTGAAACCAAAGTTTTAGATGCATCTAGAACAATTTTATTCCAGACCAAAGGATACTTGCAGAAAAAAAAGCACCAAAAACAAATAAACCAGTTAACAGGCCTAAATGCAAATCAGAGCGCCTTCAGCATGACCACTCTTTGAAACTCGGCTCCATCTTCTCCCAAGCAGCACTCATACAGAAATGGTAACAGCCGGATTTCCTGACTGTCCCTAGCTGAGCTGACAGACGCTAGGAAGACCAAGAAGGTGGTAAAAACATCCAGAAAGAAGGCAGCTCAGTGTGTATGTCTTTTGAAGACTATACCAAGGCTCCTGCAGAAGACTTCTGTCTGGAACAGAAATATGAAACAATCCTTGAGAAACCATCCTCTTCATCTGCCGAAGAACTGCTAGCTACTACACAGGAAGATGACAAGCTGCATTTGTAACCCGGTAACCTTGAAGACTGAAAAGGAGGACAGCAAGAGCAGAAGACCTTTGATATCATTATTTTTGCTATTTCAGCTTCAGTATGTAATCTCCTGCTCCAGGCAATCACCTTGATCTCATATGGTTCCCAGACAGACCAAATTCTAGCTCAGAGGTTGAATGAAGCTGAGGAAAAGTTCTCCCTCGTAAAAAACATCTCGGAAACATGAAGCAATCAGAAAGATGTGGCTTTTTTCCCCTCCTGCCAAGTGCCCAAGGTAACAAAGGCAATCAAGATAAGAGCACAGAATAAGGCTTGGACTATAGCTGGTAGATGCCCAATACAGATATGAGTTTTATACGTTGGTTTTTTTGAATATAATCATTTGAGATGATGTGAAGGACAATTTTCTATAGCTCGTTAGAGGAGCCAGCTGAGAAGAGAAGAACACCTACCGCTCACGTTCGCTCCCCCCTCGGGGTATGCCTTTGATCAGCCTGTTGCTTACACAGGGGAAGATACAAATTCTTCCTTCCCATGTGCATCACTGGGAGGCATCACGGAAACAGCCTCGTTGCTCTGAATAGCTCAAAGGGCAACACGTTGTACGTGTAATGAATCTCAGCTGCACAGGAGCATACGCGTTTTACTTTGAGAACCACAGAAACTAATCCTGATGCTGAAAAACGTAGACCAGGGAGTGCAGGAGAATGAGACTATATCCCCACCCAGGTGCGAGAGCAGCTTCCTCAGGCTCCAGACGTACCATAAACTCAGCATGAGGAAACACAGGCAGTGGAAGCCCGTTCCCTAGGCCTTGTTGTGATTTCTCCTGCAAGCCTGAACGCACCTGTGAGTCTTTTTGTTTTGGTAAGCGTGTCACAGAGAAGATCCCTAGTATGGGCTAAGGTAGGACAGCACTGATGATAAATGAGTTGCCCAGGACTACTACCTTCAAAATCCATTTGTCAAAGGGAATCACTGGCTCACGGAACAAGGCAGGGTGGCTTTTGAAGATGGCTCCTGCTTCCTGGCCCCTTTTTGTGCGGATCCTGACACATCGACAGTCGGTCGGGGTAAGAGACAAGCGTTAGCCATGAGGGCATGCCCGCTGATTACTCATGAAGCCACGCCAGATTTGAAATACTCATTTTTCAAATTCGTAACCTCAAATATCAACCAGATTGCTGACGGGAGACTAAAGATACACCACTATCAATAGCGATTCCTGCAGATAAATCCTGAAACGTGATGCTGAGTTCCTTGCAAAGCAGAGGGGAACATCCATTCCCTTAGCGAAGGGCCCCATTTCTTCTAACAGGCAGTCGGTGGACTGTTAACTTCTTGGACTTGAAGGCTGACAGCCAGGAAGCAGAGTGGTCGCAGAGCACACAACCTCCTCACACAGCCTTATACTGGACTGTTCCGAATAATACCTGATCTATAATACACCGTTTCATTCCTTCTGGGCATCACTCTCACTTCAAAAAGAGCCCAGAAACTGTGTTTTTGAAAAGCTCCCAGGAAATCGCCGCAGGGTGTTGCAGCGAGGAGGCTGCGGTTACCTTGCACACAAACAAGCCCACCTCCTAAGCGCCTGCTCCTCGAGCACGCTGCTCTCAAACGTTACCTCTGCTGCAGCATCACAGCCGGAGAGCCCAAGACAGGGCAGGAGAAGAACAAGAAGCTGCTTTGCTCATTTCCTACTTCAACTCCAAACTTTTTTTTTTTTTTAAGCACCAGGAAAAGACTGAAACTCATTCCTAAACCACTTGCACGCTTTGGCAACATCAGTCTATTTTCTATTTCCACCAGTAACTACTACTTACACTTCCCCAGTCCTGACTTCTGGTACGTTTGTGTACTTTTCCCTCTCGCCAGCAAGAGTGAGAGCTGACACTTCCCTCGCCCTTTTTCCCCCGCTCTTGTCGAAACCTTACTACCGCTGCTCTAATAGTTCTTGACTTAACTGGGACAAGGAAAATTATTCTGGGCTCTTCTGCCCTAGCAGTGAGGGTATTCTGTATTAACCATCCAGAGCACTGAAAAGTCATACCAAAGCCCCAGGCAACCATCCTAATACTCCCTTAAATTCATGTTTTAACAAAATTGTCCATTTTTACTGGAGGTGTCTATAGCAATTGCATTTACTGCTACAGATATACACTTTCTTTTTGCATACAAATACTTCAGTGTTAAAAAAACCTGTTCACTGCTATTCATGACATACAAACTGTATTTAACAACATTCTTTCCAAGAGGTCCTAATAAGTTAAATTTCTATCCAATGCTAAAGTGCAGTTATTTCTTAGGCAAGCTATTTATTTCAGCTATTTAAGGAATACGCTGAAGCATTTATAATACCTTAGAATAGAAATCTTAGCAAATATTACAGGCTTATAAAATGCAGAATATTATCTATTAGTTTAGGCATGGAACTAAAAGGCCTGACTTTCAAAACATGAATACGCTGCCACTCTCTCCCATTTGTTTTAATCTAGGCTAGAACATCCTACCAAAAACGCACGGGACGTTTAGCTGGCAGAGGACTCACCGAGATGCAAGTGGGCCAGGACGCAACAAACAGCCCTGCTCTTTTCAGACTTGGACCTTAACTTTGCATCATCCAGTGCCCAGCACCATTGCACCCGCACAGTCCTGGTTTTTAGAGGGATGCAGTGATTCCATACCATCCCCTTCTTCATAGCAGAGCCTACGGATTTTGTTCAGCTCGTCTATAACAGCAGCAGTTTCCAAACTGCAGAATGGGTACCGCCGAAGATAGGAGCTCTTTTCAGAGTGAAAACAAAATGAAAGCCCACGATGGCATACATCCTTACTCCATTACAGAGCTGGTCATTTCTAGTGCCGAAGCAACACGCTTCAGCTTTCTTTTCTATACTGCGAGAAAGCACATCACTTGCGTTTTTCCAATGGCACTATCCATAAACTGCCAATCACCTTATCTGCAAGCAAGACCATGCTAGAAAAATGTATTATTACTTTCTAAAAGAAAAGTGCATCCAGAAAAGCCTTTTCTTTGAGTCACATTAGCTCAGTTTTGTAAGTATAACCCTTCCAGCAGGCTAAACCAGGGCTGGCTTCAATTTCCTGGAGTCTATACGTGGAACAAACAGCCGCGATTCCAGTTCACCGCTAAGTTACACTGTCCAGATTCTCAGGGTGCAACACTTCCCCCTGCACAAGCAAGGAATTAAGCACCAGCTCATTTTGTTGTCTGCACCTTGCCCAGCCTGATGCTGGAAATAAAGAGCGCTAACTGAAGGCCGATACCAACAAATGGTAGAGCAAGTAAAAGTATCAGTATAACCATGCTTTTTGGACACTGGAGCAAGCACAAGTCCAGGGAATATGCAGTAGAGAAGCAAGAATGCACCAAAGCCTAAGTAGGTTGGAGTTGTGTTAGACTTGGAATTACATGGACTGAGAACAAACATCCTTTGCTACTGCTACAACATTTTGTCAAGCAGTCTTATGCCATCCCTTTCTTCACTGTCATCTGAGGAGTAAACACAATCAATCTAAAACCATACAGCTCTGGCTTGCGAACCCAGCAGAAAAGCTACAAAGTAGCAGCACATTCGCAATTAGTTTTTGCAAGGAAAACAACCAACACTCAGGTTTTACTTCGGGAGTTACAGCTAAAACGGACAATGCAAACACACAACCCATGTGTTTTATCCGCATGTCCCCTGATTCCCCCCATCAGCACAGGAACAGGAGAGCACTGCGGGCACCTGCCAGCAGCAGGACGAAAGTCTGCAGGCAGACCTCTGGCACGAACGAACGGGACAGTACCCGGCGCCACAAGCTCTCAAATCCAGCTTCTCGTCTACAACACGACCCAGGGAGAACGAACTCACAGCCCTTACTGCGATAAAGACGAGGTCAGCACAGCTTAAACACAGAGCACTTGCAGCTAAAGCTCTGCCCCATTTTCCTTGCCATTATCAACTATACAGTAAAAAACACCAGCACATCCACTGGATCAGCAGGCAATTTTTCTTCCTCTAACACTCAGCAGTATTATGTCGAGCAGTATTTATGGAAGACCTCATTCCTCTCCATTTTCATGGAGAATTACGATCCTCTCTCCAACAAGTATGCAGCAACGCTTGCAAAAGTATACACAGTGTAAAAATTTCAAAATCCTCTAGTTTACTGCAAACCTTTTTTTGATCTATGGACGTACATCGCTGACAAGGGTACGTCCGAGACTCCAGCGCTCTCGATTCTAGCTAGCCCTGCTCACATTCAGCTCAGCCGATTTACTGGCGGTCCAAGCATACTGTAGGGGAAGGGCAGCACAAACCCTGCCACAAGACGTACCGCAGTCATTTGGAGCCGCTACTCCAAACCTCTGCGACAGAGTGTCTCAAAGACCAGAACAAAAATTCAAAGCCAAGTAACACGTGGTGGTGGCTGGAATTGCAGCCGAGATTGCCTGCCTTTTCCTTCACGGGCTGTGACTTTAACTGGAGCGATAAAGTAGCATATTAATAACAATTTTAGAAAGACCAGTATCTACTTCATTTATTTTGAATAGGTCTTTCTCTGCCTTCATCTTCGCTGACAGCACACGTCAGAAAAAGGTCAGTACAGCTTAATTTTTTCCTATGCTGGACAAAAAGTCATGAAGAACAACCAGAAGATTTAGCTTATTCCACTTTCACTGCAGCTTAAGAAAGAAGGGAAGGTGGATAAACTTGACTCTATTTATTAGCATCAAATGTGACTTCAGCATAACCTGGCTGCTTTCATCAAAGCTGTTTAAATTAGAAGATTAAATCAGAGCTCCGTTTCGGCTAATATTAAAAAGATACATCAACTCACAGACAGCGTTTAGATTGCAAGGAAGAATAAATTGTGGCAACATAAATCTGAATGGGAGAGTTGAGCACCCTTCAAAACATAGCTGTTTCAAAAGAACTAATAGTGCAACACTCAGGCACTGGAGAACGGAGACCAAGCCAGGTGCTAAATAAACAAAAAGTACCAGTTTATGGTGGGCGGTAGCCGTCATATTAAACTTATCCTTTGCTTGGACATGCTGAGCAAGCACGTAAGTGTAATAGAAATGTACTTCTATTTCAAGATGGCAAGTGCAGCGTGCTTGAGAAACAATATCATCTTATTTGATAAGATATCATGCAGCCCCTTAAATAATGCTAGCTGGCAAATACACGAGTTGAATGCTCTACCTCTTTTATTCTCGTGTATCTAACCCTTACACATGATTACAATGTAACCAACTTTTTTTTTAATTTATCCACATAATGTAAAAATATTTGAGATTTAGGAAAAACATACCATATGAATAAAATTGTTATGCTCAAGAAGTTGGAAAGAATAAAAGTACCTGAAGCAATACCTCCTTTTTCCCCTCCCATGTGTCACAAGGTTTTTACAGTTTATTGACTTAACTAAATAACAGCTTAACACGCTCTGCTTACCAAAACTGTTTTTCTTAACAGCAGATCTTAATAAAAGAAAGGCACACTGCAGCCTTTAGTCCGGACACTCATTCTCTAACTAAACTGGGCTGCTGACTCTTCCCAGCACAGTGAGGTACCACATCAGGGATTCCCAAAGGCTTGCTCACGGAAAGCCACTGAAAGTGAAGTGGCTGCATAAAACATTTGTAAGGATGGCACGCCTTAGACTGATACGGATGGGACAGCTTCCTTTGACATTAAATGAATCCTATTAATCCATAGTGATAATATTTCAGTGGTCGAAGCAAAACAAATACTTCCAACAAAGCAAATGAAATATCCAAAAAAAAGTTTATGTATACATATCTACCAAGCAAGTTGTAAAATTCACTGCAGTAACTTTGACAAAAGCTATGAACTCAACGTGGGGACGAGTCTGACTGACTTTCCAGGAAATTTGCTGTTATGTCCTAGGCCGCTTCCACTACTTGTACCACAGCTGAATTGCTGCTATTGCCCTTTCAGTTTATAACATGAAATCCTTCGGATCTCAGCATCACATGTGGCAGTTCTTTACCCTGAAAATGGTAATCTTGGGAGTGTGGGGGGGGTATCTCCTTAATTAGCTGGACTTCTTTAAGCATCTCTGGAGACAGTAGGAAGAGATCCCCTTGGCAGAAGGGGATAACCAATGCCCTGGAGAAAATACCAGTAACAGCAAAGGAGTATCTAGAAGTTTATGGAGTTTGCCTTCACAACTTCAGTCTCTAACGGAAAGCTCTCCCCAGATCATCTCATAGTCGTCCAGCACTGACAATGTGCCCTTACCCCGAGATGGCAATGATGACAACTGATTCTCTCTGGACAGTCTCCAGTTTGTGAATTTTTGCCCAAGGTCCAAACTGCGCCTATATTTAGCCAGAGATTCTGGTTAAATTGGTGACAAATTCTTCTCCTGAGAGAGAAAAAGAGAAATCTACTCCAGGAACACTGAGGCATTTTCAAGTCTAGTAAGGCCAAAGTTGTTGACTTATCAGGGACGGATGGGCAAAGGAGAGAAGCTAACGGGGACCACTCTCCCTATCCAAGGTCTTACGCGTAGGATACAAGTCTGCCACAGTCTCACTCATAGTAAAAATGGATACAAATCCACAGCCTCAGCAACAACCTAGCATTGATCCAATACCTGAACGTGTGTGTGCCGGAAGCCAGGCTCAGGGTACCTACATGAGCCAGCAGATAACACATATTAGTCCATCCCCAGTAGAGCTTCCTAGCGAGCAGGAATATTTGAAGTGCCAGGTCCCTCTACGTGAGCTGCAAATCTCTTCAACGAGACAGCAGCATATGGTCGCTCAGCCACCTTGGCTTAAACAGCTGCCCGAGGAGCACAGCTCAGATCTCCAGTCCCAAAACCCTACATGCAGGGGCCAGCTGCCCCAACAGCAGCAAGGCAGCAACGAGCCCAGTAGCAAGGCAGACAGTACCGGGAACACCAGCGCTAGCCGGTATTTACCCAATGACTCACACAGAGGAGGCTCCCTCCATCCAGGCTCGCCGACCAGCGCCTGATCAGGTGACAGCAGAACTTGGCAAAGTAGTAGGAGCTCAGCTCTTCCTGAACACTGAGAACAAACAAGCCTTATAGCAAGAAAAAGATCCTTCTTTCACACTCAGTCCGTCCTTACCCTGTCGCACAATCTTTCTCCACAGGTGAAACTTGCAATTGTCACAGGAAAAATGAGAAGGCAGAAGAAAGAGGAGAGAGTAAAAGGAAGAACTGCTATTTCTATTGATCCATATCAATAGGAAAGGACAGACTACACCAGCATAAATATTTCCAAATGAGGTTCCCTAGTTCCCAGCTTTTCTGGCTAAAGGATTCACAGATGGCATCTCTACCTTTGAAACATCCAGATACAAACAGCACCTGCTGTAACTATCGACTTTTGTAATCACTCCAATGTCACAGGAAGAACTTTTCAATATTGGAGATTAATATACAGATAGTAACTGGTGCACAATTCATAGAATGATTTTTAAAAGTGTCTTTCCGCCAAAATAACTGAAAATCATTATGTATATATGGAAGCATTCACAACGTCTTTACATACAAAGAATGCATAACGTGGAAAGAAACTAGGGCACTACAAGTTTCACTTCAAGTGTGTTTTGAACGCTTTGACTGTAAACACAGTACAGCAAAAAAAGTGAATGACATAGGGGAAACACTCAACTTATACATAGACCTTAAAACACATACAACTTTTCTGTAACATTAGAATACCGTTCATATTTTCAAGTAGAAAGTTTGAAATTTTAACAGCAACTACCTACTTAAAGTCTTTCAGGAGTCCTCCAACTCTAACTATATATAACACAGAAATGCACAATCCAGTTGTCACAGCTGGCAAAAAAGATACTCAACTGTCCTTGGTTTGTACTTCTGAGTATTTAAATATTACCTTTTCCCCACACACAGCTGGGGGGAACGCCCACTGCAGCACACAGTTAGTGAAAGTTAAACACGGGCCCAATGCTGCAACTCACTTTCATCCAGGACAATTTTTCATACACAAGTCTCAAGGGTCTAATATAAAAATGAAGTTACCCATACACGTTCCCTAAACATCCCATGATTCAGCTTGCTGAACATGAAGACGACTCTTACAAAATATAGGCAACTAGTTGATACAAGAGAAGCTTTTTAGCACTGAGCAACGCTTTTTGGTTTGGGGGTTCAGTCTTCCATCCCTTTATTCAGACCCATACAGATAACAGCAGAGACCAAATAATGCAGATGACGTAAACAGTATTCCTCTCGCCAGCGACAAGGAGCCTTTTCTTTCTTGACTGGTAACGCCCCCCCGACACTGCATCCTCCTCTATCTCCGTCGAGTATTCCACTCACGAGAGATGCTCACCAGCACTGCCATATCTATAAAGACTTAAGAAACTCGCAAGGATAATGAGATATGGAGCTTCAAGTCTGCAAAAACGCAGGAAAACTGAATTCAGTGGAGGTAAAGTCTCTACCAGGCCTGCTTCTCACACTGAAAAGTATTTGGACACCAGAGGCCTGTGGCTCCATCACTGGAGACTCCGAAATAACTTCCATGCAGACAGAATGACACTGGGTAAGCACCTAGACACATTTTTCACAGTTTACACTCCACTATTAGCTTTGAATTAATAGGCACTATACTGTTTATATTTAAAAAATTATCAGTAAAGTAACTAATGGAAAAGCAAATTTACCAGCCAAGAGTATTATAAAGGAGGAAGTAGCCTAATTAAAATTAGAATTAATGTTACTAATCAGGCAAACTTAGGCTTACATAGGCTTATAGCAATCTTTTATACGTTACTTATTAAAATACCAGTAAAGTCTAAAATAAGATGTTTTAAATCTTAACTGTGTCAAAAATCCTTTATTTTTATTTCAATATTGGGAGCAGAACTTACATGGCATTTCCCATTTTGATTTCTGTTATTACAGTTAAAGGATTTTATAAAAGAATAGTGTACGGTCACCATCTACAGCCCTAAGGGGCCAAGCACAAAAACAACATAAAAGATAACAAACTCCGCAAAACATGATTTTGATTAAATTTCACTCAAGCATGTTCTGTACTTTGGGGAAATTGATTTATCGTCTTTGACAGCAGGCACTCTTCCTCAGCTTCTCTGAGCAGCGATAATACCACTTGAGATACTGCTGGAACAGAGCTTCAAAATGGCTTGCTTAATTAAACATATTCACCAAACTAAACAAAAGTTTATCTTACAAACTTTAAAAAAATACTAAAAGAAAAAAATTCCAAATAAATCACCTGTTTGCCTAAGTACTCAAGCTTTCTCAAACACTTCCAAATTAAACATGATTAATTGATATGGTGGAAAACATACCTACCTACTTGCTAGATATTTCCTCCAGTGACAAAATGCTTAGATTCATAGGTGTGTTTCTATGGGCTGTGCCATCCCAGAAAGGCAGATGCACACTAAGGCAAAACGAGGGCAGACCGATCTTTGGGAAGACTTATGGTCAAGGCCCAAGACATTGAAAAGCTCATTAGTCACATACAAACAAAACCTACTCACCTTCAAGACATTTTAGTTTCCAGAAGAAAAGCGTCAATTGGCTCATTTTTGGAAGATGTAATGGTCCATCAGTTTTTGCAGTCAGACCGCTTTGCTGTTCCTCTTGGTATTCTGGACATCTAAAAAGAACTTCAGTTTAAAATACAGCTCTCAAATAAAGATACTATGTTACATAAACATTACATTTTCTTGCTTTTTAAATGGCACACTGAAAAGTTACCTGAAACCAACCTGATGGGTACAGTTACTGAATAACCATGTTGCCCGAGTTCAAAAGAGGCAGCAAGAGCTTCTTTCTTTCCCTCTTGGACCCTCACAGTTCACATATTTATTATCTGCATTACAGTAGCATATTGAGAATTTATCCTAAAGGTTGGGTGTGGGGAGCAGCGACTTATCTGAAGCCTGGATGGTGACAAAACTGAGAATTACACTGTATTATCAAAAGTCCCTTTTCATCACATCTCCTGCATTTTACCTACCGACATATATTTGCTACACTTAGGTTTATCTCAAAAGTAGTACTGTCTTTCCCTGCTTAATTTTGCCAAGGTAATAGACCAGCTTCCTCAGCCTCATTAGGGGCGCACCATCCCAACCGTGCAACACAACCAGGGCTTTGGGAGGGGTTGAGAAGTTTGGATAGGTTTGGAAGATAGGACTGAAGAGGCAAAGCAAAAGTATTTGGATTGTCAATGAGCAAAAGCCATAGAAACACACAGAAACAAATTTGCTAACAGGTCCATTTTGCAGCCAAAATAATTACATCACTAGCAAGAATCAGATCAAGCATATAAACGGATTGGTATGAGAATAGCCAAGGTCATGTTTTCTTATACCCAGCTTTTTAGAAGATTCCTCCCCCTTCAAGACTTAACCCTAGGGCTCCACCCAAAGCAAGAAACTCATCGTTTGCCTACATCAGTATGAACTGAACTAAAACATGCCATAATCTGGTGAATGCTGAGTGCTCCAGGAAAGGCCTCATGCCAACTGAATGGGAGAAATCCACATCTGAGAGCCAGACACCTAGACTCTGCGACTGGCGCCACCGGATTTTCAGAGATAACCTCCAACTCATTAAAATCTGATGTTAAAAGCAACTTAAATAAGCACATACTAATGGATCCAGACTAGCAGCTAGTTAGGCAGAGAGAATTTCAACACCGGCTGTCCTGCAGTTCTTGTTTCCCTGTAACACTTCGCAGCGTGTCCTTTTGGAAGCATCTGCAAAAGAGTCATAAAACTATCCGAGGCAATGAAACTCTCCATCTATTTTAGCTTATTCAGGTCATACCCTCAAGGCTCCCAGTAGCCAGGAAGTCTAGGAAAAGACAGCTACTTCCCAATAATTACAGTGCAGTATATACTATCCATTTTCGTATTCAGGCTTGACTGCTTGAGATGCAGAGTCTCAAGATTTCCCCCCCTTTGGCAGTAGCCGCAGGGTAAGTCCCACACCTCTTTGCAGGCACACAGGTTTTGCATATATCCCATACTGTCAGTTCTTCTCAACTTGTTGCTGCAGTTTAAAAGGGCTACAGAAAGAGAAGGTGAGTAGGAAGAATTTCATACAGACAGTCTTGACTAAAGAACATCCACTACTGGAAAATCTTTGTCTTCAAGTAACTGCTCAAATGCCCGGCGTACGTGTGCAGTGCTGCTGGGAGCCAACCGTTCCCAGCTCTCTATGAATGTCAGAGTCCTCCACACAAATGGTAATCTCAGCAGAGCCCCAAAAACACAGTTTCATTCCTGGATGACTCTGCAAAGTGATAGTGCTTGGTGAGCAGCTGAACAAACTTCCAGGTTTTTGCTGTGGAGCAATAGCAGACTTGGAAGTATCCTTCACTCAAACTATCAGCATAATTTGAACGGGCCAGGGTGGGGGGATAACTCTCTTCACAAAGGCACAATCAAGCTCATGAAAGTCTCCAGTGGACCTACAGCTTACCCTGGCAATAGCCCCAGTTTCTCAGTAGTGACCTCAAAGAGCATCTGGAAGATCTAATCCTCTGATTATGGAAAGAAGTGCTCTCAACACACAAGCATGGCACAGTGCCTCTGCCCTGGAGAGGTGAGGTTTCAGAAAAAAATAGATTCAAATGAAATCTTAGGGAGCAACGTGGGAAAAGCATGACTTGACTCATCTGGAAAGAAGAGAAATTAAGGAGGATTAAGGATTGTGACCTCTGAAGAAAATACTGCACTCGCTGAGCACAAGAGGGGAAACTAGCCACTTGGTTGAGCAGGTTCTGTACTAAAATCTTTTCTGTTACTGATGACAGTTTCTTATTGGAGAACACCAGGCTGTTTTAAGTGTCAAAAATTTCCTAGCACCCAGCCCACGCAATGCAACACGCAGAAACCTGAGGTTAGGGGCCTCTAAGTCCTGCATCCACATGGGCCTCCCACAAAAGCAGCAGAAGGTTCCAGGTCAAAACCACCTTGGCCAGGAGGGAATCCACAAAAATACACAAGCATCACCTCCTGCAACACAGTGCATCCCGTTCTGCAAGACCCTGCGCTGCAGTCAGTTTGAACAACTGACAATTCCCGGTGGAAATCAAGGCAAAGAGATCAACTTCTTGGTAACCTGGTGTCTGAAGATGGCACTGACCAAATCACAGAGTCTGGGGAATGATCTCGGCTGCGTTCAGAACCACGGGAAAGCAGGCAGCTCACCAGCACGTTTGATGCACCGGCCCCACACATCAACTGCTTCGTGACAAAGGGAAAGGGAAACCAGCACCAACCTGCCATCTGTCAGGGACATCACGATGGCTCCATCTGTTGTGACTTGTATGTCATGGCCCTAGACACGGCAAATGACTCTGCAAACACTCCCTATGGCTCTGAGCACTAGTATGTTTGTATACAGATATCTCTTCAGATGGCCATCTACCTGGCCATCTTACCGAGCTCCCGAGCGTGACCGCACTGAACAGTTCCCTCGACAGTTTTCACTCTCTCTCCCCCCAGCTGCTCTTAACCCCGAGGAATGGGCAACGGGTAACAGACCAGGAGAACAGCATTGCTGGCTTAGAGCCAACACCTTCGACCAATCTCCTGCCCCACCAGGCTCAGGAGAAATGTCTCTAACAGTGAGAGCACAGCACAGCACCTAACCAGTGCTAGTGCTTCCTCCAGTTACAGAGAGCAGAACATGTCCAAACCACAGGACGTTGTACCTTGAGGAATCCAGAGAACCTATAAAAAAGTGCTGTGCTTGTAAGTGGAACAGGAAGGTCAAAGTACTCTTGGTCAGCTATATAAAATCGTAACCTTCACGGAGAGAGGCATAACAAACCCCTCCTGCGGCCTGCAATTCCCAGCAGATTACTAAGCATCAACACAGAGGAACAGGCTGCAACCAGTCAATCAGATTTCGTACTGAGGCAACAGCAGAGCTTTACCCTTCACCCTGCTTTATACTCTCCGCCAAGTGTTTTTCTCCTGCTGCGACAAGTATGAGACCACTGTAGCTCTCCCTTTTTCCACGTGGGAAGGCGTAAAAAGACAGGAGTCTCTGCGGCCCTGTGACTAGGGCATTCAAACATCCCCAAAGGGAGGTCCTAAAGCCACTGAGCAACACCGCAGGTCTTAGTGTCCAGGCTGTCATGGGGGAACCAGGAAGGAAGCGGGTGACGCTAAGGAAAACTCAGAGATCCGTCTGCTCCTGCTGAGGTCCTCGGCACCACCAGCGTGCGACTCCAGCACTAGGTTTTCTTCACCTCCACCAATACATAAACGTTTGGCCGGTTGAAAGCCAGTGCTGGATACACCACGCCAGTGGAAACCGGGCTCTTCAGGGGGATCCCCAAGCAGTCCAGAAATACAGAGGGATAACTGAGAGACGACTTTCATCCCCTCCGGCACCAAGTCCTCCTGTGCCTGGCAAAGGCCAAAACCATTGCAGCCACAGCACTGGGCACCAAATAAGCCGCTGACAACGCAGCCTGGCAAGGCGTGGTGGCACAGCGATCCGGAGCCGCAGACGCCAGGAGCACGTGGCCTTCTTTTATGAATGAAGCAAATGTGTTAAGCCAAAAAAGGAGCAGCCACAGCTCACAATTCTCCAAAAACTCGATGTTTCCTGGCCACGACACTAGACCAAAGGAACATGAAGAATGTTTTCTCACCAGCTTGCTGCTGGATGGCCTCAGCACCTCCCCGCAGTGACACAGGCTGCTCTCCGACACAGCAGCAGCCCACGGCTGATCTGTGCGGTGACACCGAACTTTGCTACACTCCTACTGGCTTGGCTTTGAGGCGAGGCTGACCACCTTTTCACCAGGATACTCCAAAAACAGCACACACTAACTCAACCAAGTCTAAGGTTGAACAGACCACAGGCGGGCTCTGGTCACAGGTCACACCACAGCAGCGTAGTCCCTCCGCAGACGGATCCAAGGAGCAACGCAGGCCACGCATGCAGAGAAGGGACACTGGGACTTCAAAGAGGACACCGATCCCATTTTCGGAGTCAGGAAATGAAAGCCCATTAAAATAGCCTGTAAGTGCTGGGGTACAACTCGTTATGAGCCAGATAGGACAGCAGAAAACAAGCTTCATCGAAAAGTTAAAAAGACACCCTTTTCACTAAATTACCTGATGAATCATTATTTAAATATATACATATATATATCTTTGTGATGTAACTATTTAATTAGACCGAGACTTACACAAAGAACATCCATAATGAGCTCTCGAAGTAATCCCCTGACCACCATCTGGAGCCCAGTCTAAATCTTGATCTCAGACATGCTCAGCAACCACGCATGTTTGAAACCAGGATTTTAATATAAACATACCTGTGGATGAACCACATCATGACTTGAAATTCATAAAGTGGAAAAAGTTGACAGGAACACTTAAAAAAAAACCTGAACCACTTATTCCACGGGCTCCTCATAGACAGGTCTATAAAAGCACAGTCCAGAATAACCACAGTGAGCCAGGGACAATTTATGTCTATTACATTTAGGGAAATGGTTCCAAAATGAATAAATTAAAAGGCAGGATTTAACAAACCAATCTTACATCTAAAACGAAGCGTAACCTCCATCAAACAAAACCTCAGTTTAGAGGTGCAGAAGTTGATACATGACATAGCCAACCATCTTTCAATAATATACAGGAGAAAATCTTCCTGGAACTAGATTGTGACAGTAAACCAACTCACTCAAGACATAAAATAACTTATTTCCTCCTCACTCATGTACAAATAGCTCAAATATTTTACCACTGAAACATGCAGAAACTCTATCACCACAAGCACCATACAGGACTGGCTATATTTTTGCTAACAACCTCTCAATCTATTTGAAAATCCTATTTCCCACTGGCAAATAAGACCTGTCTAGGACACCTCCCATGTACAAAGCCTCTTAACTAGAGAAAAACAAGTTTTATTTAATAAACTCCTCTCAGCATCACATGCTGAGCTCCCCATAGCAAAGCATTCAAGAGAGAGACACACCATATTGCAGAGAAATGCACCTAATCTTGTCAGTGCCAGAGGAATTCTTCCACTTTCAAGGAGTTTTATCAATCAGGTTTTAGACTCTGCAAGAAAGCCCAAAACAGCAAAGGAAGAGGCATGGAGCAGGCAGAAACTAGCTATATTTGGTTCACATTTGAAAGCGAAATAGTTGCAAGAACAAAAGGGTTTCTGGGGGGGGTTGGGTTTTTTTTTTTTTTTTTCAAATTATAATGTGTGTGCAAAACCCCCAAAGCCTTCTACACTGGGAGGAATGGTCCCAGAGGCAAGACTTTATTGATAACTGGCCAGTTTGCACACAAAATTTCTTCCCACTCGAGGTATGCTTAAGTATAAATAAGCGCGAGCAAGATGAGCAATGAACACCAGGCTTCATCCCGACTTGGCACCAACTATGAGACCCCAAATGCTACCATTTCGCTACGTACAGAGTGACAGGGAAGGGTTGCTACCACTCCTTCAGGTACAAACTTAATTACCTCCTCACATCATGCTGCAGCCAAGGACATTGCTGCCACCGGGCACGAGTATGCTAAATGACAGTTTATGCGTATGTAGCTAAAGACTGCGTTGCAAGAAAAAAAACAACATTTTTTACATTCTAACTCCCACTTCCCTTGACACGGTATTTTAATTAATTTTTAAAAATAGGAAAGAGACAGAGGCCTGAGCTGTTTAAATGCCACATTTAATCAGATACAAGCATTCCCCCGCTGCGACTCCCCTGTGATTGCTCGCTGCTTGGGACAGACGTTTCCGTGCACAGCTGGACTGCCTTCGACTCGGAGGGGGGCAATTCTGAAGCTGTCGTTATCTTTGCCACAATTCTTTCCCCTTGGCTGCAGCAACTGATGCTTGGCGGGGTTACGTGAGACCAAAGTCCTATACATCAAGTCAATATTTAACTTAAGCACTGTACTTTTGAGACCTGCCTAGAGTATCAGATAGAATAATTTATTAAATCTTACACTAGCCTTTCTAACCAAGGATAACAAACAACAATTTATCTGCTTTATGAGAGGCTGTATAGATAAATTCTACAAGGACAGCAGTTAGATTAGGTTTTAGTAAACTTAATAAAGGACCTAAGAGAAAATGCTTCCATAAAAGGGGATCTGAGCAATGTGATATGCACCTTGCAGAACAGGTTCAAGAGAGTAGCAGAGGCCATCAGTGCAAAAGTCATGTAAAACTAGACCACACCAAGTTCTGGCAGTTCAGCATTTTTCAAGAGAAAGTGTTTTAAACACTACAATTAACCTATTAAATTTTGTCACAAAGGTTTTATATAAAACTCCTGGGCCTTACAGTGAGAAGCATTTATTTCCCATTAAATAGCTGAGCAGAACGTATGAACTGCTTTATTAATACAGACTTTAAAACAGCGCGATAAACAAAAGACTGATTTTCTTAATGCAGATTGTTCTTAATCTCTGGGAAGTTAAGCAAATTCTTTAGACCCCAAAATATTCTTTGCATGCCTTTGACATAAGTCATCAATAACATTCTCAATTTTAATTATCTCTCTGGACAGAGATCTTTCTGATGCCAAAAACGACTCTTTAAAATACAGCTCAGACCAAAACTGAGCAACGGAGAGTAACTTCTTGTTGACCACATCTGTTTCCACTTTTTATCCACCTGTTCACTGTGTTTAAATGTGATTTTTTTTGCTGCTACTCCTATCTTTACATTTAGCAACTGCTTTTGTTCTCTAAAACTGAAGATCTGTTTTAATGATTCTAATGTAGTTATTAGCGATAATCGCTACAGGTAAACTTTTAAGATTTCCACAGTGCTACTTTCCTAATCCTTTCCATTCTAATGTTAATATTTACCAGGTTGGTCATCACCCTGAAAACAGACTTTCAGAAAACAAAATAAAAATATTTGTTTTGTAGAAAAGTAGCAAGGGGGAGAGGGTGAATCCGTTTACTCTAAACTGGGTCTATCCTCCCAGAGAGATGCACTCTCTCAGCACTTGGAGAGCACACTTCAGACTGGTGAAATGAATTAAAACACCTCTGTGCTCAAGCATTTTGCCACTTAACTAGTGTCACTTCCAGCGCTCATCAGACCCCTCCTGATTCAACCTAATAAACTGGTAGAAAATTAGCCACATTGTAAAACAAGAGAGACAGATAGTACTGCACAGCTTTTAGCTAGCGGCACTGGCTAGGAGCAGGAGGGGAGCAAGATCTGCCGGTTTCAGAAAAAAACAGCCTACCAGGCCAGCTCCCCCGACCAGGGAACCGCCGCCTCAGGGTGCACTTTCACAAGCAGCTTCGCTGGTTTCCATCTATGACACTGCCAAAATGGGTGGACCTGCCTCTCCCTTTTACAGATCGTAGCGTTAATACAGGCACACAGGCAGCTCCGTAAGCTTGCTTTCTATATCGTGCTAGTTGCTAGCCAGTTTGATGGATGAATCCAGGCGATCACACATCCACAAGAGGCAATGGAAACATATAACCACACGGCTGGAAAAGAGGTGCACAGGGCCACCCTTTTGGACAGCAGCGTCACCATAAATGTTCCTGAAATTCCGTCCTTACTAACATGGTTACCATGAAAACATGGGCTTTAACATCTCAACTGCCTTCTCGGAGCAGTCAGATCAGGAATCAAATCCACCTCAGAGCGAACGCAGAAGGAAGTATTTCCTGCTGCTTTGAGAACAAGGCCAGGACGCTAAGGCCACTCGACCTCTGAACTAGTAAAACTAGAGCAGGAAAGAACAGCTGCAAGTGAAGCCAGAACGTGGTCTTTCTGGTTCCAAGCAGCAATGCTCTCACAGAGCTCAACTGGGGAAGGAGGATGGCAGGTTCCTATCCACTTTCTCTTAAGGGTTTGTTTTTATTGCACTACACTTGCAAGTGTTATTTATTCCTACTGAATCGCTGGCAACGCATGCAAGTTTGAGGCAAGGTGCTGTCTCCCCCACAGCTTAAGCGCTGCGCTTCTTAGCGGCTATCACCCTGCTCGCTGCAGCGGGCAAGGCCAGGGACAGCGCGAGCAGGGCAAGCTCAGCGTCAGCGAAAGCCATCCCTCCCGCCTTCCAAACCTCACGCCAGACCGGAGGAGCACACGAAGTGCCGCACGCACCTCCCTGCTGAACAAGGCACAACCCCCCGGGAGCTGGCGCAGGCTGTTTTGAGGCGCCCGTAGCCTCCGGCGTGTTTTGCTCAGGCAGGAGTACGCGGGATACCAGCCTCGAGGGGGAAGCGAACTGCTTCGGTCTGTCTGGGGAAGGCTGACCCGAGCGCTTCCTCCTGCGACGCCAGTGCCCCGCTGTCTCAGGAGCTTCTCACAGGCGCTATCAGCACCTCGGGGCGCCAGGAGCGAGACAACAACCGGGCGCACGTGCAGCTCCCGGGTGTTCCGTGAGGCGGGAGCCAGCGGCGCCGGGCAGGACAGCAGGAGCCCCGGGACGCGGCGGCGCCCGGCTGCGCGGCAGGGCCCGGCCGCCACGGGCCGGCGCTGACCGGGGCGCGCCGACACCGCGCAGCTCCGCGCCGCCCCCGGATCCGCCGCAGGCCGCCGGCACCCCCGAGCCGCGGCACCCGGCGGCGGCTCCCCGGGCAGGGGGAGGGGACCCGCGGCCGCCGCCTCCCCCCACCCCCCCCCCCCGGTCCGCCGCGCCGCCGCGTTACCTGGGCACCGCGTCCGCGCACCGGCAGCGCCTCCCCAGCCCCGGCGGCGGCCCCGCCCGCTCACGTCACTTCCGCGGCGGGCCGTACGGGCGAGGGGGGCGCGCATGCGCAGTGCCGCCGCGGCGGGGGGCGGTTACGGCGGTTACGGCGGTGGCGGCGGTTACGGCGGCGGTGGCGGCGGTGGCGGCGGTTACGGCGGCGGTTGCGAGGGGGGGCCGCGGCAGTGCTGGCGCTCCGTGCACAGGCCCTGTCCGCAGTCCTGTCCGTTTTCAGCGGGGAACAGCTTGCGCAGTTTGCTGTTTATCTGATGTGCACTGCTGGAGCCGTAAACGGCCCTCTGAGCTGCGCACAAGCCGCAGAGCTCCCTCCCCCTCCCTCATCCCAGTCCGTGAGAATTACCCCACAGAAGGGCCCCGGAGAGCGTCACGGGAGCCGACATCCCACTGTGGCGCACTTCGCCTGCACGCTGATTTTTCTGTAACCTCAACGTCCCTGTTCTCAAAGACTGGATGATACCGGCCCCAACAGATAATTTTTCAGGCAGTTATTTCAAAATGTTAGGATAAAATTTACATGGCCAAACTGCATGTGAAGATGTCCAGCTCTGAAGGATGCTCTCAGCATCGTACTTTACTGCAGGACAGAGAAGAGCCTCATTAGTGGTACATCAGCAAATCACCCAGCAGCCTGGAACGGAGAGCAGAAAGATTTACTGATTCCTTGCATCTTTGTATCATCATTTTTGACAGTTTTACTGTCTCCTTCTAGAAATGGCCCTCTACAATTACCCGTGTTGCTTTTATTCATAATAAGTGTATGAACACACAAGTTCATACATACCAAACATATCTCGGTTTTCTGCCTGAATTGCCTGGCTTTCTTCACGCCTGATTCCTATATACCTGAAATTATTAGTTGTACAGTTTCATGCTGATGTTAATCCTTACAGTAAAATAGTACCTTAACCCAGTTGTAGATACCGTGAATAAGGGCACTGTAATCCAGTTCATCAGGTTTTTGTGCTGCTTCCACGTCTCATGTAGCATGTTTGTTTGTAAAGATAGTAGCACTTCTTCAGCATTAAGGGAATATGATACTTTGAACATTTAATAAACTTTTCTGAAACATCCACACTTTCCGTCCATCAGTTTTGCACTGGGACAGAGATAAGAGTAGGATAAGAAGCCACAGATAAACACTGATGTCCATTTTACACAATATGGCGATGGCAGTAAGCAGCTGTTATCCATTGATTTCATTGATTTCTGGATAAAGTCCTATATTGCTGTTTGTGACGTTGTCCAGTGTAAACTAGCAAGCGCAGTGTAAACAAACCAAAAAAGCGATCATGTGTGTGTGACAGCAGTAAGTGCTTATATTTGCTCATATTACAAAAAAAAAAAACCTGCAACATGCCCCCCAGTTTTATTTCTTCCCCCAGGGGAAGTTGTAATGGTCATGCCAAGCACACTGTGCATGCTAAGAGCACTTGGCTACCTTGCTTTTCTGTCCTAGCCAACAGGCGGCTGCCTCTGCTTGCACAGCAATACCACGGCTTTCCAGGAGGTGTTGCTTTGAAACCATGCAAATAGAGCAATTTAAAAATCACAAAAGTAATGGACGTGGGACTATTAAAAATAACTGACAGATCTCTTATCCTGGCAGGGAGAACTTAAAATCTTTAATTTGAAATGATGCTTTTTCTTATAAGGCAATTTAGATCTGAGAATGGCTGCTGTGCACAGAGTTGTACAGAGGGAAATAGATGCTGATGGTCACCACTAGTACGAGGGGAGAGCTGCCGGGCCGAGGGGCAGCCCCTGCAGCTGGGCAGCTGCCTGGCGCTCAGCGGGTCTCAGATCCTGGGGCTCAGGGCCCCGAACGGCAGGAGGGCACCGGTGTCACTCGTGACTCCTTTCACAGCATGATGCCTCTTCTTCACCCAGCCCTGGAGGCCAGGAGGTTTTCAGGAGCGCAGACCCCTCCGGTGAGCCGGGGCGTCAGTGGCACTCGGCGGTTACAACATGCCTGCGGCTGCGTTCCCTGCCCCAGAAGCCTTCGGAGCTGCCAGGAGCCAGCACACATGTCCGTGACAGGCCCAGGACATACGGGACAGACATTGCTTCCCGCACCACTCCCAGGACACCAGGCTGGTTTGGCCATCACTCGGCCCCAAGGAAACCCTCCTCAGCGAAGCCTGTCAAGTGGTGCAAACCCGTGAAAGGAAGAAGGCTACAGGCAGTAAATTAAAGCCATCACTTACCACTGTTTCTGCCTTGACATCTCTTTGCGTTGCCCCAGGCCTTCGTCAAAACAATGCACCGACAGCCCCGGTGTCTGTAGTCGTGTCAGGTGCTACCTGGCTCTGTTCTCCTTGAGCAAGAAGGGATCGAGGGGACCCACGCAATGGAAAGGTGTAAATGCCTGTGTAAAACACCTTTGTGCTTTTGTACACTGCTAACAAATATGTTAGGCAGCTTATATGTGCAAAGGTATCGGTGGTTTTGTCATTGCAGGCCTTGCTGTTAAAAATACATACATATATATATATATATATATATCTTACAGACCTGATGTAGTAGGGGGTTTTGGCAGGGTAACTTGGTTTCAGAAAGCCAAAGAATGGAGTGAAGCCTCAATGAGGCAAGTTATCCTGGCCTGAAAGCTGTGTCACTGTGCTTCCCACACCTGCATAAATGCATTTTAAAAGAAAATGAAGAGCTTGCTCAGAAGAGGGTGCACAGTAGTAGTGACTTACTGGATATGCAACTGTTCTCTACCTACAGCCGTGGCTTTAAGTAAATATTAACAGTGACAAATACTGCATTTAAATATGCCCAGGCTTCGGTCTAGAAGACAGAACAGGAGGCAAAGTTTCACAGACTTTTAAACCCCTTTTTGCTGAAGGGAAAACAGCATGTCCAGTCCGGATGAAGAGTTTTTAAACAAGTTCTTATCCCATCTAGCAGCTTTTTTTGCTGAAACCACCTTCTCAACTGAAGAGCACTCTACAACTGAGGCTCTCCAGCGGAATTTTAAACTCTAAGCTGGGACGATATTTTACAGCCCACAATATTGGTACCACACTTACAGAGCTCTGGCCATGCCTTTCAAAGAATTACACATCTATTAGCCCCAAGGCAATGAACTCCTCCAACTCACTGAGGATCCGCAAGGCTGGTTTTGGAGCGAGTTTAGAAAAGGATGGTACGCTTAGCAAAGGAGGTCACATAAGAATGTACACAACCACAGGACTCTGAAAACTCTTTTATGAACAGCTGCTTACCAGTGATATTTTTACCATAGATGAAGGTATTAGCCAGGAGCAGAGAACTGTGCACTAGATAAAGATCATAGGGGTGAGAAGATCAACAGCTCTTTTTACACCAAGCAGTTAAAAAAAAAGCCCCTCAAAATGATAAAGTTTTAGCTGTAAAAAGGAAAGCAGAAAACAGCTATTGGTGAATTTAGCAGGCCCTCTGAGCCATTTCAACAGCAGCGTGTAACTCAAGCCTGATGTTTAGACCAGTTGCTGTCAGAAAAGAATGAGTTTTTGGAGCTCTTACCCTTCTCAGGAGTGTGACCACAGGTTTACCACAAAACCTCAGTTCAGATTTTATGATGCAGCTAGCTGGACCTTTCCTATTCCTAGGAAGGAGTTTCAGTGGAAGTACACTATTCTTACAGCTGGAACAGCATCACTGCAGACACTCCTTTTCAGATGCCTCTAGGGTCAGAAATGGACATGTTTTGTTCAACTAGTCTAATAATCATTTCTCAGGAATTCCTGTTCGATGTGAATAAGGTTACAGCAAAATGAAGCCACATCTTTTGAAGTACCTCTGATCAATGATCATCTGGAAGAAAGATTGTCCTGAGCCCCTTGTACAGCATCTGTGTGTGCCATTCAGTACTTCTGGAACAAGGCGGATGATCTCAGGAGGTTGTAGGGGACTTGACTTGTTCTTTTTATTTTACCCACAGCACAAAGTGCATATTCATTTAAATCTACCCTTTGGTGAAAAAAATCCCTCATTTCCATTTCCAGTAATGGTGTATGGATTTGATATTCTGCTCTTAAGAAACCTTTCATTACTACAGAACTGGAACGGGCACCCAGTATATTTTCTGAGCATTCTCCGGTACTACTTAACCAAAAGACCAGTAATCAAAGGGATGACAAAGTTAACAACCCTCCGAGGAATATCCACAAACTATCTTGCTCTCTGATTCTTCATGCTGAAAGAAAGCGTTTGGTTACTCAGGCTTTTACACAGGCTTAAGCTTCTTCCATAATCATAGTTTACTCCTGAAATGGCATCCAATATCCCAGAAACAGAACAGAGCAAGGCTGTCCTCTAGCAAAGGATGAGCATATGAGCAATTTTAGACATGCAGTTTGAGCTATATTTCTCTTCCTACAGCAAGATGTCTTGTCTTCTGGCGAGCCTAGGGCTGAGAAGGCTGCCGCCCCGTCCCCTGGTCTTATAGTCATCAAGGGCTTTTTTGTCAAACTGCCAGCCAGTCTGGAGGGCAGAGCCTTGCTCCGCACAGAAGAGCCTTGGAAGTAGAAGCATTTGATACGTACACAAGCTGTTGCCTAAGCCTTAGTTGTTGTGCATTTAGCGGAAATGCACTTCCACCTCTTATTACCAAATCCTATTCATCTTCAAGAAAAAAAGAAGACAAACACAAAGCGCGTAACAATAAGCCTTATTTACTGGAACCTTTTCATCAATCTGTAAACTCAGTGAGCTTTTTTTTTTTCCCCCTGAGAATTAATTCTTTTGTGTGGATTCATGCCCAGAAGGGTCTCCTGCTTTGACACTTCTCTAGCAGTTATGTTATTAAAAGACAACTAAAATAGACCTGTAAATTATAAACGGAAAGTACAACTCAGCAAAGTGATCTTTGGTTTTCTTCTGGTTAATGAAAAAAACAGCAGATCAGTTAGCCCGCACAACTCCAAGGTATAGTTTTGTACATGCCCAAAATACACTGTTTTACATGCAGATTGCAGAGTATTATCCCTCCTATAAAAAACAAAGACAGACTTTTAAATTTACATGGTTTAACAAATTACAGGAGAGTTCTAGCGGTCCACCACAATAGCAGTAAAATAAGGAAGGCAGTAGTTGCTGTGAGTGAAGGCTGTGTATTAGCACAGACCTTTCCATACACATAAAACTAGTTCTAAAATTATCAATACCTGTTCCAGATCTGTTGAAGCAGCTGCAGCCATTCTGCCCAGTGGGTGACTTTTAAAGGCCAAGAAATATAAAAACATATCAAGCAGAGAAGTTCAAGCTCATTAGGATAAACTACAGCCCACCCAATAAGCTAAGCTGACACCTCGGCAGCTCCGGAAAAGGAGAGGCCTCCTTACATACCCATCACTGGGAGAAGCACGTGTGGTTGCTAGTTGGTGTCTCCGTGGAGCTCACTTTGTGATTCACCGCGATCTGTGGGCTGGCCCTGACTTGCCTCTTACCCAGCTCTATAAGCAGATGTTTTTGTAGCATCCTCTTCATGTCTTTGGTACTGGTTCCTGACCACCTGCGCCAGGGATGGTCATGTAACAGGACAACCAGACGCCAACAGATGCATAGAAATGTAGCCAGTTCTTCAACATCCAGGAGTCTTTCCTCTGAGGAACCTCTTCTTTCCCTTAAATTACATTTTAGTCCAATGGATATATGAGCTTTTCTGTACTAACTAAAAATCCTGTGGGTCCTAGTCTCTTGCGGAGTTTTTAACAGCATCAACCCTTGTGACAGATGCTTTCTGTTTAAATGCAAAGCGCATGTTGCATTTCCTAAAGCAGCAATAATGTGCAGCATGCTTTCCAAACGTATTTTAACACAGGTATTATAAAGGTTCTGGTTTGTGTCAGCATCAATTGAAATCAAACCACCGTGGCTGTCCTAATTGGGGGTGCATCTATGCTATGACCCTGCCAGGCTTTTAGACTTGTGTTTTAGCATGCTATAAAAAGTTGCTCTTAAAAAACCCTTCATCATTTTCTGACAATTGCCCCACAATTCGGGCTCTGCTGGTTACGTCTGTAGCGAAAGGCTGCAGCTAAATTATGTCTTAGCAGCCTTTTTTGGCGACTATAGCGCTTGACAGTCTTGGCTCTGGGTCGAAGCCAGCCCAGCTCCCTGTCCTCAGTGCACCTTCACCCTCCCATGAAGCGTCCTGCTGCCGGGGACGCCTGGTGTGGGGGGACCCGGTGGTGCCTCGTCCCTGCCCAGCACAAGGAAAGATGTTTGATAACGTGCTTCTCTCTTAAGAGCCCGAGGGGGAATTTCCCCGTGCTGTGCCGGTGCGTGGGGTGAAACACATCACTCTGCGTGTGTGCCAAGTGTTGCTTTGCGATGAAACGGGGATTAACAGTCGGGTGCGTCTGTGCCGTGTGGGTTCACACCTCGTTGCTCCGTGCCGAGGGGTGGAAAGCGCGCTCCTCCCCGAAGGCTTGTTCGTACCCCATCACTGGGCTGAGAGACGTGTAAAAATAACGCACAAAGAGGCTGAGCATCCACAACGTGTCAGGAGCCACAGCTCAAAACCTAGTCACTGCATCGCTTCAACCTCTGCTTCAGCAGATGCTGTGATTTGTCACTGGATGAGGGAACGTGTAGCCACTTGTCGTCCATCTCTACCTGGAGAAAGGTCCCTCACTCCCTGCCCTAAGCCCGCAGCAGCCCGCGGCTCCCTGGGGCTTCTCGAGGCACACAGGCAGCAAAAGCAAGACCCAGGTCACTGCTGCTGAGCGAGGTGCAGCACCGGCGGCCGCGGCCCAGACCAGACCGGGACGCTCCGCCGCCCCTTCGCCTCGGCCTTGGCCGGCGGGGCCCGCGCAGGCCTCGCGGCGGGGCCCGGGCGAGGTGGGGCAGCGGGGCCGGGGCAGGGCTGCGCCCGGGCCCGGCCCCCGCCTCCCAGGGCCGCCCCGCGGGGCCGGGGCGGGCCGGCGGCGGGCGGAGCGCGGCGGTGGGGCCCGCCATGGCGCAGTACGTGCGGGCAGCCGCCGCCGTGGCCGTCATCCGCCTCCGCAACCCGCCGCTCAACGCGCTGAGGTAACGGCGCGCCGGGCCCCGCGCCCGGCCTGTGCCCCCGCCGCCCCCAGGCCTCCCGCCGCTTGCCGCCTCGCCCCGCTGCCCCTTCCCCCCTCCCCCGCGCGAAGCCCTTTCTGCTGAGCCCGGCGCGGGCTGTGCTTAACCCGCCGCGGCCGGGAGCTCGCTGGAGGGGTCTGGGCCGCTGGGCGAAGGGCGTCAGCCTCGCTGGCTCCCTCAGGAAGCTGCCAGGGGCCTCTGAGCCGAACTCCTCTTTGCGAAACACGCGCTGTACTTTTCCGTGGCTTCTCTGTTGCAGGTTCTGTTGATTTATGCAGGAGAGAGGTCAGCTTTACCAATCTGGACTTGCTCCAATGCCCCCGGGAATCCTTTCTAAAACTTAGCACTTTTCTCATCACCGCCCGGTTTTTAGGTACGAAGGTGATGCTTCCAGCAAGCGATTACGCGCCATCGTTAGCAGCCCGGTATTGCATCCTGGCGAGCCTTCGGGGCTCCCGGGCGAAAACGGCTGCTGCGTTAAGATTTGCTGCTGTTCGCTTTATTTCGCCATTGCACGTGCTCGGCGGCGCTTGCGCGGCCGGCGCAGGCAGGCTGCTCCCTGCTCCCTGCTCCCCGCGCTGCCAAGTGAGCGCAGGGGTTGAGGCCGAGGGCTTGGTGAACAGGGGAGGCGGCTGAGCACGAGGAGCTGCCTCGGAGCGGGAGCCCCGGCTGGCGGGGCTGCGCTTCCAGCCACGGCCGGAGGTAGGAGGCCGGGGTGAGGCTGGATTAGCCCACGGGGAGGGCTGTCAGAAGACTAGACAGGTAGTTCGCTTTTTAAAAATACTTAAGGAATTGACCTCTAAATACTGCTCTTGGTCAAGAAAGTCCCCAGGCAATCTCAAACACAAGCCAGAGAAAAATGTAGTCAAATGCAAAGCAGCCTCTGAAGTTGTAGTTTCTCATGTGTTTGAAAGGACACATATGTTCTTCTTCTTTAAATCATTTGGTCTAAGGTTTGTGTATTTTTCAGTTAATTTAGCTCTGAGGAGCACACAGACCCTTTGTAAGCAGCTGCAGTTGCTGTAACACCGCGCTGTAACAGTGCCCATAGTGTACCTTCGATGCTTTTGCAGGAGCCAGAAGATCCGCTGAAGCTGTGCTCAGCTTCTGTACCAGCAAGCTTGTCAAAAGGAAGCTGAGGGAGACAAGTAAGAGCACGAACAGGAGACACCAGCTGCTGCCACAAGCCGTAGCAAGCTACGTTGCTCTGCAGTAGCTGCCAACCCTTGCTCTTCTTTTGCAACACATTTGAGAGAGGAGTAAGATAATTTTCCTGTCCCCTGATAAATACCGTGAGAAAACAAACTTGGAGTGACTTAATGAGCTGAACCAGACTCGTAAGGCTCCCGGAAGTGCCAGGTGCAAAACGTCCCTTGGGCCGGCTTGGGCCTGAGAGCTAGGAAAGCTAGCTTGACCAGCCTAGGAAAACTGCCAAGCTGTTCCCACAGTGAACTTGCCATCCTTACAGTGCAAAGTACAGAATACAGAACTAAACATATGTGCCCAGGCAGCCTTAACTGTTTCTTCTGAGCAGTCCGTGATAAAACCCAAAGTGCTCTACTTGCCTTCTGCCTTTGAGCACCAGCGGCACACATCTGCGTAACGGCCTCCTAAATACACCTCCCTGCCTCTGTTTCTGTTTCCCAAGCTCCTCATCCTTCCTCCTGCACAGGGCGCAGCTCCATGACACTGGAAGCCAGGGCTGACGTGGTCACGGTCCTGCTCTCTCCCCCCTGCCGCAGGAGGGAGAAGCCGCTTTAGGTCCAGTAGAAAGGCAGTTGCCATCAAATGCTGCATCAGTTCGCATTGGCTCATACTTTATTTCTTAATTTATTAAGGAGACCCACTGAATTTGCAAGGAGCAAGTGTGGAGGATGCACTGAGCTCAGCTTTAACCAGCTTTGCATCATTTTGTTTTCTCTTGTAGTGAGACCTGTTTCAGTGGGTGTCAGTAATTATCGCATACTTGCAGTCAGGCAGGTTTCAGCTGAGACCTTATGTAGCTAGGAAAGGCAGAGGGCACTCTGTGAGCCGCGTGTGCTCCTCCGGCTTCTGTAGATGTTGTATACGTTGCTAAAGTGGAGCAGGTTTGTGATCGCTATCTGAAATGTTTGCCGGCGTAGGTGACAGCAGGCAGTGAAACGTGCAGACAGGAGCCACGTCCCACCATCCCGGCAATTTAATTTCATGGCAGGCACAGATGCTTTTTAAAAGGCTGGTGTGTTCTTCCCGCTCCGCTCTGCGCCAGCCTCATCCCTCATCCCGTCATATGTGGTGCTCAGTGCCATCACCTGAGCGTTTCATTTTCGGAGATCTGCAGTCCTAAAGCATCTGTGAGACCACGGAGCAGAGGGAAGGGATTGGACGTGCAAGGAACTGGGAAGCCTTTGGGGGCAGGAGGAGGCTGTAAAAGGCAGGCAAGACTTCCAAGGGAAAGGATCAGCTGCACCTTAATCTTAGCAGAGCCAGGCTGCTGGCAGTGAAAATTAAAAAGGATGTAGAGCAGTGTTTAGACATCTCAGCCAACAGGTGCAGAAAAGCTCCTGGTATGGAGTGATGCAGCCCGTGAGCTGGACGTGCCGAAACTTGAGTGTGCCTCTGAAAGGGCGGGAGGGAAACAAAATGCACATGGTGCCTCAGAGACCTGCTGAAAAGAGACTCATCAATTGGCTGCAATGTTGCCAGGCCACTAGTCTACAGGAATGACAGAGTAGCATGTGGGATGGGGGAGTCTGTGTGTGGGATTAAATAAAGGGTCACAGCGTAAGAGTCATGACTGGAAAACCTTGGCTTCCCTTTGGGTGGAAGCGCCAGGCTCTGTCTGCCTGCAAGGCCCGTCCTGCTGACCCCCGAGCGGCATAATGGCCAGAAAATGTTAAATGAGATTAGAGAACATGACAGTATAGATGTACAATATGGAGACATGAAATACAGATGTATATTGGAAAATAAGAGGCCTAAAAAAATATGAAGAGTGCATTTCAAGGGATGCTAAAAACTGATAGCAAAAAGTTCTTTAAATACATCAGAAGCTAGCTAGGGAATTGGAGGGATCTCTTGAAGATAAATGTGTAAAAGGAACACTCGGCGATTACAAGGCCGTGAGAGAGAAGGGCCGTGAATTCCTTGTGCTGGGAAGAAGTCAGCATGGCCTGTGTGAAGAGAAATCCTGCTGTGCTAACCGGCTGGATTTCCACAGGTAAAGGAGATCAAATGGACGCAACATATTTACATTTCCCGCTTCAAAGGCTGTTAGAGAGACCAGGTTGCTGTAGGATTGGTGGAAAGGGTCTCTGGTGGTCTGAAAGCTGGTCACAGGACCAGAAGCAAAGGCCGGGGCTGGAGAGTCCCTTTCCAGGATAGAGAAGAGTCAGCGGAGGAGAGGGTCTCCCAGATTTTGGTACTGAGACCATCTTCATCAGTGACCTGAAGAAGGGAGTAAACAGTGAAAGTGCCAAGTCTGCAGATTATACTCAGCGATTTTGGGTGTTCAAATGCCACGCTGATGGCAAAGACCATCAGAAAACTGTGAATGGGCAAAAAGATGGTAAAAAGAGTGTCAGTGTAGAGAAATAGAAGGTAAAGTATCACGGGAAAAATAATCCAGATCAAGTTTACAGGGTGCCGAGCTCAAAACTGGCAGTTACAACTCAGGAAAGGGATCATCACCATTGATAGTTCTCTGAAATCATCAGCTCAGTGTGCCAGAACAGCTCCAAACCCATAAAATATTGGGCACCATCCAGCAGTATGTTGAGAGCAAACCAGAGAGCATCAGTTTGCTGCTCTGTGAAACACCTTAGGTACTGTATGCCTTTCTGGACTTTGCATCTGAAGAAGGACACAGAGTTAGAGAAGATCTGGAAAGGATCACAGCCGAAACAGTGCAGGGGCTGGAGCACTGCATTAACAAGGCAGGCTGCAAAGGCTGAGGGTCATCAGTTTGGAGAGAAAAAGGCTGCGGACGGGGGGAGATAAGGTCAAGGTTTACAAAATCATAGGGAAGGTGGATAAGTTAAAGGCATAACTGTTATTTACCAAATCCTGTGACGCTGAACTAAGGCATTTGATTAAACTAGTAGGAGATTGGTTTAAGACAGATAATGTATTTCTGTACAGAGCAGGGCAGAGCTCGATGCCGCAGGAGCCTGCGGAGGCAGATGGGATCGGCAGGATCAGAAAAGGATTAGACAAATTCATGGACAGCAGGGCCATAAATGGATGCTAAAAGGCTGGGTATGATGTACGCAGTAACATCCCTAATACAGCGATTGCGGATGTTGGGGGAGTACAAGGGGAAAGGACCAGACTCGCATGTTCTCCATAAATGACATTTTCTGCTAGAGACAGTTTATTGGAGTCGGACTTCTTTAAAGGTGGCTGAGCTTATTTTCAGGATTCTCTTAAACTGCTTTTTTTTAAAAGCAGAAGATGTTTACGTTCACAAATCCTCGCTAAAATCCGAAATTGTTATAGTAAATAATAAAACCTTCTTACAAATCCAGCACACCATCATTGCAATGAGCAGGGTTTTATGCGAAATGGAGATAACCTGGTGTGGTCATGTGCAAGAATATTCTTATATCCTGGGGTGCACATGATCTTTAACAGCACCTACCATGCATTACTGAAATACTTAACATCGAATCAGCTTGGCATAATCACTTTTCTTACAGTCAAAATAATATACATGTGGTAGAGCTGACTGTATAGCAAGAGATTAAGTATTGATTGAAATGCAAACACTGAATTTTTGCAGTTACTGTTAAATGAATGATACTGTCAGGGTAATGAAATCCTTATGCAAACTATGGTGACTTTTTTGTTTCTTTTACGCTCTAGCTATTTAAAGTTGTGATACTCTTGAGTACTTTTATAATTTTACTATCACACACTTTACTGTGATGCTTTCATTGAAAATTACCTCTTTTAGTACCAGTTGTGATGTGTGAGTTACAAAGCAGTGCAGCCTCTGCGTTGGACTGTAACGTATGTCCTGGGGAAAACATATTCCTTTATCTTACGAGAACAAGAGGCTGCAAAAAATCTGGCGTTGCTTCCTTTTTGTCCCACAAAAAAAATTCTCACTGAGAGAAAGATGTATGAAGGAGGAAGAAATATTTATGCAACAACAGGGTCAAGTTGCTCTGTAGAAAAAGTAGTTCTGATGCATTAATATGAGTAATACAGGTGTTGAATTGTCCTTTTGGGGCAGCATGAATGAGTAACTTTTCTTCTGGTAGAAAGAGTGTATTGTAAATGCTATGGGCTCGTAAAATAATTTCCTACCTAAGATCCTGAACCTTCCTCTCTGATGCAGACAAACCTTTTATTTGGGTATTTCGCATCTGCTCATCGTGCGCCTGCTGCAGACACAGAGATGTTTGACTGCTTCTTGCCTGTTCCTCAGGATTGTGCATCTGTTCTACCCAGTATTGTCAGATGGATAATTTAGCGTTTGTTCAGGATACTAGTACGTACATTTTTGCCCTCCTTGCGCCATGGTCTGTTAAGCGTAGTGACTTTTTGTAGCGGTTTTCTAACCTCCCCGCTGCTAGGTGAGTTTGGTATTTCTGTGGCCTGGCCCCCCTCCGCCGGTGCAGAAAGCAGTCGTCGAGGAGCGGAGAGCACCGGGTGCAGCCTGCCCGTCCTCCGCCAACAGCAGCCGCAGCACTCGATGTGACAAAGGGGATGGCATAAAAACAAGTTTTTAATATGTATTTTCCCGACAGAATATGAAACCGTATATTAAACTTGGAAAGCTTTCATATTCCACCACATGAAATCACATGCGCTGAAAAGACCTTTACTGAGTCATCTAGTAGTTTGTCTTCATCATGTCCAAATTCTTTTTGCTTTAAAGAACCATTGCTAATGTCAGGATTTAGGGTTGACTTTGATTTCTGGGTGAGGCCATTGCTTCCCAACTGACTGTTCCCTCTCTGGCAATATCACATCTCTCGGTCTGTGGCATCCGCGTCCCAGGGCTGTCCCTGATGCTGCCGCGTAGCCTGGCCTTATCCAGGCAGCAGCTGATCCCGGCGCTTCCCCTCCACCTCCTCTGCTTGGCCAGCCACCCCGATTAACAGCCTTTGCTAAGAGCTTCTCTTTATTTTTGATTTGCAAGGAGGGATGTGCAGCGGCTAGGAGCTGGTAGGTCTTCCGACATCTGGCGTACAGGGAACTTCTCGAACTCTCCTGCTTTTCCTTCTCAGGCTGTAACTTTCCTGCTTCGATGCTGAGGCACCCCTACAAGCATGGTTAGCTGGCCCAGGCTTTTACACGTTAGTACAGTGAAGCATTTCCATTTACTTTATGACAAGTCTCCTTTCTATGTCAAATGTCCCTAAATATATTAAAACAACCTGCACGATTTGAGTACGGAGGCTTATTTCTCAATTCTTTTTAATTCACACTCCTCTCCATTGGGTATCAACAGAGCTTGACTGCCTTTTCGCCAGCCACCAAGCTTATGTGTGAAACTGGGCTTATGGCTTGGAGAAAGCCTAAGGGGAGGGAGATTTTTGGAGGCCCTTCCTTATGTTTGCTACAGCCTGGGAAGGAGGAAGAGTCAAGGAAGGGGCTCTGAGAGGGTGGGAAAATAGCAGGAGCTCTCAAAGGCGGCATAGGAAAAGTGAGCAGGGCCCTTTTGCATGGTGGTGCATAAGGATGTCAGCTCAAATATGAGACACAGCAGAGTCACCAGGCAGGGGACAGGTAGCCAGGTCTGCTGCCATCTTCACCAAGAGAGGTCGCTTGCAAATTTGGTGAAAGCAGCCGTGATAAATGAATAAGAGGGAGAGACTATAAATTGTCAAGGAGCTACAAGGCAGCAGTTTGGGAATAGCTAGGCAGAGCTGTCCCTCAAGGGCAATAAAAAGGTGGTGGTAGTATTTGGAGAAATCAGCAGTTCCTGTACAGGATGGAGAAAATGGGATGGAGCTCATCCAAATGCGGCTGGCAGTATCCCAGAGTTGCAGCAGCGCTTGCGCTTGCTGGAGCAAGAAGAGGACGGTACGGCCGGGTCACAAGAAGCCGGCTGCAATGTCTCGATCTGCAGATCAGCTCTACACAAAGTACAAGCGATGCAACAGCCTGACGGATGCACAAACGCGCGCTGTAGTAAGCTCTGAGGGAAACGGGGATCGCTCCAAAGCTGGCCTTAAGCAGATACGGCTGTAGTTGAGTAAATGCGTGTGCGTGTGCAGGCACACGTGCGCTCGGGGTGGCTTTCAACGGAAAATCCAGTAGCACCGCCGCCTTTCGTGTGCCGTCCTGCAGAGCCATGGGAGGGCTTCTGCTTCCCTCCCTGTTCGGAGCCTCGGAAACAGAGAAAACGAGCAAACCGGCCGCGGCTGATCACCGACGTGGGTCTGAGAGCGAGCTCTCCGTGCGCGAGGCAGCGACGTGCAGCTCAGCTCAGCGCATGTAGCAGAGGGCGGTGGCAGCGCGGGCCGGGTGGCTGCCGGCTGCTCTCCCGGGGCGGGGGTCTGCAGCAGGGAGCTGGCGTGGAAAAGTTCTGCGTGTCGGGATCCATTCCCCAGGAGGATCGCTCGCTCGCTCGCCTCTCCCCTGTAACTGCAGACAGGGCGTTTATTGAGCCCTAGACCATTTTCACGTGCAGTTTAGAAAACAAATGGCAGCCTAGAAATTTAGAAACCTGAATTTTAAGCAAGTTGGAATATACAAGATTTAAATAAGATAGCTGTAATTTCAATAGCTTTACAAAACAGTTTATCAGTAGCTTTTTTATAGTCAAGATTATACATACACATATATATATGCATGTATGTATATATGTTGAATTCTGCTTTGTCAGCTCCCTCTGGACAGGAGTCTGGGCCAAGGCAGACGGTGGATTTGATTCACAGTTCTTTTGCTCCAGAAATCCTGCTGAACTACATAGGACCAAAAGCTGTGTTTATTTGTTCCCCTCTTATCAACTCCAGCCTTAGATGATTAAATAAGATCTATTTTGTAAACTGTGATAAAGCTGCCTAATCTGATTCGCTTTTGTATGCTCGCTTCCTATTTTCTGAGACCTTTCCCTCGTTTCTATTAGCTGCTTCCTATCCCTCATTTCTTTTGGACTTTCGTGTCATCCTGACCAGATGTGCGTTACAGATAGCTGAGATTTTTCTGTGGTTTTATTTCTTTCGGTTTTTGAGGGGAAAACACCAATTGTGATATTTCCTTCGGCTGACCTGCCGGTACTGCAGGAGAGGCAGAGGAGATGGGGCTCGGGGCCCGCGGGCTGCTCAGATGAAGTTGCCCTCTGTCTGGCACAGCAGATGAAGGGCACCTTAGATGAAGGGCAGATGAAATACCTGCGGTTCGCTCGAAAGGAAATCTGGGTGCAGAGGAGGATCAAGGGGAAGGTATGAGAAGAGCTGCATGTGGCATGTTAGCAGCGCGGAGAGGCGGCGGCTGCAGGAGGTGGAAAGCCGGGGTGCAAAGCTCAGCTGAGTGCCTGGAAGAGCCAGATGTGAATCAGAGGAATTATCTGCACATGCAGGATAGACACACACGTGCACATATTCTATATATACACTTACATACTTATTAGTGTGTGTATATGAATGTATTAGTATATAAATACTATAAATATTATATATGTGAAATATTTGTTAATACCTATATTAACAAAGAGCCTCATTTAACGTGTTAAGTTGTTAAGTGTTCATGCTCCTGCTTCTATGTACCAGCTTCTCTATTGTCACTGTCTTCTAAAGCAGATTATACTCTCCATATGTGTGTATATATAGATACACACACACACACATATATGTATGTATGTATGTATGTATTTAGCTTTTAAGCTTCAAATGCCAAAGGGACCTAGGGTCAGGTCAGATTTTTAGAAGAGCTGATTTGTAAACATGCTATTTATATTTTTACTGTTTAATTTTTAAGTTCTTTGTTAATTCTTTGCTGGCCAAATTTACTGCTTATGTCTGGAAAAACGTTCTGATGAGACACAAAAAAGAGATCCGACTTAGTATTTTAGGCCCAAATTCACACAAGCTCAAATCTGGGCTATACGCAGACCTCTGCAAAGTGGAGGCATTATAATTATCAACACACCGACTCTGTCAGGTGTCCGAAAGATCCTTCTTTATCCCTGGAGCTCATTTCCCTTTTAAAAAGTTCTTAGATTGTCAGTGGTTTAGCATTAATTACTTTTAAATTATGCTAAGCTGTTTTCCCCAAAATTGGACTTACCGTTCGTTTTCCTTGGGCCACCTGGTGTTGGTGTGTACAGCACAGACCTCCTAGGAAGCTAACGTAGTTGATCCTTAGTCACTGAATCTTTAATTTATTTCAGTTTCACAGTTATCCAGGCTTTGGAGGATGGACTGAAGAGAGCAGATGCAGATCCTTCAGTCAAAGCTATTGTGATCTGTGGCGAAAATGGGAAATTCAGCGCAGGTAAGACATTTTCCTTCAAACACATGCTGAGAACAAGAGAAAAAACTGTCAGCCCCTCACGTTGGGAGCTTTTCCACCCTGTAACACTGCTGGGAAAACACCACAAGTCCTGATTTGGCTAGAAACAGCCATAGGACAACAGGCTGCTTCTACTCTGCTGTGCCACAATTGCCACGGGGCACAGAAGAAATTGGTCTGAGCGCCCTTCCAGGCCAAGAAATGAGCTGGTGCGTGCTTGCTAGAACGGGCAACAGCTGGGACTCTCTCTCACCTCCTTGAGATACTGGTGCAACCTTGTCCTCTGTGGCTTTGTTTGTGCACAGTCTCTGGACCAGCTACTGGTCCAGCGTACAGAACATGCCTGGGTTGGTGCGATGGTGAAAAACAGATCTTCTCTGGTTTTTGAAACCTGTGATGGGTGTCTGAAGCTAGGGAATTTCTGCAGAGCTCAGCATTGCTTGTTACTAGTAACCTGAGCTTAATTCTTCCAGACTCACTGTTTTTTCTTTCTTTTTCTTTTTTTTTTTTTTTAAAACAAGCATCTCTCTGAGAACTGCTGTAGAAATTGCATGATCTTTACAGGTATAACATATTTTTGTACTTAGCCTTCCCTTGAGCCTCTGCAGAGGCTAAGGAGCCAGGGTTTTCTGCAGCGGGTCCCAAGAAAGGTTGATTCCTTTTAACCCCTCTCTTCAGGGACTCCATCATCTGTGAGCACCAATGTTTAAAGGCACAGAGGGAAGGATCATTCCAATCTCCGTCTTCCCCAGTTCCTCTTCATTGCTTTGTGCTTCTTTGTGCTTCCTCAGGAGCTGACATTCGAGGATTTTCTGCTCCTCAGCAGAGACGGGGTGTTGACTTGGCCTCCATAGTCTCTCTCATAGAAAGGAGTGAGAAACCCGCGGTGGCTGCCATTGAAGGCATTGCCTTCGGCGGAGGCCTGGAGGTGGCACTTGGCTGTCACTACCGCATTGCACACGTGCAGGTAACACGTGCGGTGAACGAGGGAGGTTGGCAAAGGCATCTGGAGCCTATGGCTGTGTGCAGGGTGGGAGGCTGCTCTTGGAGAGCCGCGGGGCAGAGTGCTTTGCGGGGGCTTTAGCACAAGAGCTTCAGCTGCAGGGTGCAAGTCTCAGTGTGCGCAGACGTTTTTCACCTATAGCTCCCTCCTTGCCATCCTGTCGTTAGTCTTCTTAAATAGCTAATTGCAATTCCTTTCTACATACAGAGTTGATTTATAACTAGTAGAGTAAAATGGCTGCACCGGCACTTCAGTAAGTCTAAGCCTTACTTAATTTGCCTTAGGTTTGCCTGGGGGGATAACTTAATTTGCCTTAGGTTTCCGTAAAGTAGCCATTATCTGATTTCTGAGGTAGATAGCTGTATCCAGAGCTGTGCCCATCTCACTGGCTCGCACAGCCTGACCTGCTCTTGCTTACTTTTCTCGCAGCCCTGTGAATTTTGCATTTCTTTCTGCTAGTGGCCTAATTTCAACAGGTGGTTGAAGCTCAGCTAGTGTGGAGCACTTGCGTTTTGATTCCCCTTGGGCTCAGGTTCCTCGGGGAGTGCTCTGACCAACAGACAGATTTTTGAAAAGTCTTCAAAAGAGTGATCCAGTATTTCTTGAGCTCCCTCCCTCAGGATTCAGGAACGATGAACTGCCTTTTAGCGGTACCTGGTCTCCTTATAGAGACTCATCACTGACAGGGGCATCCCCTTACTTTTGCAGCCCCTTTCTCCATGCCTGCATGGTTTTCCAGAACACTATAATGAGGTAGTGCACAGGTGCCTGAAGTAGCAGTCTTAAAATGACTCCAGATCTCTTAAGAACTCAGTGGGAAATGTGCAAATTGTAATTTTTTAAATGGCAACAAAATCTGGACAGATTTTTAAGAGAATGCAAGATACTGCTTTGCCCCTTTTCTGCTGCCCTGGCTTCTCTATCAGCCCTACTAAAGGCTAAGTGTACCAAGAGGCATCTGAGCGCTTTCAAAGGAAGGTTAGTGAAAAGTTCAGTATGAAAGTGGTACCAATCTTCCCTTCACTAAATTTCCCAGAATTAGGGTAGGGGGATAACAGCTAGGTCACAGAGTGCCCTCGAGCATTTGGTAACAACCGTCTGACTTGGCAAGCTGCACAGATAAAAGCAATAATTTGCACCTGTGTGTCATGGCCTGGAGGACGCTGTGGGCCCCCTGCGCTCCCCCAGTGCTGCGCTAGCCCACACACCTCTGCTGGAGGGCAACGTTGCCTCCACTGCCTTTGTACACGAGTTCTTGGAAAGGTTGAGTGGGCTTTTGTTTTAAATGTCTTGCGTAGCAGAGAGGAAGGATCAGGTTTCTACGTAGAACAGGTTTTTGGAGGCTTCCATGAGAATCAGGTCTGCTTGCCTTTCCTCTTCCCTGCTGAGTTCATAATCGTTGTTCTTGCTAATCAGATCTGTTGCTGCCTTTGACTTCGCTTTAGGCCCGGATGGGTTTGCCAGAGGTCACCCTTGGGCTACTTCCAGGTGCTGAAGGCACTCAGCGACTGCCCCGACTGATTGGGATACCAGCAGCTCTGGATATAATCACGACAGGTAAAGTACTGTGCCTTGGCCTGTCTCTGAACATAAGGATGGGGCACTGAGCCATACCACCAGCTTGGTCTGATGAAACGGGAGTTTTTCTTTTACGTATGTGAAGCTGCTTGAGTTGAAAATCAGCCTGCCTCCCCTAATGATGGACTTGGAAAGGTGCATGCTTATGTACTTCTGAAGCGTATAGTTAGTATTGCTTTTCTGTGTGCATGAGGATAAGCATTGCTCAAATTTGAAGCCAGATACACAGCTATTTTATCAGATGGAAAGAAATGAAATCACCTGCAATGCTCCACCAAAGTCACTTTATTTGTCTTTTTATCACAGGAAGACACATTCCGGCAACTGAGGCACTGAAGCTGGGCATGGTTGATGAAGTTGTGGAAGAAAACACAGTTGAGGCAGCAATTCGCTTGGCAAACAGAGTGGTTGGTGAGGAAAGAATTGTAGCAATGCCAAGAAATCATTGGGGAGGTTTCAGGGCAGAAACAAAGAGTCAGAACAAAGCCCACTAGTTTGTTCTACTCCATATGCTCCCTTCTTCTCCACTGGGTTTTGGAATCTGTACAAAAGAAAATTAACTAGAGAATTTGTTTTCTGTGAAGTGTCTGAAGGAAAAAACTCAGAGCTGTTACAAAACTGCAGAAATTCAGGTGAGGATTCAGAGAGGTATAGATCTACATGGAGTCCTCATGCTTCTTAATTGTACATCCAAACTCACATGCTCCTCTGGTCTGCTCACTCACAGCTGAGTTTGGGGAGTATGTGCTCTTTCCAGATACTGTTTGGGATGACAGTCTGAGTTGGTATTTTATGTAGTTTGGTTGCCCAATCAATAACAGCTGATCAAAAATAACTTTCTCCTTCTAATGGAGGGACCTCTTTGGCTGAACCTAATGATCCATGAGTCTGTAAACAACTCTCTCCCTAATCCTTTAGTTACTTCATTAGAAAATGGCCTGTGGAGATGAGAGGTATGTGAAGAGATTCTTTTCCACCCTAAAGTAACAAGATCAAATTCACTGGAGTTAACACTGAAAGAGGAGCATTCCCTGTGCAGCATGAGGAGTTTCACCTTCAGAGAAGGCATGACATTTCTCCACTATTAACCTTCTTATACCTTGGGAGATACACACCATTCACTCCATCAGGATTGCATCTGGAGCTCTTCACATAAAATGCATGCAGGGAAGCAAAAAGCTTTCTCCTCTCATGACCTTTATAGGTGATGCTCTTTCAAGCTGGGGTGCTCTTCTCCTCCTGCAGTTCTCCTCACTAGAAACAAGACTTTTTCCTTCTCTGTAGGAATGCTTCTCCCATGCTAGAAGCTGAAGCCATCCGAGCTTTGTCCTAGATGACAGTGCACTGTATTTTGAAGATTGTTCAATGCATGGGCTATTCGTCAAGATTGGTATCTTGCATACTTCTTAGCTGCAATGTGGGATTTTGCCAGACTGGTGCAAAAGGATGTTCCTTGGCTGGGTCTTCTGTAACATATGTTCTTTCCTCTCACTACGTTCAGGTTACCATATTTTTGAGTTTCATTTTTAGTGAAGAAAAACTTATGACATAAGCAATCCTCATTTCTCTTTTCCCAAATACACTCAGACTATTTAAATACTATGTTTTAGAAAGAGGTGGGTGATGTACTTTACTAGTGCTTATAAGAAAAGCAAAGACACTTCGGGTCGCTGATTTTGTCTCTGTTCTGAATGGGAATTCTCCATTTCTCTTCTCCATCTGTTGGGAGAGCAATGAAATATTATTACTTTTCTAGGGAAATTGTCCCAACAAATAATATGTTCTCTTTGACGTACCCTCTGTCTTCTGAGTGATGCCTTTTGTAATATACCAATATTGATGGCAGAAGCAGTGTATCATAAAATGAGTAACAGATACATTGCTAGAACTGGCAAGCGTTCTGGCTTTCAGCAAATGCTGTGTGACACTGGGTGAAATTTATAGACATTTGTGGGCTTATTTCTTCTCTGTGACAGACATTGGGCAGCAGTTCAGAATTGCAAAAGTCAGCTTGACCTTTGAGGAGAAGTTCAGGAATGAATGAATCATTGAGCGCACTATTCCTTGGTGTAACTCACTTTTTGGAACATATATGTGCCCTGATATTACTGCCAAATTCCTGTTCTTTAGCTTCATCTTCACTGGAAATTGTCACTAGCAAGAAAAAAATAATTCTTTCAAGAATGGGAAAGGCAAACAAGTATCCTAGCTGGATGTCCAGCAGGTTGCCTGTCTCTTCCAGGCTTGCTCATTATTTATTGTAGCCTTTCCATCAGTTTATTGCTGTTTAAAGTCATTCCAGTGATAAATTCCAGTGTGATTGAGGGTGTTTCATACCACACTATATACTGATTTGGACAGAACTTTAAAAAGCTGCTTTTAGGCCCTTTCTAACAGCTTTACTGACATTTGCAGTATGTGCCTTAACAGTAAAAACACTGGAAAGAGTCAGCTAATCTCATCCCCTCCTTCTTGGAAACGTCATCATTAAACCTTGTTGAAAAACAGTAGTTTTGATGCACTCTTTAGTTGCAGATTGCCTGATCAAGTTGAAAGAATGGGGTACCCAGAGCCCCTATATTCATTTGGATCATTTCTGGCTTAGGCCTTTGCCCAAAGTTAATATAATTCTCCTGCCATATAAAGGCAAACCAGCACATTCAGTTCTGTATCTCAAGCACAAACGTACAGGGCTGCAGAAAAGATGCGACAGTCTCGTGTGACTGCTCTGACTTTTGTTCCTGTGCAAGCTCAGATTTCAGTGAACATTCATCAGATCTTAAGAAAACCAGAGACAGAGTTGCACAAAAAACCCCTCCATGACAGAAGTCTGCTATGTTTGTATGGCATCCAGCATTTTGTTTCCAATAAGACTTTTTACGTGAGCCTTGCAATTGCTGGCTTCTTGCAGAGCAGTTTGGCTAAATAACCAGTTCTGCCACTGAAGGAATTTCTATTTCAGGCCAGGGAGGGTTGTGCTGGCAGATCAGTCTCCAAGAATCAATTCAGAAATTATTTTCTTCTAAAGCTTTCTCAGTGCTGGAGCTGCAGTATCTTAAGGCAAGAGATCAGTCTCAGATGATTGGCCTTACTGAAGCAAGACTTCCTTGATTATTGAGTCAATATGCAGTTGACAGAGCTACCTGCATGGTAGGTATGTTAGGAAAGCATCTCCATCCACACATTTTTATGGAGTATTCCTAATGAAGAAGACCTTCCCACAGACAGCGCTGAATAAGCTGTTATAGGAGTACCCAGAAGGAAGCACTGAGTCCAAGTTCAATTTTCCAGTGAAAAACAAGAATTATATAGTGCAGATTAGCCAATGAGCATGTCTTCCTAACCTTCATCAGACAAATTTGCCTCTTCAGGGAAAAAAAAAATCTGCACTTTTGCAAGCATTTTTTAGAAGGAAGGAACAGACAGGAGCTAAATCCATGGAGACGAGGAGGATGTTCTTTCATTAACTGCTCTTGATAATCACTGCACTAATTCAAAGCTGCATTTCATAATTTGTCCACCCGATGGCATCACAAAATTGAAAAATTGCCGTAATTGCTCATGGCAGGCTGAAGAACACAGGAGCTGATCCTCTGCGCAGCAGACATGGTTGAAGCTCCCCTTTTATAATCTTCCCTTGCTCTCTGATCACATCTGTTGATTGACTGCTGTCTTCTTCTCAGAGCACAAAAGCATCAATGGCCTACACCAAACAGCCAAGCAAAATCAGTCTGATTTGGGTTAGTTTGGGCCCTGTCAGTATTGAATTCTATATGGAAAGATGATTATGAGCTTCTGACTGTAGACCGCTAGCAGTAACTGTGGAGGAAGGATGCATTTCTTCTGAGTCTCAGGAAACCCATAGGAATAGCATATACTGCCGCTAGCTAACGGCACGTGCTAGCTTTAAGTGGAGACTGCTGGAGGAGCAAACGAGTAAAACAAAGCAGAAGCCTTTGCTAGCTCCTGTGGATGGACGATACTCTTGCCCTGCAGTATGAACAACTGATACTGTTCATCATCTTCCTGCCTCTCTGATTTCACAAAGCACGCTGTGGGTAGCCTGCACTGATCTCTTCTTTTCAGGTTTGGATTTGGATTATTTTTCCCTGCTTATAAATATGCTCCTGGTTCTTATTAGTATTGCAGCAGCAAAGGAGTCATCATTTCAAGTGCTATGGAAATACTTAGCAAAACCAAAGGGCTTACAGCTACATTAGGGTTTCATTACAGGACTTGAAGGAGAGTTAGTTCCTCACAGAATGATAAATAAAAGTAACTCATCTCCCCTATCAGTATTTGCACTTAAGTGCTGTTCGCTATCTGAAGACCATGCTTAAAGGCTGCCAGTAGCATTCCCCTTTACAGATCCTTTCCACATCATTAGAGATGTCATATGAAGTCTCCTGATCTGCCCAGTCTTATATAGTCTTCCAACCATCAGATCTGCTTTATGGGACAAACCTGAAGTTTTATTTTGTGACAAAAGGAAACCCACTATACGAGTCCTAAATTAAGGACAGTGGCAGAAAAAAACATAAATTTAGGAGAGGAAAGACTCAAAAATAAAGGGACTTTACCCCAGATTAGAAGGGAAGCTACCTAGAGAATGAGTGCTTGTCTTCTTTTGTGTATGTTCTCTAAGAGGCCTAAGTAAAAAGCCTGAACTCTGAAGATGGTTGCTCCAGAAAATCTGTATCTTTGCTCATCCTGGAAACTCATGGCTGTGTTACTTTTAAACCTTGCCCTGTCTTGGAGGAAGATCTGGAGTCAGGACAGGCTCCGTGGTCAGCTTGGTTGACCCTGGTTAGCATGACTGTGGTGCTGTGCACGTTCCCGCTCTTCAGCGCCCCACATACAGCAGGGCACCAGATTTCCTGCTCCTGAGCTTTCCACCTGACACGCTGGCAGTTTCCCAGCTCAGACAAGAGCAAGCAAAGGGAGAGCTAGATGCAAGATGCCACCTTTGAAGAAAACGTGGTCCTATGGCAGAGCTGACATAGCGAAAGCTCGGTAACGAGGCTGTACTCCTAAGAGCTTCTCAGAGCAGCAAATACGGAGGTCCCCATCGGAGCAGGCCCACCCACTTGGTGGCTGTGCTGGAGGAATCAGACTGCAGGAGTCAGTGCAATGGCTTCTGTTATCTCACAGTTAATTAACAGTCTGGATGCTGCTACAATGACAGAAGGCTCTATATGAAAATCTTGTAATATTAAGGAGATATCTCCCGAATTTCTGATCTTGTTCCTCCATAGTCTTTACCAAAGCAGGCTGCCATTAGGAGCATAGGCTGAGGATGAACAGATCAAAGATGTCCCAGCAGGCACCGAGGTTTGTACTTCTGAAGGGGATGGGAAGGATTTGGATGTCTGAAATGTAACTAACTTCTCTCAATTAAAATCCTTTTTAGGTATCACCATAGCAACCTGGGTCTGTAATGAGCCTCATGTATTTGTGTGGCTGCTTGATCCACCTCTCGCTGACACAGAAGCGTGAACTCTTCCTTGTTATTCATTTGCTCCCTAACCCATGCCGCATGAGCTGTCCTCCTGGTTACTCCCAAAGGGAATAGAGGGACTCCTGCTCTGAGGGAAGAATTGAAGCCAAGGTGTATTTCCCAATCTTTCACATAAATACCTGGCTCAGGACCTTGGCTGGAGCATTTCTGGCTAGCAAAGGGGCTTCAGCACCAAGTACTGAGTGACACTGGAGGAATACTGTAGTATTGATAGTACAGAAAGAGCCGGTAAAAAAAAAAACCTTCCCTATGCGACAACTGAGACTGTTGAGTAAGAGCTGGAGAAATCAAGGCAGCATGCATAGCTGAGAAAAGGAAAAAAGGGGAAAATTACATGTCCAAAACTGAAATCTTGCTCTGTTGAAGTCTGGGAAGAAGGGACTTGAAAAATTGTAATTGTCAGGGTGAGCAGAAAACCAAAGAGGAGCGTCAGACATTTTAGCGCCAGACCCAGGTTGCCATGTAAATCCTAATGCAATGAGTTCAGCAGGAAGAAAAAAAAAAAGGAGGACTGCATTCCTGTTCCATGTAGAAAGGCATGAAAATCTGTAGTGCTCCAGGAAACGAGGATGCTGGGCTGTTCGGTAACTCCTCCTCTCTCCCCTAGACCAACCATTGGGACCGCGCCGGCTCAGCCTGAAGCCAGTGCCGAGACTGCCCAACACCGAAGCTGTTCTCAGCGAGGCTCTCGCGAAGGTGAGGAAGCAGGCCCGCGGGTGCCTGGCTCCAGAGCTGTGCGTCCAGGCAGTCAAAGCCGCGGCAGAGCTGCCCTTCGCGGATGGGCTCCGCAAGGAGCGCGAGCTGTTCGGTGTCCTGCTGACGTCAGGCCAGGCCCAAGCGCTGCAGTACGCTTTCTTTGCTGAGAGAGCGGTGCAGAAGTGGACAACGCCCAGCGGTGCTTCTTGGAAAAGCGCTTCCCCTCAACCCATCTGCAAAGCAGCTGTGATAGGTAAGGGAATGAGGGAGCCATCGTGTTTGCTGACCACATTGCCAACAGTGGAGCTGAAGGGGCGTAAACCAAGTATGAGGAGGCTTTACCATGGCAGAAGGTGGCCGGGACCAGGGTTCCCAAGCAGTCAGTAGTCAAAGGCACCAGCACCCATCGCAGGCAAAGACACTCCAGACCCATAGGTGACACAGGGAAAAGCCATCAGCACTAACAGCCATCACCCATAGGTGAGCTCAGGGATAACATTAGATGACAAGTCACATCCTGCTAGATTATGATGATCCCACCTACCTTCCTCTCATTTCAGGGACCACTTCATCTGCCTGATCCATTTTAAAGAGGGCTGCCAGGAGTCCTGGCTTTGTTCCACGTTATAAGCAGGTTTGCAGGGAGTTCTCCTCTGCCTGGTCTAGCTCTGCACTGCAAGTGCTTGTGCAAAGAATCACTCAGGGATGTATTAATACAAAAATGTTTTGACAGCTGTATTTTAAGAAGACTTCATCTCACTGGGATCCACTCTTGCCATTTTGTAGCCCAGCAAGATAATGCCTTCATTAATTTTTTATAGGAGCAATTTAAATAAAACTCTTTGATGCACTGCTGAGATTTAAAAAAAAAAAATCTATCTTTCAGCTCTGCCTGTTGATAGTAGCACTCAAAAAAACAGTTAGACAAGTAATGGAGCACTTGGAAAACATCCATCCTGTTTTAGAGGAAACTCACCAGATCAATACTGCTCTTCCCCAGCTACTTCTCAGGTCTGTCTTGTGCTCAGCAGTGCAAGCTCTCCGCAAGCTCATCTCAGGCCACAGAAACACTTTAAGTGCCCTTCTTTTCATTAACTTCAGTGGGTTAATCTACATCATATTTTTAATGACAACCTTTCTTTTGAACATTGGTCCACCAACCCTGTGAAGAAGGTGTGGATGTCACAGCGTTCAGGTTAAAAGGCATGGATTATTGCTAAATTTATCCTGTGACTTGCAGGCACGGTACTTTGGACACATGCAAACACAGACAGTTCAGCCCTGCAATACAGCCTTTGGCAGGAAGGGCTTGTGTTGAAGTTTTGTAGGAGTGACTGGGTGGCAAGAATCAGTGGTTAGAACAGGCATTCTTTGCTATTTAATGAAAAATCTTGCTAGATTAAATAAAACACTTGCAAAATTCCAACCCCATGAAGAAACAGCCAGAAGAACTGGTCTGAACAACTGGTTTACTTATTTTGGTGCTGTGACTGAGCTAAAGTGCATATTAAGGACAGATCCAGTCTGCTTGAAAGGTTCTAGTAGAACAGCAGTTTATACCTTGTTTCTGGGCTGAACTGGCTGGGCTACATCTCCCACCAAGTGGGTTACGCATTTGCATCTGTGCATCAGAGAGACTTCTGAGTTCTGGTCAGAAAGTATCCCCTAACCCCTTAACCTAAGTTAAGTGCTTTGATTCTTGCACTGTCAAGCAGAATCTGCAACTCTGATCATTTTCAGAGCTCTGAACCTCCCCTAATTTGTCAATACTTCGTAAGCATGCAAACCAGGAATAGAAGCAGTATTCTACAAGTAACTACCCCAAGATGAGAGACCAAGATGGTATGTCTTCCTGGCTCCTGCTCAGCATTCCCACAACAACACCCAAGGATCACATAAACCCCATTTGCCGCCTCCTGTTACTTATCCCCTGTCAGGGAGCAGCAAGGGCCGCTGCTCCCCAAGGGACAGGGAGCCAGGACACAGGGGTAGTATCACCTCACCATAGCAAGGAGACAGGTTGGACACCAAGCTGGGAAGTCAATCCATGGCATTAGAACAGCTAGGATAGAGCTGGAGACCAGGTCCTCCTTCCACACAGCACAGGCAGGGAGTAAGGGCCACAGGCTGAGTTTAAATGGGCTCCTGGGCCTGTGGGCAGGGTGTGGGCAGAGACCCCAGGTGAGGCTGCTTAGGGCCATTAAGGTTTATCAGTGCACTCAGGGTGCTGATGTCTATCAAGACTCCTAATTCCTTATCTGAATCACTGCTTCTGTCAGTATAGCCCCTGTAGCCAACAGTTATAGCTTGCTTTCTTCATGCAAAGTGTAGACCTTGTCCTTCGTTTGATAAGTGGCATCTCCCATTTTGGAGGTTCTTGATCACTTCCTGGTAATACTCAGTCCCTCGCCATGCAAAGTATCCCTGCTCTCCATCACCCAGTTCTTTCTGCCACCCCACTGGGCTTTTTCTCCTTCCTCTAGAAGGTTTTCCTCCTATCTTGCCATCTGATATCAGTGAAATAGCAAGTCCTTTGGAGGCAAGTCTAGAACATGCCAACACAATTGCATTTTTTCTCTCAGACTGCTGTAACACGAAGCCGTTCTCCAGTCAGTGCCATGCTGTACAGGATCTCACAATTTCACGTCCTTAGTCTTCAGCGCATTCTTTAGCACCAGAAATCAAAATCTTAGGGAGGATTTTTGAGGGCCTGACATGTTTTAAAAGAGTGCTGATCATCTCTGTAAGGCACTGAGTCTACACAGGTCAGCCAGGGGCTCTCCATTTTCCCTGCAGAGAGGAAGGCACTTAGGGCAGGATCTTGCATCTTTTTTGGATGGTCGGAAATCACGCAGCCCCCTTTTTCAAATAGGCAGTGCCCTGCTGTTTCACTAACTGAAACGCTCCTGCATTATGCTGCTGCTTCTGTCCTTTATTGCTGCAAGATGGGAAGGGACTGAGAAGATCACTCTGGTTTCCTCAAACTTTGGTACCTTTTCTGTAGGCACAGAGGACCTTTTGGATAGTGCTGTGACTGCTAGGGGAGCCTTGCCGCACAGCTCCCGTCTGTCCAGTGTCAGCAGGAAGTCACTGCGGGGAGTAAGCACATCGCCTGCTGACCACGTCTTAACACAGATTCAGCAACAGGGATTATCTGTCATTTTTGCGAGCACGCTTCATAGATAGCCTTGCCAATGGATTGGCGACCGTTCCTGCCGAGTCCTGCCTTCCCACCAGCTGGCTTTGTCTGCAGTGTCCTCACTGAAAGACTGATAAGCAGCAACCCCCAGCTCTGTGGGATCCCTCCCGCTCTTGGCTTTGCCGTCCTTGGCTGCCTCGAGCCACACGTGTGGTCACCTAGTTCATTCACTTCTGCTTGTTCTGAATTGTCAGCTCCTGTCCCCTTCCCCTTTCCCTGGTTCCTGGTCACGTGGAAAGAGAGTTCCTCTCTCCTCCTCCTGCAGTCTTTCCATAGCTCCCTGCCTGCCTTCCATATCACATTATTTCTGATGGAAATTAATCCCCTGAAATAGAGAAAGAAGCAGCTCCAATTTGCAGCAGTCTACTACCTTGTTATTTTTAACAGGGAACTGGAATAGTCTTTGCATATCTTTACCAAGCTATAAAGTATTATTTCCGTTACTGGCATTTTAAAGTCCAAATATTCAGTACAGTTCAGTATATTTTCTGCGGATTTGTGTTGCTCTAGTATGTGTGACTGTAGGTGTGGTGTTCTATACATATTTTGAGTTCATGTGGTTTCAACCTTGTTTTTTTTAAAATTCTTAAATTAATTTTGCATGTTTTTTTCATATTCTAAATACTTCATGTGACAGATCAATAATTAACAATCATTATTCTCTCAGCTTGCCCAGCAAAAGGATTTGTCATATGTATATTTGGCCTGAAATTAAATGGGTTCAAGGGTAGTTTCATTTAAATATCAAAGCTACGTTTCACAAAAAGACCAGAAGGAAGACGGCTAGATGCTCTGTTGTTGTGTTTGAAGCAGATTTCAGTCTTCTCTTGAAAGCAGTGCCTTTGGCATGAAAGATGGTAAGGCAGCTCTGAAAACAGCCCCCTGAATGGAAGATTATAATATAGGGGGGTTATTTTAGTGTGATGATTTGGGGGAGGTGAGAGCACAGGCCTGAACCCCTTAGCTTGACACTACTGAGAAAGAAAACTGAACATACAGTAGGAATCAGTGTACTTGGGAATAGTTCCTAGCCGTGTTTCGCTCTGTACAGTCTGGACTGAGCACGGGCCCTTTCTCCGTCTCTTTCCTCTACAGCCTTCGGCACTTGCAAGGCCCCATGATTCCCTACCATTTTTTCTACTTCAGTATGTTCTTCCCCAAGATCACCAGCTCTATCAAATCAAAAGAGGAAGTCCTCAGAAATGTTTCTTTCCCTGCTAAATAACTCCTTGTTTTTTATAGCCCAATTTTAGAAAATATTTCTGGGGGAGTCGTGCTGTGCAAGCTCTAATGTAATAAAGCCCTTGGGGCTTTCATTACTCTCTCTGCCAGCTTCATTAAACATCATTTCATACAGGCCACTGAAGTTATGTAGTAAGTTGAGAGACAGATTTTCTAGGTCAAAACCAAGCTTGGCAAGCTCATATCTTATCTATAAGCCTATTCCTGTGGCCTAGAAAATGAAATGCTACAAGTATGTATGCCTGTCTGTCATGGGGTGGCAAAAACCTAGATGGGACTACTCATACTACACACGGGGGAAAGCAAATAGTTGAATTGGCTAATGACGCTGCAGAGCTTCCCTTGAAAAGAAAGTTGGAAAACCTCTGCTTGTAGAAGGGGTTTTGCTCTACGAGGAAGCAGCCTTTCATATTGTGAGAGAACTGCAAAGGTTTCAGTCACGAGACCAAGGCTGAGAGGAACAGGAGTTACTAAGGCCCATGGTGTGCGGGCTATTTCTGTAGCAGCACTTGGAAACTCTAGGGAGAAACCCCAGGTCTCTGCCCTGGAAAGAAAATGGAGAATCGAAGAGGGAGCCATGAAGACTTGGGATGTGGTGCTGCAAACCACTGGTGCTTGAGGCACCGTTCCCTCACCATGATGTCTAAAGAGCGCCTCAAAGGTGGGGGCTAAGCTTGGTGGGGATCCATGAGGTGCTACGTTACCCTCCCACACTGTCCGAGGAGAAAGCATCCTTGTAGCTCACCAAAAACAGGGAAAAGACCTAGCAGCCTGCTTCCACATCCAAGCCTCCAAGGACTGTTCAAAGTGAGAGGAACTCCTTGTGTTTGTGGCAGGATTTTTTTTTTCTTTTTGCAGTCAGCAAACCATGAGCAAGGAAGTACTAAGAATGGATTGATTTTTTTTCTAGTCTTATTTTCAAATTAATTTTTAGTAGTATTTGATTATGAAGTAACAGATCTAATTTCCTAGAGAGGAACTTTAGCGTTTGCTTGAGAGTGAAATGGTTGTTTATGAGCAACTTGCCAGACAGTGATGTCTGAAGAAATGATGTTCTTGTAGCTAAGCAGGGCACATTTTAAATATCCAGTGTGTACACAAGCTGTGCAGGGGCAGAACCAAATCAGGGATGTGGTGCTTGCAGGAAAAACGTTCTGCCTTGTTTGACCTTGGTTGTTGGAACTTCTTTAACTGATGATATAATTTCAGCTCTTTTTCATAAAGCTGCTTCCAGCAAATGTTTTAATCCCCTTGTTTCTGTTTATTTATTTAGCTGATTGACTTTTGTTTGTAAACCTGGGATTAAAAAAAATCGTTTTTATAAAATTATAACAAACCTGTACTTTGTCTAGCTGTCGCTTTATTTGGGATATTCATAATCCTGACATTCAGATGCATCATCAGCCTCTTGGGAATGCTTTGCACTTTTAAAACTGGTGAAGTTGTGCTGGCCTTCTCTTACTAGTTTGCATTTGCTTAGTCCAAAAAGGCTCGGTCAGGGAGAGCAGGTAGCTAGTGTGGGTTCAGTCTCGTAGGAAAGCATAAGTTAGTGAGGCATTTTTTTTTAACACAACAGAGGGAAGACTGGTGGAAGGGCACAGGAAAACGGAAGGGATCAGGTCAGCAACCTTCACACTGGTATTCCCAAGGGATGCAAGCTGGGAGTAATGCATTTATGGATCTTGGAGAAAAAATATTGCTGGAATGGATGTTCAGTTATGAGAGGCTGGACAAGAGCTTTAACTGTATGGCTGGACAAGGAAGACTGTGTCTTGGAGTTGTCACAGAGAAAGAACCTTCAGAAGTTATCAATGGCCTGTATATGGGGACTTAGAGGGTTCCCAGTCGACAGAGATGCCCAATATAAGTGTGAACAGCAGGCAAAAGGGTACTTACTGGTGGTCCAGATTGATTAAAAAGGAGCTGGAGGATGTTGAAAATGGGTTAAGAATGCTGCATTAGCTCCACCTGGTTTGACCCAGCAATGAGAGACGTACAAGACACTACAGAAAAAAGCTGAGGTTTCGCTTTAGGCAGGAGATGAGAGCAGATCAGAGTCTGAGAGTCTTTATGGAAATAGCAACTGAATTTGTGTTTACAGCAAAGATTAGACAATAAAGTGCTGGGGGAAGAGAAAGGAGACAAAGAGGAAGCTTGGAAGAAGGAGGAGGGAGAAATCGAATCTCTGAACTCCACTGGGGTGAAACTCCCCGGGGTTTGCTTACCCATAGTGTTCTGCCAGGAGTGCCCATCAACGGTCATCTGACTCGTACAGGAGCAGAGAGGCCCTGATACCCACAGGGCAAAGTTTGCTTATGAAACTGCCTACTAGAAGTCAACAACAGAGCTGAAGTTGAAACTCAGGTCTCCTGTCTGCCATTCCCAGGTTCCAACTCTTAAGTGATGCCAGTTTCCATTGGCATAAAGTTTTGCAGGAAAAAGACATGAATCACATGGTCCACATACACTGGAGTGATGCCATTGTTATTTTATAACCTCAGGAGGACATTAACTTGCTTTTATGCTATTGCTTTTGAAACAATTAGGGTCACTGAAAGACTTCCTTTTTCCTATCTCCTTTTCTCCCCCCTCCCAATCTGTGTACCTCTCATTTTGCATAGACTTTTGCTTTTTATCCTGGAGATACCAAAAGAAGTGCTATTATTGAGTGATTAATCATAAGAACTTGTATTCATAACGTCTGATTCTGTCTCACTTTTCTCCCTAGGGCTGGGAACAATGGGCCGAGGCATCGTGACTTCTCTGGTCAAGGCCAACATACCTGTCGTAGCCCTGGAGCAGGATCTGGAGTATCTGAACATGGGAAGAAAAGCTGTGATGCTCCTTTTGGAACGTGAGGCTTTGAAAATGAAGCAGGGTACCCAGACCTTGGATTTCCATAACCCTGCACGTCTCCAGTTCACTGTGGACTTTGAGGCATTGCGGGATGTAGATCTTGTTATTGAGGCTGTGTTTGAGAACATGGCACTAAAGAAGGAAATATTCCACAAGCTATCAAGAATCTGCAAGCCAGGGGCCTTTCTGTGTACAAACACGTCAGCCCTGAATATCGATGAAATAGCTTCTGCCACGAGCTGCCCACAGCAGGTCATTGGCACACACTTCTTCTCCCCTGCTCATGTGATGAGGCTATTAGAAATAATCTATGGGCGTCACACATCCCCCACTACCATTGCCACTGCCATGCAGCTCGCCAAAGCGCTGAACAAAGTTGGAGTGGTAGTAGGGAACTGTTTTGGGTTTGTTGGGAATCGAATGATGCATCCTTATGTACAACAGGCAGTTTTCCTTTTAGAGGAAGGCAGTAGACCAGAAGATGTAGATCAGGTTCTTGAAGATTTTGGGTTTAAGATAGGACCTTTCCGAATGTCTGATCTTGCTGGGCTGGATGTGGGCTGGAGGTCCCGACAGGGCCAGGGCCTCACTGGGGCCTCACTACCTCCAGGAACACCTGCCCGCCAGCGGGGTGGCCATCGCTACAGCCCGCTGCCTGATCTTCTGTGTGAGAAAGGCAGGTTTGGCCAAAAAAATGGAAAAGGCTGGTATCAGTATGAGAAAGCTGGGGGCAGGACAGCTAAGGCAGACCCGTGGCTTCACAACTTCCTGTCTGAGTACAGGGACACCCATCACATCAAGACCCGCTTCATAGACCAGGAGGAAATCCTGGAGCGTTGTCTGTTTCCCCTCATCAATGAAGGTTTTGACATCCTGGCTGAGGGAATAGCTTCTGCCCCAGAACACCTCGATGTGATTTACGTCAATGGCTACGGGTGGCCAAAGCACAGGGGTGGCCCCATGTTCTATGCCTCTACTGTTGGGCTGCCTCGCCTTCTGGCTAAGCTCCAGAAATACTCTGAGGCTCACCCAGATGTGCCCAGCCTGCGGCCCAGTGCCTTTCTGAAGAAGCTGGTAGCTATGGGGAACCCTCCCCTCAAAGAGTGGATGTCTAACGTAAGCCGGCAGAGCAACAAGCTGTGATTTCGTTGACTCCCACTCTATAAATTCAGTGGATGCTGATCTCAAGAAACAGGTGCTGTAATTGCACTGTCTTTTCCAATCAACACCAAAGTGCTACAGGCTCATGAATGATGTTACTGGCCTTCCTGGGCCTTTGCAGAGAAGAATAACTTTACCCAATGATTGCTGTCAGATCCCACCTTGCTGCAGGTAACCACGGCCATCACCCGTTCTTCCTTCTCACCACCAGCCATCACCTACCTCCTTTGCACGTTGCTGTGTAAAGGCCCAGCTCATTTTGCTCTGCCTGTAGGTCTTCACAGCTGTGTATCTCTTCCAGCCATTCTCTTGCCGAAGGAGGGGAGCGGCATCCACCACCCACAAAGCAAATCATGGTGCGAGGCAGGAGAGAGGTGGTCACGGTTCACCTTAGACTGCCTGGCTCTAACAGATCCGGGCCTAGATCCATTTCCAAGTTTTTTGAGATCCTCCCCTTACAGTTCACCTCCAAATGGGATTCCCCTGGCTCTCCAAACACGGCCAGCTGGGGCCTGCTCCCTTCCAGTGCTGGGGAAGAGGTGGCATCAGGGGCGCAGCGCCTTTCAGATGTGAATCCTAATGAGAAGGAGAGGGCTACTGAGGACAGGGAGCAAGGGGCAGGGCTGGTACCGTCCCTTCTGCCCTGCTGCAGAAGAAATGCTAAAAAATGACAGAACAGCACATCGAGATGTGAATGGCTCAAGGACTGTGCAGGCGGGAAGGCTGCTGCAGGCACACAGGGAGGCAGGGAGCAGAGCAGGAGGAGGGGGAGCCAAACTTGCCCCAAGCTTGGTGCTTTGGGGCAGTTTCCTCCTGCTCGTCTGTGGTGAATGTAGCCTGCAGTCTGGGGCGGGGGAATAGATGGGTCTGGGTTCCCTTCTCAGGAAGATAAACACTGGATGACTAACTGGAGCTTTTTATTTTAATAAAACTGTTTTGATTATCTCATGTCAGACTATATGATATCATATGAGATGGTAGAAAATGAAAATGTGCTTGTTCTTCCTTTATAGATATCTCTATTGCTTCTCCGCCTGATAGAATAGATAATTTCCTTGTTTGTGGAGGCACTTGTGTTTGAAGAGGCTGCATGTTTGTTTTTTCTAAATGTAGCTTATTTTGCCCTTTATCTACCCCATCCTTCAGCAGACGTGAGCACAAAACCGGCAGCAGACAACCTTTCAGAAGTCAAGAGCCAACCGCAAGTGCCTGGTCCCAGGAAGGACTTTTCTCCAGGACCAGAGGAGATCGTTCTAGGCCCCGCAGACTGCTGCAGTTGCCCCCGAATGCCCTCTGCCCCACGGCCGAGAGCAAGCCAGCACCGGCTGGGAGGCGCAGCGCTGCTGGCAGAGGCCGTGTGACATGTTACACAAGAGCACTGGCTGCTGCTGGCTGCTCTCGCGTTGTTCGGCAGGACGCTCTGCCACCACGCTTGGCCGAGGCGGGGCCTCGTGCAGCCGTGTTTGCCCTCCCTGGCGAGGATTTGGGAAGGGGCACTCCCTGCTGGAAGGGGACACTGAGGACAATCGTGCCCTTCCTTCAGAGGAGATATGGCAGCCCCGTGATACCGAGGCCCGCAGACTTCTCCCCCGCGGCCGAAACGCGGCTCCTCGCCCGCAGCACTTCCGTGCTGGTGCACGTGCCGTGGCCGTTGCCCCTCCGCTCTGCCCTCGAGGAAATTACCGAGAACAGAGGCTGTTCACACTAAAACTGTCTCTCCTGACAGAAGTTCATTTGTAAATTTGTATCGACCAAAGCAGCGCGGTATCGATTTTCGGTGTGCTTTACATCCCCGCCACCCGGCAGTGACATTGCCGGCGCTGCCCGCGAGGTCGTGTGAGCGGCGCGGGCGGCCCCGCAGCCGGTGGCAGTGCTCGGGAGCCCCTGCCGCCCGGCAGGGCGAGGGCACGAGCCCACGCGGCGCAGCGGAGCGCCCCGCGTCAACGCCCTCGGTGCCCGTCCGTGTGCAGTCCCAACAGAAAGGACCTGCTGGTTCCTGGGGCCTCCGGGGTACATGATTTAAATAACAGACTCGCCAAGTCCCCAAGCAGCCCGAATATGCAGTGATACCAGAAATGTGCCAGTTGATGCACTCCCCACAGCCCGCCCATCCCCTCTTACCTGTTTCTCCATGCACCGGGGAGAGAGCGTCACCGTGGCAGTGCCCCATGTGGAGGAGAACTTGCTAACCACCTGGGACAGGATTCGCTTTTCCAACCGTCTTTTTAAACTAGCTAATATTTTCGCTCAGTGAGAAAATACCTGCTAAAAGTGTTTTCCAGGTAAAAGCATACCTGCAGATCAAGATCAGTGCTCGCGGGAGTGTCCCAGGCTCTGCTCAGCCGCCCCGAGTTTGACCGCTCTAAGCCAGGTGAGTACGAGCTGAAGTTGCACAGTTCTGCAGCCCAGCTGAGGCTCTTGAGCCGCACGCAGCAAGCTGCCTGTAGGCCATCCTTAATGCTGGGTCTTGCCTCTACCTTCATGTCGCTGCCTGGCTGCAGATGGACGCTTTGTGCGCGGTGGGGCTGCTTGCTTTTAGTGCTGCGGAGCTGCGGTTTCGGCCCTGCGAGCACCCACGGTGCCTCGCACGCAGCTGCACGATTGTTAGATGTCTTTAATTAAGTCAGTGAACTCTGCCAGTGCAGCAGATGCCTCCATTAACTGCTCAGCCACAGGCGCTTTGCGAAGCAGCGAAGAATAGGAGTGCACCAAAGGGGAGAATTGCTTTAGCTGTAATCAGCGGCCCCTGCAGCACAGGACCTTCAAAGAGAGTCAGAAAGCCGCCTGCCTTACGGCACGCTCAGCGCTGCCTCGCGATGCCTGCACGACTCGGATGTGGCCCCGGAGTCTCGGCGAAGCACTTCGGCTCATTCCTGTTATCCAGAGTTCGCCCCCCGGCATGGTTCTTTTTTAAAAGAAGTGATCCTGCAGCCCGAGCTGGGCCTGGGAGCAGTTTGGGAGGTGAAGGAGAAACCGGCAGCGAGGGAGAGCTTCGCGCTGGTGGAGAGAGGCAGTTCCCCATGGGACTGGGGTCTCACGGGAGGGCAGGTGCGCGAGCCGAGCCGCGTCTCCTCTTTGCTCCTGGTGGGCTCCAGGGAACAGGAATTTTTGGCCATGGTCTTCACAAACCAACAGGACGGCGTCAAAGAAACACCTGACTCCAGCAGCCCCTTTCTCTTCTTGCAAACAGCTGTGCAAGGCCCTGAACGTTTGCTAAATTCAGTGGGATTTAGGCAAAGCAAAGACAAGTAAGCCTCAGGGAGTGATTTAGAAAACTCGCTTTCGAGTGTCATTAGCCCTGGAGGCGCTTAAAATCAGCTGGCCTGTGAAGGGCACCAACGACAAGTGCCTCAGGCAGCTCAGAGGCCAGCGGCACAGCCGGGCACCCACCTCCCGCCCCGGCCCCGAGGCTGAGCTCGTGGGCCTCACCCCGAGGCACGGTGTGACCCTCCTGGCCGTCCTCGGCCAGCTCCGACGCTGGCTGGACGCAGCAGCCACGGTCGATCGAAACCAGCCACCCAGCCCGGCTGCAGCGCGACCACCTCTCGCTTTAGCGACAAGCGCCCCGAGCCAGGGCAGAGCGGCCTGCCGGAGGGAGCGGCAGTAACCCCAGCTGGCGCTGCCGGGCCCCGCGTGCCGCCGGGCTGCTGCCGGGAGGGAGGGAGCTGCCCCGGGCCTGGGGGAGAGCAGCCGGGGCGCCGGGAGACCAGGTGTGTGCGGTCCTCTTGCACGCGCTGCGTTGGCGAGCGAGCGCGCGCCCCGGCTGAGCGTAAGCGCCCTCCCACTCTGGCGTCCTGCCGCCTCCCGCGGCACAGCATCCCCCCGCTCCTAGCAACTGGGGAGGCTGCGGGCCGGCGGCAGAGGCCCCGCGTGGGAGGGGGCCGGCGGGCGCCGCGGGGGCCGCGCCAGGCGAGGCAGCAGGCAGGCGGCTGCCGGAGGGGGCCGCGTTAGATGCGCGCGTGGCCGGCAGCCAGCGGCCCCAGGGAGGTGTATCGCACGGGAACACTCCCACGATCTATCGCGGGGACGGATCCCAGGAAACAGCATACGAGTATTTTGGAGAATGCAGAAAAATGAGTGTTGCTTGACTACCTCTGAGAAAGAGCTATTGTATATTGTATAAAAACAAGTGACTAAGATAAGTCACTACAAAAACGACCGCTCTGATTTCTGTTCTAACGGAAAGCTGGCTTCAACTCGGCTGCTGCTGACCAGAGGGGCAATAGAAACGCCATTTACTTGCAAACTTGACAGGGAAACAAGCCCACACTACAATTACGAAACCAAAGAATACATTTTTGCAGCCACTTTTCAAGACAAAGCCAAACTTAAATTTTGGCCTAGAGATCTGTTTGTTGGGAAATAATAGTGCACTTTCATGCCACTATTAAGCAAAATCACATCTACTGGCTTTTTTACAAGACTGAAGGCAAAGTTTAACAGCGTTTTTCAAACCACACCACACTCGGAAAGGAATATTTCCACCTGATTAGACCCCCCGGGAGGTGGCATGGGAAGGAACACACAGAAGGCGAGTGCCCTGCGCCGTGGGCACTGCGAGCGGCCCCGTCTGCTGCAGGAAGGACCTTGCGTGTCCACCCGCATCACAAGATGGCCAAGAGCCACCGCTGGGGAGCCCCGGGCGACTTGTACCACCAGGCAGCGGAGCCTGCTTGCGCCCTTCTCCCCGCCAGCCGCACGCAAAGGCGCCCCGATGCGATTTAATGCGCGGGGCACCCTTCGGAGCGCCGCTGTGGCAGGACCGCCAGCCCGCCGGGGCCTGGAGGTGGTGACGGGGCCGCTCGGGGGGCCGCGGGGCCAGCGGGGCCGGGCACCGCTGCGGGCACCGCGCCTCCGGCAGCAGCGCGCCCCTGAGCCCCCGTCACACGCCGGGATCAACCGCAGCCGCGCTGGCTGCTGGCGGCTGCCCTGGGGCGCGGCGGGGCTGGGGCGTCTCACCCGCTCGCGGCAGCCGCCGCCGGGGCGGGGCGGGGCGGGGCGGGGCGGGGCGGGGCGGAGCCGGCGGGGCGGGCGGCCGGGCCCTGCCCGCGGCGCTGCCCCCCGCGGGGCTGGGCGGGCGGGCGGTCCCCGCTGCGGCTCGGCGGCTTCTCCTCCTCCCCCTCTTCCTCCCCCTCTTCCTCCTCCTCCTCCTCCTCCTCCTCCTGCCGGCCGCTGCAGAGCGGGGGCTGCGGGCGGAGCGGCGGCGCCATGAGCGGGGCGGCGGCGAAGAGCGAGAAGCTGGACGAGGCTCAGGCGCTGGCCCGCAGCTGCGCGGGCAGACCCGACTTCCAGCCCTGCGACGGGCTCTCGCTCTGCGCCACGCACAGCCACGGCCGCTGCTTCCGCCTGCACTGGTGCTGCCACCTGGGCTGGTGCCACTGTGAGTGCGCGCGGGGGAGGCGGCGGCGGGCGCGCGCGCGGCCCTAACGGTCCCGAGGGCCCTAACGGTCCCGGCGGCCCTAACGGTCCCGAGGGCCCTGCGGGGCGCGCGGCGGCCGGGCGGGAAGTTGGCGTCCCGCGTCGTCCCGGGCCGGGCGGCGGCGGCGGTGCCGGGGGGCTGCGGCTCTGCGCCGCTGCCGAAGAGCCTGCGGCGGCTTGCTGCGTGTGTGCCCGCCGCCGGGGCTGCGCGGGGGCCGGAGGGAGGGACACCGCGGTTCACGCCGCGCTCCCCCTGCGTGCGGTTGCCTTCCTCACCCGAGGAAGCGTTCCCCAGCCAGCGAGCTCTTAATGCTTCGTAATTATCTCCTTTCTGCAGCAGTAGGGTATGACTTAAAACCTCTTGAGCGAGCAGCGGGGTGTCGTACGGACACAACCGCCGCTGGGCAGAGCGGTTGCCGCTCCAAAATCCTGCGCTGGTCCGGCTCCGCTGGGAAGGTGCCTGACAACTTCAATATCGGGATTCGAGACAGCGATGTGTATAAGCGCGGAGGCTGGGGCTGAACCGGCGATGACCAAACACGGTTTAATGAATAATTAATTCCCTGTATCCTTGAAGAGCAGGCTTTTCAAGCGGTGTGTCTGTCTGGGGTGGGAAGACGATGGTGCGTGGCGTAGCGGTCCTTTCTGGAGGTCTTGGAGCACGCGGACGGGATTAAAGTTGGACCCTTACGTAAGGGTTGCTCCGTGCTGCTGAAGATGTCCCTCGCCTCCTGGCAGCCTGTTCTGCGCTTAAGTCTGTCGCTGGCGCTCTTTGTAATTTAAACTCACATATACATTTCCCTCTCCTCCCCCCCAGTTTTGCAGATTTTGCATAGTGGGGAAAAGGGCCTGCCTAAATAGCTACCTTTTATCTGGACGAGAGCTTCTCTTTGAATTAAATGGATGTTTTAGGAATTTCATTCCGATTTGGGGTTCGTTTGCAACTGGTTTTTGATTAAAGCTGTTGTCAGGACTGCTGTGTTTGCAGGCCGTGCCCTGAAACGCGTGCTGTGTGGAGACACGACTGGCTGTGCTCGAAGCTGGTGTCATGGCTGCCTGCTGCAAGGGGACAGCGATGTCTCTGTTAGTGGCACTTTATCAGTCACACGGTGCCCCCCAAATTATGGCCTAGATATACTCTTCTTTTGCAGAGTTTCTCTGGCCTCAGTTATTTGTGGCCGTCATTAAGACCTATGGGCGTGTAAGCACTCAGGAGGACAGGATCAGAGCTCAGAGTGGTGGTGTGACCTGGAGGTATTATCCACAGTCAGTAAGTGATGGCGCGAGGAAGTCGCATGCAGAGCTGGGAGCACGTGGAGAAGCGGCATCGTGGAGCAGGATCTAGGGGTTAAGATGGATCACGAACTGAATACTCGTCATCAGCAGGAGGCCTTTGTGGTAGCAAACCCAAAAGCGAAACCCAAGCCTCCACCTGGGGATGCGTTAACCGGAGCATTGCAAGGCATGCAATTTAATTAGTCTGTTCAGCTCAGTAATGATGAAACCAGAGTAACGGTTTAGTTTTGAGCATTGCACTTCAAGGAACGATAGGAGGATTGGGAGGCTCTGTAGGAAGTCCTCAAGGGATCAGAAGTTTACCAAATAAGATCTACGAGGAGGTGCGAAAGCCAAGGGGTTGCTGGGGCTGTAAAAGAATTGATGGAGGGAGAGGAGATGGGCTTTGCAATGTGTAAAGGCGGCCTTGAAAAGAAAGTTGTGTTCTAGTCCTTCTCTGCACAGACTTGGAGGATAACCACATATCACTTGATCTGTGCTAAGGAAAGTTTAGTTTTGGATATTAGAAAACTTTTTCTAACTAGTGAGAGAAGTGAAGCATGGGAATAGGCTGCTTAAGAAGGCGAGAAATTGCTTTCATTGAAGGCCTTTGAGGCCCACTTTGAGGTGCATTTGCCTCATGAAACTATAATTTTAAATGAAAGAAGTCCATTGCGCACCTCATTTTCTTGTTTAATCTCTTGAAAGCTCGGAGGAAGTATGCTCTCTTCTTACCCCATTATTTCCTAATGCACATTTCAGAGCTGCGGATCTCTTTGTATCCTGCTCTTGCAGAATGAATGGAATTGGACTTAAAAGGGGTAAGAATGAGGCCTATAATGGAAATTATATAGGGGTCAGAGATGTAATTAAACAGCGTTGGAAGTAATCCTTCCTAAACACAGTGCTGTAATATTGACTTAGGAATCCTCAGAGGGTCCTTGAAAGGGTTTTTCTGTGACTCTTAAGAGCTGTATTGGGGTGCAGGAAGCTCTGTGTCAATTAAAAGGGCCTTTGAAGTATTACTTTCCATCCTTGTCCAAGGTCCTGGAGAATGTCAGCTCGTTCAGAGTGCACTTACGCGCTGAAAAAGGACGAAACCTCACTGCCGCTGCAATCCCCGGCTTGGCTTCTCAGGTGTATTCGGGATCACCTGCTTACTTCAGTGACAGAAGTAATTTAGCATCGCAGAGCCGCTTGGATATAGAAGTAATAATTGAGAAAGAACCTAGAGTGAATTCCCCAAAGCCATTTTTGTTGGCATGCTCTGAAGTGAGCAGTACTTTAAGCTCTGTCTCTACCTCCCCTGGCTTTCTGTCTGTAAAATGGCAATAATAGCTGGCAGGCAAGATCGCAGAGACTTTTCAGTGTATCCAGACAGCTCCAAGTGCTTTGCACATCTGTATGACTTTTGCGTCTCCTCCTGGAAGCTTCTTTCGGGTCATTTTCAGTCTGTTCCATGCTTATTGGGGAGAAAAAATGTACGAAATGCAGAGTGCTGGAGGTTTGGAAGAGGCCGCCCAGGGAGGGCCGGCGCGGCAGTCTGCGTGCCCTGGCGGTGTGACAGGAAAGCCCTCTACCCATTGCTGCTTCCGCACTGGGGCATGAGGCAGAGCGACGGCTGTCCGGGCACGTACGTCCACCCTGTGCAACCTGGTGGCTTTCAGAGCCACCCTACTCCTGGGTCACCTGAGGGAAGGGGGGCTCAGGCCTCGAGTGTCACAAAGCCACCCTGCCGACTCCTGCCCACGCGGGAAGCAGGAGCGGCCCCAGCCTTCGGAGTCCTCTCCTCCCTGCAGGGGAGACTGTAGGCCTGAGCGGTGCTTGGATTTCAGCCCCCACGTTTGTCCTGGTAGCCACTTCCCCGAGTTGTGCTGCGCCCTTCCAGCGCATCCCTGCGTGCGTTCCTCTTGCCATCGTGGCAACTCCCTTTTAGCCTTGTGGGATCTAGATGCAGGTTGAGGGCTTTACATTGCTCAGATCACCTTCTTCCAGAGTAAGATAAAAGCTTTGACAGGTTTGTAGTGAGGCACCTGCCTTCCTTTCTTTATCTCTGGATTTCCACTGCAGGCCTGATTTGCACCGACGCTGTGCGTCGGTCGGGCCGGGAGCCTGCTGGCTGGCTGCGTGGTGGTACCCTGCTTGCGTCAGAGCAGGTCAGATACTTAGGCTTATGTCGGGTCTGAAAGCTGGACTTTGAGTATGGTTTCTAATTTTATTTCCTAAGAATTAGCTCGCTGGAGAAATCTTCACACTTGATATGGTTACAAGTCTGGCTTCATCCCTTGTCAATGCAAAAATCCGGTATTCCGTTGAAACCTTTAAACCTCTTTTGCAGAGGCTTAGTTTGAATAAGAATGTCTTGTGGTATGTTAAATGCCTTGCAAAACTCTCAGTGTGTTATGCTGCAAGTATCAAAAACACGTATGAACGATGGTCCCGCAATACCTGCTTTGCGGTACTGGTATCAGTAGATGGTAACTGCTATTTTGTATCTTTCTGTGATTTCGTTTTCTTTTGCCCAGGTTCAGTGTCAAGCAAGCAGGCCTGTAGTTTCTTAAATCCTCTTGCATATCTTTTACTGAAGAATATATGCAGCAAATAAATTTCAGTTCCCTGACTTTTGCCAGGTTCAGCTGTTAGAACTGTTATACAAGAGAACAAACAGAGCATGGGTGAAAGGCGTGCAGCCTACTTCGGGTGGACAGAAAGGGAAAACGCCAGGGTTGGACATGTGAAAAGATCGTGATTGCAGTATAGAGTCTAGAAAAGCGAATGCTCCCCCTGCCCTTGTGCTGTGCTAGGTGGTGTGTAGCAATTGCAAGTGGGCCTTGAAATAGCTTCCTGCTCCCAAGCGAACATCACGTAATCATGGGACTGTTGTGGCCTGAGTTTGGAGTGGCTACACGGGGCTCACGTAGGTCAGGTGTGATCCTCAGCAGTTCCTGCGTGAGGTCAGGCAAGCTTGACAAGAAACACGAGCTGCTGTTTCTCAGCCAAAAGGAGAAAATGGATTTGTGTGATTGATGGCATGCCAAGAAGGGCCTGCGTTTTCTGGGTGGTTTGGAGGAGAAGGACTTCTCTGCCTTTGGCCATGCCAGCACAGATTCTGGGGATGCAGCATCGCAGTATGTTTACGTTTCCTGTTGGGCTGTCTGCTGCGACGGGGAGTCCAGGATTTCTGGTCTCCCTTCTCCGAGCGGGCTGCGTCACATCCTTGTGCCTCTGCTGCAGGTGTTTCCAGGTCCCCCAGCGGTGGACAAGCCAGTCCTGGCTTGGCTCTGCATGGGGTCTCTCCTGTAGCGCTCGGGTTGTGCGAGACGATTACTCAGTGTCCCAGCCGCTGACAGAAAATGCTGACAGTCACTGCACCTGTTTCCCTGGCTGTACTCGGAGCAGATAGCTCACATTCTTCTCTATTTCAAACACGAACATTTTAATAATATTTTTGGATAAAAACATTCAATTTCTGTCCCACAAACCCAGTGGAAGCTCTCTGCTGAGGCTGCTCTCGATCAGTCCTCTTTCACGGAGAAAGGGATGTGGTTGCGTGTGTCATCCAGCAGCTCCCAGCTGTCCTCCGTCAGCGTGCGCGTCCTGGCCCCGCGTGTGGCGGGTGCTGGCGTTTTCCCCCTCTTTGCAGTGATGTGTGCAGCCTGTAAGCAGCTCTCTGCACACAAATAGTATCTCTGTGGTGTCTCTCCCCTCTGGAGTGCCAGAAGCTGTCAGCAGGGGCTCAAATTATCAAGCGGGAGCTTCAAACGATCTTTGAAGCCCATGTAATTATTCCGACCCCAGTCTGCCTAGGAGAGCCGTAAGCGGGAGATCAGCGAGGCAGCCTTTGTTTCCTGTAACAGAGCACTGGCAAGTGAGCAAAAATGTTTATGAGAGGTATTCAAGTGCACCACGACAGAGCTTGGGGGTTTAAATAGCACCAGTGTCTGCCTGCCAGCCAGCTTCCGTTGTTCCCCCCAGGTTAGGGGAATGGTTGTAGCCGTGGATGGGATCCCAAAATAAGCCCACAATGTATGTGATGCTACAGACATGCTAAAGGCATGCTTTTGTTCTAGTAGGTCTTTTTTTTTTTTTTTTTTGCATTGGTTTTGGTGGCCAAAAGAATCTTCGCTGCATCCAGGACAGAGCAAAGGAGTGGTATTGTAACAGTGCCTTACGTGTGTCTCGAGTTAGCCTCGCTCTCCGAAAGGTGATGGGCTTCCTGCAGTTGTAGACTAGAGCTTATTGAAAATAGCCAGCCAGAAAGCAGTGATGTCCCCTTGAATTTCCAGCAGTGCTGTTCCATAGGACAAAACTACACCGTGAGGATTGATTTGTTGGATAAACGTGAAAAAAAAGGAGTTGTAAAATACTTGGGTTTTAAGTTCTGAGACTGAATATTTGGAGTAGCTTGTATTTTTCTTTGTGGGAAAAGGGCTGCCTAAATAGGAATGCAGCAGTTGGGCTAGGAACACTGGGGCTGGGCGTTCCTGAAAAATGCCTTGTCTTGGTGGGAGGATGATTACAAATCTGGGGAGAAATAGGTGTTTTTTCTTTTGCACTTGCTGTGAAAAGGATTTGGATGTCCAGCCAGTTTAAGCCAGTGTGTCTGGAAGAAATGTTTGCACAGGCAAGGCATTACGCTGAGCACCAGGCAAAACTCACAGAAAGGTAGATTTTTCAGCTTGTAACATGGAAACACTTTTAATGAAGATTTGCTGTCTGTGGCTCTGCAGTATCTTCTCTTCACCTGTATTTTGAAGGCCTATGATATTCTAGGTTCATTTCGCTAAGTATATACTAAAGAGAATAAAGAGTGTCAGCTTATTATATTCTGAAGTATAACACTAAGGGCAAATAGTCATCCGCTGGTTTTGTTGTGGATACACCATTCCAGACCTGGATTGTGTTTTGTTGCTCTGGTTTTAGCTATAATCCCCAAATCACAGTATGAATAGACTTAATTCTGTGTCTCCGAAAGAGAACCCAAATATGCAGATTTCATTAAACTCTGTGGGAACGTCAGTGCCTTTGAAAGAACCTGCTGTCGTTCATTTTGAAATCTTTGCTGTAATGCAGAGTTGCTATGTTTACAAAGCCCTGGTACCACTTAACAGGAATAGACCAAAGGAAAAGCTTTGAATTCAAGTTACTTGCTGTAAGTACATCTTCTAGGGCTAAATCTTCAGATACAGGATTGAAGAGAAATCATTGCACTTCTTTCTCCAAAAGTCCTGAGAAAGGGGATCTTGTATACCAAAACGCTTTCTCTCAGCCAAAAACTCTTACTTGTCATGCATGACAACGAAGCTGTGTTTCACAATCAGTCCATCCATCTGAGGAGCTCGATTCAGAAAGAATTATGTCTCCTTGCCCAAAACTCAGTGATCTGCTGGAAGCAGCCTTTGAGAGTTGTGGAAAAACGACGCCTCTCTTCTGTAGCTGACTGAAGGGTTAACGTGCTGTTTTCACAACACGGGGCCGGTCTGAAATGACAAGGCTGTGGCTATTCTGTACTGGAAGCAAGTGCCGCTGAAGGAAATGTTCCTTAATGCTCCCTCTCCTCCGCTGGCTTGGTTGTCCGTGCCCCAGAATTCGAGACGTTCTGTAAGGCTCGGTGCTGGAGGCTGAGCCTCTGCTCCTGCTCGGAGCCCTTGATTCTGGTAAAAGCCTTCAGACATCTTTCTTCAGGCACTTCAGGCCCCAGACAAAATGTATATAGTAGCTGCGATGCAAGGGGTGAATGCAAGGCTTCCTTCCCAGGATCTGCAAGGGAGGAAATCTACTTCCAGTCTTCTCCAAGTCTGTTTTCTTTGACTGCCTGAATGCAAAAGCATACGACTCCCCTGCCTTCTAGCACATTATCTTCACTCTTGTTACTGCTGGATGTTTTGTGGGTCTTAAACTACAGCTCCTGGTCATATCCTTGCATTGCCCGACAAGACACACTAAGTAATGAGATTGTCATCTCCGTGATCTCCATCCTGCAGGTCTGCAGGGCTGTCTGTCTGTTCAGATTTGCTGGAAGCCCCACCGAGGGCTTTCAGGTACCCAGGACAGGACTTCAGATTTCCTGACAGCAGCTGAGCCTCGTGGGTCAGTTCACGCTGTGCTACCTAACTTAAGAGTCTGCACACTGGGGAGGTCGTACTAGGACTTTGTGTTTCTGTAAGGGACGAAACCCAAAGCGCTTCACTAACAAACGTCCCAAGATGCTCCAAAATGATAACTGTGGCAGCGTGGGTTTAGCTGCTGATGGATAGCACAAGCTTATATTAATGTAAAAAGTTGATGACAGTAGATTGGTTTCCAGGGAGTATGCTTGCATATATAGATATATGTATATGTGTTTTACTGTGTTGTCATTTTTATTCCAGTGCCTTCATTAATTTATTTCCATAAGATATAGACTATGTTTTGCTCTGCACTTTGGTTCTTGTCCTAAGCAATAATCTTTATATAGTGACAGATTGCAGAATTCAGGAAGTGCAATTGATGCAATTTAATGATATTTTTGCCAATAGTTCAGTATATTCACATAGATGGAAGTCAAAAAATCTACTAGGAAAGTAAAATATGATTGCTTGGCAACTGGGCCTTGTTTTTAATATACTTTAATTTAGGCATCTTAACAGTTGGAATTTATATATTACCAATGTTGTAAAGCAATTTTAACAAGAGGCGTGCATTTATATTCTCTTTTTCACTGGTGGCTCTTGAGCTTGAGAGCCCACATGCCTGCTCTCAAAACTGCTGTTTGGTTGTGTGCTCGCACCCAGCCCCGAAGCATTTTCCCTGCTGTGTCCAGCGAGAGCCTTTCTAGGGCCTTTCTGCTGGCCTGGTCCCAGGAAACGCATCCTCCAGACCAGGGTCGCTGCCGGGCCGTGGCACTGCGCGATGTGATGGCACACTTCCTCGCCTAAAGGTGGTACTTGGCCTCTTCTTTCTCCTGCCTGTGCAGAGCATTGCTGGATCCCAAACCGCTCCAAAGGACGGGCTGGCACCCTGCACGCACCAGCTCCGCGAGGTGATGTATTTTGGGCATAAGCAGGGGGTGTTGTCCCTTAAATTCTCCACAAATGTGTTCTTGCAGTAGGGGCTTGTAAGAGAAATGCAAGGATTGGTGTGAATGAAATATGACTGGAAATATGTGTAGATAAGCACCTGAAGAAACAACAGCACGCGGGTTAAAAGGATGGCCTAAATTGATAATGAAGGATATTGTTCGCAGCGCGAAAGCTGAAGAATGCGTTGTTTCTGTCAAGCCCGGAAGGCTTGTGCTGCGATAAGGCTGTAGCACAGATGACTTGTCAGCAGGAGCCCCTGTACTCTGACAACAGGAAGGTAGCGACGCAGGTACAGCGCATCGCACACGCCATTGTTTCTCCTGGTAGCCCACCAGGAAAATGGACTGTAGCCATAAAGATGCATATACTCCAAACTGGGAAAAACAGACCATGAGCAGCAACCTCAAGCTCGCCCCAAATATATTTAAGGGTATAACAGATCTATCCAAATGCTAATTCTGTCAGTGCAAATGAAGTAGAAATGCAGAGATAGGATGAGGATTTGTCATTTGCTGTCCCTTGTCCTTCATGCTACACAAATGATCCTGGCCAGACCGCTTGGGCGCACACATCTTGGTGCTTTAGCACATATGGGTGTGAGAGTGTGAGTGAATGAAACCTGTGAAAGAACAAGTGTGAGTAGGTAAAATCAGCTTGCATAGGTTTTGCAAGATAAGTATCGCCTTTCCCTTCTGTAAAGTCTTGCACTGAGTTTTGTTACGCTGATTTCCTACACTGCTGGCTGACCACCCTCTTCCTCAGCCGGAAGGGAGCTTGAGCCTAGAGCCCAGCGACCAGAAGACTTTTCATGGCTGGTTGCAGCGCATGATGGGATTGCTGCACATCTTGCTCTGGTGCGAGACTGTAGCCTGGCATGGTTTGGAGGGTACCTTGCAGTGCCCTGGTCCAGTCATGATCTCTCTACCCATCAGCCAAAGAGGGTGTATTTCTGTGCCTCTCTCCAGGGTCCGAACTATGAGGTCTTGATTGTCAGATGTGAATTTAAATTCCTGGGGAAAATAAAATTATGCTTTCCCTGAGCCTCTTGCAATGGGCATGGGAGGGTTCTTCTGCATCCTTCCTGCAAGATGCAGCAAGTACAGCCGCCTGCCTCAGCTGTCCATCCGGACTGGACACTGCCTGCGAGAGTGGCAGAGTGTGGGTCTTGCTCAGACAGTGCAGTCCTTTGGAGACGACTTTCTCTTCAAGGACATGTGAGCTGTTCTCGTGTAACAATTCCCAGGATAAGATTCACATCTCATGGAGGAGCTCACGGGTGCACCCGCTGCAGAACATACACATACAACACATCTGGCGGAAGATCGTAACTTGTCTCTTCTAGTGTCTGTGATTTCTCTACGCTGGGAAATGTCTTTGTTCTTTATAGGTAGTTTTTGACACTGATCTGTGGTTACCCTTCTCTGTTGCAGTATCAGTACCCTGGCTGTCTGGATGAAAATGATGGATGTTGAATCTTCAGCAGAGGTTGCATGAGGATGGTTTTGTAAAAATCAATATTTAACACAAATCCATTTTGTGCTATTTTCCTTAATGAATTTAAAAAATGTCTAGCACAAGTTGGAGGATAAAATTCTTCAGAAAAATGTGCAAAGACTAGTGGTTCTCCCCTTTGGGGAGGCAGCTTTGTAGAGGGATGGTGGGAGACAACCATCCTTAGGTTCAGAGTTCAGGCTGTGATCCCCAGAGCTTAGCTGCTGTGCTAATGGCAAGCTGCGCTTGTGCAGGTGACAGAACTGTCTACTTAGCTTTTCATGCCTGGGCTGCAGTGTTTGTGTTCTCGTAACAGTGTGTGTTTGTACTGGGACTGTGGTTAGTAATACCCGTGATAAATGTAGCATTTGTTGAGCTCCTTTCAGAACCCGCATGTGTTGTGCAGTGCTGTTCATTGCCATTTTGGATGTCAATTTTATGTTGCCTTTCAATGGTTAGTAAACAAATATGGTCCCTTTAAGAGAGTTTATGGTTGCATGAAACATTTCTAAGTCCTCTGGGATTGCTTTTTGTTTAAATCTGGCACATCAATATAAGAAACAAGAGGAAAGAGCAGGGATGATACAAGGAAGATCTGGGGTTTGTTTGCATTTAATAGTTACCTGCTGTAAGTGGAAGTGTGCAGAATACCTTGAAAAGCTAGACAGCTCACAGCATGTAAAATTATGATCCTTTTTGTATTTAAAACAAGTCAAGATAGAAGCGCATTAAACTACAAATTATGATGAAGAAAAACTTTCTTACTTTTTCCATCTTTCTTGGTTTCCTGTGAAAAGCTCATGGCTTATCAAGTCAAGGGCTGTCACAGCTGTCTCCATCACTGTACAGCAATGACAGGGAACACCTCTACTTCATATGAGAAAAGAATTGGCAACAGTACAAAATCCCTGTGAATTTGCTGGAGGAACCACTGTAGAAATTTAGCTAGACCAGTTCTCTCCTGTGCCTTGAATGAGATCGGGAATGGGACAGGTTTGTTAGTGCTCTGATGTAGGCACTTCTGTGAAAATGTGCTATTTATTTTGCTGTTTGTAACAATATACTTCTGTCAGGTCAGAGCCTGCTAAAGTTTCTCGGTGTATTTACATGTTGTTAAGGTCCTGCTTCATGACTTTGCTTTCTTTTATGATGATGCTGGAGTAACTGGTGTTCATCTGCGGGGTTGGCACCTGTCTTTGGAGTGTGTTTGCTGTGCTCTGGTTGTGTTCTCTGCACTAGAAATGTGTTTGAACAGTCTCCATATAGTGCTTGTTTGGAAGAAGTGCAGGGCTAAGATACCACTTGTGTTAAGGTGTTCCGTATCTCTCTATATGAGGATCCTTCAAAGCTGACAGGCATTTTAATTACAATTCATTATAGCTACCGATGGCGCAGTTCAGCTCCACCAGAACATTTTCCAGTTGTGGTACTGTATAACTGACAGTACCTCAGAGTGTCCTGAAATACTTTTCTTTCTCCCAGTGGCTCTGTGTCTCCTGTTCCTTGCACGTCCCATGGTGTTTTGCTAGATATGACGTCCTGGCTATTCCACATGATACAAAGAAATGGGAACTGGGTTAGCAGTGGATTGGGGTTTTTTGTTGCTTTTGTTTTGTTTTGTTTGACATGTGACGTCTGTAAATATACTCCTGGTTTCCCCTTCCGTTTGTTCTCATCCCTCTGCAAAAGCTATTATCACGCTCTAAGCGAAGCGTAATTTGGAGCTATTGCAGTACTTGGTGAATATTTATGGTTGACCAATCTCTATTTGCAATGCTTTTTTTGTCCCAAGCTAGGCATATAACTAGAGAAGGAAGGAAGGAAGCAAGCAAGCAATCGTTTTGCCCACTGTTGTAGTCTGCGGGGCTGAAGATCATTGTCCCCATTTAGGCACCCGAATAGGTATCGGGCTCTCAGAGGGCCCTTCTAGCCTGCTGAATTCTTCCCGAAGGAATGCAGCCCTCTGCCTCCCGTGCCTTTCTGCTTTGTCAGTGGTGAAACAGCACCTGATTCCTTCCTGTGCGCTGTGCTGCCTCCCGGCCGGGGCTCATCACAAGCCAGTCTGTTGTGACAGGGCTGTCTGCCACCTGTGCCACCCACAGCCCTCACAGGATCTTAGAAAACCACCTGGGTGTTTGACAGTTTATACGTTGTCCTTGGGCTGCTGTGCCAATCCAGGCACCAACAAACTACTCCAGCTTGTAGCTGTCACCATGTGCAAAGAAATTCAGTTAGACTTCACAGGGGTGCACATCCAGTCACCTCTCCCTAAGAGAAGATAGGGTCTCTTCTGTCTCACCGATGCGATATGAAACAAGTCCCTCTGGAAGACCATTTGGTAGTTCTCCATCATGTGCTATGAAGCAAGTCAGTGTTTAAGAGACTGATTGCCAAGGTTTTACCCACGTGCATGGATTTGGAAGAGTCCTCGTGTTAGGAACTCTCCTTGGATTAACATTGAATGCCTCCAGTTTAATTCGTCTCGTGTCACACAAGCATTCAAGTGTTGATTCATGTGCTACTTGCTTTGCCTTCACTCTTTCGAGGCTGTATGGTATTCAGTTAGAAGTTTGCAGGGTGTTTGATGATGTTCTTTATACTGGGACTGATTTCCCTTCCATGTAAGCTGATTCTTTGTATGCTACTAGGTTTACTCTGAGCTTTGGAGCATATTTTTGCTATTTGCCTGTTGAGAAACTTGGCAAGTGATACCATGGTGATATGTAGTGCAAACACTGTTGAGGAAAAAAAGGCTAGCCGAACTTCTAAGCACTGGAAATAGCACGTCTATGTTTTAATGCATTTCTTTTTGCAAAGCTGCCGAGGAAGTTATCAGATCCACATCCATATTTAGTGTTTTGTGACTTGAAGGTCTGCAGCTCTGTTGTTTTAATCTGCAATTGCCTGTAGGTCAGCTAGTGGAGCTGTGGAAGGTCTCTTCCCTGGCACGGGAGGTTCTTGTGAAGCAGCGGGAGAGCCTGGCACGGCAAACAGGTATTCACTCTATGTATTGCTGACTTAGACTCCAAGATCCACAAATGAAGATGCACAGCTGCCTTTTACCATTTTTGTGAAGCGCAGTGTAATTCATGTTGTTGTTCATTAAGAAAATTCTTACAGCTAGCATTCTGAGAGGGTGAGAACTGAGGATTTGTTATGAGAAATCTCACAGCTGAAAGATGGATTTTTTTTATATGCTCAGCATGTTAATGAATGTCAGAGGTAAACTAGAATGCTGAGACGAAGGGAAGTGGAGAATAAAATGTTTAAATAGCACCTCTGCTTATTTCATGGTTAAGTTATTTTGTATTAGCCACGGAAATTGCTGCTGCGTCTGTTCGGTGAGGATGCATACAGACTGCTCAATTAGCAAAAGAATCAGACAGACGTGACCTCGTGACTTACTTCTAAAGGCTTTTAGTTACTTATTTTTTGGATGCAGAAGGAGACACTATAATTCAGCTTCCAGTCAATCAACCACATAATCCTGGTAATCATAGCCTCAAATGGACCATATATATGTGTATATATATTTATCTATATATGTGTACGTGTGTGTACTTTTGGGGATAAAATATTTTCCAAGTTGCATGAGTTTGCTGGCAGGTAGCACTGGAGGAGCAGAGCCAAGGCTTTGGTGAACAGTGTACATCTTTCTTGGCAATAAAATCATATTTCTGTGAACAGAGAGGCAGCGAGAAGAGTACTGCCTGGTAGCTTACTTCCTTGTCTGTGTTTTGAATAGTTGCTTTGCAGTTAAGTACGAGCTTTCGTGTGTTAATTCGCTACAGGGCTTGTTCTTCAGGCTTTCACAAGAGTGAACTGAATAATGAAGAAATGGAAATGCAATCACTGCTTTTAGTTGTGCACAAACTGATTTCACTGCCAGAGCTGTGGTTGTTGGAGAACAAAGCTTTGGGCGCATGCAGCAGCAGACAGTGAAGGTCCTGGTACAGGCTTTCAGCTGGGGCAAATGGTGTATCCAACGTACCTACTTCTAACATCTCTCAGTTGTCTTGCATTTAATCTTATAATCTGTCAACATATGGCTGTCATGCAGACTTACCACGAAAATAATTTTGGCAGAGCCTAGTTTCACGCATTTCCCATTAAACACTAAGGAGGCAAAATGTAACTTGTTTCCACTTCTTAGCCCTTTTACAATGTTGGTAGGACCAAAGCTGGAACTGTGAAGCTTCTCTATAGCAACTATTACAGTGTTTAGGATCTTCCCAAACATCTGCAAATGCAGCAAACTGCTTGTCATAGAAATTGGAGTTTGATTTTTGGATAAAAACCCATGTGTTCAGCATGTGTGGTATTTTTCCATCACAGCATTACTGTCTTCTGCCTAGGCAGAAGTCACAAGTGACCCAGGAAACAACTTGCTCTGCAGTGTCTGGTCTGGCATCTGTATTTGCGCAGAGCACTGTAATTTACTGTAGCATTCATCAGTGGAGCTCAACTGCAGCGTTCTCCAACTGACTTGGTTGTGACACATAAGCAATAAATGGCACGCTAAAATATTGAAAGGAATAGATCAGAATAGGTGATCAAAATACTACTTTATCATGGATTTGTGCCAGCTGTTTAAATTCAGCAAAAATATTCCTGTTTATTTCAGTGGGAGATTGATTAGACCAAAACGCATGATGAAAGAACTAGGGCTTGTGCTTTTGGGCTCGTTTTCTGTGAAGAAGACATCCCTGCCAAACCTTGCAAGCTGCAGTGGGTGGAAGTTCCTATTATTATTACATTTCTGCATTTATTTTTCACAAGATACACATCGTGACTGATGCATTTACATTCATTATGTAGAGTAAGGAGCTGTAAACGACGATGTTACCACGGCTTTGTCCAAGATCCATTCAGACAGACCCCTTTAGAGAGCAGACACTTCTGTGGGCTAATCCTGTCTGACAGTTCCAGCTGTGAGTATCAGCACCTCCTAGAAGTAACTGATCGTGCTTGTAAAACAGACTTTTAATCTGTCTAAAATAAACAAATGCGGCCCTAAAATTAGCTAAAACTTAAAGAAATTTGCTAAAGAATCCTAAAGAAATCTAGAATTCGGTTAATGTAGAAAAGGTTCTTCTTAACATGCCCGTCTTCTCTGCTACGTAACTTCATGCAGGTTTGCTGGCTTTCTGTTGGGCGATTTCTACTTTGTCCTGGCAGCGCTTGTCCTTGGAACGTGAGGAAACGTTCTCAGCTGATCTCAGGTCACACAGATCGGCTTGAAAGCCTCTGCTAACAAAGTAGTCACTGTTTTCTTCTCCCCTGAAATTAGTGCCAGCGTGGCAGTTTTGAAACACACGCGGAGAATTACTGCGTGCCGCCGCACTGGTGTAACAAACAGCCGAGCTCTCAGGTAGCACTTCATCTCCCCCTGCCTCTGCTCTGTGACCTCTCCCGCCACAGGAGTCACTTTAAGTCTTTGCTTTTCAGTGTCTGTAAAGAGCAGAGGGCTTCAAACAGAGTTGAAGTTTGACCACAGACAGGGCCTTGCTTTTCCGTGAGCATGAGAGAGAAATCTTCTGTTTTCCTAAATCCAATACAGAGACTGCAGAGGCAAACAACAACTTGAAGTTTGGACTGTTGTATTCACTAAACTCCAGTTTGCTAGGGAAAGTGGATTTCTGCTTCTGTCAGAAATGGTGAGAGAAGGCTTGTGAAATGCATATATTGCCTCCACTTAAAGGTTTGTCAGTGATTTTCTTCCCTCACTGCCTGCTTAAAAAAAAAAGGGGCAAATTAGATGAATCTTTCATTCCCTTTAATGTCTGTGCTGTAAGCTACCTTGGCTTAAATCCCCTACTTTTCCTCTCCCAGGGTTTCTCAGCCTCTCTGCCAGCACATGTGGCTGTTTGTTATTTTAAGAAAAAGTGGAAAAATATTGTCCTCTTGCAGAGATTTTGTTCTTATTATTAGTTTTACTAGGGTCTTCCTTGGGCACTTTAAATAGAAGTGGCACAAAATAACAATTGAGAGACATTTCTCTCTAGTATCTGTTCCTTATCTTTTGGTTGTCAATGGAACAAAAAACCTAAGTATTTGAATAAATACAGCCTGAAGGTTTCGGGCTAGGGTTTGCTGAGCCCACGTATGCTGCGTTTCAGTTGCTGCTAGTTGAATTTTATCACACCTTATTCCAGCCAGCAGCTTGCTAACCACTCATTTGATTGTCGCTTTGCAAGACAGTAACATATTCAACGTTCGCTAATTTGAAAGAAGGATTTCTGGAGAACAACTGTTTCAGCAGGAAGCCATAAGCTGCTGCAGTTGAGATGGGTTGTAAGGATAGGCTGTGCCTGTCTGTCCCAGAGAGCTTCCCAGAGCCACTGCTCAGAGTGTCGGGCAAGATTTGAAAAATGCATGAGAGACCACATCCCTTAGTGGCTGCCAGAATAGAAATGCGGCTGCTGCTGCTCTAAAGGGCACTAAAGGAATAAGAGCTCTGTTCTGCTGGTGGTTAAATTGTTCAGTCGTTTGATGCTAGCACTTAATTCCTCTGAGTCATGGCAAGTTTAGAGGGTGTTGAAACTAGACCTTGAGATCTTAAAAAGATGGCACGGGGAGAGGATGCCTTTGTATTTTCTAAATGCCATCCAGCCATAATCAAATGAGAGAGAAAAATATCTTCCTGGTATGTTCTAATTTCACTGAGCTTCTCCAGTGACTCTAAATGTCAATACACAGATCCCAGGGAAAAAAATGCTTGAAGAAGTGTTCAGTGAAGCTGGTCACAAAACGTTCTTTCTTCTGCCCACTTATTGCAGCATTCTTGCTGCTTTCTCTTTCTGGCTCTATTTGGCTGGTCTCTCCTGTGGTACGACAAGGGCGTGTTTTTCTTTCCAGCGTGTCTTTCTTTTCAGCATGTCTGGTGTTCATTCCTCTGATCCTGCTCGTTGCCTTTGCTGTCCCTGCCTTGTGCCTCTCCCACGCTCTAATGATCCCTCACACTCTTCCTCTGCAGTGTTGCCTCTCTTCTCCCTCCCCTTTGACAATCCGGGCTTGGGAGCTGAACTGAGGAGTGCAGACGACTTTCCTTTGAGCTGCGTTTCCCTCCCAGTCCCAACGGGCACAGCGGGATAGGAAGAGCCTTCTCCGGTGCTTGTGGTTTCCCCTTGGTGACCTGCTCGGGCCTGCTGGCAATGCACAGCTCTTGTGGGGGCCCTGGGTGCCTTGGTGCTTGCAGAGTAAGTGAACGCCCCAGAGACTGCTAAAGCTGAGGGAGATGGGATGAGCCCAGCCCATTGCTGGTGCTTTCGGTACATGGCTGGGGCACTGACTGCACCGCTGGTTGCAGCAAATCCCCAGTCAGAGCTGTTTGCCTTGTCTGGGAAGGGCTTGCAGGGGGAGGGTAGGATTTCCTATCAAAAGGAGGCATGAGAGGGGGAAGAGAGAGCTTCCTCAGGGAGAAGAAATTCCTTCTCCCTCTAGTCCACCATCTTCCCTGAGTGGAAACGATGGCTTTCAGCAGGTGATCATTGTTCTGATTTTCTGAAGGAGTCGGTAATTCAGGGGCTGATGAGCCAGAGAAGTGTAGCAGCCACCTCTGAGCCACAGAAAGAACAACATGGGGCAGGTATCTCCTCATTGCAGCAGTGCCTGAGTTGTGAATGCACCGAGAACTTTGGTGGCTTTCTACTCTTTACTGGGAGAGCTTCAAGCATCAAAACACTCCTCTATTGCTTTGATACTTTTTCTGCCTTTGCAAAGCAGCATGTGTAGTATTCATAGCTCCTGCATCATAACTCTTCTGAGAGCCCCACTACTTGCAAGTCTTCTGGAAATTTGTGCTTTCATAGTTTATAAAGCCCTAGGGGGACTTGAATCTTTCAGAGACTTCATGCAAATAAAATGCAGCATTTTACAGTCTTTGGCATAGCCTCAGGTTGCTCAGTTTTTCCTAACAAAGTACTGATTTTCTGCTCTTTATTCCTTTCTTTTGGTAGAGACTTTCCGTTGTGCTCTTCGATTCACACTTGGTGTTCTCTATATAGCCAACATAATCCTATTTTCTTATTACTTAACCAAATAATCAAAATGTCAAAGGCATTTCTATGGCTTGAGAATTCCCTTATTTTTTGCCTTAAAATTCCAATTGCAATCATGTCTGAATCCCCTAGTTTATAATACAGAATAAAACCCTATTCAGTGCCTAGAAAAAAGAACATGGAAACATATGCAGGGATACTCCTTGTAATGTGAAATAATAACTTAAATCATTTTAGCAAAGTCCTGAGGTAGAACTGGTCTGCATTCAGGGAGGGGAGGGGGAAAAAAAGTGTCTTGTGCATGTCTTTTCAGTATGCTTTTCCATAGAAAAGGGGTGCATGCAGAGTCACTGTCTGACCAACTTCACCTTCTGGTCACCTTCAGCCCTGCTGGAGTTCATTTTCTACAGAGAGTAACTGCCTACAGGGGTCTCAGAAGCAGGGGACAGGGAGAGAGCAAGACGGAGGTAAGAAAGGGTATGCGTCACTACATTATGAAGCACTGGAGAACCCATACCTAGAGAGGACTAAAAAACACCTTGAGACTATTGAAAACAGAGTGGCTGCTGACTTGAAGGCCCTATTAGCTATTACTAACCACTTAGGGTAAGCATTGTGCTCATGTTATCTTTTTGACCAAAAGTCAAGTCTTTAAATACTGCTCTTCTGTTTTCCCCACAGGCAAATATGTCTATCAGCCCATGACACCTGTAGAGCAGCTTCCCAGCACCGAAATACCTGTTCGTCCTCGGGAGTCTACAAACACAATCCAGATCTCCGTTTCCCTCACCGAACACTTTTTGAAGTTTGCGCCTGTCTTCCAGCCCCCTCTGCCCCCTGATTCCCCGCAGTTCTGCACGATTGCAGACCTCTTCATTGACAATTACCGAGTGAAATGCATCAATGGGAAGATGTGCTACGTGCAGAGGCAGCCTCCACCTGTGCCCCACAAGATAAAGCCCGAGGAAGTCCCTGTTCGCAATGCCTTAATCACAAAAGAGAGCAATACACCAAAACCAGATCACTGCTCATCCCCTTCCAGCTCTGAGGACTCTGGGATCAATGCGGTGGGGGTTCACTACATCGAGTCAGGTGATGAGGACACGGAAGGGGGTGCAGAGCTAAGTTCTGAAGAAGATTACAGCCCCGACAGCAGCTGGGAGCCAGACGAATGCCCACTCCTGTCACCCTCGCAGTGCGAAATGGAAGTGATTGAGACTATAGAAACCACTGTGTGATCCAGCAAGGTGGAAGCAGACCAGTCCAGTTCCCACTCAGTAATGTTGCTTTTGTAGTATTTATATTTTCTGTTTTTCTGACAATCCCTTTTTTCCAGTGCACTTGATTTTTCAGATTCCTCATGGGAGCGTGGTCATGGGACTCGCATATTGGTGAGCTAGCAGCAACCTGAGCAATTTTTACGTGTTCTCAGCCCAATCAAATCTCCCATGTCTGCACGTAAGATAGTGATAAATTGTAAGACTTTTATAGCTGAACAAGGCCCTTTTCTGGGTCTGGATTACATTGTATACTCCTATTCATATGAAGGTGTGCCACCCGTGGTGTTTTCATCTGTCAGGCTGTTTGCAGCAGGCCTTCAAAGCACAGAGGGTAAGCTGGTGCAGCACACCTGTGAGCAGCAAAACCAAGTTGTCCTTATTCTTTTACATACACAGCTACGTGAGGTGCGGAGACAGGAGGCTCTTTCCGTCTCTGTCTGTCCTTGCGCATTGCCCATCCCTTTCTCTAATGCTGGGTGCGACCCATCTCGAATGCTGTTGGCACCACTCTTCCAGCGGGTTGGTATGGCAGGCTAGAGAATGCACAAAGTGCCTCCAACTTTTCTCCAGGCTATGCACCAAGCATCTGCTGAGTTGGGTCAGGCTCTGAAATCTACTGAAAAGGCAACGTCTGCTCCTGAGGTTAATCACTTGCCTGGAGCCAGGCAGTCCTTTCTCTACATGGGTCTTGGGGAAGGGGATCTGGCCTTTGCAGCTCAGCAGGAGGGAGTAGGTAGGGAGGAAGTAGCGCAGCAGTCTAACCAATACCATTCTAGACTGAGGTGTGAGACGATAGCTGAAAGGCAGTGACTACCTCCAAAAATGCAGGATCAGCCCTCAGCTTTGCCTGCTGCTTCCTCCTGTGCTGTTTGGTGCAGGACCTGCGGAGCTCAGCACCAAATGGCCTCCGGGCCTGTGTTTGCCTGAAGAATAGCGAGTTAAAAAAAAAAAAAAAAAAAATTGTTCTTCAGCCGCACCACTGTGTTGGCAGAGCTTGGGACAGCGTGGCGGTGGGGCTCATCAAAATACAGCCTAAGGTCGTAATAACCGGGAAAGCAAGCTTTGGCTTTGCTCTCCTTTTCATCCAGTTCAACAGTGGATTCTAAACAAGATTTTCCTTAAATAGCTGGAAACATAAGAGCTGTTTTGCTGGTGGCTTTGTTTCAGCTATGCTTGATGAAACAAAAATGTCTTTCTCAGAAGATTTCAGTCAGCTTGAATCAGTTGGAGTCAGTAATAACTGTGTTTTCAGCAGCATTACTGAATTTCTTTGTGTATTTACTGTTTACGTTTCAAAAGTCATTGGTGAATATAAGGCTGTATAAATGTGTACAGTTTAGTGACTGATACTAGATTGTAGTCTGTGTTATAGAATGGCTCATCTCTCTCACTGTATCCTGACAATGTATTACTAATTTTATACACTTTGTAATCAGTACCTTTAGAAAATGTTTAGGTAACAATGTGTGTGCGTGTGTGTGTGCGCGCGTGCACATGCGCGTGCGCTAGGAATTTAACATAAATGGTTATAAAGTAATCCTGTACTTTTTAGACTAACACTTTCAGATAAAAATAATAGGTTTTATAGTTTTGATGACTTATATAAAAGTGCAATGCTTGTTAAATGAGGAATTTGGGCCATTGCATGAACAGATACATTCTCACAAGGCACTTAAAAGTATTCTGTTGTTCTGAGGGCATTTAAATGAAGTCCGTAGTAAACACTAAATAGGATTTATTTATTTTTTAAGGGTGGGGTTGTCTTTCTTGATTAACCAAGGTTTCTAACAATGTTTTACTGTCTTTTGACCATTCAGACACATTTCATAGGTAGAAGAGAACATTATGTATAAACCTACAGCATTTAATCATATTTAATCTTTCACTTGTAATCTGAGTGGAGAGCTGCAAACGCTCACTCTTGCGCCTGGCCTGCCCGAGCTTTCTCCCCGGAGGAGGCTTTTCCTGGGCAGACGGGGTGGACTGGCGGATGCATCCTCCCAGGAGCTAACGGCAGCGGGGCCTTTCCGCAGAGGCCAGGGTGGTTGCCACCCGCTGCCGAGTGTGGGGTGCCAAGCACAGGAAGGGGCACTAGGACCCTCTTCCTTGGCAAGAGAGAGCAAGCAGGGGCCTACTGCTCCTGCTCTTAGGGGGCACCTGCTGGGAGGAAAATCGGTTGGGCAGTTATGCCCAAGACTTACCCTAAGATCCTGTGGTCTTGCAGCTTCATATCACTGTCGTCAAGATACATTCTTTCTTAACTGTAAGTAATTAGCAATATTCACAAGCTGTGAGTATCTCCTACCAGGATTTGTTCGGATGTCTTAAGCACAATAAGCTGCCTCTCCCTTATGTTGTACCTGTAAAACTTCAGTGGAGCAGCCTGGTGTGAGACAGGGCTAGTTCTGGGAAGCGTTTTAGCAGCCAGCACTGTGGCACCTTTCTCACTAAGCTCACGTCACGCACCCTAGTTCAGAAACACGGTCCTCACAGAAATGGGATTTCTTTTCTTTGCACAAACATGGGCAAAGGTCTGCTGTAAAAGACTTGCCCTGAGCTAGTTGCTCCACTCTGTGAGGGAGAGGTGTGTATGTTTCTTCTTTAATAAAATACTAAACAACTGAAGCTCTGCTTGTCCTAAGTAACTGTGTATTTTCCATACTACAGTGAAGCGTTTTGAGATTTCCAGCAAAGGAAGGGTCACTTATGGCTTCAGACAGCGTCAGCTGAAATATCTGCCCAGTGCTATGGATAGAAATGCAATAACCTGGTGGAGTGCACCAGGCCTGACCCTGCCTGGGTTCATGGACCTTGTGAGTACTAGGGTTGGCGTGCAAACTCACAGCTTGGGTTCTGACTTGACTGTAAAGGGATGAGCTGCCCACGTCAGGGTGGAGGATGGTGGGAAAAGAGCTATGAGACCAGGCTGACATCTGGAAGTGCTTAGCTGGCCTTAGCCTCTTGACTTACCTCTGACCAGGTTCACGTGTGACTGCAGGCTAGAAACATCACTCTGGGGGGGCCCTGTTTTGGGTGCTGGGTAGCTCTTAATGCTAGCAAGGAAAAAGATGAACACACCAGGCACACTGTGCTCCACAGCCCGTGGCTCTGGCACTGCTCCTCAGACCAATGGACTCCAGCAGGGCAGCTGCTGCTTTTGCTTCTCTTGGGGGCAGCAGTGTTGTCCCCATAATTCCTTCCATCCAGCGTAAGCTCTGCCTGGATGAGCCACATTACTCTGTTAGTTCTGCACACATGAAAAGCACCACCTACCTGCTGCTGTGCTCGTCCTGCCTAAAGCACTGGCTTTGGGACCAGTTTGGAAAAGAGAGTGGAGGCAATTGGGCCAAGCTGAAAGGTGTTTTGAAGAGCTTTTCGCAGCTCGTGAGTGTGCTGGCTGGGACCCTGAGGGTATCATACCCCAAAACACTAAGAGCTAGTGCCAAAACGAACAGGGGGAAGAGAGAATAATTACCAAACCAGTAACACACATTGTTAGGGCAGCTCTGAACAGTGTTCACAAGCCAGGGATGACATTATGGAAATGTTCGTCACTGTTGCTATTAGGTTGCAGTTCCACGAGTGCAGTCTGATGAAGGTACCAGACTGGGAAGAACACAGTGAGTCTTGCTCTTTGGCACTCTCCAGTTTGGTATTGTGAAACAGGGGGTTAACCTTAGCACTGATAAACCTCTTTGACCATCAGCGCCAATGGTGCCAGTCCTCTCCACCCTGCAGCCCCCAAGGGCCTGCAAAGCCCTGCGGATGATCCGGACCACACCAAACCATCCCGCTGCCCTTTTGGACCAGCAGCAGTGCAAAAAGCAAAAGCCAAAGCTGCCAAACAAGGCTGGTAGGTTTTGCTTTGTGGCTGATGGCTCCTGTGCCACCTTTACACCCCCCCCCCCCCCTTCAGGCACTAGCACGTGTACAACCATGGGAGGGGGAGGTTTGTGCTTCACCCACAGGGACAAGACACAGCCCTTTGCTACCAGAATTCAGTGGCAATGGTACTAAAAAACAGCCGCCAGCAATGCTGCAGACCGGCAGCCCTCTTACCACTCCCTTTGCGCACAACTCATACAGCCAAATTCAGCCAAGGACTTTTTTTAATGGAAGTCCATAGGAACACACTGCGCCCAGGTTAGTTTGCTCACACATGTATCACTTTCTTGCATTCTTCAGTCTTTTCCAGGTCCACCCATTCTGTGCCATCAAACCACCCATGGCTCTTTCTGTAAGGCAGCGGGCCAGGCCTTGGCAAAATGACAGCTTTTACTAGTGCTAAAATTAATGCTCAAGTGTGGTACCCATCAGCAATGTCAACACAGCAACACACGCAGGCTGCACTCCTCGAGCCTACGGAACAGGCTCCAGTTATTTGGCAAAGTCACCCCTGCTGCCATTAGCCTCAGGGTTAGTGCAGGCAGCCCACAGTGCTGCGCCTTGCTTCAGCAAACTGGGGTTTTGACACCAGAGTTTACAACTTCCAGTCCCACCAGCCACCCTGCAGTTGCACTCTGTTCAGTAAGACGCAGCAGCAGAGCTAGAAGATTACCTGCTGCTACAAACCCAGAACTGCCCAACAAGACCCAACACGAAAAAGGGCTCCCCAGGCAGAGGAAGAAGGGAAGAAGTCCAGCGTCGTCACGGAGAAGCTTCCCAGCACCAAGACCCAAAACCAACCGTGGTTCCTTGCAGCCAGGGTGGGAGGGCAGAAGCGCTAGTCTTCGGCAAGCGGAGGGGGGGCCAGATGGAGCTGGAAATTCTCATTCTGGAAGACGCTGCTCGTGGCAGGGTCACCGTGGGAAACGCTGAGCAGCCCGTGCTTTTCACCGCCATGATTGCGAGACAGTTCAGTCAGGAGAGCTAACTGCAAGACAAAACCCACACAGCTCACCATCCTGAGGCCTGGGCACACTGCCTAGAAGCATTTAAAGTGCAGAAGGGCCTGGAGAACTCACATGGAGCTCACCTTCTTCCCGCAGTGATTAGAAAAACCTTAACATATGTAAAGGAAAGGAAATACTGTGTGCCGTAGGCTTACAGAGCTCACTGCACAGGGCAGTCCTGAACTAAAAGACTTCCCAAGTTTCTTTGGGTTGTTTTTAAATTACATGATTAAAAAATATACCCAGAAAGAGCTGAAGAGTTGCACTGACAACTGCAGCCAGAACAGGCAGCAGGCACAAGGACAACACAGGAACAGTAGGAGCTATGCTCTCCTTGGGACGAGCAGTGCTGTCCAGGCAGCAGGGAGGGACAGGGGGAGGGGGCCCTCCGTGCAAGCACAGAAGCCACGCAGTGTCTGGAAGGGAAATTATTTACAAATGTAAAAAGAATTTGAGAAAACTCTGAGAAAACATAGCAACTTCTCTGAATGGAGTAGGGGGATCTTGGCTTCACTGGCAGTCAGCAGCGGGCAGGCTCTGGCCCAGCTGACCTTTCCCTACCTTTTGCTGTTGGTGTGTATAACCACACATGGGCATTTGTTCTTGCTGTCCTGCATGTGCCTGCTCAGTCCCAGAGCCACTGGTGCCCCTCACCTCCAGTCTGACTGCTGCTAGGTGACCAGGACATGCCTCCAGGCTGGGCTGAAGCAGCCGCTGACTTGATCCTGTCCTCAGCCATCTCGGTGGTGAAAGACACCACAGAAGTATGTGCTGAGAAAGTGCCACCCCTGCCACAGCTTCCCTCTGAACACACTGACGGGGGCCTGAAAGCCCACATTAGCCCTGCACCCAGCACCCTGCTAAGGATCTGCCTGCAACAGCATCTTCCTCTTCTCTCACCAGCACCACCAGGGCTCTGGTTTGCTGCATAATTTATATTCCACTAAAATTATGCCTGTATGTTGCAAAGACTGCAAATAACAGGGACTACATCCTCTCAGGCCCTGAAGGGTGCCACCCCCCACCCCCCCCCCCATAACACAGGCTAGTGGCACATCACAGCCTCCTCATGTAGAGCAAAGCAGCAGCAAAGCCATCAGCAGGCCATCTGACTGAGGCAATCTGGGGAAGCTGTAAAAACAGCAAAGAGCTTTCTGGGAAAAAATATCTGTTCTTTTTTTTTTGCCCTACCATGAGCAGTTTTCAGGCTCAGCCTCAGAGAGCCAGAGGCATTTCCGCTGTTTCACTGCCAGTGAATTCCCACAGCTCTGTCAGGGGCCAGAAGCAGCGTGGCTGCCTTGTGATGTGATACAGCCAGCTCTATGCAGAGTAAATTGCCAGCACTGAACAAAACCCCAAGAGAAAAGTCAAACTTCTAGTTCTAGTACTTGGCCTGGCCTGGCCCCAAGTAAAATTGCCTTTACCAATTTAAAGCCAAAAGGAAAACAAGTGGTACGTACTCTGGACGTTCCTCGGTTGAGTCGGCAGAGTTGGTCGAAAGCTTGGATTTGCTGAGGATCCAACGGAGACTCTGAACCTGCCTGATAAAGAGAGTAAGAAGGTTACAAAAACAACATACAAGACTAAGTAAGAGTCAAGTTGATCTACCTAGAAATTCATCCCTGCTCCTGATCGTGTGTCTGGAGCAGCCAGTGTGCAGCCTGGTAAGAGGGAATAAAGGCCATCTTTCCTCTGGCTTAAGTAACCCTTCCGCACACTGTAGGGAAGGGAAAACTCTCCCCTGCGACCAGCTGGGAAGAGAAGTGATGAGGCTCCCCAGGTGAGCAGCCTCTCCTGGGCTCATCTCCAGGGCAGCAGCTCAGGCTTCCCCCACTACTTCTCCCCATGATTTCTTGATCATTTCCCCAGGCCCTGCTCAGTCTCCCTACTGGCTCATGACACAGTGCTGATTGCAGCGTGCTGTGATCAGGCACAGATGGTTCATGGCTATTATTGGGGAATGCTTACTATTTAAATCACTATTATCTACTAATGCTGTCTCTTAAGGTCTATTTTTTTCCCCCACAGTATAAAGTTATAAACTAAAAGCTAGGAAATAAGGGTGAAAAGGGTGGGGGGAGAAAGGGCGCTTCACACATCAATAGCAATCACATCCCATGAGAAACTGGACATGACAGACGTAGCAGTATTGCCCAACAGTTCCAGCACTGGCAGGTGTGAGGCCAGAGAATGACTCCGCGGATACAAGGGCAAAAGCACCACCCCAGCAGCTCGGGGTGGTTACAGAGTTGCAAGTGAAAGGCGACAGAATTGCAAAGAGAAGGTCCTTAGCATCACAAAGGTTAAGGCACTGTGCAACAAAAGTGTTACTACAACAAGGGCATGATACAAACTGCTTTAAAAGGCATCCTTTAAATATGCCAGGGAGGGAGGATGAAGTATCACATTCTTGTAGGTTTGATCCATTTTATCACATCACAGTATTTCTATTTTGAATGTTTCTGCTCATATTCCAAAACAAAAGCATCGTGAAGAAACTGCAACAGGAGCCAGGGAGAACAGCCTCTCTCATGAGCAGCAATCTGGCATCTGCTGTCTCTGGGGATCTATTTTTAAAGGAACACTCAATATTCGTTCTTAAATATTTTCTCAAAAAGATATTTCCCAAGGGCTGTTAACCCAAAATGATACAGTCCTACAACAAGTGGTTGTATTGAATTTGAATTTACCTTAACTCTCTTTGGCAGTGGATCAAGCCCAATTAGAAGAACTAGTACCGCTGCCTTCAAAGAGTGTGCTCAACTGGAATGAAGAACGAACTCCTGACCCTGCAAATGCAAAGGGAGCGCCAGCCCTAGCTGGGAGTTAGAGTCACCTCCTTTTGGGACTGTTACCAGTTAGGAACAAACTCGTTACCCGTTGTGGCTGTTACAAGCTGCAACCAGCAGCAAGGCCCTTCTCCCCAGGGAGGCATTCTTCTCCTTCGGGCTTGCAGTGAGTTCAACACAGTACGAGGCTGCCTTTGTATCTCTAATACTTTTCTGTCTTTAAAGAACATATTTAAAAAATTGTGAAGGTGACTTCCCGTGCTACTTGGGAAAACAAGCACACGCTACTGTGGCATGGCACTGTGCCTACACGTGGCTGTGTGGGGCACCGCTCCCAAGCTTCCCTCCTGCTCCGACTACACTGGTCTCGGGAAGAGCGCGCTGCCAGGTCTTCACGCAGAGCCAGCAAGTCGCGGCAAACACCCTGGAAAGCACACTGAGCTCGGCATGAGCTCTGGCTTCCCAGCCCCAGAGAAGCCCCTGTGCCCCCGCAACGCAAAGGGCCTTTCGGGCAGCGCTCCTTCCGAGCACTGAAGCAGCCTCTGCCTGAAGGGGATGAGGGCACGGTCTGGGGATGGAGGCAGTGGAGAATGACATTTTACCAGAGATCACATCAGCTTAGTCTTTGACTCAATTTTCAATCGCTACCCAAGGAAAGAGGGAAACTGTGCCAGCAACTGTGCAATGAAAATTGCTTTTGAGACATGCAAAGGGTCTGAGAGGAGAAGAATGTCCGGAGTGCAGATCACTCACGCTAGGTGCAGATGCTGACACTTACTTCTTCCCCCTCCAAGATATTACTCACACTGTAAATACCTATTTGCTAATCACCACTCAAGGGGCCAAATGCCTGTATTCGCTGCACACACTGCACAGGCGTTGCACCAGGAAGCCCAAGACAGTGAGGGTCACATACCTGCTGCTGACAGGTAACACAGACATTTCCAAGGGATGCCCAGGTCATTCTCACCGGGAAAAACTGAAAAAACGGGAAAAACTGCCCTCCGCAGTTGCTGTGGCCACAGGCACTCAAGGACGAGAAAAACGCAATATAATTGCCCTGCCCTCTTCTGCTCTCTCTCTACACGTAACCATCAACCAGAGCGTTCGCCAGACTGATGAGCTGAAATATTGCCGGCAAGTCTTGCTGTTGTCATGGCAACAACTGCTGTCAGGCCTTTTCCTTTTTTAACCGTGTCACTAAAGGGATGCTTTCATTCAGGAGCTACGAGGAGGCTCTCGGAGTCCCGCACCAGCTCCCGGGCGTCGGGGCGATCCACGGGGCGCGCTTGCTCACCGCACACGGCGGCTCCCGCCGTCCGGTGCCACGGGAGGGCCCGCCAGCTCCTTACCGTCTACAGCAGCCTGAACCGTTCCCCCAGCTCAAAGCCATTTCCAGCCAAATCTTTACACCCCTTTAAAAAGGTTTCAGACTGGATGCAGAATCCAATAGACTCAATTTATCCCCTCGAGTATCTGGGCCAGCAAGGAGAAGAAAGGTTCCTTTGCTTTTTTACACTTCTCGGAGATCCCATCATTATAATGCCAATCTCTGCAGCACGTTTTGCTTGCACATACTCCATCCCCCTCTGGTAGTCACCACACCACCCTCCAAAGCCTGCAATTATCTTTAATTTCACAGCTACAAACTCCATCATCAGCTAGTGCCTGAGCAAAGCAGATCATGCAGCGGTTGGAAGCAGAGGCACTGTGAAGTCACACCAAGAGACTCCTTGAAGCGCTGTCCCTCAGAGCCACACGCACCTTCCACGAAAGATCCTGCTGCACCAGTTAAGCAGTGCGTCACAGCAGCGTGTTACCCCAGAGGGCTGCTTTGAGTTAGGTACTCCAAAACAGAGGGCAGATGCAGCCACAAGCCCGCGGGGAGGTTTTGGGACCCCTAGGAACAACAGCAACACCCACCTCCCTCGTTTACAGAGCTGAATCCACAGGTATCGGCCACGAAGCCCGGCTGCTGCCACTCCTCTCCAGCAGCCTGCCGCTGCTGGCCGCACACTTCACCACAGCACAAGTAGCCTTACAGAAAGATATTCTGCTCTCAGTTTTGTAATTAGGTCTAAGCCAATATAGGCAAAAGTAAGTAAATCTACTTCACCTCCCCTGGCTCAGGACCTGCTGTTCCCATGGGGCTCCCAGGAACATGGAAGAATCAACGCAGAAAGGAGCAAAGCAGCTGCTCTGACCCACAGCCACTAGAGTGGCACTAACATTAAAACATTGGTAATGAATTTCGGAAAAGCTCGAGATGTCCCTCCTGGAACAAGAGTCGGCCACCGCTGATCACTGCAGACCGACGCACTGCTAGTAAGGGACGGACCACAGCCCAGTTGATCCTTACAAAAGAGGATACGCAGCCTCTGCAAGTCACGCTGAGCATGGCTGTGGCAAGCAAACCACTGCTGCGAGGAAGTCCCAGAGCCACCACAGCTGTGCTACAGCGGCGGCAGAACCTGCTGCTTCAAGACCAGCAGCCACAGTGTTTCACACTCAACCTTTTGCTAGTGCACACAGTGGACTGGAACCGCCGGCAGCAGGCCAGGACCAGCCTGCTCCTGTTTGGAGGCAGCAGCAGCCAGCCCCACTCGGGCTGCCAGCGGCAGGCAAACCTGCTCTCTGCGAGTAAACGGAGAAGCACTGACTCACCATGGCCCATCCTGGAGCAACCTCTCCTCAGCACCGGCACCGCAGAAGCAATCTGTCCCACGGTGCTGTGCTAGGGCTCTGTCCTTCTCTGATCTCTTCAGGAACAGGATGGGAAAGGCAGGTGCATTTTTTTTTTCAGTTGCATTTGGTTGAACTTGAGGACCAAACCTCCCACTCAAGGCAAGGGAGAGGAAGGACTTCTTCTGCTCTAATGGACCCACTGCTGCTGCAATGTGAGATACTGCAAGGACTGAGGAGAGAGGAGGAAGGAGACCTGTCTGTATGTAACATCTAAAAGCACACTGGCATTTCTCCATTCTCCCTCTGTTAGCTGCTCTGGGTAGCAGCTCACGGTCACACTGGGCACTGCTGGAATATTCCCCTGGACCTCTGCTGCTGCCTTGAGCCAGAAGAGCAATAGTGCTGTTCAGGATTATTTAGATAAACACAAAACCCAAGTATCCTCACCGTGAGTGTCCTCACCGGATGCTAAGCCAAGCAGAGGAGATATCTATTTATAACGCAGCAGGCTTCGAGGGATGCATGGCAGGCACATGGACTAGACATTACATAAAGATGATACAGAACAGGCCTGTGCTCAAGCTGATCTCAGTTCTGTGCCTGAGCCCAAGATGACCGAAGCATCACACATGAAGACAAATAATTCATTTTCTAAACATGAGTTAAGGAGGCTGCTAAACAGCATCCCACAGAAGCTAACCATAGAAGACTGAAAAGGTACAGTGTTCTCCCAATGCCAGGACTTTGGGGAAAGAAAGAGAAGGTGAAGACATGCAAAAGAAGGGAGAAGTCCTACTTGGTGAACCCAAATATAAACTGGGACACCATGATCTTAATGTTCCACTGCAAGGAGGACTCGTGACCCTCCAGTAGGAGACTCGTTCATAACGTTACCCCAGACCTTTCAGAAAACCCAAGTAGAGGCCCCTGCCAACTGCCCCCTTTGTAGCTCCCGGCACCCATGCGGCATCCATGCAGCACCCACGCACTGCTGCTTGCAAGGAGTTTAGAAAGCGCTTAGGAACAGTGCTGGTTCTGGGAGCTTGGCAGCAGCTGCACAAGCCCTTCTATGCTCAAGTCACGCACAAGACAACAAAAAATGCTGTTTCTCTTGTGCAACAGGAGGGTGAAAGGAATGGGGAGAGAGGTGGGACATGGAAACTGTGGCTTTCCATTTCAGGGAGTTACAAGGGACAGAGGCTCATTTGCCACCTGCCTTCTGAAAGCTGCTCTCCAGAGCAGCCAGGGATGCCATCAGCTACAGCAATCACCACTGAACAAGCCCTAATTCCCTCTCATACCCTCCCATCTGGGGACTAGAAATGGAAAAAAAGAAACCTGCTTCTACTTATTTTGTTCCTCTCCTCCAGAGTGGCATCAGAAAAAAAAAAGACAGTTACTACATTTTCCTTAACCCTTTTGGGCACTTCCCAGTGTGGAATGAGCACAAAGCATGGAGGGGAGCAGCAGTTGCCCCCTCCAGCCCCACGGCAAGTACAGCACCACAAAGCAGAGGTTATTCACAGCACCACAAAGCAGAGGTTATTCACAGCACCAGCTGAGCTGCAAACGCCGAGTGCTGAATCCCCAGCCTGGACGCTATCGCAGCCTCTGCTAGCAGATGGAAAGGCGCGCAGTTTTTTTTTTCCGGCCTATGCTTCAAGGCAGATCTGCAAAGACAGACTGAAAGCCTGCAATTTCACACTGAAGACGTATGTAATGAGCTGTGCTGGTTCCTTGGAGATCAGAGATATGACTGTCAAGCACTGTGCTAAACTACACATAACTCCTGGCAACTGGGACTGAGGCAGTTTGTGAAACTATCAACAGGTTGCAACAGCCCAGCATCTGTCACTGTATTTAAATAAGTCTGTTGCACAGATCCTCCTAGATATGAAGTGTTTTATTAAAAGGGAGCAGTTTTCATCTAACCATAGGAATATTTTGATTGAAATAGAGATTTAAAGTAAAGCAAAAAAGGAAACTAAAGACCCTACAAACAAAGAAAGCAAAACCCCCAAGAAGAAAAGTCCAAGAAAACATTCAGTTTTGATTTCAAAGCTGCTAAAGGATAATCTACATTTCTGAAATTGGCTGTTTTAATTTAAATCCACATTTAATTTTTGGTTTTAACTTTGTTGCCGCTCCTCTAACTACTAGTTAGGACTCCTGCACTCAGTTTTCCTCTTACTAGACCACTTCTGTTCCCAAAATATTACAAGAAATCTTAAAACACAGATGTTTGCTGAAGAGAAGCCAATGGTACCAAGTGCCTCCAGTTCCTTCCTCATGTGGATTTCCTACTCCTTGCTGAAGGAGTGAAGGAATCTACCACCAAAACCAACTCTGAAGCTAAGGGAGTGGGCTTTTTCCCAGTTAATACTATATGTGCGAATATTTGCTACATAGGAGAATGCACAGTCTTGTTACTATATAAAACATTAATGGACACTTTCAAAGTTATAAAGCCCTTGCAAAGTTCTGGTGTTGCTGAGAGTCAAGATAGTAACTCATGGCCACTGTTACACTGAATATAGTAAAATCGACTCTGATCAACAGAGGTCATGCAACGCTTGTCTAGCTCCAAAAAAAGCACTGGGGAAAAAACGTTCTAATCCTCATTCTCACCCAACAGAAAGCACACAAACCTGCTCCAGAGGAACGTCTAACGTCTCTGGCTGAATGATACAGTGGGGCACCAACATGTCCTCAGGCGAAAGTCAAGAACCTCGGGGCTGGGAGGAAGGAGGTGCTGCACAGCGGGGTGCTGGCGGCAGGCTGGGCTGCAGGAGCGGGCAGAGGTGGGCTCCAGAGCGCAAACAGCGTGTCGAACAAGCCGCATTAGCTACAGGTCACACTCATTGTGCGTCCTAGTGTGACTTGACGGGATTAAAGTCCTGAATGAAACATATTTGCCATCTGGACAGCTCTGACAGTAGTGCCCCTAGAACATGCACTCTCAAACACGGAACAACCAGAGCATTTCAGCTTGAGGGTTTCATGGTGTTTTCCGCACAATTCCCAGCCCAAGAACCAGGACTGCACTGCACTATGTAGGCTAGCAGATTAACTGAAAGACAGGAACTACCTCATTGTAACGAGGCCAATTACTTTTGAAGACCAATGGCTAAGATATCAAGAGTAACTATTTCACATAGGTAAGCCCACCCAGTATGCCCCAGTAACTCCAAACACCGCAGCAAAAGAAAACCACTGCACGTTTTAAAGCAGTAAACACACACACCAACACACATGCACTTTCATTCCTTTTAACATCCATTTACAGAAGGTTTTAGGTAAGGAGGACAGGAAAGATGATCATTCTAGACACAGAAGATGACCCTTGGGAAGACAGAAAGTTTTAGGGGACAACACAGACAACACAAACTTTTGGTCGCAAAAATCAGAGGAAAATGGCCCTCTGGCTTCCCTCCGCACTCCCCTTAGCCAAGGGCAGAATGTTTCAAGCCCACACCACAGTAAGGCTCCCTTCAAGCCCTATCACCAGATTCAATAATGGTTCAGTGTTGGTTCGTGGCATCTCTCCACCTCCCTCCCTCCCTCCAATTTCAAGGCAATTGCTATAGGAATCATGCATGCAAAGCAGAAACAGAAAAAACACTGTCTGTTGGGCTGTCGTTTTGCATATAAATCTCAACAGCATTGCAAAATCCAAACTGACAGCCTTTGTTTCAGCAGAGCAGAATTGGTACTATGAAATGCACTCCAGATGTTCAGTGGCATTTGTCAGTATGATCTATTCCTTATTTCAAAGCTTGCTAAGAAAATAAATATCTAAACTGAAGATTTCACTACAGGAAAAACCAGCACTAGACTGTACCAAGAGAGAGACCAAGTTTTCAGGGTCTCTAGGAGGTTACAAAGAAGTACCTGCAATAGCTCTCCACAGATCTGTGGGAAACGTCCCAGAAGCTGGGGAGCTGGCTCTCCAGGGTCTAGAAAAGGCAGGGCTTGAAGCAGCAATTGTATTACTGAGCCTTCTCCTTGGATTTCCCGTTCATTATCTGCACAAATGCCAGACATGGACAAGCAAGAACAGCAGGAAGAACAGCTTGACCAGCACAAGCCTCCTGGTCTGACTGGTGCCAGCTGAGTTAAGAGGAAATGCGGAGAATTGCAGTGCCAAAAAGCTGAACAGACCTTGCGGCAAACACAGAAGTAAGCCTTCTCCATGCCTGGGGTCGCCCTACAGGCCAGCGACCACCGCCATCTCGGACCCAGGCTGAGAAGGACCCGTGGGAACGTGTGACCATGGCCGAAGAGGGGAACCCTGCAGGTCTCCCCTTCCCTTCAGTCCCTTCGCTTGCCCTCACCGCCCCCCCCCAACACCTTGCAAGGCAGGCCAGGCTCCAGACTTTTGCCACTGGCAGGACACGTGACATGAGTTAAACAACTAGCTGAGACAAAAACAACATTACAATAAAATAATAATAAAAAGCAGCCTGTTCTGGAACTGTGGCTGGCCAGAGGAACCGCTGCCTCACAGGGCTGATTAACGCTACTGAGCGACGACCGTTAAGCAAACGAACTTCCTGGAGGAGCTAGAGATCTTGCAGCCTTTTGCCAAGTCTAAATATACGTGGTTTTCTAAAGCTCTGACTGCGCAACAGTTTAATCACATGCAAGTACAACAGTTAAATATTATAATTCAAACACATGACGAACATCACAAACTTGGAGCGGAGCTGGGACATCAGGCGCAGGAGGCAGGGGGGCTTGAGGCAGTGCTGGGACTCGGAGGAGCGGAGCCAAACTCTGCTGGGCCGGGCCGGGTGGAAGAGGAAGCGACGGGGCTCCCTGCCAAGAGCACGTGACCGAGGCAGCGGGGAAGCAGCCAGCACTCTCGGATGATCTGGTGTGTACATTTTCCAGCTGGCACTAGATGATCCTTGCTGTAACCCCTTTTCTTCCCCACCCAGTCCCTCCGCACGTCTCCCTTGAAGCCCCGAGCCCCAGCCAGCCCCTCGCTTCTGAAGAGGGATCAGTTAAACTCAGGGTAGCACCTTCTCCTTCATGCCCTGATCACTCCCGTGTCATTTGGACCACCTTCTACTTCATTCTGCCAGTGGGTACATCCAGACCAGTATTAAAGGGAAGAAACAGAGGTCCTCCGACTGACTAGCTGCCTGTTGAGAAGTTCAGCAATAATCAAATCACAAGGCACTGCTATAAAGTACCAGGCACTTTAACGACTAACATCTTTTCAGTACTGAATTTTGCCGTTAGCTTTTAAAGTTAAACCTGGCCTGTCACACTCATTTGAACACATTCCTTCATATCAGAAGTTTAGAGGCTAAAACACTGGGCTGTCAATCCTGCCTAATTCTAGAGCCAGTATCAGTATTTCATTGCAACAGGGTGGTACATGAAATCTGTAAATAGACAGGTTGGACCATAGTTGATTTACGGTCTCCACTGGGGAAGCTTTTCTTTCTGTCGCATATACAAAACTAATCCAATTTGACCGCAGATATTGCATTGTGCTCCAAACAGTCCTCAGAGATTACTTTTCTCCTAAGTCTCCCTTCAAGCAGGAAGCTTCTTTTTTTGGTTATTACAGAAGCTGATTGGGGTTGACTAATGCTGTTAGCTAACTTTTGATCAGAACTGAATTGATAGAAATTGAAATAATTTGCCAGAAGAACACTGAAGCGATACTACAAAAATATACTCCAAGATGGAATTACTTTGCTTTCAGAAGTGGAAATACTTCACATGCATGGGGTGGTGACAAATGCACAGAGTATCTTGAGGTATTTAGGAACAAACCCTCACATCAGCGACCACCTCCTCTGAAACATGCTACAGCAGAGTCCAGTTCCCCCAGGTGCAGTATTCCTAGAAGACATCCCAACAAGCTGCCCATTATTTTTGCCTACAATCCCTAGCACCACGCCAGTGACAAGACAGAAGCATGCATATTGAGTTTGGACTTTTGTTTGAATTAGGAATGGTAAAACTTCTTGCACACTAACACTGACAATAAAATACAAACCAATGATCTGTTCTTTCCCCCTCTTCCAGCTGTAGTCGCCTTGTTTACATGTGACCGCCTTCAAGCATTTCGCTAGCATTTATAGCAAGTCAAATCCATCTCAGATCTTTTACCAGACCCAGGCCATCTGTTAGAAAGGCAGAATGGAGGCTCTATGATCCAGCCAGGAGAATACACCAGCTTTTACTACAAGTTTTGTGTAAAACAGCTACACATAATTTGAAAGGAACTGCCCCCAAAGGCCCATCCTCGGCTCTCACAAGCAAGACAGAGCGGTGGATTCATCTAGCAGGCAATCAGCTACAAGCATCCAGCTTCCTTTCACGCAGGTTAGCAGTTGCAGGACCTTTGGGATGAAAACATTTCCATTTCTTGCACAGCTCTGTATACCCGCAACAAAACAAAATGACACTCATAAATTTAACCAGCTAACTGCAGATGCTGTTTGAGAGCTACTGATCATGGCCCTGTCTGTTCTCATGTCTTGTTTTGCTTCCAAAGTGAGGGAACTCATGAGCCCTTCTCTAAGTTAACTTGGAGAGAAACCAACTCATAAACCTTACCTGTGCCAAGGATGTTCCTGTTCCTTTTTTCAACTCTGAGAAGTTCTCACTCAGTTTTCCTCCCTTGTTGCTTGAGTTGCACTTATAGCACGTCCATCTCATTAAGCCTTTGGTTACTAACCCACACTCTTTACTCAGCAGACATAGGGAATGGTACAAGTGGCCACAGCTGCAAAGGCAAGAGAAGAATTCTGCTAGGTGCTTGAAGGCAGGGTAATGCAGCCAACAGCATTACACTTCAGAAGGGAAATCTCTGGTTACTGGAAAATCAGGCTGCTTATCTGTAACTATAAATCAGCAGTGCATATACTCCCGTCATACCTTTGCACTCTCCAGCAGTATTTCTAGACTTCCAAAAGTAACAGCAGATGCCCAGTTGCTGACACAGCTATAGATCATAATGCCAAGGTAATAATGATCTTGTCCTCTTATTTTACAGCTGCCTGCTCACAGATAGGAGTATCAGAGATATCAGAGCATGAGCCAGGGCTGCAATAGACTTGAGAGAAGCAAGTCAAGTCAAAATACCCCAGGATGCTGTGATTGCTTCTTAGGGGCTTGATGGATATCTGCTATGCCAAACTTCACTAACACAAAGCACTGGATTTGGGACAGACCAAGCAGTGTGTCAGCTGGCAGCAAGACAAAGTGTCCCTAGTTGTACCTGCTGCATCCAATTTCCAGCCCATTTAAGCTTCACGAACATCCACAAAGAGCTTCTGCAGTTCCAGACTCACAGTGTCATTCAGCAAGGGCACCTGGGTGGCTAAGGGTATCAGTTAGGACTACACTGTCCAATTCCACCAGGAAATCACCTTCTGCTAACACAGGCATTGCTGGGAGAGATGACAGATAAACTGATAGCTTACTAAACTGCTCTCACAAAATTGTAAGGCAATACTTCTCAGCTGAGACAGAGCTGGATGCACGCAAAGAAAGCTGGCTCATATCCGTTTGATTAGCCAGACCATTTACAGTGCAAGGGGGCAGGAATACTTGATTACCCGCATACAGACAATTACTTGTGTAAGCCAAAGACTAGTACTTTTCTTTTTTAAACTACTAACGCGATCACACCCGTGAGCCTGCCCATTCACTTTACCTGAAAACAATGATTTCATCAGCAGTTTCTTGCCTTCTTTTGTACTGCTGTAGACAAATGCAGCAGTAATCCTGCTTTGGGGTAAGCCCTCTAGTGACAGAAGCTCTTAGGTTACACAGGGACCAGTGGAGATCATGGTTTAAAAGATTCGTAGTTGTCTCTAAAAGGGTCTGTGTGAAAGACAATATACAGAATAACTAGGTCACTTTGCCATCTCCAGACTGCAGAAATTCCATCCTGATCAATTCAACATAACAAGCGGCTTAGCAGATAACTAAAAGCAAAAACAAACGAAATTGATTCTCTTTATATGTTTTGTAGCCACTATCTCAAAATACTTCTCCTTTTATCATACATTAATAGAGACAGTATCTTTTTACTCTTGAATAAGTGCTTTAGTGATTTTTGTCCAAGAGTACTAAAAGAGATGAGGCAGGCTCATTTTGTGATCTTCCATACTTCTAACTCCCCTTTTTGTCTCTACCTGGTAAGCAACTGCTTATATCCCCCATTTTACTAGATATGGGCAGATAAAAATCAAAGCCCAAATGCACTATCACAATTAAAATATGAAAAACAAAAAAAAGCTGAATCTCTCATTTGCTAGTTCTCCCCACCTAAGATTTCTGTTTCTGAAGAAGCAGAAGTGGAATATCCTTAGTTTTTAAAGGTTATTGCTTCTTACAGCAGCAACAGAACAGCATTAGGGATAGATGCCCTGGTCCATGATCACTCACAGAAATTTTCAGAGGTTGCATCTGGGGTTCCTTAGGACAGCAAAGATCAAAGGGCACAGCCTGGTCCAGATGTGACACGCAGCCTGTATCAGACAACTGCTAGGCCATGATAGACCAGAGGGCCCATGCAGCTAAGAGCAAACCTTCTCCAAGAGCTCAAAAGAGGAATGAACTCTCTTTACATTCAGCCCTCTACAATAAAGCTATTTCCCATTTTATTTTTAAATTGGATGATGCCACACTGAGGCCTGAGCAGCAGCTAAGATGGTAGTGCCATATGGTGGGAAGAATTGAGGGAGGGTTTGGAGGAAGACTGTGTATTCTGTTTTGGGAATAAGGAGTTTAGAAAAGAGCTGAAGTTTGGAGGCTGCCTGGGATTTCAGGCTAGACAGAGAAAGGCAGGAATGAAATATAAAAAAAATCCCATCAGGTGGCAAAGCACAGCATTACTATGGGGAAGTAGCAGAACAGCCTAATTTGAAAGACACTTACTTAAAACCATGTAAAAAGACAAACCATATTGTTTTTGTGCCTTTGAATCCCTAATTGCAAGATGAGTTGGAGAAAAAGCAGGTGTTTATGCTTGCAGTATATTTTAGTGTAAAACTCGATTACTGAGGTGTCTACATCACAATGTACCTGTCAGCCCCTTCACTCGCAATCTGTTCGTGAGTAATACAGACTCATCCTCCCTTTCCCCCATGTCTTCCTGATCACACAAATATATATCACCTGCATGTCCATTTACTTTGCTGTGCAGAGAGAAATGGCAAATGAGAGAAAGCAGAAATCTAGACAGCTAAAAATAATCTCATTATACAGCAGTGGACAGCACAGAAGTACATGCAACTTACTTGTTCATAGTTAAAAGTGTCCAGCATGCCCAGGACAAGTCCTTGAATTTCTCCAAGTTTCCCTTTTCCATAAACGGGATCCTGTGTGAAGAAATGAAAAGCTGTGGCTGAATCATACATGACATGAAAAGCATTCTGGCTTTTTAATTTTCAGATTGGCATCACAAATGTAAGTTATGATTCCAGATTTAAAGACATGCCACACACGCACAAGGACAGCAGAATAATACTACGTATTGGTGGGAAAACCAGTAATTAGCAAAAACGATTAGCTGACATCATCAATACTAATGACTGCATTTGAGTCAAAAGACTTCAAACGTGACCTTATAAACTCACTTAGGAGATGAAAGAGCAGAATGGAGAGCACATTCGAGGAATATCAAAGAAAACAATGAAAGCAACCCTTGCAGCAACAGAGGAGATCAGCCCTGGCCATATCGCCACTGGACACTGAGTGCCAAGGGTGTCTGCTGGTTAGCGGGCTCCGGGGCGCCCTGCAGGGCTCCGGTCCCACACTGCAGGTACATCCCTGTCTGGGGCCAGACGGTAATCCACTCCCGAGTCTCTGCTCATCCACAGATCACTCCCAAACTCATTCAACACCCGCTCTGCGGCAGGCTGTAAGAACACAGATCCAGCAGGCTGTGCAGCTGCCCCTGATACTCAGGAATCTTGGGCAATTTTCAGTCTCACACCATAAAAGACAGAAGAACATCTAGAGAACATAAGGCTGCTGAAGGGGCCCAGGGCTCTCCTCTTGCTGCAGGGATGGTTTCTGTGTGCCCTAGCAGCCTCATCTCCATGTCCCAGTAGCAGGAGCAAAGGGTTGTGGTACAAGTCATTGCCCTGGTGCAGCTCAACCAGTTTCCTCAGGCCTGCTCCAACACCAAGCACGCTCTTCTCCTCCACGGCTACCCTGGAGCCCTCTGAGGCATCACTCGGCACCAGACAGGAATCCCATCCAAAGGTGCATCTCCTTTTGCCTGGGGGAGCTTGGTAAGCTGCCCTGTGGGAGCTGCTCTCCATGACAGGGTGCGGCCTCTCAAGCAGGCAGAGGGACAAAGCACTGGGGGAGAGGAGAGCTTCTGCGACGCCCTCCTTCCTGCCAGCCCCACCGCCCAAAGGGAGAGCCAGCTCTGACTTGGCCATCATCCACGCCCTGCTGATGGGCAAACTGCACCAAGCCAGGAAATCCCTCCACACAACAGCCAGTTTGCTGACAGCTCCTATAGCGGCCACGAGCATCAGCACCCACTTGGGCTAGTCTCTTGGGCAAAACTGGCCCTGAACGGCCTCTCCACGCAGCTGCACAGGTGCCCTGCCCCTACCAGTGTGCAACATGGTACCACCACCAGCACACACCTGCCAGGAACACAACCTCCTCCTGCTCCCCTTTGCAGCAGCAGCAAGATCAGATTAAAATGCAACCCAGTGATATTTTTGTTAAAGAACAGGCCCTGGAAGCTGTTGGCTAACCGGCTCAGTAAACGTAAAGGGGAAGCAAGAAAGAGCACACAAGTCAGTAGCAGGATCTACCACTGGCTACTGCAGTGGTGTGACCCATGTGGTGCAGCTTGACTTCATTTCTGTCTCTTTGGCCAGGACAGTTTGATCTGCAAAAGAGCAAACCCAGCCTACACACACACACACACACACACACACACACACACACACACCCCCCACTCGGCACCAGTGGGGCACACACATGCCTATAATCAGAACGAGCAGGAATGCACCACTGCTCAGGGGAATCCATTCTGTAGAGCATACAAATCCCAGAGACTGTTAGTCATTGAACTGGACCTGGAAAAAAGCATTCTGCCCTGCATAACGGAAGGCACACTGGGCAAACCCTGCTGAAAGCAGAGAGTAGAAGCTGACTGATGCTATGGGCATGAGACTGGCAAAAAATAGGGAAGACAGCAAGATGCGAGCAGGAAACTAACCTAGGCACTAGAAAAGTGAGGGAGGCTCAATGGACACAGGAATGGAAGGAACTGGATAAGCAAAAGTTCAGGCTAAGATGAATGAAAAAGGAGAAGGATCAAGGGTGATTCAATGCTGGGACTGAGAGTGAAGGAGAGAAAGGAGAATCAACAGTGAAAAAAGCAAGTCAGCAAAGAAGGGTAAAGTAGCATGGAAGTTGCACTGTGAGATACCTAGAGAGCTCACCAAAACAGCTACAGAAAGTAGGTCAGGCAATTATGAACAGCAACCTTCTTAGAAAACGTGACAGGCAGAAATACCAATGCTCAAGCCTAAATAAAAACAGCGCTGAGTAATATCACTTGAGTCAGAAACAGCTGTAGATTTGGAATACACAGAGGAGCTCAACATGCTGCCAAAGCTACTTTTTTGCTAGGTGAACAGTACAGACTCAATAGACACGAAGTTTTCTTTCTGCATACATAATTTAAAAGCAACAGCATGGAAAGTACACAACACTGAGTCACCGCATGAATTATAGAGAGTAACAGGGAACTCAGGGCTTCCAGCATGACTTTTACGTGAGCCACGAGATACAGCAAGTTATTTTTGTATGCGCCAGCATTCACTTCTCTAAAGCACTGAAGTATATAGCCAAGGAAAGCCAGACAGGTAACTCACAAATTATGGATGCAACCATTTATATACAGCAAGTCAGACTTCCAAAGCTGCAAGTAGAAACTTTCAATGCAACTTGTTTCTTCTGCTGGTAGAGGGAGAGGAAGAGGAGAAGACAGGAAGAAGAGGGAAGAATGAAAGAGCCACCTACAGCTTTGCAGATGAGGAACGCGAGTCCCAGGGCATGAAAATCTCTAAAAAATGGCAGGTTGGAAGAGAACTGCCTTGTCTCCATGGGGGGGGACGGTGTGTTTAAGTAAAGCCTAACACCAAGTCTAGCAGTCAAGTGCAAGTGGTGAAGTCCATCCACATTTCCTGTTGGCAGCCATAAAAGACAGTACTGCACAGGCCTGGACTGCAGTTCTTTACCTGCCTTGAGTATGAAATCCAGAGCTATAACTTCAGGTTTCTGGCAAATTATAATCCTTTCTGCCAGTATGCTGGTTTCAGCCCCTGCAAAATCTAGTCACAAGAGCCTTGTGCGATCAGTTGTTTTTAAGGAGGAATATGTTTCATTAATTCCACTTTGCAAAATATGTCTTGGTTTGGGATTTATGCATGCTCCAAATACACCGTACTGGACGGCACATTAATACAGGAAGCTGCACCAAGTCAAGAACAGATCACAGCTACTGTTTCAAGGCTGGTATTTCCCCAGATACATGGGAACACTCAGCACAGTGCGCCAAAGCCACACTGGCTGCCCAGTGCAGCTGCTGACAAGCAGATGAGGACAAGGTGGCAAGCATCCAAATCCAAGCCGGAGGTACACACGCAGCCTTTCAGCCAGGTCTGCCTCCTCCTTTGCCAGCAGGTTTGGATGGGGCTCCCGTAGCACTCACAGAGCTGTGCTAATAAATGCATTACAAACTCAGAAGATACATTCACTTGCAGCTGAAGCTCCATCCCATTTGCAAGGGGAAAAAGCAACTACTGGACATAAACTAAGGGGGGAGTTAAAAAAAAAGAAAAAAAAAAGAAAAAAAAAAGAAAAAAAAAAGGCAGAACTCCAAGCAGGGATGGAGAAAATTCAAGCAGAGGCTTTTTGGTCTTTTTGCTTCTAATCTGTGACAACTTTTGGAGATTCCTTCCTTCCTTCCTTCCCCAGTTTGGGAGTCCTACAGGTAGAATTTAAATTTCTGGCTTCTCCAGCTCTTTATTTTGTAGAAGGCATCAGCTGCATCTGCTTACAAAACACTCATGAAAGATTACAGCCTTGTAAGGGAATTAACGCTCAGTCTTTCTGCCCTCTCCAGACAGCCTTCACATCCTTAACGACATAGCATTCTTCTTTATGCTCAAGGGGATTCCTCTAGCATCTCCCCCAATACAGTTATTTCAGACTTCCTATTTAACAAATAATTTTATAGCATTATAAAGGACAAACAAGAACATAAATATATTAATCATTATTTCGTAAGATTTCAATTATATGAAGTTGAGTCAATTTGCAATAAGAGGCAGATGCCAAGAACCTACCTATTTACTGTGAAAGCAGTAGAGTCTGGTTGTAGCCCTTTGCAAGGTGCCCTTTAGCACAGCATCTCAGTTGCAAAGTTAACATTTGCATAAGGTATAATCTCTAAGCAGTTAAGCCCAGAAGAGGAAGAAAAACAGTCCACTAAAATTGGAATACTGTAATTCCTTTTCAGAAAAAGGAAGATAATCTACCTCAGTTTATTTGATGCCATTCACCTTAAAAAAAAAAAAAAAAAAAAAAAAAAAATCCCCAGTTAATTCCTGGGCAGCTGTTCTACTTTCCAGACCTGCAGCTCCAGGGCATCCATACTCTACCACAAGGACCCGACCTCTCCCGACCTCTGCTGGAACAGGTTTTGAGGGCATTTTTGAGAATTCTCACACACCCCTGGTAATTTTGGGTTTTACACAAATATCTTCAGGGCTTGGGAAAGGCCGGATGTTCCCTAGGGCCCAGAAGAGCTCATTTAAAAATTTCTGTATGGGCACATCAGCACTATTTTGGCCCTGTGTACCGCTCAGAGCCAAGACAGCACTGCTGGAGACCAGCATTTAGAATTTTACATGAGTTCAAAAAGCAAGTGCACAACTTTGCAGAAGGGATATCTGCCCAGGGCTAATAAAACAGAGATCAGAGCTGCTGAGCCATTAAGTCCCACAGGCTGGAGGAGAGTTCTGGGGAACACCATGTACGTGGGTCACGTTGTGACTCTTCCCTGCAGGGGACAATCCAAAGAAGCAGATGACAGGTCACGCTACACAAGACAGCATAAAGTCTGCAGTGCTCCCTACTGTCTGACACACGCAAAGTTTCTTTCCTGATCCCAAAAATGGCACATGCTCAGAACCCATCACCTTTCCCAGCATCTTCTTCCAAGCTGAATTCAAAGCAACTTTCTTCCAATGGCCAAACTACACATCAAAAGAAAACTGTCCCAAAGGCAGCCAGTACAAGTCCTGAAGCAGGAGCTTAACACAATGCAGCTACAACACAAGCAAAAATAACCCAAAGTAGCGCTGCCTTTCAGTTGCATGCAACCCCATTTAGAGATTTGCAGCAAAATTAGAAGTTGATATAAATGCAGCATGAGTGGAAATGTATGTTTTTTAAGCAAAAGAAACAGCAGGAAAAAGGGTTAACAGAATGGCCTGTACTGATAAGAAAGGACACTGTTGCCAGCAGCAAAGCTGAGGAAGGTGTTATGTCAAGCACAGAAGCTGCAGACTGATAAGACCCCAGCACAGACAAGTTATCAGCAGAAGAGCCGAGATCCCAACGTGAGGAGAATGGCAAGGTTGCAGCAGATCACACCTACCATTTCCTTTTCTCTTAGCCTAGCAGGAGGACTGACAACAGACAGGTATTTCAAACCTATATTCCAAGCGAGGAAAAACAAGACATTGGGCGGCGATCTGGCCTGTGATTTATGGCAGCTGAAGTAAGCAAGATTTGGAGGCAAAAAGAAACCTTGTAACAGCCAACAACTTCTAAAGGATGCAACTAATCTGTCTAAAACTAATCTGCCACCACGAATCAGAGGAATCCCAGAGATGCAGTGAGGAGCTGACAGCTGACACTCCTTGTCCTCTGCTACACACAAATGATTCTGGTCAGATCACTTGTTCACATGCGTCTTGGCGCTTGCAAACATGCAACTGCGTGACTGAGTGAATGAAATCTATAGAAAGTAAGTAAGTGTTAGGAGGCAAAATCAACTTATTTAGAGATTTTGTAAATAAGTATCTCCTTCAACTTCCATAAGAACTTGTACTGAGTTTTATTACACTTATTTCCCTACACCTGTTTCCAAACTACAAGGTACCAATTACTACTTCTGTTCTGTGAAGTTCTGGTACTAGGATTCTTCACCTTGAATTCACTCACTCTGTCCCCAAATGCATTTATAAGAGGTCATCTTCTCTCCCCATCTCTTCCCCCAACACCAGTGACCAGAGCTGCACATGTCACTTTTACTAGGGACAGAAATGTGCAAGGCATGACTTAAAGCCCCTCAGCTGATGCACCTCAGGCATCCCATTCTCCTTTGCAACAGTGGCATCGCACCTACCAGTTCACTGTACAACAAACGTGACAAACACGTTTCACTCTTCTGTTGCCTCCAGGACACGAATGTCGGCCTCTAGGAAAGGGTTTTTTGTATTACTGCCTAAAAGAGTTACTTTGTAATAACAGAAAGGGGATGAAATATTTGGAGACTGCAAACAAGAATTTTTAAATCTTCCCAGGAGAGAATGAGATCTTCCTCCACATCGTAATACCTCTCAGCTATGTTATCTTCACTTTAGTCATTAGTTTGCCTCCCTCCTCATTCTGATAATTCTCAGCATGACCCAGGAAAGCCCCTCTTTCGACCCCCCTCCCGCCTCCCACATTATCCCTTCACAACTTCTGTAGCATTTCCTGCCTATGTTAAACTTCAAACAAAGCTGGACAGGAAACTGTATCTAATGCTACAGTTAAAAGTAGATGAAATTGGTTATTGAAGAGGCATTAAGCTTGCTCAACACTTTTGTACCTTTGATAAAACCGTATTTCATTTGATCTCACTTCCTACCCGCTCATTTACAACACCTTTCAATGTCTTTAATAATATTTTTTCCAAAATCCAAGAGCATGCGTAATATTAAGATCAAACTAACAGGCTTCTAGAGGTGTCTGTTCACCCTGGGAAGTCTATAGCCCCTCTCTACTAATTTTCTCCTCTCATTTGGAATAGAAACTCTAAACAGTAATTCAACACCTTCTCAACCTTCCAATCCTTCCACTCCGCAATTCAGACAATATCTCTAGTTCATTTGCTGTGTTTCTCAAGGTTCACGCTTAACTCTCAACCTCATCTTTTGTCCATTTTGCAACTTAACAAATGAAATCTGCTTGTGATCACTTGAGCAGAGACTCGTTTCTTAAATCAGTTCTTTTACAAGATGCTTGCTACTCAAAAGCAAATCTAAAATAATATACTGCCCCATCAATCAAATGGTCCAGTCTTCACCTCCCTCCCTAAAGCCTATAAACTTTGATTTGGTCTTTTTGCAACTGTCCATTTTAAAGCCTTAGCTACATGGCTTTCAACAAATTTAGTTCAAAGTTGTGAGAAATTTGTCATGATTTTACATCTGCAGCAGTCCCCAGAATGGCTAGGCTTCAGCTCAAAGTAATTGCATCCTTTGAGATAATATTTTATTTGGTTTGCAGAAATTACCTCAATTTTTACTCACTGAACTCACTTGATTACTTCAAATTACTCACAAGTCTACATGTTCCCACATGTCTCCTCAGAGGGACAAATCTTCCAGGTCATTCTATTGGCTTTTCCAAACTACATCTCAACAACTCAACGTTCACTAAAATACTTCGAACTAGACAGTTAGCTAATCTGATCTTTAACGACACAGAAATTGCTATTCAATCAAGAATGTGTTCAGCTCTACCAAGTAACTGAAAGACAGAGTTTGGTGAAGGTTTGTTTGTAATGTTTTTCTCCTCTGCAGAAACTCACCTGTAGAATTCTCTGCAGGATCGAAGGAAGGGCAATAAACGCAGCCATGTTGTTTAGCACTTGCATTGTCAAACTCTTCAAAGCTGAAATATCAAGTGTAAGAATCACCAGCAGCTTGTTAGGACTTGAGTAAAGAAAGGCTCATCTTTCAAATTAAGACAGTTTCATTTTACTTCATGTTTTCTAGTTTGAAAACCATTTTTAGAAATTTTTTCTTCTGTGCATGTTTTACACTAAGAACGCACATACGGCTTTTTGGTATCAGGAAGTATATTTAAAAGATTTCAATATCAGGATGCTTCTCCCCACTCCTCCCACTCCCTGCCTGCATTAAACTTTCTCACATTTTGAGACTCTCTTTGTAGCATCATCATTCACTTTTCTTATTGCTACCAAAAGCCAACCTGCAACCCCTGTTCACGTCATAGTCATGACTAAAGCGCCTAGAATTAACCTTTGCATGACACTTTTTTTCTTCATCCCCACCTACCAACAGTAAGAGCCCATATTCAGATATGTGTAGATCCCAGCAATTCAGCTTCTTCACAGGGGCAATGAGCTAGAGTGGTTTGGGAAGTATATATCTCAGGAACCGAATCAACAAGGTTATGCAGGGATTCAAGTGTGTTATACTTTGTTATATCATTGTTATATCATCATTTCTGGTACCGCTTAAGAAAATCTCCTCTCTGCAGGAATCAGCTCTCAGAATAGATAATCCAGGGGACATTCTGAATTTAGAGGAAAAGATGAGTTGAAGGAAGAGGAGTGATGTTTGGTGTGGGGTCACTGATCTCTGCAAGACTATCCCCATGAATCTGGGCACAGCTACCAGGTATTGGAGGGAGAGCAGCAGAGGGAGGCCAGACAAGATGCTAACCATAGCACTTTCTTGCAATATGTTGTGGTCCTTAACCATGCAAAACTACAGTCACTGTGGAAAACAGGGCTGGAACAGACCAGAACACATTATTCTGTCCCAAGACCAGAATATCTAAGCCTCTCTTTAACTGCTGTCAAGTTTCCCATAATGAGAGGCTTTGCAAGATTCCAGATGTGCTACCAACACCTACAACAGATTCAGTGGATGGAACTAGAGTAGAGAACTTAGCGGGTATATTCGAGTTTTACCAATTTGAAATATAATAGACAGATGCAGGCATAGGAGTACAAAAAGGCTAGGCATGGAAGATGATAGCGTATTATGTCAGAAGTTCCACAGTGCAGACTGCAACCTACTTACAGCCTGGAAAGCCTTTGTACACGCTGCGCATATTGGCTTTTTAACTGAGACCATCCTCAACGGAACTGGCTGATCAGAGGAGTCTGCAGTAGGGCATCTATTCCACTGAGGATCAAAAACGTACCTGGCTGACAGCTGCAGCTTACCAAATGCCCAACTTGAGCTCTTAGTCCTGCAACCACTACAGCTCAGATCTACAGCAGGGAATTTAGGACTTGAGTAACAAAACCTGCTTTCTGCCTATGCAATCAGCAGAGTAGGAGAGACAGCACACAGATTTTGATTAGTATCTGGGGCCGCAAAATGTCAAAATACTTACACTCAGAGTATCGATACTGTGAAGAACCAGACAATTTCTGCGGGGACATCATAGCCTCCAGCAGGGGAAACCAGAGGGCCTAAAGTAATTGAACACAAGGCAAAACCAGTAAGAAAACAGTAAAACTAAAAGTCAAGTGTGACCAATATCTTCCAAACACTCACTTCCATATGCTGAAAAACAGAATTACATTTTTCATGTTATGACTGCAGTGGAAAAGACCTGAAGCATGTTAAAATAGTCTCAGAGCAAAGCTTTCAGTCTAACTCAATCACATTTTAGACCAACATACCACTTGACTGGGATCAGAGCATAAGGGAACTTTGGCTCCTGCTGTCCCCTCTCCAATTTCTTCTTTATGTAAGATGCAAACTCTCTGGGGTAGAAACTGCCTACATAAAAGGCTGAACAGTGAACAGATCCTGACTTGAGTGGGACGTCTAAATTCTCCAGGGAGTATACACATCAGTGATACACAAGTAATGTAAATAAAAACCATCACCTAAACAGTCCGATGCATGTGCCAAACTGTAATACAGGAGTTGTGAAAATTCATATGATATTGTACCTAGGAAGCTTATCCTTCACCTGGTGGCTGGAGTCAAATCTTATCTGGGCAGTGACAAAGCAATTAGCCACCAGGTGGAACAGGACCCAGAGTAAGAGCAAACACTGATTCAAACCTGTCCAATTGGGCAGGCTGGCTGTAAGCATTCTGTGTGTGCACGTACACACCTCCTCTTTGATAAAACACAGCAGCTGTCTGTAGCACAGCAAAACCCTCTGAGAGAAGAACCTGAGCTGGTCACCTTGTATGCTGGACAGTGCTCAGAAGAAATTACAGATTTTTTGACTTTCAGCCACGCTGCGTCTTCAGACACATGAACAATGTTCTCGGTTTGAGTTTAGCTACGTAAGCTATGTGTAGCTGTATGAGTAAAGATGCCTTCAGCGTCACTGACATTGGCAAAATAGAGAAACAACCTCAATACAAGATGACAAGCTCTCTGCAAGAACTCAGGCAAGCTGTATTGTCTCTACCCCTCAAGACCGGTCTGACATTAAATTCCTAACTACGTCAACTGCTCAGTGCAAGGGTACAAAGTCGGGATCCTTTGCCTTCTTTAGTGTCTGATGGACATTCAAGCCACAATTTCAACTGGAGCTAAGAATGGGGGAAAGGATGTTGTCTCAGCTGCTTCTCCACTGCTGATATGCACTTCATTCTGTGCTTCACTCTTATAAGTGAGCACACGCTAGAGAATTTCTCTCTTATGGAGTTAAAACCTTGACCTTTGCAAGAAGAATATGAGGCAGAGCAACACGACTGCTTGAGATGCATCAGGATCTGATAGGTAAGGAAAAGAAGGGGCACAAGAGGAGAAAGTTTCTAGGTATGCAGAGACCTTCGTCAGTTCTAGTGACATGCTTTTTACTCCCTTACCTCTCGCTGCTGCTGGTTTAAATTGTGTGAATTCCTCTGGCAAAGAGCAATTGTTTTCATTAGAGTATCTTCAATATTTTCTAGCAGGGGGAGATCTGCTGAACCTAAGTTTTGGGGTGGGAGAACAAATTGTAATTATAAAAATGATCAGACATGTTAACTCCCAATCATCCTACAAAATAAAATCATGCTTTTCATCTAACATCTGTTCCCTATAACACGCAACTACACTATAAACACAGGTTGCGATTTTTGGCATTTTTCCTGAATAGTAGAATAAATTGGGCCTATAAAACATTTCACACAATCTAATAGGGAAGATCTTAGTTGTGGTTTAGGATATAGCTAGCAACAAATATGAGCACTGCATATGATTAGATGCCCTTGAGTCCTGGGGCTAGCTAATGGTGCAGGCATGCATACATTGACTTTCTGTAGGCAGAACAGTCTCATTTCTCTAAGAAATTTGCTTCAGAAAAGCTACTTTCAGATGCCTCTCATCACTGTTCACATATAATAACTGATACAGTTCCGTAATGAGTCTGAATGGATTCTAACAAGGGAAACATTTCTGGTAAGCCAGGGAGAGTATCAGTCACAGCCAAAAGAGCTAACAGGGCAGGTGACCAAACACAGAAAATCCACCACAAAGTTTGTTTGCAAGTCTTGCTAGAGATCTGAGTAGCAGAGTGGGGAAGTCTCATCACAATAACTACCACAGCCATATGTATATAAAAAATGTCACTGTAATACCCAGAAACCTGAATCATGAAAGAGGATCTCATTATGCCAGGTATCAAACATATACATTTTACATTCTTGTATTTGTCTGCCTCTTTTTGATAGAAAATAAGACTTTAAATTGATAGCTCTTACTTTCATCGTCTTGCGTAAGCATCAGCAACTTGCTCTGCAATCGCTAAAACAAAAGAGAGAACCCAGAACATTAAACTCGAAGAATCTTAATGCGTTTTTAAAAGGTATGTTCACAAAGGCTCGCCCTCATTTTCTTCCCCAGTATGACTAACAAAATACAAATTCCTTTCCAAATATGCAAAGGAAAACAAAAGCTCAAAAATGGATTTTGTTTTAAGAAAAATAAATTTCAGTATTTATCTGTTATGCTTGAAAAGACAATCTTCAAAACATGCCAGAAAAATACACTGATATGCTGAGTCTGCAGACAAGCTAAAACATTGCTCTCTGACAGACGGTAAACGCTTCCATGCATTCAAGTGGGAAACAAACTGAGCAGCAGTGACAATATCAAACCTTAACACAAGTCATCATGCTGATGAGGAGCCTAGCAAAAATGCCACATTCTCTGCACCATACCTCAAGCATAACCAGAAAGGCACCATGGATATCTCCCTTCTTCTCCAGTAAATATGAGGATGCTTCATGGAGCTGATGTTTCTGTGTTATCTGAGTTAGAACAAAAAGTGAATTGTTATCTTAAGAAATTGCCCGGCGTTTGCTTTGTTTACTTGATAAGACAACGACAACTGGATGGTCAGAGAGGATTTTGTCTCCACGTGTTAACAGACATATTACCCAGTCTGAGCATTCCTACTTTTCCCCACACAGGCTATATTGCACTTGTTTCTAAAGTCACACTATTGCTACCACCAGCATCAAAATCTTAAAAAATACATATACAAATCAAGATCAAGGACAGACTATTAATCAAAAATTTTGTAGACAGGCATTCCTTCAGCACTAATCAAATTTTGGTGGTGTTGCTTTCAAAAAAACCTGGTTCCCATGATTTCAGATGTCTCCAACACATAAACTAACATTCCCAGCATAAGGAACTCTATTCCTATATTCTAACCAAATTGGAAAGCATGATTTTCTTTTCCTGTGCATGTGTGCAGTCTGTTTTCATACAAAACAAATCCATGAGAATCCAACCTGTATTTTGCAGTTACTCAGGAGATTCAGTACATTAATGGCCTTTCCTTATAAGCCCACAGAGTAAATTTTGAATTAGTATATTAAATATAGCTAACCATGCTGCAAGAGAGCAGTTTTGCAGCTTGAGAGGCCCAGCAGTGTTTGAATTGCATTTGGAGAGTATCTAGGAATTAACCCACTTTAAAGTACTTTACAGTACTTTAAAGAGGTGGGAGCTGATGTGAAGGCTTCCCCTAGCCTCTGTCCTCATTCATCTCCCTCCTACCTGGATGGTTTCTTCCAGCCTGCAGTATTCCAGAACTTTCAGCGTCTCCAAAACCTGGTCTGGGCTGTAGTGACACAGCAGCTCAATGAACTGCTCAGTGATGCAGGGCGGTAAGTGTATCAGGTCCTGATTGATGCCTTCTCTGGAATACAAAAGGCACAGGAGACCCACGTCAAACTCTAGTCCAGAAGCCTGGCTGAAAAGAAGAGTTTCTTACTGAGTTCTGCATTGTCTTTTATGCTTAATACAGGAAAAAAAATCAGTGCTTTTAAGAGAAAAATTATTCTGCCTCTACGAGGTACTGGTGCTGGAAATCAGTCAGTAGGCATTTCATTCGTTGCATGACAACTTCCACTGATTCCTCAGTATGGAACGTACCACCCAAGACCCTGTGAAGAAAGATTCCAGCCCAGACAACACTCCAGCAATTCCATGGAAAACAGCTGCAAAAAATTCACCTAGTTCTTTGCTGCAGCCATAAGGTAGCTGAATGGTCTTTTTAGATCCTGATCATCTGTCTGTCCTACAGACCTGCCCTGCAAGTGTTTGAAGAAATGTTTTCTTTATTTTTGCTTATTGATCACAAAGCTCTTCTTTGACCTGATTTATCCCTTTATGATCCCTTCTATATAGCTCATTTAGATATGGCTTTGTACTTTTTTCCAGAAAAGATCCTCAGTTATTTAGTTCCCCTTCTCAAACTGAAGAAAATTGTGGTGAATTAGTTTCTGCTCTTGCAGAGACAATGACTCTATGCACATTATGGTCACTGGTAGAGCAGCTCTCCAGTTGTAAGGTTTTGAACCAGGTACTGCATATTGCTCAGCACCAAGTCAAAGGCTTCATCCTCTCTCAAGGGGTCATAGCCAGCTGCACCACAGAACCATTCATTTCCAACTGGAACTAAATACATCTGTCTCGTCTCCTATCACGTCATCTGCTCATTCAGTACGGGCAGGTGAAGTCTCCAGTCTCTGCTGTGTTTCCAGCCCTCGCTGTCTCCCTGGCCTCCTGTGGCTTGACACGAGCGATGCTGCCATGATGGTCAAGCACTCAGCAGTGCAGGCATGGCATTACTCTTTTCTGTTTAAGGCCATGGGTGATGCTACCTGGCATGAGCTGTTCAGAAGGCCAGACTAGGGTCTCCCATCTGATTTTGGACTACAAGATTTCTGCAGGTAAAGCTCAGAATACAAGTAATAAACTCAATTAATAAAGGTGTCCCTCTAAAAAGGATTCTTCCAATTCTTTTCCAGTAGCAGCTGTTGGCATGACAATATTTTGAGCAGTGGCCATTTTCCAATCCCTCAGCTTATTAAGTATCCTTCTAATGTGGCTAAACAAAACTGACAGCAGAATCGCACACAGTGCCTGTCACTGTCCCTGTGTACTGATTGCTTTCCACTCATCTTGTTTCTAAGAGCAACCACAAAGCGTGAGATTTCCAAGATTTGGGATAATAAGGATGACCCTTTCCTGAAGACAGATAGAACACCTACAGCCCTGCAAACTGAACAGCAACTCATGACCACTGTAGATCCTTGTGCAGAGAAACAGCAAAACTTTATCTTCTGTAGCAAACAGGTCTCTTAAGCATGTTCTGATGCCCCAGCTAGAAGAGAAAACAGATTAAGGTATACATTTAGTTCTGTTACCTTTCTGAATAGAAATTCCTAATCAGGAGGGGATGTGTTGATGGGCAAACCCTACAGCCATGGGATGGAAGAGGTCTAGTATACAGTCTCACCCTATCATCTTCTGGGAGCTACAAAAGCTACCAGGATTATTATCCAATAAAGGCCAGCAGAGCACTGAGTCCCTAGCACACCAGAAGCAGCTTATCATGATTACAGTGTGAAGTGCTTGATTATAAATGATATTTGCCTAGAAATGAAAACCTCACAGTGCCGATCAGTGTCTCCAAAGTATGGACACAATTGTACAAAAAGAATGGTATCTAAACTACCGTGTTCTGATATCAAATAAAGAAGGGACTTTTGCAGGGCCAAACAAACAAGAACCCTAAAGCCTAAAGAAATCAGCTACCCTCCTGCATTCACCATCCACTCCCACAACTTAAATCCTAAACTCCATCCACACAGGGAAGGGAGCGAGCGTTCTCCTTTTTAGTACTAGGCAAAAAAAAAGTGCTTTCTGTCTAAAACGGCCTCTGTCTACTCAAACATGAAAAATGATAAGTCATACATTTTTACTTTGAGAACAAACATTTAGTCTGGAAATAACACTGGCACCGAAAATTCATGGCTTCATAGGCAAGCCAACCTTTTCCTTAACTGTTTTCACTTAAGAAATCCAGAGGAGAAAGAAAGAAAAAATGCTGGATTTCAATAATGTCAAAAACTGACTAACAGCATTGAGACTTGCAGGTCCTGCTCAGTTCAGTGTGATCAAGTACCTCTTCAACATAACCATGCCAAACATTTCCTCTGCCATAATCTATATACTCTTTTCAGGAAGGAAGAGATCACTACTGACTTCTCACAAATCCTAGCACAAGTGATTCTTGCCATGTCACAGTTAGCTGATCAATAAGAAGAGCCACTGTAACAGAACCTAAAAGTTTAGACATCTGTTAATATGTTTATAGACCCAAAACACTGTGTTGCTAAATACATTAATATTGTGGGTACAATACACAAATTGTATTGCAAACAGATACATTTCAATGCATTTGTTTACAGAGGAAAAAGCATAGAAAGAGGTTAAAAATGAAAACAAAGCAAAGGCTATGATAAATGAACCTCAGTTCATTTATGTAGTATATGTTACACATGCCTTGGCACATACTACGTTCTCTATTTCTTGTTGCTGATTATAAGATATGGACATACGGACATTTGGTTTTAATTTCCCTAGGCAGTTTCTATTAACCCTGTTCCTTCTCTTCCTTCCCCCCTCCCTGCCTTCATCTCTTTCCAATTCCTTTAAAATAAATCTCTAGCTAAATTAAATAGGCCAAATTAATCCCTAATGCAATTCCACCAACTCAGTATAGTTATACTAGCATGATGAGTCTTGTCCCTCATGTGATCAAGCAATCCTTCGTATCTGAGACATTAAAAGCTCATTTGCTATACCAAGAGTCTCTCTTTTAATAAGAATTTTGCTCAGAAAAAGCCTATAAACATTTAATTTGATTGAAGAGAGACATGTTTTCAGAAAAACCTAATCAATTTTATGTACTGATATACTACAAAGCATAGGCACATCTGCAGATCGGGCCTTATATAGTAAGATTTCTCCCTTCCTCCCTATCTCAGGATAGCTCAGGATTCAGCTCATTTTGATATGTCTTAGAAAGAGACAACCTTATTGCACTGATAACAGACCATAGGACCTTGAATGTTACAAAAAAAAAAATCATTCCAGTGATTTAGCACCTCTACAGAGCACTTCTTACCAGCAACAGTTTAATATTGGTAGGTTAAACCTTGGGCTTCTAGACCTTTTGCTCTAAGGTCAGTCACTGCCACCAGTGAATCCGAAGTATTCAATACTATTTTGTTCATTTTTCTGCATAAAAACCCCCACTTATCTTTTACTTATTGAGTAGTCTGGCATCTGCAATCCAGTCAGTACAAGGTTTACCTTCACTGCTTGGGATGCTGAAAATCATACTGCAGTGCAGAGAATTACCGGACTTTGGAACGCAGAATAGCAACTGTCCACACAACCTTTGCTACAGCGCACATGGCACAACCACACAAGCCACGCAGCTTGATGCAGCTTGCTGAACATCAGCCTTGGAGGAAAAAGCTGAGATCTTTTGTAAGATCAGATATAGAAAGTTGTTTCCTTTTGCTGGTTTGAATACCTGATCTGTTGCTTTTGATTAGAAGACAACTATAGGAGAAATGGCTGTGTTTAGCTCTAATTATGGTGGAGTTAGATTAGATGGGTTTATTACGCAGAGATTATGGAAGACATTCTATGCATAAGATTAAAACCCAGGGTAATTACTATCTTCACTGGGTCTCACTTGCTGTAAATGAAGTGATATCATAGCATAAACAGAGTCCTACTTAACATCCAGCTTGATATAATTTCTGCTTAACTAAATCATACAATTTCCCTACCTATAAAACCCAACCAAGATATTTTCTTGTCAAAATTCTGATTTTATATTCTGACTTCTAAGAAACATGATAGGTGTGGGAGCTAACCCCTTCCATACAAACCTGATTCTAAAACTTCTGAAATAGCAAGGTCTTTTTTTTATTATTTACATCCTAACAAAATCCAAAAGAGTGACTATTCCTAAGTTCTAGCTTCCAAAACATGCTTTTTCATTCCATTCAGATAAGAACCAAAATACTGACACTTGAGTTTAGATAATATTATCTTTTCTTAGTTCTCCTCCTCATAAAGCACAGTAATTAATTTGTAGCTAATTGATAAAACAAGATCTCTCCAGAAAATATTAAAGTGAATTGCATTAACAATTGCTAGAAGGCAACTGGAGCTGTGCAGATATAAATGTCTTACAAAATAAGTAAGTAAAATCAAGGGCTTGTAGCATTTGAAACTGATTCAACAGAAAGAGAACACCCAGTGCTGAAACACTGAAAGAACAGGAGCAGATGGAGCAAACTAACTAGTTAAAGAGACGTTTGCAATGAAATATGGCAGCAAATCTGAAATTAGATATAAACGAAAAATGCCAATAGACCAAAGCATCTTTCTATTTATGTTAAATTTTGGGCACCTCAGGCAAGTAATTAAACCAGTGGGTGCCTGAGAACAGAAACGGCAGTTCAGTCACAGGCTAACCATTTCACAGCCTTCCCAAAAGAGCTGGTATACAGCGCCCAAACTCCCACCAACGTGGGGGAAGCATCACACTGCACTTACTGGAACCCACACCACTTCCCAGTTAGGAAACCAGACGTGGGCTCTGCTAAAGAATACTCCACAGAACAGCGTTATTTTTCCTTTTCTTGGGCAGTGTGAAGAGCAAGGCTCCTTTTCTAGGCCCTAAAATTGCATGTAGACCACATACTGATGCATTGTTTCAGAGGAATATATTTAACTCATGTTTTAAAGCAATGGTTTGTAAATGGTCCAATTTTCTTACATACCTTGGGTCAAGGAGACTCCTCAGAAACTGGAAGAGTAAGAACTGGTCCTGCATAAGAGGAGGAGACGAAGTATTACCACTTTAAGTAATGTGCTATAAACCAGAGTGATTCCTGAACTTTATGTATTGAAGGAAATACTCTTCATGGCTGCTGTTTGCTTAAGAAGTTGGTTTAGACATTTTCCTTAAGTAAACTCTTATACACCACTTTCTTTGAGAATATGTTTGCTGACACCAGGTCTGCCTGACCTCCGAGCGCCAGCTGTACTGGACTCCAAACTGAAAACTTTGCTGTCAAGTGATGCAATTAGCAACTCAGTGATCATACATTTTTACGGCCAGATATTCACAAACGGGCCAAATAATTTAACACAGCAATTCTTGCAGTTGAATAGCTATAAAGCTATTTTATGCAGAGTGACAAACTTACCATTACCCTTAGCAATCTGGGAAGAGAATGACTGCACCAAAGGGTGTCAGGTGTCTCTTACAAGCATGGCAACCCCACTGCAAAGAAGCACTGCAAAGAACTTTGACACTTTACCTGAAGGTTTGTAATGATGCGCTCAATCTGCTCACTGAAGTGAATGGCTACCAAGTCGGCTGCTTTACAGGGGCTCAGCAACAACAACTCCTTTGGAGAGGGAATCACAACAAAAATAATTACCTTTAAGTTTATAGGCAATGAAATTATGTAGCATCACTGAGTCCATTCATATTGTAACTGCATCTTTACCTAGATGAAAACTCTAAACTAATAAATAACATCATAGTTTGGAAAAAGACACTTCTGAAAGTCAATGATTTAAGTCTGCAACAGAAAAAATGCAAAACTCTTCACACCAGTCAGACAACATCTCTGTTCTAAGGCCAGCGAATGACTTCATGAGCTCTTCTGACAACAGCCCTTTACTCTGTGCTGACAAGACCAGCTAGCACCAGTTGGGAAGAGTTCCAGCAGTAAAGAGGAAACAAAGCCACCAGCTGACCCTACGGGGCATTTCTCAGTCAAATAGAAACAGTTTTTAAATAGCACTGGCCTGAACTAAACTGTAACCAGAGGTTTAGAAGCAAGTTTCCTGAAATCATGAATTCCTCTGTTATCTGCCCAGAACTGAAAAAGAAGCCTGGAATATTTTCTTTACTGTAATAAAAGGGGAAAAAATAAATCTTTAAGATGCCTGTTGTTTGTCTCCTGCCAAGCTTGATCTAAAAAATCATACAAGATTATACAACTTTGTATGACTCAGAATATGAGTTTTCAGCTCCTAATGCTTTCATACTTTCAATTGAGAAGCAATAATTGAGAAGCAACTGCTTCAAACAGATTTTTGGTAAATGATAACCCTTTCCATCACCCTTCCCCAAGCCTACAAAGGAGAAAGCATTACCTTACAAAACAAAAACAACTGTTAAGGGTGATATAGAAAGAAAAGCTTCATAAACATACATCTGAAAAAAAGAAATTTCTGGAAAAGCTGCTTAGCAGTAACTTGGTCTCCTAACACATGTAGCAGCCACCAATTCAGCTGATACCAGCACCAGACCAGAGTGAAGGGAAGCAAGGAAGCAACAAGGCAGAACGTTACTGCTCTTTTCCAAGCTGAAGGACCTAGCCATAAGCTCTTCAAAGAAGATATGCCACAGAAGAGGCATTTTGTGAGATTTGTGAAGGAAAATTTGCCCACTGTATGTAACCCAGAACATGAGAACATGGAATCACGCTGCTTCCAAAGTCGGTAAGACAAAGCAGATCTGCAGTGTTTGACCCCAGAGCTTTCCTGCACGAGGCACAGCTCTTAATTGCTTCCTCAGTACCAAGAAGCACGATTCATTCATCTGACAAGCCTAGGAAATCCCATGGATGCAAAAGATCTTAATAACTGCAGCACAGTTAGAGGAATGCAGAAAGGATGTAGCGTCACTGCCTTAATTTGTCTGGATAGCGGCTGGAGGTAGATGGGCCAGCCTCCCTGTGACTGTCACTACTCCTGGATCAGTGGTGAGCTTCACAGCCTCCTCCACGCAAACTCTTCTGCAACTTGGGTTCTCCAGGTTTGAATAATTTGCAAATATGGCACTTCTGAGCAGACAGCCCTTGAGAAGACAGTAGTGACACAAGGCACGTGGGTCTGAGGACAGAAAGTGACCCTCACAAATAGCATTAAGACTGAAAAGGAGCCTTAGACCTTACTTCGAAAGTGATAAACAACAAAGAATAATTGCTGTGTAGAATGATGGACAAAATAAGAAATGGCATTGAACTCGACTTTGTCATACACCCACCAGGAAGGATACTGCTAGTCTCAACTAAAAAGGCTGTTTTGCTGCTTTCGTACCTCAGCAGATGAAAGGACAGTTGTTTGAAGCCCTGAAATCATAGCATCAGCCCAGGAAAATTCTATTTGCTATTTTAAGTCTTATGAAAGTTTGAGAGCAGGATTAATACACCGGAAAAGAACAAAAGCCCAGGGCAGCCAATGATCTGCTAAGCCACATGATGTTGCACATACTGTACATCTACGGTAGAAAAAGGACTATGCCAAAAGGAAAAAGGAAGCTGATCTCAGTGACAGCATCCAAGAAAGATGACCTATAGAACTGGCTGTCTTCCCAGTAGTTTTCCACGGGAAGCAGCAAAAAGCAGCACAGACAAAAGCAGCAGGCCCCTTTCAGCAAAGACGGTGGAACAGTACAAGATATCCTACATCTAAGGATAACCATGGACAAGTTGAGAGGAAGATTTTCCATTGCTTGCCAACGTCAGAAAAACATGCAGCTCTGACAAGCTGGACACTGGACGCTTCTGACACTGTACAATGTTCAAGAAGTGGCTCCACCAGCCTGGGGAAAAAAAACAAACAACACAATACGTGAAGTTGTCAGTCTTCGCCTATGACAACCTCGTCAAAACCGGTAGAACACCATGAGAGACATCAGGAAGGGCAACCCAGGACATTTCTGATCTGTCCTGAGACACCAAAGCATGGAACAGCAACTGTCAAAGGCCTCAGGCTGAAGACAGCCAGCAAGGAGACACACCTGTGATTTGATAAAGACACAAACTAGTGCTTACAAAGTGAGACTTGCTCACCCATAAGGCCAACCAACTTGGGCTGTATATACCAATACAAGCAGAGGCAAGCGTATTCAGTAGGAGAGAAGAACCAGACAGATGCAACGAAGCAGCAAAGGGGACAACAGTTTGCTCAACTCGGAAAGGGCAGCAGGTAACCTCAGTTGTTCTGAAAAGACAGTCATGAGCCAGATCTATTCAGATAAAGCACAACCATCACCTCCAACAATGCTTTTTGTAGGCTCCCCAAGCGTACCTGAAACATGGACGTGAGTTCAGCAAGGTACATGTCATAGAGTACATGTCATAGAGCTGAATTCACATTGTTTAACCTCTTTTGAATCATCTTCCTCTTGGTCTAGTTTCTCATTAGTCATCCATTACTTTTAGATACTAGCAGAGACCAGACGTATTCTGCATCTTTCAAATGGTCCCTGGTACTTTTTTGTCCACCTTGCAGGATGTAGAGTTCTGTGGCTGTTTTCTGCGTAGCTGTATGACTGCTTGCTTTACAGACAAAGCTATTGTCCTGGCTCATCCCCAGATCACCCTGGAGGAGGCTGACACCACCTTGAAAAAAATAGATGTAATGGATGCCTCATGCCTGACTGGACAATTATTTTAGACACATCTCCGTCTCCTGAAGCAGAAGGAGATCGAAGAGATGGGAAAGGTTATTAAACAGAGAAGTTAGCAACGGTTTGCGTCTTAGGGTAGAAGTTAGGTCTCCATCTTCCTGCAGGATAGAAGTGCCCCAGGTACCAATGTTGAACGTATTTAACACAGTAATATGTGGAACTTGATACCACAGATTGTGAGGCCAGCGATGTCAAGCTCCTGACCTTGCTGCTGCGGGCTCAGGAGATGAAAGATTTGCTAATGAATCACTTCCCTATTATACAGTGTGCACTAGCCATCACCTCCTGACATGGTGGCATTATCCAAAGAGCAATACTTGAAACCAAGAAACCAAGGAAGCCATCCTGAATCCAAGAGAGACACTTTCATTAATGTATGACTACTAAAACCATACAAGCATGCTGAAAAAGTCAGAGCAAGTTGCTTTGTTCGAACCAAATGCTGAACAGAAATGCCAACAAATTTTGCCCTTTGTACTCCAAGATTCTCACGATCCTGCTAACTGGTGGTCCAAGCTAAGACCCATGAAGCACACAGACGAATACTGAAGGATTTCTTGAGCAATGTGCTGTTTTGCCAGACATGTTCTGAGCAGTTTTGACTTAATCATTGTTTGCCTCAGTTTCTCCATCAAGGCACTCCCCTCCACACAAGGCATAAAAGCAACCAGCACTTTGTGAGGAGGGAAGTGAGAGTAAACACAGGCTAGACATCACACACAGTAAGGCAACATTTGTAGCTGTTTTCAACTTCCTGTTTGTAACAATACCAAAATCTCCTCTTAAGGCTTACCACACAGCTGTCATTCAACACAATGACACTTCTGCTTACAGAACAGCACTAGGCACATCCAGGAAGAGTTAGCAGGAGCTCAGATATGCTGGGTTAAAGTCACACTGTACCTCTATGTGGTCCAAAGCTTTCTGCCACACTGACTGCTTCTCTTCAGCACTGTACCCAGGCATAGAGAGGATGTTGTGAATGTAGTTGAAAACTTCTTCCTGTAAGTCATAAAAACATAAATGGTATAGCATGTTCTGCACCCCCATTAGCAGCATTAGATTTTATCATGGTGTTTCTCACACACGCACACACATGCACGCGCGCGCGCACACACACACAGAGCCTTGACTATAGCTAAGAAAAGGCAACTGAAGTGGAGTACAGTTTTAAGGTAGAAAAGACAGAAGACCAGGGCTGCTGCACCCATCACACTATCACCAGCAGAGTGGGCTGCACTGCTGTGCAGAAGCACCGAATGTACTCACCTTTCTCACTGGATCGTGCAGGTAACAGCCAATGATTTTGTCATAGCGAAGCTCTCGTTCATACATGAACTCACAAATCTGATAGCTAAAATGAAAAAGATACTTTCTATATTAGCAAAAACACGTTCATTGAGCTGGCTCAGCAGAATGCAAGTACACAGGCCAGACACAGCACAGGTTGGTAGGATACCTGACTGTGATGCCCCAGTAGATCTATACAAAATCCCAGAGGAACATTCCTCCATGTTAGCTCTTCTAGAAGCTCTTTCACATCCTCTGGACACCTTCTAGTTCTCTCATCCCTTAACCACCATCTTTATGATGCTCCCCTCATCATTTATTAGTTTCGAAAAGGACCAGAAGATTTAACTCAGTAACTGCTGCTGCAAGACCAGCACTCAAGATAAAATATAGTGTGTTTTACAAAAAGCATTCAGAAGTGTCTTATATTAAGGCTTTTACTTTTGTAAAAATCACACAGGTTAATATAGGAGCTCCCCTCCTTGGGGGCTCCAATTTACATATGACAGTTAATATCAGCCACAGGCCAACCAGCCTATGACCTTTCTCTTTTTGGGGAGTCATCACACACAATAGAGAAACTGGTGTTATTAAGGTGAAAGGCAAGGGACAGATGACAAAAATCTTTAAAGAAATCAGGTCCCACTGGTTCATGGATCATCTTGTTTTTTCCATAACACAGCTCTAAGCTAGGCCAAAGTACAACACTGGCTCCAAAAATACATTGAATGTGGCTCAGTAGTGTGTTATGACACAGTATGTTAGCTTCAATTTTTAATAAGCATCTTTAATATTTTGAGTCAGGATGATATCAGATAAAGACAGTGTGTAACTGAAGCAAAACAAGTCAAAAATCTGCTAAGTAACTTCACACCACCAGTCTTCTAGCTCTGACAGCAGTGACTGAACTGGTGGCACTGCCTGTCATACTCTCTCAAACAAGGAGAAAAAAAATCCGTATGGATATTCACGTGATCAACTTGCTTGTGACTCTGATTCTCAGGTGCTTGTGCTACATTTCTAAGTCATATCGGGGCTGAAAAATTTGGTCAAGTAATTCCTTCTAGGGGACACAGGAAAACAGGCAGGGCACATCCCACCTTTTCACTTCTATCCCTCTGGTCCTTTGTAATACGGTGGATTCACATATCTCAAGTAACATCCAAATTCAAGACTTGGATAAAGATGCCCTGTCTGACTCAGTCCAGGCCCGACAGACACTTTCCAGAAAGGTAAAGCAGCGAAAGGAGATGGTGGAAATTTTCAGCCTTTCCAGACACTGCATTCGTCTCTCCTACTCAATTCTAAAATGAGTAGCATGGGGGTGGCTCCAGACCCTAGCGTGCTTATAAATCCACCTGTTGGCCTCACCCCAACCAGTCATCTCCATCTGTCAGTGGCAGAGCATTCAAAAACACAACTACACCTTTGAGCAAAGCCTTGGCTATAGGAAAGGAACTGCCAAAGCTCATCAAGCTTCACAAAGTTTCACACTGAAAGGTTCCCACAGCTCTACACAAAGCATTGTTAAGGTAAGAGGAGGTGTGAACACCCAGTGAGATAGAAGAGAAAGACTAGTACAGGTTAAATATGAACTGATAAATGAGGCACACATGAATGCATAGGGAAAATAATCACAGCTGCAAAACTGAAACAGGATATCTGAGGGGGAAAAAAGCTTTGGAAGAGTTTTAGAGACAATATTTATATAATGTGTACACACACAACTTACAATTCAGCTTTTTCTGCCATTTGGATAAGGCGGTTCTCTTCAAACTGTACTATCCCTCCTGCCTGGAGCAATTCTAAAAGGACCTGCAGATATTGAAAAATAGTTGATTATATAGCACTGATACCTGGACAGCCAATGCTGTTGTAGAGCATGTTGCTCCTGCTCCAGAGAACTTTGTATTAACATGGGGATTATTTTACTTTTTTTTTTTTTTAGTCAATTGTCCACTATGAAGGTCATGGGTTTCTCCACGACTTTTTCTGCCTCTGTTCTTCTGCTGTCAAACCTCTCCTGCAGGCAGTGGGGGGAAGGATCCTGCTCCACTCCCGCTGCACACAGCACTGCCCAAGTTTTCCATGCTGACCACCACTCCTATGCTAGGTGACTGCTCTGGCATACGATCTTCACTACGCCTTTCAGCCAGCATCCATTCCCCAACAAGGCTGAACCCAGCTCTAGAGTCTGGCCATTCCTCATACTTGAAGAAACGTTCCTTTAAAGGCCATTACCTGTTGCCTCTCAGAATGGCGGGAGTCATCATCGGGACTGCACAGGAACTCAAGGACCTGTGCAAGGATGTAGAAGTTAGCATGAGTTAGGCCTAGTTAGCATAACCATTATTCTAAGCCCGTGAACTTTAACCAACTTTTTGCTGTAGTATAACTAGAAAAAACATGATCAACCACCTGTCCCAAACAACAGAAGAGTTTGTGTGCTCAAAGGAAACAGATAGCCAAACTACGCAAACAACCTCTTTATCATCAAGAAGTGCAAAACTCCCCAGAGGTGTGTGGAACAAGTAGATTGTGAACACCAACAACAGGTAGGGAAAATCAGAACATGAGTGCTCCACTTGAATGGACCATTTGTCAACAAGGTATTCTCTATCAAAATCTGCAACTAAGGATACCTAAAAAACTAGGGTAAACAAGGGGTCCCGAAAGATTCTGGACAGGGAAATGTCAGAACCCTGGGACAGGAGTGACCAAAGGAACCTGCCTTTCCATGGAGAAGAGAAGTGTTTTAACACTCATGGCTGTCTCCATCCCCTGGGACCTCATCCCATTTCTCACAGAATTCCAACAGGCAGGCTGAAATATGGCCCTTACTGTGCTTCCGTGCAATACTCCGAAGGCACAACAAAGTCCTAGCAAGATGCTACCTGTTATATAACACATTAGTTCTTTCAGAATTGCTTCAGTTTACAGCACCAGCCACACTTTCTGTGGCAAGGCACTCTAATCAGACTTTTTTCTGTTCCTAATAAAGGAATACTTGCCTGGTCAAAAAGGGTCCTGTTCACAAACAATGTGTTGTTGGGCTTGGCAAGCTGACGGGCAAGGAAGGTAAAGAGACAGCCAACCTGCGATGGGGTGAAGTCAGAATTCTCTACCATGACCTGAGAAGCATTAGGGAGAAAAGAGAGAAATAAAACCAACAGAAGTGATTCATTCTGCAGCTGCCTTTGGGATAACGATCAGGATGCTGCAACAAGAAATCACTGTATGGCTATCATGCCTCCTCCCACCTGATACACCTACACAATCTCCTGTTGCAAGTCCATCCTGGAGGTCAAAATAAGAGCCACTCTCTCTGGTATTCATCTCTGGCCTGAAGACAGAAATATATCCTGCTCTAAAGCTGAAGAGATGGGGTTTCTCTGCCCTATAGCGAAGGGAAGTGCTCTTGCATGTGCCTGATTTTGGGGGGTAAAGGGGCTCCAAACAGCAGTGAGGAAGCCTATGTTTATCTCCATCTCTGTAGTCTGTGCTGACGACTGGACATGCAATGGGTATCTTGAGCAGAGAAACATTGTTACATGAGGAAAAAAGACAAAATGCATAATTGTGGGAGGAAAAAATACATTTGACTTCAAGCCCCAGGCACTCACCACTTCAACCGCGGTACGCAAGAAGAACTGATCAAACAACTAAGTAATAACCGTGTGTTTGGGAAAAAAATTTTGTTTCTTGCACTAAATTAGCTGCTAGTCTATGAATAGTTTCAGAAACCTGTAGCTGTGCTGACTTGACTTCAAATTATAGAAAACATGAATATCTAAGAGTTACCACAAAAGAGGTTTGAAATCTGAGGAGCACTTGTTACATGTCTGGCATGTATGATGTGTCCTGACTTGCTGTCTTAGGCTTCTAAAAAAAAAAAAAAAAAAAAAAAAAACCCTACACTTAGAGAACGTGAAATGCCCCTGCTTGGAGAATCCCCCCTAAGAGCAATAGGTTTCAACCAGTATTAGTATTATTATCTTTTTTTATTTTTATTCAAAAAGAGAGCAGATTCAAGACCACGGGGCTGAGAATTCTCACAGCACTGAATCCTTTGCCTGCAGATGCATCTAATCCTGCAGCATTTCTCACAGTCACCATCCTTTTCCCCTCCAAGAGCAGGGCTGAATTTTGTTGCAGGTGGATAGAACTTGCTTGCTCTGCAGCCAGTAGCACACAGTGCTGTGAACAGGCAGATCCAACCCGAGCCTGCCACAGGAACACATCCCACCGTAGCTCCGGAACAGCAGGACGCCTCCTGCAGACAGCAGCTACAGCCGCAAGAAGCACGGCTAACCCAGCACAGGGTTAACCAACATCGTTACAGCAAAGTCTGACTCAGCCAGACTCGCAAAAGTTCCCCCACAGTGGCATTCTCTCAGCCCCCCAGTGCAGCCTACTGCAGCAGCTCTGTCACCGAATTCACTCACTGGTGTCCTTGCTCTCATCTATCAATGATGACAGTGACAGGGGAACACTACTTATGATATGTTTATACATAAACAGCTTCCAAGTGGAGTTACTCATTATTAATGCTGACAGCTTTGAAGAGGAAAGCAAACGGCATTTGGCAGCGAGAACTTTTAATGAGAACATTGTTAAGGAACATGGTCTGCAAATGACAAGTGATTTCTAGAGCACCAGGCTGACAGCTCTGACACTCCTCTTCTCTCCCACCTCCTAAAGATAGGCCTGTCATTGTGGGTATGTTACATCCCAAACACAGCATTTACAGACACAGGAGCAGGGTTTTATCAGAAGAGCGCTGGCACCCTGCCAAACACTAGATTCCCAGGATGGTTTTCTGCTGAGATGGAAACAAGGAGTAGAATGGATGAGGAGCAGACAAAAGTGAACTTAAGAGTGCAGAAAGGAGGAATTCGACATCAAAGTACAAAGCAGGTGAAATCATAGAAATGGAGACTTCGCTATCTCCATGCTTTATGGAGATAGCTTATGTGCATGAAGCATTGCTTCTAAATACCCAACTGACCACCTGGGCTGAGGTGAAACCAAGCTCCAGCACATCTTCTCAGAGGTGTCATCCAGCATAGGCCTGGAAACACCTCACCTAAATTACAGGCTTTACTGCACAGTGTCATACATAATCACACTCAGACATATATACAGAGGTTAATTTTTAGGCACACTCACTTTCAGAAGTATGTCCACAATTCTCTGTTGATATTCCACAGCTTGCTTGTCATTCTTAAAATCTTCAAAAGTCTGCAGGAGGCAAAACAGTGACACTTTGAGAAGAACGCCCTCCACTCCCAGCTCCAGACATAAGAGCAATCATGAACAAGCGGCCATATCGCAAGGCTGACAATCCTTTTAAGTCCTTTCTGGGCATACTACCTAAGCACCAGGTTCCAAGATAACAATCTGCTCTTTTGTAACTACCAACACAGTTCTTACATATCCAGGTAAAAGTAACAGGTCCCAAACAGATAGAGGAAATTGCAGAAATTTAGAAGGAAAGAAAGGAAGATGACTCTTCATGCACAAGAGAGATGTAGGTATTAAAACACTCTCTACAAGCACATAATTGTTTTATCTGTGCTTTTAAAGATAGCTTCTGTTAACAGAGCATTCTACTGCATAATGTCACATGTTCATCAACTTCTATTGATGATCTTATATAAGGTCATATGGTCAATTTATAATCTTTTATAAGGTCATAAAGGACCATCATGATCTCCTCTGATATCTTATAAAACACAGGTCAAAACATCCTGCATCAAGCCAGTAACCACTGGTTTAGCTACAGCATGCACTTTCAAAGGCATCTTGGAGGTCACATTACCATGACATACTGATGGAGCGGCTGGTGTTGCATTTTTCTCTTGGAAGAGTTTAACGGCCTCTTACCAGAGCAAGAACATTAAGGAATTCCCGAGTGTCGAAGTGCAGCAAGGTACGAACATATGGATAGACCTCTTCATCCACAGATCCCTCAGTTGAATGCAGCCGGATGAGAAATTCGAAGACCTACAATGAACATTCAAACAAACATAGCAGATTTCCTACAGATTTCAGATAACTGAGAGCACAAGCACATGGGAAAGCAGCATCATGACCTGTTTTGCACTAAGCTTTAAAACACCTTTGGAGTTCATCAACGTCCTAACTTGAGTGATGCTTCCTGCTGCTTACTAGTAGCAGAAAAATCTTCTCCTTAAAGTGCACCAACAAATTTCAGTTAATGAATGATCAGCGAAGGCTGATAAGTCCTGTCGGATGGAAGGAGAAGAGCTAGTCTGGCCTCAAAAGTGCTGAAGGACCTTCGGATTGATGGGAAGCAAGAAGGATCCCAGTGGTGAGATGTCTCGACACAGTCCAGGCTATTCCCACTTCACAGATACGGTCAGGGAAAAAGTGATCAAACCCAAACCAAATAAGAGAGATCTCCAGAAAAGAATGGACTCTGTAAACCATATGCCATCCCAGCGCTTGAGACTGAAGGGTTGAAAATGTACCACAGTCACACCTAGAGGAAAGGACAGGGAAGGGCAAGAACTTTTCTGCTGCACAGGTAGTCTTAAGTAAAAAGAAATAGCTGGGAAAATCTCCCCTGGATGCCATCCTGGTGGATGAAAACACAGGACTCAGTGTTAAACAAAAGGAGAAAAGTATTCAAAATTATTTTTCTCCTCCCTTTGTCTCAATCAGCACAAACACAGAAATCATTGGTACAGACTGGCCAAGAAAGGACCAGTCAGTGTACAAACTGTGAGTCAATAGTCAGGGAGCTTCTTCAGATGCTCCTCACTGCATATCCTACCAAATGCGTTGTTGCTGGTATCTCCAAAATGTGAGATGACCCACAGTCAGCCGCCCTCAGAGAGCTATCCAGGGCACAGCTCTTCCCCTTGTCAGTAGTTTGCTTGGGAAGAGGCAGTCAATCTGCTCCTGCACTCTGAGGCACAACATCCCCACAGTTTCTGGCCCTGAAAAGACTGATTTAAGTGCTACTCAACTCTGCAGCTCCTCCACTGACTTCCTACCTCTGAAAGTTGAGCACGTCTTTCAAAATGAAAGCAACCTCCTTCACTGAGCCACTGACAGGGAAGTCCAGACCTTCCCAGTGCAAAGGACAGGGCACTGCTCCAGCTGTCTCAGATGTGCTGTTGTCAAAGCTCACAACAGCTCTGGCTTCCAGAAGAAAGACTGCAGACTGGTGCAGCGAAGGTAGTGGCTAGCACTTTTGAGTATGTGTTAAGATACACACTGGGCTCCCGTGGAGAGCTGAATGACAGGCAATATGCTCTCCCAGGATAGACCAAATATCCCACCCCCAGGAAATGCCACGTTCTCTCATTTACTCCTATTCTGAGTTAATTTTCCTCTCACCATAGCAGTGATGAAGCCAGGAGGAGTTAGCAGCTTGACTTTCAGATCCACAGCCTCCTTCAGCCTGATCCCCACCTGCTTGGCCTGCGACTCGAAACACCAGACTGTAGCCAGCATGCTGGATTCAAGTTTCCAGACTGACAGGTGTTATTTAAACCAAACTCACAGGAACACTATCAGAGATCGCAACAAGGAGATGTTGATGGCTCCTCCCCAGTACTACTGCTGCTGGTTATACTCTCATGCTGCTTTGGACCTTGAGCCACATGCTGTTGCTGCGCCAGTTCTAGACTGCGTGCAGGAGACAAACTGATCAAGCCTGTGGGACCAGGCGACAGCCCAGTGCTTAACCCAGCACAGGGGAGCAAACTGGCTCGCACGCCCTATGAGGAAAGGCTTTCAAACAACCCAGAGCTACCACATACATTTACTGCTACGAGCTTTGCATTGGCAACAAAAACATCTGCTCCTTTGTACTGCAGAGAGAATGCATGAAAAGAAAAGCATTGTCTCTTCTTAAAACCCTGAAACAGAAGTGAAATGCTAGAGACCAAAGGGAAAATGATTTTAGCAGTAGAACTAGCGAGAAACTCAGGAAGAAAAGATTTTTAGGGGCACAAAGTCATGACCAGCAGCAACTGCCATTTTAAAACATTCTGGGAGATGTCACCAAAGGGGTTAAGCTTTGCCTTAGGTGAAGTTCCATCCTTGGTCAGCCAGAGAAGATCCACTGGATGAGGCTGCAGAGGTGATGCAGCTCTGGAATCAACCTCACCCTAACAAGAAAAGCAGGATAAGCCTGCACTCTCATGCCACCAAGATCCGCGCAGGATAATAGCAGCACTTAGAAGCCTTGAGGCAGCAACTGCTGTTCCTAAAGTGGCCTGGGAAGATGATCTGGATGTAAGGCGACACAGTTCTTCCTGCAGAGACCAGGTAGAAGAGCAAAAGAATGAGAGATGGATAGTCAGTCGGTGCTCAGCTCTGGGTGCAAAAATAAGCAGGCGATTCTTGAGAAGCCATAAACATAGATAGAGAGTTTTCTGAAGCATCTAAGAACCTGCCCTATAAATAGGATGGCAGGCCCTCCCTGCTCAGGCACGACTCCAAAACTAAGGCTGGACAAGACAGGTGGGTGAAGAGGAATGTAGCGCCAGCCCAGTGCATCCTAACCAGAGCTCGAACAGACCGAGAAAGCAGACAATTTTATCAGAGTACGGCACAGCTCAGGGAAGAGCCACTACAAGGTCGGAGAACATCCACAAGCCATGAGTTGCTTTGACCTCTTTCTTCAAGAGAAGGAAGAAACTGGCATACCTTTTAAGTGCTCTCAAAGGAACACTGACTATCAGAAAAGGGAGAATGTCTTCCTAAACACCATCGTCCCACTGTGGAAGAGTCAGTCAGGAAAGCCTCTTCCCTTCAGTGTTGGGGGTAGGGGGAAGTAATAAAGTCATGAGGGAAGGAGCTGTCAGACAGCCTGAACCACCTCAGAACCATCACGGATTCATCTCACCTTCAAACCTTAGATAAAGTCATAGACAACAGTGAAAACAGGAAAGCAAGCCACAGGCCAGACCAATTCACCCCCTGAAAAAAGCTGGGATTGCATCAGCTGGAACCAAATGCTAGGGTACAAGAGTTTAAGTTCAGAACTGACTATATTCTCCTTTCTTTCCAAGAACCAAAATATGCATATACTGTTAAATGTTTTCCCAGTTCTGTGACCCTCCAGAACCTCCTTCCCGCAAGCTCTCAAGAGGGGAGATATGCCTCAGATATGCCCAAGGAGAGATGCACCGCAGTGCAATTTCTCACATATCTGCATGTGAAGTCAGAGGGGCAGACATCATTGAGACAGGTCAACCTCATGGGCCAAGAGGTTACAAGAACGCAGTTAGGAGCACTTGATTACAATGTGCTCTTGACTACAGCTGAATACTTGCAGCTTCCACAAGGTTGGAAAACTGTCTTCAGGAAACACAAGGTCTTGATGAGCAGAGATGAGCACAAATGCACGCCAATATAATTACGACCAAGAAATCAACAGCCTCAGAGAAACCTGCAACCAAGACCTACGTTGCTACCTATTGAACACTACCTAACGTTGTCTGCAGTCAGGGCATACCCTACCTCATCCACCCATATACTAAGTATCTGTGGATATGGCAGAAGCTAAACATGATCCAGTTTTAAGTGACAGGGCAGAAATGTTCTCCCTGCACATGAGAATTATAGTTAGAGGATAGAGACATGCTTGTCCTGAACATCTGAGGCAGGACAAACCTCAGTGGTGAAAATATGGTAACAGGACACTAGGACAAGAGCTGACACGAAGGCATCTAACAGGATCTTCATCAGGGAAAATGACCATGCTAAAAATTTAATACTCAGCTGTGCAGCAGAGAGATCTGGGGAGATGAGTATAATATCTGATAGTACATAGTATCTGTCCAACACAAACTAGTATTTTAACAATAGTCAAGCAGTAAAAGGAATATTTAAGTGCCATGTTTTTGGACGTTATTTCAGATTCTACTCGATTAACCTTGCGTTACATTTGAGAATACAGAACATACTCCCATATTTGACACACTGTATGCAATCAAGTTTAGAAAAAGTAGACAGCAACACATTTCTAGCAACTTTGTGGTAAAGTTGCCAAAAAAAAAAAAAAGAATCAAAATCTGTGCCATTATAAACTACATGCTCCCACTTCCCAATTTACAGATGAAGGAAAAATATTAAGCTCAAATGTTCACATGGCAACAACTGTATGATTTCATTTTTTAAAATATTTCTTTGGTATTTGCAGTGGCATATACTCATATCGCAAGGATATAGCTATCAGATTGTTAAGTCTTCTACAAGAAATCCATGAAATGAAACATACAGGGTTTCCTGCAAAAGCCTCAGATGTGAAAGTGTCCTTCCAAAAGGCTGCTCACCTGATTTTTAACCAAAGGTACCAGATCTTCAGGAATATCACCCAATGGATATGCACGGCCTGCCAAGCAGCAGCTGTGGAAAAGCAGAGGAGAAGCATTTTTTAATACAGCCTGACGTTAAATGGATTGAGGCAAATAGTTTCTTTTCTGAGCTAGTTTTCAGGATGCTTTTAAAACAAGTCAAATTAATTTATTTTGTAAATATCAAACCACATGAGAGTGGGTAAGCAAACATTGCAGACAGCAATGCTGTTAATATACAATAAGCCAATGCGCAACATGAATTTGCATGCAAGGTATGCCAGTTCCGCAGCAGAAGTGTAACAGAGGAAACTCCTGATTCCTGAAATACACTTTTGTGAGAAATCCTGAGTAATGCAGATTCTGATGTTCACAATCTTGAACAGATTCCAGAAAGACGAATTTGCTAAATAATCACTACTGTGCAATGACCTCCTGCAAATGATAGGCAATACAGTAAGCAAAAACTAAGAACAGCTATCCCAAAAGGCATTACAGAAAGGATTAAAATACAGCTTTTCACTCTACTAAGTCCTCGGGCAAGGAGCACTGTGTTGCAGATTAGGATGGAGAAGGAACTCTAGTCAAATTCTAAAGACGAAAACAGGTTCTTGGGGAAATCAGCTGCAACCTGAGCTATGAGTATCCAAGTTTATTCTGACTATCCACTCAGGTGAGGTATAACAACAAGCCACTGTAACATTAAGTCAGTTGCACAAAGTAGCCATTGCTATTTTATATGCTCTCTCAGACCTTAAAATATGCTGTAAGTTTTTGCAACTATAATGTATTAAAATCTGATGCCACCACTGGGCAGCCACACACACACAAACACACTTGCTCAAGTACCTTACCTTATATACACAAGCAGCTTGTTGCCCATTACCACCTGCTCATCTACAAAACAAAAATCCTGTATCACATTTTCTTCACAAGACAACAGACAGAGATGCAATCCTTTTCCTCAGTTGTTAGCAAAACATTCATTTGACATGTATGTGCAGTTTTACGCACCATAAGTAGTGCTAAAGCACTTTTCTGCCCTCCAAAACACTTAGATTTGGGGCGTATATTTCTCTTTCACCTCCCTTTGTTGAAAGGGACCAGGGATATTTGAAACATCAAAACTAGAAATCCCTAAAAAGAAAGAATTCTGTACCTGTGAGAGACTTCCCAGCATTCAGTGGAGGAGCAATGACTTTGAACAGTTTCTGTAACAACAAAGAGAGTAAAGTTGCTGTCTCTGCTTGTGAACACATTTCATCAGTGTGCCAGGCAGAGGCAGCATTGTGCATGCCAGCCAAGGGAACTCCCGAGCTCCTTTCCAGTTGTGACCTCTATAGTGCAGCTGTAAAAACTCAAACCAAACACTCTGCTTGGTTTTAAAACAGAGATCACTGGAGTGTATTCCCCACAGAAACTCTGCTTTCTCACCATATCTTAAATCTAGCAGGAGCAGAGGACGCTCCGATGTGGCAAATGATAGTTTCCCCAGCTGATGTTATGACATATGAGAAAACAGCTTTTGTCCAATGAGACCTAACCCTAGATGAGGGCCATGCTAAAAGAAAAAAAAGCAATGTTCTCAGTAGTCCCAGGAGCAACAGTCAGAGCACAACTGACCAGCCCCATTTCCTATTCCTGCATCTTCTGCCATCAAATTATGCAAATCTTCATGCTACCTAGCAGGCTCACCAGCAAGCCTCTGGTTTGGGAACCTAGAGTGAAGACTAGTCTGAACTTAGAGCTCTAGAAAGCAGAAAACAAAGTTATCTCTGCTTGTTTAGCTAAACACCAGGTTTCCAGAAGTCCTTTTTAAAATCATGGACACCTAGAAAGCCTCCTTTCTGAGAAAATCAACTGAGATTATAACTGCTATAAATTGGATTATAATAATAATATTATTATTATATTATTATAGTAAGATTCACATTCAAAAGGATACAGGTCTCAATTTCAGCACAGCTATGAAAACACAAGCAGTTCCTTCATAGTGAAACATTTTTCTATTATAGCTTTAGGCTTCAGGAGAATTTGGCATATCTGGTATGTCTTTAGGGTTAGCGGAAGCAGCAGCAACAACAAGACCCTCAGTCACAACACTGTATTGAGCCCTGCACTCACCCTGTTGATACACCATCCCTGAGTGCTAAGAATAAAGCCTGCCTCAACATGGGAACAGCTTCTCTCCTTTTCTTCCCCAAGTTCTGTATACAGGTAAGTTCATTCTTTGTTTCCATTATTCTCCAATATGTATTAATAAACTAGTGTGCCAGCAGATGATGGACTTCATGAACGAAAAAAGCATGAAACGCTCACAGAACATTTCACTCCACTGGTGTTAATCCCGTTGTGCAGAAAGCTGATACCTTCTCAGCACATCACGCAGCACAGGCCAGACTCGCCATCAGCAACATGCTTTCAATAGACAGTTTTGCAACGCCATTTCCTTAGCCCATCATCTGTTATTTTCCTATGCTGTTTTTATTTTACATTTTCTATTAAAAGGACTTCAAATTTCCTACTCTAACTTTGCAGAGCATTGCTACCTCAGCCAGATTGTCAAAGGGAAGTTTATGTTCTAAAGAGTACAGCAATTATAAATCACTTTTCTCCTCTACTTCATCTAGGCAAATAAACTTCATATCTCATACATGCTTTCCCCCTCAGAACCAAAAGAAAGAACAACATATAAACAGTGATTGAGAAGATAATGAGCTAGTTTCAAATGCTGATTCTCAGAAAGGCTGTTGGCTGAACATGCAAACAGTATTTCAATGCATTTCAGTGATAGCATTCGTCCTGTTCAAGTTCTGCAGAAAGCGTGGCAATACCTACAGAAGGAAAGGGTTAAGAGTGACTTGGTACCATGACACACCATGAGCATCTTTCCTACCTCCATGGGACTAATGAAGTCGTTCATACCACTGTTGTATACATAGATCATGGCATCGTAGAGATGGTTTTCCCAGCACAGAAGAACTACCTGCATGGAAACAGCACAATGTAGATATACAGCTCTTCTTAGCCCACTGTTTTTTGTTCCTGCTCTCTCAAATACAATCCCTGTTCTTGCACTTGTATCACTCAACAGGATAATTTAAAGCAGATGAGAATTTCCATTAGCAGGACTACAGTCCCTACACAGACCCTAAAATCCCCAAAGGGAGTATCTAGCTCATTGCTCACACAGCGCACATGAAATCTAAATGTCTAGATTCTAGCCTTCATAACCTGCATAAAGTTACAAAATAAAAATAACAGTTCTTCAAAATCCTTGACTACACTTGTTTGCCTTTTTTCTGGGCTAGTGAATCATTTTGTCAAGTTTGCAAGCAGTTCCCTCCTTGGGACTGAAAGCCAGGCTGTGGGATAAAGACTGGCCAAGGAATACAGGACTACACAGAGGGGAACATCTACTTGCTCCACTAATTTTGCCATGCAAGAGTAAGCACCTGGGCAGAGCTGGCTGGCAGGTTCTGAATTGGTAATCCCAACTCCTAACTTTTTGTGTCCCTGGAGCCTTTGATGCTAGGTAAGGTATGGAAAACAGGAAAGACTTTAATTTGACTAACCCTGGCTGGCTGGTATTTTCCAACATATCCAGCTGTTGATACGTAAGTGTGTTCTGGAACACAAACTGGCAGCGTGACACATGTTTACAGGAGTACGTGCACAACAGGTTGGACACAGCCACTCTAAACAATGTCCATATTCAGGGAATTTGATTCGAGAGAGGCAGGGCTAAGTTCAGTCACAAATTAGTGTACAAAGGCAGCAATGATTTGGGCTATACAAGTTTTGCCCATTGAAAGATAGCACCTTATTTTGCACATGCTATGCTGTGCTTAAAAGCACAACAAGAAGTTTGCATCAATGGCTAGGGGATGTTGCCACTTACTCAGAGGAACTCAGTACAGTACTTAGTAGAGCAGCTCACCTGCTGTATGTCTAAGCTGGTGATATCCATATGCACAATGCAGGCTTCCATATTTTCCAATCTGTTCTTGTCTTGGAAGTGAAGGAGCAAGTCTTTCATCACTTGAGCTGTGATTCCCATCAACTTATCACTTAAGATGTATGGCTCCAAGCACTCCAGAAAGATGCCTTTAGCTACAGAATTCTCACTCATCTTATCATATATCTGGTTAAATAATAGATCCCTGAGAAGGAAAAGTGTTTAGTTATCAAATAATCTTCTTCATATTGAAATGTTCTTACTTATCTACTTTTTAAGGGCTTCAAATTAAACTTCACTTTCTCTGTGTTTTTTAAGCTCAGCAGCCAAATGTCCTGTTCAGCTCCTACGCTGATGCAGGTTGCATGTAGCTTCGCGGGATTTGTTGCAGCAAAAAAAATTGCTGTTAGAGGAGAAATGATGAGGACAAAATCTGTCAAAATACATTCTTTGTTGATGGGATAGCAGGGGGAAAGAGTTTGAAGTAAAATTTTATTCCTCAATACATCAGTGAAAATTTAAAAGACACTTTTCTTTAAGTACCAAGTATCCTGACTTCAGTACTGTGTTTTAAGCCTTCCTCTAACCTAACTACCTGTGACATTAAAGGAGACAGCACTCAGGACTACATGGGTTAGTGGTCTGCCTTGGGAGACAGGCTTGCAAACTCAGACTTACGTGCGCTGGAGTAAGAGACAGTAATCAACTATGACAGGCACCATGTCCTGCGGAAGAACCATAAAAAAAGCTTCAGGGTCTGGCAAAGGTCCTGCCAAATAGCACATCCTCCACAGCACAAACTGAAGCCTGGCTAATAGAGCGCAGAATCAAGCAAGTCACTCGAGTGAGCTGGTAGTTGGCGCAGTTACAGCTTTTCCACAGACCTAAGCTTTAGAGCAAAGAAAAAGCGATAGCAGCAGCTCGTCCACAGTTTCTGGGCCATTCTGCCCAGATTCAAGACTTTTTAGAATCTCTCTTAGAGAGAGGGCCAGTGATGGAAACGTGTGTTTTATCACCTCCAGCAGCACAAGCAGGTAAGGGGAAGAAGTCTCCCAGCTCTGTGCAAATGCTTTGGGGCACCTGATTTTTTTTGCTCCTTAGAAAGACTTTCCCAATTTTTTACTTACAGTTAACAAAGCAACACTTTCCCAGGCCTGGGGCAAAAGGATCATAAGAGTTATCACCCCTAGAGTTGCTGCAGCACTCAACAGTCCAGATAAAGCAATGGTGTGTGAGGAAAAACTACACCTAGTCTCACCCAATTGTGTGAGCAAACTTTATCTATTGAGGGCACTGAAACTTTTAAGCCTAGTTTTAGTAAAGAACAATGTCTCATCATCATAATGTCTAAAGAAACAGGTTGGGTACAAAGACAAAATAGAGTCTACTCCAATTTTCTTTCCACCTGATTTAAGTTTCCAAAAGATTCCGGTAGCCAATGGTAATTTAAACCTCCAAGGCTCTGCCATCAGCATCCTGAACAGCATGCAAAGTCACCACTGGCTGCATTACACCTCACTTGTCTAGCTAGAACAGGGTGAAAGGAAAATTACATCACTACTCAAAGGTTTTTGACTGGCATTCAGAAGTTAAGAGCTCTAAAGACAAACTCAAACAAAGGCTTCCAAAGGCAACGACAGCTCATGACATGCAAACGGGCATATCGTGAAATATGTCACCACTCCTGCAAATCCTAGGGACACAGATCTCAAACCCAGTGCCGTGCTAGTTAAACGGGATACATTACAGGAATTGAATATCGCTTTCAGAAAGGGAAATACTATTTCACATCTCCTATAGGCCTGTGAAGCAGTGAGGTCTACAGACAAGGGAAAGCTACTCAACAGATAACTCAGTTTTCAAAAGGCACATGACAAGGAATACTCACACCCAAACACACACACACACAAAAAAAAATAGAAAAATGGAAAAAGACTCCTAAAAATCTAGGCAGCCACAGACAAAGGCAGTCAGGTCCTGTGGTAGGCCCTCTTTGGTCTGAATGGGTATGCTGGTTCATATCAGAAGATCTCTAGTCCCACTTCTGTAGAAGACAGAGGGGATACAGGTCCTGTTCTGCCACCTAGTAGTAACTAAGTCCTAATTTTAACAGTGCACACAATGTAGGTGAGAGTTAAGTAGCACTGCAGCACAAACTTTCAAGAATACACAAGTAACTTGCACAGCAAAGCAAATGTTTGATTCAAAACTTCAAAAGGTCTATACATCACAGTCCTCTGAAGCACCATACCTGAAAATGTTGCTCCATAACCTGGATTTTTCCTTGGTCAGGACATTTCTTCAAAGTCCGATCAGCATAATGCAGAAGGATTTCAACCATCTGAATTACAATAAACAAGAAAATTCACTCACATGCTACATCACAGGCTCTCCTAGCACATTTTGTAGTCTGACTTGGGTGGCTGGGAGCACTGCAAACCCTGTTGTCCTGGTCTGGATATGAACTATTGAGGGCAGGAGGGAGAAGAGGAGGGAAGAGGGTACAAACAGCACTCAGAACAGAGCTGCCAAGAGACAAATACATGACATGGCACAGAGGCGATTAAGATTAATCACCACAGAGGATATTGCAGGCCTACATTAACTTTAACTGACTGGGACACTGGGCAAATTTTAGCGCAAACATGCATGAAGAACAAAGTATGGCTGAACAATTATTGCAATAATTACATATTTTAAATACATCTTTCCCTAGAAACAGGTTCTGGTGACAATTGAATATGAACAGCCAAAGAGTTTATTCTACACATAGAACAGTCAGAACGTTATGTACTGATGCGTATTCGTCAGCCAAAGGGCAGGAAACTCAAGAGCTGGCTACAGAATAGGTTTCTAACCGCTATGAGGGGGCCAGAGACTGGATTGTGAGATCTCAAGCGCTGGATGTTAATGTCACATGTTTTCCTAATGCTGCAGATTTTATCCCCACCTCCATCAGAAAGGTATTTCAAAGTCTCTGCTAAAATATTGCTCACAATATTAGCAAGTGAGGCAATGCATACACCTTCTAGAGTTAATTGGACTAAGTTCTGGAGGACAGAAGCCACTCCTTTCAGGAACACAGTTAGCATCACAGCAGTATAAATGAAAATCCAATTGGGAAGAAATCAGAGACTCACTCTGTCTGCAATGACTGCTTTCCGCTTGCTTGTATCCCCAGACAAACCTAGAAAGAACAAGGGAAAAAAAAAAAAAGCTTTTCTCATCTAAGCTACAAGTGGAAATATAAAGGACATCATAAATCCCACAGTTTAGAGGCTAGCACCATTACCCTAGAGATGCTGAGGTCAGGATATCTAAATACATGACTTCATGAACTATTTTTAGCCCACTCTTCTGAAGAGCTCATTCTCTCAGTGTAATGACAGTTCCAGCACAACAGCAATGGAAAGGGCCTGCTCTGAGTGCTGCTTGACAGAAGAGAACGAGTTTAGAGAACAGCTAAGGAAGGGCTATCATAGACTGTGTATATGGGGCTAATTGCTGGAGGATGCCTTGATGCAAAGGAGCTGAATTTAGTGCACTATAAGAGAGAAAAGTTCTTAAATGCCAACTCAAAAATAAAGTAGTTCTTTTGAATACTGAAAACTACCTATTTGTTTAAGTATATTATATCCATATGTTAAAACAACAAGACACAACTTCATATATTAATTACTTCGCAGCAGGAGGATCTTATCCTGAGAACTTGAGAGTCATCTGCCAAAATCATCAAAAGTTATTTGCTGCAAAGTGTCAAGCATGGCCCAACACAATATTCTAGCAGACTAGTTATTCGACACCTGTATCCATCTCTTCTGCGGCCAAGTGACAGCAGGTAGCAGCCGAAACACAGACCAGGTCTGATTTTCCCTTAAAAATAGCAAGCTACTAAAGGCACAACAACTCTAAAAAAGCTAAACCAATATAAAGGGTGTTGTTTCTGCCAAACCCAAAGCAGCAAACCCTACTTTCCCTTCTTCAGTACAATTGTCTTCCATTTTTTCTGGAACGGTGATTTCAGTGCATGCACAGGTTTAAAACCTTTCCTTGTGGTTTCAATAAAAAAGAAAACTTACCTACTACAGCCTTTGCTTTACCTTCATAAAAAGACCAAGCTAGAGCCAAGGCATCAGTGAGACGCTCTTGTTTCAGAAGGTGGTCAACTCTCTAAAATAACAAGGAATACTGGACTTTAACATTGCAGAAAACATGATGCCCCACTTATTTAAGACCAGCATTTCCCAATTAGTTGGTTGTGATTCCTGACAGCTAGGGGATAGAGGAACCTCAAAAGCTCTCATTGCAATAAAGGACAGTATCTCACAAAGATTCTTCCATATGCAAATTTACTTCTGCACAGTTAGAAGGGACAAGAAATGCCAGGCCTCAGTATACCAAGTCCCTGCGGATCACACTGTAGGTTAAATGGTTGATGAATGGAGACTCACAGCATCAGGGAGTCTCTGCAAACACAAAGAATCAAATCTTCCATTCCCTATCCTTGCCTCATCATTTAAAACACAACGAAACTCTACCATGTTTTGAACATACAGACATGCTCATTCTACTTTTTATTTTCCTTTAAGTTCAAAATCAATAAAGATTGAAGTAGGTCATAAGTATTTCCTACTTTAAGGAATCATCAACAGAAAAGGTCGAGCAACATTAGTCTGGATATTTTAGGTCAAGCATTTTAGTTAAGTGTTGTTTGAGAGAAGAGAGATTCTGCATCTCAGACCAGCATTCTGTACTGCAGCCAAGAACTAACTCTCAGCTTCACACCTTAATACCTCACATACTTGATAACTCTCAAGTAAATCATACAATAAAGAGGCCTCTGGTATGATAGGAACTATACAGCAACTTAGGAGGAGCTTGGCTCAGAGCATGCAAGTTGTGACTCACTTCCTTCTGAATTCTAGGAAAACTAGTACATGAAATCATAGATCAAAGCAAGACTTTTCATTAACAGTTTACCAAACCAGAGGTAGTAGTAGATGGCTGGAAGGAAAACTAGGTAAAGGAAAGTGACCTTGATAACCAAAAGTAGAGACTGTACCAGACAAAGTTTAGTAGAGCTGAACTGTTTATACTTCATTAAAGACCTTGATACAGCATTGCATGAAGGAGCTTGCAACCATGGATGAGTATAAGAGCCATAAAGCAGTTAAGGGGAAAAATGATGACAGTCACTGCTTAAAAAAGAGGAAGTATGAGACTGAAGGGAAGTGACTATTGGAATTCCTTTAAGATCACCCTTTAAGACCCCGCTTACATAATGATTTGGCACAAGCAGAGTTTATTAATGAAGTTTGCTGATGACCATGTTAGCAGAGTACTCTCAATATACAATGTGGACAGCAGATTAGAAAGACAGAAACAATAGGATGACCTCCAAAGCTGGTAATAGAAATGTGATGCGATCCAGTGGCACATACTTACAGTAGAAATCAGTGTCTGACTATGGGATACTGGTGAACCGCAGGATTGCCATGAGTCACTGATGTAAAGTAGCAAAGAACATATGAGGCATGGCATATCCAGTCGACACAGGGAAGAACTGATGCCATTGTGCATGGCACTGGCAAGACCTTACCCAGGGTAACAAGTGCCAAACCAGTTACCAACGTTCAAGAAACCTAGCATGGAAGGGGTGCAGAGAAAGGTGACCATGAGAAAAGAAAGGAATGGAAAGCTAATCTTATAAGAGGGTGATGAAAGAGCTTTGTTTAGCCTTGAAAAACAAAGTCTGAAAGAGAACATGCTTGAGCTGAATAAACATATCAAGAAGTCAGCATTTTTTCCTTTCTAGATGATATTTAACTCAAGTGAAAAGAACGGAACAGGAACAGAGGGACATAAACAGACCATAACAATTTTAGGATGGAAACTGATAGGGTTTCAGCCATCAGAGAAACAATGTTCTAAAACAGCTTCCAGCAACAGAAAAAATGATCTAAAATCCAATGAGCTTCATAGGTAGGTAGGCTTTGATAAATTTCATCATGTAGCTGCCTGCAGTAGCTGAAGACGAAATACAGTGAAACAGGTTTCCTTCCATTCCTGTGTCCTTATCTGGCTGATAGAAGACTTACGTTTATACAGTCCTCAGAAGCTGTTCAGTGCAGTAACTATGCCTTGTTAGCAGAAGCTGAAACACTGCAGGGCATTGTGTCTTGGTTGGGCAGATAAGGCAGAGAACAAGGTCCCCATTTAGTTTTCAAGTTTATGCAAGTAGGAGTCCAATAGCATCTCACTGTGGAAAGCAGTGTGCCTAGAGAGCTGACGGTGGGTAGCAATGACAGATCCTGAACAGCGCTCAGAACATGCTTCACAAATGCTGTAGGCCCAGAGCTCCCTTCCTCCTATCAAGCGATATTTGAGCAATTCGGGTTTACTAAGCTGTACCTGTTTCCTTTCAACCTACCTCTCTCCAGCTCCTCAATGTCATGACATGAACAGACTAGGAAAAGAAAAAAAAAAGAAAAAAAAAGGGTTATTTATTTACTGGCAATTGCTCATGCAGTCTGTGGAATCGCACAGACCCACTGGAATATGCTGGTACAGATAAAGCTAAATAAAGTAACCCTCAAATTTGGCAGGGCAGAAATAATGTGAATATTTTGCATGGCCTCATAACTCATCTGGCTCCAGGATACAATCCCTGCACTTCATACCCTAAATCCCACATGCCACCCTATAGTCCATCTGTCTTTGCCTTTCCACACTGTCATCACTTGACCTCTTTGAGCGTAGGTCTCTGTACAACTGCATGACAGATACCTGCTAAAGCTGGCTCACTGCAGTCAAATCTCTAGAAAAGCTCACAGCTGCGTTACGCTCCCATCCCTAGCATCCCCCCAGGAGGCTGGAGTTCCTCCAAGCTGGAAGCAGGCCCCAGAAATGTTGTCTCTATTCATACTTCTTTCAAGACCATCAAATATCAGTGGCCAAGCAAGGCCAGTAGACCAGAGCCTGGCAAAAAGTCTACTGACGCAGGCAGAAAGTCAGACAAAATCAGTATACGACTGAAAAACTGGGCATCTTTCATAGATTTGGATCATGACATTAGCATCAAGTGAAAAAAAATGGCTGCAATTATATTCCAAGTAATAGAATTGTCTCTCTCAAAAGTCCCTACACAGGTCTAGTCACTGAGAGCCCGAACTGCAGGACAGGAAAAATGAATAGAATATTCCTTCTATCATTCCATGAAATAGAATCTAGTTTCCCCATCCCCCTTTATTTCTTTCCATTTACTCACTAGCATATTTAGGACAGAGGAATTGATGCTTAGGATACAGCAGATGTCAGTAAAGTAATGTTACATTTACCCTGATGCAGTATGAACCAGGATACCATGAAATTATGACAATACCTCACTTAACCGATACCTTGGCCAGGACCAAATTGCTGCATGTTTATTTACTCCAATGACATACGTGCAAAAAGAGCCCATCCTTGGTTTACATCTCCATAGAATAAAAACTTGCCTTTCTCCAGAAGATGTGCTACCAACAACAAAGGATGCCCTGTATTTCCATTAAAAACTCCCCACACTTACCTTAGTTCCAAGGTAAAAGATCTGACCACCACAACTGCTGATGGACTGATAACAAGCCTTCTCTCCAACCAATGCCTACAGGGAACAAAAAAGACATGTAAATCAAACTGCTTTTTGTTTTTGTAAAACATCCCAGGAAACGTATCTATACTCTAACTTTAGAAACAGTTTGTAATTAAGAAATTAAAACGAGATTTGGGAGAGAAGAGACTTTTGGGCAGTAGTAAGTAACAAAGTGCTGCCTTCATGCCTTCCTGCTTATGGAATGCAACTTCAAGTGCTGCTGAGCTCCAGCTGCTCAGAAAACATGAAGGAGTCATGAGAGTCCACAAGCAGCGCTCTGCATCTGCCCTTGGATGCAAACAAGCTACAGTGACTCTTTTCTTCCCTTCTGCTCCTTCATAGATCTTTTTCAAGAAGAAATGCGTAAAACGGACAGATGGAAGCAATGTTGTTGAAGTGAGAGTTGCTACAATAGAAATTTGAATGCCAGTTAGTGGTGTTCAAAAGGCTAGCTATAGGCACATTCACAATGTGGGAGATGGAGCATCACACTCAAAAGTAGAGATTTTAGTCCTGCCACAATGCACAGCCAGTGCTTGCTTGCCACTCTGCTGCACAGTTATTCAGGGTAGAGCTGTTTGTTCTCTACTTCTTTCAGTTTGGTCAGATAGGAAAGCTTCCTGGATCTCTTCCCTCTGTTGAAAAATGCACCCATCCCAGGGAGTACTGTAAGAACACTCCAACCTGTTCAACACAAAACCTAAGGCCAAAATAGCAGATGCTCCTCGCACCTTTGTTTAGATGCTGCAGTAGGAGAATGGGGCCTGGCATCTTCAGCCACAAATCCAGGCATCTCTACAACCAGAATATTCTTTACAGGAGCAGCAGGCTTAGCTATGATTTGCCTTCTAGAGTATCTGGGGAACTATCACAGGGAAAAGTATCTTTCCAATCCTCTAAGCCATGAAAACAAAGCTCCCCATCAAAAGCGGTCCATGGCTCAGAACTGCTCTGGAATAGGTGGCCTCATAATTCTTATTGAAATGCAAAGAAAGAGACTGACTGTATTGTATCCATAGTCTTTTAAAATGGCAATAATAGACTTCAGCTCTACATCTCCCACTTATAATGTCTCCATGGGACCCTGCAGAGTCTCTGGAATTGAGTCACAGGCCCTAAATAATAACACATCCTAGCAAGGAGAGCTCAGTTACCACCTTAGTGCTAGTCTCTAGCTACGTTTGGTGAGGTTGCATCTGGCAATACCAAACCATGCAGCAGGCAGCACATGAGCTAACTTCTTAGGCTCAGCTCCACCTTCCCACTCTTTCTTCCTCAGTAGGCACCTGCGGCAGAAAGAACGATGGCAACACTAGCAGCACGAAGCAGATGCAGTAAAGAAAGATAGTTCAGCAGCAGCTATGTAGATGCAAAAGCAGCGAGGACTTGTGATGGCATCTGGCCAGTCAGGCTGAAAGAAGCACTCTGCTCTTTGGTGCTCAAAGGGAACTAGGACAGATAGGTTTCTTGTGAAACCCTGCCATCCTGCATGGAAGGTGCTTCTCCTTGGGATTCTGAAGATGAGTCATGATTGTTATGCTGGGCTTGGAATTGGGGATCCAGACTATAGACCCACAAGCGCCTTCTAATAGCTGTTTGGGACAGCAAGTCTCAGAGGGCGATAGCAGAAGTTTGATAATAGGAACCAGATCTTCCAGTCGTGAACTTTCAGAACCACTAGGCTACCTATAGTACAGCATAGGGAGGCTACAAGTCCTCCCGGTGCTGGGATACACCACAGTTGTCTTCCATGCAAGCATGGACACAAGGTCCTCTCCTTTGCATGCTCTTGGTAATTGCTTCCCAAACACAGAAACTGATTTTCTACTGAAAGCAATACCTTCTCCCACAACCATGGCTTTAAAAAACTTCCACAGCACTAAGGCAGCAGAAATGCCACATCAAAATGTGTCTTCTGCAGAAGACAGACAGATTACAGGAGCCATCTGGAGCCACTGAAATTACCATGCACTTCAGGAATAAAACAGCCGCATATCCAAACACCACATGGGCTAGTGTCCAACAAAAATAAGTTACAGTCATGAAAGCAATAAAGTCAAAATAAAATAAAATCAGATTAAGAAAAGAGGGGAAAGTAGGAAATGCAATAGTTTAAATGTTGCAACTTCCATTCATGTTTTTCTTACTTCAGGCAAGCAAGGGAACAAGCATGTGCACTACTCTCTACCCATCCATGAGCACCTATCAGAGAAGGGCAGAGGAATGCACATACTGCACAGGTGCTGCTACAGCAGAGTATCCATAGCATACAAAAGCCTAAAGCAGAAATGTCTGTAAGAATCTCTTGAAGAGTAAAGCTCTTAAGTTTTTTCCTATACAGAGTATTCCAAAGCTTAGCAACTTAAAAGAAGCTCCCAATAACAGCAATGCACAAAAGGAAACATGAACTGTTACGTGGCTAAATCAGCATCACATGATATTTGAGATACTTCAGAAAGCCTTTTCTCCAAAGCTCCAGGCTCCCCCAGTTATGGCATGTCTGAAACAAAGTTAGCTAACACAAGCGGGCTACAGGTCATTTGTGTTTACCAGTGCTTCGCTGACATTGCCCCCTGTTGCCAGTGATTTGAAGTGACTGCTGTTGTAGACTAGCTGAACTTCTGAGATCTCTATGGTCTCCAGCTCCTCTTGTGTCTGGCGATCTATCACATGCAGCTTCTCCACGCTGTCCAGAAGCACTGCTGTCCGTGAGTTTATCCACTAAAAAGGCAACAAAAGGCAGATTTCAGCCATGCACATACAATTAGATGCTGACTGAACAGGCTCTGGACATATTCCAGAGTATCAATGTCTTAAGTTCTAGGATGGCTAGCAGCTTTGTTACATGATCACTTCACAGCAGCACCCATGTATAACTGCAAAGGTAAAGATGGGAGACTCCTTTTGGAGTATCAGCTTAACACTGAGAAATATCATAAGGAACCTTCTTCACACAAAAACACAAACAGAAAAATCATAATCCACCAGAGTTCTTGCTCTCTTGGTGCACTATTTATGCTCTAGCACACCTTCTATTAAAGGTCTCAAAAACTTGACAACTACACCAATCTGTTCTCAAATCCCTTAGGAGGTAAATATGGCATTAAGAGGCATGCTGGCATTAAAAAAGAGAAATAGTACATCTAAGTTTAACTCAAGGCCTGTCAGCCATATTCTATAATTTACGTTTTCATGACCAAAGCCCTGCAAACAAAAAAGCTTTTTCCATTTTTTTTCTTTAAATGCTCAAACATATTTGTTGACAATCTTCAAATTCCAGCTAACTTGGATGTTCACCTTGGTATTTTGGCCTTTCATGTTTTATTATCTGTATTCTATAAAAGTGTTTTAGAGTTCAGCTGCTTTTTTTATTTTTTTATTTTTATTAAAAGCATCAAACAGAATGATGGTGGTTTAGCAGGCACATGCATCTGGAATCTGGCATCTTTCTTGCCAGATTCTCCCTGGCTCTTGAAAAAAGCTTCCTTAACAAGGCTCCCCCCCCATCCCAAGAAAGGCCAGTAGGTTGCCTACATGCTACAGATTTTTTACTCAGTAGATACTGATAGTTCACTTATGCTAGTTTTCCATGAATCCCAGTTTAAGATCTTTTTCAGTTAGTGAAATCCAGATAAATATAGGCAGTTCTTATGCCAGATTTGCAAAGCTAATAGCATAGAACTAAGGCTTATTAAGATCCATTTAACAGAAAGTCAGTGCAAAAAATTTAACCATTCGATAGCATTGAGACTTACAGTAAAATTGATGAGGTCATAGTGTAGATGAAGCTGCTTCTGCTTAGTGACATGTATTGCACCAGTATCATCTCTCTTTACCTAAAAGAGAAATCAGACAAGACTGACTTAAGTTCAAAGACTCTTTTTAACTCAGCCTCTGCTCCAAGAGGACATCTCACCAACTCCAGGATTCTGGCACTCCCCTCAGACAAGCAGACTGAGTGTGCATTAGCACTGCATGTGGTTCCATTCCGACATGGAATGTAATTCCCCCACTTTCAAAGGTAATAATATAAGTGAGAAAGTAGTAGGAGACTGTCTCTGAGCAAGAAGAAAAAAATACATGTCCTCTGTTGGATTAATTTTTAATCATTTATTTGCACTACAACAGTTGTGGGTCATAAACGGCACAAGCAGGCACCATGTGTTCAAAGAATTTTTTTTTCCCCCTCTGTGTATTATATAAGGAAATTCATTTTCTAGAACAGATGCAAATTTCCAGCACTCAGAGAGCCCTGAAGGAGGACTGATTTTTATTCACTGACTCTCCAGAGGCTCAGCCCCAGTGGACTACTGAATTGAAGGAAGATGCTGCAAGACAACTCTCAGTCAGGGGCCCTCTTTCTGCCTATGCAGGGACTACTGTACTCTCTGCTCATAGAAGTCAGCACTACAGAATGCTAATGCTAAACTAGCTTTGATTCATTCTCTTGAAAAATAAAACATTTTATAACAAAAAATAAGGGTTTTTTACACTTGGACAACTTGAAGTATAGCAAGAGGGTTCTGAATTCATATAACATGGCTGTTGTTTAATAACTTATAAGCAAAGCCACACCACTGGCCGTAGCTGAGCACAATGCACGGGTCTGGTGATACTGTGTGCACACACATCTCCAGCAAGATGGGTTCCCCTTAAATATACAGCTTTTTCTTTCTCCCAAAGTTTATCATTAGAAAAAATATAGATGAGAAAGAGGATTTAATCCCATTTTACAGATAGGAACCTGAAACCCAGACAGCTCAATGTCTGAGTGCCTGAGCATAGCTCAAGGTCCAAGATTATAGCCGAGCTGGGAACTAAATGCAGCACTCCAAAGTCAAAATGCTAGATTTTCTGAAACCTATGCACTTTTCCTCATACTGAAATCAGACATGAAACTGCCTACAAACAGCTGTATCTGCACGTATAACTTCTGTAGATCTAAACAGCAAAAAGAGGATGCCTAAAGTCACATGCCAACAGGACTTCACAAAGCAGTTGCCTCTTCGTGGTTTATACAAGTTCTCCAGACCTACATGTTAAGGAGAAAAATAAAATAACATCTCAAATTCAGGTGCTCTCTTGGAAACGATCCAAATTCTTCTAGTTCCAGTGGAAATCGGATGAGCCCCAGATCAACACTTCCTTCAAGAACATGTAAAGTCCAGGCCTCCAGATTCTCAGGGAAGTGCACCAATGTTTGCTACAGAGCAACAACCAACCAGTTTCTTTTCCCAAGCCAGCTGCAAGCTGCAGAGATCCCTAGCACTGAAGATACGATTTCACTGAGCCAAAGGCTCAATGAACTGAATATCTGAAAAAGCAGCAATTATCTGAAAAGCAGCAGATAACATCCAAGCTCACCAGAAGAAAATGAACGACGTCTCCTCGACAAAAGGCAAGCATGGGGTTCACGGAGCTCTGCACAGCCACAAAGTGCCACGCCAGAAGAGGGACACTAGAAGGGTCCATCTGAGAGACAAAAAGCACAGCCGGTATTTAAGGCATGCAGGGCAGAGCCTTAGTTACAGGACATGTGTTGCTCATCGGCTTCTACTCATCAACTTTGCCATGTATACACAGGCCATAAAGCAATTTCTTGGCCTGCTGACAGATGAGCTGTAGCTTGTGTTGTTTGGTCCCACAACATGGTTTAGAGGCAACGTGTGTCTCTTGGCAAAGTAGATGGCCACTCAGAACAACACCTGCATCCTGGCTACTTAAAGCAGATCCAGCCTCACATGGATGGATGGACTGTTGCAAGCTGCAGCTTGCTAATAGTGCCTTCTCCTCCATTCTCCCACTCCAACATAGCCCATGCTTCCCTCTCCTGCTTTTCTCTCAGGAATCATACCAGTGAATAGTCAGAGTTCAGAAGACAGGTTTAGTGTTCTAACTCCAGCACTAACTCCACACTGTTTCTGTCCATGCAATCAGGGTTTTTATTGTACAGTTCTTCTAAACAGAAACCCAGTAGAGCAACGTCCGAGTCCAAGGCAACTGTAGCCACATTCAGGTCAATGTCCCGCCTGTGGGAGCTTCCAAGCTACAGCAGGGAAGAGGTGAAGCTGAGACACTCCTGAATTCCTCCCCCTCTACTTACTGGAAGAAGTCAGCATCACTGCAGAGGTACAACCTGAAGTAGCCTTTTCACCTCCTCTCTGCCCACAGCATTGGCACATCGGGCCCACAGATTACCCCTGCAATCCCACAATGCAGAGTTTACCATGTGCTGAGAAAAAGTAGCAAAATCTAACTCCTGGTCCTGATCTCACCCCCTTCACCATAAGAACTGTTTGTGGCTGCAATCCAAAAAGCAAGCATTCGGCTTCATTACTCACACGACCATAGGGGAAAGTCATCCACACTTTCAGAGATGGTTTCAAGCCAATGACAAGTATCTTCAAGAAAAACAAAAAGGCAAAATAAAATGTTTGAGTATATACCAGAAAACTTCTCCTTTCGAATTCCTGAAAAGCTTCTGCAAGCAACAAATTACCTTTGTTAGGGAGGCCATGGCCAGCAGTGAATACTGAGTAATAGGATGGTCTCTCAGCTCAACTTTTGCATGTAATGGTTCAATACAGCAAACTTCCCCCTTTGAGCCACTGAAGAGACATCGAGATTCACACGTTCTCACTCCCATTACCCTCCTGGAAAGAAGAGAAATCATCTTGGTGACCATCCATCAAGAGGAGATCAGCCTGACAGCCCCAAGAAACCTCAAGCATGATCCTTCATAAACATTCTTTTTAAAGAGCCCTTTCCATGGCTCCAGGAGTTACTTTAGAACGTCACTAGAAGCAGTCCTAAACAGCTTCTCAGGTACAAACAAGAATTCCTTAGGATTTTATTTAACAGCAAACTCTAGGCCATTCCTGACATGATTAGTTTCCTTAGACTGTTAGGCCCAATACTTCCTCCTTGTCCCACATCCTCCTTCTCTTGAAGAGGCCCAAGAAGAAGAGAACAAGCAGTTACTGCAGGGCAGCTCTCACTAATGAAAAAACATGGAAAACCAAGAGGCAGCACTTTTATGACAACTACCTAGAGCCAAAGAATGCTAAGATTCTGGACCAATACACATATACCTTAATAACTTAGGCTATTCTTTGACTGTTACACAGCCAGATAGCATCTTGCTTCAGCTGTACTCAATTATACTGCAGCCCTAAACTGTATATTCAACATTCAAACAGTAGCTTTATTGGTTCACGTGCTTTTTTGTTTTGGCTTTAGAACCTATGACCCAGCATTAGCTGCTTGTATTGCCACTTTCAGTTAAGAGTTATTGTCTTACTTAAATGACAGTTCAAATACGGAGCCTCCGCTGTCATTGCAAATTGCAAGTGTCGGGTCATCTGTAAACTGAGCACACAATTAGATTAAAATTTGTACTAAGAAATAGACTACCAGAAGAAATGTCTAGAAGAATGCATGCTATTGCACTATTAACAGAACACAAATATACATTCCTTGTATCTACCAGAAAGACACTTCTAACATGTACTGGCTTTTTTATGATGTGTAAGAGATGCAAGGTTTTGTATTTCTCCCTCATCCCTCCAACAAGCTTTACTGCTAGATTTTATTACCAAAGTCCCATCACTTTCTATCCCGGTTTAGAACTATAGCATACCAAAACCCGTGTTACCACTAGAACAGCTCAACTCTCTGATGGCAGGGGTCCACACAAAGCAAAGCCACACACAAAATCAGAAATGAGTATCTATGTACGAGGACAATATTATGGTGAACCAAAGCCACATCCAGAAAAGATGAGTGTGGACTAACACCTAATATAGATACCCAGAGCTCATTTGCTAGCTTATCTTCAGTTGGTGAGAACGAATGCATCAGTCTTGTGTTCTTCAATAGTCTTAAATTTTACAATTGCCATCTATCACTCCATACCTAACAGATGAATTTTCTTTCAGCCCAAGTCCTCCCCAAAAGGTTATTTGAAAAACTGCAGAAAGAAGCTACTTTATACACTGTGAACTCACATAAGTCTTAAGGTGGTCAAGACAAGTACCCAGTTCAAACCACTGCAAGTTTTAGAGAAATGATATTTTAAAATAACTAATTCTTCATAGATTTTGGCATGAGAGAGGGGAGTTAAAACAAACTCAGTTGCCCCCTACAACTCACAGCCCATATTGTGATTTCAGCTCTCAAGACTTTCAGTTTCTTTTCTTAAATAGAATTTCTGTTCATTTTTCTCACCTCTGGATATTACTGCCATATAAGTCCCAGGCAGTTATTCTTATCTGTAAATCTAAAAGTACCATAAAAATAAGGACAGTAAATCTGACTGAACACGAGCCTTTGAAAAATAAAAGGTAGTATTCAAGGAGTACACAATGTCTGTTACCTTGATGTGCAAAATGGCTGTTCCCGGGGGATGAGCATCTGTTATTGATCGTAGCAGCTTCCCACTGGCCAGATCCCACATTGTGATCTGCAAACAGATTTTTCTCAGTACAAGTGTTTGCTGCCAAGAAGTTCTCCCCATCACCTGGTGTGTTAGTATATTAACAAGTTTCTATATTCTCAACATCATCCTGGGTTAGCAGGTCTTCACATCAAATAAAAGTGGTTTGTGACTTGTTCCTAACTTACCTTTATAAGCAGTTCACTTTGCCTGCCTGTACTCTCACTGACAAGCTATCTTCATAGCTCTGAATTACCTCCTTTGTCAAAGTTCTCAGCATCTGCGCAAACACACTCGCTTCACAGCTATCTGTCTGATAACCCAGTTAAAGAGCGCAGGATAACTTTGCCACAACATACCACTGTTCAAAGTGGTTCAATGTATTTCTTTCTCTCACAGAAGCAGTGAACAATTAAACATTCTGTGCTAATAACCACTAGTGAAACGCAAGCATCTCCAAGGCTACCACGAACATGTGAACCCTCTGCTCCTGCATTTGCCAACTGTAACAGGTTATTAGGAGTATAGAACCTGGTTTTCTTGGCTTGCTCTTGGAAATCAAATCCAAGCAATTTGTCAACTAAGAGGCAAGAAGCCCGAAACTACTTACTGCAGTACTGAGGAATATTTAGCCCAGAAAAGTTGAAATTACAATTTGAATCAAACTTTTTACTGGAAATATCATTTAATATGGTTCTATGAATCATCTGTCAAAGTGTCATAGACCAACCAATTCAGAACTGCTGCTCTGAAATATTTTATTTGAGTATCATTTTAAAATGGCCACTGCTCTGCATGGATAAAATCTGTATTTCTACATGTGCTGAAGCAGTCTGTGATTTAGCCCTATCACAGGCACTGGAGTGTGCTTTATCTAGTACAAAGGTGAGAGCTGAAGGAGCAAAGGGAAATGAAACTAAAAAGAAAAATGAAGCAGACCTCTTTATTTCACGGTCCTAAATTTTACCAAGTAAACTTCTATCCAGTTAGTTTTAGTCCCATAACTTTTGTTCAGGAATTGCTATCTTTCCTTAGGTCCAGAGAAGGGGCATAAAATGGCAACAGAAGATTCAACCCCTTTTTCCCAAAGTTCAAGAAGCTGCGTTGCTTCAGTAATACAAAAGAATTAAGGTTTCAGTAGCCATAAACTCTGGGGCTAGGTCTGAATTTGAATAAATACCTTTCAAGTCATCACCACAGTAAAAACTAGCTTTAATTACAAAGCATAGATCTTATAAACTGACCTAGAAAGACTAAGGTGGTTCTACTGATGGGCACATTTTATTTTATCAGGAGTGGGACTTTCTTATGTCATGACCAGCAATGATGAATTAATTCCTCCACCACATGCTGTATCACCCACTTCCTTCACAAAAACCTACCCTAACCCATTTGTCTGGCCAGCTTGCTGTACGCATGAATCAGCTGGCCCTGGGCAGGTCAAGCCATGCATGCTGCTTCTCAGCACAGAAACAATCAAACAGCTACATACTGTGTGCACTCAGCTTGGATTTGTTGTCACTTCTGGACCATATAAAGATAGTTCCTCGGTAGCAGTCTGCAGAAGGACACAGCACTAGATAAGTTTCATCCTATAGGAATTACCTGTCCTTTTGCAAAGCCACACAGGAGCCTCGAACAGTCATTGTTGATACTGAGAGCAGAGATAGCCCCATACTGAGCCCCAATAGCGGTGCTGCCCAGACAAAGCCGAAGAGCCTGGTTTTGATCTAGAACAGAATAATTAGTGAGAAGTTAAACAGAAAGAAAGAGTAATGATTAAAATTAATATCATGCAGTCACTTACACATACAATTCACTTGGCATACATTTACCATTCTTAGGCTTATAGCTGAGCTCCTAAAGAAGAGTTTACAGCATCAGGACACAAGTTAGTACAGAGATAGTGTGATGCTGTCTTGTGTGGAAGTAAAAAAATTATTTTAGAAAATGCAAAACAGGCACAGGGCATATGGAAATGAAAGGAATTACATGGTGAATGAGAAGCTACTATAAAAAAATCAAAGCAATATCTAGCTTTCCTTTTACTATTCTACAGTGATGTTTATTTAAGTGGGAGCGAGGAAGATGACAAAAAATTAATTCTGCTTTCAAAGTCTTGTACGTCTTTATGTTGATTCGAACATCACCTAAAGATCTCCAACACAGGGTTTTGGTAAGTATAGCTTTATGTAACTTTCATTCCTTGGGTTTGCTGAAAAAGCTGGAGTAAAAATGAACTAGTGTCCCCAAAGCAATGGCACAGTCGAAATACTCTATTGGTTCTAGTGCATATACCTCTTACTTTAAAGGAAACAGCAATGATCAACACAGTAACAAAACTTCTTTTCATGAGACACAGGCTACTGCAAACCAGGTGGTAACGCCTACACAACCTCCTATGAGATAGGACTGCTACATGGACATATCCCATCTGCTACTCCACACAGCAGGCACCTCTGTTCTAAGCTGTTAAAACTTTTCATCACAAGTGGGTGAAAATGGCTTTGTACAAATGCTACACTCAAGACATTATAAATGATAATAAGCCTCTGCCTGTCTTTGGCACAATGCTCATGAACAGCTCAGAAAACAAACATTCTAGAGCTGCTTTTTCACTCCTCCCTTCATTTTCTTGTTGCTTTTGAGTGACTGAGGAAGGAGAAAAGATGCTTTGTGAGGATTCTTGGAATACAGACCAGGGAAATGAATACATATTGCAAGCATCATCATAATACTCTGCGCATGCACTGCACCTTTAGCACGGAAGGGGAATAACACCAGAAATCCCCTGGAGGAAGTGCTCAAGGCAGAGAGTACACTTCTCCATAGAAGTTGCAGCTTGGTTAGCGATGTGCTAGGTGTGAAACAGAGCACATAGGTCTCTCTCATTTTCTCAATACAGATGCATTTCTGTAGCACGGACAAATTCATGGCTGAGCACACAATAGGGTTCACCTTTCAAATTCTGCCAGCATCAAGAGACACTAGTGGGAGTGATGAAAGAAACCCTGGAAGAAGAGGAGTATCTGAACCCATGGACTATTCTAAAGCACTGTTTGGGTTTGGAAGAAACAAGCTAGGGCCAAGTTAAAATACCTTTTCTACTCTATTCTTTGTTTTCCTGTATCCACCTTGATAAATTTCTCTGGTATATTAAATACTGGCTCAGCAGAAAGTAAAAAACTCTCTTTTCCTGCAAAATCTGGAGAGTGATAGCAGAGGGGTGGGGATAGAAAGGGCGTAATAAACACCACTCATCCTGCACACCAAATGAGACAGGGTGCTGTGGCAGAGACAGAAAGACCCTGCTCTGTGTTGCAAATGAAAAGGAAGGTTCAAATATGGAAAACAACGTTAGCTTTGATTTAAAACATAATGAAAGCAGTGGTTGGGAGGATACCATATGTTATGGGTGCCCAGAGGCAAGAGGACTCTTGTGATTTCTGAAGAACTCTACTCTTGAAATCTGAGGGAAGAAAAGAAAGGGGTCTTTGGTTGACCATATCAATGACAACTGCCATTTTTTCATCAGATGACAAGCTGCCCAGGCGGTTCTGGAAGAGGCCACCTGTCCTACAAGCACTCCTGCCCTGTTGTGCCCCCCAGCAAGCTTCCCAGCATGGCAGCTGATGCTACAAGGAGAAGGGAGCATCTCCCCTTTCTTCCTTCGCAGTATGGCTTATGCCAAGCACAGAACAAGGGGGTGGCATTTTCAAACGGAAACAGGTGTTTCTTGTTCGTGTTTTAAAGCTTTCCATAAAGAAACCATTCTGTTGCAAGAAATTTTCAGTTAAGTTACAGGTAGATGAAGATTTTTCACAGTCAAAAACTATGTAAAACACTACTTTGTCATGTTAATTTGGAAAGCTAATGAATTCTTAAGACAAAGTTCTCTGGAAACCAAACAACATGTGAGGGTTCAAGCTGGCTGATTATACACGTACAGAAGCAGCTCTAAAAGCTGTGACAGTCACACAAGTCACTGTTTAAATAGAGATCTAAGTTTTATAAGCCTTAACACTCATGTTTAATTAAGCAAAGGATGTATACAATTCAAGGGACTATACTGCTGACTACTGCCCTCATTAAGTACATAAGAGGAGTATGGAACTACCTCAGTATCGCTACAGTGAGAAATGAGATGAGAAGGATGCAGTTCATTACACTTGCCACTCAAGCACAATGCAGAGCCATCTTGGAGGCCAGTCTGACACCGTGCAGCTACTGCAATCCAGAACGCCTTCTCCAGGGGGCCAGGTTTACTCCTTCAGCCACCACCTCTCTTTGAAAGCACGAGACATTGTAAACACTTGAAAAACAAGGCCACTGCTCTGCATACAGTTCTCCTTACTGGGATAAGATGAAAGCAAGAGCCATGTGATGGAAACAAAATTATCCTTTGCCATGCTACTAGAAAATGTCTTGACACTACTGTGACAAAGTTGCATATGGAGCAGATTAGAACAGGTAAAGAAGCTCTTGGAAGATCTCTGTGGAAGATCAGAGAGTACAGAGCTACAGCTGCAAAACAAATTCCCCAGAAGGATATGCTCCAAATGGCATCCTTCAAGCCCCAAATAAATGCTTCTGTTCCAAGAGCAGACATCTAACTTGCACTGCATGAGGTTTGGAAATGCAGTTCATTTATAAAGAGACCATCTACCAACCATAGAAATATATATAAAAAATGTTGAACATTGCAGCTTTTGCTATTAAGTGTGAATTGCATTCTGTTCCCTCCAACTCACCATAACAACAGAGATCCAGTCGCTAAATTAACACATTTTATATTTGGTTAATGAATCAATAACCTATTTCCTGTAAGACATACGAAAGGAGCATCTTTCACAGCTTTCTTTCTGAAAAGGGCAGGAGCTGCAGAAGCACTACTACTTTCAATCCAGCTTTGCATCTTTGCATGCACGCCACATGAACTTTCAAATCCACTTTCTCCTTTCCTCCTCCACAATTTGAACTAAATGAAACAAAACAAGATACGCATGCAAATTAAATGCTTTGTACAACTCTAGTTAGTCTTTCTTAAGAAGGACGTGGCCATTGTATGCCTGAGCTGGATTTTCAGAGTTGAGAAATAATAACTTGGGAAGCTAATCCCAGAGAAACATGTGTCAATACTTGTTCATGTTTACAGCCAGTAAGATGACACGCACTCAGGAGCGGTTAGATTTTTTAAAAAAAATAAACCAACACAAATAAGATCAGATGAAATTGCATCCAAAGACAAAGCAAGCTGCCTGAATCAATCAGCTCCTATAGAGTGATAAAAACAGATTAAAGCAAAAAGTTATAAATGGCAAGCTGAGGATTTTCTAGATGAATAGCATCAGTTTTGAACTAAGGCACATTTAGGATTAAGCATAAAAAGCTTAGTGCATATACTTGAAACATAGGTGGCTATCAGTTATCAGAAAATATGTTTAAATCCGTAATTTAAATAAAACAGTTCCTCATCTTTAAAATTTCCAGCTGTAACTACTGGCATTACTCTCAACAGATTGAAGTCAAAACTAGATGGCATTTTGATACAGCTCTACAAAAAAGAACAAAATAAAAGTATATGAATAAGCCACCTCTACAGAATAGCAGAACACTGGAACAACCATAACAGTCCAGAAGTGTTTATTTCTTGCAAAAGTGTCATCCCACATGAAGTTTTAAAAACCACTATACTTAGCTTCAACGAGCTTTAAAACATATACTTTTAAGTCTTTCATACAAAGCAAGGCAGAGGTAAGGCACGCATGTCGATACCGAAGTTTTCTTCAAGAATACTTTCTTAAACCAAGGTTTTCCTGACTTTAAAAGACTTGTTTTGTTTCCTGCAGAATTGCCCAAATATTACAATTTTTAAGATTAGATCCTTTCCTCCCACCTTTATTAGTATAGTATAGTAGTAGTAAACACTCTCCCAGGAAGCACCCTTCTTTGGGCCTGGCAAACAGGAGGACAACAGATAGCACACAGCCACGGTGAGCTAATGGATCAGGCTGCAGACACCACCACTCTTGGTAACAGAACAGCTGTCCCCTAAACCAGGGCTCGCTGAACCTCCCCCCTGCCCTCAGATTGAGCCAGTAAACTGATCACTCAGAGTAGGGGTTAAGTCATACCACCTTCAGCCAGGCACATTAGAAACCCTGCTCCCTCCTCATGTGCATGGCTGGGACACAAGCAGGGCTTTCAGAAGCAGGCTGTCCGCTTGCAGGGGTCTTCCAGAGTTTCTGGCCCATGGCTCTCTGAACTGATACCTCTCACCAGTCTGAAGAATCATGTTGCTCCTCTGCAGTGCTGTTATTTATCAGCTCTCAGGGAGAGAGAGCTGGATGCTCATTTCATGGAAAAGCCTTACTTTACCCTGCCCTGAAACACCACCTTTGCAAACAACTACACAGGGGTCCAACCTTAAAGCACTACAAACAGCACATTTACCTGTTCCCCTGCTGTTCCTACAGGATAAATTTGGAGGAGTATAATATACATGCATTCAAAACAATTCCCAGACTGGCCAGCAGTGTATCTATTCACTGGTTACAGCACTGCCTCACATACTGCCTATCTGGCATCTTAAGCTCTGACAGAGTAACCCAGCACATCAACATGCAAACTGGGCAAGACAAGAGCTGTTCATGCAGGATACGTGCACAGTGCAGTATTACTGTACCTTTTCCTTTTCAGTCCACACAGAAAGGGTCAAAAGAGGAAAGAAAAAGCCAGAAATCAATATAAAGGAAAGGAATCAAGAACGGCATATGTGATAGTCTTCAAAGCCCAAGAGAACCTCCAGATTTTGCTGACTGTTTTCTTTTGTTAACACTTCATCTTTTGATTTATTCAGGTAACTAAGAGAATGCTGTGAGAGCAAGCATTTTAAAAACAAGCGGCTTAAAAAGCATACGGAGTCACTGCAGAAAAACGAGTTTTCACATTTTGACCTCATTGTACTGAAGACAAAAAAAAAAAAAGAAAGGAAATAATACTGGGAGTTTACAGTGACATAGCTGGTACAAGTATTTTCAACAGTTGTCGCCAGCCAGACAGCCAAGTTCCGCATCAACTTTAAAAAACACCAATGACAATGGTCCCCAAAGTAGAGTTTTAATGATTACGTTAGGTACCTATAGTACCTATTTTCTCAAGATATCATGCTATCCCTCCACCGCAACAAAGACTTAGGACACTAACCATAAGTTTTACAGCCAACAAAGAAAACAAATCATTCACACTAATCAAAACAAGTTTAGCTATATAGAAATTTTTTGTCCAGAAGATAAAATATCCATGTAAAGTGGTACATTTCGGTGAGTTGTGTAAGGGCTAGGTTTTGAGTTGGGTAACAACCCCTTAGGTCTTCTAGAAAGATAGAGAAAAAAGTATTTACAAATTCTAAACGTTATTTGTTCATTGTTGAACAATTGCTAGAAAGAGCACTACTCATATTCTAGCTATTAATGCTCAAAGAAAGATCATCACATGGATTATTTGTTCAATGCTATAGTATTCAACTGCCAAACGGGATTCCTCTCATTTATATAAATAATCATCCAAATGAGTACAGCACTAGGAATCAGAAAGAGCTAAGGGTCATATTCCTAAGGCACAGAAAACTGTCACTATCCAGAGGTGCTAATAAAGCATGAAGCAGAAAATAAACTACCTGAAAGACAGATAAAAGATAAGACAGCCAAACTCTTTTCAGTAATGCCGGATGGTGTAACAAAGGGCAAATACCACAAATCGCAATTGAGATGTTTAGATATGCTTCTGGGAGAATCTTTTCCCCCTAAAAGGTTGTGCGGCCCTGGAAGAGGTTACCAGCAGAGTGTGTGTGTGCCTGTCTGTGTGCTGGAGAATGTTCTCCATCCTCACGAGCTTTTCAAGACTTGGCAGACAAAGCCAGGGCTGCCCTGGCCCCAAAGATGGCGATAGTCTTGCTCTGAACAGGAGCTATGACTGGAGGCCTCCAGACACCCCTTCTCATCAACGCTTCTACAATACTTGCAGAAGCCACACAGGATGTCAAAGAGTTGGCATGAGGATTCTAACCCACAATAAAAGTAATGCTCTTCAAGCATTAGATGTGCAATCTCAGAGCTGCCCCCATTCAGAAGACTGTGCTAATTTTTCAAGAGCCAACAGAAGCGTTCCAAGAAAAGCAGAATGAAAGTTACCCAAGCCCTGCCTAAAAAAGACAAAGTAGACAAGTCAAGTGGTACAGATGGACTTAGAGGAGACAAATGAAGTAGCTACATAAAGCCAAACACACGGAAGAAAAAAAAAGAAGGATTAAAAAATTTGTTAATGATACAAAACCTTACAGAGAAATTAAAAAAAAAAATTAAGACCATGCCAGATTCAATCAGAATAAGGTCCTACATTTTGCAGGCCAAAAGCATTTACATTTCAATTACAGTATAAGCCATGCACACAGCTTTTAAAACTTCAGGGAGTAAGTCTCATCCTAATTAAACAGATCTAGGAAAAAAAGGTGTTTTCATAAGAAAAAGTAGTAAAATTAATTGGCCTACAGATAGTAACTGCTGGTTTACATTACAGAACAAGAAACAAATCAAGAACACTAATCCTCTTTTTTTGTATGAAAGAAGGTCTTCAGCAGGCATATGCTGCAGGGTTTTGTCCCTTTTTCAGGCAGCTCTGACAGAGCTGGGATGAACAAAAAAGTTCAGTTACGGAAGTGGAAGATGTTAAAGTGGATGACATACTGTAAATTTCTCATTATCTTTAAATTACTGTGTGGACAAAAATAGTTAGGTTGGAAAGGAGTTCTGGAGCTCTCTGGTCCAACCCTGCTGCTCCAAGCAGGGCCAATGTGATAAGCTTACTCAGAGCCTTGTCCTGTTGAGTTCTGAATATACCCAAGGAGGGAGATTCCACAGCTCCTCTGGACCCCTGTTCTAATACTTCACCCCTCTCACGGTGAATGTTTTTCCCCCCTAATCTTTAATAAGAGTTTCCCATGTTGCAACTTGAGTCCACTGCATCTTATCGTAAGACTATGCACCTTCAGGAGTGTCTGACTGTCTTCACTCTAACTTCCTATAAAGCAGTAGAAGATAGCAACAAGATCTTCCCTTACACAACTCCTCTCCAGGCAGAAGAAACCCAGTTCTCTCAGCCTCTCTTCATACATCATGTGCTTCAGTCCTCTAATCATCTTGGAGACCCTCCACAGGGCTCACTCCAGGAACATCAATGTCTTTTGTGTACTGAGGAGACAAAAACTGGGCACAGTAATTCAGATGTGGTCTCACAAGTGCTGAAGAGAGGGGAATGGTCACTTTCCTGAGCCTCCTGAATGCACTCATGATAACATAAGCCCAGTACATGGTTGTATAAACAGTATCCTTATATATTTCAAGAGATCAGAAAGCTTCAAGTCCTTGTTGCAAGTACTCATAGAAGTGCTTCAAAGCATCAACATTTATTTTAATAAACGCCAGGGAAATTTCAAATAAGGAGAAGCTGGCATTGTGTCAAGCTTTCTAAAGGCATGAGATGAACCGGGTAACTACAGGCTATTCAGCCTAAAAGAGATCACGGCCAAAAAAAATAGTAAATCCAAAACTAACCAAGAGTGTAACAGAGAAAAATTTGTTTAAACACACCTGTGCTCTGAAAAACAAAAAAAACATAAAACAAAACACACACGCAACAACAAAAAAATTTACAAAAATGCATCAACTGACATATCATAGCACATTAAGCATCTTGGACATTTAGGCATTCAGTGGCCCATCCTCTTAAGCTGGCCTTAATACAGAAAAAAATTACTACATAAAGATCATAAGAATGATCTCAAGCACACATTTCCCTTTACATGTTTATGCAGATTCCTGGAGCCCCTTCTGCAGTGGAAGATGCTAAAACAATACTTGTTTAGTATGACACTTGCAGAGAACAGCTTCTTGTTCAAAAGTTTATAAACTTCTTTAAGTTTATAAAGTTTATATTACCTGCATATAAAGACATCAATCTTAATCATTGCACAAATGTGTTTTAAAGAGATCTCCACATACTGGACAAATCTTAGAAAATGCACAAGGGTCTACCGCTAAAAACCCAGTAAGATCATGATTTGACTGTAGCAGATAAGAAGTTATCGACATGCAGATTTAGCACAGCCTGTAAATATTTCAATACAAGACTGAGCAAATGCCATGAAATAGTTTAATATCTTGATTCCCTGGGAAGCGAGGCTTACACTGTCAGTCTTTCCCATTCTTCTGCTGTACCCTCTCTCCCCATAACTTTTGGTTTGTTGAATAACTTCAGTCGACTTTGAGAGAAAAGTGAAGAAGACAATGAAGTTTCTAAAATTGTTAAGAACTTGTTGCAGCATAGACAAAAGGGGCACCAACTAGATGCCCATAGGAGCACTTCAAGTGCAGTTCTTGCCTAGTGGGCTAGATGGATAATCAAATAGACATAGCTGAAAAACATTAAGGTAGGTTGGTGATACAAGAGAAGTAAAAGAATAATAGGGTGAAAGGACAGGCAGGTGATTAGGGTAATGGAGGGCCAGGGAAGAAGAAATCTATGATCAAAGTCTGCAGGTAGCCATGATTCAGAAGTTCTGCTTCCCAAGAAACACAGTTTACTTCAACTAACCCTTACAGCTATTATGGCAGAGGGGAAAAAGAGTGTCAGTGCTGTACAAGATGGATGTATACTGATTCTAGTTTCTACTACATGAAAACAGAGTAGTTTACATTTGAACACAGAAAAGCCTTGCTATGTGATTGCCAACGAGGTATGGATCATTTCAAAAGGGCTAAATTTGGTCACAGCAATGTGCCAAACTCCAAAGAAGAAGAATTATACAAATAAGGACAACTGAAATAATTATTTGTACTTAATTTTTTACTGAAACAAAATCACATTTAGCACAAACAGAATATTTTAAAAACCCACCCTGAAGCTCTTTCTTTAGTTTTTTAGTTCTTTTAGTTTTTCTGTTTTTTTTCTTTTTAAGTTTAGGGGTTTTTTTAAGCTTTATTTTTACTTACCAAAAATTAGTGCTAATCCATGGGAAGTCCCCACTGCTATCAGATTTGATGCTGCCTTAAAAAGTCATGCAGAAAGATTCATAGTTTAGAAGCCAGAAGCCAGATTTTTCATGCTGTTTCTCCCACCCTTTATAATTGAAAGTTTTTAGCAAGGACAAGAAGGGAGATGCATTTATCAGCTGTGTTAAATTACTGTTTAAACAAGTTTAAACATATTTATATGAAGACTAACTATACAGAATTTGAAAATTGTCTGAATACTTACTATTGCAGTAGGCAAGCCAGCATCCACTTTGTCCTAGAAAGACAGGACAAGTTATGAGTAAGAGAGGCAGAGCTCCCAGCTCTATGCATGTCGCTAATAATTAGAGCTACAACACGCAAAAAAATCAACACAAGTTGCATTTTAACAGTCCCACCAGGAACAGAGAGCACAGAGGTAACCACTGACTAGAAACACCCAGATGAGATGAGAAAGTGCACAGAAATGGAGAATTAATAACGGTCCTCACTGTTCACTGTACATAGCACAGACATCTAACATACAACTACTTTCCTCTTCTTCCCTCTCAAGCACCCCTCATTAGCTGCCCATTCTGGTGGCTCCCCCATACCTCCAACAACACAATTAACAACTAGCTACAGCACACCAACTTTTAGACTGTGGTCACGTAATCATCATAGAAATGCTCACAGATGGGTCATTTCCATTTTATTTTAACAAATGTGCCTTGCATATTTTGGAAATCACATGCTTTAGAAATCATCACCTTAACTCTGACCTCAAACAGTCAGTTCCCCCCGGCAGTACAATCTACAGACAGGCTCTATTCCATTCTCATTCCGTGTCAGAGTCACGGCCCCAGGCCTGTGCATGGTCCTCACTGAGCTCAGAAGGATGGATTTGTTCTATACCTGATGCAGGCATTAGACAAACTTGTTTCCAGCATCTTTAAGTAAGCAGACCAATAGCACTGTTGTTATTTTATATTAATATTTCCCACCAGGTTTAATGATATTTAACTGCTGCAAGAAGTCAGCTAGTACTTGATTCACTGCTGGTTAGAGATTACTAGTAGTAGGTTATGTACTGAACGTGCTAGTACTAACCAGAACTAATGGGGGGGGGAGGAGGAGATCGCACACACACACACCCCTCCACATCAGAACACATACAGATTTTACTTAATGAACGTAACCAGGAGAAAGAGACACTTACTGCTGCAGACGCTATTTGGGCAGAAATTCCTTTCAGAAGTGAGAGCCGTATAACTGATCCATGAAGAGAGAGAGAATCAGGGAGTTTTTTCTTTCTAAGGAAAGAAGATAGACCAGACACATTACAGCAGAATAAAAGTTTAGAACCTTGTTTAAACCACAGCTAAACCAGAAGATAAATTGTGCATGCATCCATATAACCCACACAGCTTCTATTCTTCTGCCTGAGAAGTCTGCTATGCATCACTGTGCCTGCATAAATTTTGTTTTAAACTCATTATTTGGGGAGGAGCGGGGGGAACAGTCCTTCAAACAAATTGTCGGTTTCAAGCATGTATCTGCAAACCTGAGAGTCTATTAATAAAGTCTGAAAGCAATACTTTTGCTCATTAATTCATCCTCCAGCAAATCAGGAAGTTTCAGCCTTTACAGGTGGAAATCTAAGGAAAATACGCAATTGAATATGGCTCATTAGCAGAATACAGACCACTGGGAAAACTACAGACATTTAATTAAAACACAGCTGATTTGATACAAAAGGTAAATGCTTCTGTTTATGGGGAAAATGTCTTTAAAAAGGAACTAATGTCCAGGGGACAGTTAGTCTTTTAAAGAGTATTTCGTAGATTATAGCACAGACACAGTAGAGGGAAATTTTGGAGGTAAACTGCAATTTTGTAGCCAAGTACACAGCACTAGAAAGCCAAATTTGCAAAACTAACAGAAAAAATCATTTGGTTCCTATCTTGAGAGGCACACAAACATGTGCTTCACATACAGGCTGCAAAAACATGTCATTCACAGTTTGTATTATGGCTAAGAACCCATAAACACTGCCACTAGCTTCACCCAAACGTGACAGTAACACTTCCTGGTTTCTCTGACCCCTCTGTATGAAAGCCTGGAAAATACTCCAATGATTCCAGGTTACATTTTGTTCAACATAAACCATCTTATTTGACAAAGAAAGGAGAGTGAGTCAGTATACCCACTATATGCCAACACACATTGTCACACTTAGAGTGTGTTACATCCTATGCAATTACTCATGACAGAACAATCGCAGCTTAAGAGATGCCGAAGGCCACCTAGTACTTATATAAGGTGGCCATGGGAGTGCTCAGAGTATAGGATCAGGCCATAATTTGAATAACTAATGAGACAAGTCAGCAGCATTATGGCTAACTATCGCATTCCAGGCTGCTTTTAGATGACAAGATTCAAATTCCATTTACAGGAGCAACAGCAACTCACGTGCCTTTTAAAAACACTATCAACTGCTTGCGGGCTCTGGAAGTCATGAGATACATCTTTAAAAGATTTTCTTAAAGCCAACCTGGCTCGAGTTTAAAGATCCCATTAAAAAACAGAAAAATTTTAATAATCCTTCCCCATAAAATGCACTTATTGCTCAAGCAGGCTTTCTAGCTTTCTGTGCAAAAATGAAACCCATCTTTGTCTACTCGATCCTGAAGAAATAACGTTGTTCTGTCAAAAGTAGCTTCACTGGACTCCTCGCAGCATCCCCCTTGAACTCCAGCACTGTGATATAACAGCAGGAAACAAAATCCACGTGCACAATGAGAGCATTCCTGCCCAGGCGACAGACAGACTGCATGCTCAGAGGAAAGCTCGGGGAGAAGGGAGTAGAATGTGGCCTTAACAGGAGTTTCAACTGTTCTTAGCTTTTAGGATGGCCCTTCTACCCACTCAAAATAGGAGAATTCCTTTTTAACCTATATAAAGAATGTTCCCTCAGAAATCAACCAGCCTCCCAGGGTATCAGTCCAGTAGTACCTTTTCAGGTGAGTCCGGTCCCCACTGTCAGAGCTTGCTACAGAAGATGTGTCATAGGAGTGCGTATCTGTGTTATCGATGTTCAAGAGAAAGGGATCCTCCAAAATGAAAGACTCCTCTTCATCATCAGTCTGAAGGAAGAGAATCACCACAGCTTGCTAAGCATTCACATTATACAACACCCTAACTGGAACATTAGCAAAAGTCTATCAATAAAACAGAAAAATCAAGAAGCGGAGGACAATGAGATATTCTCAAATACCAGAACAGAACTATTTATTATTTTACTGAACTGCTACTACAGAAAATCTAGAACTCATAATGATCACAGAAGTGCACTGAAAGGAAAGTTATTCAATCTTCCTTCACCAGACATGATCTAATATTGTCACACCTTTTCAGAAGATGTTTAGTCAGTCATTCCCATCCTGTACTCACCAAGATGAATAGCACTGGGGTAAGACTAGAGTAAGTATTTGTCTGCACTGAACTGCATTTTCTTCAGATTACCTCTCCAGTTCAAGAATTCCAGGATTCTAAACCTGTCCTCTAATGTGGATGTGGTTGCATCTCCCCCCAGTTTGGTATTACCCAAATTTAGTAAGTTCACTCTACCTTCACGCAAGGCACCAGAAGGAGGACATATACAGATACATTAGCATTCCACATCCTCTTTTACTTAGGCAGAAAACCACTAATGGCTATTCCACTAGTTTCTAGACTATATCTGTTTGGGACACTTTACACCTGTATCTTTAATACAGCTTTTTTAAGGAACTGCCACCTCTCCCAAACTCCTTTCCTCTTTATACTGGCTTCCCAATAAGTCCAACCACCAATTCCCTCAGCTTGCTAAAGTCTGTTTTTTTGGAGTTTGTCTCCACTTTGCTGTCCTCCCTCTTTTCCTTCCTCAGATCATGAACTCACCTAGCTCTCATAAAGCAGGCACCATACTGGGTACAAGTGAGACTGAAATTCAGTTCTCCCCTACAACATAGTACTGGTAACATCAAAAGTTGGGACAGGAAGTTACTTTTGCCACATATGTGAAACAGAAAATATGAACAGAGCTATGAACTGTCTAGCTCTCACCTCTTCCTGCACCTTAGAAATTGCCCAGTGTTCTTTGTATTTATTGCTAGCTAAAAAGAACAACATTGTTTGACAATGCTGACCTTTAATACAAAGCAGAGTCTTCAGGTGACTACCCAAACCCAAAGCTGAACTTGCTTAAATTTGATGGAAACCCTTTATGTTTCAGCCAAAGATATTTTGATTGGAAAACAAAATTCAGTATTACACACTGTACAGCAATTATTCTACTGAACACACACTTTGCCAGCCATTAGCTTCAGGAAATCATGAAGTTATGCAACTTCACTTCTCAGAAAAAAACCAACAACAGCCAATAGAGCACTTGCTGCCTCATCTTAGCACATCCCTGCAATGGAGCTGGCTGCAACTCTGATAGGCCACTCACCTCATTTAAGATGCTTTCCAGCGTTGGCGGGGTATCAACTTGAGGAATGTCAAACTCTTTGTCATCAATCTGGACAACAGAAACCATAGACTGAGCTTAGGTTGCCCACTCTGCCTTCCAAACTTCTTTCCGACTAAAAGAAAAAAGCAACTACGTGCATACTCCTTCCAATCTACTCTCTTACCAAAAAGTCACCACCACATACTAAAGATTCTTATTCAAAATGTCTTCTCTGAAATTTGACATTACAAGATAGAGCAAAAGTATAAGTTTCAAAAATGTAAAATAGTTCTCTGACCTGCACCCAGACCTGAGATTTCAAATGCCTTTTTCCATTTCCAGCAAAGAGCCCCACTACTGTTACATTGCCTTTCTAATACAGACGAGCACTGACACACTGGATCTTCTCTTTGAATGATTAGTTACAGGTGAAGAAAAATGCCAATGCCAAAATACCTTAAATGCCAAGGTAATTTTATCTGAGACGTGGAGTACCTAAACTCAGATTTTATTATAGCAGGAACAACCATCTAAGCACTTTTGTCTTACTTGCATAAGTAACTAGTGCTTATTCTGTCCCTACACGCCTCAGGTATCCCAACTGATTTAGAAGCTGGCTGAGCACGTGACTATCCGTCTGATATGGTATCTTCCAAAAAATGAGATTTTAAATTCTTGACTTACCTGCTGCTACAGCAATTTACAGTATGAGTTTCACTGTTACTTGCTCTTTGCCTGACATCAAGAATTACACATATGTGATTTCTTAACTACGAATGAAATATAAGGAAAGCTCCCTCCGAAATTAGTTCTCAGCGATAAGCGCTGCTTCCACCCAGCGTCACTACTGGACGGGACAAACGGGATTTAATGAAACTGCCAAACCGCGAGCAGACGTCGCCCGAGCCTGCTCGCTCAACCGCGTTACTTACTGAGTGACAGCCCCGAGCGCGCACCTACCCCCTCCTAACTACCAAAGCGGCCGAGCAGAGGGTCTCCCGCACGGTCACCCAGCAGCAGCCCCCGCGGGTACCCCGCCGCCCCCGGCAGCGGCGCCGGAGCCGCAGGGGGCCGCGAGGACCAACGGCCGCGCCGGGGACCAACGGTCGCCAACGGTCGCCAAGGGCCGCCGCGCGCGCCCGACCCCCCGCGGCGCTGAGGGGAGCCGCTCGCGCAGCCGGCGGGGGGGGGGGGGGGGCGGCGCCGGGGCTCGCGACGCACCAGCTCGCTGCGGGAGTCCAGCTCGCGGTCGAGCTCCGCCACGCTCAGCCTGGGCGCGGGCGGCTCCGGGCACAGCGGCCTACCCGGGTCGGCCTCCGCCCCCGCGGGGCAGGCGGCCTGCTCCGCCGCCTCCATCGCCGGGCTGCGGAGCGCGGCGGCCACACCAGGCCGGCACCGCCGGGACTCGAACCGGCGTCCGGCACCGCCCCTTGCGCAGGCGCAGCCCGGCGGGGCCGCCCGCGCCCGGGGCCGCCTTAAAGGGGCCGCGGCGCCTCCGCTCCTGCGGCGCTTCCTGCTGCCGCGGCGCGGGGCTGAGGGCGGCAGAGAGCGCGGTGCGGCGGGGTGACTGCGGGCCCCGCCCGGGAACCGGGCCCCGGAGCGGCGGGGGGGGCCTTAACAGGCAAATAAGACACACACAGACACACACAGACACACACAGACACACACAGACACACACAGACACACACAGACACACACAGACACACACAGACACACACAGACACACACCCCCTTCCAAAGCGTCAGCACAGGCCGGCGGGGCGGATGTTTTCTCCAAGCTTGCAGCAGGGAGCAAAGCCGGCCTTGCACCCCTGTTTAGCCGTGAGAGCAGCCTTGCAGGAGTAAGCAAGGGGGGAAGTCAGGCTTTTTTTTTTTTTAATGAAATAAATACAGCTGCATAAATTTCTCTCCGGCTTTGCTTCTGTGCTCCTAGGCTTTACCTGTTGTTTGGAGAAGCCTCTCCTCCCAGCAGAAAAGGCCATGCAAGGAGGCAACATCCCTTCCAGACCCAAGCTGGCTCAGCCAAAGCAAACCTGGCTTTGCTACTATTCCTACAATTTCCTGCTATTCCCCCTTTGCTACAATTCCTGGCTTTGGTGTACTCAGAGCCAGCTCGCAGCTCTGCACGGGTAAAGCCAAGAAAAAGTTGTACTGGGGGTCAGAAGTTGGGTGAGACGAGAGCCAGTAGGAATATGGGGCTAATTTGAAACAAAGCAAGCGCTGGGAAGCCTGGCTGGATGTATATATAAATTTTTAGGCAACCTGGGAAAGCTGAGCAGCATGCGCAGCTAATGCCGTATTGCACAGTTATTCAAGACAGAAGTCAGGCACGGGGGATTTCCAAGAGCCCACACCAAGCCAGGAGGCAAGGGGACAATACGGAGAAACGTAAAATAACACACAGTGGACGGCAACAAATACTTACGTATTTCAGCTTGAGGGTGTCAGACACCCAGCCTGGTCTCCTGCCTCCTGTTTGTGCACGTGGGTTGATGCTAGCCTGTTTGCAGATTTGGCGGAGACTGGGGGGAAAGCCCGTGCCGTGACCCCTTTGGAGGGGGCTTGCTGGTGCCTGAGCAGAAGCAGCGCGAGGGCCCAGTTTTGACACAGACGTGCCCTAAGGGCACAAAGCGCGTCCCGCACCTCTGCCTGCCTTACCTCTTTGGCCTTTCTGCTCTGCTGCGGGACCAGCAGCTGCATTTCCCCCCCTCTCTGGAGCAGGCTACACCCTGCACCTAGCACCAAAAACACAAGGATGAGCTGGGACCACGCGGCCGTGAGGGTCCTGTTACCTCCCAGTGAGCATCTGCCAGGTGGGTCCCCGCTTTGCACCCCCCATCTGAACAGCAACCATGGTTCTTCCCGCTGTCCTCAGGGCCAAACTGGGTTCCACAGCGACTGTCCCGGCTCAACTTGTGAGCACCGATTCAGATTTCCTCACAAAAGCTAAGGAAAAAGAAATAACATTCACAGAAAGGCATGAGCCAACATCACCAGAGAGCTGCTGAGCGGAGGGAGCTGGCAGTTACCAGCACACCGTCTGTGCCGGGAAGGTGCCGTCAGGTTACAGGTAGGAAAGTCATTTTTGTTCCTTAGAAATTCCCTCAGTTCCAGAGTCCCACTCAGGGGACAGGGCACACAAAATGTCTGTCCTGGGGGCCCAGCAGACCAGCTGGGCTGGGGAGAGGGTGGCCTAGGGTGTGCAAGGGGTCTCCACCGGGGCTCGCTCTGGTTTCTGCTCCGAGGACAACCCTAAGGATACGTCGTACCCGCAGCACCCAACTAGGAATCTGGAACCAAAACTGGGTCGTGCCACTTGGACAATAGGGCTCAGGAGGCTGAGGAAGGAGTTAATACCAGCCTAAAGAAATCATCAGCATCATGGAGAAGGTGACTAGGGAATGAGGACACTTTGGTGTATGAGAACTAAGGGGTATTCATTGATGCTATCACATAATAAGTTCACCAGGAAGCACTTTTTCGGAAGCACTCTGGCAGCAGGTCCCTGGAGCTGCAGACGATGAGAAAGGTGCGCACGGCTCCCAAAGGGGCTCTCGGCGGAGAGTCCCGCCACTGAACCAATCGCAGCGAGGGACAGCAGTGACCAAGATCACAGCGGACGGTCCAGCACCCCGGCCTCAGAGAGGCCATCACGAACAGGGCCCTGCTAGAGATCCTGCAGCTGGAAGTTAAGCAGGAAGGCAGGTTTAAAATAAATAAATAAATGTGGGCAAACAGGTCAAGAGAAAGCACAGTAGTTTATCTTTCATCCAGCAGAGCAGGATAGGATGTGCTACTCTTCCTCTCTCCAAGAGGACAGAGGTTTTGAGGAACACAATCACCCTCTCCTTTCTAGGTAGGCTCTGTGGCCCTGCGGACGCTTACGTGGCGCATTAACGCATTAACCAGACTTGAGAGTCGCTCAGGAGGAAGGACAGAACTCTTGCAAGGAATTAACCCGCTGTAGAGAAGTGCTGGCACTGGGAGCTGAACCTTTCCTCTGGCACGCGCCCCTACGGTAATTAGGGATTCAGTGCCTGACCGCCGCCGCCTGCTCTCCTCCACGTTCCAAAAGCTTCTTTTCCGCTGCCAGCCGTTCCAGGATGGTTTTCTGCAGCAACGGTGCATTTGCTCCTCTTACAACTGTGACTAATTCTCCTCCCTGAAAGTTATGAAACGCAAGTCAGCTAAGCTCTCAGGTGGGACTCTCAAAATCACCAGAGCAGCACACTGCATACGGCATTATGTCTACTGTGTAAAGAGCAAAAGACCCAGTGTCTGCCTTGAGTTCCCTGTGGGAAGCTCTCCCAGCAGTAGGCTGAGGGCACGGCAGTCCTGTCTGCCTGGCCAGGGCCTTGGGTGTCAGGCCCCCTCCCCAGACAGGGCTCCTCTTCTCCAGAAGAAAAGGGGAGCTTTGGAGCAACCTTCTTTGTTGTTCCTGATTAGTCTGCGGAGGAAGCAAAATCAGCTTGTGACGGGACTGAGCAGTGGCAGGAGGCTGAACCTGAAGACTCTGCAGGACAACGCGTTTGCCCACATGGTGTGAACACTACTCATGTGGACTCACCAGTCACAAGACCCTGTGGACACCTGCATCTTCCAGTATGTCACAGGGATCCCTGCGTGCAAGTCATGGATTTTCACGACTAGGACACCGTCTCAGGGAGGGGAAAAGGCCCAGGAAATACAGCCATCCATCACAGGCTACACCAACCTCCACACAGACAAAATAACCCAACCAACCAAGCAAACAAAAAACCACCAAACCAATTTGACAACCTCTAGCTAGAGAAAGTCTTCCTGTAATTTTGTGCCTTCTGCCTGCTTTTCATCCTCCTGTGCAGTTACCTTAAATTGTTTTACTTCATCCATATGGTGTATCTTCACTCTCTCTTGTTCAGTTTATTATTATTACTGCTTTATTAATAAGTCATATAATAAAGCAAAATTATTGTTGCTTGGGGGCAAAGCAGAAGGTATTTAAAGGTAAAGCCTGGTTGTACATTCTTACGCATGCAGCACTTGACCACCAGTAGATAACAGCAGATAGTGGCAGACACAAATACAGAGCAAGCAAAATTGGTGAAAACATGAAAAGAGCATCTAAATTGTTCCCAAAGGCAGGTCAAGCTTATTGCTGTGCAACTATTGTAAAAGTATTTCCACTCACTGTGTAAAACAGAAAGACAGGCTCGCATTTTCCTCTGTATTCTTCCAGAGCATCAATGGAATCAACTTCAGCCTAAAAGGAATGTAAGATTTAAAAAAAATAATAATAATAAAAAAAGTGTTTCTAGAAAAACACTTCTGCTTCAGAGGAATACACATACACGTGAAATGGCATGAAGAAATATCAGATGTGGGTGGCTTCGTTCATCTGAAAGTTTGGAAAGGGTTTCTAACTGCTTTTTAATTATACGTCACCATTAGTAACATCAAAGTGTTAAGATCATAACATGCATAAGCTTGGCCCTAGATGTAGGTAGCTGCTGTGGGCAGCAGATCTGCTGCAGGAAGAGCTGCAGAGCTCTGGCCTGGCTCAGACCTCCATCCTGGAGGAACAACATTTGGTTTGACTTGCGCTGCTGAGAAACCTGTGTATATAGATGTATACATAGCCTGTATTCTTCCCCCTTAACCAGCCAGGGTTGAGCAGTGTCACTGCAAAATGGTGTCTTGCACCCGTGCAGCCAACCCCCCAAATGCCTGATTTAAATTGTTCTGAAACACTTTGATGGCTGAAGGAGGGTTGCGGATAGACAGAGTTGTCTCAGCGTGTTGCTGGCACTCCTGTGCTTGGATAGTAAAAGTACTGTGGTGGCCTCAGGACAGCCACCACCAGCCCCTGATGACAGTTTTGCCCCCAGTTTGCATCCACCCTTGCAAGCCTCTGCCCTGCCAGAAGGACTGTGAGCCAGGCCAGTCAGCCAGGAGATGCTGCAGCCACGGTGGGGTTGAGCAGATGTCCTGCTGCCCTGCAAGCTTTCTGTTATGGCCTGGGTAGCTTTAGCAGCCACATTTCCAGTCGCAACCAGGAGAGTGCCACACTGCTGCAACTGATGCTACTGCTACTGCCTAAGCAGGAGGCCAGGAAAGCCTGTTGTTCTCATGTGTCCAAGACACGGACAGTGACAGGCCCAAGTCACCCAGCTTCGACTACAGCTCCCTCCTGGGGTGACAGATGACCTCAAAGACAAAAGGCAGGTGTAGCACGGGAGTCTTCCCTCCTCCTCAGAGTCACCGAGACAGAACTAGCATCTGGCAACACGCAGGGCATGCTATACACAAAACAGCGTAAGATACCAGGTAGCACACGGAGGCTTATAGTAGCCCAAATTCACTGTTACTTAATTTTGCTGATTTGCAGACTGACTGGGTAACCAGCTCACATCCCTTCTACTAGATGGTCTGGTAGAGCACAGATCCAGTGTCACTGCTCATTAACCAGACCCCATTTTCAAAGACTGATACCTTTTCTGACAGGCCTCCACTAGAAACCTCACTGCCCACAGCTTACTTAGCAATTGCCCCTTGAGAGCTGGCATTCAGCTTGCTAAGGCCTTTAACACAGAATCACAGCACGACTGAAGTAGGAAGGGACCTCTGAGGGGCTCTAGTCCAAGCCCCTGCCCAAGCAGGGCTAACCTGCTACAGGAGGTTGCTCAAGGCTGTGTACAGCTGAGTGTTGAATATCTCCAAGAATCACTATTCCACAGCGTCTCTGGGAACCTCTTCCTGGTTTTGATCACTCTCTTGGTGAACACTTTTTCCATTATATCTACCTGAAATTTTCCTTGCCGCAACTTGTGCCTGCTGTCTGTTGTTCTTCTGCTGTGTGCTACTGAGAAGAGCCTGGCTCTGTCTTGTCTATAACCCCCATTGGACCGTTGAAGACAGCAATTAGATCTGCCCCTTAGTCTTCTCTTCCCCGGCCAAACAAACCCATCTCCTTCAGCCTTTCTCTGTACGCGAGACGAACGTGTATGCTACTGGTCCTGTCCAGCGCAAATGGCTTAGGTAGTTTGTTGCATGCTGCAGAAACGAATACCTTGAAAAGTTTATTGCATCCTTAAACACACATCTGCCAACAAACCTGTGAGCTTGCCAAAGAACAAGAGCCAGTTTGTGGCAGGGTTAGAGCAAGACCTGGAATGTGGTAAAATAGGAAATAGATGAAGAACAATGATCGGTTGTCTTCAAACCTTCTCCTGTTTGGAGAAGGAAACCAAGAAGTGCAGAGCAATACAAGACTGAAAATTCTCACTGATATCAGCTTTCTCTCACCCCAGTAACTAACTGTCTGAAGCTATGAGCCACAAGCTAGAAGTCCTGGTTTGTTACCATTTTGGCTCAATATCGTAAACATAAATGACTTCAGCCTTCAGTTACCTGCTAATTTCAGGGGACTGGATATTTGAAGCAGTGCCACATTTCATCTTACCACTGCAAAATGCAGGAAGTCACTGCCAACTTCATTCCTTATTTTTCGGAAAAGATCCACTACTGTTTTGCATGGACCACACCAGGCTTGAAATGCATCAACAACTGCAAACAGGAAGATGAGTAAGAACAAGGTTAAAACTGATCAGTTTACACGTTATATACCAATAGGCTGGTTTGTGCACTTTTCCACTTTGCAACGTAATCATTTGGAAGGGGACTGCAAAAGGCCGCTAGCACAATAAAAAGGATCCCCAAAACCTTTAAGGATTGAGATCGCTTTCTCTGGAGACCTGTGGTTTGGAGACCCAGTACTGCACCACCCTTCTGGGAAGATTTTCCTAATGTCCAACCTGAACCTCTCAAGCTGCAACCTGTGGCTGTTGCCCCGTAAGTCTGTCTGTTGTTGTAGGCATGATTCTTGCCAAACACCTAAAAGTGCTACAGATTCAATGCTGAAATAGAAACTGTCATACTCTTTCAAGGTTTCGATCACTAGATCACAGAGGGTGAAATCACATTGCACATAAGGTATTAACAGCGTTATGGAGGAGTCTTAGAAGAAATATTTATATTGCTGTGACCGTGGGAATATCAGATCTTCTAGGGAAAACTGCTGCACAGAGGAAGAACGCTTGAAGCCTACCTAATCATCCCTCCATCCTTGAGGCCAGGGCTCTTCCCTTCACCAGGGACAGTCCTGCCCTGAGCAGGTGGCTGGACTAGAGACTCCAGAGGCCCCTCCACCAGCACCGCCGTGACTGTGTAATAACTGTCCCAAGTAAGTCAGGAAGACAGTGGGACCTCCAGCTAGTCTCTCCTCTGTTAGGATGTTTCCTATTTCCATTCAGGGCAAGGGGAATGGAAGGACCAACTGAACCTCCATATCAGCAGTAACTGATTCCTGACAGCACTGGAGTCCTCTTAACACTGAACAAAAGCAATCTCATACGTTGGCCAGCCCTTACCAATGAGTCCTTTGAGACACAGCATTTCTTCCCAAAGCTCCTGGTTATTGATGTTAATCTGTGTGAAAATGTAAAAACACAATAAGAGCAACAGTGAAGCATGAGGTCATCTGGTTGCTGTAAAGAAACGTGCATTGAGCTGAATTCAGGGAGCCCCCATCCCCAAGCTCTCACTGCTTCCCCCCTCCCACATGCTCTTACTCCTACCCAGTGCCAGCTCTCACAGAGACCCATCGTCAAACCAACTAACCCAAAAGAAAAGTCTAGTGGATTAGAGACTTGGTTAGGCTCACAAGAACTTAGGGAAGGCACATGGAAAGAGCAAGCCTTCCCCTTTTAGCAGCTGCGATTGCTTGGACACCCTGGCTGCTCGGGGACCTCAGCCCTGGTTTGCAGAGAGACCGAGTTTTCCTGAGTGGGGCCTCTGGGGACATGGCCCCCTGCACCTTAGCAGGCCATCAATATCGCAGCTGATGGAGCAGAGTCCCAGCTGAACCTACTGCTTCATGTTGGGTATGGCGCAAGAGGGAAGATCTGCAAAACGCCCATACAACCTCAGGTTTTTCCTGGTGCCCTCTTGCAGTTAGGGCAACACAACTCCTTCTGGGGCTGTGCAGCAATAGCAGAGAGCAGGGAAGGCTCCACATGCTCCTCCTGTGCCTTGACTTGGTTCGCAGCCCAGTAGGTGAGAGAGCACTGGAAACGGCAGAAAGCGGCGGGGGTGAGTGACTGAGGGACCCCAAGCTCCCCACCTCAGCACCGCTGCTATAGGAGAGACACGAAGAACTTCTTTGCTGTGACATGAATGGAAGTCTGTGATCTGTGAAAGGCGTTTTAACACAGCCTGGCAGCCAGAAGCAGTAGGAGCTGCTGGCAGATGACTGACTGGTTCTCCACAGGCTGCTGGATCATAGTGCAATTACTGCGGACTTGGAGGACACACACATCCCTGCTAGGCCACAGCATAGCGTTGTTCCCAGCGGCTTCCTCCCACCAGAGCGAGCTTGATGCTCAAAAGCGGCAGTGAGAAGGTGGTCATTCAGTACTCCTTTAAGTCTTAGTGGGAGAAAAGACGGCCTTCCAGTCAAAGCAAAGCCCTGGACACATTGCCTAACAAATGACTAGTGAAATGACTACATTTCCAGGCCATGCACTTCCACTGCTTGCCCCGGTCTGGTCCTGGCTCTCATCAGGGTTCCTCTGTGAGCTCATCTAACTCACTAGAACAGAGGAAAAATATCCCATAAAAAGCCCTGAGTAGTTCTCCCCAGTGTAAGCAAGTCTTTTTTAAAAGACTGATGAATGTCAGAGCAAAAGAGAGGCTGAGGCAGAGCCAAGTGGAAAGGCAGCGGGGTGGGGACAGGCAGTAAGACCCTTTCACAGCAACCAATGGGCTCGGCTAGGTCTTTGGGGCTCAGGGGACGAGCTGACCTGAAAGCAGAGCAACATGAACTGGCACTGGGTTTGTCATACCACAGTCTTGATCTCAGCTTCAGGACACAGCTCTGTTCTTTTTGGCTTTTCTGATTTGCAAGACAGAGGCTGGAGTTGGGTGATCACTCAAGGTTGCAGCTGCTAAAGCTGCACTATCACATTGATAGTATTACTATGCTGATATTGAGATAGAAGTTGTGGTTTGTAGCACCAAAAATGACTCGATTCTTGCTCTGCTTGCAGGCCTGCATGCTCTAGGAGGCTCCAGGATGACTCCGTGCACCTTCACCATTTCTCTCCCTGGTGTGGGCTGAACTCCAGCATCCCATGTGCTGTTTCAACACACTTGCCTCTAGCACGCCTCCTCCGTTCCTTGCTCCTAACTTTGGATCCAGGGCTCATCAAATTTATAAGCCACAGGATTCTCCACCAGTAGTTTCTCACTGTGCCTCCACACAAGCTACACTGCTTTGTTGAGATGTTTGAGCCTTAATGCAATAAACTACTAGTAAATACATGGCTTTGGCTGTGCCAGTGTCTGGTCACGGGAGGGTGGTCTGAGCGCAGCACATCCTTACCTGAATTTGAAGTCAGTGGCAATTTAAAGACTCCCAAAACACAGCAAACAGAGACAAAGATCTAAGTTCGAAGGGACCTCTGGATCTTCCAAACCCCTGCTCAAAGCTCAGCGTTACATCAGGTTGTTCAGGGCACCGTTCAGTCAAAGATGTCCTAGACAATTCGTTATGCTGGACTAAGTACTATTCTATCCTACAGTTCCAATACAGTTATCAGAAATGAAGAAAATCTTTGGTCTCTTCCCCAGCTTACAGCACTTACCCCTCAGCATACACTTACAAAAACAAAATTAACAAAAGGCTCCTCAAAAAATGTAAGATCTGTTTGGTTCATCCTGAACAATGAAGATTCTTAATAACGTTCTCAGTTGATATCATTAATCCTAACTACATTTAGCCCACACTGGAAAACACTAAGCTGCAGTAAGGCTAGCTATTATTCAATAGCTATTAACACCAACATGCATTAAGGACTGCCTAAATCGCAAAGTCGGGATTTCCCAAGACTGGAAATTCCAGTGCAAGCTTAATGGCCTCTCTTACAGATCCTCTTTCAGAAACATCACTGGAGATCATGCAGTACCGTTTCTCCAGGACCCTGCCTCATTCAGAGAACAGGGAGTTATTCAAACACCTCCATCTGTTTTCCTGTTCAGCATGTAACCCCAAGCCTAATTTTTTTCAGAGAACACCTGCAGAATTAAGAAATTTAGTTATTTCAGGTGTTCCTCGTGCTAGGACCACCCTAGGAGTGTTTCACAGAAGGTTAATGAGTTCAACTGATTCATGATGACGATAATTTGTGATAATGAGTTCAGCTGTGAGTTCAACTGATGGACTCAAAGTAATGCCAACACAAGTACTTTGCTAATTTGTATGCCCAGAGGCAGCTGGGAGAACTGGCTTTTCTCTAACATTCCCAGAACTTTTCCAGGACATCACTTTGCCTTCTACATGAGGCTCAGCTGTCATCTGCACCTGTGAACAGTCACCTTTCTGCAGATCTAGACCCAGCTCTCCCACATCAGGTGCACACTTAGCTGCCAAAGGTGCAAAGTAACTTGAATCAAACAGGGACACAGTGGGACACGCAGCAGCAGAAAGACACTTCCACCTTAACAAAGCAACTGTCTTTCCCTTTTTACACAAACGTTCACCTTTTTCACCCCATACTTTCCAATTTTTGCAGTGAATGACCAGAGTTATAGAGCCAAGAATCACCTTCAGCCTTCTTCTCCCTCGGGAAGACTGAACTTGTTTCAAAATTTGATGTAGACTTTCATGACCTACTTTGGCTTTTTTTGTTCTGCTTATTGACTCTACTTGTTAACCACTTGCATCTTGTTTTCGATTTGTTTAACTTCAACTTTTTTGCTTATTAAACTGCCCTCAGAAATCTTTTCCCTATGCAGGTAGTTATAAAGCATCAAGTCACTTCCACGATGTAAACAGAGGAAAATTGCTCTGTATATCCCCGTGAAAGAGGTTTTTCAGCCTTTGAATTGCTCTTGTATCTCAAACTTTCTCCAGCTTCCCAGTGATCTTTCTTAAGCATTTGAACTGTATACATGAACTATACGTTCCACGATAGTCACCAAATACTCAGGAGCAGGCCCCCAGCTCCCTACTTCTCAGCGTCCTCTGAACAAGTCTCGTGTGAAACGCGGGTGCACTGATTTCTGAAAGCAGCCGGACCACAGGACAGCACCAGCACGTACCACCTCTGAGGTCAACCCGCAGCCCAGGAGCACACTCGACTCCCTCGGTTCTGACCTGGGCGAAGCGTCGCTTATGGGGACAGGTTTGAGTTGCCAGGTCTTCCCACCTGCCTTCAGGAATACTTTTCCAGCACTGGGGCCTCTCAGGAGAGCTTTACCAGCAGAGTCTGAGATACCCCAGGACTGAGTTTCATCCTTTGCGCTTGCTGTAAGTTTAAGAGGTGCTCTGAAAGGCGCTCCTACCACGGCTGGTTCCTACTGACCTGCAGCACCACCTCCTTTCGCTTTGCAGCCATTCCTCTGCAGCAACGAGGGTCCTGCGAGCGGCGGCCCCGAGCGCAAAACACGGCGGCCCTCTTCCACCTGCGCGAATCCAACTGCTGGCCGACCTGCACCACAGAGAGAGCCTTTTTACCTGTCTTTTCTCCTCCACCCGGGACCAAGCGCCTTGGGCAGCATCCCTGCCTGTCGGAGGGAGCAGGGTTGGCTCAGCAGGGCCCGAGGCCCGGCCACAGCCCTGCTCAGGCCCTTTTCCCCCCAAGATGGGGGGCTACGGCAGGGCCTGGAGCACGGCACACTTCCAGAACCGCGGGGGCAGCGGGCTGGGGGACACCCTCGCGCCTCCCTGGGGCTGGGGCGGCCGGGTCCTGGAGACGGCAAGGGAACGGCCGGGTGACCCGAGGGGCCCCGGCCCGCCGAGGAGCCAGGGCCTGTCGGCTGCGGACGGGCAGGGGCCTGGCGGTACCTGCGCAGCGCCGGCAGCCCCAGCGCGGCCCTGGCAACGGCAGGGCGGAGCGGCCGCCAGCCCGCCCCGCTCCCCCTTCCCGGAGCCTCTGCCGCAGCGCGAGTTTGGCTCCGTCACCTCTGTAACCCAGGGCCCCTCCGCCAAACAGGTCCCACTCCCTCCCCTCGCTGGCCCCGTGCCCCCAGCCCAGCACCGCAGCCCCCTCGCTTCCCCCCGCCTCTCCCAAACTCCCGAGCAGGGTGCGGGATCCAGCCGTGGCCTCCCCGGCACCAAGCGGAGGCGATAAGCTGCTGGCCCCCCTCCAAACGCAGGCCACGCTTTTTGTTTGGCTTTGTTCCCCTTTCCCACTTGGGATGAGGACACACCGCTAGCTCGTGTCCGGCCGGTGCCAGCACCCCCAGGCTGGTGCCCGTTCCTGCGGGGCTGCCACTCGCCCCGTCCGCTCCCGCGCTTGGAGCCACGGCGGGCGCCTCTCCTTGCCATGGGTGCTGGCCGGTCCAGCCCCTCCTGGCTGCGGATCTGGCACTGGGCACTGCTGCCCTGCCCGCGGGGACACTGCCTGGCACGTCCCGGGAAGCGGCAGGACGGGGCCCGGGCCTGGGCAGGGCCTCCCCCAGCTCCAGCACCAGCTCGGCAGAGCAAACCGCCCCCCAGGTGCCCTGGCAGCCTTCTCTGAGAGCAGGGCACCACCGAGTCAAAGCTCTGCCTCAAAAAAACCTCTATTTTTTTTCCTGACAGCACAGCTTCACACTGAATTGCCAGCATTTACCTTCCTGCCCCGATCCTTTTCTTTGGCTCGCAGATTATCTCCCTGGCATCTCCACCTAAGCAACCTGGCCTGAGCTGCTGCGTTTGCTCTCAGCTTCTGGGGGGAGCTCTGCACTACAGGGAAAGCACGTGCTACCGCTCCATCCTCTCGGTCGCAGACTTTGGCTTTTAGCTTCCTCTTGTCTACTTACTTCAATGTGGATTCAAGGGAGCTTATACTAAAAACACTGTATACAAAAAAACATTTTAAAAGCAAAAGCACTCAATGTTTTGTAAAAAATAAGCCTTGAGTGAAGTCCTGATGACTTTAACCAAAACTCAAATTTTGCATGTTTACACCCATGACGTGCTTACACATTTTAGGATAAGCAGAAACAGTCCTGTTAGTAATCCCATTTTCCAGGTCTTTCTTCAAGCACTTTATCTCATGTACCTTGATTATTCTGCTGCCTGCTGCTTCATTGCTTCAGCAGAGTTTCACAGAGGCGCAGCATCTACTAGGTGGCTGAAGCTTTAGGCTCAGGACTTAAACTTCGACAGGCTAAAAAGGGCCCTAAGTGTCTAAGAAATAAATGCCTAAAAATAGCAGATGTTTCCCTAAGAACATAGTGACACAAGATGCTTTTGAGCAGGCCACTTAGTTTCTTTCACTACATGACATGGATGTGTGATTGCAACAACAGCCAAATTACAAGTCTTACTTGACTTTCAGAGTGGGAGAAACTTCACTAAATGTAGATGGGGGAGAGCAACCAGGGCACCAGTTGTCTGATAACTAGCAGGCCAAACTCCATGCCAAACTGATCTCTTTTTGACATCTGTAACCTTTGAAAGAAAGACCATCATTATGGAACCCTCTGATTAGAAATAAAGAGTGGAGCTATTTACCAAAATTGGTTAGGATTGGTTTTCATAAAGAGTGCAAAAACAAGAAATCCTGATGATCTTGTATCACGTCCAGACAAGTCATACCTGCTTTTGTTCTGAAGGCAACCCTATAGTTCACAAGACACCTCTACTCAAGTAAAGCTCGTAAAGGTTTGGTCAGCCAGCAAACAAGTTTGTTCCCACCATAAATCTCAGACTGGAAACTGTCTGTACAGAAGATGGCACAAAAAATTTCTCCATGAAGTTCAGTAAAACCTAGATGTTCTGGTAAAGTTCTTTTTATTTACAGTATTCACTTTCTTCTTTTTGTACATACCTATAGCAACATCAAAAATTATTCACAAAGCTTAACTGAATGTAAAAATGCTCTCGTCCAACAGACTGTCCTATCAGCGTAATATCTGTGGAAAATGTCAACTGTTCTCATGCAGCAACCAGATTGTCTGAGCATTGTTTTTAGTTTTTCTGGTAGAATTTTGGGAAACAACCTCAAAACATGTATATAGGAATTTACTCACCTTTGTCTGAGCACTTTCAGGCACAAAAGTTTTATATGATCAAATTCAGATTCGATTTTAGAAATGTGAATTGGGAAGGAGGAGGCAAAAGAGACATTAAGAACTTGAACTCCTAAGGTACATAGCCAGAGTGCAAATTTAGAAGCCAGATGCAGGCTACAGGCAGTTTTACTTTTATGATACTTGCCTCAGAAGTCTTTCCTCAATTCAAGCAAAAGTACAGTTGATTTAATTTTATAAGTAAGACTTCACTTCTGAGGTACTGATATTTATCAAGTCCTCACATATTTTTTACTTTCCTTTTTGTTCAGCCCCTGAAATCCATCATGAAAAAACTTGCAGAAGGACATTAAAAAATGGCCAGTCACTTACTGCAGTGCCTGGGGAAAAAAGTGTCAGGTGCTCACTTTTATTTGTCTTTCAAGATTGGAAGAAGTTACATTAAATGTATATATTCTCCTTTGCAACCAAGTGATAACAGTTATCTGATACATAGAACATTCAAATTCCAGGCCAAACTGTGGTCACATTTTCTGACACAAGTAGTTACCTTTTAGATAAAGTAAGGCTATCACAATTTGACCCTCCAATTAGAAATAAAAGATTAAGATACTTATCAAAATTGGTTAGCAAAGTTACAGACCTCTCTTCTTGCTGCAGCCTTCCCGAAGCTCAATGTAACAGAAGAAAGATTTGGTTTTAAGACATCGGCTGCAATCTTTAGTGTGCCTGTTAGTGCTAGGTAAATATAGTGTTTGGAGATTCTGACTATTAAAACTATGCTCTAAACTGAAATCAGAAAGAAGACACGGGAAGAAAGCAAGAACCCTGAACTGCATGAAAGAGAGCTCCCTGCTGCTCTCTCTTGTTTCTATGCATATTTGACTCCTGAAGCCCCTGGCACCTTACTTTCCAGCCTAACCTTATGCAGTCTTCTTCATTGTAGCCACAATTTTTCCTAGGGCTAGGGACAAGGTTTGGACAACCTAGGCCTCTGAATACAGTAAAATCCCACCTCTAGTGCCCAGGTGTCCAAATCCATGCAAGTGCATGTATGCGCATATACACACAAAGTCGGTAGCGACATTACTGAGCAGAAATTCTAACAATTTTTCATCCCTTCCCCGACCTAATGCACCCAGCTGATCTTCCACGGAAATATTCTGAGAGCTGCTTAACTATTACCTGGATGTAAAAGATGCAAAACCAAAGCAGTCCCTTAATCACTGCCTGTCAGGTCCTTCTGGCCTCTTGAAAGCATACATTTTGCAACATACTGTCCGCTCTACTGATATTAGTGATTAATGAATACTTATCCGTGAAATAAGCTAATCCTTCAGCAATTATCTAAGTTCTTGGCTTCTAAAGCAACAGGCACATGCCTGCTGATATTGCAGCCATTTGTTCCTTTCCAGAAAATTCAGCAGTCACACTAACTCAAGTACAACCCTTTCCTCTAAAAACGTACAGAAGCCCAAAACAATCCAGCTGACCCGTTCTAGGGAATTGGCTATGTCATCAGTACCAGCTGACCTTGTATGGCAGGAAAATGCTAACTCCTGGATCTCCTCACAGTACAGGATATGCTGCTTATAATTTGGGGTCTATTGTCTCCCTCTATTTTCCTCTTTAAAAATGAAGTATAATGTAAGTTAAGCTGAAATTCAGAAATGCATATATTTTACTTAAAAACATTCATCTGTTCAAAATTCAAAATAAACTTTATGGGATACAACAGTTTGTTTTTTTTTTAAATAACATTTCATTCAAACTGTATATAATTCATTGAAGTATTCGTACAGCAAACAATGGTTAACCCTTGAAAACCTGTAGAAAAAGATTTTCACACAAAAAAAGGAAAAACAAAATTGAGGTATCACACCCACACACATACACCCAAGCACACGCACACACCCAAACGCGCACACACACATCCTCACACGCAGGCTGCAGCAAAAGCAGAAAATTGTAGGCCCAAAGGAAAACGATGACTGATTGTTCTATTCAAAAGTCCAGGTAGCTCAGGAAAAAAACCCAAAAAAACAAAACAACCCCCCAAGAGTCCTCTGAGTAAAGAAACTACCTCAAGAAAATTCTCAAGTGCACTGGAGACCTGATCATTTAAACTGTTTCTGCAAAGCAGCTCCCTGCACCTGAGAAAAATGCAGCCCAAGGTGACTTGTGCAAATATAAGGAGTCAGGAATATTTCCTGCTATTCCTTAAGTAGACATGAGGGGTGTCCATAGATTCAATTAGTCTTTGATCATGCAAGATACTGCTGGAGTGCTGTCTTCGCCCTGCAATAAAGAAACAACTAGTTAATTGTTGGGGTTTGGATTTTTTAATCATTAACAGCTTTTTATATACAAGACTCTATGCATAATGCCAGCTAGAGAGAGAGGATGAACTAGTGAGGTAAAGAAAAGCAAAGTTGCTCCAGAGGACTGGAACAATTATAGTCATGTAACACTATAAATTAGAAAGTTTAAACAGGGTCTCCATTGTTGTTAATTTTTAGTATTGAGAACTTAAGTATAATTTGTTATTCCTAAGTAATACTCGAGCAGTTACTCAAATAAATGTACATCACTATTTCTTTACACACACAGTAGTACTCAGTGCAATCGTAGACAGTTTTTCTGGGATAGAGATATTTAATAACCAAAAGGTTATTAAAAAGATACATTGTTATGAGCAAAGAATTCCCTCTAATCTTGTTTTTGGATTTTTTTATACTCACCTGTCACACAGATTTGAATCTGATGACTGACTCAGTTTATGTAGAATATCTACTATTCCCATGTCTCGTAGTTTATCTTGTCGTTCTTGTGAACCTACAAAAACAAATTACATTGTTGGGAATACCAGTAAAAATAAATGTACTGAGAACAGAAGAAAGCAGTGGCAGCAAAAACTAGCTTGAAGAGGGTCACGTGGAACTGTGGAACACAGTTTAAGCTAAAACACAGCACTGAAGAACCCCCTCAATTGTGGCTCTTTCATAGGGCACCTCTAGCTTCTTTTTTGTATTTTAGTGGGCACGTGTTTCAAGAACAAAAAATTTAGAAGGCAGAAAACTGAACGCATTTTATCCCAAAGCAAGCAGCTTGACCTTAGCTGCTTTATTCTCATCTCTCTGATTTGGATCAGAGAACATTTAACTGGAGGTTTGTGCTCAAGTCTGAGTTGTAGCGCTCCGTATAAAACGTATGTGAACATCAAGAGCACAACCAAGTGCCACAGGCTGAATGATGTTTTGGGATCTGAGAGATGTGGAATAAGTTACACAGAAGGAGGAAAAAACCCTACGTTCTCTTTGCAGAAGGGCAGCAGGTCAGTCTGAAGATTTGTAAACAATCAGTCTAAAAAAAGCCCTCGTCCCAGGCCCGCTGTTCCTCAAAGAGCACCACCTCCCACTCCTTCCCTTGTCACTCCTTCCAGCCCAACACTGCTGCCTCTGCCAGTAGATCTGCTACCCAGGCGCGCACACGTTTCTGTGCTGCAGCATCCTTCAGCTCCCTCTCGGTTACCTTCCATCGCTCCAGCCCATGACTCTTCTTACCGAATGCCCTCCCCATTCCTTCCAGTTCAACCCACAAGTCCTTCCACTCGTTCCAAACTCCTACTGTCCAACCCCTTCAAGCCCTCCATGCTGGGCAAACTTTCTTTGCAACAAATCCACTAATTCATTGCCACTTTTCCCTTTCCAATGAACCTGCTCCCTCCAACGATGAGTTTCCAAAGCCTCCTTCGACTTGGAAGCCCTCTTATCAGGATTCTCTTTTCCTCCAATTGTTTTCACATTTTACAGGCATGCTGCAGGTGGAAACCTCCTGCCATGCAACTCATCAGCTTCTCTGTTCTACAGAGGCACTCTTCTCAGGCCTCAGCACAGCTCTTCCTCCACATCTTTCTCATTCTCCTCCTGACCACACTCACTTGATCCATATTATGCCTATATTGAAGTCTCCCCTTATGCTTTGGATACCACCGTGCTGTCCACTGAGAATATTGACTACTACGTAACATTAGCCTTTTGATTGGGTAATAACTTGTCTATATATTAATAATGAGGCTTTCTTACCTTCTTCTTCATTCCATATGAGATTAGATATGCACAACGTGGCAGCAAGCTGAAGTTTAGCATTTGAATGACTCTAAATATAGAAAAATAGTACTCAGATTTAGAAGAGAAGATTCAGAATTTCTCAGACTTACATTTTGGCATTCATCCTGTAATAAGTGAGGTAGCGAAGTCAGGACCAGTTCTTATCTACAGCTTCTCTCAAAGACAATATAATACTTCAGTACAATGTTCAATTTCTTCCAAACATTTACTAAAAGGTCTACAAAAGATGCCCCTTTTCTAAGGGCATAAAATGTTTTCCAAGTAGGATTGTTACATGTATTGCTTAATTGACAGTAAAATTTTTAAGTGGATTTTCCTTTTAAACAGATCCTCCACCTCAGCACACCACTGCCATATAGAACTGCAGTGCATGCTTTCTTAACTCTAATGTATCTAGTTATGTTTAAGTGCATGATTTTGAATAACGATTTACACAAGAGAGGTCCCTCTAGCATATTTTATTTCTACAAATGACCAAAATAAGACCTTTAAGAGAAATTCCCCATACCATGTAGTATTTGATTTTCTGCAAGATGTCATCATTGGTCATAATTAATTCTTTTGCTGTCGTTCCATCTGCTATATTGGCAAGTATACATAATGTCTGAAAGAGAAGAACAACGTCAGTTATTTGGCTACAGATCACATTCCATGAATTATGCACTTTTCCTGACAGCTTTGAACTTGTAACAAACAATTTCTTTAATTAGTTCTAATAACTTTAATCTGGAGTTTGTAGCTTGCTTACAACTAGGGCCAATGCCAAAGAGTTAACAACTGTGGCTGAACAGCCCTGGGAAAAAACAGCGGTTGCCATTTTAAAACAAAATTAGCATTAAATCATTCCAATGTGTAAAGTTTGAAGTCTCTCATGAAAATATGCAATGTATAGAAAAGGTTAAATACACTGGAAAAATAAAGCAGTCTATTCAGTATCAGCAGCTAGAAAAAAGAAAAAAAAACCTTATCCATCTAGTTCTTCAAGTCAGGAAAGGAAAACACTGAGGCCTATCTGTTGGTCTGACAGAGTAATAAATTTTTTTCCACAAGTCTAATCACACATCTTCCTTGCAGAGATAACCAGATGTAGATTAGTAATTTGAGTTATCTCTTGCAAATTTGAGAAGCCATCCTACCACATCACCTTGAAGCAACTAAGCTCACGCTGGCACTACACGCATGTGGCATTAAGACTTGCAGAGGCAGCTCTCCTGGTTCTCAAGAAAGTACAGGGAGAAGCTCCATGGAATTGTTTCCCAACGAGCTGTGGAAGGACTCACCTGTCTTTCCTGGACATGCGGGGATGACTACAGGAGGACACTGGAGAAGGAGCAGCACCTGCATGTTCCCTGTATCTAAGCTGCACAGCACTCATATCAGCAGGTGCAGAGATTTATTACTTCCAAGTTGTTGATTACGTACTGATGAGCCAGTGCTAAAAGCACCGTCCTGCCAGAAGTACAGGCTCTTGTGCACAGACCCAGTATTGGATGTACGACTTAATTCTCAAACGAAAACAAGCTGTTCACCTCCTCATAGGCTCTGTACATAAAAGCTGTAAATCTTAAAAGCTGTATTGCTCCTCTGTTCTCCAGCACTTTCTGAGAATATTTCCCAACTATACTGATCCTCCTCCAAAATAGTTCTCAGAGGCTTGGCAATCTAAATAAGCTATTATTGTAATGAGGCCTGTTCCAGTCACTAGACTCAGCTGTTTCAGAATCATGGTGTCAACAGACTTGCCATCTATTGAGGGTCTTTTTTTTTTTTTTGGCCAGTTTTGCACTTAAATAGCCATAGAAAGCACGTTTGCCTTCAGCCCATTCTTCACTGAACAGAGATTCAGACCAGACTGGATTTAGCTACATCACTGCAGCCACTTGTCATGCTGTTTTACCACCAGTATCCCAGCCTGCTCCAAAGCAATGTCAAACCTCTGGCACCTCCCACGCATTCTTGCTGCCCCTGTTCTTCCTCACCACAGACTCTACACAAGAAACATTGCTCTCCAAGAGACTGCCTTCTCTGTCGCACCAGCTGATCAGCCAAATCCACCCCATCACTCCTAGGGAACTGTCCATCCACCCTCTTACTTCTGCTGCAGCACCCCTCCAGCACGTACCTGAGTAATTTTTAAGTAATTTTTCAGGGCATGACCCTTGCCACCTTTTTCTGGGCTACCCTAACATGCTCTTTTCCCTGCTACTGCCTCCCCTCCTCTAATCACCACCGGCTCCCAAGAACAGGTGAGATACTATATCTCTCAGCAGAACAGTCGCCAGCACAGATAATCAACATGTACTACTGCCAGCAAGGCAGGCGATGATGGTATTCTCGGTATTCTTCATTACTGACTGCTCCTATACCAGCCAGGACAACAAATAACCATGAAGCTTCTCCCAGTGTGAAATACTAGCTTCTTCCTCTTCCCTTATTCCTACTCTCCCCTTTCTGCCTTCCCATAAACTTGCATTTAATTATTCTGCTATCCTGTACAGCATCATCCTTGCCACACATACGTTTGAAAACGTTAATTCATTTCAAACATGTATGTAATACTCTATAGGCATAGAAAAAGAAACATTGTTGGAAGTACTAGAGTTGTTCATCTGACAGATCTCCTAGTAAAATATTCACAGTGCGACGTAATCCTGTACAAAGTAGACACATTGGGAAGAGTAAGAGTTCCTTAAGTCATTAAGGAGTTTGCCACGACAACATGAAACAAAAAAGGTACCTGCTCTTTGACTTCTATATTGTGCTCCCCTTCCAGAATGAGGGTCACTGCTTGCATGATTTGCTTCCCGTGAGTGCTCATTATATGGTCTATGTGCTGTCAAAGCAATGACGAAACAGTCAGTGCAACTTTCCAGACGAAGCAGCGGCATTCCAAACTGAATTACTCTAAGTGAAGAGTAGCAACACCGCATAAAGACCCTAGCCTCTAGAGAAGTCTCCCCAAAACACAAATCCATCACAGCAGAAACTCTTTGCACTATTCCTCTTCATCTGAAGCCTGGTCCTGTTTGAGAGAGCATCACAGGCCTTGCTTTTAATTTGTCTGAAGCCTGTAAAAAAGATACTGGTTTCCCATTTGCATGGAGGCCACAGTCTGAAGACTCAGTCCTGTGGACACAGCCTCTTAGCATGACGCTGCAGTTGGAAGGAACCACTTTCTCTCCTCTGTTAACAGGGGGGTATCAGAGATGGGTAAGAAAAGTGAGGTTTCTTATCATCTGGAACTTTTGCTACTCTTACTGGAACACTGTGACCAGGTCTGGCATCCACACTTCGAAAGTCTGAGAGCGCTCAGAGAGCTACGCCATATAAATTACTTGTAGTCTTGGAAACTCGTGTCAAGGTAAGAAACATGCAGACAAAAGGTCATTTGATCACGGACTATAAACACCTATACCAGAATAAACTTGATAATGAGGAATAACAGACAAAAATGGGAAATGAGATATACAGGGTGAACCGATGTCAAAACTCAAGAGTGACAGCAAACAGCCACCAGAGGAGATTACCAACACAAGGCAAGCTCTACAATTATTTAAGATATTAGAGATTCTTTCAAAGAGATTTCTCATTAATTGCTAGCAATGACACTTCATTCAAAAGCTGCTGGATGAGTTATTCTGGAGTAAGTCTGGAGTACAGAATTAAAATGGTTGGTTCTGGCTCTATAATGTACTAAAAGTAGGTGAAACCGGGGCAAAGTTTCAGCTGAGGAACACCTTATGTGATTATCAGACGTGACTGTAAGAACTCACAGTGAATTTCTATGGCTGGCTATTAAAATATATTTTCATACTAAGAGCTAATTTTCTATGAAGCTTATTGAGATTCAATGAGTATAAAAATCAAAAGATTTTCTGCAGTGACCTTTTTATGGTAAAAACACAATGTGTGATATACAGACCGTAGAGGCCTTGTGTCCCGTCCCACCCCCCCACCCCCCCCAACACACACACATCCAGCTACCAAATGTTTGTTCATCTTTTCCCTGTTCTTCACAGGGGATTACACCTTGTTTTTCCTTCACCAATATCTCAAGTTCTTTCTGCCTGTCAAAAGCAATTCATGGGCTTACACTTTTAGACCACTTTACTTCACTGTATAAAATGAACGTAAGCATTTTGTAAGCACACAATCTCAAGAGTCGAATTCAGAAAGCCAATACTCTCTATACAGTCGAAGAACAGAAGTATTTCAGATGTTAAGGAGGAAGAAATACAGGTATCCTCAAGATACCTACCTCTCCATATGCTGACTCTAAAGTGAAACCTCTTTTTAGTGTCCTTGACAAGTTTCACAGAAAGCCCACTATCTTTCTGCAACAAATAATTTCCAAAATGCAACGGAATTCAACAAACATAACTGCCTAGCTCTGTTTGTACGTGAAAATAATTACCATATTTCAGTGGAATTCTTTCAAATTTTCATATAACAATTTGTACATTTCATTACAGACACTTCGATAAAAGCATATAGCAGAGGCCTCAGTTTTAGCAATATATCAAACAGCAATCTTAAACGGAAAAATATGTTGCATTCTCTGCCAAAATCTTTGTCCTACTAAAAAGAGTAGCCATCAGTTTGTATTACCAGCGTATTGTCCGCGTGTTTGATCAGCTTTCAGAAAAAGGTCTGTTTGCAGCTCTACTTACTGGGCGAGTAGATAGAAGATTCCTGAGCAGTCCCAAAGTTTTCATCAGAACATTTACATCTGAATCCGAAAGTAACTGGAATAACTGCTCTGTACTCAGACCTCGCAAGATATCAGATTTGATCTTCTGTTCTGCTTGAAATGCCATATTCTGAAAGACAGAGAAAACTTCTCCTCAATTCTTTACCTTAAACTGGGGTTTTGTTCTCTTAGCAGACTACTACTACCTACAAGCATATATCCTTGCCAAGTTAATCCTGTAAACATTACTGCAAATCCTACAAATCCTGAAAAATTTATGAGGAACTGCTATGCAGTAGATGATTAACTTCCCTCACAGTCTTACAACTGACCTGATTGTCTGGTTTTAAAGAGTCCCCTGCTATGCTAGCGACATTGCTTAACTGTTTCCCAAGCAATTGGGGCAACCAAAATTAATGGGAGAATTGAGGGTGCTCCCCCCTCGCCATTTTATTAACTAAGTGATAAAATGCTCTGGGTGGACCCTGTTTTCTCCTGCAGTTAAGTGGAAAGGCAAGCCAGATTTCATCCGTGTTACCTGTAACAACTGACAATTTCTTAAAGTTACATTCGCAAACTCCTTCTCTAAGAAGTGAAATTGCAAGCAGTACTTCACCAGTGTGTTTTACTTACCATTAAAGCCCAAATGCCATTCACTCGCAAGGCAAGATTTTCACTCTGTGTTAAACTACATAGAAGTTCTATGGCTCCTGATTCTAAAATAGGCTATAACGAACAGGGGAAAAAAATCTTTAAAACACTACATAGAATAATTAGACATATATACAAGTATAAATATAATACATTAAAAGTGTCGCTTATGTCTTATTCTCATATTTACAAGATGTCCAGCCCGCTCAGATGACTTGTCCAAGCCTTACCCTATTTTCATGAGCACTTAAAGGCAGGTTCTTATGAAGAAAATCTCAGGTCGACAAGGCATTATTCTTGTGTGCCTCTGTGTATGTGTGTATACATATACGTGCATACATATGTATGCACACATACTGCTGTGATACTGTATACACGTCTGCCACAGACATACAAGCAACTGTTTTCCCCAACAACTTTGTTTGAGACTTCTCTCTGAAAACACCATCTTCCTTTGAGTAATCAATTTTTATTTGGGATCCAGTGGGACGTATGTGCCTTTTAAGTAAGAGGTTATGGACAACGAAAGCTATTTAATGTTGTTCTTTACATTTAATCTTATTTGCTAATGAGACCAAACTAAAATGGAACAGGAAAACTTTAGCACAAAAGTGTGCCGCATTTTACCACAACAAAAAAAGCTCAAGATTGCTCTTGACATGCAAAACCTTGTAATATCACTTCATTAAGTGACAGGAAAAGCATCAATACACACACTTTTTCTTTCAGACTAACTGATTAATAAATTTGCAACAACTGCTTTCAGCCTGGACTGAATTTGAAGGTTACGAGCTTTAAGATCTGAAGAGCTCATGAGCTAGAAGAATGTGTCCGATGGTATAGGTTGCTCTAATATATAAGGCATTTCTTTCCTCTTGAAGATTGCTTCAGCAGCAGCATGTAACTTAACATATCTGACCTTTCGGGAAGTTGTGCTTTCCCCCTGCCCCGCTAAAGAGCTCATGTAATCAGAAAACAGACTTGTGTGGAAGGGACCGTGCTCTGAGGAACAGGTCTGTCTCACCAAACAGCAGGCAGACCGCACCCGAACTGGAGAAGAGCTTGTGCCAAAGCTCACCTGGTCCCAAGGGCTTGGGCGCTGCAATAAGCTGCCAGGGAACTGCGATTTCTCAAGGTGCCAGGTAGTTGGCTGCCTCCCGGGGACTTCTGTGCAGGGGCAACAGGTAGGAGCCATTCCAAAATTGTCTTATATTCAGCTGGGGGGGTGGGGTGGGGTTGTTTTGTGGTTTTTTTTTCTTTTCTTTTTTTTTTTTTTTGTGACTGACATTTTAGATACAATTTTCAAAATACAATGAAGAATAAAAATACAGTGTATCAAATAAAAATCAGATTGCCTATTGTTTTCAAATCTAAGATTTCTAAATAGCCCTTCATTTTGCATAAGCAGTATTTTGCGTTTCGCAACTGTATTTTTAAGTAAACCATGTGTCCTGATAGAAAATACAGTATTTCAATCCATCTTAAAGGGAAGACACTACACTACGACTGGCAGTATGACTAAGAAAGCCTGTGGGCTTGAATTGATCGAAACAGAGCCACGCAAACTGCCCCATGGGAGCCCACATACACCACAATCTTGCAAATGTGTTCTGTAATTAAAAAATATTTAAGACTTAGGGAATTTTTCTATTTCTATGAAGTACTGATATGTATGTATGATGTGTATGAAAGAGGCATACTGAAGGCTTCAAGAACAGACATCCTACATCATTCAAATAAGAATGATAAACACAGGAAAAGACTTGAGCTATGCCAGCATTTTCAAGATCACAGCAGTAGTACAGATTGTATTGCCAACAAAATTACCAGTCTGTTTTCTTGTTGAGTCCTTTAGACATAATAATCATGTTTTACAAGTATAAAAGTCAACGTAATGTCTGCACTTGCCTTTTCAAAAATTTTTAGAGACCACATTTAATTATTTGACTGCATTTTACTCTCACAGCACTGTAAATACCTTTTTCTTTTATTGATAGGCCATCAAGTGATTTATATTCTGCCAAACATTATAGCTATAATGCTTCCCAAGTAGTGGCTACCAATGAAGTTACCTTTATGCTTACTGAACCATTTGTATAATGCAGCTTTTATCCAAAAGAAAGAAGAGGTAATAGACAAATACTGACCTCTTTGCTTGGAGAGAATTCCAGAAGAAGATTGCATAGTGTGGAAGATGCTACGACCAGGATTTCATTCGGAGCGTTCTGTAAAAGCTGCAGTGACAAAGGGAAGAGTGGGGAACCTCTGTTAGCTAGCAGGATAAAGAAGGGATTGTTTTGAAACAAAATACTTGTAATCATGTCTGCTCTGGATGTTCTATACATTCGGAGCTGTTCTGATGCAAGCACTGTAGATCCAGACAGTACTTACTCAATTCAACGTGACGGTACGCAATACGCGACAAGCTGCGGCAATGCAAAGTTACTTCACAGAAACCAGGTTTAAGAACTTTCAGGTCAGGTTTAACAAAGGAAATCTGTGGGAACAAAGCCCTGCACTAGGAAGCATGGATGTGCTGGCAGTTGTAACTCAGCTCAGTGGCCATTCTGTCGATACAGAACAGGCTGCGCATAGCAGTACAACTCTGTGACATGCTTTACGGAGAAGAGGGCAACTCCATGAGGAGCCCCCTCAACCCTTCTGTGCAAAGCACACGGCAGCAAGTTTCCCCAGGTTGTCCACTCAGGAAAGCAAGCAGCCTGGACCAAGTTACACCCTCTTCTCTGTGCCTGGCATCCCAGGCGAGAACCACACGTGCCGTCTTTAAAGAGAGCATTTCCCTCGCGTGTTCGGAAAAGCTCGGCAAGGAAACGGGTATGGGGGATGCAAGCACTCCTCCCACCGGGAAAGGTGGAAGGGAGGGTTGTTCTGTACCACCGCCTCTTTCAGAGCTGTCATCCAACAACCCTGGCATTTACAGAGGGTTTCACAGAAGCACATTTACATACATCCTGGAGATTTAAGCATTCTTCTTCAGTGCTTATAAAGATGTACACGCTAGAGGAGAGAGGAAGGATTTCTAATGTAGTTAGTATTAACCTAGACTGAAAGTTGTCTTCTTTATTGAATATTACTTTTATTTTTCTCTTAAGAATAATTCCAGGTGTTTTGGCGTGAACACAAAACTTTCTGATTACAGCTTATTTAATAAAATTGAAAGGATCAAATGCCAGAAGTTGTATTTATGTAGAACTCTGACAATTTTCATTAACTTCATCACATGGTTCTCCTATGATAATAGTTGTGTTTCTTCAAGCAGTCCTACCATTTCTAATAGTTTTGATGTTTTTCCTTCCACAAACTCTAAAAATATTCAAACCACTCTCTACAGGCCCCTTCAGGTGAAGATCAGGAGTCCTGGATCATAGGATTATTACATTATAGTGATAGCACAAAACGTGTATAATCAAATCCCCCTTAACCTCCCAATAAGACTAAAAGTAGATACCCATGGCTTAGTATCACAACTCGCACTCCCAATTCAAGGATCAATGTTTAACATGCTATAAGTATATTGTATATCCTGATAGCAGATAATTTCCCCATCATTTCTATTGCAAAACTGTAGAAAGAGGGGGCCCACACTCTAAGGCCTTGCCTTTATACAAACATGAATAGCTGAGAAAGTTTCTTGGCCTACAGCTGACAAGTTGGCCAGAAAGCACAGAGAAACTAGTGAATCAGAAATTTTCTGGAGACCATGACTTCTGATAATTAGAATACAAGCAAAACAGAGAAATTCAGGCCCGAATAAAAAGTCACAGAGAAGCATGTCCAGCAGACATCTTACTTGTGTTAAAACATCTGGACCACTAGAAATATCTGAAGGCTTTATTTTTCCCTTTTCTGGTAACGATTTCCTGTTTTTCTGATGTTCACTGGTAATAGTGAATTGGTTTTTGGGATACGGTCCTGCTTCTGGAAAGATACCAGATCTAGAGAGCATATACAATACCTTCTTTCTCCAAGTAATTTATCACTGTCAGACCAATGCTGAAGAGCTGACAACCTCTTGAACAGCAGACCTATTCCCTGCTTTGACTTCAGGTGAAAGAAGAGAACTCCTCAGTGCAAAAGGAAACATTACAACTATTGATCTCCTTGGATACACTGTTGCACAGATTTTAAAATGTGTTTAGTTCCCAACTTTCCACTTCCTTGTGTTTAGCTTCTACCTTTTCCCATCCTAAATCTAGGTATTTTTAAAGTTGTGTCTACTAAATCTGCCACCCCATCAGGAGTGCTCAATAACTTGTATTCCCTGGCTGCTGCACCAGGGAAACCCATTCTTTTAAGATGGGAAGCTTAAGATTCTACCCCCTGCAGCCCCTGCGGAATATATACCCAATCAGTCCAGCGAAAGAGAGCCTGTCCTGACCAACTCTTTGTGACTTCTGCATCTCTGCAGTCCCTACAGCCATGCGCCGCTTGGGAGTAAGCTCTCACAAGATGCTCAACTTTATTGCCTGCTTATGACTCTCACTGACAACCCCTGAGCCTTTACTCCTTCCAGGGTCCGGAGCGAAGCTCTGGACACTCAGCTCACATTACTATGCCTCATCATCAGGTTCATCTCCTCATCTTTGCTGACGAGGCCTCCTCTGGCCTGGCTATTTCACTTCTGAAGAAGGAGTCAGGCTCATTTCAGACGATTCTTTTGCTGATTCTTAGGGATGCCTAAGCTTTTAGGTTTCTTGCTATCGGACTCTGCCTGCTCCCCATTTTCAAGGCTTCAAAGACACTGAAACTGAGACACTGGTTTATTTATCTGCACTTAGTGACAGTCATATCACAAGATGTGAGATACTATATATTTATACATTCTGATCCTATTTAATCTTGCTGTGGATAACTGCATTCGATAAAAATGTGCCTTTTAAAAAGTCTTGCTGAGGTCTTTGGTTTCAGTTATAATATCTGCAATGAGATTTAGAAGGTAGAGAATTATGGAAAAAAGCGTAGATCTAAATTCTCTGATAGGGCTTATAGCTGAAGTCTGAACTGTGCTATCTAATCTGAGCTAAAAACTGAAGGAGGAGACATAGTCCCCCTAGCGTCCACCAAGCATGGACCACAGCATTCTTCACTACTGCTTGTTTTTGTTGACTTATGACTCCTGGGAAAAGGTCAAGGAGTTTTGATTTCTAGGTAATTTCTATTATAATTCTACAGAAAGATATTCAAACTGAACAGACCTCATATCCTTGGTGTTACTAATTTAACTGACCAGAACACTTTGGTAGCTGAGACTTGACTTTTCTTTACTTACCTTCATTAAAGGTTTCCATACAGCATGATCCTGAAAACTTGTCCTGAGCTGCTGTACAGAACGGGACAAACTGTGCAAACATCTATAATGGAAAAGAAACGTTCACTGTAAAATATACACACACACACTTATATGCTTCTATAATATATACATTGATTCTACACATACAGAAACAGTTTTGAATTTGATAAATAATAGCCTGTAAATAGCAAGAGGAGAATATCCTACCAGCCAAAGATAATTTTTTCCCCCAATAAATTTTGCAACAGTGGAAATGGCTTCAAGTTTGTTTTAGCTTTTAAAAGATTAGCAGACATTCTAGCAAGTGCAGCATCAGACTTCAGCATGACAGAATTATTTGTACAGATCAGAAAAGCCTCCTACCTGACTGCAGCTAATCGCACCTTGATACTAGATTCAGACAAGCCATTAACAATACGGTCCATCATATTTTCAGTCTCAATGATCTGGAGCAAAAAAGGAATTAATGCTACATGAATAAAACAGTATAGGCATTTATGGGCTGCTCGTGTTTTTTGCCTGTAACACTTTAAACATTGCATAGGAAAAAACCTATGACTAAAATACCATCAAGCCACATTATCTTCCCAGATTAAGTGGAGTAAAGTGTGTAACCACATATCATTTAGAAAACAACATCCACACGCCTTGCTCAGCTACTGCTTTTAAAATGATTTTATTAATCATCAAGGAAGACGACAGTTATATATATGCTTTACCCTTAATGTCATATCAAAATAAAAGGCAGCATGTACAAGTCCACACAGTATATACAAACTACAGATTGGAGGCATGCTGTGAAGCCATCTAGAAAAAAAATACACAGCAGTTCATCTTCCATATTTAGACATGGCCAGTCCCAGCATTTAAGACTACGATAAAAGGCAGTTAATATCAAGGTGAAAGATAACTTTTCTATAATAAATAAACCCCTCTCACACACACACCAGTCACTTAGTGAAAGAAATATGCTTTAGTTAAGAGTCACTGTGTTCTGAATTACTGCTAACAGTTACTCCTCATTTTAGTAGTAATATAAGTAAAGGCATCCCTATTATTAACTAAAGCTGTTCATCCTGCAACAAAAGATAAATTTACAGGTTTGAATTTGGGAGATCCTGATTCATTCCCCACTGATAAATTCTCTTGCTAGTCATCTTTTCTATATTATGTTTTCCTGCCTTTCTGTTCATATCTTTCTTCCTTCTCTTTTTCCCCTTTAACCAGCAAATAAACCCAGAAAGTTCTCCTGTCTCCTGATCTTACCATTTCTGTTTGATATAGCAACTACTTGCTTCATTTAAAAAATAATGGTTTTGATCATTAATTTCCCTCCACTTCCCCCACACATCAAGTTCCTAACAACAGAGAGCACCGGTCATCCACGCAGAACCTCTCCTGTGCTGAGCAGGATTTGTTCTCCAGATCAATCGCTGTTTGTTCCTACAGCACAAGCCAAGCCCCACAGTCACGTCATAATCATGGAGCAAAGCGTGATTCTTTGTCAGTATGATTACACTTTCCAGGGTTTATTTTCAAGCAAATGTTTGGTTTATAGAAGGATACATGACAACATCGGTATTTTCTGTGCCTCAGAACATAGGCTTCAGAAATCTTAAGACTCACGTGCCATGACAACATCCCGGCACAGTTATGTGCAGAAAGAACAGGTTAAAACGCAATACATCGTGAGAATCTATAGTTCAGCCATCACTGTGAAGATTTATACATCAATAAACTTTCATCTTATGTGTTTTGTTACATTAATTTTTGTCTGGATTCCATACAAAAAGTGCAAGATAAAAGTCTGTATGAACAAAACTGAAAGAAAGCCTTGTCATTTCAACTTGTTTATACCAAAATGAAGAAAAAGAAGGGGGCGGGAGGGGGGAGGCGCACAACACATGCATCCAAATTCTTGCACTGCCCTTCAGCACAGCTTTCAGCTGTACCTTTGCATGACTGCTAAGGCTTTTCACAGGCTCACCTTTTTTCGGATATCTTCATCATTTGCTCCAAGGGAAGCATAGAGCTTGAAAGCAGCCTGGCGCAGTTCATGAGCGTGCTTCAAGTCATGGTCGAGCTATTTAAATAAAGGATAAATATCAAATTTAGACACTAAAAAAAACCCCAAGTGATATTTTCTTAATAGCTGTAAGCTAGTGCATATTCACTGGGAGGTCAAGGGGGATTTGATCATATGAGTTATGTGCTATCACACCATTTTTGAACTAATGAAATAGAAGGTGACTGGAAATAGCCAGCATGGATTTATCAGGGGTAAATTCATGCCTCACCAACCTGAGTGCCTTCTAATAATAAAATGACTCCTCTGTAGATGAGGGTAGAACAGCACATGTCACCTACCTTGACTTTAGCAAGGCTATCAACACGGTCCCCCACAGCATCCTTGTACTCAGGTTGAGACTTTATGGTCAGGATAAGTGAAAAACTAAGCCGGACCATCAGGGTTGGAGGACAATGGTTAATGGTTCACACTGCCCACAGACGTGTTACAAGCAGAGCTCCTCAGGACCTATTCTGGGACCTATCCTGTTTAATATCTTTATGAATGACCTGGAGGAGATGGAGTGCACCCTGATCGAGCTTGTGGATGACACCAAATTGTAGGGGGGGGACGCAGTCAGTGATCTTGAGGACAGGGCTGTCATTCAGAGCGATCTTGACAGGTTGGAGGAATGGGCCAACAGGAATCCTGTGGAATTCAACAAGGAGAAATGCAGAGACCTGCACCTGGGAAGGAATAACCCCCTGCAATGGTACAGGCTCTGCTGAAAAGGACCTGAGGGTAAGCTAAACACGAGCCAGCAGTGTGGCAGCATGCCCTGGAAGCCAAGGTGGCTAACAGCACTCTTGGCTGTAACCAACAGGAGCGCAGCCAGTGGATCACAAGAGGTGATTTACTCTCCTTTACCTGACATTCATTAGAGCAAACCTGGAAAACTGCCCTGTTCCCCTCGTCCCCCCAAGCACAAAAAGGATGTTGATGATCTTGAGCAAGTCCAGCAGAGGGTCACCAAGACGGTCAGAGGGCTGGAGCACTTGCCCCGTGAGGAGGGGATGAGGGAGCTGGGCTTGTTCAGCTGGCCGAGGAGAAGGCTGAGGGGGCACCTGAGAGCAGCCTTCCCATACCCATGATAAGGCTACAAAGAACATGAAGCCAGGCTCCTTACGGAGGTGCAGAGCCAGGAGAGACAGCAGTCAAATTGACAGAGCAGAGGTTACTACTGGATATAAGGAAAAGTTTTTCACTGGGAGGAGAGTCAAATATTGGAACAGATTACTCAGACTGGTTGTTTAACCTCCATTCCTAGCAGTTTTCAAGAGCTAGCTGAACAAAGCCACCTTGAGCAACCTCATCTCAGGTCAGCATTGACCCTGCTTTGAACAGAAGATTAGGACTAAAGACCTCCTAATGTCCCTTCCAAACAGGATTATTCTAGGATTCTAACTGCCCTCAAAACTCCGTACCAAAGGGTATCATAAAATGAAGTGATAGTTAAATTCTACACAAAATATTTGCCAGAAAAAACAGTATTATACAGCAAAGTGCTGAAACAAAAGAACTGTCAAAAGTTAAGCTGTTTGAGTAATTCTCTTTGGTGCGGCTATATTACAGCAAAATGTATTATGTCGTTGTTAAAAATATTTGAAATAGAAGACTATAATCCGTTCTGCAGAGTCCTCACTCATCTAGTTTTTACCTTATAGGGTGTAATTCAATGCATTTCGTACAAGGTAAGCTCCCTGGCTTCACAGCTGACTATTTTTAGAGACTTTCTGAACACTCAAAGCAATGTCATAATATTTATAACTGTTCCACTCATGTTTGGAACCTAATGATGTTTTGCATGCTATAGCCAATGACCATTACTTCCCAGCCAAATACTAAACTTCCTTCTGCTTATTTAGTTTTATACTGTGACTAATAGTTTTTTGGTTTTTTTTTTAATATTTCATTTGCATTTTTACATAGAATTCCAAGCATCTGTATAGGCGGAATCAATCCTATTCTATAGAAGCCTGAGAAATGAGTCTGCTCCTTGGGCCAACTTCAGAGAGAGAAAAAAAAAGAAAAAAAAAAGGCTCTGTAAGGCAAGTCTTTCAAATACTTCCAAAAAATAAAAAGCAGACTCTGTGACGGGGAAGGGAATAAGCAATGGATGTTTCCCTATGTGGAATATCAAAAGCAATCCTGCTTCTGAGGTTGACTGATCCAGTAGTGCTTTGGAAACTGTATGCAAATCTGGAAACAAACAGGTTTACAGATGAAAGCTCCCTGTACAACACCTATGGAAGTAATAGGCTCTGAGGTGTATTTGGTTCCTGTTTATCCAATCTACTTGCAAGTGCAGACAACTAATAATATGAAACACTATACAACATTCAAATGTTTTTCTGTTTAACCAAACAGAACAGTCTCTGAACTTAATAATACTCACAAACCTGACCTAAGAATTGAAATCAGTCTCTCATCACATGGGCTATTATCTCTTATGCAGCTGAAGTGCACTGGTTCCTGAAGATAAGCCTTTTAAACTCTGCAAAGCAGAAACATGACAGATGTCTCAGTCTGGTACTTTCTTACTATCTCTGGAAAATGTCATGAAACTCCTATAGTAAAGCTGTGTTAAAGTACCCAGAGCCCATCTCCCTATGTTCCATAGAGAAGAACAGCAGCATCCTGCTTACAGATGTAGAGAGGAGACCAGGTGTACACAAAGACCTTAGCTTGGATATTACAGGCTCCAGAAAGAGCAGCGAGTGAGCAAAGACCTGGGGACTACGTGCATCAGGAACCCAGTCCTGATGGACCTTTGTCACCTTTCTGATGAGGAACTCGGATGCAAGGTTTAAATAGAATAAAAAACATCCTGGACATTTAAGTCACCGTTTGTTAAGGTCATTGTTTTTGCACACTTTTGAAGGTTTCAAACCAGACGAAGAAACATACCCTTTTGATATCAGTGATTGCACTCACTGAGCTGGGATACTTGAAGTAGTCAGCAAGCATGACAATGAGGTGGTCGGTAATGCTGGCAATTCTCTGGAGCTCCACATCTGTTTCGATCAAATAGGCCAGTGTTTCTGCTCCTTCTACTCGCTCTTCCAGCAGTCTGTCCTTACTACACATCCGAACCAAACATGGCAGAGTCTGAAAAGTGGAAAAAAAAAAAAAGTGACCATGGTTCAGAAGTTTAGCAAAACCTAAAAATTCCACTCAATAATTCATATTTGCACAGGCTTATTTGTATTAAACAAAAGTACCCCTGCTGCCATCAATGAGCACTTGATGCCTCCTGCCATTTTATGATCCAGGACTGACTGAGGACTGTGCAGCCAAGAACAACCTCGGGACTTCCTTGACCCACGCTGGCTGCCAAGAGCCCTAAGAAGTAGCTTTGAACAACCAGAAATGAGGTCCACTTGGAATCCAGGTCCGTTATTCTGCCTTATCCCTGACATACCCCCTACCTTGGTTACAGTCACATGGCAACATTTTTGTCATGCCTTCTCTACTGTAAACATTAAAACCAATAAAATACATCTTTGCCTGAAACTCAGTGAAAGGCACTTAACTCTGTAAAGACCAATTCGCCAGTGGTTGGGACTCAACTCTCTCACTCAAGCCTCACCAAGTATTAAAAACTTTCATGAAAATCCATCAGGAATGACAGAGCCAAGGCTTTTGCTTGTATAACTCCAATAACTTCAACAGAATTACGCTAGCAGAGAACCTTTCTCAGAGTTCTGTTTTTGAGAATCGAAATAACGTTCAAATGATTAAGTAGATAAATATCTTATCTTCATTCCACAGAAAAAGAGACAGAGTTAGGTGACGTGCCTACATTTATTAAAGAAAAAAAGTGTTACTGCAAGGATGACCATTCACATTGTGAATCTTCTAGCTAATCTAATGAACCAAAGCACCTCCTCTTTGCATATCTTTCACTTAGGACATCAGATAACCAAAATGAAGAGGAGTTTAAGCCTGAAGAGTTGAAAACCAATTCTAACAACACAGACATACCTAAGGACCTTCTATTTCCTTAGCAAATTAGTTGGAACTCTTTAAAACAGGGGAGACAGTTTCTGAGGGCAGGGAAATTTAAATACCCCTCAGAAATCACCTCATTTCCAAAAGTAAGATTTCTAGGACCTCTGCAAGTTTGTTCCAGGCTTGCTTGAAATCTTCAGGCATTGCATTGGTACAATACTTTTTCATCTGTATAATTCAGAACTGCACCATAATGATTAAATACTGTTAGTTTCAATTACTGAGCTGGCATAAGGGATATTAAAAAGTAAGTCTAGCATACACACAACCATAAAAGCCGGACATAAGCTCTCATCGCAAGTGACATTCAGGTTGACTGGAAAGAGAAGTGGAATTCCATTACAGACTGAACCACAAAGGCACTGTACTTCCCAACTCTCTCTAGCGTCAAATAGTCTGAAAGGAGCAATTTTAATTCCTTAAAAATTGTTAATGCCCAGGAGATGAAGAGGAAAGCAACAATATTTAAGTAGATACACCAAAGCACACTTTCAAACTATGCCATAGGTATGTGTGGAGTGAAGAAAGATAAGGAAGGTTACAATGGAAGTTAAGCCATTGAAAGCAAAACCTCTTTTGGAATTCAAAGGCTAGGTATTGCCAAGTCATGGGCTGCAAGTACCTGAGAAATATGAACCTCAGTACCTTTCAACTTCACACAATGCCATCACTTTAAAATTAAGCAAAATCAGGTATTCCAAAGAACATATTAACTGTTGCATTAGACCTAAGGGGTTGTACAACATAATGAATGTAGAGGACTATGGTACGGTGTTAGAAGTGTAAGAGGAACGGTTGCAAAGCCCACTGGGCCTTTCCTGGCCACCAGATAAAGTCTGAAATGCTCTCTGAAAACAGACTGTAAAGATGGAACATTTAATTCACATAGCATCACTGGGATGAGTCACGGTATCTGGACAGATGGTCACTTTCATTATTAGGATTTCAAAGAAATAAGTTCCATTCCAAGCAAAACTCCATTAATTATCAACCACCTTCTCGCTCTCCTCCCCACCCCAACAGACTTGTTTTTCACGTTACAGGCACAACTACTCAAACTGAGCAACAAAAAAAAAAAAAATTTCAAACCCAGTTTGGAAATGCATATGCCTGCTCTTTCTGCAACTGAACAAATTTTGACCGCAAAGGGTTGAAACTCTCTTCAACAATTTCTGAAAACTAAAGGAGGCATTTTTTGGTTGTAGTTCACAGCAGGTCAAGCAATTTATGACTGGATTTACCACAGACTGAGACAAAGTGATATTCTATAAGTACGAGCTCCTAAAGTGACCATCAGAAGGAAAGAGGGAATTAAATGAGTTATTTAAACAATCAGAATAAGGCAGCAAAGTTCTGTGCCCTCCTTCTTTCTCCACTCTTCTGTCTACTCACAATATTTTCAGCAATTTTTAGTCCAAAGTTTAAAATGTCTGTTTGTGCAGAAGAAGCTTCCATAAAAAAGAAAACTTCCCTATTGCTGCAGAGCAAAAGTCCATAAACTGGCAGGCAAATCAACTCAGAAAGGTTTACGAAGCCTGCAGTTACCAGAACTGCCCATGTGGCACAGCATACGGAGCTCCACACAGACAGTTAGCGGTCAGCTATCAGCAGTAGTTTGCCTTTGCCTCCAGCAGTAGCTCCCTATTTCTTCTCCCCAGAGGAGAGCAGTTCTGGAGCCCACACTTCCTCATCAGGATGCAGCACCGGGGCTAAGCAGGCAGTGGGGGATTTCTGAAGGGAAGAAATTCTTGAAAGAGAAGTTAAGAATGAGGCTTGCAAGAGAGAGAGAGAGAGAGAGAGATTGGGAGCATGAAATTGTGGCCTCTCTCTCTGCAGATGTTGTAGGGGAAGGCAAGGCAGGCTGGAGAGGTGTTAGGTATCGCAGTGAGGGAAGGCGATGGAGCTGGGCTGCCTCGCTCGAGGTCAGGCCATGCGCCTGTGCAGAACAGAAGCTGCCATCCCTGCTAGCAGCACAGCGCTGGAGTAACTGCGTTCTGGACCTCCTTGCTTAAAAAGGCTGGAGGGAGGGGCCTTTGCCTCAGCCAACAGGGATTTTCATCTGTATGTCATTATCTGGAACGACGGACACCAAAATCCCACTAATGAAAGCTTTAGATATGCCAGACTCTACTGCTACAACCATTGAAAGGGAAAAATACATTTTCTTACCACAGTATCTTACCTACAACCTACTCATTCTCCAGCATTCCCCAGAAGTAGGCCTTAGGGACAGTTCTGGACAGACACTCTGGTGACGGTTTTCCAGTTTAAAGTGCAAGTTTGTAGGAGCCCTCAGGATTTGGTACAAGACCGCAGTTAGAAGACACTCATCAGCATCTTCTGCAGCCCTTAGTGGGGAGAACTCTCTGCTGTTCTAAGCAGTAAGCGCAGCTATCTGCAGTGCCACGGGCCTGCAGCACGCTCCGGGGTCACGCTCGCTTATCAGCTGCCTGTTCACGCGAGAGGAACTCAACGCCACAGAGAGGCCTTCACAGCCAAGTGACTGCTGTCAAAAATTACCGGGTTTCAGATCTCAGACCAGCAAATACTGACAATAACTGCTTTGCCGATTGCTGGTTAGACCCTTCGGTTGCTAGATTCATTCCAGGAACATGTACCTTACCAATTTCAGAACAGCAGTACATACAGGGAAAAAAAATTAGCTTTCATGCATTTAAACTGTTTTCTTAACTCTGCACTGTGAATTATTCTCTGGAAGGATGGATTCTAAAAAACACACTAAAGAAAGCTTTGAGTCTGCCAGAATCCTCTTCTGTAACTATTAAAGGAAGTGAACATCTTTTCTTACTTTAGTATTACAGTAATATTTCAATATAATAAAGAGAAACAAGCAGTGCTAGTATTTTCTGATATCTAGCTGATATGCTTGCTCATCAGCAGCTTTTTCTGACTAGCTACGGAAGTATGACTATCAAGAGAAACATGACATTCCTATGGTGTTCAGTGAAGTTAACTTTATTAGGAAGTTAGTTGAGTATAAAAATTAAATCCAATATTTCGGCATGAGAGTTTTTTTTGTTTATAAGAAATTTCCCCAAAGTATGAAGCAACAATGTCCAGACAAATCTACAAAAATGTTGTGAATCCTGAGACATCATGTGCCCATATGACAGACTCCATTTATAGACTATGCAGGCATTATGACTAGTCTTGTGAAATAAACTGGTGAAAGACAAATTAGTGCTCCATCTGTATCAGAGACCAAGCCAGTAATGTTGTTTCCAGGTTACTTACACATGATGACTGAACTTACAAACATCAAATGGGGGTGTGTGTCAAACTCTGGGATATTTATACCTGGATACAGACTTCCTAGTATGATTCTTTACTTAAAGTTTCTTAAAAGAGCCATATTGCTGTAAAAGCTTAAAGACACAAAGGGAAGTTAGGGATCTGATTTTTTAATAAACATCTGGAGAACTTGGTGCTTTTGAAATCTTCAGTGTAACAAACCTTTTTGTAACTTTTTATACGAGACATACAAATAAAAGCAGGGATAGACCCACATGAGTTTTCTGTGTTACACAGAAAACTGTTTAACCTGCTCACCTTGAGAACGATGCAGGAATCGTCTGTTCGTATTGCTCCAGCTCTGCACATGGAAGTAAGGCTGCAACGGGATAGTAAAATACGTATTCACCTATCACTGTTTTTTATGCACGTAAGAAAGGCAATGCAAAATAAATGACTGTACCAGTGAAACATACTTCGCTCTGTCTTACTGTTCATTTCAATACATTTATGCTTAGATGACTTTGATTTGGGCACGTGAACAAATTTCTAAATGCATGCTTCTAAGCGAATTTACAGTACGGTACATCTTGCTGGAACACTGATGAATACACACACTGTAAACTGGTCAAAACAGGCCTCACCAGCAAACCTCACTGATATACAAACCCCGTATACTGGCAGAAAACAAAATGAATCACCTTCATTAAGATACAGGTGCAGTGTACACCAGCCTGTCCTTTGCTGCACACAGGATGGGCCAGCACTTAAATGATATGGAGGGGACGTACATAGGGTTGGTGGTTGACAACACAGCTTAGTCAAATTGTACGAGCTTTGTGCTAGCCTAGGAGGTGTGGTTTTGTTCTAATACTTTTCCACAGGTGTCTTAACACCCTGTTGGAATAAGCACATCCTTGCTAATGATGCATGTGATTGAGTATCTACCATCAAACCAAACCTGTGGCTGTTCATTCTTAGATGACATTTGCGGTAAAATCACAGACTGTGAATATGACAATTCCGAGGTCTCAGACTACAATGCTGATGCACAACAGCAGGCAAGTGCATTAGTTGCTGTGTGTAACTACCTGAACACGTGCTGCAAGCCACCAGAAATGCAAGTAGTTCATCCACTAATAAAAGTGTAGTTCAGTGGTTTAAATTTATATTTCGGGACGCAAGTAGGTTACTTCTATCAAAGTCAGGAGAACACAGTTCACTGAACTCTGTTACCTGCTCAGCTGTGAGGCAGCAGAACGAGGGTGGAGGATGACTGCTCTGCGTTCAGTGCATGTGCAGCATGCCCCGATAGTGAGGTTTAAAAAACAAACAAAACTTCACTGAATTTCAGTGAAAGTCACTGAGAACTGACATGTTTCAACTCTCAGTTGGGGAGGTTAAAAGTGCACACAGGGTCGACTACAATTGCTCAGCTAAAGAGCAGTAATACGCTAATACGCCATAACCACACCATGTTTTGCTGCATTCCTGTGCTCTTTCCAAGTGCCTAAGGAGAGGGCTTTCACCCATAAGAACCTCAGTCCTGTTCCAAACACCTACCAGTGACAGACACAGCTAAAATCCCACAATCAAAAATCTTTTTATATTTTTCCTCAGAAGTGAACAGATGAGACTTGACCATTAGCCCAGAGATCGTTCTGTAGACATTACTGTCTAACCCTGGGGACTGATGGCAGGAGATGCTGATTTTCATGTCTGAACAATTACAAGAAAAGTACCAGTCTTGCAGTTGATATTTAGTCCAGTTAGACCTTGTCTGCCAGACAAAGTGTTCTAGTTTAAGCATGAAATAAAGTAGCTTTGCTTTACTGAATGCAAGAAAACATTCATAACTTATCAACTGCCTCATAGCTTGAGATCAATAGAAAAGATGCATCTCTTCTAGTTTTATTTTTAATTGTAATTCTCCATCTCTTCTCTGGATTGTCAAAGAAACACAAAATCAATCACAGCTGAGAAGCCAGAATCAAGACTGTGCTGGCAAAAGCATCGGTGAAATTGTTTGGTGAACTGAATTAGAGAACTGATCCAGATCAAAAATAAGCCAGCAACATCTAAAAGGAGAGTCTTCAATGCAGAGAATTAAATTAAACGAATCTAAACCAATCAATACATTGGTGACTAACATCTTGAGTTATGCTCGATGATGGGAAAAAAAAAATCTGTCACTGTAAACTACTACTTTAACCATCTGAAGTCATTTATCCCATCATCGTCAACACAACAGAAGGAAAGAGGCCTTAAAAGGAGTCAATTCCTAGCTTATGAAATGAGTAACCCTAGTGTTACTGCTATGGAACATTGTCCCGCTGTGTCACATATTATATGACCATGCCAAAATGTGTCTGTGCCAAAGGGCAAAGTTCTAATTGATCTATAATATTAAGTAAACATTAATTTTGCTGTACCAGTACGAGAAGCTGAAATAATAATTTATTTTAATTAAAAACCTTGGGGAGAGAGTCTAGCTCTTCTCCCTGTTCTCATCTTGGTACTCAACACAACCCAGCCCCAGTCCATGAAGCGAGTCCTTGGGACACCATTGTAACAATGACATTATCTTGTATTACAAGATAAAATATTATTATTTGACTCTGTAAGAATATAAGATTGACCATAGCCTTTTCACAGTTAAACTTGTCATAAAATCTAAGCTATTAGTGAAAGCTGCAGTTCAGCTTATGTCTACTCATATGCTTGAGTAGACATTCTTGATAAAATTGCTGCCCAGTGACATTTTTTCCTGTTTATGTATGAAAAAGAGTGAACGTTATGCTATAAAGAGCATTAGGCAAGAAACATTTCTTCAAGAATTTAGATAATGCAAATATCATTATTTTTAAGTTTTAACGTTTTAGATCTCATTTATATTAATCTACAACAAGAAAAAAGGGAACAGTTAAAAAAATAAGTAATAAATTGCAAGCTATTTCATCCTAATTCCTGATGAAAATTACCATTTGGCTGATGTGAGCTGCATTTCAATAGGCTTGTCCCTTTGTAACATCTTGACGAAAATTTGTGGTAACAATTCTCCATCAACCAACACTGCAAACAATGAAAGAGAACTCAGAACATAATTCCAGTTCAACCAGTCAATAAAACGAATGTCAAATTAGCAACCATAGCCTTATGCTTACCATTTACAAGAGTCATTGATACCTGTGGGTTTTCAAAGGCTAGAACTGAGAAGCATTTCAATGCTTGCATTCGAACCTGTGTGAAAACATAGTATATATGAAGCATAAATGTAAATACTAACTTGTAAGCAGTTAGACCAAACCACTGTATAGGCTTACAGAAAATAATTCTGTACAATCAATAAGAAATTCAGAGGATGGTTAAAAGGCAGGTGGAAGCATCCAAGATGCAGCTTGACTCCTCTGATCTCCCTGCTGGAATTACCCTTCTATGTTGGGTGTTGTTAACTATTCGTGAAAGAGAGAAAGCGAGGGCTAGCAGGTGGGAACCAGAGGTTCAGAGTTACCAGTCTCATTCGTGATGCTCTGCAGACTTGCCAACAGCAACAGCAATGGGAGTATCATAACAGTAATACGTATTATTTCAAAGATAGTCTCAGAGTACCCAAGGGAGTCAGAAACTCATGCCATTGGGACTTACATTTCAGAAGTCTTTAAACGTTACTTTAATAAAACATCTAACAACAACGATCTACCTGAACTGACTCTAAGCTAATCTTAGAAGGAATAGATTCTATAAACTTTACCGCCGCTACGCAATCTCAGCTATCACCTACACACAAACAACTCAATTCTCTTCATGCTGGATTGTCCTCCTCCAAGCCAAAACTAGTCTTGGTTGGTCAGACAACCTTTCATGGCCGCCTAGCCAACCCAGGCTATGAAGTCTATATAACCTCTTTTTCCACACAAGGAAGACCACCATCATCTTCCCAGCTATAGAATCCAATTCAGTCTTTGACTTCATCCTCTGAAATTCCACATATTTAAACTGTGTCCATGTCTTCCCACATTTCTGCTACCACTACATTCTTGATGTGACAGGAAAGCAAAAGGTGCAGATTTTTGACCTAAAACACCTGTCACTGAAGAAAGCACTTGATGTTACTGCAAGTTAGGTTTAGGTCTCCTGTCTAGCCTCAACAAAAACTCCTAGAAAGTCCAAGGGTAGACAATGACTATAAAGATCAAACTTCTGCTTATTAATTCTATACCATGGCTGTGATTAGATATTAAGTTCTCTCTCATCAGCAGCAACGAAGTCTTAGTTGGGAGAAATGGATAGCAGGCCATCTGGCTTCAGAACAAAAGCCTCATTAGACAACTCCTCCATTTAGTTTTCACACAAGATCTAATGAATTTAGTGTATTTTTCAAAGCAGCAGGAAGCAGAGATTCTATATTGAAAAGCACTGAAAAGAGTCAAACCACAGCTGAAGGGCTGTATTCCTGCCAGAAGCAAGCAAGCTGGGAGGAGAGTGGGAGAAGGGCAAACATTTTCTAATGAAAACAACTGAAGTCTAGCTAGAAGTTAACTGTCTTAAAAGATACTGTTCTATTAATGACAGTTATTAAAATTACTAAGACAACTGCTTTCTCTGCTGGTACTTTCCTGGTACTGGTACTGTAATGAGCTCCAACTTCTTTCCTTTAAAATAGCTGTTCAAAAAATTAAGAAAGGTTCAAAGTGACACATGGTTTGGAAAATTCACATTACACCACAAGCTGGAAAAGGTCAGCTACTTTGCTAAAAGAAGAAAGACCAAAATGTTGCCTGATCATTATAAAAACTCACTAATACAGGAAAATAAAAACCAGAAATCTATCAGTCTCACTGACTAAATGCTGAAGACCTCCTACTTCCTAGTAGATGCTTCTCCTCCCCGCACCCCGCAAAACCACGAAGGTAATGACCCACTGGAACAGAATACCAGATTTCCTTTCACATGAAATGCTCATTTGAAGACTGGCTTTCATTCTCTAAGATACTCTAATTATCAAGAATGTTCTTCATTAAGCAGGAGATCAAAATGGACAATAAGCACAATTATCTGATCTAGTCTTAATCAACCAGTGAACAGCATATTTTCAAGAACATAAAAAAGGACAACAACATTCATTAGATACTTTGTATTAGGTATTGTAATAAAAATAACTCAGCATAAGATAAATAGTACCTTCATAGGAAAGGCCATGAAACCTCAACTGCTTAGAAGTCATAGGATTGGCTTTAGATAGATTTCAGAAGTTTTTGCACTTCTGTTAGCCCCTGATAACCAATTATACAGAAGAGCCTCAAAAAGCACATGTACTTCTTCATGCGCTCAAACATTTTATCTACTAATCCACAGCAGACTCCTGGGGGTCTGTTTAGGATTTGGAATTTTGGCCTTACACTGAAGAGAGCTAGCTGATCTTCTGTGCCACCAAGCTAAAGATACAATATGGTGCTTTTTCAGAGGTGGTACGTGAAGAGAGCACTACATCAGAGTAGTCCTTTTTCCTGATGGTACTCTACCCATCCGGAATAGGCTTCCAAAGCATAACACAGGATGGAGCTGAGACTCAAGAGATTCGGTGAGCGTATCACATCAGTAGCTGGCTGCCTCCCCAGATTCCACATCCAGGTTTTCACAAGCTTGACTTCTGTTTAGGATAGCTCCCCTTTGCTTCTTTTCTGCTCAATTAAGACCTTTTTTAATGGTTTGTCGAGTGCTGGTTCTCATTTAGATCAACAAATACCAGCTCTGTCTTAATTAACGGTGTTTAACTTTACAGAACACTCCAAAACAATACATCTCATTTTGATATAAATCCATATGGCACATAAAAACAACTGGTATTCTAGAAATACACATTACACAGATTTACAATTTTGGTTCATATGCATAGGGTTCCATCACCTTCATTTAGATCACTTTCATAAACTGATATAAAACACTGAATAATTTTAATGTCTTACTTTGTAGGAGGTGGAGACTAACAGATGGGCGATATTCTGAACTGCTCCGTGGTTAAACAAGATTGTTTGGTGATCTGGACCCTACAAAAGAAAACAAGAGGTGATTTTTTTTTTCTTTTTTAAGAACATGTAAAGTTTTCACTAATTGCAATTTTTATAAGTATTAAAAGGTAGATTTACTAACAGCTACTTTTGTAATCAGTTGGCATACTTTTCTTTAAAATAAAGTAGTCTAAATACATCATTTCATAGCATGTGCCATTTTCTGGTAACTATTTTGACACTCTTTCTCAAAAGGAAACTATGGACTAGGAATAGGCAGATCAGAAATAGAATAAGTGAAATTATTTTTCACAAATGAAGGAACACTGATAGAGTGCTTAAGTTCCTGTTCTTCACATTGGAAGTAATTACTGGGAAAGTCCTGATTTTCTCTGAAAATCATGTAAAAGAACCCCAGTGATTTTAATGTCTTTTTCACTGGTAGTATTAAGCATTTTGAACAGTTCTAGCTCCAGAAGAGAGACAATTAATTCTAAAACTGTTTCCAGACAGAATGTCACAGTGCTTTGAGAACAGATTTACATTTTCCTCCTACAGAGTATTTTAGTTTCAAACATATTTAACCACAAATCTAGTCAGCCATCACCCATTTACTGGCTTTAAGATTTAACAAAACAATGAAACATCAGTATTTTTCCAAAAAAGCATTTGGAACTAACACAAATACTGAATTTTGCAGAAGAAAGGTCTCAGAGCTTCTATAGTATGACGAGGCTACATGAGGTCAGAAAAAAACATGAAATCCCAATGGGCCCTGCAACCATCAATAGTCTTTTATGAGATCTGATCTTACTTCCAAACATCTCTTTAGAAGCAGATTCATGACTCTAGTCCTACTGGCATTAAAACATGGGCTACCCGCAATCTCTAAATTCAGCTTTTTGAATGTTATAGCATTAAGCGCACCTTGATACATTTTCTTGACTAATCTGCAAGCGAAGAAAATACCTTCATGTCTTAATTTTCTACTCAAGCCCAGCTGAGTTTATGGGCAACTCTATACATCCTGGTATATGTGAGCGATGCTTTATTTTCACATTTCTGAGGTACAGTTGAAATCAGATCCCTTTTAAATTCAAAAGAACATTCATAGACCAACCTTTACCTCTACAGAAAAAAAAAGGCATGAAAATTACTTTTAGATGTAACATATCTGGTGCTTTAAGAGATGCTTCAGCTGCTACTGCCACCAAGAGCTTTCTACCAAAAAAATGCAATTAAAATAGCATGGTTGAAGGAGGAAAACAACTTACATTGGCACACAGAAGTGGCTGAGGCAATGATTTAAAGCCGCAGCTATGCCAGTGTTGGAGCTGAAGAACAGATATTAAAATATGTGAAAGAGATGAATAAAATTAAAGTAAAAAATCATATTGACCTAGACTGTTTTAGTAACTCACAAATATTACTTATCTAGACATTGGGGCCAAATCTTCAATGAGATGCAAATGGTATACTAAACGCAAAGAGCACCAATGCATGTACGGAGATGACACTTGGGTGTACCCATACTGCGTAATTAGATGTACAATAATATTCAAAACACACACACTGTGTTCACACATACAAGTCCAGCATGCCTATTGCACGATCTGACTGAGCATTAACCCACAAATAGGGATAGCTTCAAGTATAAATATGAAGACTTGAGAATATAATGCATCATTCCTTTTCAATCCCCAATATCTCAGGCACCAATTTAACAGCAAGGCATCTTGGTTTTGTTTCACTTTGGGTATACCGACAGAGTTCTAGGAGCCAATTCTGTCATAGTGACCTTTTTCTCACAAGATGATTGAGAGCTGGAATATTTCAGGAAGCGAAATCACAGTTCTTGCAGGATTTTTGTCATAAAAAGGTCGATTTTCAAGAAAGCAGTAGGATAGAAGAATGTAACAATTGATTCAATAATGAAATTTTCAAAACAGATTTCTAAATACAAATGTACCTTTCTTCAGGGATCCAGCACCAAGCCTAGGATCACATAAGAAAACATTCTCAGAACAGGACTTAAGAGGAAGCTGCCTTGATTACAGGCTTTATCCTGGATCTTTCCCAGAAAGGAGTTCTTAATTTTCAGTTTGTGGTGAAGGTATTAGTTACGCAGAGATATCACCACATTCAAATATAATATCTAGCACTATCTTTTCAAATTATTCATACAAGCATGTGTTTTCCAAAGGCATACCTCACCCTTTTGATTTGATTATTAAAACAGTAAAGCTTACCTACTCACATCACTTTCTCTGGAAACAAGTCAACTGTGACATAGAGAATCCTAAAGAGTAAATTTTGACTTGCATTTTAAAATGCATTGCACATTAACCTGATTTCAGTTTACACAGTTTGCCTATATGGCGATAAGAGTCCTGGCTGAGCATGTTAAGAACTGCACCCACTTGCCCTGTAAATCAACACTTCCCCTTGCTTAGGCATGGCCTTTTTCCAGGGCCAACATTTCCCACCGGTCAATTTTAACTCTAAAAATGCAGGGAAAAGCAGTCAAAGCACACAGCAAAAGCAGAAAACAGCAATACGCTAAGAACCTGAATAAAGGATTTCCTAGCTATGGAAAACAGGCTGAGTTTTTTCAGGGAAATTTGAGCAGGAGATAGAAAGGGAACCTGAGAGGCCCAACCCAACTGAAACTCAGGCCAGGAAAAGAGAAAGTACATGCACAAGAACCAAATAGAGAGCAATCTGTAGGAACAAGGAGAGCAGAAGCTGTGGTTTATCACCATTAGTTTAATAAAAAAAAAAAAAATCTATTAAGATGAGGGAAAAAGAAAAGAAAAGCTTCTACACCTCCTATATGCTAAGGCTTACCTAAGAACTAAAACTTATACTAATCTATTTCTTCAGGAAAAAGTTAGAAAGGTTCTCTCAATCAGTCTTTTGAAGGCCCAGTCTTCACTAAAAGTGCTATGAATACTGAAACTTCCAGGAGTACTTATATGATAAAAATATAGTTTGCCTGTCCATGTAAATCAGAAAATCCCTTGCACATTCTGCTTCACTGTTAGATGTATTTTGTTATATCTGAAGGTACAACAATTGATCTTTTGTCTTTGTTACCAGATCTGAAACCCCAAATTAAGCAAAATAAAGGAGGGGACATTTTAGGGTTTCTCTCAACAGCTGCATTTACTTGGAAAATACAGAAATGAGTTCTTGATCAATTCTGGATCTCTGATGATGTTTACTCAACCTCAGATATTTTTCTTTGCTTTGGTGCTAATACTTACTCTATAAATATGACCATTTCTTATTATTCATACCCATGCAGTTTCCTTTTCCTGTGCATTCATGTTTCTATCTGTTCACACTACCAACATTTTTTTCCCAAAAGTTTGCATTTCTCAAATCATCCACTGTAAATTTTGTTTGGTGATGGAGGTACTTAAGATATCATCATGAGTTCGTAAGACCTTTCTTATTTTACTCTCATTAAGTGAGCAGGCTTTTGTTTTGTTAACTATGTATTTCATACGCAAGTCAGCAGGAATTAATGTAGCTACAAGGAAAAAAATGGCAACAGCCCTTTTCAGGTTGGGTGAGTTACCTGAAACAACTCAGCAGTTTCCATGCAGCCAGCCTGGTTTACACGGCCGCTGAGCTAGCATCTAGTTATATAAACAGACTTCTAAACCTCTGTAGACTCAGTCCCCTGTTATTTTTTGTATGCCTATATGGCCCAATTTTTGAGCTGCTCAAGCTACCCAGCCTATTATGGAGGCTACCAAGGGCCGTATAAACACGAACGAGTGCTTTTCATCAAGTGATAGATGCTTATTTTATGCCTACCATGAGACCCCTGTGTCTGTCGTAAGGCAGGTATGATTCACTTGCGTCTCAGAGAAAAATAACACAAGGGAACAACCAGCCAAAACACCTCACTTGACAGTTTTCCCACTGCCTGTTCCACATCTTTACACCATCTCTCCTCATCCCAGCACACGGGCATGCTGGATAGACTATTCGGGCCAAAGGAAATTAATGGAATTTCTCCTTTTTCAATTACAACAGATAGTGAAGCACTGCTTCAGTGTCTTAGTTGCTTTAATTTTCAACTTAAAAAGGGGTGCTAGAGAAGTAGACAAGATTTTAATTCAAATCCCATTAGCTTTGCATTCTTCTTTAGGACAATGTTGTTGGCACAAAACTTTGCATAAAATGGGGGGGGTGCTGTTTTTAAATTAGAAAAAATTTTGCCACATCAGGAGATTTGTGCTCTATAGCAGGAATTAATATGCATCTGCATAGACCTGTAGCTGGTGGAGCTGGACTGGGAAGAACATTTTTCTCCTCTCTACCTACAATACCTCTCAGAAAACATCCTCTGGGTTTAAAACAATTGGCTTGAAAGCAGAAACAAGACATCTGCAAAGACATGCTCAAACCATTCTGAGACTTCCAAAGGAAAAAAAAAATCAAGTCTTTCTAAGGATATACTGGTAATAGTGAGGATTGATCTTTGCCTAGGTTGTTGACTTGGTTTAGTAGCCAAAGACATACACCCTATACAAAAGCAGTCATTTGCATATTTTGCTTTACTGTAGAGAAACATCTCTCATCCCCAGTAAAGCTGTCAGCAAATCCAAGACAATAACAATTCAATCACTGTCTTAATGTTCCAGCTACAAAAGGCAACATCATCTTATACAGTTTCTCATACGCTGGAAACGCAAGAAGTCTCATAGAGAACATGCATTCTCTTTCTTACTTTGCAGCAATGTGAGAAGATCTGACATATGTATTCTTGTGTATATCGAGACCTACTGAGCAGTGCCATGAGGTGGGAGATAACTGTAGCATCCTGGAAACAAGTCAGAAAAGAAAACAGTATTAACACTATATTTCAGCATAGTTTGTCAACAGTTTATTACTAAAAGAGTACTCCTAATTCTGTGTTCTATAGTCTCAGTAGAAAAAGTGTTTCAGAATGAAACACTGAATTCTCCCTTCCACTGAGACTTGCATGGACACAGGGCAAGACCATGAAAGTAGTGCAGGAGGGACTTCAAGAAAAAAGTGACAGTTCTGAGACCAACTCTCATGAATAAAAACCAATCCAAGTACAGAACTTCCAGTTTTTGCCTCCAAAAGGCTTCCTTTGTTAGGAAACAAAAACACAAAGAAAAACCTATACTAACTGCAAAAATAGTCATCGAAAGCAATTGCTCAAGGAATTCCCTTAGTATTTTCTTATTTCTTAGAATTGGGATTTACTTACCTCTTCATTCATCTCAGAGCGGAAGAGACCAGGGAGGGGAGCAAGGTGCCAGACGGCACAACGCACAGTCTGCCTTGAATCGGCTGGCACTAACTTTGAAGCTGACAACTGAAGGGCAAGAGTCTCCCTTGTCTTTAAGTCACACACACGCTATTACAGTCGGCGATACCACCACAGAGGATTCAATACATACAACAGTAGAAATTAAAACACTTCCAGTTAGTTACTACTTAACCTCTGTGATAAGTTAGAAAATGACAACATTTTAAAGCTTTCAGTTACTTTCAACAGCACATTTTAGCAGGCTCAACAGCAGTGCGGGGAAGGAACATCAGCAACTTTGTCAAAGTCTAGAAAGGCAGACAACTGAATTACTTGCATGAGACAAAGGGTGCTGAACAGAGTAAAGGCTAAATGATTTTTCCTTTCCAAAAAAAATTTACGCTGTATTGACCCTACAGAAGTAAACCAGACTGTTTAACCCGCAGGAGAATGGACTGATGAATTGCAATCCTCTTCTATGGGGAGGTGGCTACCTTCAAGGGTAGTGAAAGCAACAGTAGCCAGAGTGATGGTCGTGATGACGACAGCTTCAGTGGTACGAAGCTTTTAACGAAAAATTTTATTTCTCCAATTAAAACATCACACTTTTTATATGAACAAAACAAACATATGCGTAAGTCTCTCCTAGTTTATTTGTATCGTTACATATAATATTTGAGATTAAGCAAAACTTGTTAATATTTATAAATATCTATGTTTGGAATATAGTGGACTTATTTTAGAAGTCTTTGGTGCCAACAATCCAGGCTTGTCCTTCTCAACAGAAAACAAAAGGGCCACAGAGCCAAGAATCACACTGAGAATTAAAAGCAACTTCTGTTTCTACTGTTCATTTTTCAGTAGCTGGAAAGTATCAACATGGAACAGACTCATTTGCCATTTCAGAATCTTAGAGAGAGAAAGTTATTAGAAACTGGAGTTTTTCCAGATACACTGGCCATATGCACGCTCATCGCATGCTCATGTGCATGGGAAAAGCGAGGCTCAGAGACTGTGTTTTAAGCAGTTTCCTTAGTGCCTGCTCTCCAGGAGCTCCGTCCGATTTTGTGCCTTTACATGTGGCATATATACAAGCCCATCAATTTCTTCTCAACTCCAGAAAGCCAACGGAATTGGTTTGGTTGTAGGGCAATATTAGATATTAAATCCTCAAGTACATTGCAGCAGTGCTCATGGTCATAATCATACTGAAGGGTCACTTGAGTCTCCACGGCAGAGGGAAAGCTTGCAGTGCTGTGCATTAATATCCATGAGAAGCCAAAGAGAAGCAGTTAACAGGCCAACCTTGCTCTCAAGAGAAACATTTGTCAAAATCCTAAAAAATCTCATAACAGATCACCAAAACTTCTAAGTGTCTCCTTCCTTAAGTTATGGCAAAACAAGCCATGTTAGTGCTCAACACAACATACATACACTACACGCTAAGGGGCTTTTCAGTGATAAGGGACATCTTGGAGCAAACAGCCAAGAAGCCTCGGAGGGCCGGGCAGGATGGTGTGGGGCAAGCACCTCGGGAGGAGGCAGTACAGCTTAAAACAAGCAAAGCTTCAAAACAAAAGATGGGAAACCTGAAGCTTCCTGCAAGGAGATCACTGGCCAGGTAATCTGGTTTATTTTTAAAACTGCAGCTAGAAGGACATGAACATTAGTCTAAAAGTTACAAAGCCTAATTACATCGATAGAGACACTGCTCTTGCCAGTGATGGGGGTAAAGGAATCCACAAAAGGAGGGGGATGAAACAGAAAGGAAAACATCTGTATCTGTCATCTTAACATGCCCTACCCATTTTGCAATTCTATTTGCAATGAAATTCCACAAGTTACACAACTTGTTTGCATTTCCTTTTAATTTCGGGGTATATTATATACATATATCAGAGACAACGCTTACCCTGAGGATAAGCTGGCTCTGTCCCAATTCAGAACTCATAAACCCCCTGTATCATCTGAGTTATATTTCCCTCCTGCAATAAGCACAGATGATGCACAGGCAGTATTGAGCCTGGCACCCCAACACACCCGAAGAGGAAGTGAAAACTAAGACACAAGGGATATTGCACCTGCACAGTAATCCTTAGACGGGGGGAATCCCATGAGCCAAAAAACATTAGAACTGCCACAGTTAATCAAGTATAGACACTGTGTTCCCCAATGTTAATAACATATCTATGCTCTCTAGAAAACCACAACAATGCAAACTTTCAGCTAAGAAAGTGCTTGAAGCGCAAGAAGGCAAGCTTTCTATCAGGAGCCACTGAAAATTAACCTGAAACTAGAGAAGTGAGCATGGTTTCTGATACTATCTTTGAGAGATTTTATTAGAACGTCTTTTCATCTCCTGCATGCTATGAATAAAAATATATTGCTTTCTGGCTTCGAATATGCTTGTCATCTTTCAATGAAATAATTACTCAGCTAAACTCTAGGTGCACAGAGATGAACGCGTAGCATCTCTCTACTTATATCTAACACTAGCAAAGGAATTACCATTAACTTTCATTTCATATCCTAGACAGTGACCCAGCAATTCAGTAGTTCTGCTTTATCTGAACTTCAGCAATACAGACCACACGAGCATTTTTCACTATAGTTCGGTAAAGTTTTGATAAAGATGCAAGTAGACAGAAATTGAGCCCCTAACTGGAAGCTCTACCATAGTGTAAAAGAAATGGATATAGTATGAAGCACATCACGATACTGACCCGTACAGCACCATGGCCCAGTGACAGGCTCTCGGATAGGAATGCGTTCCTAGTGAATGATGAGAAACCTTTTAATTCAGCATTTATGAGACTGTGCTGTTCCGATATGAAATGCTCTTGACAAGGCATCTGTAGCGTCAGGGTGACCCTTGATTCTGCCAAAATATATCTGTGACGTCTACAGTAATTTTGGCATGCTCATCAGAATCTAGACAGAATATGATGATTTGTGGACATTATGGAGCCCTAATTAAATACTAATAGTAACTGTATGTGTCAATATAGGTCTACATAATTTTGTATTTTATATACATGTATTTTCTGTATATTTGTGAGTGTTTATACATACGCACATATACATGTAAGTAACTTAGAAGATCTTTCTGGCAACGCTAGTAAGCCACGTTATCAACTCTAAACTCACAATTTGCAGTTATAACAATTAAAGATCCCCAAATCCATTAAAGTGATGTCTATCTAACAAGACATGGTCTAGACAAATTTATGACAAACATCTACACCACATTACACGTACTATAACAAAGCTACCACTCATCCAAACGGAATTCAGAAGGAATGAATTAACAAATGGAGCTGCATTTACCTACATTACCACTTTGTAAACTGCCTGTTTCTAGCAGCAACTGTTTGTAGCACTACTCTCGAAGTGACAGTTACGCTCCAAGAAAAAGAGTGCTGTTAAATTAAGAATGTGCTTGGATCCCAGTACTTATCTATTTTCCTCATATTCCTTTTTAACATTCCAATGAAATCTGCAAGATCTATTCTTAAGACACTTCTTTGTAACAGGGGATTATATTCCTTTTTTCCAAGTTAGAGAGCTGATATTCTTATATCTACTCCAACTAACAACTTCAATTCCCACCCAAGACCAAGGACTTCCTTTTAAGTGCTGCTCCTTCTTTTAAGCCATTTACAGTATTTCTCCCAATTTTAACAAATTAATGGTCAGTGTGCATTAAATCTATGTTTCTTATCCATTCCCAAGGGATTGCGCTACACTTAAAACTACACAGACTACAGCTTTCTATACTACATAGTCACTCACTCTTTCTATTTCTCTGGGTATTCCCCCAAAACAATTTTTTTCCTCCTCTGTTGATGTTTTATTTTTAACCAGTCCTCTTCAGCAATAGCCTCAAATCGCTCTTTACATTTCAGACTTAGCTGCAATTAAATTTTTTTCTTCTATCTTCTACTTTATTCATCCAAATATTCCAATCTTGCAACCCATTTCTCAAATAAATTAGTTACATACTGACTTGTTGGGAGTACATGAAACTGGAAAAATAATTCTAGAGGAACTCCTATTTTTTGCTACTAAAAAGCAACAGAGGATGCTCAAGCACAAGCAAGGCATTTTACAGGCCTTATACTCTACTGCCATGAGCGACACATGCTGTTGCAGCATAGTAAGAGGAAGTATAAAATTTTTAAAGCAATCTTCAAGAATAAATTTTAGTAAAAGAGAAGTCCTGGGCAACCTACAGTGCTTCCCAGATATTTTATAGAAACCTCACTAGAGTAAACAAAGCATCACTCCCCACTGCATGTCTGCTCAGAACTCTAATAAAACCGGATTCATCATTTTACAGTTCTCATTTCTAGGAGACAGTTGGGATCAGAGAACATTCGGGTTCGCTGCAGGGGCTCAGCCATCGCTAACAGCTACAAGGAATGGAATAGGGACCACGGCGTTAGAAGACGACCTAGATTCCCCCCTTCGGAAGTGCACACCACTGAGCCATGGTGAAACATGCCTGCCCCACAATGCAGTTTTATTTGGGGTTAAATAACTGCGGTTACTAATTGCTGTAACATATCCTGCTCCATCCTGCTAGCCGTGTCCTCCAAATTGTTCCTCCTCCTCTTCATCAAGTCTAGTCAATCACCAGGTGACATAGGTCTCCCTAAAGCAACTAGTTTCCATCTCAAACCCGAACAGTAAGGAGGAATGCCTTTCACTTATCACTAGCTCATGTAAGCTGGAAAAAGTGACACTTTCCACAAAAAGTGGCCGCTGCCAGCAGCTTCTGAAGAATCATACTCGGGACCCACTGAAGGAGGAAAACGGGACCACAACTGAGAACATCTGTAAGGAAACAGCAAGATGCTTTCAAAGGCTGGAGAGAATTTCTGTCACTAAATCCATTCTTTTTACTCTAAACAGAAGAGCAAGAGCTGAAGCAACAGGTTACGAGTCAGACTAGATTTGCTGTGGTCTGCTCAGCAAGCCAAAACACATCTCACTACATTGAGCTGGTGAGTTCAGCTGTACAAAATACTGCCGAGAACACTCTTACAAATTTGTTTTTTTAAGACCAAGTCTACAACTGAATTCAGTATCTTCCTCCTGAGAACTTTCAATTCCCATTACCTCTGTAATACTAGACAAAAAAAAGCAAATAGGATCTTAAAGAGACTGGAAGTTATCAGTAACTACCCATCAGCTATATAAAAAACCCCAGCAATTGATTATACATCTGAAAGACACATATCCAGTACAAACATTCCTACTGTGCATATATATACAACCTGTGGTGTAGGCTACAAGAACTTCCCAAGGGAAAATGGTAAGACCCAGCTCATCTATAAAGGATGCCTAGATATTTAGGGAGGTTTCTACCAACACTGTGCCAGCTTTCTGCTAACCATCAAATCCCCACAGGCTAATATTCTAGACAGGGCACTGAGGAAAACGGGAAGAAAGCTGGAATGAATTTCACATGCATATCAGCTGCATTTTTCAAAGGGCTCGAGTTACTAGGAGGCAGCTGTTTTTGCCAATCCACTCGGGTATATTCAATAGTAGATGGAAGCAAGCAGCAGCTTCACTAATTGACATTTACTTAGAGGCTTCATGGAACAATGGTGGGTGTCAAGATATTGGCTTTGAAATTGGAGATCAACTTGGTCAGGCCAGCTTTCTATCACTAAGTACTTCCTCTCAACATATATATATATGTGTGTGTGTGTATGTATATGTATGTGTGTATATATATATATATATATATATATATATATATATATATATATATATATATATATATATATATATATATATATATATATATAATATGACAGACAGACATATGTATGTCTGCGCACACATCTGTGTCTCAACAGATCTACCAGCCTGGGACTCCATGCCATCTCCACTTGCAGAATGGCCACTAAATGGCTCTTGGTGCTAAAGCCTGCTCCCTTCCAGCAAAAATTTACCTATTGCTCCCCTAAACCTGTTATGAACAGAAAGGAATATTCTCAAGGTCCTTTACACAGCTCTCCTTAAAGCACTTTTGTATCCTAGATCTTAACAAAGAGGTCCTCTGAAACCCCAGACCCTCCAGAGCTACTGTAACATCCTTGGAGACATTGAGATAAGTCATAATATCTTCTCCTGGAAACAGCCCCAGCCAAAATTTGAGACAGCATTTTCTGTATGAAAGTCTGACTGCAAAAAAATTCTAGCAGAAAAGTTTCTCTCTAAGATACAACTTGGGAACCAGCTTTCCAGAAGTCTCCTCCAGAACTGCTAGACAAAAATGAAAAGCCATTGACAATCTTATGGTTTCACCTTTCAAGCAGAACCAGATAGGCTATTGAGTAAGCTCTTTCATTCATTCAAGAAGTGCCTGAAGATGCTGACAAAGCAAAGAGTAAGGAATAACGTGGCTAAACAAAAACTCTTAAGTTCTTCCTATTACTCTTAATGCTGGAAAAGCAGATGGTCTGCCATAAAGTGTTGGTTAGGCCCATAATTATTTCACTGACTGCAAACACAACTTTTCAACTGCTGCCTTAGGAAACACATTGCAGCAGTGAAGCTTATTACTGTACCTCCCAAGGGATATAAAGAAAACTTATTCTTTCTTTTTAAAGGATCTGTATTTATTACCTTTCAAAGCATGGGCTTGGATATTCCCACAAGAGAAGCAAAAAGGAAACATTCGCAGAACAATGACCTGGAGCACAGCCACAGAATATTTAACCTGCAGGTGTCCAACTGGAGTTGAAGTTAATAAACAGGGGCACTCTCTCAGACGATTGTTTCTTCTAGCTATAGTCCACTACGGGCTATAACATTTGCCTGGATAAGGAATGGGAGTGGCAGAGTTCTGATGTCACTGTTGTGCAGCAAGGTAGAGGATGAAACAGAGAATCCAGTACCTTAAGCATACTATTTCTGCAATGTTAGTGGCAATTTATTCATGCTAATACTGGGTCTTTGACACTTCTCTACGTACTCTTGCGTTTCCTCTCCCTTCAGGATATGAAATCCCTCCTCCAAATAAGGAGCACTTAATAGTCTCTGTTGAGAAAGAGGCAGGGATGGTTAATGGAGATCATCATCTTAAGTCTAACTCTGGGTGCTGGGAGCAGGAAACAGATGCTCTTACAGTTATGAACTCTGACAGGCCTAGATGGGGCATCAGATGTGGTCTGGATTCACATTGCATATAAATAATATCTGTCTGGGAGCTGGAAGTAGAGTCAAAGGAATAGACAGACAAAGAAGAAACTCTCAGATCACTCAGGAGAAGAGATGGCTTCATTCCACCACCAACCCCATCCACATTAAGGCTGTCCTTGCTGAACACTCAGAAATTACCAGGAAAAAGCCAGTGAATAGTGACAGATAAAGCTCGCTGATTAATTATATATTAATTATAAAAAAAAGTCAACTGTGAATAGCTGCAGAAGAACTTCAAGAAATGGACCAACTAGCAGGCAAAATTCAGAACAGAAGCATATTAAAGATCAAGTCTATGGAAAATAGCTTTACATATACAACACTAGTAGCTATTGCTACTCAGAAAAGAAAGTGCGAAGAATCATTAGGAAAGGAACAGAGAACAAAACAGTCATTACAGCATGAGTAACAACTGGACAAACTCAAGAAAAACATCTGTTGAGGGCTGTTAATACCAAACTGTCTCTGAGTAACAATGCTCCTGAATTGTAGAGAAAGTATGAAGTCAAAGTCCCCTCAGGACTACCTCACATCAAAAAATACTACAAACATTATGCAACACAGATGCCTTAAATTTAAATGAGAAATGCTCACATTGTTGGTCAAATAAGCCCTCCTTACTGCTATTAACTGACAGCAGGATCTTTCACTCCCACCCACTTTTTGCTGCCTAAACAGCAATATAAATGAAAGGACAGAATGATCTGCTTACAACTTACTGTGTACAGCAGATCCTCTGGAGTTACAGGACTGATGAAAATGGTACGGAGACATCGGAGGCAAGCTTCGATAAACTTCAAATCTGGCGACAGTAATCCTATGAATATATACAAAAAATACTATTCAGTTTTGTTATCTTTGCTTATTTGCATATTTTAGAAAGATTTACTAAAATAGATTGCAATAAGTGAGAAGTACCTTGCAATAAGGCAGGGATAATATGGCAGTCTAGCAGGGATTTGACATTGTTCTCTGTGCCCATCGCAAGGCTTCCGAGGACCACTGCACACTCTGTTCTCAGCTCTGTGCTGGAGGTTTCTTGCTGAAGTAAGTACAGCAACCTGGAAACAGAATTATTTTTAGAGGAAAATTCAAACGGAAGAAAATCTGTAAGTCAGGTAAAGTAACTTTAATCCTGCTACATAAAGAGGATGAAGTCCTTAATAGAAGGACTGAGCCCAAACAAGAGAGCAAGAAGAACATTTTATTCATAAGAACATGACTACACAGGTTTTACTTACCATTACAATAAAAAAGATACTGCTTTGCTTTTTGTAGAAATGTAATACCACCTTGCTGACATCTGGGAAGATGCCTTTCAGGATACCAGGAAGATCCCAAATTTGAATTACAGGAAATCAGTCTGCAGTTTGACGTCAAAGGGAAAGGGAACCTCCTGCATCTCCCCTAACACCTAGGGACATGATTACCACTATTGTGATGGCTGTTATCTTTGGCAGTGACTTCTTCTGTGTCAGAGTTGCAAAATAATTCCATCATCAAGCACAAACATAGGGCTGAGGATGATCTGAGTTTTGAACACTGAGAAATGATCATACACTAACATAAAAGAGAGTGCAGATAAGTTTTATGTGCAGGAAGGCAGCTGAATCATAACTAAACAGCATCATTTCAAGCCTAAAGGAGGAAAAGACATGGCAAATGCATGTCTTGGGTCTCCAAACTGATTCTTTATACAATATCAAGATACCTAGGAACTCTTTTTGAATATACCTTAGATTACACCAGTACCACCTGAATCACAGCAGACGTCACCAAACTTTTCCAGTCTAAACTCGGGTCACATGCAGAGCCGAGAGAGGAACCAAACTCCCATCTCATATCAGTACAGAAGGTAATCGCTGGAAAACTGACACAGTTTGTAACCTTCAGATGACAACCATTTAACTAAGGGTTCCCTAGCTACACATCTCAGCAAAATTCTCATGGATCTATGCAATATATACATTTTTCTAGATTTTATTGAGCTAAGGTAGAAATACTCTCAATTTAGTATTGCATTACTCTGTCTAGTTTAGATAGATCTCTTTGGAAACCAGTCAATACTCTCAAGCCTTCTCGAGGAATAGCAGCTAAAACTCAGTATCTATCCCATACCTCCAGGGGATAGGAGAAGTTACTCAGCTAAACAGATCACTGAAAAAGTTCACGTGAATCAAAGGTAAGTGAAAAAACAACAGGAAATACAGGAGAGTTTAATGAAGTTTAGGAATACGGAACTGGACAAGGCCACAGGGGGAAATGTGAGCAGCCCCACCAACAAACAGTAACACAGCAGAGTACACGCAACACAATCCAAATGCTTCCCACCTAAATAAGCCAGGATTTGCTTAACATCCCATAAGCTTGAAACCTAAAAGGCCAATAGGCATAACAACAGCATGCCAGAGGAAGAGAGCTGTGAGATCAAAGACCTCTTCAATACCTATAAGCAGGACATTTGTTAAGTGAAACACCCAGACTACCCCAGAAAGATGATTGTGTCCCGAGCTCTGGGAGAATGGCAAAATAAACCCCCAATATTCCCTATCAATTTATTTCCATGAAAAATTACCAGATTTTCAATTAAGAAAAAGAGGAATGTGTTGTGCTCTAAATGCAGGATAGAGAGCAACCAGATCCCTGAGGTACTCCAATACCACCAGAAGCACAAGTTCGCCCCTTTTCAGATGTAGCTAATCTTCATGGCGGAAAAATCTCCAAAAGGTGAACATACACTAAGGAGATAAAGAAATAATTCCTTCCTAAACGCAGAACAGTTGAAGTCCTCTAGCATGAAGTTGGCGTGTGACGCACAAGCAACACTAGAGGTACGGTCATCATCTCTCCTTTCGACTTCCTCAGCACTCAAAGGATCAGCGAGCTGACTGGCACAACTTCTCAGAATCGTTTCTGTTCTCTTAAACCACTCCTTCCACAAACGTATCAGGCATACGGGTGCGTAGGTCTCTTCTCCCTGCTGTTTCATCTGAAAGGCCATTTTAGAACTTTATTTCTCTGATGTTTAGAAACTTCTAACACAAATCTATTCCCGACTCATTTATATCACTTGGTCTTGTATACATATTATCCTTTAATTTGTATAAACCTCTTCATTTCCTACAGTGACCACCTCACAGTCGCTTCTCCTGAGGTGCTGTGATCCAGACTGTCCACATAGCTCACTGGAGCTGATCTGCCACGGGCTCTTCATTTTACTGCAGACCCCTTTAATTTTGGTGGAATAAAGTATATAAAAAAGGCTCATATTACTACTTGCTCTACAGAAGTATACCTCACACATCACTTGTGCAAAATCAAAACTAACTGTACCTATATGATCTGCTTCTGGAAAAAGAACTAAAAATATACTTCAGGCAATTAAATTACATGTTTCTAAAGCTACAAATGGTGCTATTGTATTCTTTGAAGTATCAGCTGCACTATGTTCAAGGTAAAGATTAGTGCTGTTTCTGAAAGACTATAAAGGAAGCAAAACATATAATCAGTGTTATGCAAAATTATCATAAAGAAAAAAGAGCACTTCCAATCCTAATGGGACAGAATAACCTTCCATTACTATTACTTATCTATGAAGAGCTGCTTTTGTTCTCTGCCTTCTAGATCAGGCAAGAAGGGACACAAAGCAGAAGCTTCTTCAGTAAAGTACAAATGGACCAAGTGATCCTGGCTAAAGTTCATCCTTGAAAAGACATTAAGCTTGCTTTTTTGGATGCTGTGCTGCTATATGGAAAGTGCAATGCCACCTTCTAACGCTAACCGATATTCGCAGCAAGTCTGTAAGAAACACTCCTCACTGTAGAAAACAATTCAACAGGCATTACTGAGTATATAAGAAGAGAATTCATTTATTGCAATATACTATATACCTATTTTGCCTCAGCACCAATGACCTGACTACTTAATCCTTCTAACTGACATTGCCCATTTATGTTTTGTAAAATAACAGATTCCAGAGCAGCTTCCAAGACTGCTAGAAACGATAATCATAGAGTCGTAGAGTGTAGTACTTTATGACAAGATTTGGCAAATCCAAACTTTTTTTCTGATGCTATTTAAAAAGCAAACTGAAAGATTTAACTTCACACAGTTGGGAATTAATTCCTGCTCTCTTCACTGGGCTTTCTCAGTCTTCTCCTCCAAGTGCACTGGATTGTGTAGAACCCTTCAATGAGCTTCTTGAGACATACCCAAGCTCACTTAGCCTGCACTGAGGTAGGCATATATATTGATGATGCTTGAAACACACAACTGACTCTTTTGGTTTAATTTGGCATCTACAGAACAGACAAACACACCACCAAGCAACATTAAACTCCTTCAAAAATGGGAACAAAAGCTCCATCCTCCCTAAATCCACATCTATACCTCAAAACAAATGTTTTCACAGCACATTTAAAGTTGGGCTCTGGGTTTTTTCCATGTAATACCCCGAAAATCTGCTCTGAGATGTATTCTCCCTGAACATATCACACCAATAACATTCCTGAATCATTTAGGGCTTCAATAAATAACCTGTACCTTATATCCAGAAATGTTGTCAGTCATGTCCTAAAAAATCCCCCCCCCTTTTTTTTTTTTAAAGGAAGCTTTTTACAAAAATCTAAAAGCACCCTAAATTTTAAAGATTATTCTCTTCCAAAGAAAATAATTGCTATTTTCTTTCCCATTAACATTCCACACTTGGAACAAGATGTTACCACTATGTTAACACAAAAGAGTGAAAATGAAACACACTATAATCTATAGTCTTTCTAAAGTTTAAAATAGAAGTACTCAACTAAGCTTTATAATTAGTAAAGATGAAAATCTAAGTTCAGTTCTACATACAATAAGTTTCTGAAATATTCATATCATCTTTTCTATATCTTCAAAATATGCTTGTGCATCAACTTAGGTTTTGCACAGAATCAGACATCCAGATTATAACAGTTTCTGTTGCTTTCTTTTAAAGAGTGAATAGACATCACATTTCATTGAAAATTAAGAAGTTAAATGACAAACTATATGAAAAGTTAGAAGTGAGGAGAACCCATATAATTTTGATGAACATAAAACTGTGCATAACTAGTTAAATACTGAGAACAAAGACCACGTGCTTTTATTGCCAGAAGAAATGCAGGGATAGCAGACTACTATACCTACTGGACTGGTTTATGTTTCCAGAAACCAGCGTAGGCAAATTCAGCAGAGATCTGTGTGATACATTCCTCCCACTATTAAAAGGATAAAAGATAGAAAAACAGCATGTACATGCAGGGGAGAAAAAGGAAGGTTATAATTTGGAAATTTAGGAAAAAAAGGAAAAAAATTGGAAAAATACTGAGATTTGTGCTCATGGCCTACATTTTTAAGAACAAGATGCTCCCGATTAATGTGGCTCCCTTATCTCTGGCTCCAGGTGTGGTAGACAGCTGTTACGAACAGCTGCTGAAGTAGATGGCCATTCTGTTCCTACCATCTCTGGAGTATCACTGGAACAAGGCTCTGCTAGAACCACCAGAGCTCAACTTCGTAGAGCCTAGTAGCTTCAGAAGATATCAAAAGCATAAAGGAGATATTCTACAATAGTAAAAATGTGCTAATGTTCTTGTTCACTCACTCATCAGCTAGCGATCCTCCAGGAAAGCTCATCACAATGGGACAGAAAATGAAATAAAACCAAAAAGAATGATCTTGAAACATCTCCATGAACACTAACCCAAGGATCGATGCTAGATAGACTAGAAATACAACATTTGGACTCTTTCAAACTTCTAGAAGGTTTCCCTAAGATGTTTTCTCAAATGTGCTTGTAGAATCCCATTCTTCCATTTGTCCCTGTACAAGAGCAATATACTGACTGAAGCCTCTCAGTTGTCAGTAATGGTATCCAGGCAATCATATCTCTAAGAGATAGGAGAGTAAAACCATCCAGACAGAGCGATACTTCAATGAATTCTAGGAACAACTATGCCAAAGAGCCACAAATAAGGTCAGCAGCAGGTATGATGCATTTTGAAAAACTGACAGGGATTCAACAAGGAAAATCCTGTAGTACGCATTAAGGAGCAAAATTCAAGGCAAGTAGCTGCTGATCAAAGCTAACTAGAGCAGCTCAGCAAGGAAGATAAACAGTTCAGAGTTTCCTTTCTTCTGAAGATTGTTGAGGTGGGTGTGTTGCATCAGAGTTGTGCACTATCAGAGACTTGCATGATTTAGATCTCATCAATCTGGTCTGAACATAGGCATCACACAGCAAAAGAACAGAACTTTACTCTTTTTCTTCGACATTCCTTCCCACTTGAAAGCTGTCACAAAAATCTCTGAAGTTCTTAACGTACCTAGGAAGAGGGATGGTAAAACTCAGCTGTTAATAATAAATAATGGAGAGAACACTTTCAGGACTTCATCAAGCTCCATAATCAGTCATTGGGGAAAAACACCTCAAGGTAACTGTTCAAATTATAGTACCTTGTGTTTTGAGATCTTTTATTTCAAGTTACTGTTCATCACTTCGACTTTCTGGTAAAGTGTCATTTTGGTAGCTTCTTAATATCATCCTTGCAGCTGTTCGGCTTCCACAACTGGTCATGATTATTTTGTCTTCATTCAGAAACTGAATAGTTGTCTTCTCCCACCCGATGATCTATCATTGCTCCACCTTAATTACAGATTGCTTGGACCTCCTTCACAAAACACCCCATAAGCTAAAAATGCTAAAGATCAGATTTTGTTCCAGCCAGCCCTGTAAAGCTACTGCAATGAGTAAAAAAAGCAAAGCTTAAAAATTGAACGATTGGTTGTAACCTGTTCAAAGGTTAAACACTGATATATACCAAGGCATATAAACAGATAAGAGCTTTAACTGAATTAAGATTAGCTAAATATTTATTATTAATCTCCAATAAATAGATGGATGCATTGCTTGCTGGGATGATCATGACTTCTTATTCCACCTTGGAAGATGCTTGTCTTCCAGTCCATTGCAAGAAGGCCTGATAACAATGCCATGGAATCACACACAATGAATGTACACAGGAAGGTACTACTAAGGCACAATATTTACTGTTTGCTTGCACAGTATTGAATAATTCATGCATTTGTAGAGGTTGACCTCTGAACACGTGGAAAGTCCCAGTGCGCATCAGCCCCAAATTGTGAATTAAATCACAAGACTAGATGAAACAAGGTAGAACAACATGCAATATATTTAAAAAAAAATACAATAACAAACCACAAAAGCACAGCTTCTGAGTGAAAACGCACCATGGAGCACTGGCAGAAACTAGCAGAATGCATATCCAGGTGCTTCTCTTTCCTCCGAGAGGTCAGAAATTGGCAGCTGTTGCCACAATGCATCCCGAAGCCAACACCAAGTCCCATGACTTATCTTCAGATAAAAAACCAAAGCCACTACACTTTCATGGCTATGACACATCCTCTTTATTGCCTAGACAGTCATATCTACTATATCTGAATGCAAAGTCAGACTGACGAGTCTGAATATTATGTTGAAATATGAGTTTACTGGTACCTCCTGAAACACTATTACGGGCTTATAAGAACTGCTTATTAGTCTTGTGATCCCTAACCAGCAATACTTTTCAAATAGCATAATAGGAAGCAATCACTGACCACATTTTTTTCCAAGGAGAGAACTACGTATCTATTGTAAAAGTACATGAAATAATTCCAGTAAAATATCTGAAGTGACAAATGCAATTAAATATTTTTAGATTCTTACACATAATGACTCAAAAAGCACGAGCAGTTTTTATGACTTTAGTCAAAGAAATTAATTAGTGAAGGCAGTCTCTAAAAAAACCTCAACCAGTAAAGAAACTGCCAGCCCAGCTACGTTCCAAGTTAGCTCGAGTCGCTCAGGGCCTTGTCCAGCTGAACTCTGAACACCTCCAAGGACCGAGACCTCACAGCCTCTCTGGGTACCTGTCCCAGGACCACACCACTTGCATAGGGAAGAATTTTTTCCTCATGCTCAGTCAGAAATTTTCTTGTTGCAACTTGTGCTTGCGACCTGTTGTCCCTTCACTGCACACCTCTGAAAAGAGCCTGCTTCTGTCTTCCTTATGACCCTTCCCCACCACCACCTTTAGGTAATAGGAGACTGCAAGTAGATGCCCTCTTAGTCTTCTCTTTTCCAGACTAAAACAAACCGTTAGCCTCCTCCACCAATTACTCTGTTGTCTGATATTCTGATGTCTCGATCTTACTTCTGGAAAAAAAAAAAATCAAGTTCAGAAATGTTATTCTAGTTCTGTTGTTCTAGCCTTTACAACAAGAAGTAAGCTTTAAGTGTCATGAAATAAAGTACAGATTTCAAGGATCCTCCTCTTATCCTCTTACCTAGCATATTAGCCAAATTTAAACTGTGGTTTGACTTCAAAATTTCTGACCGCTAACCAATGCAAACCTGAGAAAAGCATTTATAATTTAAGTTATTAAACAGTTAAAATGCACATGTATCCTAAACCAAGATGTCACTGCCTGCTTTCTGGAAGTGACACATTAATTCCCAAACTCTAACACCGGTAGCCTGGGCTAAGACCACTACCAAGCTGGAACACTACAAAGAAAAGATACAGCTTCTGAAAACATCATATATAGAAAACAGCACTCATGCAAGCATAAATAAGGACCAGGATCAAGTTATTCTCACTCTTCTCTTTAATGGCCATTTTCATTTTAAAAATGATTCTTGCTACCCTACGCTGAGCCAGTGCTTTTCTAATTTACCTTTTTATAATACACAGTACTTTCACTGATCATGTATATTTCTGCTAAATCTCTTCCCTGCCCTTATCCCAAGATGGTACCAGTTCTCTGCTGTTAGGTACAAGCTTTTTTAAGAGTAACTTGGGATATTCAAGTTACTATAACATGAGCTCTCTTCATTTCAAGATAAAAAGCTTATGTTCAAGGGCATTAGCACTTCAAATCTGCTGTCTGTATGAGCCAAATTTACTCTGTGGTTCCTCTTTTTTTTCTCCTCTCCCTCTCCTAAGACCACTCTTGAAGCCATTTATCAAAAGAATAACTACATCCTTTCTCTACAGCCATTTTAATGTTAGAAAATGCGGGCTCAATATACAACCCTTGAAGCCCTATATAAGTAAATTTATACTAAGGGAACTCGAAACTGTTTAACTTACAGAGTAAACTACATCAATTCAATCTAGTATTATTTTTAATGTATGGCACAAGCTCAAATATTTCACAGGACTAAGTCAGTTGCTTTAATCAAAATAACACAATATTTTTGAGATGAAAACAGCTTTTTGTTTTATAAAAATTAGGCATTATATAAGGGAGCATCTTCATCCAGGCTTGCTTCAAACATTTTATTACTTTGCCCAAGACCGATATCTTGTGAACAAGCCTATCGTTGCCCCGCTTGTTCCATCTACCTTTTTTAAAAACACCAACCTGCTTTATTCCAAGTCTTCTAGAAATTCCTGGGTGGAAATATTTTTCAGTGTTACAACATCAGCGATTCAGACAGCCTTATGACCATGTGAAAAACTACTAGTTACTTTGCTCAAATCAACCAAATTTAAAAGATTTTTGTCTGAGGATGCAAAATACCCATTATCATGGGTGAATTACACTCCCGTATCACCGCCCATCATCCAGTATCTGCCTGTCTCCCATGTGAAAGATGCTGTCAAGAACATGTTTCTGAATACTCTTTACAGCTTTTGACTCTTACAGCGCCTTAGGAATAGATGCTTTGAAATATCATAAAGCCATCTTCTGCATGGCTTTTTCTAACTGGAACTTAAAATTTTAACTGAAAAGCACAACTTAAAGGGAGGCACGAGAGGTGCAACTCACATTTACAACTTCCTTTTCGTTAACGCAAATTGCGCATCAGAGATAGGAGGCTGTACAGCTTTCAAACAAAAGTTGCTCTAACACAGTTCTGCTGACTGTGAATATTTGCCGTGACTCACGTGTGCACCAAAGCAAGGTAAGCAGAATACCTAGTTCCAGTAACACATAATCCGCATGGTGTTTCACAGAGAGAAGTATAGTTATTTAGATAGGCCCTGATTCCTGAATTGCTTTGAAGAAGAAAGCAGGGACATCAATAGGATCCCTGTTAGGGCCTCTGCTCCCCACCCCTTTCACCACCCTGAGCAGAGGGAGGCTTCACAAATACCAGCACCACAGCTGAAGCTCCTTCACCCAAGCGCACAAATCATTAGGACTAGGCACAAATCCCCACCCCGAGTCCTTTATATGCAGTACATAACACAGAAAACTTCAACACAACGTGCAACCAAGAACACAACAAGGAATCTGGAAACAGCAGCATCTTGGTTTGGACAAAACACCTTATTAATGTAAAGAACAGACCTAGCAATAATACAAATGTACTGCCCGAGCTCTTGAAAAAGCTGGTAATGTACCGGAGATCATGAATGTTGTAAAAGTTGTGCATAACTGATGTCTAGCACACTTAGTACTACCACCACCAGTGCTCACGCAGTACCAGCTGATCTGAACTCCTGACAACCTCTGCGCAGTCGGCAGGCCACTGCAGGGCGGGGGAACCGGGGATCGCAGAATCCGCGCTGCCGGGAACCTCGAGAGATCGCCTGCTCGCTGCCCTCGCTCCAAGGCAGGATCACCAACGGATAGATCATTTGAAAATTATGGTCTTGCCTCTTTTTTTGATAACTTCCTGGGGGGAGACTCATCATGCTGCCACCCACAGCAGCCTTCCAGCACCGAGAAGTGCAGATATACAGTACATCACTGCTATGGGGCAGTCTTGCTCTTTCCTATGTCCATGTTCATCTGTCACTCCCAATTTCTTTACTCAACCAAACGATACCTGCTTTTTGTGAAGGCAAGTTTTCCTGTGATTAGCCAGCTGAAGCAGCTTCCCGGGCAGTCACACAAACACCAACGCAAGAGAAGTGGACGTAGGACGTGAGCAAGAGCACGGAGGGTTGGCTCTGGGGGATAACCCTCTTTGAGGAGCAGGGACCTGTTAGGCCAGCTCAGCTTTTCGAGTGCACCCCCAGATATCCTGCCAGGGTCAGAGCCTCCAAAGACATTTTCATTAGTACTACAGGGTCCTGCTCCCAAGGCAACAGAGGAAGGAGATGCCAGACACAAAAGCTGCACTTCTCTTGACAAAGGAGTTTTTGGACAAAGGAAGAGAAGAAAAAAGTTGCAACTGAGCACTGAGGGGTTAGGGGCAAGGCTATTCCACAAACAATTTGAGAATAAAAATGCCAGGCAAAAAGTAAGAGAAGCCCAGAACACAGGCAGGAAGCACGAAGGCCCATCTGAACCTAAGCCGTCACCTCAGCAGATTGCATTTAAAAGGGAGGCAGCATCAGGACAACAAGGTAGCACGTACTCTGAACCCACGTCACCGTAAGGGGCAGGGCCTGCCAGCCAGTTCCAGCGCAGAACAAGGCAGACAGCTACAGGCATATCCACTTGTTAACTCAACCAGGACTGCAAATTGGAAAAGTGCGATCCCGTAGCTATCTATCTCTCTAAATACGCTTTATGTCTCTTCTAGCTTTTGAAAAAAAAAGTTAACAGGGTGAAACTTATGCCTCCTAATTACACACCTCTACAGATGCAGCAGATTCACATTAAGCAGTATTGCAGGCAGTCCAAAACGGTTAGGGAACGAAGGAGGACAGAAAAATGCTTCTTCTCAAGTTGCTGTAGGTCAATATGCGGGAGCAGAATAGCAAATGCCACCTGCTGAGGAAGAGGTCCCTCCCGTAGCCCTGTGCAGCAACCCTTCTCTAAGCAGCAAGCCAACAAAACAAAGAAATCTCAACTCCAACTCTGAGCACATTTCCTGACACAAGTCATGTTTATGTTGGGTATCCAAATGGTGCCCCACTAAAACAACGCATGTTTAAGAGCTATCAACACTGGAGGGCAAACTGGAGATCAGAATTTGAGTAGATGCTAATATTTCCTGGCTTTAGACACGGTCCTGCCAAAAATTACTTTATAAACGATGTAACAGGATAAAGGATCATAAATATTTTGTGCATCACTAAGCAAACCAGGTCTCTCTTCCAGAGAAAATATACACATTACACTTCTTTCTGCAGTTGAGACATCTTCTGCCAAAAACAATTCATATACAAACTTAGTAAGCCTATGGATCTGTTAGAACAATCAAACCAACACTTCAGAAATACTAGTTTCTAGCTTCAAAAACATTTTTTTGTTCCCTAGAAAATCAAGGCAAGGACAACTTAAGAAATTTCTATCATTCTGTTAAAAACAATTTCACTGTTGTAAAAGACTTTGATCCAGTGATTTTTGAGCTGTTTTATCTATAATTATTTAAAGGCAGGGGGGTGGGGAGGGTTTAAAGCACCCAAATCTGATACTCAAAATTGGCCTTTTTTGAGCTTAAATTATTTAGCTTAGAAGTTAAATTTAGGAGCTTAAAGCTATCTAATTTTTTAAAAATTTCATCTTTTTTCCCAGCTGGATTTCTTAACTCTGTTCATTCCCGTTAGAAACAAAGATCCTATTAGACATATTAAGACAGGTTATCTGGTGTATTAAAATCTAATTTATCACTCAAAAAAATATTAATATTGACAGCTTCAAATCTGTTGTTTCACTAACACTTCTGGAGTTAGTCTTTCTCTAGGCCTCCAAACTGGTAATCTTTCTTCCTAGGTCTGCAGGAGAGACTTGCAGGCGCACAGCATCCCCTCATGCCCAAGAACAGCTCAGATTTTTTTCTTCTTTCACAAATGGTGTTGCATAAACAAAACAGATGGAAAGGAGATGCAGCATCTCTTTTCCATAAATGGGGTAAGTCTTCAGTGCTGAGATTTCTTCTCCCTCTTCCATCTCATGAAAGCAACTGGCTGCTCAAAGTGGGAAGGAAAAAAAAAAAAAATCTAGAAATCCCCCAAAGATGCATTTCTTCACACCTTTGCAAACATACTGCATGTTAGTAAGGATATATTAATCAGAACTGGCAACCCTGCAGTATTCTTAACCTTTTAGCAAGGAACACAATCCCCAACTAAGGAGGACTTTTCCTTTTTTTTTTTTTTTTTGGTAATTCTTTATCAAAGAATTTGAGAATATAAACTGTCAGATACAAAAAAAATAAATAAATAAATAGTCAACAGCATTTGACACCATTTACCAAAAAAAGGTTTTAATTATTCCCTATACCAGTTTTCACCATTCATTGGTCCTTTCCACTTTATGATACCAGAACTTATCCAATGAAAGAACTTTTTTTTTTTTTCCGGTAGCTAATTTAAGATTAGAAACTAGAAAACATTGAAAAAATTAGCTGTCAACATTGCTAAACCTACTTGCCTATACCAAAACTCCAAAATCCCTCTGGCAACCCAACCTTAAACTGTACTGAAAACTGAAGGCTAAGTTTGTTCTCTGAAGTAGTTCAATGGTTTTACCGACCTAGCCTTACAAAAAAAAAAGTAGCATCAGAACTATGCAAGTTAATTCCTAAAACCACATCTGTGTGAAAAAGCTGTGCTTTCCCTTCTTTACTGAAATTTAGCAGTATCAGGTCCATGGATCATGGCATAGCTCAAAGAAGGGTTTAGAGAACCTCCACCTAAAATCATTTTGGGATAGCACTGGGTCCAATACTTCTGTGTCTAATCCTAATCAGCCAATAATCAGAGATTTGTGTGAAGAACCACCAAGCATAACATATCTTTGCATGAATACATACTTCATTTATAATTTCAGCATATAATATTATGAATTAAGGAATTAAGACTTCTACTGAAGCCATATCCATCCCTCAGAAGAGAATGTTTCCTTACACTAGCTAAGGATGGGTTTAGAGCTGAATACTCAGGCAATTGCTAACACGTCCTGCCTGGGCAGGAGATGCTTCTGTCAAGCAGACATTAGCACTCCTACAGTTAAGGGATGGCCAGTCCTTGAGGAGTCATGTTATCAGAAACGCCGATTAGAAGAACTCCTAGAGTGAGCGCCTGAATTCAAGGATAATTCCAAAGAAAAACCAAGTATAATAGGCAGCTCATCATGAAATCATGTTGCAGAATAACAGAACGGATGAGGTGAGAAGGAACTTCTGGAGATCACCTGGTCCAACCCCCTGCTCAACGCAAGGTCAGTGAGGCCAAGCTTTCTAGGACACAAACTAGTGGACTTACTTTCTTGACACTAAACTAAAATAATAGTTGCTATATGCACAAATCTTATCCCTACCTACCTAAGCATATGAAGTTTGCTGTTGATCTTCCACTCAAACGTAAACTAGCTGACTTAGAACATTATCTGATGTTTTTCTGAGCAATTCCAAGAAAAGCAGCGAGCCACAGAGCGTTCTCTCACTATGCCGTTCTGCGACTACTCTCGCAACACTCAACTTGCCAGGACAAAAGCACTCAAGATGCAGAGGGTGCTCTTCTGCTAAGCTACATGCAGCGAGAAGCATCAGTGTTATGGGTCACCCAGGAATTTGTAATAACATGCTTCTACAAAAAGAATTGATCGGGATACGTGTGTGAGCCATGCCAAAGCATCCTGCCTGATTTTTATTTTTAAATGTTGAAACAGGAGAGGGGGGACACTCTAAAAGGCATCAAATGCTATCACAGATTTGTGATTTCCTGTACTTAAACTTATCAGTTCAATTCTAATTTTCCGGTATTTGGCAGCCAATACTGCATACAAAATCATCTTTCGAGATACTTTGCTTATGTTTAAAGTAGACGTTAGCCTATATATAATCCTTTTTCTTTGCTGACAGGCTTTGGGATGTAATAGAATTTTCCAGTTATTAGATATATCTTATTAGGTTACACAACTATCAAAAGAAGCACTCATTTTTTGCAAACCCCAGAAGAACATTGCCTGAGCTGAAGGACTTTTATTATGTTTATCAATAAATTGAACAAAATGTCATACATGTCTATGTTGGTGTGTTCACAGCCCTAGAAAAGAGTTATAAACCCGAGGAGTTCTTACTAGTTGTCACTTCAACAGACAGCCTAACAATGTTCTTCGCAGAGCTTACAAATTTCAAGTGGTGGAATGGATAAAAGATCATTAGCTGTCCGGATGTCATATAAATGTCCCCCAAAGAAATTAAAAAAAATCAACAGTTAACTAGAATCCCACATAAGTGAGTCAGGAAAAGGTTAAGAGCAACTCTAGGAAGCTCTTTGCGATGGACCTACCTAGAGACAGACCTTTAGCTTTTGGAAAAAGTATACTACCACATTACAGCTCCAAACAAGTGCTTTCCACCATAAGACCCCAGAGAGCAACAGTGACCTGGAAATTAGAAGATCATTTTTGGTATGTGAAGAGAATGATTTAGTATTTTTGTTATCAGTCCTGGATCATTAGGTTTAAGATTTGACTTTAACAATTCTGTCTTCTGTAAGGGAATGACTGAACTTAGTGAGGAACTAGCTCTGAAGTTTAATAGATTTTAAATATTAAACTCTCAGCAACGATTAGACAGACAATAATTTGATTCAGATAACACTTTTCACAAAAATAGTATAGGCCAGGGCTTTAATATTTAGCTACAAGGTGCTGGAAGACAAATCTACATTCATGACTCAAATGTAGCATCACCTTCTCTACCCTCTGCCATCTAGCAGAAGAAAGAAGAGGAAAAAAATACATCATAAACTTGGAAGGCCCAATTATTAATTGGATCCCAAATCACTGAATATCTTATCTTTCAGGGTATCATACAGTTTTACTGCCCACTTTCTAGAAATCAAAAAAAAAAAAAAAAAAGCACAAGATCTTCTGCAATACAATGAAGAGGTCCAGAGATTTTCAAAACTCAGTTACCAAAACAACCTATTTTCGTGATCATTTCTTTGAATGTTTTATCCAAATCCATCTCTGTATGCCACAGGGTTTAGATTCTTTACTGTGGAATGCAGATGCAGCTTAAGAGTGAGATCTTCCACCTACGACAGTAACCTAACCTATTCATTAATTCAGTGGCCTTAAATGTAGTTGCTATGCCTCAAGATTTATTAAAGTGGCAATGAATATGGGGACAACATGATTATCAGCCTGGACTACACTGGAAGCTAACTTTCTTTTCCTTGACTCCACCAGAAAGGGGCTTTGATTACAGTTGCTATAATGGGGGCCAGCAGACACTACAGACTAAATGCTACCAAGTGACTACTGTTTCACTGAAAGTCAAAAGTGGTATCGAGATGACTTGCAAAAAAAATAATCCACATTTGAAGCTTGAGATTTAAACTTATTTTCTGTTAAGTAAGGAGAGAAAAGCAGCTGACAAAAAGCTTTAATAGAGAATTACGATTCTGAAGAGGTGTCTGACATGTTGATGGGCACAAAAGCTGAAGTATTTGTTTTTGTAAAATTGTTAAGAGAAGGAGCACACCAATCATGGCCACAGACTTCCTCAATCTCTGCTGGCATTTACACGGGGCAGAAGAAAAAAAGAAAGTTATAACAATTGAAAGGCAGTACAAGAAATGAACAATTTTTAGGCAAAGCTGACTTTTTGTTTAGTCTTTAAGTCAGCCTGCCACTGGAAGAACTTGATCTTGAGACATTAAAATATACTTTGCTGAGCAGACTCAAAACAAAGGATGCTTGCTTACTCTTGCTCTTACGGGGGAAAGGTTTTGACATTGCAGACTGGAATTAAAGGTTCCTGTACTCCTGAGGTTTCAGGGGCCATTTCATGAACTAGAAGGTATGTCAAAAAAAGTCAAAGAATTCCCACCACCTTGCTAGAGAACAAGAGAATTTCTCCAACAGATTGCAGATCAATTGTACTGATGTCCGTTCGCAGGAATTCTGAGGAAATTCCACAGCCTTCAGAAAAGCACCTATGGGCATGTGATGCCAGTGAGAACTGTCAATTTACCTACATCTGGTCTGAAAAGCATTGACATTAGGTTTCCTGTCATTTGGGGATAACTCGTATTGAAGGCAAGCATGATCATTTACCTTTCTTTCAAGATTTTTCCCCACACACTGATTTCTTTGCAGTTATAGGTTAGCCATATAATTTACTCAGACAGCCAGAAAGTATTAACAGCAGGAGAGAAAAAAATGGATTCTTACAACTGGGCACAGAACAAGTAACAGCAGAAAGCAAGAAGAATGAAGGAACATGAAGTTGTACAAAATTTCAGAAAAGGCAGAATCAAGATTTGGAAGCTAGAGATCCTCTGGCATTTTCAAAACAGGAATCACAAGGATCAATGGGATTCACAAGAATCCCTCGGGCCTGCTGCAGAAAAAAAAAACCCTTAAATTTTGCATAATATTCTGCAAATGCCCACTTCAATCTTTCAGTCTTAACCAAGGTCTTCTCTTTGTCCTGCTTACATTTGGTCAGAACAGAAGATAATCCATCAGATTTTGGAGGGTTACTCCTGGCCCCAGCTAACCCCTAGAGAATTTTGGAGATTAGCCTTGACACAGAGCTCAGTCTGCCAATGAAAAGAAGATAGAGCCTGCAAACAAAATGTATTTCTTGACAAGCCAGTAGAAGTTGCCCTCAGGCAGGACAATTTGGGACCAACTTGCCATTTAAGCAAAAGGATCAGGGTGGTGGCAGGGGGGTGTCCCATACTGCTAATACAAGTAATGCTCAGTGTTTTCCCTTCTCTCTTGCTGCAAATTGTGGCTGAAAGAAAACTGGAGAAGAGGGGTGAAATGAAAGCTTTAGTGAGCAATCCAGTGGCTATAGTTACCTGTTAAATTTGTACTAGTAGAACCAGGATCCAGGAAATATTAACATCAGCTGAAGCAGTAATTCAGCAATAAAGTATGATCAATGATTTTTATCTTCTGAAGCAGGTGGAGAAGAGAAGCAAATTATCTCAGATGTTTATTAATATTTTCAAATTAAACTTTTAACATAACCTTACGCATTTGCACTTGTGAACTCACCAGGCAATTGGCTAGAGAACAGGATTAAGATACAACCGCTTTCATCCATCATTAATATTGGCAACGTTGGAAAACAGATTTCATTCCTGGGCTCAAAGTTTAATAAAAAAAAAAAATCACCAAGACTACTTTAGAGAATTCCATGAAATTCCAGATTAAAAGCATTACTCAACAGCCTGTTCTGTAATACATAACAGATATTTCAAGTCTCTCAGTTACATTAAAGAAAGTATGCAGTAAACTACAATCGTCAAAGATAAAACAGAAAAGTGCCTGTGATCTATGGATCATTATTCCAGACCTGTTGTGAATCAGTGAAAAGGAGAGTAGCAAAGGACATACCTTGGAACTGCTCCCAAAACAATCAAGTTGGCTTTTTGTTTGTTGTTTCCAATTACAGCATTTTTCATATCTCTGTAAATCCAGAAAGAAAAACAAACCCTGGTAAATTATGCTGAGGTACTGAGGGCTTAATCTATAGAGTTTACTATTTCCATGAAGGCTTATCAAGTAGTCTTTCACATCTCCATGCTGCACCTACAGGACTAAATATTGCTTCCGGGCACAGTTTCCACAGTTAAATATCCCACAGCTTCTGGGATTCCGTTATGCCCCAGCTTATTCAAGCAAGCAAAACCCCAAGCTCTCTCACATGCACACTAGACACGAAGAAGTCTCGCTGTTGAGGAAAACCAGACAGACTGGTTCTTTATGCCCATACATTCACTAGACTTCTAAAAGGAAAAAAAAAATCCATTGGTTTGGGAATCAAATGCTGACAATATAAAGTATTAACTGAATACTCTAGTGGGTGCAGAAAAAGACACGTTAAAAGATAAAGAAGAAAGAACAAGGAACTTTCTCCAGTCTCCAGAGACCAAGCGTTCATTCTCCTCTTCACCACAGGCTTCCTTTGTGATTTCAGGCAGGACACTGAAGCATCTGTATCTCAAATACCCAGGAATAAAGTGGGAACAAAGGCATTTTCCTATCTCAGAGTTACTGTAAGGGTAAATACATTAAAGGCATTCATACTCTGGTAACTGTACAAGGGGAGCATTTTGGGAAGAGAGCAATGGTTCTGCATACCACGAAGCCCTATTGAAATGCATGGTTTGCAGTCTTACTGTTCATAAAATTGCTGCCGTATGCTAAAAAGCACCACCTTGTTTTTCTTTTTTTTATTCTGATCATACTGAACACATATGAATAACCAGGAAATCTGAAAGAAAACCAACAACTTCTTACGACCAGTTTCAGAAAGTCAAGATGACGTACGTCTAGGAAATGCTCCAAGAAGTAAGAACTTTTATAAACCCAAGGAACACAACCAGTCTGAATTGAGATCATTTTTACCAACAAGCAACAAAAATACATGACCCCAATGAGTTTATTAATTTCACAACTATCAACAGTATGATTTTTGGCCATGTCCCTAATTTCTTCAAGTTATTTGGGAACTGCAGTGATTGCTTTAGTTGGTGTATTTTCTAATAACCATATGCAGCTTGCCATTACATCTCTTTCACCTGCTGTCTGCCTTTGCAAAGGTTCCCTTCATACCTAAAGTTAATTCCTAAAAAGGAACAAATGTGGAAGAAAGATAAAAAACATGCCTTTTTCTAAACTAAAGAAGAATGTTTTGAAAGCTCAAACTTGGGATAAAATTCATCTGCCTAAACATAAGTTTAGTAGCACTTCAGTTGCCCTAAAGTATCCGAGGGATTTGCAGAGAGCTAGCAAATATGATACAGGACCTATGGGAGAGCTACATTTTTCTGGAGCAGCTGCTGGAGATCAGATGCAGTATCATAGGGAATTCAAAACACTACTAAATACTTATTTTAGGCAACTGAATCCCACCCTAATTATTTAATTCTAATGAAAGGCTGATCTCTATAAAGACAAGCACCTAAAGTAGAGCTCCAGATGCACTTCTCTGCCCATGTGCAATACAAAATATCCATGAAACTTGAGTTACAACATAATCCAGTTAACTCCTCTAATTAAGAACATTGATTCCTATTCTCTACAAAGTAATTCAAGCAAATCATGATTGATGTTCATGCATCCTCCCTCCTTCATTTACCTCTCTCCCATTGAAACAGAAAAAAAGTTAGGAGCTCAGCTACCAGCTCCACTTACAAGTAAGGTTGCCTAACACTTTCCATAATAAGTTCTTGGGTTATTTTTGGTCAAACGATCTACTTGGTAGTGTTTTTCTAAAGCTTTCTTTCTTTCTGTTTAAAAAAAAAAGCTTGGAAACTGTCTAGAATTGGTCAGCAATTTTCAAGAGCATAATGGAAATTAAAGTAGCATTCCCACACACACCTCATTGAACAGCAGTAGTACCTCTACTGTTCTGATGCAGAAATGTGAAGTTCTAACACTCCTACCTTGGCCAATGCTGCATCTTACTTTTCTTGTGAAAGCCCACCCAAGTTTAGTTAACTATGAGCAAAAAAGGGATGTAGTCTAGCAGTGCTGTTCTTTAAGATCCACCTGCCCTGCATAATGTAATACCACACAATTCTTGCGCGCTACTGAACGCGTAAACTCCACTGTAACAAGCAGCTGACCCGACTGTTTGACTCATTTTGCTCCAGTTAAAAGAATTTCTTAGCCAAGGCGGCACGCAATATCTGGACTGATGCAGACCAGAACCTTCATAAACCTCAATTAGTAAGAAGTAATTGCCAGTTCTTCCTTAAGTATTTTTCCATGCAACTCTCTCCCCTGTTGCATGCACTTACTTAGCCACAGAAAGGTATTCTAGGGATTTTAACTGAATAGGGCCTGGCTAATTTCACAAGTTTGGGTACAGATCTTAGAGCACCACTAAAAGCAGACTGAACCCCAAACAGCAGTTCTGTGCATCTCTTAAAACAGGCAGAGTCAGGAAGCCACCTGACTTGTCAGGTGAGCCATTACTCAATTGGAATCTGCCTGCCTAGCTCAGCAGTTTTAACAGCTGGTATCAGTAGAGAATGTGAGACCATCCTGTTATGTTTCCCCTAATTTTGGTGACTTTATATTGTACAGACAGCACAAGACAGGAGTTAGAGGAGAAAAAAATAAGGTCAAAAGACTGGCTAAGCTGGAAATCCAAGAAAATTTAAGGAATGGACTTGAAGGTTTCATTAAACTCAAAAACTGTACTCTAGTGGTTTCCACAGTGAAGACTTGATACAAGAAGATCCCAGAAGTTTTAGAAGGCTTGTAAAATACAAGAGTCAGTACAAAAGAAGGGCTGAAATGACGCTCTGGATGTTTCAAAGGAATGGAAACTGTACCAACAGATGAGCTAGGTTCGGGTACTGAACTGCCCAGGCTACTCCAGGGCTGGTAACAAGGCTACCTCCCTCTGTTATCCTCAGACTCCAGCTCTCAAAGTCATCAAAAAGGCAATGCTAAGTCACATACCCATGAAGGCAAGAAAGCACCTGATGAGAGTTCAGCCTTGTACCTCTTGAGAAACAAAAGAGGAGGCACTTGCAAAGCACTCTGAAAAATTCATGAACTGTTTATAGCTATGGTTTAATGCTCCGCTCAGATGATTTTATACATTTAGATGCCAGAAGAACCTTTTGTGCCACCTGAAGCAACTTTGCAACAGAATGGCTTGCTAACTTTATACCCTTTTAATATGTAACAAGTACTGTCAATCCAGATTTGATTTAAAGATCCCTTCAGAAGTGGCAGAAGCACAGTGAAGTTCCATATTACTTGAGCTGAGCGCTTACTGAGGTCATGGTCTTGATCTGCAAGTGATTCAGACGAGCTTCTCAATCCTATTTCACAAAGTTCCTCAAAAAGAACACGCTGCGAGCCATGGTGGCTTGCAAGCTTGAGATATTGGACAAATCCAACACAGATGCATTCAAGCAGTTGAACTTACAAGTCAATAAAATACCCTCAAATTGGTAAGCTGACCTGAGATGGTCAGACGTAGGACTCAGCAAGGATGTATACACCACAGGTCTTGATACCCCACAGGTTCCACACCAGGGTTATCTCGCTGGATTTGCCACTAACAGACAAGAACCTACTCAATGCACAGGACGCAAGAGGATGTGGAACCAAGAGCACCCCTGAAATTCTGCAGTCCAAAACTGAACAACAGCAGCATTTTATTTGGTTTATTATGAAGCACTTGATAAGCAACAGAAAAAGTCTAATGATTCCACATCACATCATATGGAGATTTTCCTAATTAGCAAGCTTATTACGTCCACAAGAAGAAAAGAAGTGCCAGGTGCTGTCTTAGCCTACCAGAACCCTGGAGAATTGTATAGATGGGAAAAACAGAGGGCAACTCCCTTATTTGAAAACACCATTTCTCACAAGAAGTTTGTGCTTGACCGACTTCAGATCCAGGAACATATTAGAGGTGCCCAAGGAGGAAAATCAGTAAGGATCATTCTTTTGAACAAGAGGTATAAACTTCGCAAATTTGTAGTCCCAAACTGTAGTCCTTTTTGCTTCTGTGTATCATGCACACTGCTCTACTTTTCTATAGTGAAAAAGAGTCCTTAACATGAGGAAGAAGGAAACAGCAGAAAGAACACAGCTAGGAAGTGATGAGAACTTCAAAAGAACCACAGTCTACGGTGATCCTAGGCCTGATCTCCAACAAGACAGTGATTCCAGAAGAGGGAAATGCACGGGTCTAGTTTTTCAATAATCAGTCCCAAGCTCTCAGCTAGGTTGTCCATCCTACTGCCATGCAATGGCACAGCATAAGCATCTTCAGAAGAAAAATTTGGATCTTACACAGCTACCTAGTACATTCTAGTGCTACCTGTTTTCTCTGCTTTGTAAACATAGCTTTCTATACGGCCAGAAGACAAATCATGACGCTTCTGTACAGAGTGCTCTTAAGACGTTTCTTTGTGTTTTCTTTTAGTAGACAAATAACATCCCATGTATTAAAATGCAGATTCAAATTAAATTCAAAGAAGTTTAATGAAATACCTTGAATTAGTATTCTTAATTTTAATGCACTGATTCAAAATCTGATAACTGATATTTATGCCTAAATTTGCAATAACACAATACAATAATTTATGTAACAAATACTCAGGCAGGATGTGTAGGCTGCCAACAATGAAAAATGGAGAAGATATCCTAACTGAGCACTTGAAAGTATGGTCTCCTGAAGTGCTAAGCCAGCTTTTTCCATCTCTTATTGCTTTCTGAAGAAATAAGAATATTGTCTCATTAGTTCAACCCTGTGACCATCCAGTTTAAAGTTATGAAACTCACTAGAAACCAGAAATACAGAAAGATTTATTTTCTTCTTCCAAACTCCATATAGAGGGGGAAAAAAAGCTATGAGCAGGTGAGGTTTACTAGGTCTAACAAGCTTTCAGAACACAGTAACACAGAAGCAATCAGTTATATTATTTAGAAGCAATCAGTTATATTATTTAGATATAAATAACGCTTTTTAAATGCAAGGCATGCTAGTTTTGTTAGAGTATTAACACCATATGGATGTTAAGACAAAACATTCTAGAAGTACACTTATGAACAAATGTAGATGGACAAAAATTACAAGACCATCTAATCCACCTTTTTTTTTTTTTACAAAATTAATGTGCTTTTATTCTGACTCTTTGCATGTATTTGTTTAAAAGTACCAGAAATAGCTCACTCTAGATAAGCAAGAAACAACCTGAAATACAACAGTTCGCAAGTAAAAGACAGTCTTTAAGTTGTAATGATTCTTAGCCAATGAAAATTAATATTGTGAAAAGTACAAATACTGAGAAAACGAGCATTCTAGTCTGTCAGTTTAAATTATTACTGTAGATGCAATTTCAGTTGCCAAACTATGCCATAAGCAGAAATTAAAGTTCAACATCTTCACAAAGTTGATTCCGACTTAGGGACTTCCCCCACAAAAACACTAGCAGCGACTAGCAGTGAGCGTGCAGATCTCTGCACCGGCATGAGTCAGCCTCCCAGCTGAGAAACGGCACAGCCAAAGCACTCCTAGCAAGCCCTGAAACCTGCATCTCTTCTGCAAAACAGGTCCTGAGAAAGCAACACGGACACAGGAACTCCTTAGCGAGATTCTGTTTTTACCCACATTTTTAATAGTGTAAACCAAGCGCCAATATAAGAAATTTCAGAAATCTGATAGGAAGGACAGGAGCTTTCCTAAGTCCCATTCCAGGAGTCCATCACAGAAGATCGTGGAACAAGACAGAGTGACTTGAGGAGGAAAAAGCAGTAGAAATTACACAGAAGAGGAACGAACCGCCTGCATGGCATTTTCTGATCTTACGTCTTTTGAAAATAGAATAGGCAATATATTTAAGAGGCTGCTACACATAGAAGAACATCAAACATGAGATGAACAATCACATTAGGAAAAGTAGTCCCAGACACTTTAGGCCAGTTGACTTAGTAAACCATAGCCACACAAGACTGAGAGGCTTTAAATACACAAAAAAAGCATCCAAAAAATGAATTAGACTACAACATTTATCCGTCAGAGGCTGATAAAAATACGAGCAAGAGAACAAGGCAAAGCATCCATCTAGAAAGGTTTTTAAAACCCAAATGCAAGTATTGGACGTAGTGATAACTGATGCAAGGGCATAGCTAATATAAAAACTGATTGCCACAACTTCAGCAGAGTTTCTAAGTTTCAGTCCCGTATAAGCAAACGGTACCTGGAATGGCTGGACTCGAGTCAGAAGCTGATTGCACAGCTAAGGATTTGGCAACTATGCTTTCTATAGCTTTGGTCTCCTCTTCCTTCTCTCCTATTCCCTCTCCTGTTTTAATGTGCATATGAAAAACAAAGCACAAGAGGAATTAACTGAAAATTTTACATGTTAAAATACCTCCATCATTATTTTGACAGAGTAGGTGTCTTACGTGGAAACTAGTACAGCTTGACTACATGTTAATTACCCAGCATGGGAGCTGTTTTCTATCCCTTTAGCAGGAAATATTTGTATTATGATTACTAATGATGTTCTAATATGATTCACCTAGTGAATGAAATGTTAAAAAAATTTTCCAACTCAGGCAAACCACAAATAATAAATCAGCTTATTTTTAAAGTTAACCATCAGGTTTAGAAGTCTTGAAACTTTTCTTCCAATCACTCCATTCAAGAAATCAGTGGACATAAAGATAATTCTACAGATAAGAACAAAGTAACAGATAGAGATACTGTACTGTTACTCAACTTGTTCGAGTTTTAACACTTGCAAGCTGTTACAAAATTAAGATACAGTGTAAACTAAAAACACCCCCAATATATCAACAAGGAGACTCCAAATCCTTGGTTGTTCCCAATCTTACTTCTGCTGCCTTCCCACTGCATAAAATGAAAGTGCTGTAGAAAAACAGCATATGCCTATGACTACAGCTATGTAACGCAGTAGAATTTAATGTAGATAACACTAAAGGTTATCATTTAATCTAACCTTCTCCATATCACAATGCCACAGGAACTCCCTGAACTCCTGCCTGAACTTAAGCATCCCATTTGGAAAGGCAACCTACCTTGCTGTAAGATCTCTTGCCAAAGAAAGTCTACCAAACAGCAAGGTAAGTTGTTTCAAAGATCCATACCCTTAGTTAGAAATATGCATACCTTATTCCTACCCAGAATCTGTCTTCAGTTTCCAACACTGATCTTGCTACATTTGCATGCAACAGAATAAAGAGTCCTCTCATATCAAATCTTTACTTCTATATAGGTGTTTAAACCAGTCAATTCACATGCCAGCCTTCTATATTAAACTTATATTAACAACTCAAGCTCTCCAAGTCTTTGGTTGCAGTTTCAACTCTTGCTCCTTTCAATTCTCTATAGTTTACTGACAAAATGGGAGGTGCTGCTTTTCCCACCTATCTCAAGCACCCTTTCTTTATCCTTCGCACAGGGTCTGGCAATTGTAATACGAGTTAGATGCAATCACTAATCAGCAGAAAAATAGTCTACAGAACCTTAAGAATGAAGTTCCCCAAATTTCAGATGCTTGAACTCAGCAGAGTATGGGAGTTTAGCTACTTTTATTAGTTAAATATTTGGAGAAAAAAAGAAGTTAAAGCTCTGCATCATCGGCATTTCAGCATCAATCTCCACTACTTAAATAATACCAGGTCATAAGAGGGATGAATTATTCAGAGAGAGGTATGGGGAAACTACTATGAAATCTGACTTCTCAGTGGAACTCTTGGAAGCCAAGAGATCTCTTATGAGGGAACAACCAGAACAGCAAATTGCTTTTTTCACAGCTATTCTAAAGCACCCAGGCTATACAAAAATAACAGACTGTCACTGTTGCTTCAGACAAATGACCCAAATCAAATGTAAGTATTTGTGTCACCCTTTTTTGTCATCATCTTCCCCCTCACCCTCCAAGTATTTTTTTCCCAGGATAAAGCAGTGCCTTCAGTTTTTAGCAGCATCTCCCACAATCTTTGCTTAATGAAACTCCATTTAATTTTTGCTAAGAGGTGTTTTGCAGCACTGCATCCTTCTAGCATGATTTTTCACTCATTGTCTCTAAACTCTAGTTATTAGTTCTAGTCCACTCTCCCATTTTAAACCCTCCACTCATTACCAAAATGATTTTGTCCACCATAAGTCATTCACACAGAGAAATGTTAAGTTCCCTTGAGTACAGGAAAACACCTTTAAAAGGCCTTCCAGCAGCTGCTTAGCTGTTCTCTGATGTGAACTCATAAATATTATATGGTACGCTGTTCACATCAGCTTGGGCCATCAGTCACTGAAGGATCACCAAAAGCTGTTTATTTGACATAGCTGCTACACATTAGGTTATGAAGTTTTCTCTGTATCAAAGTAGAACCTCAGATTTTTAGCTCCAAATAGCTATCAACCGAGATGACGTACCGGCCTCTATGCTCTGCAGTCATGTCTAAATGTCCTTCTTCAGAGTGTTCAGTAGGACAAACTGCATAATTTATCAATAGTCAAATCAACTCTCCCATTCTCTATACGGGAGAGAGTTACTGAAGATTTCAGACAACGCACATTTGAAGTACGTTTTAGTGAGTAATTTAACCAGCTAGCCCTCCTGTTACTTTCCCATTCCCAAAGACAAAAAACTCACAGAGATTTAAATTATCAGCTCAGCACTAGCAATTCAGTATACCTGCTGACACCACTTTAAGCCTGGGGTAGAGAAATAAACATAAACAGAAATCAGTGCTTTGAATGTCACTAGAAACATTAAGCTTTCACAAGCAGGTAGCCTAAAAGAATTAGAACATAGCTCCATACTACAAACCGAAAGAGAACTGGTTTTGAAAAGAAAGTAAGTAAACTTAATTTTTTATGCTGATTCTGATCAATTTGAACTAGCAGCTTAGAAAAAAAATCAAACTCTGAATATTAAGAATCACAGACTTGGTGGCATTACCGATTTTATGACACATTTTTCTCTCAGACTGAATCTCAATAATTCCCCTCCTCCAACCATAATGATTATTTCTCACTCCTCTGCCTGCTACATTTCTCTCTTGCTTACAGAGAGCAACCTCTCCTTTGCAGCTGTCTGACAGATTAATATCCTAAATTCTGAATAACTGTTTTCAACCTGTGCTGAGCTGGAAGTTTGCTACTTCTGTCTCAGACCTCAAGACTAGCATGATCAATGCTCTCCTGCTTTTCACCAGCTACATCAGGTAGCCTGATAAAAGCTGTTTCTCCCTTCTTTATCCTGCTTACAGCCTGAAATAATCACAGTAGCAGTATTACTGCTCTGACGCTGCCATCAGAACAGGGTTTTCAGAGAAAAGCTTCACATCTTCCTGAAAAGAAGCACTGATAAACAATTTCATTCATTACCAAACATCTGACTGTCACAGGCTCAGAGGGACAACTGCAAAGTTTGAAGTATTAAACAATCCTGGTAGCCTGAAGACTTCTAGCCAAATATAATAAGTGTACCTTATTTCCTAAAACTTCGCCCCACCTCTAAATTTTAGTACGAAAAATAACAATTCACTTGCAAAAACAGTATTACGCATTTGCACCTTTTGCTACATTATAAAGAAAGGAGAAAAGGGAGATAAGTTCTGATTCTGTAACAGGAGTACACATTTCTTCTTCCCTCCGTATTTACTCTCTCTTCTTCTACCTCACTCTACAAAATCTCTTATAATGAAAACCACTCTTTACGGAGCAGTACTTGATTCTATAATGATGCCTGAGGCCTCCAAATTTCACTTTCATCCTCTACCATTCTGGAAGACTTATCTAGCTATTAGGTTCCTCAACTTACCTCTTCAAAGGGAGAAATCAACTGGAGCACTGCTCCCAGCTCCCTCTCAGCCTCACCTAAACCTGCTCAACATCCTCTCTCAGATTCTCCAACCTGAAGAAAAGGCTGTCATTTCACAAGCCACGACACATGAATGAATACTACACAAAAACAACACTTTAATAAACTATATCACTTCTTGGCCAACTAGAACTGGAAATTCCGTATTGCATCTGAAAGACTTGGTAATTTCTAGTAAATACGAAGCCTAGGAGGTAACAGAACGGATCAAAAATACACAAAGTGTAACAGCAACAGTCCTCTAAAAACTGCTCTGTTTCCACAGGGCCCTTCCAGTGGAAGCTGAGACAAGGGAATTTTCTAAGAACAAGGCATGGCTCCTGCAGCAAATTTAGGTCTGGAAGTGACTGTTACGAGACTAAATATGTGATTGTATATATCTTGGATGCATAATGTGAAAACAAGTGCTGTTCATTATTTAGTCTTAAAGTAGGTTTGTTTGACAGGTCACGAAGAACAGGAGGCAGAAGTAGCCTCTGCGTAACTATCTGAAGGGGGTACCTGTTGTTCCATTAGAACTGAGATGGGAATTTCTTCTCTTCCCACTCCATGAAGCTGCCTCTTACATTTCACGCAACTTTCCCTGCAGCCATGTGTGGAACACTGCACTGATGCTCTCAATCCAATTGCCATAGCTGAGAAATACAAGATACTATTATACAATCATCTAAACACGTGCCTGGAATATTTTTTCAAATCCAAGAATACACAAATGAAAAAACTGCATGTAACAAACGCACACAGTTTGAGGTGTTCCCAACTAATTTCAAAGCAACCAACTACAAAAGAGATAGAAGTCAAATTCTGGGAAAGCAGTTTACTACTTGAACATGAAAACATCTTTTTTTCTGGTATGTTACTACCCTTCTTGTACCTTCTATTTGAAGACAGAAACCAGCAAGCAACACAGAGCATCCTCAGTCAAATCCATTGCCCCTTTAGAGAACTTTTAACACATACATAATTTTACATTCAAAACCTACAAAAGGATATCCTGTAAAGGCCCAATTGTATCCTGGTTGTATCAAAATATCATTTTCATTTTAAGAAGTCTTCAAAACACTTCAACATAACCACTGCAGAGCTATCGGTCTGAGTCTGCAGGGGCCCTAAAACAGTAGCTGTCAGATGCGAAATGGTCTACATGTTCTGACCTATATGCCTACTATTATATTTTTCATATCAACAACATTAATTCTCAAACACTGAAAATCATAGAAAGCACATATAAAACAAATTAAGTGTACTGTATAATTCTACACCAATATTCCCACCACAGCAACTGGGCACGCTCAATGGCAAAAGGGAAAATGTAAACATATACTTTAAAATTGGCTCTTCAGTGACAAGTGGCATTTCTATAGGATGTGTCTTTCATTTTCCTGAAAAAGAAAATAGCCCATCCAAGTTTGGAAAATGCTGATCTGGTTAACTCCAGCTGCCTGGATTAAGCTGATCCAGAAAGGACAGAAGCAGCAGCAGCATGGGAATCCTCAGTGCAGCATGATGCTGACTAATTGCAAGTCTTAAAAGATGACACCCTTGGACTGCTAAGGAACAGCATGATGAGAAGCAGTTGGGACTTCGAGTGAGCCAGATTTGTCTGGAAGAATGCTCCTTTCAAAAACAGCCCTCGAGATGGAATTACATAGCTCTCTGTAAAATGATAGATCACCTCCTTGAAGACACCAGGCTGACCGTAAGCATGACAAACAGTCTCTTAAAGAAGCCTTCAACAAGCAAGTAAATCGGCAGACAAAAATAGGTATCAGTCTTGCACGTAAACAAAGTGGCCCTGAGCTTCAGAGAGTGTGAAAAGCAAATGACAATCTAAAGATCACCACCTAGAACTATTTGGGGAGAAAAAAAAAAAAATGCTATGCTGCAAAGCACAGAGTGTTGTTGCAGCAACAATCGTGGGATAGATGAAGCTTTTACAACACTGGAGAAATTCACTAAGTTATTTATGTTCTGCTCTTCTGCCAATAACTGCAAACCATTTAAGAGAACTTCTGAGAGAACATGGTATTTAATCCCCTACAAAAGTCATTTGAGGTAATCTAGCAACACTGAATATATTCAATAGCCGCATACCTGACATTATTGCTGACCTTGCAGAATGCAGTCTTAAAAGTGTATTTTGAGAAAATGTGAACTGTAGAACAGTATATGGAAGATGAAAGGTTTAGACGCGCACCTAGGTAGACACAAAGCAAACTCGTAAGGCTTCTCAAGTATAAGCATAATGTACCATTTAAATTCACAGAAGGAAACTGTCTATATGAAGCTGGCTCAGTTACAAGGACAATAAATAGCTAAATATGCATACTTCCATACAGATGTGGATATGCAGAAATGGCCTTATACATTTTAAATAGCTCTCAATCAGGTACAGTAAAAGCCAGTAGTCATCCTTCTAAGAATCTCAAAATTTCAAAATCTGAACTGAAATTAATGATTTACTGGTGGGTTCAAACACTTACTTCTTCCCTGTGTATCTACTACTAAAACTCAAATGAATATGATGATAGAAGTGATGTGAAAAGAAGTTCTGCAGGGAACTTGGGATTTTGAAATGGGATCAGTGGAGCTACATACAGCAATACCAGACAAAAGGGAAATAGCTTCTCAGTTTTCCCATGAGAAGAAAAAGGAAAAAGCTCCTAAGCAGGTAAGACTTCATTGTCTGGAGAAAGAAAAAGAGAAGAAAGGGAAAATAAGAGATTTGATAATTCAGATCCTTTCAGCATATATAACCCTAAGCCTTCTCAAGTTACAAGATGCTGACTGGATGTTGACATGATTTTCAAGTACAAGAAGTATTTAACTATATTTTACCTTTATAAAACCTAATTCAGAAGCTGGATTTCATTAAAATGTTCAAGAGTGCAACAAAAGAAAAGTGCTAAATTCAAGTTATTCTTCCAATTTTCCTTAATACCAGGTGAAGAACAGAACTACTGCACCTGAAGACAATCTGCAGAAACGAACCCTCTCAAGACAGCCTATTTTCTGGTCCTCAATATTCATACAGTTCCATCAATCAAAATAAAAATCTAGGTCATCAGTATTTTCAGCCAGGATGCAGGAAAACCAGCACATCTTATGAACCAAAGATTTTCAGCGAATTATGCAGAATACTTGGCAAAGCTTCTGACAGACACTTCTGATGGGACTTTAATCCCCCTTCTCCCCACCTCTCCCTAGTATCAGTTCATTCCAGGTTCAATACCTTTTTCAGATACGCTGAAGTCAAAGGAAGAAGGGCAAAGTAGTTCTTTTCTGCCTGAGGAGAATGTTGGACTGACAGAATTTGTTACAGACGTTATACACTAAACTGGACCGTAGCACATCCATCCACCCATATTCGGGAAATAACAAATCCATCACATGGAATTTGCTTAGCATCACAAAAGATATTCTCAGAATTAGGATCTTAACCAGAGTGTCGCCAACGTGGCTTGCCATCCAAATCTGTCCTGTAACTTTTTCCTCCTTTTCCCCTGTACTCTTCAGAGGCACTAATCCTGCGAGATCTTTAAAAGGTCTGAGTCTAAGGGAAGGCACCTTCTGTGCAACTCCTTCAGCAGTTTCACGGTAGCAGCACCTGTTATTTCAACAACTAGAATAACTCTGATCCATTGTTAAAAGACACCTTCTCCTTCAAATCTGTCCTTACGCACCACCCCTTACAGTCTCTCCAAACCTCAGAGCATTTGTTTGAGAAGAAATGGCTCCTCCACAAAGCTCAGCCTCAAAGATACCGCCATGTGGTCTTTACGGTACCAAAATCCAAACGGTAGCAAGAACAGAATCCAAAAGAAGTGGATCCAAAGTGGATCCGTAAAGGACATATCCAAGTGCCACAGGAAAAGGATGATCTGAAAAAGCTGCATGATAAAATGACTATAACAGGGAGCTACAAAAAATTCATGAGGCAAAGCAGCATGAAGTCTCTTATAATGGAAGGCAGGAATGAAGCTGGCAAACAAAAATGAAAGTTATTGTAAAATATATTGGTATTTTCTGTCTTTAAATGGATGGTTTATGATCTCTAACTGCAGAGACATATCCTGCAGTTACGTCGTCGTCCCTTATCCATGTATTTTGTTCTTAGATCACAGAAAAACTGAAAGGCAGCTCCAGAATCTATTGACATTCATGGAGAAGGGGAAGAATTTCAGATGTTAACCGAGACAGAGAGACTGCCTACGATTTTTGTTTCTGGGAAAACTCTCTACTTAGACTTCAGAAGATGTGAATAACAACTCAAAAGATTGGGAAGGGATTCCCAAGGGTTGGGATTCCACAGTTCTTCGTAAAGAAAGGACAGTCGGAAGGGAGAACGACCTAGCGCTCAGAGCATCTGCCAAGGAGAAAAGTGGGGGCTCAGTCAGCCCATTTGCACATAGGATGAGACACATCCCTGCCCCTGGGAACATCTAGCTCACCTTTGTGAGCAGTGGACTAAGAAGGCCAAGAAGTAGAAACAAAGCCACACTTTTCCATAGAGAACCGTCAAGAACCTGTAAATATTTACACTGAAGGACCAGATGGTTTTATACAGGTAAAAAAGGCTATTTCCACAAAAAAAGATTCTAAACCAGTTTTAGGCACGCTGGGTTTTTCATGTATTTCAAAGGGACTCTGATATGTTGCCTACTCCTTCCACGGAACACTTTCGGGAGTCATTTTGCTCATCGACTATTGGAAACACCTCAGACTGCCCAGAGCAATGAAACCCAACATTACTGGCTTTTTGGTCCACTTGGTGCTCTGATGTCTTCTGGTACTTTGCTAGTTAGCCACAGCTAGCAAGCGAGTTACATGTAAGCCTGAGAAAGCCTGGTTTCACCACTAAAAGTCAGTCCTAGGCAAGGAATTGTGTGCTACCTCCCTGTGTGAGTACAATGGAAAGTACAAGTCCAGTGGAAAGTACTGTCCAAGGACAGTAAGAAAACAACTAGATCTTTGCACCAATTTTACTACGTGTTCACTAGCGGGAGTCTTCTATTGACTCTTTCAGTCATTACCTCCTATCGCTGGCATGCAACAGAAGAACAGAAACATAAGTTCTGTCTAAATTAATTTCTATGGAAGCATTTTCTTTCAGCTCTCAATTCCCTTTGATGAGATAAAAGCCATGCATCAAAAAAATCAACACTTCAGGCATGGCAGCAGGGGAAATAGCTGAAGAGGCAGGTATGCTGACTTGGCAGTGAAATAAGAGAAGAGATTCTCATCAGACCTGGAAGGGGAGCAAAGGGAAAAGGCCAGAAGGAAGAAAAGTATCGAAAATAAATCTGAACGCTCACAGAATGTTTTTCCTCACTTCTGGCAACTGGGAGGCTGGGTTACCAACCATATGTACCACAAAGTGATAGTATGCTAAGACAACACTATCACATTTGCATGAAAATTCACGTAACAAGTTTTCCAATAGGATTTCCCTAAAAAGATGGGAAGAATCTCTTTCCACTGACATACCACACTACCAGGATTCAAGCAAACCTAGCCTAGGCACAACAACAGTTCAAATGTGTTTCATATGACTTACATGACACCTTGCAGGACTTTCTGGGGATCGAGGTCAAATAATCTATCAACATAGTGGCGGCTACTGGCCGTTACTTCCTGCAGAGAAATAAAAATGTATATTTTTAATATGTAATTTATATCAACTCATATAATGGCAGATAAAAAGGAATGACTAAAGCAGCAGCAAGTCTACAAAACCTACCAAGCAAGATAGCAGCAAAACCACAGAATCATATTTAAATGTGCAATACGTTACTGCTGGGCAACATCCACACAAAGAATTAACCCTATGTTTAAATGTGATTTCGAGAATAAGCTATACCTAATGTGGATATCAACGTATTATGAGTCAAAGCAAGTTAAGGGAGTACCTCCAGGTATTTCAATATTTATGGATAGGGCATACAAGAAGGGGTCCACTTTAGGCATCAGTACTGCCTTCGCTTCAATCTTACTATATGTAATTACTATATAGAAAAAACAGAATTCCCATACAGAAAAAGCTCTTAAGAACAGTTAATGTTGCTCAAGAAGCATACTCACAAACTCTCAAAAATAAGGAAGCTCGTATTAGGACATTTTTCTGAAACTTGCCTTATTGTAACATATGTACGCACTTCTGAGGCTCTGTCCTTCTATAAACTGCCCCACACAATCCCAACGGGGAGAGCAGTGCAATGCTCTCCATAACGCTCCCAGAGCTACTCTAACGCTCCTCTCAGCAACAGGACCGTGCTTGCAGGTTGAGCATTTATGCACCACTGAGTTGTTATTCTCTTTGAGAAGCTGCAAAGTTGGAGGTGGCAAGCAGTCCAAAAAAGAAGGGTGGGAAAAGGGAAGGGAGTTTTCCCTCCAGGTTCTCATGAACATGTGCCAGAGGGCGCTTCCATTACCTCAGTGCTTTTTCTTTTTGCCTACTCAATCTCCTACTAGGTTTCTCCCATTTTTTTCCCCTTAGGAGTTTTCCTTGAAAGAAGCTATAAGGAAACTGTAAATTCCTCCTTGCTTTTGGAAGCATCTACACTTGGACTAAACCCGCTCCTGCCTCCCCACCCAGATGCTGGAGGTGCCAGCAGCTTCTCGCCTGTAGTCTCACACCAGTCCGAGAGAAAGAGAATCATCTAGAGACTGCAGGACTCCTGTCTCCAAGAGTACTGCTACGTTATGCCAAATAAATTACACAGTTAGACCTTCACCGCGTAACCGAGGACAGCGTTTTGGGGAACAGCAGCAGACTTTCATCTACCAGATCTATGTATTTATAGGCAAAAATCTTTTGGACTTCAGGCTTCCCGCTGCCTTCTGTTTCCACAACGCCCCGGCTTTCAGCCCGCTGCCTGCTGGACCTGCAGTATCCAGGCGAACGAGTTTTTCAGAGGCAGCAGCACCGGCTCCCCGGCTCGCTCCCGCCCTCCCGAGGGAAGGGCAGCGGCTGGCGGCGGGGCCGCACAGCTCCCGGGGCGGGGGCGGGGGGGGGCGAGCCGAGCGGCGGGGCTGCGGAGGGCCCGGCGGCAGCAGACGGCAGCGGGGAGGCAGAAGCTGCCGGGAGGAGGCGGCGGGCTCGGCGCGGCCCCGCGGGGAGAGCTGCCTCCCGGGGCAGCGGGAGCGGGGGGCCGCCCGGCAGAGGAGCGGCGCCCCCGGCAGAAGGTGTCCCGGCACGGGGGACGCGGCGGAAGGGCCGCCCCGCCGCCCAGCCCGGCCCAGCCCAGCCCGGCCCGGCCCGCCGCCCCCCGGCGCACAAAGCGGCCCGGCAGGTGCCGGGGCCCCGGCGCCGCGGCCCCGGCGCGGCCCAAGGTCAGGCCGGCCGCAGGGCGGGCGGGCGCCCCCGTCGCGGGTCGCGCTAACGGCCGGGGCGCGCGGCACTCACCGAGAGGACGCTCATGCGGAGCGGCGCCTCCAGCACGCACGCCATCTTGGCGGACGCAGCAGCAGCCGCAGCGGCTCCGGCGGCGGCGCCCTCAAGCTCGCGCGCGCGCCGCTGCCGCCGCCGCCGGGCACGGCCACATCGCGGGGCGCGGCGCCGCCGGGCGGGGGGGGGAGCGAAGGGGCGGGGCGCCGCGGCCTCGCGCCCCGCGAATCGGCCGACGCCGAAACCCCGCTACCTTCCGCGAGCCCGCGCCGCCGCGCATGCGCCGCCGCCGCCCCGCGGGCGCCCGCAGGGCGGACACCTTCCTCCCCCGCCCCCGCCCCCGCCGGCAGCGCGCCGCGCCGCGCATGCGCCCGCCTCCACCGCCCACCCCCGCCTCTCCCGCGGCGGCCGTGAGTCAGGCGGGCAGAGTGCGCAGGCGCGGCGCCGCGCGGGGCGGGGCGGCCGTTAACGGCCGGGCGGGGCGGTTATGGAGTGCGGAGCGAGGCGAGGGGCGCTGCCGCAGCTCCCGCCCCCGGCAGCCGCGGCCCAGGTTACCTCCCCAGCCGCCGGGAAGGCGCCCCGGCAGCGGCGGGGCCTCGGCCGCGCTCCGGCCCGGGCTGAAGCCGTGGCGCTGCGGCTCCTGGAGCAGGGGCGGGCCGACCTCCCAGCACCGGCTTCCCGCAGCACGGGCAGCCCCCACCGCCGTCTTCCTGCTCCCCACGGCAGGCAGCCTGCGGGACAGAAACCAGAGCGGGGCGGGGGGGGACAGCCCCTCCCGGCTGGCCCCAAGGCCTGACTAAAACCCCTCCTTGCTGCGGACACAGCTAATCTGTTTTTGCCTTCCTGACTGCCAGCAGCCAGGCTTGGCTTTAGCTGCCTCTGTTCTGGCCGCCCTGCCGGCACTGGGAGCTCGGTGGCTTCTTCTGGCAGAGCCTCACCCCGCAACCTGCCCCCAGCTGTGCAGAGTCCCCACAGCATAATGAAGACCCAACACAGTCCTACAGCATTACTGGTACCCCACTGCCCCTCTTCAGCAGGCACACAGGCACAGGCTGTCGCTCTCCCTTCTGTCCTTTGCTGCACGTAACATAGCTGGTCTGGGTTTGTGTTCTAGTTTTTGTTGCTGTTGGGGGGTGGGGGGAGTAGAGACCCCAAGAAAAGCAGGATTCTATTCAGCTTTGCTGTAGATTTCCTTAAGATGTGATGTTTTGGTATTAGTCCTCCTGTATTTCACTCCTTGAGACGTGGGGATACTGATTCCATCGCTCCATTACTCCTGAAGATAGCATTAAATGGGGGTGAGCAGGAAGGTAAAAACATCACAGGTCAGAGTTCATTTAAGTCTTCATTTTTGCTATTGTCAGGTAACTGTTAAACACAGGCTTGCCAGCTGTTAGCAGAGATGCTGCAAAGGATAACAGGGGGAGCACAATAAACATTTTAAGATGCTTTCACAAGTTAACTTTAATAGCAGCTGATAGTTGCTTTAATTTGAAAAATATTCCACTTCTCAAGAAAAAGAAGTTATACCCCTTTTTTTAGTTTGTTGTTCTTTGTGTAGATTAATAGAGCATGCTTTGAACAACATACCTGTGTGTTAGCCTGGAATGAAACAGGTGAGCACTTTTCTCAAGCACTTTATAGATAACATTAAAAACTTTCAGACTAAATGCAAGTCTCCTATACTATACAATATGATTATGAACTGTACCATGATCAGACAGAGACAAACATTTTCCAGATATGTCTCACTAAAATTAAAAAAGTCAAATAATTTGAAAGACTTTAAAAAACTTTTTTTTAAAGAGGGCTGAAGACTCTGGATCTTAAGAACTGATAAAACTTTATCAGCCTTTCCTACTCTTTTACATACTTGGACTATTTGGTCTTCTTTACTGGAGAAGTTTCAAATTCAATACTGCAATTGAATTCTGCATGCAGCAGAGAGCCCTGCTGACAGGGAACATCCATAATGGATGAGAGCACAGTAGAGATGAATACTTTAAATTGCAAAGAGGACACGAGTAACTGGAAGAAAGCGCACAGTAACTCTATACAGATCAGACACGGGTTGTACTCAAACGTTTTTTTTATGGTAAGCACATTTACCATCTGCACCCTGCTCAGTGGGTGCTGAAATACTTCATTAAAAGAAAAATCTTTAAAGAGTTAAAAAAAAAAAAAAATCAGTATTCTGCTTTGGCAAAGCCTCCTGCTTTCTAGAAGCCAATATACATTCATCAGAAAGGGAAAGACATTTACTTTAAAAATCATATGGAATCAAACTAAAGTCTATCAAATATAACTAACATCTTCCACTGCAGTTCCTGTGGAATTAGACAGTTGAATACCATGCTCAGATTCCTTGGGAGACTGTTCAGGCTCACACCAGAATTTATGCTTCAAATTTACTCTTTTTGAGGGTGCAGAGAAAATAAAGTATTTCCCTTATAGTCTTCAGGTCACAAGAATACATAGACATAGTAAAGATCTTAGCAACAGACCCAGGACCCTTAAAGATACCCCTCAGCGATCTTCAATAACCTAGTTGATAGTTCACAGCTATTTTAGATAAGTTGAGGGTTATACTAAATTTCCATTCTTTTTTTTCATCACATCTTACAACTCTTCAGTGAGTGTTCTGACAGATGAGCAGGTATAAAGAGATACAAGAGCAGTATTAACAAAGCCCAGATAATCATTTAATATACAAGACAGTATTCTCTAGAAAAAACAAAAAACCCAGGATGCTAACAGCATCAACCCACAAGGCTAAACCTGGTGATCAAGACTCTGGAGAACTTTAATTTTGGCATTTCCTAGCTCTTGAATACTTGCATGCGTTTAGGTTTCATAGTTAAGTGCTGACGAGAGACAGACAGAGGCTAGATGAAGGCCAGAATCTGAAACCGATTCTGACCTGGATGTCTTCTCTCTAATAGTTTCCCTGCTTTAGCTCATTCTCACCAATCCATGACACTTGTGGCTCCTTGCCTAAATCCCTGTTCCAGTAAAGATGCTCTCTTCTCCACAGTGCCTAGGCTTTAGAGGAGTGAAACAACATGGGAGTTACTTCTGGTCTCAAAAGCACACCTGGCAGCACGGTCATGAAGAAGTCCAGCTCTGTTTGGACTCCTAGAAAGTGCAGCACAGGCTGCCTGCAGAACTTGGCTGTAAGGCTAAGAAGCATGATGACTTATATGCTATAGTTATTGAAAACATTGGCATTTTCATGAATTCATTAAGTTTTATCATCTTAACAGCTTTTAGGCCCAAAGGCATGTAATTTGCTTGCTAACACTTTGGGGCAAATGAGAATAGTAAAAAACACATTTCCTGCTTCAGACAGGACCAGCTTCCTGGCAGCTCCTGTTATCCTCAGCTGAAGTTTAGGAAGATGCTTTGGAAGACTCCAGAACAAGTTATAAGAATTAGGCAAGTTATACAGCAGAGAAAAGCAGCATTAGGTGAAACCCCAGGCTAATGGCATCCATTGCTGTCTCAAGCAATTTATAAACATCAGTCCTTTCATACGAGAATGGAACACAGCCCTACTTAGTAAGGATTGAGACAATGATGGTGTTCACATGTAAGAAGCTGTTCATCCTAACTAGTTACATTTTAGTTCTGAGAGATGTTTCTGAAGTTTTGAGAAACAGCACACAAGTGAGTTTTTAAGAACAGAGATGCTCTCTTCCATGGTCCTAATAAAACTGTTGTGCTTGGAATTAAGAGACTGGGTTTTCTACCAGAACTATAATTAAAAGCCAATTTTGGATATACAGTGTCATTTACGATTAGTAAGTTTTTCTATGGCATATAGAATATCACCAGTTCCAGAGACAAAAATAAAATTCACTCTTCTACTGCTGTTTTATCATCCCAATAACTCTACCTCCAAATTTAGTTCAGAGTCATTGCTTACACTAACTTTGCATTAAAACTTCGGTGCAAAACAAAAACAAAGGCAATAAAATCAGACCATTCAGTCTCCTAAGTCAGACATCCTCTCACTTAAACTTGACCTACAGTTTAAAAGTTTTCCTCTTGTTAAAGAAGCATGGTAAATCTTGTACAGCAGAAGTAGTAGGATACACCAAGAACAGAAGCAAAATCAACTGACTATACACAAGCTTTAAATCCTTTGACAAGGTACTTCGTTGGAAAAGTTTGCTTCTGGCTTAGATGTTTAATCCAGCTAAGTATTCTTCCCTGTGAGAGGTACATGTAGCCCATTGCAGCGTAAAGTAACATGACTAAGATCAAATACTGTTAAAATCATAAGAAGTTCACTACAGCTCTCACCACCTTCCTATAAAAAGGGTACGGAGAGAACTTAAGTTACACATCGTATGAATTATTCTGTTTTATCTTCATCCTCTGCAGCATAGATAGCTTGATTCCTTCTCTTAATTTTTTTCATGCCACTGTTCCCATTTTCATTACAACCAATGCGCTTTAAAGATCTCTCATTCAAGCTCTTCTCTTCCGTCTGCTTACTTGCTCCAGATTTCTCCAGTTCCTCGTTGTTGGAGTCCATAGCATCATCGGATGATACCACCATGGAATCTGGCATGATCCTGATGTCAGAAAAACTTGCAGAGAAGTCAGGAGGATGATCAGGGGAAGGATCTACAGAACATGTACTCAAGTCCTCATCACCACCTTCTTCATCCAGCATTATTTCATCTGGGTTAATGGATGAAAGCCCAGAATTATCTGTATTATATTCACTGGGTTCCTCTGCTGACCCAGCACTGTCCATCTCCTCTTCCTCCTCCTCCTCTTCATATTCTCCACGTACTGAACCCTCTTCTTTAGCTTGCTGGATCCTCTCATTGATGTCAGTGAGGCCAAACAGGGCACAAAATTCAGTGGTCTGTGGATTGATGGTATGAACTGGTTCCACGTGTTTTTGGGGCTTGCTGGGATCATAACAAGCAGCTGTCAATGTGAAGTTACAGGGAATTTTGAGGTTATGATTCAGCTCTTCTAATACTTCTTTGATAGCCTCTTCTGTTGCACTGTAATCCCACCTAAATAAGTGTGTAAAGTTACCACAAGTGCAGTTAGTCAATATTTTCTGTTCTTACTGCAAAGAGAAACTTTTAAAATAAAGAATTCATCTAACTACAGATACCAAACTCCTCAAATGCTTTTTCAGGAACATATATTACCTTCGATTAATACAGACATTCCTCTCTCCCTCAAGGATTTATATATTATGTCAACACACCCAATAAGCATTTACTATCCTAATCTAGGAATCCAGCCAGATTTTCAAGCTCATAGTGTAACTGACAAAATCATCCACATATTTTTAAAATAATGGCAATCATGTATTACACACACACACACAAAATGGTCATACCCAAGTTCTTCCAAAAAAAAAAAAAAAAAAAAAAAAAAAAAAAAAAAAAAAGTAACTGCCCATACAGAGCAGTAAAGAAGTTTTATTCTCCAGAGCACAGCTCTTGTCACCAGCCCCTTTGTTTTCCAAGGCAATTATCTAGTCCTGTAGACAGGCTGCAGAATGGACAAATATAACAATAAGGTAAGCCTACTTCCAGTCTAAGAAAAGCACACTTCACTCGCTGCTTTGCCTGCTACTTACTTTGCATGGAGGCCATTATTTTCAGGCATATTCCATGAACTCTGAGTCACGTTAATGAGACTGTTGGTAGCCTTGAGGACTGCAATCCACTCAGCATCATACTCCAGTGCGTCACTTGCATTAGGATCATGTTCTATGTCTATTATCTTTAAGAAAAAAATGGCAAAACAAATGAAAGGAGTTACTTCACTTGACAGAAATAGATAAAAAGTTTGAAGTGTTACTTTCATGGTACAATTTTAAGTAAGTCTGAAGTATACTGAGCTAATGGTCTCAAATAAGTCCTCTCAAGGCAGCTCTACATATAAATTTATAGCAATAATGGAATAAGAAAAGACAATCAACAATGATAAAAAAATACAACTTCTATAGCATTTCCAAATTTTAGCTTACAGCAATTATAAAGCTGAACACCCTTCTCTTCCTGCTGCCAAGTACTGGACTGTTACTCAACTTAGAAAACTATTTGCTACACATAAGTTCATTCCTTCTCTTAAGCAGCAGCTCATCAAGAATTGATGGCAACAGTTATTCCACTGTGTAAACACATGCTCTTAATATAGCAACGAGGATAAAATAAAATTACTTTAAACTCCTTCAGTAGCTGATGAATTGAAACCCAAATCACTGTCTTCAGTGACACTTACCCAATTCAACCTATTCAGATTAGCCACAACTGATCTAGTCAGCTCTGATTTTAAGTAATCCCTAAAGCAATTTAAATTTTTAAAGTAGTTTTAAAAAGTGTCCCAGACGCAGTTTAAACCAGAGCTACACACAGTTGGATCACCACGCTGGTGGAAGGAAGGAAGGTAGCATTCCTGCAGGCCCGTTTTGCTATAGGATTTTAAATGCAGACTAGCACTTCAGCGTATCTTTTCATAGCAAAGGCCTGCCCTCAGACTCTCTCCCAACTTCAAAGACATCTAGGGCAAATGGATCCTACCACACATCCCAAGGACAGATAATGAACCATCTTTCCTTTAAGCTGACAAGTAAAAGCTACTTTAAAGGAAGACTACCAAAATGCTTGACTGCCTTTGAAGAATATGCTGTCAGCAGCTCCCTCTCAAAGCAAAGGATGTTAATTTTAGCACCTTTACAGACAGCAGTGCAGGCAGCACACACAGGCCACGCACATAAACATTGCTCTGCTCTTGGCAAATTGTCCCCTATGCCAGTTCCAGCTTTGGTTCACGTTCGTAACATAGCCTTGCACAGAGCACATTTGCTTCAAGGTTAGGCTATTCAAAGGCACAGCTGGCATACACAACAGGCACATCTGGAAGGCCAGGTATCAACAGCAAGATATTTTTGAATCACTGCTGGTATTGATCTTTTGAAACATGGACAAAAAGCTTTAGATAATCGGACCTATGCTTTGAGGGTTATCATAATCCATACTAATTTGACCCTCAGGCGGCAGGAGCATAAGACACACTGGGAGTTTATGGGTTGTTGAATCCAAACCTTCCCACCACAGACCTTGTTTGAGCTGATGGAATGGGCTGTGGGAAAGAGTTTGCCACTTTACTGTTTCCAAATGTTATTCTTCACTGCTCAGGAGTTTTTAATATAACTTCCAGGCTAAAACCTCATTCACAACCTATCTTACCCATCCATTCTAGTCCTTTACTTGTACAGATTCTATTCCCCTTTGTATGCTGATGGCTTAATGCTTCCGATAAGTGAAACCTAAACTAATAGTGGCCTTCTGGCATTTGCAAAAGAAATGCTCTTCCCTTTGTACAGGTGTACCTTCTCTAGATGGCCTCAAGCTTTGAATCTGGTCTCTTAAAACACAGTTAATGAGAACTGTGTGATGTTTCCCAAGGAGTCTCACCCTGACCTTGTCTAGGTGAAATTTCACCCATCTCTCAGTCCCCATAAATTGTTCTTCATCAGTGGAGATATCATAAGGACACTCCATTTGACACCTACTGATGAAAATCCCCATAACCCGGATCTAGCCACTGCCCTTCCCAGCCAAGATATACACCAAACAAGGAAGTATGGCCATGCTGCTAGGAAGCTGCATCAATTCCTGCTGGAATCCACAGCACTGAAAGCAAGTTACAGTACTCAACCCTGTCTGAATTCATTAATCCAGATCCCCATCTGACCCAAACTGGTAGAGGAAAAAGCAGAAGAGCCTCAAGACAGTCTTTCTTCTTAGATTTGACATGTGTCAAAAGAGCATGAGAGGAGATTCAGTTTAGAATAAAGTTGAGCTACGTCTCCAGTTAAGTCAACTACTTGTTCTACAGCAAAAGAAGATGACAGGAATAAGCAAACACCACCCCTACATGCTAGGGCCTATGGTCTGCCTGGTTCAAGGCAATATTACACAAAGACCATTCCGCATGTGCACCATTCCTAGTTTCCTTCCAAATACCCCATTTATCAGAACCATTCCTCAGCTTATATGTGAGCACACTCTTTGCAGTCCAGACAAGTAAAGTACTTAGAAAGTAAAAACCCACTGTACATGGTCATCACCTGCAGAAAGTCTCTGTGAGGCAGACATTTATCCAGAGCCAGAAACTTTGTTGCTTTTGGTAGCTCTTCTTTAGAGGTTGCCTAGGAAACAAGCAGTGTTAACACTGTCATTAATATCTATTGAAATATGACCATTTCAATCAAGTTATACGGAAAGATTTAAAGGCATAATTTATACAGAAAGACAGTCTCTGAAATAGAGAAGCATCATGGGATATAACAGAGGGATGGAGGGATAAAGAGGAGCAGAATTCTCAGAGGAAGTTGGATGTAAATGTTAACAAGATAAAGCAAGAGCCACAGGTCTCCCTCAACCAAGGCAGCTGAGCGTACTTAACCTTGATGCTGAAAGAAAAGCTTTAACATAATTAAAAATAGACTTGTTGACTGAGGAAGGTCTAGAGTTACAGTTTAACAAGTAAATAGCTTGCAAATAGAAAGAGCAGGTGACACTGCTTTCAGGAGCAACTTAAATCAACCAAAAGAAGTCTCAAACTATGGGGGCTTTTTGGCTTTACCTAAACAGCCTAGAGAACTTCATCTGCCAAGCCTTATTTCAGGCACCCTCCCATTCCAGTTAACTCACTGTCTTCTTCTGAGTCACTTGGTGCCCTTCTCTATCATTTTATTTCAAAGTTGTCTCCTTTCCCAATAAAGTGTTTAAAAGGGTAAGTTTGCTATAAATAAAAAAAAAAGAACAAAAACCAAGAAGTTTCAAGTTCAGCGGTTAGCTATTTCATGCTGTCCCTGAAGATCTGGTAGTCACATCACTGATTCATAACATCTGTTTTACTTACTTAATGTCTTGGGGCTTACCAGCTGAGTTTCAATAACTGAGTGAAAACATTAAGAACAGTTGTTTTTGTGGACATGACTACCTGCATTAGAATTCTTAAATGCACTTGGGACACATGCATTCTTGGTTTTTTTCTTTACCTGGTGTTGCATGAAAGCTGCAAATTTAACATGAAGATGTGCTGAAAACCAGTAGGTGGGTTTCAGATGCTGCAGAAGCTCTGAAGCAGCAGGGCTTCCTAACGTGTTGTTCTCCACTTCTTGACGGAAGAAGGATTTCATTTTAAGAAGCTGTTTCTTGTTCCCATAGTGATATATGCTCCTTGGCCAATCATGTGACATAAATATATCCATTGGACGCTTTAACTATCAAGCCAAAAATGCATATAGTATAAGTAAAACACATATTTAGACCAAGTTTCAAATTACACAGCACAAAATGGCACTTGCATAACAGCAGGTGTTCTATCTCAGATCAGGTAGTTAGCAACGACTAACAGCCTCACTTTCAAAGCAAAGAAGTTACACCAGTAAGCACAATCTTCCAGATAGCCTTTGAAGTTATCAAAGGACTAGTCCCCACAGTTTGTGCAACAGCCAGCTGCGCTTTACATATATTGCCTTATAAGAAATATCAAAATATCACTGTAAGTGGCAGACACTCAGAATACACGCTTGAAACTACAGCTGTGGAGAAAGTTCTCTCCACACTAAAGTCATCTTCTTCCTTATGAAACTTAAGATATTTGTTTAAAATGGATAATGGCTACATGTGATATTCCTCTGCAAAGGAAGAGCCAGTCTCAATGAACCAAGTACATCTTGGCTCAATATTCAGCATATTTTCATCGGTCATATCAGACCACACCTCTAGCAGAAACTTGAGTCCAGCTGATATGAAGCTCACAGGGAAATGCATCAAACCCTTCAGAGAAACATCAAACCTTTATTGACTTTCAGCATCCTTGTATCTAGTGAACACTTAAGTGAACAACTGCAACCTGAATAATCCTTCACAAGATGCTTATAAAAGCATGCATTCACACTACAATCTCAGCAAAACAGAGTAATCTGTTGTGACAAAGCAGGGAGCAGTCCATGGCTCAAACATAAAGTTAATCTGGCCTTTGGGCTCCTAGCCTCCAGTCAACAATACTTTAACCACAGGAATTTGGCATCAGCTCACTCTGCTGGTTCAACTCCTGCATATTTCGTATCAACTGGGCTTTATGTTAGACAAGGTAGTACCTATCTTCCTACATATAATATAAACCTAGAACTAATGCATATAGCTGGGATACCTTTCATGCTGTGAATTTTATCCTATTAAAAAAAAAAACACTCATGCCTGTGCCCAATTCAAATCAAATTTGTACTAATAACCAAAGCAGTGGAGCAGACATGCAGCAGGAACAACTGCAGAATCACAGCCCTCATAAATGGGTCTGTCAAAATTAGCAAGTGTTGAAGAGAAGTCTCAGCTGTACAATAGTATACTCCTCAGAGTAGTTTTAACATCTTGTTTCTAAATTAATGAAAATCATTATTATATACTATTGTTTAAAAAAAAAAATTTCACTAACCTGCTTGAGTTTGAAGACTTCAATATTCCTCACATGGTAAGCGCTTCTTATTGTTTGCTGGTTGTATGGTGGACACTCAAAGTGGCCTGAAACATTGAAGAAAGAATAGTTGCCTGCATCAGCAGTTCCATAACACCGTTGGCAAGCTAATCTCTTGGGGTCATACAAATACCTAGAGCAATGGCAAACACTCGCAGTCACTGAAGGAGATGCTGTGTTTCCTCTACAGAGGGCTTACACCAACAGTCTGCTAACTCTTTTCATGCACGAGGCAAATATATCCTCAAAATGTGTCCACTACGACAAATGTTTCTTCCAGTCTCTCTTATTTTTCCAAATGTAGAGAATACAGTAATCCGGTTGTGGAAACAAGAAACTACGAGTTTGACTCCAACGCTTAAAACCCAGGAGCTGGGTCATCTGAAACAAGTAACTTCAGCAGAAAGACTTGAATGCTTTATTCCTGAATGAGGCTTTGTACCACTCAGGTGAGATAACATCCCTCATCACTTCACCATATCCTTTACCCTCACAGTTATTACAGCACAGCCATGTGCCATCACATAGGTAGAGAGCTGATCACCGCATAGCCATGCAACATATATATCTATTATTTGCACCAGTTCACGTGGCCACATATCCGATGATGCTGGCACAGCGAAATAACATACAACAAACAAGAGCAAGCAAAAGACTGACATTACGTTAGAGAACGCACAGGGTATCCCTCTATACGAGGGGTCGATGGCCAGACCATATTCAGGCCACCGCAGTTCATTTGAAAGAGGTGTAAGCTAAAAGGCCAGAAGGCACTGCATGAGATCTGACTCCCAAATTCAGGTCACTGATGCAGCGATTTCACATGTTTCTTCAAGGACCAACCATGAAAGCACAGCTTGCCAGATACAGCAGCAGCTTTAAGTGTCATGTCTGGAACTGTCCATGGGTACCACATACTCTGGAAGGGCAAACACAATCCCTTACCAAGGGGGATCTAGTCCACAAGTTTGCCTTGAGACAAGAAAACTGAATGTCTGGCAGAGCTCCTACATACTCTTAGAGATGAACAGCAAAATTACACTCTCTGTAACTAGCACTACCGTGAAAAAGTCTCATATCCCGTGAGCAATACTCAGGTCAGCAAGCTGTCTGCTTGATGACAACAAATGTAATTAGCATTGATGTATTAAATAGAATCATTAAAAGTTTCAGAAAACTAGTTCATTACTTTGCAGCATGAAAGCCACCTGCAAAGTTTCTCTGAAGCAGTATCTTATGAAAGGCAGCATCACTGTACAGTAAATGCAAACAAGAAAACATTATACCATATGTTGAGGAGATCAGAAAGACTAACCTATCTTCTGCTATTTGTTGACACCAGCTAACATCTGTGACCACATCTCTGACCACCCAGGGAGACTCTTCAAGCGAGGGTCTTGAACACACCTACTCATATCTGGGGGAAACAATCTGACACTAAGTCTCGGCACAGGACAGCACATTTGTAGATACCACATTTATAAGTCGCCTGCTTTACACAAGGAAAACCAAACAGTCTTGCATTAGATGCTAAAAGGGCACTGCCAAGGAAGAACCAAGACCGTCCCAACCACAGCATTCAAAGGGCACATTCACTTCCTGCGGTTGGCAGGCAGCTGCCATAATGTCTACCACCTCTAGAAAGCCACAGAAATCCGCATGTAAAGCCAGGGGAAGTTTCCAGCGTCAAGAATCGGTGCCCAAGATACGAGAGAGACAGCCGGAGCCTCCCGCCACGGTCCGGAGCCCCTTCCCGCCGCACCTTTCCCACGGCTTCCCCCTTGTACCTTTCCGGTAGTCGTGAGACTTGAAGATGCCCGAGATGCCACCGATCCTCACGCCGCGGAACCGCACCACGCCCGCATAACCTAGGGGAGACGGGAGAGCGGCTCGTCACGGCGGGGGTCGGCCGGGGCCGGGGCCAAAGGCGGGGGCTGGAGGCGGGGACGCCCGCGGCCGGCGCGGCGGGAGGCGGCGGCCGAGCCCTACCGAGGTAGTAGATGTTGGGCGCCACCCACCCGCCATACGGCAGCTCCTGCAGGTGGTTGGACGCCTCGTGGTTGCCGCCTATGAAGATGGTGAGCACCGGGGCCTTCCTCTCGCCAGAGTAGTACCTGCGGGGACACGACACCGCTGTAGCGGGCGGGCGGGCCGGGCCGGGCGCGGCGGGGCCGGGCCAGGCCGGGCGCGGCGGCGCTCACCGGTGGAAGGTCTGCATGTGGCGGTACTTGGCGGGCACGGCCATGCAGCGCAGGTCCGCCTCGTTGCGCACGGCCTGGAAATCGCCGCAGCAGAGCAGCAGGTCGGGCCGCACGTTGTGCCGCCGCTGCAGGAGCTCCAGCGTCTCGTACATCTTGTCCAGGGCGCCATGGCAGCAGCCGGCCACCGCCACCTTCATGGCCGCCGCCGCTCCGCCGCGCGCAGGCGCCGCGCACACCTTCCGCGTCACCGCCGCGCCGCGCCACGCGCCTCCCCGCCCTGCACCGTCGCGCCCGCGCATGCGCGCTGCGGGGGCGGCGCGCGCCAGCGGGGCAGGCGGCGGCGGCAGCTGCCGGTGAGCCCGGACTCCGCGTGCGCAGCCATAGCCGCACGTCCCGGCGCCCCAAGGAGCCCGCGCGCCTGCCCCGCCGGGCGGCTCCGGGATCGCGCGCTGTGCTGCGGGGCCTCGGTGCCGAGCGCCTGAGGGGCGAGTCGCAGCGCTGGAAATGACCGTGTTGCTGCCGCGTCGCCAGTGCGCTGTCGCGCTGCACGCGGTGCTCCTCGCGGGAGGAGACCTGGCCTGGCGTCAGTACCTGCAGCGGCGCCGTGAACAGCGAGGAAAAACTGCGAAATGCAGCTGCAAGGATGTGGTCCAATAACGGGCTATAGTGTTGGGCTCAGCTCCTTGGTAAAGGGATCATCTTTTTCCTCGGTGTTTGTACAGCAACTAGTACACTGGTCCCTAATAAAAAAAAAGGACTATCTCCAAATAGGCAGCAGACTTCTACGAAGTTTTGATGTCTTGTGCAATGGGGCCCAGCAGAGGGTAACACAAGCTGCGTAAGGAGGTTCTGCGCAATCCCCGTACACCACGGAGACCGTTGAGGTGCTCGTGTGCATGGGCACGGCCAGAGCTAGTGCAGTACAGGCCGTGCTGCTTCTGCAAGCTTCGCGGCCTTGGCAAGGAAGCCGCAAAAGCTTTACTTGTTTCCGACTGTGTGGCGCAAAGACTGCAAATGAAGCCGTGGTGGAGCAGCTGTGGCAGTGCAGAAAGAGCAGTAGCTGTGCATATTTGTGTCTGACATTTGTGCCAATAAAAGAGTGGCTACGGGTTTGCAAAGGACATACCAATCCTGCAATACTTTTGTCCCACCAGTTCAGCATCAGGCAAGCCTATTTTTACATTTCACGTTTTACACATACCTTTCACATTTCAAACATTGGCTTCTCACACCTTCCTTAAAAGCAAGGACAGAAACAGTCTGTGGCTTTACCAGTACAATGGCATATGGGACAGACTGGGAAACTGGACCTCTGTCCTTTTACTTACAGAGCGTCAGACTCCCTGTTTTGCAGAGCACCAATTTCCTCATTTTCGACGGCTGCAAATTGGATCATAGGATGGTATTTGTGTATCATGTAATAAAACCACTGCAGACTTTTTCCACTGTTTTTTAACAGTCTTGAGGGATTGAACAAAATTACAACATAGCTAAACATTAACTTGCTACTACTTACCCTGTAATCATGGAACTAAGCAGACATTCCTGTTCCCCTCCAGTAGCAAGTATTACATAATGGCTTCTCTTTTGATACTAAGAAAATATGAGTGTTCTGTAATGTATTTCATAATTTCACAACGTTGCATTACTGTGTATTTCTCGGGGCTTTCATCCAAGCCCAGCTGAAGTTAAGGGAAAAGTTCCCCTGGCTTTAGATCCCCGCAGGTCTTTGGAGTAAAAATGCACACAGAAGCGTTCTTAGGTATAGTTAGCTCTTCCACTACCTTTGCTGAGACATACCTGAGCGTATTGTGAGAATTCAGTTTGCCAAATCTTCTCCTGGGAAGGTCTTCCAGCATCTTTGGGAAAACGCAGCCGCCCCTTGCAGTTGCCATCCCTCAGACTTCCTAGAGGGGTGGGGGTGGAAGACAGAGAGGCCCATGAATGTCTGCATGATCCCATCCTATCTTCTGACCATCTTGGGTGGCTTTCCAAGACTGCCAGCAGCTGCCTCACTGCTCCGCTTCTTCCAGCAGGCCAGGCCTTCACTTTTCCCTTCCTGAGGCAGCCCTACCTCTTCCCCGCTCAGCCAACTTTGTCAGGCAGAGTGCCCAGAGTCAGGCAAGGTATGCTTATACCGTAAGTCTAAACCCTGGGCTTTTAGCTTGGGCTTGTTTCGCACTCCATGTGCCGCTTATCCCAACTGGTGCACAGGTGAGCCTGTATGTTTTCTTTATGTTGTAGCATGTTAAGATTTTTTATGTTATTCATTATGCATCTCAACATCCCTAATTTAACTGTGGGTGTTCACTGTGCAAGTCTGCTCTGCACTTTCCACAGCAGTCAGACCACTAAGCCCCTGTGGAGGCAGCTCTGGCCTGTGATATGACCAACGTGCAGCTGTCTTCCAGCACGTGACCAACGCACATTTGGTCATTAAGTGGGCTCTGCAGTCCCCAGTCCCTTGCTGTGATGTGCTTGTGTCTGAGCACATGACTGGATGCGCAGTCCTACAACGGGGGACCTGCACTCCTCTGAAGTGACTGAATGTACATCCTGTCCTTTGCGACGGGGGAAGCAATTGTGAGGCCATGAAGGGAGAGTCTCAAGAAACAGGCTTGGATCAGTGGATTGTTCTGGTGCGAGGTATTTGGCCTTTTGGCTGTTGCCTGACCACGCTGATCAGTAATGTTTTTTTCCTGAGCTGACTGTGGTAATGTAGAGCCATGTAAGTAGTTCAGTTTTTCTCTCCAGGGGAATGGAGAAGAATGAAAGGCATCCTGTCTGAGGACGACCAGGTTGTTTCCCTCGCCTCTGAAACTGGAATGAGAGAAGCTTTTGGTGACTTTTCCTGCCAAGCGCTTCCTAACTCCCAAGGAGACACTAAAATGAAGAGGAACAGCAGAAGGGAGCCCCCAGGAGGCATCTGTAGCTGCCTTTTGGGGTGGGATGGAGTGGCTGAAAAGTGGTGGAAGGGAGAGACTGTATGTGTTCGTGAAGGAGGAGATGCAAGTGAGGTGTATGACACAAATCAGAGTTTGAGAGTCTGAGTCACCAGACTTACCTGCAACGACACTTTTGTGCCTCTGAGCACCTCCTCCTCCAGTTCTGTCTGATAATTACAGCATAAAAACACAACCTGCAGTGCAAAACACCATTTCTCAATGCAAGGCCTGCTCCAGCCCTCGCCACTGTGGCGTGGCAGCTCCCTTCCCCTTCCAGTTGCACTTTGGCTGTCCTCCCTCTTGCTTTTTACCTTTTCCTGGAGGCACCCATCACACTGGAGGACGCTAATGGCCTCGAGCCAAAGAGGGCTGCAAACCTGTGGAAGCCAGCAGATGAGGCAACCCAGTTGCCAAATTTAACGAGCAGCGGAGGAAAAACAAAAACCACCACGCAGGACGCCGTGTGCCAGTGAACTGCAGTGCCCCCGAGCCCGGCTGCAGCAGGGACGCAGCGAGGGGCTTCGCCGGCTCTGGGTGTCCCCAGGGCGCCTCGGGGCCGAAGGGGCTGAGGCCAGACGCAGCCACCGCCGCCTCACGCCGCCGTCGCCTCAGGGCCGAGTGGGCGCGGCCGTTGGGGCGGGGCGCGGCCGTTGGGGCGGGGCGCGGCCGGGGGGGGGGGGGAGGGGCGGGGCGCGCGCGCGGCGCCGAGCGGGCACGCGCGCGGCGCGGGCAGGGGCAGCGCGGCGGGCACGCGCGGGGTCCTCCCTCCCCCCTCCGCCCCCCCCCCCCCCCCCCGCGGCGGGCAGCGCCATTCCGGGGCCGCGGCCTCCCCCTGGCAGCCGGGCCTCGAGCGCAGCGCCCGCCGCCGCCGCCGCGCCTCCAGGGCAGGGCGGGGCGGGGCGCCCCGGCGCGCGGAAGGGGCCGGCCGGGGCGGGCGGCAGTGCGCGCCCGGCGGCGGGAGCGGCGGCGCCGGCATGGGACGGCGGGGCGCTGCGCCCGCGGGTAGGTGTGGCGCTGCCGGGCCCGGGCGGCGGCGGGGGCAGGTGCCGGTGCCGGGCGGGCCCTGGCGGCGGCCGCGGCGCGGGGCGCTGGGCGGGCGCTGCCGGGGGGCCCGGGCGCTGCCGCGGGAGGCTGCGGGCGCGGCGGGGCGGGGTGGGCGCTTCGCCCGCGCGGGGCGGCCCGGCTCCGCTCGGCGCGGCGCGGCGCGGCGGGGCGGCAGAGGCGGCCCGGGGAGGGGCCCTGTTCCGTGCCCGCTGTGCGAGCGCTGCCGGGGCCGCCGCTCTCCCTGCGTGGCGTGAGGGCAGGACGCTCCAACGAGTATTTAGCGGGTGGCCGGGCAGCGCGACTCCCCGAGCAGCGCTGGCTGCGAGACCTCCTCGTGTCGCTGGCAGGCAAACCCGAGCTTGAGGTGGGCGTAAACGTGTGAAACCGAGCTTGAATAACGGATGGAATATTTACAGCAGGACGTGTTTTGCTGGAGCGCGTCCCTCTGAAGGTCGTCACACGCTGCGCTGGTATCGAGTAATGTAAATATTTTTGAAGCCCAGGGCTAGCTTTGCCACCTCTGTTCTTCGCGCTGAAGAAGGAAGCCGTGGAAGAGGTGCTGTTTTGCGCCACCGTCTTCCCTGTAGCCACAGGCCAGTGGAGCCAAGGGAGGATCTGAAGAGAGGAGCCGGGTAGTCCCCAGGCTGCCTGCTGCTGAGGCGCTGCTTAAAGGTCTGGCTGCGTTTTTGTTGGTGGTGGTCTCATGGCTTTGCCTTGCGTGATCTGATGCCTGCTTTGGGAAATAAGTTTTCCAGTCGTTGATGTAAAACAGCATCCTCCCTCAGTCATTTTGTGTGACTCTCAGACGTGGTAGGTCTGCTCTCACGGTTTATGTAGAGAGAAAGAAAAGTTATTGGAGAGCTTTGAGGAGTTTGTCAGCGTTGTTAAGGCTTCTCTCAGTTTTGTGAAGCCATTTATTTCGCGCCTGCTAATGCTGAGGAATTGAAGCAAGAGACAATGCATCTGTTCATTTTTTATATATCTGAATTAACATTGTATATAAGTTGAGATAATCTACATTTCACTCTGTATAAAATCACAAAGCTAAAGGTCCCTGATGGCAGAGAGCCTGTTTCCACTGCCTAGACCTCTGCAACCACTGTCATACATCATTATTTTGTGCCTGTCATTGTACCACGGTGCCACGTTAAAGGTAGCTGTGGTCAGAGTGCCTTGAGTTCAAGTTGACTGATGTAACATTGGAAAACAAATACGCGAGAGATTCACTGGTAAAGCATCCGTTTTGTCTCCCTCCGCTGCAGCCCGCACAGCGGGTGGTGAGTGCTGTGGCCCAGACAGTCCGGAGGTCTGTATAGCATTAGAGTGGTCTAACACTGTTGGTAGCCCCAGCAGCGTAAATAGGATGCTGCACAGTGGAATTTGTTTTTTCCTGAAGTTTTATGTAAGGGCTGTTCCCCATCCTTCACCCAGTTGCCCTCTTTCTCCTCTCCACCCTCCCCCTCAAACTGCTCGGAACTGATAACTGCATGTACGATATCTTGGCGCGGTGCAGAGGTTGCTCTGCAATCTTAATTCACTTCCTGCTGTATAAAGTTTTACAACGCTGTCTTTACTTAAATTATTGTATGCTATTTTTCCCCCATGAGACTGGGTTTTCTCCTGTTACACAGGATTGAACTTTTCTCAGGAATAAGTTAGAGCTGAGAACTTGTGCTTCAATTCTGGCAGGATTTGGACGGTGAAGTGGGACTGTGGGAATGAAAGAATTTTCTCATTCATAATTAAGGCAGTTTAGGGCCGGCTTACAGAAACGGGTTCATATGTGTTGCTAGGCAAGCCTCTTCCACCAGACTTTCCACTGTTGTATTTTCACTACTGCTTAGGTCCCCCTGGATCAGATCTGCAGAATTTCTGACTAACAACTGGAAGAGAAGTGAGCAGGAGCTGTGCTTTGAGCATATAAACCATTATATAGCGTCACATACTTCAGAAAGTCAGGCCTCGGGCATGTCAAACTAGGCACCAGAAACTGAGGTATTATTTTCTTCTCTTTGCCACACCTCTTGACACGCAAAGTGAGGGTAATATCACCTTGCTGATGGAAAGCTGTGGAAATAAGTTACTGTTTAAGAGGCATGTAAATGCTATAGTGACAGTGAAACTAACAATTCTAGTTTCAGAATAGTGTATGGATAGGATGCGGTAAGCAATATATTAGGTCACACATTAACAGCAAGCGTGTTAAAAATGACTTGATTCTTGGAATATTCATTTATATTTATGACTGTTAATGTGAATGGCTTACTATTGGCTGAAATTAGGAACACACAGGTGACTTTGCATTTGTGAGGATTTCTGCTTTGTGTGTGCATCACTTGTATTTAAACATATGTGGATTAAAATGACATTGAGAAAGGAAAAGGAAGTGAATGGATGTTCGTTCTTGTTTTGTTCTGTGAAGCTCCCTGAGCTTTACGAAAGATAAAGGGAAACAAAATTCCTCTGTCTTACTGAGATGTCAGGCTAAAACAGCCTTAATTTTCCATGGTGGAAGAAAGGGGATAGAAAAGTTACCGCTCCTTAAATTGTTTGTTGCTTGGATCATACTTTGCTTTTGGTGTTCTGGTGTGGTTTATCCGAGTCATGAGCAGGAGAAGCTGTAGCGATGCCAGACTCTGAATGCTAGAACACGCTGCACCTTTTGGCGTAATTTGCTACATTTCAGCAGCTGCTGGTGTCCAGAGCATGCGATGGAGCTGGCAGGAACAGGCTTGTGGAAGGTATGACTGGTGAAAATGCCTGCTTGCTTCTCGCTCCTGTGACTATGCCTCAGAGGAGAGGATGGGCACGCGGCTCTGCAGCGGAGCAGCGCTCTCCAGCTTGGCCTTGTCACTGTTCTTATCACTGACTTACAGAAAAGCTGCTGCCAGATGTGGGTTGGGAACTGAGACTGCCCTAGAGAAATGGACTCTCACCTTAAATGAATAGACTGTCACCTAAAATCCTGAACGCATGAGAAATAAATGAATAAGGAGAAATGCAATACTGATAAGACAAGAAGTCATATAGGACAGTAATGAGAAATGTATGAGCTCTGAACAGTTGAGTAATAAATGAAAGATTTTTGGGGGGTCTTTTTACTCATTAAATTAGAAATTTGTTTTACTCTGCAGATCACTGGGGGATGGTTAGTCTGCTACAGAAGAAATTCAGCTTGAGTTGTACGTACATTTAAAAGATGCTTGAGAGAATCTGTAAACAGTAGCCTCAGCATCAAGGAAGGTTAAGGACCGAGGGAGTACCATCTCGGGCATAGCTCTTCCTTCATTATCTTAACGCTATAATAAAATCACTGTAACTTGTATAAAGTAACTGGATATAATTGGATACTGTTACTAGTAAATTAACTGATTCTGAGGTAAATAAATGCATCTTGCTAACATGAAATTATCTCCATCCATATAAGGTTAGGTAATGTGTCTGTTGGCTGTTTATAATCAAGCTGGCTTTCTGACCCCTGCCCTGAGCCTTGTTCAGTTTGTGCTTTTGAATCTTTCACCCCCCCTGTTTTCTGGTTCATCGTCTTATTTTCTGTTAGCGTGACAAAGCTAAATAGGGCTTATACTTCCCACTGTTTTTTTCACTTGTGCTTTGTTAAGCTTCAACGTTTATGTTAATATATTGGGGCCTGCTAAATGAGTTAAGATTAAGTGATAGTTCTCCTCAGACTTAGGGCTGGAACAATAATTAGTTGGCAAATTATTTATACTTATCAGATTGGTGTTATACTGAAAAAATGTGTGAGCTTTCATTCTCTTGCTGTCTCATCTGTGTAACTGGAATCCAGTCTCTTGGGACACATATTCCTGTCTGATTGGCTTTAGTTCCAAGGCTCTGCCCAAAGGGAAAAAATGAGAAAAGATACTTCAGAAAAAGCTGAAAAGGATGAAATCTTTCTTTATATTAATAACTGTCCCTCTCCCCCAACTGAGATCTGTAGCTGCAAGCTTTGTAAGGCCCATACATTGGTTCTCCCCAAGAGAGATTCAGGTATCCTGGTGTATAGGGACCCTGCATACCAAAGTCTGTGAAGGGCATAGCAGCAATACAACATTAGATAAAAGTATGACTTAACCTGAAGGAATCACACTGAGTAACACTGTATTTGCTAACTGCAAATCAGTATTTTAGAACAATAGTTTAGGATTTAGTGCCAAATTTATTTTAAAAGCAATGGTGACCAGTCACTGGTATTAGCCCAAATCTTTTTGAAGGCTGGGCTTGCTTTACACTGCTGCTGTTAGCAGGGAGAGGTTGCATTCGAGTTTTCTTTAAGGGTAAATCTACTAAAACAGAGATTTCCTGATGTGAAAACTGACTTCTCTTACTCCACACTGGCTGCAAAGCAGCATTTATCATCCTGTCACAGAAGGTGATTCCCAAGGTCATGTCTACTTGGAAGCCTGCCTTGATTTGTGCTCCCATTGCAGTGACCTTCATGGTTCACTGCAAGAATGCAGAAGTCCAGTCTCAGCTGGTAAAATAAGAGAGGCTTAAGCTATTTCATGCACAAGAATTGAAGTAACTTCAGGCACAAGATTTCTGCTCTTTCTTTCAGAGAGTGTTTAATGAAGTTCCTCATTAATGATTCTTAAAGGAACTGAACTGCCGTGAAAGAGGAGGGTAGTTTTTCCATTAATTAGTACCTGGTTAAAGTGTAGGAAGACCTGTTAGCTTTTCTAGCGAAGAGTCATCGCTAGTGAAATCCCAGGGGGATCTGTGTTCAGGCTTGTGTTGCTCAACGTAGTTATAAACGACCTGGAAAAGAGCTTGAATAATGAAGTGACAGTATGTGCTGAGAATCGCAAAATTAGGGTAACAGAAACAAAAGGTGACTGGAGTTGCAGAAAGTTCTCACAGTACTTCGTTGTAAGCAAGTGATATTTGATACCAATAGATATAAAATAATGTGCACAGTGAGAAACTACTACTCGTGTCTACGCAGTGATGAGCTCTGAGGAATGTGTGCCATTCAGGGCAGACAAGCTCCGTGCATCTCGCTCAGCAACAGTCAGAAAAAGCAAGTAGAAATGATGGAAACTACCAGGAAAGGAAGAGGAAGCAAAACAATGCCATGGTGCAAAGGCATGGTATGCCCATATAGTGAATAGCATGTGCACTCCTGGCTCTCCCCTCTCCAAACAGTTGTAGTAAGACTGAGGAAAAATGCAGAAAAGTGCAAATGGAAGTCTATAAATTTGGGAAGGGTGTAGACAATGTGAATCTAGATCTAGTGCTTGTGCTCTGTTTCAGTACAAGATCTTGGGGTGTTAAACAAAGCTGGCAAGTGGCAGAATCAAAAGTGGGTGGTAAGTGGTGTAATGCCTTATCAAAGGATGTTGTGGCTACAAAAAGTTTCTGTAGAATCCAGGGCACAGTGGTCGAGTTTCTGAAGAGAAACCCTTTGAAGGTTATTAAATGCCCAGAAACCACATCCAGCTCTGTGTGTCCTGAGCCAAAAACACCTGGAGGCCAGGAGAGTGCTCCTGTGAGATATCATGCATCTTTACCCTTTCCTAATGCTGTTCCGTGACCATTGGCAAAAAGCCACTGTAGGAGACAGATACAGTTGTTCCTGTGTTCTGGTTTGATCTCTGGGGGTAGAACTCATCTCGTTTAAGTTTTGTCATCTCAAAATTAGGTGAGTTTTTAAGCTCGGTGGGGTGATCTGCCTTTTTGAGATGCATGCCTCCCTCCATTGCCTACAGAGAGAACCTAAATACTTCACTTCTAGGTAACTAACTTGAATTAGAGAAAATCCCATTTCTATTGTTCGTATTTTTGTAAGAACACTGACAAATTGTGGAAAGAATTCAGAAAAGAGCTACAGCAATGCCTTTGAAGACATCTTTCTTCCAGACTCAAGAGTCTCTGACAATCCTGGAAAAGGCTAAGAGGTGATTTCATTACCATATGTCAGTACTTGTGGGTGAGGAAATCTCCCTTCCTGAAGGGTTCCCTAACTTTGCAGGAAGAAAGCCTGATGCTTCTTTGCTGGAACCTGATGTTGAACAAACTCAAGTTGGAAATAATGACCCCCCACCCTTTTTTTATTAATAGTGAATGTAATTGAGTACTTGGAAAAAAGCATATTAAAAGATGTGCTCTAGTTCGGGGAGTTCTCAATTTGACTAGGTCAAATCCTGTGACCGGGATTACGAAGGCAGTGAGGATTTGTAGCCATAATGGTCCATTGTGGTCTCTAAAGCATGAAATGACTTGGTGCTAAAACCTCTTAAAATTTAATTCAGGATGTCTGGCCAGTGTAAGTGGTGTAAGTCCATCTACTCCTAAAGCTTTAGAGGCACAGTCACTAAGATTTTTGACTATAGCTGAAATCTATGTATGTGTATCACATCCCTACTGGCCAAGGGGATTGAAAATTGAGCACGACTGGCAGTTCTCATCTAAGTTCTGTGTACAAAAACAGCACCTCAGGTGTCCTTTTGGATTTGCTGTGCATGCTGTTATTGCATGCAAAATATGTTATTGGCTGTATATGTAAGAAATATAGGATATAGGAGTTGCTCAAAGTGAGTTTCTTGAGTTTTTCTTCTAGGTTTGCTGAGCACTGAAAGAAAAGTTACAGCTTTTTAGAGTCCTGTTCAAACTATTTTGGAAGGTAAATCGTGCGAATAATAGCAAATTATAAATCGGATCCTGTGTTGTGGGGTTCAGAATGGTTTATGTTAGTGGTTCATTCTAGCATGTCTGCTGAGTTCAACAGTGGATTTGGTGCAGGAACTTCCTACCACAGCTAGTGCTGATGGAGTTCCACCGTAAGTGGAGCATCCGCTGATGTTTTTAATACTGGATTTTCTAAGATGTTTTGGTGATTATATTTAAAACTACAGAATTACCAGTTGTAATTACACCTTGTCCATTCTGATGTTCCTACCGTTCTTGGTTACAAGGTCAGCAGACTCTTCATATATCAGATGGAGTATGTCAGGGTCTCATTTATGGCCTAGCAAAAATATAACTCTAACTGGCAGGATACTAGGAGAAAAAGTTTTGAAGAATAGAGGGGAACCACTGTCTGCATCTGTTAACTTCAAGCATGCATTTGGTGATTTTAGTTGTCAATTTTGTTTAAATTTAGTTCTCGCAGCTAGAGAACTTCATGTGCCACGGTGAGTTAAACTGGCTTCTTTGTATGCCTTGGAGAAAAGACAAATCTGAAACTAGTGTCTTTGTAGCTGCCTGTTTGCCATGGTGGCTGCTACAGCATCTGCTCAAAACTCCAAATCTCAAATGACTGTCAAGCATCAGCCGTGAGGGAGGAGCAGGTGGCACGTGAGTGCAATGAAGGTGGAAGACTGAATCTTTTCACAGGTCTTCCTTTCATATGTTCATTGGAAAATGCTGCCGAAAAGTATCAAGAAAAAAGCAAGCTGGATGTTAGGTGACCCAGCCACTGGAACGGCCAGTGTGGCCATTGGAGCAGCGCCTGCTCGGCTGTGTGGCCGGGGACCCTTTGGCTTCCACGGAGCTTGGCTCAACGTCAGCTCCTTCAGGAGCTGCGGAGCAGCTCTGTAACCACCGAGGAGTTGCGTCATCTGTTCTGATCTCCGTCCTCGAATTCTGCATTTGCACATGTGCTTTTTGACCCTAAAGTTTACTATATTCTGACTTGAGCCAGATAGTGAGAAAAATCATGATACGTTTCAGGGTCCGTTACTGTTCTGTGATGGTTTTTTGAATTAAAGCTCTTATAAGCGTAGGAGAAGGATGCTTCCCCCCACCCCCACCCCCCCGTTATTGGATGAAGTACTGAAGATTGGTTGAAAGATGTTTTACAAGAAAACATTACTTGTTTATTTGCCTGCTTTTGTCTTGTACAATGAATATAGATTGTTCCCAAGTCAACTCTGTTCAGTAAACTGTGAAACAAAAATCTAGCATTTCTAAATAATAAGAGGTTGCAAACAGTTCTACACTGTTTTTTGGCACCTCTAGCTCCTCCAAGTGATAGGAGCTGCTTCCCAATTACATAGACAAGATGATACTTCTGAAATATCTTTGACTATTCAATGGCAAAACTATTTTTTTTCTCCTCTGCTGCTTTTGCAGAAATATCAAACTGAAGAGCTTATCCTACCATCTCCTCTACTAGAAACAAGCATGGTTGCATAGTGGTTGAATAGGCTTGCGTACCCCTATGCAATATGCTGGTGTAGAAAGGGCGAGTTCATGCCCTGCTGTATGCTGTGGTGGTTTCTAACGTCTGATGAATATTAATATTGGTGCTAGCACTGGTGATAGGAATGCGAGAAGATTTTTGCCTGGTTTGAAGCTTTCGGAGGCAGTAGAGGCCTGTGCTGAAGCTTTCTAGATCAGGCTGACAGTCCCCGTGCCAACAGATTGTCATTCCTCAGTTATTTAACTCCAGCATAATCTTGACATGAATAGGATTTCTTGTGTGTTTTATAGAATAACCTTTTATATCATTAGTATCTGCAATAATTTTTTCCCTTGAAAAGTGATTCATGTCTTGTAGCAGATAGGGAGGGACACAAGGCGTTATTCTGCAATCACACAAGAAGCCCTATTCATGCACGGTTTATGCTGTGAAACCAATCCTGTATCCTCAGGGTTGGAGCTGGTTTCGTGGCAGCAGCCCTAACTAGAAACGCTGTAGACAGGCTATCTGAACTGGGGGCTGTTCTAGAGTCGCAACTGGAACGAAATGGCAGGCTGGAAAGGACAAAACATGAATGTTTCCTCTTAACGCGCTCAGTCTTTCCATTGTTACTATTCATAGATAGTAGGTTTTAGTCACCAGCAGAAAATCGCAACAAAAGCCCATTCAGGCTAAGCTTGAGAACAGATTCCCAGCTCTGATAAGAGAAAGACTCTTCTCTTAGGCTTTGTCTTGACTAGGTTTACATGCTGGATCATGTTTGCTGGCTCCTTCTAAAATTATGCTCGGGCAAGCTGCAAGGTGAGCACATGCTACCCTGGTCAAGTAAAGCCAGCGGAGAAGCAAGAAAATCAGTTTCTACCCTGCATATGTGTGCATTTGTGCTGCCTACACAGTTTAAATGTTTTTGTCCTACGTAGCTAGAGTCAAGTACTAGCATCGTGAATGACTTCAGCACATTTTTGCAGATAGTGAAAATAAGGCACTGAGAAGGCACTAGTTAATCTGGCTGAAAACAGGGTATCTGTTTTCAGTATTGATTTTTTGATTACTTTCTTCCTTGATACAGCTGTAAAGGTGCCGAAGATGTCTGAGCAGAGGCAGGAGGTAGTAATCCTGTGTTAGCTTTGAGAAGTTTGTGTCTGGATTGTGTTCCCTCCTGGATGTAATAGTCCCAAAGAAATACAGACAAATTGGAAGGAGATTAGAGAATGCAGAAAACGCAGCTGGAAGGCCTGGCTTATACTAAAGCAAAAGGGCTGAATGTTTGTGACGTGGCTGAGCAACTGCTTAGGGCGTAAGCACCGAAGTTTAGGGAAGTGTAAATGGAGATGGCAAGAAGAGCTGCTTAAGTTGTCATTGGGGCATAGCTGGAGATGCAAAGCTGAACTGAAAAAGATAATTCAGGATGAGAATCTGGGAAATGTCTTCATCAAAGAGCTCTTTGTGGAATAATCTTAAGGACTTGAAGCTCCGTTGTTTGAAGGTGACTTAAGTGGTTGGAGAAAGTGACTTGGTGCCAGTGGAACAGGTACATGCATAAGGAGAATTCATTTCACCCTTGGAGCAGTACAGGAAAAGGAGACAGTGAGTCTAACACCTTATTTCTCTAAGTAAGGAATAGCTTCATCAAGAGGCAATTTCTAGTAAGTGACTTCCCAAATTAGGTATAACCTAGGCTGCTCTTTGGTGCTAAAATGATTGTGCAGTAAGAGAGAGAGGAGAGAGGACTTGAGCGATTGTGAAACAGGAGTTTTTCCTTGCTGTTTGTGACAGACAGAGGAAGGAGCTCTGAGAAAGAAAATCCCGTGATTTTTGGAAGCAATATTAATTCTTGCTTCAGACCTGCTGTTCTGATGACCTCCACTTTCTCCAAGTATTTTATAGCTTCTCTTTCAGGAAATGCCAGACAGTTTGTTTGTGGTTGGTGGAGACTCAGAACAGGGTAAGTGGCAGATCCGTTCCCCTGGAAGTGCTGGAGAGAAGACCCTCTCTGTGAGACCGGGGATGATTAGACTTTTTGGAGACAGAGAAGCATGGGTTTTCCTGTCTGAACAGAGCCCGCAAGTCTTAGAAGATGAAGACCTCGGGGAGCCAACAGTACTTTTTAAACTCTGGCTCTGATTCAGCAGAGCATTAAGCACACCTGATAGTGAGCCTGAGAGGCAGTGACTGGAGGGAGTGGAGTCTTATTACCTAAGTTTATGCCTGACGGTATGAGCACCCCAGGGTTTAAAAACGGTTCTGCCTACGCCCTTTCTGCCCTGGCACCCTGACTCACCGCTGCGGCTGGGACGCACCCCATACCTCTGAACGTCCCTCTGGAAGGCCCTCCCTTGCCTGTGGGGCTTTGGGGCAGTGCCAGCGGGCTCAGAGGGGTGCGGGACGGGTAGGCACAGAAACGCGCTGTGAAGCTGCCCCTGCTACAACGCCGAGCTTGGCCCGTGGTGTTTGATAGGCAGGTGGCAGCCTGTTACAGATACCAGCATGGGAGCTGGGGTGGTTGTTAGCTCTATTTCAGATGCAGTCGTTGCAGGGGCTTATATAATCCAAAGAACAAACCGGGAAGGTTTCTGTAGCGTGCTGTTCTGCCCAGCTGCAATGAGTGGAGATGACACATTGCAAATTCCCTCCGATAATCTTAAAATCAGTGCTTCTCAACTGCTGACAAAGGTTTTAAGATATGTGAAATGTGAAAGTTTGGCAGCTTGTGCCATCCACAGTCCTTAATCACAGCAGCACCAACCTCTAAGGTACTTCCCTTTGTATGATACATTCATGCAGACTTATGAGCTAAAGTGCCTGTTGGGCAATGCTTTCATCAGATGCAGGTCTGGCCTTTTGCAGAGTGCTAGATATCTACCTCTGACTTAGCTGTGATTTAAGCATGTTTTATGAGATGGATTTGTGTTTGTACAGGAATAGAGGGTGCTCAGAGTTTTCAGTGGGATGACTTCATTTGATTATTGAAGCATTTGTGAAAGATGGAGTGATGTCTAAAATTAAAGACCCTTAAATCCAGGATTTTCTATCTTTAATAATGAAATTCAGCAACCTCTGTTCGCATCTGGTGCAATTTTGACCATGGAGATAAGAAATGCAAGTGGAAACTGCTGGGGCTAAGTGTCAAATACTTTCCATTTTCAGTTTTCACAGGCTTAACCTTTATGAAAATATTACTTTCTGCTCTTGGTATCTACACCAACAGACTTTATTAAATAAGTCTGCTGCAATTTATTGGTTGTAGGAGAATGAAAAACAGTTATTTCTCTTTAGAATATTTTGCTTCGGTCTCAGAGACCTTTGTGAAAGGCTAATAGAAGCCAATGTGGCCTTTGCTAAAGGCCATGTGCTCTGAGAGGCGTTCATCTGCTTTGCTCTGGGCTGTTTACATTTTTTTTTATTTTACTTTTATTATCCAGAGATCTAGGAAATCCTGAAAGTACTTTTCTCTCTTTTCCTTATCTTTAGAGAGTCTTGGAAAATGAAAGCCAGAAATTCACAATGTGATCAAAATGTTTTGCTCCATTAGAATTAAATATGACATTTCATTCAGTTGGGTGGGGGGAAGTCTGAAAAAAATTAATACGAGTGGTTGAAATAGAGCCATTAAAATGGCAACACACAGGCAGCCCATGTATAAATATAGGCTAGCTCTTCAGCTGTGTTCTTATATGGTAGATCTGAGGAAAAGAGAAATGTCAGCATACTCTTACTCTCTACAAGCCTGCGTGTTGGTTATAAAGGTCTGGTGCCGTATGTTTGGTATTAAACAGGACTGTATATTGCATGGACGTTATAATGACTCTCACCTTTGTTCGTTGCAGGGACCTACCTTACCGGCGTGAGAGGGGGATCACACAAGCATACTGTGGATTTCTTGTCTGTACATGCTACTTGATTGTGGTCTGTTTTTTACCGATCCACCCAAAAAGAGAGAAGAAGAATCAAGCGAAAATCGTCGTCGCTTCTGCCTGAGAGCTGGCTGAATTTTATGACGCCTGCTGGGGAAACTACCTGGGCTGTTAGTAAGGGAGCAGCTGGTGCTGCATCTCTGGTCGGCAAAGCTCTCTGCATGGAGTACAGTGATCAAGTTGCCTTAACTCAAACCGTATGCGAGTTGTACTAATTGCTGTAACCGTATTGCTGATACCACTCCAGACTTCAATAGAGATTTCCAAGACAGTAGTTTCTCATGTAGTGTGAATATTTTCAATTGACATTTGAATGTTTCTGTTAAATCTGGCGTGGCTGTGAAAAGCGGAGGGTGAATTTTTTCCTGCTAAGTTCATGGTGAATTTTGAAGCCTTACTACCAAGTGGGATCCATGCTATGGCAGCAACCTACAGGCTTATGGTCACCACTGTGAACTGCTACAGCAGTGTGGTGATAGACCGTCACTTTCAGCGCACAGTGCATTACTGTACGGGGACTTGCCAGGTGTTTAAGCAAGGAGTCACGTGTATAGTTGCTCATCACAGTGTTTGTGCGGAGCTCAATGTCCAAGATGCCAACCTAGACCCTAAACTTCCTGTTCCTGAAAATGGGTTTGCCTTGTCTGGGAATGAGGACTATCACCAAATCCTCCCAAGTAATCCGAGGCTGAAAAAGGGCTCTTCAATGCAAGCCACTGGCAGTTTAAAAGACATTACTGGGGAGGCAATAAACCTTGCCAGTGGGAAAATAAAGGAATTCTCCTTTGACAAGCTCAAAAACTCTTCCAGTCACGTTGCCTACAGAAAGGGGAGGAAAGTTCGATCAGAATCATTCAGCAGACGATCTTTTGATTTTGATTTGATTTATGGGCACTTCAACAATGATGAGAATTGCCCTCCGTGTGGCTTTTTGCAGAGTCCCTCACCTGGGGAGAAATGGCAGGAGAGCAATGACTCTCCAGAAGTCGGCATGAATTCCATGGCTCCCTTCACCCCTCAGTCCTTCTTTGAAGAAAACTTCATTACCCAAATTTTGGAAAAACACAAGCTGGATGGTTCTTCTGGTGGAGATATTAAGGTGTGCTTAGACATCCTGCTCAAGTGCTCAGAGGATCTGAAAAAGTGCACAGACATCATAAAGCATTGCATCAAAAGGAAGTCTGCAGACAATGTTAGTGGGGGGAACAATAGTGATCCCCTGGCTAATTCAGAAATGATATATATGAATCTGATGACAAGATTTTCTTCATACCTAAAAAAGCTACCATTTGAGCTCAAGTCACCTGGGCTCAAGGAAGCCAGTGACTTGGCAGACTTAGTTAACTGTTTTCATGGAATGCAGCAGACTCCCTTTCCCACAGTATTTGGAGATGAGCAACCACCTAGGTATGAAGATATTATCCAGCTGCCATCTTCAGGAGCAGCTCCTCTCGGACTACCAGGTGATCAGTGCGAGGTGACAAGCACCACTCAGTCCATCCAAACAAGTACTGTGAGCTTTACCTCAAGCTCCCTGCACAGTACCACGCAGGAGAGCAGCGTGAGAGCTGTGAACGATGCTTGCGCTCTACCTCAGTTACCCCCCACAAGCCCTTCTGACTGCACATCTTCCACAGAGGCTCTGTACATTGAAGAAGAATCAGATGGGGAAAGAGCATCAGAGAAGGTAAAGAAGGCAGAGGAGAAAGGCGACTGGGAGAGTGTACAGCGCAGCTACCGGCCAGCTGGCTGTTCGGATCTAACTGCAAATGTTAAAGCAGAACGTGCTGGAGCGGGAGCTGGCGACCTAGCCCGTGCTTCTGAGAAAACTACTTTTTTAAAGCCAGTTTTGGATTCTGCTCTGGGTGGTTCCCAAGCTGATGTCTCTAAAGGAGAACAGATGTGCAGTAAGACGGACAAAGATGAGATAGACAAACTGCTGCTGGACTTGGAGTGCTTCTCACAGAAAATGGAGAGTACTTTGAGGGAACCCTCTCTCAAGGAGAGTGAACCTGCCCGTTTGCAGGTGTTCGGCTGGCAGGGTAGGCAGGTACTACCTCTGGCTCTTGAACCCAAAAGTAAACCCGTTGATCCCACTAGCCCTTTGTCAAAAATCATGGAAACCAATGGTCATAAAATGGAAGAAGATGACAAAGCCCTTTTACTGCGTATCCTGGAAAGCATTGAGGACTTTGCCCAGGAACTGGTGGAATTCCAAACAGGCAAAGGAAGCTTGTCCAAGGAGAAGGAAGTGATGCGGATTCTGCAGGAAACTTTAACGACTCCTTCGCAGTCCCTGCTCGCAGGGCAAAAAGGCTGCGCTGGGGCTGCCTCCAGAGACTCTGTTCCCGCTTCAATTCAGCAGGCCCCAGAAGTCATTAAGGTAGGAGATCCAAGCTTTTGGCTGCACATTGAGTAAAGCAAACATGGGAAAATGTGGAGGGGGGGAAAAGAAGAAGATATTAAGTGAGTCCTTGTGCTTTGGCTGCTGCAGTGTGTAATTACATGCCAAATCTGGCAAAAACATAGAATTTATTTGAAAAACAAACAAAAAAGGAAGCAAAAAAGCCCAAGCAAACAAAATGCCCCCTGAAGTGCAGTTTTGCTTTTGAGTTTGTCCCATTCCTGCTGGGGATTCAGTCAGCTGAGTTGGCTTGTAGTTCGAGTGGGTCCTATGTAAGAGAAGGAGAGAGGCGATTTTTCAGCTAACTATTTTATTCCTGGGAGCAGGTGTTGGACTGGCTCTCAGCAGTTCAACGAGGCCTGAATGCTCCACCTCTTCCTTGCCCATCTCAGAGCAGATTCCAGCAGCCTTTGTTGTCCTGCTTAGCACTAGTTTCTGAAAGAGAGAGAGCTTCCATGGCACTAAGGTCAGAATCCAGGAAGATTTAATTTTCTCTTGCACCTGGCCTGTAGAGCCGTTGTGGGGTCTGCATAGGGACAGGGAAGGAGGCAGCTAGCTTCACCGCATACATCTTTCAAATCAGGAGTGGATCTTCCCAGAAAAAGGGGCTTGATGGGAACCTGCTTTAGAGGGAAGCCAAGGCTGTCTGTCCAGCCCTCGGGGCTTTTCATTTGATAACAAGTGCCAAATTTTTAGGTACCAACTCAGTACCAAGTTTCCACATGCACAGTAAGTATGCAGAGGGCTTCACTTTCCAAAGTTGAGTTTCCGCTTAGGCACTTGGAGGTGTCCAGATTATCAGTGAACTTTCACTGCTCCTTCCAGATGGAGCACAATGTGCGTGTCTTCCAGACTATGGGCTTTCCTGAAAATACAGGTATTTGATGAGATTTTGAAAGGAAGAGGAGGGTTTCTGGCCCTAAATGGCAGCGCTGAGATCTTTTTGGACTGGTATGGACTACTGTCTCCATGTATTTCTGATGTTTCTCTGGGCACATTTGCTTATGCAAAATGGTGAGCCCCTCTCTTACAAGCTGCAACACAGCCCTTGCTTTGCTGTAGACACCTAGAACCAAAGTTCATGAAAGAGGATAACCCTCTTGGGGACACAGAGGAAACCCAGGAGGCCTTCAGGGGTCCTGGGCCATGCACTGCGCAGTGGAGGAGGTACAGCCAGTATCCTTCAGAGGGAGTTAGCCCTTAGCAGAGTCAATGCAAAACATCTGAACTGCTGGTTCTACAGGCCAGGACTTACGCACGCTGGGGTTGGGCTCCTCTTATAATATAGATGCGGCCACACACTTGAGAAGGCCCTTTCTAGCCCTAGAGTTTAGGGAATAACTGCATCTTCCAGGATACTTTTGCATCTGGCTGGAGCCCCACGTGGATTCTGATTTAGTATTGCATATGTGTGCCTGAATAATATGTAAAGTATTTGTTATGTTTTCTTAGGACTTTTAAAACTGTTATCAAGTACTTGCACACAAAAAAATATTCAGAGATCTAATACTGATAAAAACACAGTGTAGCTCTCATTTATGGTGGTTGTGGCAGTTTTAATACCCCTCAAATCCCAAGCAATGAAGAAGGAAAGGGAAGGCCACTTCAGAGCAGACTGCTGGCTGAGGTTAGCCTATCTGTGTTGAAACCTGCACTAACTTATATCAGCAAGAGACTTTCCCTTTATCACAAAACCAATTATGATTCTCCACGGAGAACAATAGAATTACTTGCCTCTTCACTTTCAAAACCAAAATATTTAGAAACTAGGAAATGAATACTCAAAAAGCCCATCAATTTTATGGAGCGCATAATGAGCGCATCACGCTTTGAGGCAGGCCAGGAAGCACTGCGTACTTTCAGGCTGTCCAACATTTCCCATTCTGAGATCCAGTTTTCCGTTGCTTATCTCTAAACCTCCAACTATTTGGTTTAAAATTTCCTGTTCCATGTGCCTGTCTTAAGCTGATTTTTTTTTTTAATATGATGTTTTTAAAAGAAAAGTTTCAATGAAAACAACTTAGCTGTCTGTGAAAACAAGGTTAGAAAAAAATTTTTTTCTGTAATAATAAACAAGTAGAGGGAGCAAGATTTGTAGTGCAAGGTGGAGTTTTTGTTTTGTTTGTTGTTTTTAAGACTTAACTGATATTCCTGGAAAAAGCGAACATGTTCTAAAGGTTGAGGTCTTTCTGTCAGTCTCTGTGACCACAAACGTGAAGTTCCCTAAGGTGATGAAGAAGGGTTGGAAACCACTGAATAATCTCTGGACTTTCGCTCTACTCTTGCAATTTTTTGATCTGAGAAGGTGCCTTTTATGCCATCCTCAGAGTGTAATGCAGAGGGGGAAGGCAGGACCCTCCAGGTCCTCTGTCTTTCGTGACCATGCCAGCCCTTGGTGCTCAGGGTGGAAGGGAAGATGTTAGCTGCAGGTGGAACAAGACCCTGCTCCTCAGTGTTGGGGTGCCTTGGGATGGGAGGGCAGTAAGGAGCAAAGCCTGGTTGGACTGGCAGATGGCAGGGAAATGGGGGGAAACAGCAAGAAAGGTAGAGATTGGGCCAAAAAACCCAGAGTAGGCACTAGCTATGCTTTCTTTATTGTCTGGGTATGCAAGTTGGGATTCTCTGATCTGGTTTGCAAAGTTGCTGAGTGTCGGAGTTCTTTGGAAGTTTCAAAGGTGCATGCTTTGAGTAAAGTGCTGCCTTAATGCAAAGTCCTCTGGAAAGTTGGTGGTGCGTGTTTTTGTCCTTAATCTTTCCCTGCCCTTGGTTTGCTACCTGCAGAGGATGGCTAATTTGACAAAGTATTTCAAATTTACTTACTTAATGCTTGCAATTTTGTATTTACTCTGTATTCCAGTGAGAGTACGCTAGAAAAGTCTGTAAGAAACCTATTGATTCTGGTTTCAGAATCAAGTTTGAACAGTGCAGGGCTCTGTTCCATGTCCTGCTCATACATTTTATTTTAAGAGCTCTTGGATGAAGTTTGTGAATAATTTGGGGAGCAGAAAGCAGGGTTTGATGCAAAAAGAGGCCTCTTTTATGTGCTTCCTCTGTTGGGTGTCTTTTCTCAGAAGGTTACTCATGGTGCAGTGAACTGGAAGAAGCAGTCCTGCTTCCTGTTTCTCTCTTCCCCGTGCCTCCGCTTCCTATTGCGGGGTTTTGGATCTTCTCTGGGGCTTGTATATGAGGTATAAATTTTAGTTGTTAGTTTTCTGCCAGATTAGTAAGTGGAATTGTTCACATTGGGTCCAAGGGGTGGTAAGAGCTGTCTCTGGACAGGGACTGTGGATGTGAGAGCAGAGGGCGAGGGAATGGGATGTTCCCTTATAGTGACAGTGGGCTGATAGATGGTCCCAGACCATCATGTCTAACTACATCTTATCTAGTGGTGGAGCCCTGATTCAGGCATCCCGAGGCTGGTCCCTGCCGCCTGGTGATTCCTCTGGGCTGGCTCTAGGTAGCACCCACCCAAGCCTGGCTGGCCAGTATGGCTGGTACAGAGAGGAGGGTGGGCACCGCGGAGATTTTGGAAATGTTCTTAACTTACGTGGTCTAAGTCATTGTCCAGAGGGGCATACCTTGCTTTGATGTGTCAAAATGTCTGTGTTGCGTGCTTACAGTGTTTGGCCTCAAGATAGCTCCGGGTGGAAATACCGTTTCATAATCGTATAAAGCTGACGTGGCAGCCGCATGATTCTGCTGCTTCAGAATTCAGAGTGCTCCGTTGTGCACCTTTAACGTTACGCTTCTGAAGGAATTTGTATGAGGCAATTAACTATAAAAAGTGTCTTCTGTAGCATCACGGTGGCTTAAACTGTGACCTGAAATAATTGCATTTTGAGAAAATGCATTCAAAATATAATAGAAAACTTCTCTGGAAAGTCAAGTTTTCATATACATGTACTTAAAATTGTTTCGATCAGATGTTGATAATATCTGCCAATTAAGCTGCACACGTATCTATGTTCTTTTCAGGCATCAATTATTCATGCTTTCTAAACTCTGATGGTTTTAAAAAAAGACAGTTTTGTTTAGTAGCAGTTATTAAAATAAATGAAAATAATAAATGAATCTTTAAAAGTATCTTGGGATAGAAGGTGACAGGAAAGAATGAAATTAGATTAATTAAAGAATTGAAAGAACTAATACTGAACACTTAGGGAGATGTTCACGGCCCATGGGCTCCCTCTCTAACTGGGGAGAGGCACAGACTCTGCTTGCATGAAGTTGATTTATTTTAAAGTAAACATCTAAAGGTAGAACAAGGTCTACTGATACATGTTGAGTTTTTCAGCCTCATTGACTCTAAAAACAACAAAAAGTCATGCTGTTGCTGGAGAAGTTTAATATGTTTTGGAAGCAGTTGGAGCTGGTGCCCTTTGCAGCTGTACAGAGTGCATTGAATTGTTGCAGCCAGACTTTGGGCTACAGCTAAGTCCTGTGGTGATAAATCATCCAAATCTTAGCTGGACTAAGCCTCCTGCATTAGGTGCAGGTGAGGTTCTTTCTATGTTTTGATGGCCAAAGAAGGCAATCTGATACCTCTTTAGATTTGACATCTCTCACCTTCATGCTTTAAACTGGGTCACTTGTAGCAAAGAGTAATTTCTAAATATGACTGCGATTGGTTCAGTTGATCCGTAGGCTGTTGATACAAGATCTTTATGGTGCAGATTTTGTCCAGTTGACTCTGAAATTGCTGATACAAAGTTCTTTCGCTGCCAATTAGTACTGAATATTTCTGTCTTTATCCGTCCCCTCCTTGTGTGCTTTGAGGATGACAAGTAACATGCTTGGAACCTGCTATACTGCAAAAACTTGGAATTCAGATGTAGCAAGCCCAGGCTCCAAATCACTTATGTTTTTGCAGGTTATCAGTGTAAAAAAGAAGCTTACAGAATCTTTTGTGACCAGTTAATTGTCTGTGATTCTGTGAATTTGTGAATGAAAAATACATTTCTGTTAAGAAGTAGCTGGTGGTCGCCAGCTGAGTGTTCCTCTTTCCCCCATGCGTTTGTCAAAGACCAGCACAGCAGGTCTTGATGCAGCCGTAGGTATGAGAGGTTCTTTGGACCACATTTGCCCTGCAGTCTGCAGGAGGGGTGGGAGGCCAAGGAAAGATGGAGTAAGTACACCTGCCACAGAAGAAATTGTAATAACCCTGTGATCCTACTACTGACTTGTAGCCATGAATATACACTTGCACTTTAGAGCTGAAAAGTGCTCCCAGGTTCTACAGCTTAGACGTAGTTTGGGTGATCTAAAGGGACCTAAATTAGGCTGCCTTCTTGTTCAAATGTCCTTTCATAAAGAACTGTGTCCGACAGGTACCCTGGTTAACTGCTCAAGAGCTCATCTGATAACACCTTTGAATGCTGCCTTCAGTTTTCATCCCTTCATCATAAAAGAGTATGTTAGAGCTGGAAAAGATCCTGAGAAGGACAGTAAGGGTGAATAATGCCACATGATGCCTTTCATACAAGGAATCAGAAAGTAAACTGGTGCTTGTCATCCTGGAAGGTCGTGGAAGGTGAATGGTAGAAGCTTGCAAAATCATCAGTATCACAGAAGGGGTGAATGGGGCTGATTATTCTGCTCTTCTGACATATGAACTAGGGGCCACCAAATGACGCTCGAGGAGTCAGGTTCAGAATAAACGAAGGGAGGCTGTTCTTCCCGCGTGAGGTAGCCGACATGCGAAACTCCTTGCCACAGGGTGCTGCGGATGCAAAAAGTGTGCACTCCTGCAAAAGGAGACTGGAAAAGTACTTGAGAGGTCAGTAAACTGATAAACCACATCAGACTCGGAAAACCCCATCAGCCGAAATATCTGGGGGCTGGACGAGTACTCAGAGGAAGTAGCATCTAAGTTTGCCCTGTTCTTCCTCTTCTCTGGGCACTGGCTTGTAGCCACTGTTGGAAACAAGATACTGGTCTAGACAGGTGCACGTTCTCGGTCTCAACCTCCAAGGCCGTTCTTGTGTTTTCGCGTTATGTTTTTATGCCCTCAGGACTGAGTGCCAAATGGCATGACTGCAGCTTCTAGCTGACGGTGCTCTGCTGATGCTCAGAAGCCATCTTGTCACTCAGTTCAGCGCAGCTGCTCTGAGATACCCAAATATTAACAGATAACAACTTTAGCTTTATGTTGCAGATTCTTGTGCTACGAATGGTATGTTCCCGCTGAAGCGTCAAATTTGCATCCTGACTTCACTTGAGTTGCTGAGGCAATGCCAGTGTACGTTCCCTGGTAACCGCAGCGGGTCGGTGGTCTGCCTCTGCACGGAGCTGTTGTGTAAGCTGTTCCATCTGGGGGTTGTTTAAGAAAGTGTTGTGCAAATCTGTGGTAAGAGCATCCTTTTAGAGAGGCTGTTTCTGTGTCCGTCTGTGGTCCAGGGAGTTTCACAGCCTTTTTGGTCCCATGCAAGCTTGCTTTTGGCAAGGTTCGGTGAGACCTTTTCAATGGAGTTTCGAATGGAGTATTTTAATAACAGCAAGCCTGCTGGCTGGGAACCAGGTGTTGCTCTGTTACGAGGCTCAGAAAGTAAGCTGGCAAAGTAGCTAGGACTTCTACCGTCAAGCAGGGAAAGCAGACCATGGGATTAGGTGGCTCTTCATCTTAAAGAGTAAGAACTGGACATAGGCTGTTGTTAGGCTTAGAGTTCAGCACCGCTGTCCCATTAGGAGAGGCAGGATACACTCTTAACAAACCAAAGTCTGGACAAAGTCTGAGCAAGAGTTTGAAGTCTGCCTGTGTGGAGAAAGAATGGACTATTATCTACTGGGAGTCGCTCTGCATTTGGCTTATGGAGCAGCCTGGGTCTTGCGAGAGTTACTGGAAAAGGGAATAAAAAGGATGACGTGTTTTGGTGTCTTTATAAAACCATTTGGTTAAGAACTGCTTCAGAACGCCCGAGTTCATTATACCAGGTCATCCTTAAGTGCTTGTTTGGTGTTAAAGAAACTGGATGATTTGCTTTTTCCAAGCAAGAAGGAAAAACTGAGGTTTTATAAAAATTATAGCCTTTGGTCTAGAATGGAACTAATGCTGCTCTTCTACTTCATCACCTCAGCAGCAGGGATCTCAAGCCACTAACTTCATACGCGCGCAGGACTTGGCTGAGAGCATGCGGGTTAGCTCTAGCTGAGGCCGACTGATGCAAGTTTGCACCTCGGGTTTCAGCACTGAAGCACGTAAATGAAGAACTATTGGGGAAGATGGTATATTTAGCCACTTCTGCAGCATGTCTAATTTTAGCACTCTTGGTGGTGGTGGTGGGTGCTTCCTTTCCCATATTACCCTGGCCTATGACAAGCCAAGGACAGATCGTCTGTCATGTAGCCAGCAGGGAAATAGATTCTGTTGTAGATCATGTTTCTCAATTAAAGTGTTACAAGAAGGCAGAAGACCCTGGTGGTACTGAAAGATACTTTGAGTATCATTTTAATAAAAGGAGGTCTGGTCTCAGGAATGAGATACAATCTTTAGAAGTTCTCCTTCTGAGGAGAGAGAAGACATAGCATGTTTCTACGTGAAGCCATTTTCCACTTTTTGCCTGTAAAAATCAAAACCAAGAAAGCAACCTACTGGGTTTGACGTGGTCTCCCACAGAGTCCCCGTGCCTCTTCTGGAAAGGGAAACATCTGCTTAGGAGCTCACCAGGATGATGATCAAGGAGAGTTCTCTGCGGAGGGACCCAGACTTAGGAGGGGAGCTAGCTTTCCTTGCAAAGGGCTGTGATTTTGTTCTTCCGTCTCGATTCAAGAAGAGGCTGAAGTCATTCCAGCAGGCCCAGGTTTGAACGCTTGGTGTTTCTTGTTCTTTTTCTATTGCTTTGTATTTTTTTATTGGATCGGAGAATCAAACTGTGTCCCCCCTAGGCGTTTCTATTTGCAGAAAGTTATTTGCAGCTAGATACCAGCAGGTTTAAAAATAAACCTCCCAGGCTTAGAGTGCAGAGTTAAAATGTCTTTGTAAACAAGGGAAAAAACTTAACAGCAAGGGCAGTGATTTAATAGGGAGAAATAGTTGAAGACTACTAAATCTTTGCTGCGTTTTTTGTGAGGAAAAACCCTATTTATGTATGTTTCTTCTTGGATTGCTTTGAATGTCTCGTGTTGCACGTAGGATGACCACAGCGTTCTGCTGTATTGACTTGGTTGTTCTCTCTGCTATACAAATTTGTGCATAGACCAGTGACTTGGCTTTGGCAAGGGTTTTACCATCACAAGGTGCTTCTTTGTGCTGTTTCCTAGACGCTCTGAAGATGTGGCCAAAGAAATGAAAGTTGTACCAAGGCTGCATTTCATGGTGAATCCCAGCTGCTCTACCACTGCCTGGGACAATTGGCAAAAGACTGGAGAAAGCTGTGCTGCGACAGCAAATGGGCTTGTTGCTGTCCCAGGGTTGCAGGGGTCACAACGTGCTGAAATCCTCCTGTCTTGAGCTTTGCCTATATTTAAATAATCAATGACCCAGTATGGAAGTTAAAAAGTTGAAATTACCAGTGGTGCAGCTGTTTCCTAAGAAACAGCTATTAAAATAGCTCCGGAGTATATTGTAGCATGGAGAGCATTTTGTTTTCATGATTTCTGGTGACAGGTTAAAGTAGATGTATAAAGTTACCCTCTGGGACATGTCTTTTCACTGCCTTGAGGAGAACTGCATGAAGTAGTGATGTGTAGTGCTAGCTTGGGTGGGGACCGTGAGCGGTTTAGACTAAGATAACAAGAACCGTGCAGCACAGCTAAGGACGTTCGCTGTCCAGAGCTGGATTAGTTGTGTTTTAGCTGTGATCACCTAAGGACGTAAGCAGGGCATGGTTTGCAGCAAGAGAAAAGATCTCTTAGTAGACCAACTGAAAAAGTTGGGAAAAAAAATGACAAGCCTTTGGTGTGCAGGCCTTCGTCTGGTCTGAAGTGGGAGCGGTGACTTCTGCTGCTGAACGCGTGTTGGGAATAACCGCTTTGGGACTGCGGTTCCAAGGCAAGTGAACCAATGCAGCGTTGCTGCTAGAAAGAGGAGGTCTTGCTACGTTTTCTTTCTTCCATCACTTGTTCCCTCTTGCCTTCCTCACTGTGTGGTCATGCCCTCTCTCTCTGGGACCCAACGGACCTTTCCCTGAGCTGGCTTAACTCGCTGGAATATCATCCCGTGTATCGCAGCTCAGTTTTCTGCCTTTCCAAGTAGGTTAAATCAGTTCACAGAGGGGCTGGCAAGCTCCAGAGCTGGCCCTAGGTAGGCAGCGGCAGCGTGTCTCTCTGGGAATGGAGGACAGGGAGGGGGATTCTCCCTCTTGGCAGCAGGGAGCTGTTAATTTTTGTGTCTTGCAGAGCTATATCTTGTGCTTGAATATGTGCGCTAGTGAGATGACCTGAAAGTAAAGGTAATTGGACTTGCTAAGTACAGAAAAAAGTGCTAGCAGGCAGAGTGGTAATGAGGTGGTGATAGGGAAGAGAAACAAATGATCTGTGGAACAGGTAGATGTTAACTGGAAGGGGGCAAGAAGGTGTTTTATGAAACCAGTATCTCTTTTCAGAGTTATGAATTTCAGTTCTCGTGCTCATCTTTTGCAGGACTCTCTGTGGTAGGATGAGGGAGCCTTCCACAGTGCTGTTGGTTGGAAGGGACCTCTGGAGGTCTCTAATCCAACCTCCTGCTTAAAGGACAAGTGCTAACACTAGGTCATGTCAGCCCTGGCTATGTCTAGCTGAGTCCTGAAACCCCCTGAGGATGGGACTGCCCCTGCCCCTTTCCAGTGACCTCTTCCAGGGCTGTACTACCCTCAGTTAACTTCTTCCTGCTGTCCAAGCTAACCCTCCCAGGCTGCAGTTTGTGGCTGTTGCCACAACTATTATATCGCGGGCTGCTACAGAGAAAAGTTTGGCTCCATCATCTCTGTACCTGCCTTTTCAACAGCTGTCGGCTGTGGTTAGCCCACCCCTTAGCCGCCCCTTTGCCAGGCTGAAGGAGCCCAGAGCCCACAACCTCTCCTGCGAGGCCACATGCTCCTGGCCCCTGGCTCTCTGAGTTGCCCTCTGCAGATCCCCCTCCAGTTTCTCCCCATCCCTCTTGAACTGAGGGCCCCAAACTGGTCACAGTATTCCAGATGCAGGGATCTGCTGGTGAGTTTACAGCTTGTAACAGAAGCGTTTTTATCCAGAAATCCATTTTCTCATGACCTGTCTTCTTCACACTGCTGGAGGGGGGGGGGGCATGTGCATATAAACCTCTGTTCTTCTCACTCTGCTTAGGTATAATGGTGGATAAAGAGCTTCAGGGAAGGAAAGGAAGGGAATGTTTCAGGCTATTGATGCAAAGTGGCTCTGGAGAGCTGATGATCCTTGAGGGTGGCCTCTGTCCACTTATCAGACCTCAGTGGACAGGGACAAAGTGGAAGGAGCCATTAAGTCAGCACTGCGGGCTGCTAGAAACTGGGCTGAGTTACTGAACCCTGGAAAGGGAGGATTAGAGAATCTTATTTGGAAGAAAACAAGAAACTGGTAAATTTATCCTCTTAGGACCCTGTGGAGATTGGGGCTGGGGGAAAGGACCAGAAAGTATTTGAGCTCCTGATGTGATACTGCTTCCTTCCCAGGCATCTCCCGCTGGAGCTGGTGCTCTCGAGGCGGCTAGCAGGTCCCTCAGAGGCGACCCTGGATGGCAGGTTTTAATCTCCATGCTTTACTTGTGTAACTGTGAGGAGGCTGTAGTTCTGTCTGCTTTATTCATCCTCTAATCCATAACGCAGATGTCACTATTTTAGTCTGTCCGTAAATAAGCTGTACGACTGGCAAAAGGGATGCACTGGATGGATAGGTTTTAGCTAAGGTTACTTAAACCATGCCGTAGAGCAGTATTTAAAAATTTTTTTAATCTCACTTTCCTTTTCAGGAAGAAACAAAAAGGTTGGTCTGTTAGCTATTGGTAGCAAAGCTAGAAGATTTATTATAGCAGTTGTAGTTTACTTCCTTAACTGTCCTTTCTGACAGTTTTTTCTGTTGGAAAAAATGTGTTCCACTAAGCAAACAATGTTTAAGGTTAACTTCTTTCAATAAGAAACAGCGTGTTTTTTCCCCCAAGGAATTACCCAAGAATTTCCCCTTGTATCACTTCTTTATTTTTCACAAGTGGTTTCACATTTTTAACAAACTCCCTGCTGCCTTCACAGTGGCTGCCATCTCATTATACCTATCCCAGAAGGATCTGCTCAAAATGATGCAAATTTAAAGTTAACTGGAAAGACTGTTCTAGGGAACAGTATCCTCATGAGCCAGTTTCCACTCATTTTCTTCTCATGTCGTTGTAAGCAGCTCATTTCTTAAATGAGAAGGAGTCAGACAAAGTTCAGAAAATGCTCTTTCTATTCCTGCAGTAGGACCTGGAAAAAAGCCACCCGTGACTCTGCCTCCACCTTGTTTGCCGTGGACCGAGCAGGAGTTGGCGGCTCAGCCTTCCTGGGCTGAGCCCAGGAAGCAGCAAGCAATCCTGCGTCTGAATTGGTTACCTGCCTCTTTGAGGCTTAGTAGCATTCCCTGTGTTTACTCTGTAGATGTCTAACTTCTGCTTCGTGTTGTGGTTGTGGATCAGGAGATTGCTGTAGATTCTGGGGGCCTGACCTCTGGTTCGTGTGGGCTGGGGTCAAGCCTTGCTGACTCTGGCAATACCCGGGGGAAAACCATTGCCCTGTTTTTCAGAAGATGGAGGCCAGGCCTGGCTCTGGGGGAAGGTAGCTGAGCTGTGTTGCAGGATGTTCAGCTTGGGTCCTGTGCCATGCTGGGATGTGCGATGTGCAAAAGGGGACAAAAAGGGCAGAGTGCTGTGCCGTGGTGGAATATCTTGGGGATGTCCCTTTGCCCTCCATTTCTGAATGAGTTTATCATTCTCCCGTGGTACTGTAAGGGAGTGGGGGCATCTTTGTCAATCCAAATGCTAAAAAGAGTCAACATCATTCAAAAAAACCCAACATATTGCTTTGGTATCTTTGGATTTTGGGACCTTTTTGCTGAATTTGAGTCATTTTTTTTCTAGCTCTTCCTCACAGTCCTCGAAGCTAGGAGTGCATGTGTGCACTGAAGAAATGCATGAGCAATAAAGCCATTTCTGAGAACTGGGTCTTCAAGACCAGCGTCATTATTATAGGAACTAAGTGACTGACTTCGGCACCTCAGTGCCTGTTTCAGCTTGGTATTGTTTGTACAAATGTAATGCTGTAAGACTCCAGCGGGGATTTCCCCACTGCTGGAGTCCTGGGAGTAAAACTATTAGAATTTGGTCACGGCTGGAAAACTCACTAGCTAGGCAGGGCAGAGGGGGTGGGAGGATTGCAGCGGCAGAAGTGATGTGCCTGAGTCCTCCTCAAAGCCAAATCACAAGCTTGACTTGCAAGCCAAGGCCCAGTTCGGTGACCAACTTCTCCCCTACCTCTACGACCATCCCACGTCCCCTACCTGCGGTGTCATACGAGGTCCCCTCTTCAGAGCCAGACCTGCCTGCCCCAGTACCCCAACCACACTGTTATCTTGAGTGTCCCCAGATGTTCACCTCTGGATCATCCCAGATTTCCCTGATGTGCTGTGCAGTGACAGTGTAGGACCTAATCCTCTCACCTTCAACTCCAGTGTCAGTACCAGCCCCAGGGGCAGCAGCAGCTCAGTTACTCTGTCTCACAGCCCTCTTCAGCCCTAATAATATCTCAGTTTTCTTTAAGCTTCAGACCCTTTGATCCTCCCTCCTGGCTGCCTCTGAGCTCCAGCATCACTCTGGATTAGACACAAAGAAATGCACCATGTGAGGGAGCAGGAAAAGTTGAGGAAGAGCAGATGGCAGTGATTGGGCTTGTTCTGCAAAGGCTGCAAGCACTGTTCTGACTCTGAATATCAGTACTGATAGAATCAGGAATCCTAAAGGCTGAAATGGTCTTCAGCAGTTCCTCTGTAAGATGTGGGAGAGGAGGAAGATTGAAAGAAACCCAGGCTCCGGGTTGAAGTATTGAGTACAGAGCAGTTACAGTGTGGAAGTGTGCTTGGGTTGCCATGTACGTGTGAGCACGCAGGCTCCTGCTCCTGAGATGGGACAGCAAGTGGGAGAAGGAAGAGGTCCTCCCTGCTCAGAGAAAGAGGAGCGAAGCAAGTAGAAAGTCCCTCTGTCTCTTGTTTTACAGGTCTCTGAAGAACAGATTAGAAGCTATTTTAAACTGCAGAGAAAACAGGGCTCAGGGAAGCTTTCACAGTTCTCACTTCTTCACCTTTCTGAAAGCAAGCCAATAGCAAGTTGGTATATGCAGAATGTGTAATGAGAAAAGCTCCAAATTTCTGGAAATAATAAGGCAAAGAGTTTGATCGGTTTGTCATATATAGTCCTCTGTATTTAGTGAACTTAGACTTGGCTATTTCATCCTAAAACACAATTGTGTTTTGAAGTATTAGGAATAAATGTAGCAAACCTAAAGTTGCAGCTGTATTTACTTGACCGTTTCTTTACTAGCTTCTTATCACATATGTTGTTATATTAATAATAACTCTTGCCATTGAATCATCGTGCAATAGGCAAGCCAACTGCCTTTTCCCAAGAAAAGTGTGTATGCACAGGGGAGGAGAGAAATCTTCGTTCCTGGGCATTCCTACAGCTGTCTGCTGCTGCTTACACTCTAACTATTTTTTAAAAGTTTAAAAAATACTTCTTTCCGTGTCTGAAAAATTATCTATTTTTAGGATCTCATTATGGATATAAGAAATACAAATAGCCTCTGAGCTATGCTTTCCGCTATCCTTTGTCAAAAGCATTCATGGACAAAATTAGAAGGTTTGAGAGGTCCAATAAAAAGATGATCTAGTGGAGGTTACCATATCAACATTATGTTCACGATAGATGGGAGAGAAGTGATGGGATGGTGAGCTAATGAAACAAGAAGTGGCAGGCGTGGGAGAAAAGATGGCCTTTGAACAGGCTTGCAGAGGGTCTGGTTTCTGTTCCCAGTTTTCTCCCTGTTCTTCAGCAGATGCAGGTGCTGACTGAGGGAAACCTGTGGGTGCTGAGCCTGTGAAAGGATCCTTTCCCAACTGGAGTCGTAAACGGACCTTTTGTACGTTCCACCAACTGTGTACTGTGTCCTGTGGGTGCCCAGTGATCTTTAGCACTGCTGACTGCTCATAATTGCTAATATAAATGGCATTGCCAGCACTTTTTTTTATCTCTAACACAATCAGGTCTTGGATCTCTCAAGTTGGGCGCAGAATCACAGGTTGCCTGAAATTTAGAAGAGTCACACAAATCTTTTCTTAATTTCTCTGTGAGGTGATACTTCATCTGGCAAAAGGAATGATATTCCTGGGAGGTGGAAAATGTTGGTGTTGTGAAAGTCAATTTGCTCGTATATGAGGCAAGACATCTATGTGAACAGGTGTCCTGTTTCTATGGGGAAAAAATTAATAAGCAGATTTTGATGCTGTGCTCTTTACGGGGCAGGATGACAACTCATGGCCAACATAAGAAGAAATACCATACGTTGTCCTTCTTCTAGGGTATAGCTAAAATTGTAGTATGTGTGCTCCTGTAATTAAACAGTATAACATTATGTGGTTACCTACATAAAAAGCACAGAAACTACATAAAAGCAGCTTTACGTGTGGCGTATCCTAAATTTGCAGTGTTTGACATTGCAGTAATTTTTAAATTTGTCGCTTAAGACATACATCTTTATATCTCCCTGCTATAACTTGATTGTTGATTGGTTTTAATTTTTTCCTCATCATCTAGAATACAAGTTGTTTTCCTCTCTGCTCTATATGCCATGCTGTTGAAAAGTATTTATCTAACTCCTTTTATTTTCAGGTTCAAAACAAACCAGAGAAGAAACCTGGAACTTCATCCTCAGTCCCTTTGAACTCGGTGGTTAGCCCGTGTGCTCCTCTGCCTGCGAATAAAGCCACCAGCAGCGCCCCTTTGTCCATAAACATTCCACGTTTCTACTTCCCCAAAGGACTTCCGAATGTCTGCACTAATCACGAGGAGGTCATCGCCAGGATTGAAGAAGCCTTTACAGAGTTTGAGGATGAGAAAGCAAGCATCTGTGAAATGGGGAAAATTGCTAAGGTAACTGCTGTCTGGGTTTTTCATTTTCTGGAGAGAGAAACAAAGACTGAAACTACAGCTAATAAAATAACTTATAGCTGTTCTAATTTTTAGTGAAAAAAGAACCAATATGCTTTTGCTCTGAATATTTTTTTTAGATTAAGAAAATAGTAAACAAAAAGGAGCCTGGTTGAAGTGTCTGTGGGAGAAGATTGCTGTTTGTCACACCTGATGTGTGCTGCATCTTGCTCCAATTTGCAAAATGGTTCTTGCAGATTTCTTACAATTACATATCTATATTTCTGTCCTTCTGTAGTTATGCTTATAAGACAGCAGAAACCCAGGGTGCCTCTGCGGTTTCAGACTGCCAGTTACCTTCTTTGTGGCCAGCTTTCCCACTAATCTGGAGGTGGCCTATGGATTCTCTTGCAGTGTTGCTTGAGAAGGTAGTTTCCAACCTAAGACAGTTCTTGGGCATAAACTGCTTATTGTTATTGTTTTATTTTCCCTGTGTGAAAGTCTTAGTGGTGAATTCAGTGTATAAACAAGCAGGTTCTTCTTCTGACTGCTTTTGTATTCTTCTTTGTTCCTGTGTTTCATTTCAGATATGTGGCTGCCCGCTCTACTGGAAAGCACCTATGTTCAGTGCATCAGGAGGAGAAAGGACAGGATGTGTATCTGTACACTCATTTGTAACCGTGTGGAGAAAGTGAGTATAGCACAATGCGAAATTTTCCTTTTAGAAAAAGACCGGTTTGCCCTACAAGTCTGTCTCTCTTTTTTTTTTTTTTTCCTTCCATGAGACATCTCAAATCACTGTCCCTTCTTTAAAAGAAAATAAAAGGCTTAAAATCTCCCTGAGCTTAAGTTTTCTTCCCTATAACTTCTTGAACACCTGTTTCTGTGCTGCATCAACAGACTTTGCATCAATTATGTAGGTGATAAAACATGTTGGTCTGGCTGACGTATGAAACGCATTAACACGCTCCCTAGAAAAATGTCAGCTATTCCGAAATAGCTGACAGACCTCAGCAGTGTTCTGAGATGTTTGTCCGAGGCCTAATTGCTACGCCAGTGCACTGAATAAGTACCACTTGGGAGTAGGGTTGGGAGCGTTTGATAATGTTTTAGGGTGGGAAGGAGTGTAAAATAAAGAAGCAGCAAGGTAGGTAACTTTACAAGGGGGCAAAACTCTGAGAGCTTTAATAGTTTTTGTTACTACCTTTTTCAAACACAATGCATAATAAATTTGTGGGATTTCACAGTCACTTCAGCATACTATTGTCAAAGCTTCTTTTTGAAAGAGCTCTGTATATAGGATGCTCAGTCAGAGGTGTGAGATGGAATAGACCCACTCTCTTGCTTAATCTTTGTTCCCTCTGGAACTTTACTCTGTAAAACACCTGAACAATGTCTTCACCCCGTATCTGGAGAGAGTTCTACTTTTTGACTTAATGGTCACTCTTCAGATTCTTGAAATAGCCTCTAACCCTGAGTTTCCAAAGTATTTTCTGTGATGATATTGTCCAAAAAGGTTCTAGTTACTCTGGCAAAATTGCAAAAATGTTAGGGGTGACTGTGATCAGTAAGTTCTTGACATAGACAACTTTTTTCCTTCCTTAGGTTCCTCCAATTAGTCCTAATTAATCCCTCGTGTATGATAGAGCATAGTTTCACTCTGTCTTGCACGTCATTCAGATATTTGCAGACTGTGGTCATTCCCCTCTTCTGTCTTCTTTCAACCACAGTGTTTCCAAGCCATTTTTGTAAGCTTTCTTCACTTTAATTGCTCTTTTAGAAAGGTTCCCCCCCCCCCCCATCCTCTCGTCTGCCAGTTCCAGAATTCTTTTTGGAAATGTGATAGTCAGAAATAAAAGCAGTGTTCTTCATAAAGTTACACTACAACTACATGAACACAGCCGTAATTTTAAAACGGGAATCTTTAATCGCTGAAGTCTATTTTTAAGCATCTTACTAAGCAACCTGACTTTTCAAAATGCTGTGTGCTCACTGATGTCATTTGAGGTTTGTGAGAGTTGCTGGACATGGAATACTTCTGAAAATTAGGTCCTTCATTTTGGTGCTAAAACGTGCACTTAGGATTCATCTATATGTGCCTGATTTAAAAAAAAGAAAAAGGAAAAAAGCTAGAAATTAGCACCCCTCTTTTCTGTGGCTGACTTAGAATTTGTCTGTTAGTTGGTGTTTGTGGTGTCATGATGTGAATGTGCAGCTAATAGGATTGCTTGTCAGTCACCAGTTGTTTGTTTTTTTTTCCTTGAAGATTTATGAAAAAAAAGACCCTAAAAGTAAAACCTTTTTGATAAAGTCTGCTGTTGGTAAAGTCAGAGACCAGAATTAATGGCAACTAGGGGCATTTCAGTAGTGTGTTTCAATATGATGAGCTCATATACTTTGTGTGGGTGAGAAGTAGTCACCAAGAGTAAATAATGAACAGTGCATTTGCATTTTCACAGTTAATAAGTAATTCTGGAGTAATTTATTGCTTCCCTTATGCTGTATGAAGAACTTGGTGTTTGATATATCCAAACATTCCCTTCTGTTACAGCTGTTTAGTAGTGTTTTGGTGAATGTCAAGGAATTTCTCATTTTCATGAGTGTTTCTATTCCTAGTGAATTAAGTAATTGTGATACATCTGACCTAGATATTAGGCTGTTCTCCGTGACTTCCTGTGCACAGCAGTGAGCTGTGCCATGCTTGACAAGAGATGTCCTTTTGGGGAGTGATTTTTCTGCTTGAAAGTTTAGTCACTGCAGTTTGGCAATATCCTTAAATATTGAAGTATAGCAAAAGATTAAAGTGGAGAGCACGCCTGTTGTGACATCTCATTAGATTGAATAATTTTCTCTCTAAAGAATCAAAATGAGCACAGTCTTCAGTGAGAAACACCTTGTTTACTGCAGCAATGTTAACACAAAACAGAACTCCCCTGGTCAGAAACACCTGGGTGCTACTGTAAGATGTTTAAGAAGAAAATGGGTGCTAATATTCTGAGGTCAACTTTGCATAATTCATGTTGTGAAGTTTCTCCGTAACGTGTGATAAGGCACTTTATAGTCCATTTATGGTTCGTGATTGTTCTGTGGGATACAAAGCAGCTGAACTAACTTCTCATCTCTCTTGTAGGGTCCTACGTAACTGTCATGACGATGCATCCAGATTCACATACCTTTTAGCGAAACCCAGCTGTGACTACCTAGAGCAGGAGGACTTCATCCCGCTGCTTCAGGTACCTGCAGCTGCTCAGCAGTGAATGGATGAGAGGAGGGAGCAATGTTCATTCCGTAACTTTCTTATTCTCATGTCTTTAAATGTTTACCAAGGACGTGCAGACCTTTGGTTGGACAGCACATGGGTAGAGCTTATTTTGGAATGAAATACAAATAAACATTTTAAGTGGGCTACCTTGCATAAGTGCCAACCAGATGCACATCCTGCTAGAGTCACTGAGGATTGTCAAACTTTTAGTCTCTTGTCTCTTCTTAAGATTTGTATTTGCCAGTGCCTGATGATGAGGCTGAAATTCACCCCGTTCCTCTAGATGGTTATTGGGAAAAATATTTGGCACTGTTGATATTCAAGCACACATAAAAGCTTGTCAGAGAAGTTATTAAAAGTTGTTTGGAAAGATAATTATTACGGAATTTGCTTAAGAAGACTATCAGAGACAATATTCCATAGAAATCTTTAAAAAGAATTCTGCCATTCCAATTGTTTTATATTCCACTAGACCTGTTGCTATGTAAATTTTGCTACTGAATTTTTCCTAATATTCAGACTAAAACCTATGCATCTTGATTTCATTTCTTTCCTTTTGTTTTATTCACATGTGGTATCTTTACAAAGCAAATGTAAAAACAAAGTATTGTTCTCTGATTGTGGCTGCTGAGCCTGGCTCTGGATGGATTTAGCTTTTTTTTTTAATAATCTCTCCATAAATCAGGTCCTTCTGATCATCTGTTGATACTTTTTTTTTTCTGAGCTTTTCCACATATCCCTAGATTGCTCACATTGTCTTGCCCACTCTGCAAAACCTCTGTGGAGATGCTTTATTGGGGAAAGATTTTGTCTCTGCGCTGGACGCTTCTCTCTCTCCCAAACAAAACAGGGACTGTGATGGGTAAACTTTCTCATGCTCCTTTTCATCTTTTCCCCACTGGGCACACTGCCTTTCCTGATTGATAACAGCTCTGTTTTTTTGCTACTGGTGCAGTCAAAGGCACGCACAATCTTGTCTCTCAATTAATCAGAGACTGGCCATATTGCACCATGATGTTGCGCCACGATGTTAGCCATCATCAGACTGGCCAAAATCTGGTTGTATTATACCCCGAAGGGTGTATCCATATCTGCTCTCTCTCTTTGTCATGTCACGCTGTAGATAGGGCAAAGTTTTGAACGCCTCCTCTTTTAAAGCAGAGGAGTCAGGTAGCCATTCAGCAATTACACAGAGATTCTGATTCATTTGGGATCTGAGCTGATTCATTCAGGATCTGAGCAGTTTCTCCACATCTTTGGTCATGCATTTCTTGGCAGATTTGACTTTGTGAGCCAGTGGTTGGCTTGCAAAAAACTTATCTTGAGAAAGAGAAATCTCTCTGTATGCATTCTAAGGTTTACAAGAGCTTTCCTTATTATGGAGGGCATAAGAAGCAACTTCATCAACCTTTCAGAGAGTCTTTATTTTGACGCTTAGATCTAACAAATATTAATATATCTTCAATGAATGAAACAGGGTTTTGCAGAGGAGATAGTTGCATGGTCAACTAATTTTTTGTCTCATTCAGTAAAAATGAGTTTTCATCCACTCACTAACTCTCTTCCTTTGTTTTTCTGTCCTTAAGTAAATCAAAATGGCCAACAGGTGCGTATTGCCCAGAAAATGTGTTCTACTTATGCTTCTACAAGGTTCACTTTATAGATAAAAAGAATATATATCATTTTGGTTTTGTTATTAATGCTGCAAATACAGTTTCAAAAATAAGAGAACGTATTGGTTTGTGAGCACAATAGCTTCTAAACATTAAATAAAAGGAGAAGAAAATCTATTTCATTGTGTTTGGTCTTGCCTTGCAGGATGTGGTGGAAACACATCCTGGCCTGACGTTCCTGAAGGATGCTCCGGAATTCCATTCCCGGTATATCACGACGGTAGGCTGGTTCCTTTGATCTCCTGTGTTGCTGCCGTACCAACCCTCCCTTTTCCACTGTTCCCATCAGCAAATTTTTCAGTTGTTTCAAAAAATGTGGTTTTAGTATTGTTAGTAATGAGTTATTTTAAGACCTACTTCCCCAGGGAAAGTTAATCTGCCTGTGTGTATAAGAGGTCATTCAAAAGGATAATAGCAATTCTTTCTAGTCTTAAGCAAATCTAGAAAACCATTTTTGGCCTTTAATCCTGATGGAGGAAAACAAGAGTGATCCCTATTTGGTCTCTGAGAGCTACGAAGTTACCCCTAATTCTGCTGGGCTGCTGAGACATGGAAGGGTTTATATTTAAAGATTTTTGTCACTTGGAGAAAGTCAGGCATGGGGTGTCTGTGATTGCATCTGTTGCACAGCTGGATCTCCTGTCCAGCTCTCCTGCCTCTCACTCTTGCCAGTAAGCATCTCTAGTCTTTCTGAGTCTGAGTTTTGTGACTACTTCTTTTGTTTGTTTGTTCTGTAGCTTTGCTCCGCATTTGCAGTCAGGAGTTAGACTTATGCTTTGCCTGAGTAAGTCTGTACTTTTTTCACCTTGTCTCATACTGGGTATGAATCTGGATAAAAGGTATACGTGTAGGATGTTTTATCTCTGCAGAGAAAACAAATCCAAATAAGGAAAGGCCCATGGGAAAACTGCATCCCAAGAGGGTTCAAGGGCTTAGAAAGTGTTTCCAGTTCTGCTGCCAGGGCCTGCATGGGGGCCGGTTTTGCCAGATATTGGCAGCTGGAAGGTATGTTTTTTGGCAGGCACAGACTTGTCCCTTTCCTGTAAGGAGCAGATGGCAGAGAGACACTCTGTTGCTCTGGGCAAATCCTGAACCATCACAGTAATGTTTTATGAAAATGTGTAATGAGAATCGATTTAAATGTTTAGATTCACTTCAATATGACTGTGAGTGTCAGAGTGTTATCAGCACGTTCCCATGGAGCAAGACAGCAGACATGTCAAGCATAGTAACTGGCCAGAGTAGGTGTAATGATGTCCAGCAAGTTATGGAGGCACGTGAAAGGGTGAGTGTGGAAGGTGCCTGCGGCACATGTACCCTAGTGTTTGGTGCTTAAGCACATAAAGGAGTGAGAGCTGGAAGATTTAAGGCCGCTGGGTAGAGGGTGGGGTGCTGGGGGAATCTGGAGTAGGTAGTGAACGGTAGATGCCTGATGCCATTTTGCGAGTGTGTAAAGGTAATGCTTATTGCAATCTGAGTGTGTATGATCTGGTGTTACGGTTTCCTAGACTCTTCCTAGTGCTTTCTTCTGTTCACCAATGTCTGTGTCCGACTACAGCATCAGCCAGTTGTTCTTTGCCAGGGAGCTGGTCTAGGCACAATACGCAGCTGTCCTGGTGCTGGCTGTTGGATGGTGACAAAGGCAGTTGTGTGTATCGCCTGCCTTTATTAGGTTCTCCTATCCAAACCACACAATGCTCCTGTGTTTTTCAGGGCCTAGTGGAGAGAATAAAGGCAAGAAACAAATGTCTCTGTAGAGCAGGCCCTAGATGATCACCTTTGGTGCCCCAAAAGGAGCAATTGCAGCAATTTCTGGACCTGGGCAGGGTGCTGTGCACTTTCTCGTCTGGGAGGACAGATATGTGAAGCTGAGGTTCCACGCTCTCTTTGAGCTAACTGAAGTGCAGGCTGCTACTGAAAAGGGCAACACCATCCTCCTTCCCTTTTCCACAACCTCCGTTGTGCCAGGGTGAGGTCTTGTGTGACCACATAGCAAGCCAGACCAGGGAACTCATATAGCTGAAATCTAACCTGTGGAAAAATATATATATTTTTCACCTGGATCAAGTTCCTGATCGGACTCAGTGAATAACAGGAGGAGCATTAGTACCTTTCAGGGGAGGACCAGGAATACAGAGCCAATGGTTGGGAGGACACCACTCTTTTAGTAGCTCTCTGCACTTAGGTCTACATAAAGTAGCAGAACTGGACTCTTAATGTGTACGTGAAGCTTCTCTGTGCTTCTTCACTCCACTTGTCTCCACTGTGCTTTCCTACTTCAGTCTGAGCCTTTAGGCACCTTCACTCACAATACTGTGGCAGAGGTAGCTTCCTAGGCTTGCTCCCAGACAGCCAGGAAGTGGTGGTGCTGGTGGTCGAGGGGAATGGTGTGTAGCGGGGGATCTTACGAAGCTGCGATATCCTTCACAGACTCCTCACGCTGGCAGGACAGTGCTGTTCTGGGCATCTGTGCTGACAGACAAACTCCTCCTGAGCTTGGCGTTGGCTGGACCGTTGAGTTGGAGCAGAGTCAAGACCTCAGGAGACAGTCCACTGGGTCAGGTTGTTCCCACCAGGAGTGGCAGTACTGGGCCCACTGCAGCAGTGGCTCTCCTCTCTGACACCAGGAATTTCTGCTTTCATGTTTTCTTTCACAGTCAATTTGGTACTGGTCTCTCTTTAATGTTATGAAATTCAGTATTTCCACCGGGAGGTAATGAAGGAAACAGCTTTGTCCCTGGATTTTGAGACTACTTGGATTCTTTTGATCCCTCCAAGGTAGAGTGCCTTATACCTGCTTACAGAGACAGTGCTGTATTTGCCGCAAGTGCAAGAATCACATTTTATTTTTATGTTACAGATAAGGGCCATAAGGAGACACTGGCTTTTGTGTTCATTACTGGATACAGCATCACTTGTTGAAATCACCTGGAGAGTAAGCTGTCAGTCTAGTATGGATAAGATGTGTATGCATGTTTTAAATTCTTCTTTGCCTCCATCTGCACCTTTTAGAGGTGCCTTTTGGATACAATTGGCTGTACTAAAATCTGTAGCAGTATCTGTGAGCTGCTGTAGTGCCGGGATATTAAACTACCTGTATTTCTTTCAACAGAGACCAACTCCTAAAGCTGGTGAAGACAATGCAGGACATCACATGGCACTTAATGTAAAAACTTTAAAATGTGACTTCTCCTCCCAGAGTGTGCAAGCAGGCTGAGTTAGCACCGCTCACTGTTGAAAAGCTGAGTCAAGGAGTCACCAGTTAAACACAACTTGGCAAATTGTATTGCTTGTGGAGAAATGCTTTGGCTTGTGCAGTGTTGCCAACGTGAAAGGGGACAATGCCCCACAGGGTTTAATAAAGCTTTGTTTTTATTTTCAGAAATGGTATCGTTTTTGTTCTTCCGTGGGAAGACTGGGAAAGGGTCTGGTGCTGACCTGTCAGTGGTTTTGGTGTTGGAGGTAGAAAACATGAGGATGCTGGGGAAATACGAATGGCCCTCCACTTACAAAGGCTGATGTACCAAATTCAGAATAAACGGTTTCCATACTGAGAAAAATGGAGTCAGAATTATGGCTTTTAGTAAGGTCACGGCTGCTGAGTGGAAGTGCTTGTAGCAGCATGTGCCTGAGACCGCTTACTCACCTGGCTTCTAAGATGGGGTTATGCAGCTGGTGCTCTTGCTGAGGGACACAGAGCAGGGAGACCACAGAAGTGAAATTTCTGTTACAGTTAGATACTAAGGCTATGGCTTAAATGGTGCAAATCATGTCAGGCCATGTAATAATATTCTAGTATATATTTCCCAAACACTTTTTTTGACAGCTTGGTTTTTGCAACCTGAAAAGGAAAGAAAGAAGTATTGACGCTGTGTGTTGATATATGCACTGTGTACTATCCATTGAAACTGGAACATGATTTGAATAATAAAGCCTGCACTGAGTGACCGGACATGGGAAAGAAAATAGATGAAAGAGATGCCATTTTACCTCGATCTGCTTTATTTCTACAGCTAACTGAGGAGAGAGCAGAGGGAACATCTTTCCCTTCAGCAATAGGGTGTGATAGAGGAGCAGTTTCTTACGTGTCACAAATGGGGAGATATTTTCTTGTCTTTTTTTTTTTACCCTGCAGGCAGAGGAAAAGAAGCAAGCTGCCTGTCAGGGTCCTTTTTCTATTTGGTGGGATTTTTATTTTTGAGCCTTTGGGATGGTGTGGAAACACCGTATCATCAAGGATCACTACAGAGTGGACAGGTGTGATAATGGGTTGTGTGTGAGTTGAGACCCACTTCAGTCTCCGAGTCAGTCTGCAATCTGGAATCAAAGGCCAGACAAAGTCCAGAAGTGGAGACCAGAATGGCAATGGCTGCCAGAGGCGTTAACCAAGAAAGAAAGATACAGCTTTTCCAGTGTGTTTAAGACTAGAAAAGACCATTGTGATTACCTAGTTTGACCTCTTGTATTACACAGGCCACAGAACATTGCTCAGTGATTGCTATTGTTAAGCTAGGGTTAACTTAGTGGGGGGTTTTATTTATTTATTTACTTTTGAATTGATACCCAGCTTTAGAAGGACAACCATCCTTGATTGAAGCGTCTGGAATGATAAAGAGCCCTCAGTGTTGTTTTTGGAGTTGTCCCAGTGGTCGATCACCGGCAATGTCAAAACCTGCACTCTTGCCAGCCTGGATTGGACCATTTTCAGCTTCTGGTTATGCATTTTATGGGAGGTGAAAAGTCCTCTTGTCCCACATCTCCTCGTGTAGGCTTTTAAGGGCCAGGACAGCTACCAATAGGTGTCGTGTTCAGCTAAGTGGAATTTAGTAGTTCTCTCCAGGATACACTTTGAGTGATCAAATTCTTCTTGTTGCTGTTTTTGAACCCTCAACTATTTGTGTTCATCAGCATTTACTATGCTACCAGTCTGTGTATGTAAGGCAGACTGTTAGCAAAATTATATATTTTGTTCCAAATCCTGTATCTATTTTGGACTAAGAGCTCACTTTTGTGTGACAGAGTCAAAGTGCGGTCCTTAAATGGTGATTGCCCGCTTGAAGCAATCCTAGTTTAGGAAAGAAACCCGTTCCAATCTGTCCGTTTTCCAGATTAATCCGTTACGAGATTAAAGGCAAGATCTGTTTTGTAATGTTAATTTTCATGTTGGAATAGCATGCACTCTTAAGGTTTACCAAATCCTGGTATAAAATGTTAACATGATGTCGGAGACTTAAAGGTTTGTTGGCATTCTGTTTGTTTGACAAGAATTATATTCCATAGATTCAGTGCTAATAGTCGTGAACTGTATCTCTAACTTCTCTTGTTGAAGATGTCATGTTGTTAACGATGTTGGTTTGTTCTTGTTTGCCTCGTTAAGTTTATCCATGCGTGTGCTTGATCACACACTTGGGTTTTCCCTGCCTGGTGGTGACACTTGACAAGCTACCACGGAGCACTCTAGGAGGGGGTCAGCCACGCTCCTAGGTGCTCGGGAGGACGCAGTCTCGTGCTGCTGCTGTTCCTCTTGAGATCTCAGAAGTGTGTGCGTTCCCTCCCCATGCGTTTTATTCCCATTTCACCAGAGGCAGATTAGCAAAGGAGATGAATGACACACACACCTGCCTAGGATATGGGGAGACAGGTAATCTCCACTGCTTACTTTTCAGTGGAGCCACCAAGAAGATGAGGCATTGTTATAGATACGGTAGAACAGACATTATTGTGGGTTTCATTTGCATGCCATGTTCGCTCTTCAAAAGTCCTGATTTTTTTCTGAAATGCAGAACACTATATCAGCTGAGATCCATGTGGGCTGCAACACCCTAAGCTGGAAAAACTCATTTTCAAAGTGATTTTGAAGCACTTTGACCATATTTCCTGACATAAATATTGTAACTGCATACTCAAAGATGTGAATTAAGAGCAGAGTGGAAGTGAATAATACTGTTTCAGAAAAAAATGCTACTTTCAAGCTGCATAGTGGATTAAGGATAATAGTATATACAAGAACATTCACAAAACAACTTTCAGAAAGTCTCCCCCCCTGGATAAGTGGATAAACCAAATAAAATTATTCTATTTAAATTCCCAAACCGGTATACTTAAGTAGCCGATTTCAAGAAAACTGTTTGTGTGTTGCAGGTTATACAGAGAATATTCTACACAGTCAATCGATCCTGGTCTGGGAAGATCACTCTAACAGAGCTGAGGAAAAGCAACTTCTTGCAAGTACGTTGGTTTCTGCCTGGATGGGGCGTAGAGCCCGTAGATGCGTTTGTTCCTGTAGGTGTGTACTATCTAGTGAGGGAACCGCGCCTGGGCTGCGGTGGTGTAGACCAAGTGCTCGGTGCCTGGGTAGGGCCAGAACTGGAGGCAGCAGTGAGTTAAGTGTCACAGTCACCAGGGGTGAAAACCGGGGCCCAGAGTGGCCTGAGCAGAAGGTCAAGGCGTGAGTGTGTGCACTAGGGCTGAAGCTCCATCAGGCGGTTTGGCTAGATCAGGAGCCAAAGAGCGGAGGAAGGGAAGTGATACCCTGCAGCGCGCCTGTGGTAAGCGGCTCATTGAGCAGCCAAGAATAGCTGGTGGGCTGCCCGCAGTCTGCGGTGGGTAGGACAGCCAATTTCCTGACTCCCAGCCGGCAACCGGCCCATCGACAGTTGGTCAGGCTTGTGCTGTCCAGTTGCAAGGCAGCATGTCGCAGAAGCTGATTTCCAGTTCTGCAGTAAACTTCTCCGGAAAGGGTAATGAATGAGGTTCAGTGCTTGTTACAATCCCTGTGATGTATCCTTGTGTGGGCAGAGATTTCAGGTTAAGGACCTCCCTGTTCTTTGTATATTCAATCCAAAAAAGCACCAGGTTAAAACTGTCTAAGGCTGCTCAACTCCAGCCCAACCTAAGAAGCCAGAAAATCTTTATGCTGAACGGTCAAGGTGAGGACTTGGCTAAAACAGTGGGATTTCTCTACTTCATCCTGTTTTCCCCTCCAGATGTAGCGTGCTTTCTTCTTCTAAAGCCTCAAGCATGAATTTGTACTCTTCCTCCTTTTGGATCTCTTCTAGCCACTGGTCGCATCAGCTAATCAAAAAACCAGTGCTCCCTTTGAGTTTCTCATGCTGGTCCAAGCTCTCTGATCTCTGTTCCTGCCTACTCCACCTTCTGTTGTAAACAGATCCTCCCAGCTGTCACCTGCATCTTTGTTCACCCATTTTCTCCCTTTATATGCTCTTTCCCTCTCTGTCCTTGCATGCCCACTCTGCCTTTCATCTCCTGCAGCAGGGAAGTTCAGCTCCTGAACTATATTTGCTTGGGCAGCTCTTTGCTGTATGTGCCTGTGCATCAAGAGAGTGTAAATGGCATATTTTGGCATAGGCTGTAATGAAAATATTAGTTACTGAAAAAAACACCCCAAGTGAGCATCAGCTGCAGAGAAAGGGAGGGAACCGCGATGAGTCGAACAGGCTGGTGAGTGACTGCGCAGAGGTCTTGCTCCAGCAGGTCAGCACAGTGCAGGTCTGGCAGTCCCGTCCTGTTGTCCCTGCGTGGAAGTTCGCTGAACCTAGCTGTTAGTGAGATGTGAGCTTTGTGCTGATGAAGATGGGCTCCTGAGATGTGGAGACAACTGAAAGTTGGCAGTGACCTATGGAATGGCTGTATAAGGCATGACATCTGCTTTTGTGCTAATGGATAGGAGGCCCGCTAAGCCTGCCGACAAACATAAGAAGGCCTACTAAGCCTGCCCTTCCCTTCCTGGAGACTGGCAGAGCAGCCAGGACAGAGCTGTAGCTTGCTTCAGTCTGCTGGCTTGAGTCTTTTGGTTCCTGAGGACCTGCTTCATTAGGCTGAAAAGGCTGTCTGGTGTCCCATGGCCCTCAGCCCGAGGGGAAAGGCGAGCAGAGGAGTGGTGCTGGCAAACGTGCAATGCAGATAGCGTGGAGAGGAGGGAAGGACAGAAGTAGGTGTAGAAAGGGAATGAAACAAGGACCTTGCTGCTAAATGTTTTCTAACAAGAGTATGTTAAAAGAGGTCATGGTTAGAGATCTGCCCAAGCCCCTCAGTTAAACCAGACCAGTTCCTGTCACCAACAGCCCAGGGAAATCAGTGTGATTGGCATGATCTACATGGATCCCTCCTTCCCCGATCCAGGCATGAGTCTGGAGCAAGACTCGATCTTGCATTTCAGAGGTCAGACAAGGTTGTGTGTTGTGTAAATATGCATTTCAGTTCCTGTAGAGCGCCGTGGACTTGCAGTGGTAAATGGCTCTGGGAGGCTCTTGTGCAGGTCAGAGATGTTTCACAAATAGCAGAGCCTAGCTGAGGCAGCCGTTGTCCTCCTGTGCCTCTGCCTCACTCCTCGCTATAGCTGAATGGTCACAGGACTTGCTCACAGGACTGGGGGAGGTATTGTGCACGCACAGGCTAGCCAGGGTAGCCAAGCCACATACTGCACAATCTCCTGTTAAATAAAGAATGCAGCAACAAAGTCTCCTGCTGTGAGGAAAGGTTATGCTTTGGGTTAGCTCGGGGAGCTGCGTTCACCCAGCTTCCACAGAGGCTGGAGGACTTGAGCTGCTGGAGTGCCTCCTCGTCTGGATTTAACTTTCCACTTTTATCTGTACCATTTCAGACTCTTGCTCTCTTGGAAGAAGAGGATGACATAAATCAGATCACAGATTATTTTTCCTATGAGCACTTCTATGTCATATACTGTAAATTCTGGGAGCTGGACACTGACCATGATCTTTACATCAGCCAGAAGGATCTGGCTAGGTACAGTGATCAAGGTATGCTGTCTCCAAGCTGCTTCTTGAGCAGATGCTATAAGTTTTCAGGGGCTGAAGGGCCATGGATAAGTTAATGGCATAAAAATCTATGAAGGGCTAAAAAATCCAAAGGCAATTCCTCTGACTCAGGAATTTCATGCTCTGCAAATTGTTGAAGGCTGGGAAAGCGTGCTGGGAAGTGTCACTGCATGTGCAAACTGGTTTTATGTTGTGTATGCTGGGCTGGGTGGAGACACCCAGTCAGATTGGCTGTTCTAAGATTATCCATGTTCTCAGACCACGATATACCCATGTGTTTACCAATTAGAAATCATGATTTAACGTCTATTGACCAGCATGTTTTAACCCTGAAGACAAAGCCTTCTTGAACTCTTCTGTATGGTTGCTTCACTTTTTGGCGAAGTTTGTCTAGGACAGAGAATTAAGCCTGGAGAAGTAGGGGATGTTTGGACACAAAATATGACTGGAAGTGCCAGGAGACGTGAAATACATGGCAAGGTGCTACAGTGTGTAGGGTTACAGGGATCCCAGTTGTGACAAGTTGTCAGGAATTGCTGGAGATCTGGGGCTGGGGGACAACATTTTGTAGAGCCAAGATCCAAGGAGGCAGAAGTGAGAGAGAAGGAAGGGGGTGTGAGGATGACGATGCTGCAGGTACGGGTGCGTGTCGGAGGGTGGTGGTGGCCCCCATGCCCTGGGTGCAGGCATTTATGGGATTGCCATGGGTTTTTGGGTGACTGTGGCAGTCACAGGGTTGTACAGGAGTCTGTCAGCCTGTGCCGGGGGATTTGAGAGGTGGTGCAGGGCGTGTGTGCCTGGCTACGGTGTTGGGGGGTGTGCTGGGACTATGGAGGAGAACAGCTAGAAGGAGCTAATGTGGGGGGTAAAGGAAATGTGTCAGCAGTCAGGTCAGTGTGGAAATCCTGTTTCAGACTGATACTTGCTGCTTGGCTGGTGTGTCTCTACTGTACAGTCCGCCCCACACATTTTGTGGCTGGCAAAGCCCTCCTGCTCACCTGTAACAGTGCTCTTTTTTTCTTTTCTTTGGCCTTTCCTGCAGTGGGGTTGCCATGGCTTGTGCTCTGCCAAGAAGTGTCTTGTAGGGATTTTGGAAAGGTCTTGATTTGATGCGTAATTTTTGCTTGATGGCTGAACTCCTTTTGCAATGCACATTGAAGTAGAGCCTCCTCGTATCAGCAGGATTCGGTTATGTGGCAAGTCCTGCTTCAGCAAAGTAGGGGTAGTATCGCCCATGTCCAAGAATCCAGATTATATACAGTTGCCATGTTTTCTGTGAAAAACAGTGTTGGGTAGGATGCAAAGGCAGACACAATGGCAGAATTGTCCTTGCCTGCTTTTAGAGGGCTGCCAAACAGGGACCAGTAAAGTGGCTAGATAGAGAGCTTGCTTTTAGCAGTGGGAAATGGCTTTCTGTGCATTCAGCATGCACAGCTGTATTTAGCATTTTCCTATGACCTGTAGGCTCATTTTCTTCATGTTTTCTTTGTCTCCAGCTTTATCAAACAGAATTATCGAGCGAATATTCAGCGGCGCTGTGGTGAGGTGAGGAATAGCATACTGGCTGGGGAGGGATGTGAGAGGGATTTCTGTCAGGCTGATTAGAAATGCAAGAAACTCTCAAAAATTTCCACTGATCAGAATGGTTTCCAACATGGTGCTCTAGCTGGAGCTGCCTGAATATGGAGTGGGACGTCCAGGTATCTTAAGAAAGCAAATGAAAAAATCCCATAGGATCTTCGCTTACAGACCTCGCTGTAGAAGAAGCTGGGCATGGCAGGTGGGAACATGCAGGCACCGTGTGCGCGTGCCCCCCAGCAGCACAGTGCTAGCTGGAAGGCTGACAAATAAAACACTCCAGGACTGCTTGGGGGATGCGACATGGTAGACGAGTCTCAGCTCTGCAGTGACAGCAGGGCAGCAAATGCAGTGCCTGCAGGGGAGGCCATGAGGACTGGTGCTGCAGAGGGCAGGGAGAACAGGCCAAATGGGTAAAGATGTCCCGTTTTTCTCTCAGCAGTGATTTGGGGCTTTTTAAAATGTGTTTGGTAACATTCTGAGTATTTAGGAGCCTGTTTTCTTTGTTTCAGAGGAAATGAAGTCCAGAAGGAAGGCCGGATGAGCTATGCCGATTTTGTGTGGCTGCTGATTTCGGAGGAAGACAAAAGGAGTGCTACAAGGTCTGACCGATTCTAGTGTGTCCTAGTAAAAGGGTGGAGATAAGCTTACAGAAACTTCTGTGACTTACTGCTTTCCACAACAGACGGCAGCTTGGATTTCAGTCATTGTTTGGAAGAAAGCAACTTACTGTCAACTTTTGGTCCAATCATTTGCCTTTCTTGAGGAAAAATTGCTTAAAAGGAGTTTTGTTTTGTTTTTTTTAAACGTTAAATATCTTGGTAGTAATCAGTCACTTCAGTTACCCGGTGCCCATCTTCCTGTGGGGAAGGGCTTGGAGAGCAGTAGTGGTTTGTAAGAAAAACTGAATTTGTTTGGTCTCCCCTCTTGCGACGGCAGTCCTTGGCCCTTTGTGCAGGGGCAGCGACAGATACCATCTGCCAGCCCTGAGCCCCTGCTTCTCGGAGCAGAGTTCAGCTCAGACGGCTGCAGCTTCATGGCCACCTGCTCCACCGCGCTGCGAGGGCAGGCGTGTGTCACTGGGTGCCCGTGGTGGTAAAAGCAGGGGCTGCAGTCCTTGCCTCCCTTAGGTAAGCAGTGACACTGTAAGAGACGTTGGCTCCTGGAGCATCATCTCCTGGGTAAACCCACAAGAGTTTTTCAGCAAATAGGCACGTTCCCTTCATGCATGTAGCAAGTGCTAAGAAGGGTTTGTAGGTAAATCTTACCCAGTGTCATTTAGCAAAACCTGCCCACACGTGTGGTTTATATGGCCAGCAGGCGACTGTTGTGCAGAGGTGAACTACACTACTACACTAGGGCTGCATAGGAGCATTAGGACAGGGAATGTGATGAGTAAAGATGAGAATAACTCATAGCCAGGCTTAGACTACCCAGAGGTGAAGGGGGGACATAGAGTCTAACTCCGTGAAAGCATTCTGTTTTATATAAAAGGAACAGAGGAAATAAGTTTTTACCATGCCTGCTTTGTCACTTGCCAGGGTCACTCAGGGACAGGCAATGATCTGGCTTCAGGGTTGGTTGCGTTTGGCTAGCTTTGCTGCTGTATCAAACAGGGAGACCAAAACCTCTGAGCCAGCTGAGCTGCAGCACAGCTAATAGTGGGCACTTGCTCCACATACCTGGTGAAACAGGTCATCAGCATGCCTGTACTCACAGGCCATCTGGAAGAGCCTTCACAGTAGGTACCTTGAGCATTGGTCTGTGCCCTCATCCTTCCCAAAGGGTGGCCTTTGGGCAGAAGAAAATGCTAGGATGGGGCAAGGGGAGCGTTGCAATTACTGCGTAGAGTCTCTGGTGCAGCCCCTGTACTTTCACTAGTTCTGTTTCACTAGTTCTGTTTCACTAGTTCTGTTTCACTAGTTCTGTTTCACTAGTTCTGTTTCTTTTTCCTAGTATTGAATACTGGTTTCGGTGCATGGACCTGGATGGGGATGGGGTGCTCTCCATGTATGAACTGGAGTACTTCTATGAGGAGCAGTGTGAGCGGATGGAAGTGATGGGCATAGAACCACTGCCATTTCATGACTTGCTGTGTCAGATGCTTGACCTTGTTAAGCCAGAGAGGGATGGTAAGTCCTGTTTCCTGGGAGTTTCCTCCTTCTCCTGTCTATGGTGGCTTGAGAAAGTACTGTTGCTGTGGAGCCCGTCCATCTATAGGCAGAACCTTGTAGAATCACAGAGCTGAAATTGCCATGGGACACGCTGACAGTCTAGATTGTGAAACTGTTCTCTCCCTGCTCATGTTCTTTCACATTTGTTCCGGGCTTCATCCATATGTATGCAAGGTTTACGAATAATACTCATGCACATTTATTGGGTAATTTTAAAATCCTCGATTGACCTGGGAAGAAATTTTGCAACATTGTTTAATTATGACTTTAATGAGAACGATAGGGAACCGTTCCAGTCTCCTGCTAATTAAGAACTCAGGAAAAAAATAACATGTTGTTTCTGCAGGAAGAGTAACCTTGCGAGACCTGAAGAGGTGCAGAATGGCTCATGTATTCTACAACACCTTCTTCAATTTAGAGAAGTATCTGGACAATGAGCAGAGGGATCCCTTTGCAGTGCAAAAGGTATAAAGCACTTGTATGTCTAAACACAGGCCTTCTCAAACCCATCCTTGGAATGCAACTGGATATAGGGAAAATCCCCCTGGATATAAGGAAAAACTTTTTCACAAATAGGACAGTCAAGCACTGCCACCAATTGCCTAGAGAGGTTGCGCAGCTTCTGTCCTTGGAAGTTTGCAAGACCCAACTGGACAAAGCCCTGAGCACCCTGTTCTGTCCTCATAGCTGACCCTACTGTGAGCAGAAGGTGGGATTGGAGACCTCCTGGGTCCCTTCCAATCCAAATTATTCCGTAATTCTATGATTCGGTTGCCTTAAATGACCCTATAGCACCAGTACTGACAGTGCAGTATGAGATTCTAGAGAGAATGAACTTTCTCAGCCTGCAGAGTTACACTGATTCAGCAGGCCAAGGCGGGGGCTCACCTGCAGTAGCAGGGAATCTACTTCACTCATTTTAGAAAGGAGCTGTGAGATTCAAAACTTCAGATCCTGTTTGCTTCTTCCTGTCTCCCACACAGCTGTGGTCATAAATAAGTAGGCTATATCTGAAGATTTATTAAGCCTCTGGGTTGGATTCTGATCCTTACCAGGGGAAACAATAGCAGCAGTTCTCCAGTAGCATGGACAGAACCCAAGAGGAGGCAGAACCCCTTTACGACACAGGGGCCGAGGCAGAGATACCAACTCTGTGATTGTGCCACGCTGGTGGTAGAGGAGGTGGAAGGTTTGGCTCTTGCAGATTGTTCCTGGTTGTCAGCCTGGCTGTGCTTTGATTCACCATCCTCTCTCCCCACGCAGAGAAAATACAAGTGCAGGTTCTGGCTCTTGTATTTTCCAGTTGTCGCTCACCACTAGCAGCAGGGTCTTCTGAGAGTGGAGTTTTGTCAGTGTGAAGTACCTCACCTCTGGCTCCCCTTGCACACCCGGTGAAACCACAGGGCCTCAGACAGCCAGATGTGACTACAGCATAATAACTATCCCCCAGGGGCCTCTTACTTTGGTCAACTACAGTAAAGTGGTGGGGATACCAAAAACCAACTCTGGTTTCCTCCCAGCTGTTCCCACATAACCTGTAAGAGGAACTTTGTGGTTGTTCTTCTTGATCTGTTCATAATTCTAGGCTTAAATATACCTCATAATCCAGAAAAATCCCCCTCTCCCCCTTTTTCTTTCACTGAATGATCGTAAGAGCAGTCAGGTGGGGCTTGGGGGCTAATTGCATCTCTCCCATCTTTTGATCATTGCTGAGGGTCAACTGTTTATACAGATGTTATTTGGTAACCTTCTCTCAAACTGCCCCAAACTTAGCAATCTGTTAGAGTTGCTCAAAAGATCAATTACTATTAATGATTAAATAAATCATTAAGTCCTTTAACCAATTAGAAAGGGCACAGATGCAGAGCATGCTGAGCCAGATCAGAGAAAACGTGCTGTTACTAAGGGGGGCTAGGTTTGCTGGCAGCTCAGGTGACACACTGAGCTTTGTAGAACAAGGGATGTATTTTTTTCTTAGTCACCTATGTGCAGCTGTTGAAAAAATTCACAATTATTTGAAACTATTTTAATTAAGACAATTTTTGACTAGCTGTTTCTGTGCAGTTGCTTACTATTTCAAGAATTCAAGTTTCACGTGTGCAAACACTTGTACAACATCCAGTCCTATTGTAATATTTGTACAGAGGTATGGGCTTGATGTGCTTGACTGTTTGATCTCTTTAGGACATTGAAAATGATGGCCCCGAACCCTCTGACTGGGACAGGTACGCTGCTGAAGAGTACGAGATCCTTGTGGCTGAGGAGTCTGGAAACGAACAGTTACAAGAAGGGTAAGTGTGGACGGGGCGCCGCACTGGGGAACCACTAACTGACTCCAGCTGAGGCTTAAAAGACAGGGGTGAAGTGGGCACCCAGCACGCTCCTCCTGACAGAGGTGGTGGATTCACGGATGTCTCATTTGGACGGTCAACACTGGGGCACGCTGAAGCCCAGAACAGTTGCTCCAAAGGGCGGTATTGGTGTATTTGTCACAAAGCGCTTGGGACATCCTGAATTCTTGGTGGGCAGCCACGTGAATAAGCTACACACGCAGAAGAAATGTAGACATCTGGGGAAAAAGGACAAAGCCTTTTCTTTTACAACCATACAACAAAAGAGGACAAATGACTTCTGCTAGTCCTGGCCAAATATTGATCATGTCCCACTATCAGGGACCTGAAGCTGTATGCTCTGTTACATTTACGGTGCTTAGCTTAGCTGAGCCACATACTCAAGCTTTCCTTTAGTCAAATAATTTTACATTCTGCCAAACTTTGTGTTCTTCATAAGCTGTGTTTAAAGTTTTAATTCATTGACTAAGTTTGTTTAGACTTTTTATTTAAAACTATTGCTTTCTGTGATAGCTACGCTCATTTTTGCAGCCTTCTATAAAATTGTGGACAGACACTCCAGCTGACCTTACATTAATTATGTAGAACAGTTATTCCAGGACTTCTCTGTGTGCCCAGGCTTCCCATAGAGGCTCCTAATGGATTCTTGCTATAATTATCCTTTAGACTTATGGCTGTGGTAGTATCTTCTTGAGATTACTTCTCTGGAAGACTTTTTGTGGGTGCTATAAGGAACAGCCAAGGAATTACTGCATGTTTAGACCATGTAAATATTCACATAATTCAGGACTTCATCAGTTCTTGAACAGCATTTGTAGACTCATTGAAGGAAAAGTCCTCAGAAGATTGCATAATTTTCAGAACTCTCCACTGGAAATCACTCTAATTACAGCAGCACCTACCAACTAGCCAGAGAGGTGCCAAGCTGTCAAGAGCTGTGTTTTCCCCTCTCCCTGTGCATCCAAACAGCTATGGGATGTTCCCTCACCTCCTTTGAGCTGCCTTGCTTTTTTGTGGCCCTAACAATAGAAGAAGATATCACAGGATGGAAGGTTAAAAAAAAAATGCTCTATTCCCTGCAGCCACACTGCAGTGCCTCTGTCCTCAGCACAGAACAGAAACAGGAGTTTGCCGTAAAAGCTTTGCAGGACCGTTACAGCACCAGTTTTACAAAAACCTGAAAAAAAAAGTGGTAGGTGATGCCAAATTTTTGAGGTGTGTGTGAAACAGCTCTGTGTCTTCCTGTACAGAGAACTACAGCAACCTTGATGCTTGCTTTTAAGAGCTCCTGAAAAGCTCTGTAGTCATGACAGCAGGATAAGATCTCATTTGTGGAGCATAGCAACAGACCAGGCAGGAAAAAAGAAAGGAAAAAAGAAAAACAAAGAGCTGGATGCCCAGACAAATATGCCAGAAGGAGGGATTGAGTTCTTACATACGCATGATTTCTGCTGCCCTTTGAGGATGACAGAAACAGGGAGTGGGGACAGAAACAGGGAGAGGATTTACGAGTGCTGAAAGGGGCTGGAAGATTTCTTTTGGCTGAGTCAGCTGAAGCGTTGAGATGAGTCTGTATCTGGCTGTCTGCAGAGCTGCCCTTGGGAGACCATCACTCCTGAAAGAGGAATCTTACTGAGAAGTACTGGATACTCAGGGTGATTTCAAGGACACTGTGGTGTTGCTGGGACTGGTCAGACACTGTCCCCATAACTTTGTAAGGCAGGAAAATCTTGCAGTGTTTTTTCTGATCCTAAGTGGGAGCTTCAGTGATTTGTAAATACTGCTGTGGTTGAGACTATGACTTGCCTAGCACCTGTGGTGGAAAACACAAGGCCAGTATGATCTGAAGACTAGTTTAGGGAGGCTCTCACTAAAAGGAAGGTGTCTTGTTGCTCAAGAAAAAGGAGTATCATGTGTCACTGGAAGCCTAAGAGGATCTGAGCTGTCCTCAGCCATGTTCTGCCTCAGACATCTGTGTGTGCGTTTCAATGGAGAGACCATTCCCTGGTGAATCCATGTGCACATCATTGCCTGAAGGTAGAAACAACAGTTGAAGCTGACGGACACAGGTAGACGCTTAATGCAAATATAAGCATTGTTTTTGCAGAAATCCTTTCTTGCAGTCCAGGCTATGGCCCTCCTGGCAGAAGCAGGCACTACTTTGTTCCTTGTCCCAGACACTGAATTCTCCCAGCTGGTGTACATGGAGGCCACAGTTGCTTTCAGGGGAAGGGATCTTTCTCCACAGGATAGCAAATAAGGAGAAATAGGCCATCTTTTATCAGCTGCCGGTAGGTGAAGCTCAAAGCAGGAAAGAATCCCCTTGGTCTGAGCAGACCAGGAGCAAGGGAGCACTATGGAGCAATCCTGCTCAGAGGTGGATAGGTGGGGGAAAAGGGGGGAGGGGGGCTAAAGATGCAGGGTCAAATGATACTGCCTTAGGCAAATTAGCTCTTTTTTTGTTGGTTTCCTCAAGTTGGTTGATGGTTCAGTTGCTTGCAGTCATGAACCCAGCAGCATAAGGAATAGACCAGCGGGGAGGAGTGCTGTCATTGAACCACCCAGTGAAGGTGACAGAAAACACGTATGCAAAAAGTTTGCTGGAGTCATTGGCCTTGCCTGAACAAGCCAGATTTGCCATGGTTGAGTCTTGTTGATTTTTTTTTTGTAATCTGCATGAGCCCACATGTGTATTTATGGGACTGTGAAACTTTGAAACTCTCATGGAGATCATCCCTTGGATGGTTCCTAGTCTTAATGGTGGACAGCACTGTTTCCAGGCTGAAAAATGTAGGCACTGTTGAGCCTCACAGAGCAAAAAAGAACAGAGTGAAGAAGTAACTCATGGGAAAAGATGAAACAATGGGAGGCCCCTTTTGAAGAAAACATGAGAAGGTTCAGTTCTGAGGCAAGTGGTGCAGAAGGAAAGAAATAAAAACATATACTGGAGCACCAAGGGCTGTAGAAATGGACTGATACTGCCCGGTGCAGGCCCTGTCTGAACGTGAATACAAACAGTACTAGAAAGAGGCTCACGTTCCAGGCATAGAAGAAAAGAAGAAAAGTTGAACAAAAGTTGGTAAAATTGAAGGGAAAAGGATCATCAAAGGAGCATACTTAAAAACAATATTCACATGGAAAAAAGTTTTCCTCAGCTGTGTCATCTTACACCAAGGAGAGCTTAGGGAAACTGAGGCACGTAGGAGGATGCACAGCACATACCCAGGTGGGGAGCAAAGGGAGGCAGGGCCATGTGGACTGCCCACAGCTACTGCTGGAGCAGAAAGTCTGCATACTGAGAACTTTTTGGCATCCTTGAATGTGCGATCAGAAGAGAAATGTGGATAATTACTCCCAATTATTGGCATGGGATCTAGACCATTGTGTCCCTTCTCTCACTTGTGTAAGGATCCAGAAGGTGGGAGAAGCACCAAGCAGGTGCTTTCCCTTATGGTTGAGAAGATGAAAATGTTCTCTATGCTGTTTTTCCTCCTCTTTGAATAAGGATCATGAGATTATTGCACAGAATCCTCTCTTCAGCAGGATATATTGGCCAAAGGGGAACTGGGGACAGACTGGCAGGTACCAGCAACTCCCAAAGATTTCTGGTGTCTGCATATGGGTCAGCAGAGGAAGAAGAGCAAAAGAAGCGATAGACACAATTCTTTCTTGGCACCATGCACACTGGGGCATCAAAGGAGTTCTTCTGCAGCACATTTTCATTGAACAAGTTGCAGCTATTCCCGTGCTTGCCCTTTGAAGACCTGCTACAAAAGGAAACGTGAATTTCTTGGAAGCCCTGAGAGACTAACCTGTAGGGTGCAGAGACAGAGGTGAAAAGTCAAGAACTAAAAACATAATTTCTGAGGCCTGTGAATGGGATGAGAGCCCTGAAGTGATATCCGCTGCTGCAGAGCCCAGAACCCAAGCAGCCTGACTGCTGCATCTGGCTGGAGGCAGGAGCTCACAGTCAAACCTCCCTGGGCTGTAAACGCTAAGACCTTGATATTAAACTTCAAACCAAATGAGGGGAGAACATGATAGCATGATCACAGTTGTCCTTCGGTGGAGGTCAAAGCATATCCTAAGCTAGAAGAAGTTTTAGAGTCAAGGTGTTTCTGAGCAAGCCAAAACTCCAGCAGGACCTGAGGCTGTGGCTGGGCAACTTTACTGCTATGCTGAAATATTAACAATTGTCAGTATCTTACAATAGCCTTACTGCAACTGTGTTCAGATTTTATAATGCTGAACATCACTTAAAAGTTGTTTCAGAACTTGCTGATGAGGATGGGTAGGACTGCAAAGCCATGTCAGCTGTCAGCAGACTGATTACTGCTAGTCTGTTAAAATGCCTTATAAAAATCCTCGAGTTTAACATCTTGCATGTTACTGAATTTTACCCTCATGCTTTAGTAGCCACTGAAATAACGTACCTGCAAATGCTCTCACCAAAGTAAATATGGCTTTTAAAGATGTACCTTCTATCGTTGCAGATCATTTGAAGAAGACTATGACGCAGATGAAGTCTTATCTCCCTCTGAAACTGGAGACAAGTCAGACAAACTAGTTATCTCAGATCTCTCAGCATAGAGAAACGGAAGACATGTAATCAGTATCTGTCAAACTGGATAGCAGTCAGTCCTAAGACACTTAAGGGATTTGTCTTAAATCCCTCATTGGAGCAATGTGCTTTATTTTGTACACTGTAATTTGAGAATCCTTTTTCTCTTCCTGTGTAACTGCAATAAGGTAATTTCTATAAAAGGCTTTTTACAATGTGTTATTGTGCACGCTCATTAAAAATGGTGGTTGCACCTTGTTTCCTTTCCATACAAGTTCTGTTATGTCCCTGTATGTGCAATAAATGCCAGCATCTAATTATTAACCATAACTGCATGCAACATCTACAGTGGTAATTTGTATCCGGTTCAGTGGCATTGTGACCCTTTAGCTTTATACTAGTAGTGAAATAAGAGCTGCCAAATTAACTTGATTTAAATGAAAGTCTGGAAGTCTTTTAAAACAAAAGTCACAATGAAGTTCTCATTTTTATTAGTTTCACCTTTTTTTCTGGAAACCAAGACACCATCCCTGTGCATGGGGAAAGTGAAGTCCCTTTTTGTGCTTTACACAACAAGATCTTCAATGGCTGCTAAATGCATTTTCCAGTACTGCACGATGTACTGTTTCTCTGAGGATTTAAGATGAAGGTAGTGTATCTGTATATTCTCCTGTGCATGAGAAGATCTCCTTTATAAATACCAATCAGGCAAGTCTTTAAGTCTTCCCTTGCACATTTGCAAGGAAACAGATGCGCCGTGCTCAGGAGGCGCCCTCAAACTGCTGCGTTTCGCATGCACCCGTTCTGTCCGTTCCCCGTGCTCCTCCCAGCTCCTCTGTCACTGATCTGTGGCCTTCTGCAAGCCAAGACTAAGCTGAGATCAGGAGGGGGAGGGAAAAACAAACCCTGGCCCACTGTAGTAAGGTTTTAACAGAGGAATCCTTTAACCGGTAAATGAATTCATCTGGTATAGTGCTGAAAACTTATTTTCCACCTATGAAATTGGCCCTAATTTCAGAGAGGAAACACTATAACTCCCTGACAAATTCCTGCTTTAAGTGCAGAATTAACCTGACTTTCCCCATGGACTTGCAACCAGTGTCTCCAGGAACAGCACATGAGCTGCTGCTGGCGCTGTTCCTCCGGTACAGCCAGTAGCTTCAGTTTGCGATTCAACACAGAGGTGATTATAACACTTTTTTTCTTTTAACCAGTCCTCAATTTTACCCATCACAGCTATACAGATAGATATGGTACTTACCTTCTCCAGCGTGGGACAGGCTTCAGCTGCCAAATTGTTCTTTTTTCCACCTGTGTCCAAATATGTGGTATTCACACACTGCTTTTCCTGTTTAACTCACCGCAGGAGTCTCAAAGCGTGGCTCCGCAGACCGTGCCTGCGTGAAACCTTGCCAGGAGGCCTGAGAGAGCACCGCACTGCCGGTGCGAGCATCGGGTCTCCACGCAGACCCCATCCATTTAATATCCCATTTTTTATATATACACGTGCTATTAGCGTGGCACACATTGTACATACAGCCGCTAGCACAAGGGCACATCGATGCCTATTCTAAATGGTCCTAGTGTACAACCAACCAAGTAATTGGCTGATCAATATTTCAGCTTTTCTAGGAGCCTTTGAAGGGTCCTGCCTGCCTCCCTGTGCCCGGGTAGGACATATTGCTGCCTTGTTGAGTTAGAAATTTTCTCATCAGGATCAAAATCTGAAAGGGCGGGGGGGGGGGGGTGTTCAGATACATGGGGCTTAGAGAGCTATTCTGTTTTCCTTGAACCAAGCCTCTGTTTTCTCCAGATGCCTATACACAGCGCAGGAGCCTGGCTTTTCAGGTATCTGGGAAACTTCTGGATGCTCCAAGTTCTCAGCAAAGGCACTTTCAGTTAAATTTCTTTCCATAATAAAAGATATAAGCAGGGAACGCTACCGAAACTGAGATAAGCAGTTCAATGCCCCTTTGAATGCACCAAGCACAAAAGTTCAGTTCAACACCAGGATATGCATGAAAAAAAGAGCGAGGCACACGTGGAGCCCTGCTGGAGCCCGTCCCAGGTTCACCACATTGCCTTGCATTTTTATGAGCGCAGTAACTGCGTTCCTCCCAGCCATGAGGCCTCAGGCACTGAGGTCTGAATTACATCTCCAGCATCGCTATAACCCCCAGGGGAAAAGCTTTATTGGGGATGATTCCGCTAAGATTCAAAGACAGAAGAAACTAGGAAACGATTGCAGAAATGAACACAGCATAGAAGTCACACAACCACCAAGTGTAGCTAGCACTGTCCACTTCTTACCCGGAAAGGTCCTAGGCAAAGCATCTCACCTCTTCTTTAGTACCCAGTCTGTGATGGCCTTTCACACTTAGCTTGATCCAATCTTAAATCTCTCTGAAGACAAAAACCTCCTCAAAGGAGCAAGAAGAACCTGAACACATTCTAGGCTGAAATAGTTTTGCCACCATCTCATCCTTCATATTACTTCAATGTGCTGCTAGCTTTAAAATCCACAAGCAGCAGCAGCAACTGGCATGCCCAGTTTGCCAATAATTTAAAACCTTGTTTCAGAATAACTTGGCGATTGTTTCTGTGAGACTTTAACCTGCTGTTGCATCTCCAAGGAAAAGAGCGCTCAGTACAGTCCAGACTAGTACCGGCACTCAGGTGGGAAGGGACCTCTTTAGGTCTCTAATCCAACCCCCTGCTCAAAGGTAGGGCGGCTTCAAAGTGAGAGCAGCTTGCTGAGGACCTCGTCCAGCCAAGTTTTGAAAATCTCCATGGATGGTGATTCCACAGCCTCTCTGAGCACCAGATTTCCTCCTCCTCCTCCCCGGGGAGTTCAGAATAGCAACATCCTTTTCCAGGAAGGATGCATATTCCCAGGAACATGCAACCGCTATTTCACCCAAGGAGAGAGTTACGAGGAACGTGGAAGGCTCTCCAGTCGAGCAAGTGTCATCCTGTTCTGAAGCACCAGATGTGTGTTGGGACGAAGGCACAGCCCACCACGACCCATGAAGAGCCGGGACCTGAGCAACCCTCGGCGCATCGCTCCTTCAGTTTGGCATTACGTCCTCGCTAGGCTGTGTCATGAGCTGTTCCTGCTCTCGCTTCTGATCCACCACTTCAGGATCTTTCGTCTCTCTCCATATACGCCATTGCAGAGGGGCTTCAACCTCAGCCCACCAAACCAGTTGAGACTTCATCTCACACCAGTCTGCTTGAATGGTGCCTTTTTTAGAGGCGGCATTCCCCCGAGCCTGGCAGAATCGCCACCTCCTTTTTAAGGTTAAGCAGCTCCCAGCTGCTCCTCTGAGCCTTCGCACAAACGGAGGTTCGCTGCTTTTAGGGCAGAGTGATCCCAAACCCAGCTCATGCCTTCTAGCAGGTCAACACGACGAGCTAATCCAAAGAAAAACACTTCACGGCAAATGTTTTGCCTCACATGCAAGGACAAGCTACAGGAGACATTGTTAGCATCATCTCAGTGCAACACGCGCAGTAATTTGTATTGTTTGCTCCAGGAGTAGAAATCCAGTTTTACTAATACATTTGAAAATAACCATAATTCAGCAATTTCAGATGATTTAGTAAATGTGGTATTTTACACCAATTCTATGACTTCAGCCTGTCCTAGCTTACCTGGATGGAAGGTTTCTAAACCTGCAGTCCATAAACACGGCAAATTTTGGAATTCCTATTCTACTTTCGTAGTTTTTCCTCCTGGAATAAGTCAAAACAAACAGACAAGGATGTTTATGAATACAGACCGCAAAGTCTGCTGAGCTGTAACATGTACCGGTCTCAGAGGTCACCAAGTTCTCTGGAACGAAGCAAGGCAGCAGTTACAGCGCAGCAAACTTGTAGGAACCCACTTCACTCCAACTCGGCCTCCCGTCTCCAACCACCAATGCCACTTTGGATGTTGCATAAAGAACATTTTTCATTGTAAATCCAGCTGAGACTGAGGTCCATTATGAGCTGGATTCCTTTTTTCCCCTATGAATAGTCAGAAAAGTGAGGAAAATTCAGTTTTGCATGATAAAAATATACATTTGTGTTTAGTTGTTCTCTCTAGTCTCTTTTGCCCAGCAAAATTAGGTCCTGTGTCCTTACGAAAACCATGCTTTTTGTTTTTATATACACAAATATTCTCTCTCCACAGTATGAAGATGAGGGCTATGGCTAGATACAACCACATGCAATTATTACTGTAATGGTACCAGCTTGACTTTTGTTGTCTTTTTCTAAAATCTCGGTAGCAATTGCTGCATGAGGGTTTTCTTCAGCAAAGCGCAGGGGCGAACCCAGCTCCACTTCTGCCGGCCTGCCGCCAAGCGGCACTGTTGCAGAGCGGACGCCGACAGCATGGAAACTGCCAGCCTCACCTGGACAGAAAACATCGCAGAAAATCGTCCCGTTTTCCTGAACAAGAGCTGACTTGAGCTGCAAGGTACTGTTCTTAGCTTCTGAAATGAAATACCCCCAAAAGGCAAAAAAAACCCTAAAAAACCCTCACCGAAGTATTGTTTTAATAGCATATATTTTTGGAGTCTGGTAAATCACAGTATCTTAAGCCTATGCAATCAAAACGAACCTCGATAAAAAGCATGAGCTACTCTGAGAAAAATGCGTGAACAATGCTTACCCTTTTATTGTAACCCTTTCTCTGTATCACTGGGTGATGGTTTTAGAAACTGAGTAGTTAATAATAAAGGTTCTGAGACTATTAAAGTAGCTTGGAGACACTTTGTGCTGGCATGGTTTTATCTTTGTATTTTTACTTTTTTTGGCAAATAAAGGACTTCTGAATTTAAGAAATGACCTGTTTCTACTGAGTGATGGGAGCTTCTTATATACAGTAAAAAAAAAAAAAAAGTTTTATTCTGGATCACACCAAAATCTTTGCAAGACTCAGGTGCCACGTCTATATGGTCTTTTTCTTGCGAGTCGGTAACAGTTCATCAACAAGCGGCACGCTGTGCTAGAAGTACCTGCCTTTGAAAGCAGGGCTTCCAGGCTGTGTTTTAGCTTGCTGGTACATGGTAACTCTGCGGGGGGGTTTCTGACAATACCCAATTTCATGGTGCTTGCAGGAGGGGGGGAGGCCTCTCTCCTTTCTGTCCTACGTAGTAAGAAACTCCGTGATCGCGCAAATTGAGGCGGCTGCACAAGACGACACGCGTTAGCCGCCTGCCCACTCTGCAAGAAGGTTTTAAAAGCCATGGATACCTACAGGAACATCTGCAGGAGGCTCAACAGAAACAAAAGCGTCTGTTGTGCCCTCGCTGTTCATACGCAGTGCAAGTATTGGACAAGCCAGAGAGCAAGACCACCACCGGCATGAACAAACTGCTAGAAAAGCAGTGAAGTCAGCACAGATCTAATATTCGGCTGCAGTTTTGGTTCCCCCTGTTCCTCCTCCCTCCAATATTTAATCCCAAACAGCGATTTCATTGATTTATGGAAAGAGCTTTGCCATTTAAAGCAAAAATGTAAATGTCTTCTCTTTCTTGCAGGAGTGTCCTCTGCGTGCTCAGGTCGTAAGCACTAGGCTGGTTTTGTACCACTGCCCCCGAAGCGCGATCGCAAGTCGGCCCCCTCCACCAGGATTTCGGGTCTTGCAACCTTTGCGACGTGTCTTCGCGCCGGAAGCCTCCTGCAGCAAAACCATTCATTGACTTGCGGCTTTTTCTTTCTGATGCAGCTCTACAAGTGGCCGAATCTGATGAAAGCTTGGACGTCTATCGCTTTCCGTAAGCGGGCCAGGTAGAAGGGTGACGTATCGCCCGCTGCCTGGAGGAAAGGAACCCCCCGAGCAGCCTCCTCTACGCTCACGCTGAAGGAAGCTGCGCCAACGCACGGCGCCGCGGCCCCAGCCCCAGCCCCAGCCCGCCGGGGCTGAGCTGGACCTGCAACCGCCCCGTGCCTGCTCTCACTCCGGCCTTCCCCAGCGTTTCTTTGCGGACGGCCAGCAGGGAGCACGTGCCGTGCTGCGGGCGACGCCGGGGCGGCCGCGCTTTAATTCAGCTCCCTCTGACCACAACCGGCACGGAAAGGTCCCGCAGCGGCAGGCTGCCCGGCTTGCTCTGGAGTGGAAACCGAGGCTTTCGAAACTAAACTGCTGCAATTATTTTTCGGCAGCCTTATGATCCCTTCCGTTGCTCAACTTCTTCAAGAACAACTAGCCAGGAGGTAAAAAAAAACAACCGGGGGGGGGGGGAGGGGGGAACACAATCAACCAAAACAAACCCTAATTTAAACAATTACCAAATTAGTCACCTATGGACTAAGTAGTATTTAGACAATAAGTGCAACATATGCCACACTGGTGCCCTTAGCAGTTGCAAAATAGGATTAGAAAACTAACATTTAGTAAGTCGATTTGAATTTTCATACACGTTTCAAAAATGTGGCAGCATAAAAGGAAGCTTAAAAAAAAAAGAGGAAAAACCCAAACCCGAATCTACCATTTGCAATTTTACATTAACCAGCAGGGCTCTCCTGTCAATAGTTTCAAACCACACTTTACCGAAATCGCCAACTTTTGGTACCGTATTTAATGCAGCAGCAAGATATTAAAGATTCCAAGTACTCCCACATCTGTGGGGCAAAGGTACCGGGTATATAATTTAATAAAAATCTCAGTGAATGTGCCATCAACAACCTCAGCAAAACTTAACAGCTCTGCAAAAGCGTGCAGAAACAACCCATGCTGCCAACCCATTTTACTCCCCTAAAATCGGACTGTGGCTTGGCTACTCTTCTTACACGTAGTGGACTAATAAACAGATTTACATTAGTAGGTCACAGTCAAACCACCAAATTAGAAAATTGTAGCATCCTCTTGGGTCAACACAAAAATCACATACAAGTTTAACTAAATACACTTTAATAGGACATCATTAAATCTCATGAGGGCTAAAAAACACAGATCTTAGGTACTTGGGTTGGCAAATAAAGACAAGAATACTAAAGAAGCATTTTCCACCATTTACTCATTATCAAAAATATTTTTCAACTCTTCTTGCAAAACAAAAACAAAAAAGTACAGACTGGACACATACATCACATTTTTCTTCCTATGGCTTTAACCCCCCCACCCTACCCACCCCACAAAAAAGACGGGGGGAGAAACAAACCAAAACCAACAAAAAGATCTGACCACGTTCACAGAAAATGACACCATGGTACACTACAAAACGAAAGGAGGTGTCATTTGTGTCCAAAGGTTTTTTGCTTACTTCTTAGGTGAGTAACCATCATTGTACATGCTTTGTGCCAAATCAAAATATATCTAACGTTAAAGTCGGAAAGCACTGGAGGTTGCGTTCAGCGAACGGAAGATGGAAGCAGTAAAATAACGTGAAAAATGCAAATACTATTTAACATGCTGTTGAACCAGGAACTGCCTTTTAAATCAGAGGGTAACGTTGTGTATTCTAGTCAGGCCACGTTTCATTTGTGCTGTATCAAAGAGGAGAAATTTCTGCGTTCACAAAGTAGCCTGACTTTGCCAGGGTGCCAATGAAGTCTTCAGACCAAGACTGAATTCTTCTGCTCGTGCCCTTACGTAGGGATTAACCAGAAACAAACCATCGTTGCACAGAGCTGAATTCCTACAAAGGCGCTTTCACTTTCAACGCTTCTTGAGATAAGCGCTTTGGCGACTCGTGCTGTTTTTCCAATCTAGGGCCTTTCAGCCCAGGTTGAAAAGCATCTACGATCTAAAACAACTTTTGACACATTACAGAAAAATTAGAAGGATTCTGGGTGGAGGGAATAATATAGCTCATTTTCTCTAACAGGCATCCAAAATATTTGACCTTAGTAGATAGCCATCAATTTTCTGAAAGATGAAACTAAAAAAATGCCTGTTAACCGAGAAATACCCTCTTGGGGACAGGTCCCAGGTGTATTGTGGTACAAACCTAATAAAAGTGAAAAAAGAAAGAAAAACCCAGTGGTGACAATCGCCGTGGAAGCCTCTATGAATTGCAGGCACCGATTAGCAGCCCAGAAACAACCAACCAGCCAGGCCTGGCGTCTCCTCCGCAACCCTCAGAAAAGCTCTCTTCTCCAGACACAACAGCGGTAAAATCAGCGGGAACCCCCCGAGAAAGGGAGAGAAGGGTGTTAACAACATTTGAGCCTTCTTTTGTGTACGAGTAGTTTTTCCTCCCCTACCAAAATAGTCAATAATATGTCAAACAAACGGAGGTGGCACCGAGAGCATAACGGATCAGGAACGGGACCTGTGCAACTGTCAAGAAAACAGAAGTGAACGATGGTATTAACAGTGATGGCGCATTGACAGCCAGTAGTTTACCACTCATATCTAACCAACCAAATTTCCTGACCCTTGCTTGGAAACTGAGCTGCTTTTTGGGCTAACAGCTTTCCCAATATATTACTAATATTTTTAAAACTGCTCAATGTAGTAGGTAACCAATTCCCACAGTAAGGAATCATTTGCCACTCTGAGACTGCATTCCCCAGCTTAATGCTGCATTTTCTACAGGAATATTAGGTGATTCTCTAGCAATAGTGACTGTAACTAACTGATAATTACTTTTCTACATCATAATCTAGAACAATTGAGATGGACTAACTAGATACCAGCTCTCTACGTTTAAGCAGAAGCTTTGACTGAGCACAAAGCATGAATGAGTACAATGAGGTTAATATATTCCTTGCCAAAGATCTTGTGATAAAATCATTTACATCAGCAATTGATCTCAAACTATGAGGTGCTGTAAGAACTAAAAACAGTTTTAGGGTAACTCCTCCATTATCTGCAACTATTTCCCAGACACTAATACACATAACATAGCAATGAAAAACACTTGATACAAGTGATCTAAACGCAGGAGCTCCAGCAAGTTAAACAGAACCATAGCTGCCTTAAAACTGTAGCAGTTCCCCTACTAATGGCAGGGAAAAGAAAGAAAGATTCAACAGTCATATCTCATGTCTATAGCTTCATCCAAACTTTTATCATCGTGTGTACTGGCAGCTAAAAACGTAGTTACTGGTGACCCTGTCACATTGATTACACTGGTGCTTGTGCTGGCATTGCGCACAGCAATGCTTGTCACATTAATGCCCAAAGTAAGCCTAGTCTGCTCCAAGGCCTTTTCTGGCACTGCAAATGCCTCCAGCTTCTTCTCCCCGTTAGCCATATATGAGTTTTGGCAGCCACGGCATATGCAGTCAAGGCAGGCTTTGCGGTTAGAATAGCAAGGGCAGCGTTGGCCACGGCATGTAAGAACACTTGGATTTTGGGTGGCACGACCACATTTACACCCTTTCTTTTCTTGTGGCTTTTTATACACAGTTTTTGTTGGGCTTCCCGGCATAACGTTACTGCTAGGAACTTTTTCCTTTGCTTTGTCTTTTGTTTTCAGCACTCCTGGTTTGGCTTTTGGATGAGATTTCTTAGGGGCATGTTCTAAATTCTTTTTCATGCTTTTGTTAGACAGGAGCACAGTTTTACTGATTTTGGGAGTAGTGCCTCCATTAGGTACAGTTGCAATAGGCTGCAAAGACATTTTATTTTCCTGCTTCACTGTTACGGGAGCCGATGCTCCCAGTGTTGGGCCACAGATGATGCTGGAAATGGGTAGAGGTTGAACCTTTTCGCTGTCGCTTTCTGATCGAGATCGCTTTCTGTTTAACTTAACTACCTTAGGCGTTGCCGCTGTACACGAGATCCCGTGAGGAGAAGCATCTGTGGACATGAAAATGTTATGGCTAAGAGGTGGGGGAGAAAGCTGCAGAAAAGGGCCATTAGTCATGTTTGCTTCCAAGCTGGGCTGCAAATTAGAACCACAGACTTCAGTATTTGAAACTGTTTCTAAGCTCCGCAGCACTTCCTCGACACTGAGGAGGAGCGATCCACCTGGTTTTATATCTTCACTGAAGCTGCAGATGTCAATGCCTGTCGCACACAAGTCACTAGTAGAAACTGTATCGCACACAGGCTGCAGACTGCTAGAGATATCTTCAGTTTTTATATACTCTCCAGTACTACATACGTCAATTGTATTTGTGTGTTCGGGAGAAGGAATATTCACTCCAAGTTTATCTACTGAAAGCCCATTACAATTGGGCAACCCGTTGATAACAGAACTTCTTATATCGATATTGTGTGTGCTTTCCGGTACTGATGAAAAACTCGCTGGAGGATCGTTTGTAAGTTCTGAGGTCGAAGGTACTGGGGAATGTGTCAAACACAAAGCCAAGGCTGTATCGGAAGATTTTTCCGTCTCTTCATGGAGTGGTGATCCATCTTTGAGCAAAGCCAAAAGATCTGCAGAACAGTCAACTGCTTGGATAATATCTCGTGCCAGTGGAGTTTGTGTTATGTATTCGCAGAGTTTCTTATAGCAGTTCACCAGAATGCTTAGCTGCTTATTCTCCTCAAATTGTTCATAGTCTTTGCACCAGCTACATGACGGTTTCATCATCATCTTCTTGCCTTTACAAGTTTTGCAGACATAATGCTGACATGTGGAGTTGGTAGGAGCAATAGGGTCTTGCAGCAAATTTCCTAAGAAAAAAAAAAGAAAGAAGAAGATTACAATGGACTCAAGCCAAGTTTCCAGGATAACATATGATGAATTTCTTGTAATACACATCATAAAAACTGCCTGAAAAAGTTCAATAATTAAGCCACAGAAGAACCAAACAAACCATCCAAACAACAGTCTAGGAACTTCTTACAGCTGCCACAACTGGTTTTATAAGAAGGCTGAATTAAGAAAAAAGCATTAAAGAAAAAACATCATGCCAAAATTTGATGCGCTGCTGTAGCCTTTAGAAACACTTTTAACTAAAACAATACCGACCCGCTCCACCCCCCCCAGCAGTTTCTTCAGTTCAGAGTAACAAAACATATGAGATTTCTGTGAATTTACCAAAAGTGCAACAACAACACAAAAACCCATAAAGGGCTACTGCAAAAATTCTAATGAAACCGGGGAAACAAATGGAAACAGAACAGAGGGAATCCCTAAAAGGAATGAAAAAATGATGAAATATCAAGCCCAAAAGGAAAGAACACACAGTCGGGACTTTGTTTTACACTTCATTCAGCTGGAACTAAAAATAGCGCATAGCTTTGTGACAGTCAATGCTATGAATAAAGGACAAAGTTTTTAACTTTGAGAGCAACCCAAGCAGTTAAATGGGACCCATGAATTCTTATAAACACTTATAAACATGAATAAAATACATAATAAAAATACATTTAAATAAAAATGGGGAAAAATGGTATTATTTGCTAAGAAATTGCTGTTGTGCCAAAACAGAACGTGCAACAGGGAGACTACAGCGTATCTTGAGGAGTGGCAGCTCCCCGTTTTCCAACTCACAGACACATAGCAGTGAAACAACACTTAAAACAGTGGCACTGCTGTAGCCATCATACTTAAATATTTTCAAGAAGTCAACAGCAATTCACGTGTCGTGGGTAGGGGTGAGGAAATCAGAAGAAAAGATTTTCTCTGAAATCCTACTTAAAAAAAAGAAAAAAGAAAAAAAAAACAGCTAATAAAAAAAAGCAGCTGCTAATGGAATCAACATACCTGACAGCACAGGAGGCTTTAGGCACCTGCTAGCTTCCTGACACTAGGAATTTAACTTTTCTTTGCTAATGTAATGAGAAAAAGCACTGATTCTAAAATTCCTACCAAGAAACACCAATAGCAAAATGCTCTTTGATTTACGCAGTGAAGACTTCAAGCCAACAGATGGAACCTGAGGTCAGACAATTCAACCTGCACTAGAAATATCTTTTTTTTTTTTTAATTTAAGTTCCTTTTAAATGACACCACTTAAACAGCAACGCAGGCAGAGACGTCCATCAGGGTTCCAAGGTAGGATTTAATTTTGCGAGAGAAGTCCTTAACTCCACAGGGAGAAACAAAAGAGAGCTCGAAAAAAGTCTCAAAAGTCATATCCTTAAGTGAACACATCTACTATTGCTTGTTCATTTAATGCTCTGAGACTTCGGAAGTCATTAGGCCGCCCTAAACCACGCACACCCACCGCACTTCCAGGAGCGAAAGCCCCCCAGGATTTACACCCCAGGAAGCAAAGCACTTTGGATGCGAGGCTCAATCACGTGGGTACCAGTAATATCAAACACATCCATAAGGCCCGAAACGGCCATGCACAGAAATTACAAGAGCTTCTGTCCTTCATGAATGGTAAATCTATGCTGACGTCAGCTTTGCTAAAAAACATTAAGATAGCCTCTCTCTGTGGTCTGCTACTTAAGGTATTAAACCAAAACAGCAAGCCAGCCAGCCTCCTAGGAAACCCTCAGGTTTTGCTTCCCGCTTTTAACTGTTGACAGTCTAACCCTAGAACCGCGTATTTACCACGCAAGTCTCCTGCAAATCCAGCATCAGCTGTGAACAAAAAATACAACTTATTAAAGTACACTTGTGGAGTTCGGAAAGCACAAACTCGATCCGAGTTCAAGTCTTCCAGAAGTTTGGCTGCTCTTCAGACAGGCCTAAAATGGGAAATACACACACTGAACGCTTCTTCTGGTGAGGCAAGCCTCCAGCCCAGACTTGAGGAAACCTGCAATAGCAATATCCAGGTTATACTTAAAACACTTATTTTTTCCAATTCACATCCTCACAAAAATTAGAGATTCCTATATTTGAGATTCTTGAAAAAGTCAAGAGAAATGCAATGCCCCTCTCCTCTTGGGAAGCAGGAGGTTCCTACTTTATCCTAATGTTATTCTCCTTAGCAAGGACTGAACATTGCAGAACAATGTTTCTACTCTTTTTTCATCCGCAGTAGGAAGGAGAAACCAGTATTGCCATATTCTTCTATTACACTCATCTTGATTCATCCCACAGCTACATGATCACTGGAGAGGACACAAGAAAAACAGCAGGGAAAGCAAAAAAAGAAATTTAAACCGGAGAATGCATGGGACAACATAAACCAATGATGAAACCACACTTTTAAAAAACTGAATTGGTTGTAGTGCCATTAAGGCACGAAGGAGGTTGCAGATAATTCTCACTGAGACAATCCAAGACAAAATTAACGGTCTGCTGGGAAGAATACTAACTCAGTGTGCAACAAAAGTGAATTAAATTTCCTGGAAGACTCCTCTACCAATTAAGTTGTTCCCTTTCTGCATCTACACTGTGGAGCAGCTGAGCTGCCTAACATGTTCCTGAATTGTCCAAAATCAAGTTACTGGTCGGAGTACGCTAGCTCCTTCCTTGCCCACAGGCCATCGGAAATTGGTGTCACCCAGGTCTCATTCTAACATGCGGTCAATAAGCCACAGTGTGCTCCTTGGTCCATCCGTTATATCTTAGGCCTCTCTCTGTTAAATAAGATAATACTACCTTGCTACTTAAGAGTTATGATGATCGATGCTTTACAAAATCTGATGCACTAAGATACTTCAATGATGGAATTAAATAAGCAATATACATTTGCAATTTAACTTTTAACCTTTTTTTTTTAAAAAAAGCCTTGCTGCTGACTGTGTGTTTCTCCCAAGATACACTTTGTTGAAAGAGCTGGACAAAATTATGGTACAAAAGTTAGCAGAGGATAAAAAAATCTGGAAAAAAAAATCTGCAAGTTTTGTGGAAAAAGACAGATGGACAGACACAACAAAACACTGTATGTGCTCTCACTGAAGGAAAGATCACGGCGGGTTCTACCCTCGGTAAATGCCAGGCGACCTACACGGGAGCGACACTGCGAATGCCTTAGCTGCGGGAATATTTTCAGCTTGAGCTCACATCTCATTGAATATTCATTCTTCGGTCAAAGTTTCTTTCTTGTGTAGATCCTATGGCGCCTATCGCTATCCTCAGCTTTAGTATCATTAAGCTGAAAAAAAGTCAAGCATGATACAGAAATCCACTGAAAGTTAGGTTTAATTAGTTTTAATACTAGGGGAACAGTGTTAGTCAGAAACACCGTCCCAGAAAGACGACACCTGAGCTACTACCATGCTCTGGAGGGACCAATGAAGGTACTTTGGGATGTTCCAAGCTGTTGGACTGTACTAGCTCCCCAAGGCACAATGTTCCTTTGATGGTGGAAGGTACCAAATCTCCCTACGTGAAGATTATAAACCCCACCAAGACGACAAAGCTGGGAAGGATTCTGAGATGTCACCAAGCCCATTCTCAAACCCGTAGGAATGGCCACACTGAGTCAGAGCAAAGATCCATCTAGCCCAGCAACGCATCTCATGTAGCAGCCAAAAGCAGATGCCCAGGGCACAGAAAAAGAACAAGGCAAGTAAATATGACACTTCCCCTTAATATTTGCCCAGCCTTTAACCATTACTAGCTGACATACTTCTCCAGGTAGATGTGGTTTCCATGTACTTTGCAATCCTCAACAGACTTCTCTCCGTACGCTTGCCTAACCTCTAGAACGATTTCAAATTTAATCGGTCACAGCCTTTGACAAGAAGTTCCCTGGTCAGCGATCCATTGCATTGAGAACGCAACTTACTGCTTGTTTTGCACACTGTTGAACAGTTCTGCTATAATCTTTTTTGAGACAGTGGCTCCAACAGCATTTAATATATGGGTAAACCATGGCTTTTTGATTTTTTTGACTGATACTCAGCACTGAAATGAGGTTTTCATGGAGTTTTCTATTGCAAGGCCAAGATCTCACTTTTGGGTGGTGTAGATAAAAATGATGGGCTTTGAGAAGTTAAATACATTTTTCTCCATGTATATCACTTAATACTTATCTAAACTGAACTTAATTAGCCATTTTATTGTGCAGTTATTCATCCTCATAAGATCCTTCTACAATTGCTCAATGTAGCCCTTCAATTTTACTACCCTAAATAGCTTGGTATTACTAAACTTTGCCTCATCTTTGCTCACCCTCTTTCACAAGGGTTATATTAATATACCAAAAGCAAAATCGTATTTTTACAAAGCCTCCAGTAAGAGGCTTCAAATTTTCCTTAACAACATCAGCTCTTAACTCTCTTACTTTCAGAAACGTTTTCCAAATATCTACTTTAATATGAGCACTTACGTTTACTAAGATGCACGTACAGAAGAAATACTTCTAATATATAATTTACAAAACATCATGGCTGTCCTGGAAATGTTGCTACCAGGAGGAAGGTCATTTAAACCGCGAGGAATACTTCCTATTGTGTTCCTTAATGAGCATTACTTCACAGCTGCAGGAAGAGGGGAAGCATCTGCAAATTGTATCTCACAGACCAAAGAAGGAGAAGAACTGGGAATCAAAGCAATATTAGGTTTATATCCAGAAAATATGCTCTGAATTGATGAGGTTTAAGAAGAAAGCCTTGAACCAAAACAGGTCATCTCCTTTCATCCTCATCTATCTTGAGCAAAGGCAGAAAGATAATGCCCTAGAAAGGGGGGGCAGGGGGAAGGTTAAGTCCTCAGTGCATGAATACTTTAAAGCCCCTGGAAAAGCCTATCGAAACATTATTGCTGCTTTTAACAATTCGAAGTTTTAAGAATGATGTAACTTCTGAAATAAATCTTAATTTGGTGAAGCAAAGTAGAAAAAATTATGAAGTCAAAATTGGTTACAAAAAAAAGTATAAATAAACGTTTCACTGGGGTTAATCTCAAAGATTTGTCTGCCAAAGCAAAATCTTTACTCCTCAATTGCATTCACATCACCAGAAATAATTCTCATTTTATAGTGTGCAGCAAACAAGTGGAAAGCTCAACAGCCATAGACCCCCTACTACTTTCACCGGTGCTCTACCTGATTGAAGTAGCGTATCTGCTCCTCAATGAGAAGTGGGATTAACATCCATGAATGTTAAGAAGAAAGCATGCCCACCTTAGTTAGGCTGGAAACACTGAACATTACAATGACCACGATGGCATTTTAAAACCAAATGTTACAAAAAGCCTCAGTGAACTATGGATAAATTGGATAGAAATTCTGCAGCTCTGAGAATCTACCAAGTTAAAAAACAGGAAGCCCATATATAAGCAATTTGATGGACCACACATTTATGTTACACTTAAAATCAATACATGACAAGTGCCTCAAAGTAATAACCAGAAGCTGGAGATCTAGCATTTGGACACTACACTTGCAATGTTTTTACTTCTGGGTTAAACATGATTTGGTTGGTTTTACTAAAATAACGAGCAACAGGCAAATAATGCTAACAAATTGCTACATTCAGTGGAATGTGAGTGAAGTGGAGAAGCTAGTTCTCACTGACTGGTGATCCTGCTCAAGAGGCTTGGTGAAGTCTGGCTGCCCTGCGACCGGCAGCTGAAGCGAGCAACAGCCACGGAAAGGAAAAGGCTAGTTCCCCTTACCACCTTCCCTGCGCTGCTCCCTTCTTCACCCCACGCTGCGTGATCCCACGTGTCAGCTCGGGCACCTGTCAGAGCCTTCCACAGGCTGATTTAGTTCATTGATTTAGGAGAAAGAAATTCTCTAGGAAAGAATAGCCCAGGGATTGGGGGCTGGAGTTATTTGGCTGCAGTTGTTTTCCCAAGGTTAGCAAGTTAACTCAGCTGACAGAGAGATCCGACGTGTGCCAGGACCAGCACAAGAGAAGTGCGAACACGCAGACAGGAAAGAGGAAGCAGGAATTCCCCCTTTCAGGAGCGATAAGCCGTTCAGCGGCTTCGCCGCACCTCAAGGACCCAAACCCTTCGACTTCAGCTTCCCAGCTGGCGGCAGCGCTGCTAGAGCAGCCCCTTTTCCAACTCCTCTTCCGCTCCGTGGTCCCCCTTCCTATTGCCCTCCGCTGCCCTAGCACAGCTGGCGCAGCACCAATGCTCAAATGTCAGTGAAAAAAATATACGGGATACATTCAACCTACATTAACTAGAAAAAAACAAATACTGGCACTTTAGCCAAATTCTAGAAAGTTGAACAAAATTAGAGAAGTTGAGTTTAAAGTTAAATGAGAATATTATGCAGCTCCTCAAATAAGAACATGACCTATGCAAAAGACAACAGCCAAGTACTTTGAATAAAGCCATATAGATGGTTTTATAGGCATACAGATGGTCCAAGTAGCTGTGCACTATTTCAGTTACAAGAAGAATGATCGATCCTGCTTCATGATTAAAATCTTATTGTTTTATAAAATAAAAAGACAATGCCTTGTTTTTTCCTCAATCTGAATGAGAGAGAGAAGCAAAACCTGACACCAACTCAGAAACACTCTTTCACATGTTAAGCATAAATGAACCAATGACCAAGCTTTTCATCTACGAAATTATGATCTAGATCAGCCTGAAGAATGGCTAGCTCAATTATATGTCAAAATAAACTGTGCAAACAAAAAATACGATACTAAAAGCAGTACCCAACAAACTGTTCTGCGAATGAGGCCTCTCCCATTCCAAGTTTCCACCTTAGAATTTAAGCTCTTTAGCTACATAGGTCTACTACCAAGCTTACAGATAGACACAGAGCATTGGACTTCATGAAAACACAGAAAACACCTCTTTCCACACTGACATTTTCAGAGTTTGAAGAAAAACTAAATATTCAAGAGCACTATTTGCAAAATTGGTGATAAATAGACAGACACACCTAGAGTAGTGAAAATGTTTGTTAACCATTTGCAGAAAGAAAAAACAAGTATGTAAGACCTACTATATAAGGGTGCAAGCGCTGGACACTTACTAGAAGATAATTAAATACATTCAAAACCAGAGAAATTTCAAGAAAGACACGAGTGCAAGGACCAACTCCCAAGGACAAGGCAATAGCAAAGGACTCCTTCCACAGATCTCAAGCCCTAACTAAAACCTGCCTGAACTGTAGACTCCAGATGGTGAACATGAACCACGGCTTGGTTGGTCCAGTTCGTAAATAGGACACCGAAGTCGAGAGGCAGATTCACCAGATGGAGCTTCATCCTACCACTGCCCTGACAAGCTGTCTCAGTCAGAAAACGTTCGGTAATTTCTCTTATCGTACAGAATCCTACCAGAGCACCTGGCAGAGATTCGGGAGATGACTCGGAGATCCAGTGCAGCCTCGCCAGAGCTCAGAAAACACATGTGCCTTCGTAGCTGCCACGCTCGTGGTTGAGAGGCAGGAACATGTAAGGTGTGTTTGCAATATTGCCAGCACAAGGCTTTGAAAGCTTTGTGTCCACAAAACACAGATTATGAATAAGAGGAATGCACAGTGACAATACTAGATATTTATTTACCCTTTAGCGTTTTTGTAAGACAAGGTTTTGCAGACAAAAAAAATACAGAAAAAAAATCACTCTTACTCAGCCAAGCAGCAGAATTAGAAAAAGTAGCCCAAGATTTGGGGCACGCAACCCTTTTCCAGGTCTGAACCAGTAACTAAGAGTGAATCTGTGAACCAAAAGATAATATTGCTTCCTCCAAAACACCATCTAGCACCTAGAGCATCGTAACTACAGTAACGTTGCCACTGGAGTTTTTCTAAAGGTGTTCAAAAGCATAGGTAGATCCCCAGTCAGGTGAACTGGAAACATGGGACATACAAAGACCAAAAAAAAACACCCCACAAAATCTCCATATAAAAACTTATTTCAGAACTTTATCGGAGAAAAAATTCTGCTGGCTACTGTATACTTCAGAGCATCCATCCTCTGTCAATAAACTATGAAAATTAACTACAGAAATTATCATCCCCACATAAGGACATTCCTGAGTAAAGAACCAAGGATTAGATAACTTTTTGGAAAAATAAAGACTGTGCTATTTTTTTCTGAACACCGTGGGAACTCAAATTAACTACAATAAGAATACAGTTAAACTATTTTTTCCTCCATATTTAGAGAAATATAGTAAACATCTATAGCTAAAGTTAAAAAAAAAGCCTAACAACAAATTACATTTTAAATGCCAAAAGGATTGCTTGGTTCTCTGACTTGACCTCTTGCATAATAAACAACACAACTTAAGTTATTGAGTCCTGCAAAGTTATATTTGTTTGAAAGTCTCTGTGTTTATAAAATTATGGACTAGAAAATTTCTAAATGCGCTCCTAGCAAGCAAGGTGGCAATGCTCAAAATTGTTTATGAGCAGGGCTTTAAAAAAAATGATAAATTCATCTTTTTCACCACCTAGTACAAAATTTTTGTGGAACGATGTTTTCCAAAAGTCAAGGTTGCAACATTTTAAGAGGCTTTAAGTAGTAAAGTGAACATTCCTACTATGGGTGCACAGATGAATTTAACATGTTACTATACAACGTAAAGACTTCGAAGAGTTAAAACCTGCTTTGAAAGTTTTAGATCGTCAGTTGTATTAATCGTGTTCTCTGAGCAGACAAGAAGTAATGAAAACTTGTTTGCACACACAAATTCTCATGCCATCAAAATCAACCACACAATCTTCTTAGAGTAAACTGCTTCTCCAGCCCCCTGGAGAAGGATCAAGCACTGTGCTGTGACCGCACGGCTCGGGAGACAGCGAATGATGAATTATAGCACTGAAAGGCTTCAAAGTGAATTCCTTCATAAGGGCAGGAAAATCTTTGCTCTCTAAGAAGTAGAGCACTCAAGAAAAGTTGTGCGGTGCATTATTTCTCAAGTTATATAATAGAGGCAGAGACTCTTTTTTGGCTTCACACAGAATTCCAACATATTAAACAACTGCTTATTTCATATTTAGTCAAGCTTATCTGTAAACCATAACATAGTAAGAAAACAAAGCCAAAGAAGGATGTGTTTGGAGTCTCTACGTCCATAGACATGGGCAATTAAGTTGTCCCAATAAAGATGCCTGTTGACAACATTTTAACTTTTCTTTAAGCGCCCTGAAATGTAATCAGTCTAATCAATATCCTCAGGCGACCATCAAAACCAGTCCATCACCTCAATAAGAAACACACATGCTCATCTCAAAGCAAAGAGGACCGTACTGTAACCTTCACTTTGCAACCTGCTTTTCAATTCCAACATCAACCTTCTGATAAGGTGGAAACCACAGTTACTTCTCTGCCTGTCCTTCTTCGCAATTTTGTTCTAAGCTGGAGGAAAAATTTCAGTTTAGAAACCAGTTTAAATTCGACTGGCACAATTTTCTGGAGTCAGAACTTACACAGCACAAGGTAGACAACCTCGGGAAATGCAGTTTTCCCAAGATTCACACAAAAGATTTAAAGCAGGAAAGGGAAACAATGAATTTAAATAAGAGATTTTAAGAGGAACCAAAACCAACCAACACACTGTTGGCTAAAAACTGGGGTTTTCAGAGATGCGCGAGTGAAAATTTCATAGACAACTAGCCATGCTGGTTATCGCCAAAAGAAGAAGAAGAAGAAGAAGAAGAAGAAGAAGAAGAAGAAGAAAATGAATGCTTGCAACAGAAGATATTTTATAGGTACTTTGTCCCATATTCCATATCCCAGGATGGTTGTTTCACAGATTCTGGTTATTTTGCACATTCTTCCAAAATTCAAAGTATTTTGGCAAGCATTCATGTGATTTTTATGGGGAAAAATAACATAATTTTAAAAACTAACCATATTTAATAGCTGGATAGTACTTTTCATCCATGAAAATGAAGGGGAAAAAAAAGCCAGTGAAAACACCTGTTGAAAAAATGCCCTAGTCTAGGTATTCTTTTCAAACACAAAAGGCAACTCTGTGATCTGGCAGCACAGATCATGAATAAGCCTTCCAACAAAAAGCTTAAATACATTTTTTCCACTTTAAAACTCCAATATCCAGGTTAACTCACTTAGTAATAGCTCACCTCGCAAGCAGAAAGTCAAGTAGCATGCATATAATTAAGTTTTTATCACCAGTGGGAGTTTGTTTCTCCCATCTTCCACCTGTAGGTCAGGAAATTGAACTTTCTACAAAGCTAACTTCTGTTTGGAGTCACACCACTATCTGCTCATCTCTGGGGGACGTTACATAACGGCTGCGTCTCTCAGGTTGCCTGAGTACCATCCGCGAAAGACAACTTTGGTTACTCTAGAACCCGAATTCACTTGCATACCACTTGCGTTTGGTGCTTCTTCCCTTAGATATCTGTACACATATTCATTAATGAAAATTTAATCAAGCCGTATGGTTTAAAAGGTCCAATTCACATTTTCCCAATGGCAAAGCATAGCCTAAAGTAAAAAGCTCTGCTTGTGATCAACATCAGTGCTACTAAGACCTACAGGCAAAGGGTTCAGAGTAGGTCACACCAGGGACCAGGGTAGGGGGGAGCAGCTAGGCTGCAGAAGCAGTGGAGATTAGCTGAGCGACAGGTGAGGAAGAAGAGAAAGAGACATCACTGGTCTAGCAACGTGGACAAGATGGCACGGAGATGCAAGTTTTTACATACCTCCATGTATCACCAACCATGGAGACATTTATGTAGCTAGCAGAATGAATTCAGTCAGATTCAACTTTTACCTACAGGGCAACAAGTTCAAAAAACAAGCTAATACATTTACCCAAGAGCAGGACAGAAATAACATCTCTATACTGACCTTCAAATAGAAAAAACACAGCCAAATTACTTTTTTATTATTATTTTTCTAATCCATGCCATTCCTCATGCTTCGGAGTTGCTTCCACAATGCTGCTTCACCATTTATCCTTCAAACCTCCAGCTGAAATTCTCCACTGCTATCTCAAACCACCTGACAGTAGCTGGGTAACATACAGGTCCGCACCGTCACGTTGTTTCTTTGTTCCTTCCCATCCCCTTAATCTGTCCCAAACCACATGCTGTCTCACATCCCATTACTTAGATTACAGGATGTTTAAGGCAAGAACTGTGTTCTCACCCTGCGTTTCCATAGTACAGGCTCCAGCTGGGTTCCTGGCCAAATGTAAAGTGTTATTCAAAAGCCGAGCAACCTTTCAAGCACTTTCACATTCCAAAACAGCAACAACAATCTTTCAATCACCTTCAGCATTTTCTAAAACACCTTTCACAGGTTTCAGGACAGAGTTTTTCCATGGATAAAAAGCTAAGTTGATCTGAGTAGCAGTTTGTCTCTCACAAGCATTTTAACTTAATTTCTAGTAAAAATTTTAAATGATACATCAGCATCATTTTTTTAAAAGAAAAACCATCAAAGATGACTGCTAGTTCTGAAAAGTCAGCTGAACTTCTGAATGACTCTGTGTAGTAACCTACACTGCAATCAAAACAGAAAAGGTCATTTTTTTAAAAGACTGTTTGTACCAAGAGGGAGTACTTTTGTAGCAGGAAAGTTTGTTGTATACACCCCTAAGAAGCTATTTTTAAATGAAATGTAATATTAACATGTAATTTAATAATAATCACTCCAGGCTAGAGATTAAGACTTAGATCTCATATCCTGAAAACACATAAGCCATACACCTACTGTCAAAAATAGCTACTCCAAAGTTGCTGTAAAGTTTTAAAATCTCCAGGAAATGTTTTCTTACACATGCCTGTAAAAGACCTATGCATTACCGACAAGACCATCTAGGAAATTATCACATGATCACACCTAAATCCTAGAAATGTACACTGCTCTATCATCAATGTAATTTAACCCTTATAACCCATCAGGTAAGACAGAGACCTTAAATTCACCTAGAACAGATTTAGTTGACTGATTTACAGTGGCACGCTGTGGCTTTCTACTGATGTAATTTCACGTGTGCCAATTTGTATCTAAAATCAGAGCTTTAATTAGAATTTCATAATTATGTACAGCCAAAAACTTCTGCCACTCCTACTATGTAAGCAAGCTTAAAAACTATCAGATCAGAAGAAGAGTTGCCAAAGCACAATAACATTAGCTGACTTACACGACCACCACTAATTTCTTCTAAAAAACATTCTGTAAAATCAAATGGAAAATCCCAACTGCAGAATTAATACCTACAGAATAACAAAGCATAACAGAATGCATTCAGAGAGATTAAATACTGGGAAAAGGCAGATGACATCAGGAGTACTAATTTAGGGAATAATTTCCCAGGGGAAGTGCTGGAAGTCCAACACTTGGGGCTTAAAAGAATTTAACTCTGCAAAGTGCAAGTTTTATGCATTACTGAAAATTTACGCAGCAGTTCTCCCACAAAGCATGATTTTTAGAAGTTTACAGTCAAGACCTCATTCCTCTACCATCTATACAAGGAAAGTACCAGGCACTCAAACTTCCACATATGTGAACTCACACCTAGCTATTTGGATCTTATAGCCTAAATGGTCTGCAAACAGATGGGAGAACAGGGTAGAAAGAAGCAAGCATGTAAAAAGCTTTTAAAGATTTCTGAGAATGGACTGTGAGGCTTTGAGGGGTCATGGCAACGACTCTTGTGATCATAAGATCTATGGAATAATCTTTAATTCTGTACTTAAACTTTACATTTTAAAATACTCTCTAAAGGTGAGAAGCTTCTGAAAGTTGAATGAAGGAATGCAGAAGTTAGGCTTTTAATGCTTCTCAATGTGCTGAAGGTGGTTTTAGCACCAATTGCACAAGAGAAAAAATATTTTAAAAGAATCATAGCAAGGTCAGAGAGCCAAAGAGAGAAGGAGGCACAGATATTCACCCACGGCAGAGGAGAGAGAAAAGGAACACAAAGAGCAAAGAAGGAAGAGAACGGTGATTTGCTGTTGTCAGTCTGAGCTGAAGGTTTATAACTGCTGGTCGACGCCAGAACGGACAGTTTCGTGTTGGACAGGACCACTGTCCCACGCCTGACTGTTGGCAGGTTCAAGGAGGACACTTTACTAGCCCTACAGGACAAAACCTGTATTTTACTATGCGGACGCATAGCACCTAGCACCACAGAGAACCTGGTATTCACTGAGGCCTCTCTACGCTCCCATACCACAAGCAAAAGCCCCGACAGAGAGAGAGAACACTGGGGCATCACCAGTAGACAAAATATTTGAATCAGTGACTACCGTTATCTCAAAAATAGCTATGGTAGAAAGAAGTAAGCCAAGGCAGTAACCTTAAAATTCCAAGAAAATAAGGGATGAGGAGAGAAAGTGCAACCATCGAGAGGTAGTTTGTAAGTCAGTCAGAAAACCCAGAGAGGCACACGTCCATGGAAGAAAAACTAAACTGCCCAGGCTGCTTAGCCAAACTGAAAGAGACAGAAAAGGCGAGCAAGAAAAAGCTGGAGAAGAAGAGAAAAATAGCTCAGGAATTTGGGCAGGGACAAATTAAAGAAAGATGATTTCAATAGCACAGAGTGCAAAAATAAGATTGCAAAAGGCCAAGAAGGGAAGAAGTCAAGGCAAGGAGAATGAAGAACACATTTCAGAAGATGAGTGTTAAAGTGGAGAAGTCAGCACAATGGTTAGAAACACATAGTCCTTAAGGTAATATCTTAAAAAAAATTGGAAATATATTGGTATGTTTTTAGGCAAAAGTAGCATGACAACAGAGCAAAAGCAAGAAAGATTTATGGAAAACAAATAAAGTCCAGGATTAGAATTAGCAGGGCCTAAGGTAGTAAGCAAGATGTAAGAGCAGAGTTGCATTAATATTGACATCAGGGTTAAGAGAGAGAGAAAAAAAAAACTTAGATAAATTATTTCAGGAAATGATGCAGTGATCCTGGGAACAAGCTCCCTCTTTTCCCAGTATGAACTGATCTCTTATTTTCTAAGACTTTAAATGGGAGGAGCCAATAGCTACAGGATAGGCAGCATCCAAGCCTAGTTTAGCAGCCTCAACAGTTGAAGTCCCGATCCTGTTAAATAAATAATTTAACTTTATAAACCTGGTAATTCAATTAAATTTTAATGAGACCACACACATCACTACAGATCAACACGTGAAAACATAATGGACGTGTGCCCACTATGTCAAGAAAAGTCAAACATATGCAGGGCAAGGACTTAAATTACCAAAGTAAAAGAGAAGAATTAACAAAATGAATCAACCGAGAGGTCTAGCAGTTCAGGCTCCCTCTCCCAACAGTAGTCCATAGTGTTTCGAAGGAAAGTTCAAGAAAGTTCAAGCTTCCTACCGGAAAAAGCCATGTGTCTACAGTTCATAAACATAGCAGAAAGCAATCCCTTCCCAAATGATCTCTAAAATGTAGTATTACTATTTGGGATGTCCGCCTTTCCCAACAAAATGCAGAATCCTCTTTTTGGGGGAGGAGGGGGTAAGGATGGGCAGACCCTCATAGACTCTCAGCCTATTTGCTTTTTACGGTAATTATTGTCACAGGACATTGATCTGCTACACACACACAAAACCAAAACCCAAGTGTTGTTTCTGTGTGCTTAAAATTCCTGGGTTTCAATTTGAATATTATTCAGCTCTTGCATTTCATGGGGGAAAAGAAAAAGTTATTTGCCCCCTCCCCTGCGGTCTACATATTGTTTTATCGTATTTGCTCTTATTCACCTCGTCCTCAAAGCAAGTAACTACACCACGACCAAGGTTTTCCAACCGCCGCTCGTAACTACCGGCCCCTTTTATGAAATAAAGCGGCCCGAATAAAGCGCTGTGTTTCGGGCAGCGGAGCCGCCGCGGATTTTGCTCGTATTTCGCCGGGCTACTCCGCGCGCGCCCAAACGCCCGTCTGTCTTTCTGACAAGTATTACAGGCGGGGGGGGGGGGTCTCCTCCCCCCTTTTTCCCCCCCGGGGGGGAGAAGTTCAACCCAACGACATCCTCGCTCCTCCCTTCCCAACTCGCCAAACAAACCGGCCGCGGCTCCCGCGCCCCCCCCCCCCCCGCCGCGCCCCGCCGCGGGAGAAGCGCGACCGCCCACGTGGGCGCCCCGGCCCCGCACCGCCGCGGGGCCCCGAGCCGCCGCTGAGCGCCGCTCCGCCGCAGCCCGGGCCGCTCCGCCCGCACGCTGCTCCCAACCGGGGGGGGGGGGGGGTTGCTGCGCATTTTTTTTTTTTAAGGGAGCTGGGAAAGTTTCCCGGGAAGCCTCCGGGCACGGGCCGAGCTCGAAGGGGGGGGGGGGGGAGTGCACGGGGTTTCCCCCGGGCGGGCGGGCGGCGAGGCGAAGCGAGGCGGCGGGGGCCGCGCCGAGGCGGCTCAGCGCCGCCGGGCCTCGGCGGCCCCCCGGGCTGCGGGGCCGCGCAGCGAGCCCGGGGCCTCATTGTGCAGGGAACAAAAGAAAGAGCCTCACCGCACACACAGCAGGAGAGGGACTGCCTGAAGTAGGGCAGGAGCTTGTTAATCTCGGAAAAGGACTGGGGGTCCCCAGGGTCGTAGTTGAGCACCAGGCGGCTCGCTGAAACGTAGAGAGCAGTGGCATTCACCGGGTTCATCGCAGCCGCTCGCACGCCGCCGGCTCCGGGGTGAGAAGAAAGCGCGGCGCCGAGTCCGTGCCGGCCGCGGGGGCAGGTGGCCCCGGGGCGGGGGCAGGCCGGGTGTCACCTTGGTCCGGGGCCACCTGGAGCCGCGCGGCGGCGGCGGCGGCAGCGCGGAGGCCGCGGCGGCCCGCGGCCCTGTCACAGGGGCCGCGCTGGCTCCTCCTCCGCCTCCAGCGGGGCCTCGCTCCCGAGCGGCGGCCTCGGCCCGCCCGCAGCCACACAGCGCAGGGAGGCGGCGGCGGCGCTACTCCAGGCGGCGGGCCATGCCGGGCCGCCCTCCCCGGGCCCTGCTCCTCGGCGAGCGGACGCTTCCTCGGCCGCTGCGGGCCGCGCCTCAGCGGCGGCCCGGCATGGCGGCGGCCGCAGGGAGGAACCGCGAAGCCAGCGCAGGGCGGCGGCGGACCGGGCCGCGCTGCCCGATCCGGCAGCGGGGGAGGAGGGAGGCGGATGCACCTGGGCCTCAGCGCGGCCGCATCACCGCGGCGCCGCCGCCGCCGCCTCCTCCGCGGGGCCGCTGGCTCCTGGCTGCGCGGCCGCTGGGCCGGCGCCGCTCGCGGGGCAGGGTCCGCCGCCCGATCCGCGCCGCAATGTCAATAGCAACCGTTAGATCCAACCGTCACTGCGGAGCCATCGCCGCTGCCGTCTAGCGCCCGGCACTGCGCATGCGCGCCCAGGCCGCTTCCCTCCCCGCAGCAGGGGCCCGTCCCGCGGGGGGGGGGGGGTGGAGGAGCCCAGCGCCCTCTAGCGGCGCCCGGCCGCGCCGCGCCGCGGGGAGCCGGGGCTGCCCTGCCGCCCTCGGCCGGGGCGCGGCGCCGGCCCCGCGCGCACGCGCCGCTGCCGCGCGCCTCGTAACGGCCCAACGGCCGCGCGCGCCTCGTAACGGCCGCCCCAACGGTCGCGGCGCCGCGGCCTGGCCGCCACGCGGGCGCCTCTGCTCCGCCGAGGGCGGGCCGGCGCCGCTCCCTCGCCGGGCGGGCGGGGCCGGATCCCGGCCGGGCCCCTGCGGTGGGCTGGCCGCCCCGGGCCCTGGGGCTCGTGGCCTCTGCCTCGTGGGGGCTGTGGGCGCGGGCGTTGCTTGGCCCCCTGCTCACCGTAAGCCATCTTGAGAGCGGCTGCCAGGACTGAGAGCCCCGAGGCCTCTGTCTGCCTTCGAGACTCCAGGGCACTGAGGGGTCCCCATGTCACCCTGCTGCCCAGCATGGAGCAGGCCGAGTTCGCCTGCCTCCGACGTGAGACAGCTGCAGGGCGCGTGAGGTCCATACAAGATCTGGCACAAGAGCTGCCGGAGAGCGCACCCCTCTCGCATGCAACCTCGATGCCCCGTGGGACCGAAGCTGCCTGCACAGGGCTGTGTGGAGGGAGATTTGCCACGCGAATGTCGTCTTGCCACACGTGGCTGCAACTCAAGACCGTGACACTGGATCAACAGGCTTGGGGCAGGTACGACCAAGGCATAGGCCCAGGAGGGATTTTTGGCCTCCTCCAGGTTTCAGACCACTGGGGACATACAGAGAGAGTTTCTGGTATTTCCACAATGAGCACTACTGAAGGAATTAGCCACTCCACCCATCTCTAGATCCTGTATTACACCACTGCCAGTGCTGTCAAGGCTCTCAGCAGTACTGTTTTTAATATCACCACCCAGCTCCCCACTGCTGCCTGGACTCTGCCTCTTGCTCTTCCATGGGGCAGCCCTCTCCCCAATCCTCTGTTGGCTCTTAGAGGAACTGTCTGATGGAATCTCTCCTTTTTCCCACTTGTCCTGCTCTGTGTTCATCTATAGCTGCCCCATGCTAAGCTAATCAAGGAGTTCCACAAGATACTTGTATTTTTCTGCCCCTTGCTCTCTTCATGCATCTCCTCAATTCTCCATCCTGACTCCAGATACATATGTAGTACATCTGGTCCCCGTCTTCACCATCAATTTGTACAGTTTCATTCCCTGTCCTAATCCTGATTTTACACACACATACAGTCCCAACTGCTCACTTGGTGCATCTCCCATATCAAGAGTATCATGTATATACCCAGAACACCCCAGTCTCCCTTTTGACCTATCAGCAAACAGTGTGTGATAGCTGGGCCACAGCTTCTTGCACGTGTTCGGTCCCTAAGCTGAATTCATTTCATGAGACAGCATCCTCATCCTCGCCAACTCTCAGCAGACATGTATATTGTCTGTGAAGTGCCCAATTCCTTCTCTAGTTTACTTCCATAAATATGGGCCAGGCCTCACACGCCTATTCCTAGGGTCCCAGCACTTGAGCAGGTTCTGAAACAAACTGAAATAGCATGTGAGCACCTGTCTACCAAATACACGTATTTATATACATCTCTCTGTATCCCATCCTCTGCCAAACTGCTAAAGCACATGCATACGTGCACACAAGAGGGCCATGGCACCAGACCCTTAATACCCACACATACCTACTGTTGCCAGCTTTAGCTTACCTTCCAAGACATGCCTCTGCCTTATCTTCCAGCACACACACACACACGTGTGCAGCATCCCAGGTGAGGTTCAAACCTCCAACTTAAGTACAAGCACTTCAGTCATTATCCCAATCCTTAGTATACACTCAAAGCACACTCTTCCCAGTGACATCTGTGACACCATTCCTCTGCTGTTTCCACAATCTCTAATACAAATCTAGAGTGTCCTGGACACTCATCTCAACCCCCCCTTCCCACTACATCACAGTGCCCTAGCTGTTATCCCAGGAACTAACTTGACACCTGTCATCCAGAGAGTTTACCAGTCTTGTCTAAATTTTGGGATATACTCCTTCCAGACATCATCTATGAGCTAGATTCAGCAGTCACCATCCATATGTTCCAGGACCGAACCTCAGTAGACAGTGCCCCATCTCTAATATTAGCTGTAGAGTGTAGACTGCAGTATTCTCACATTCCCTGGTAGAGCTAAATAAGTAGTTTTGGATTCCACCTGAGAAGTGCTAACAGCTGCAGTCCTAGAACAGCAGATGTATAAACTCTCTGTAATACTCCAAGTAGATCTTACACTTGAAAATTATGGTAAGGATCTAATATGAAATTGTGAGAGTGGCAAGACTGACTAGATCATACTCTTGTGACCAGAGAAAGCCCATAATGCTTTTTTTCACTATTGCTGGCTGATCTGCTGAATTCAGCTTTTGTTCTAGTCAGACTCTTGAGTTGAGGATTCAGGTTTCTGATAGTGCAGTCCAAGAAGAAGGTATAATTTTGGCTGCCTCTGTTGAGTGTTTCTTCCAGTCTATCAGCATTACCATTCTCTTCTTGGGAATTAGTCCCACTATCCAAACAGATTGGGTTAGGTCCTCAGCTGTTTGTGATCACTAGTACAAATAATGTTGTAAGACACTAAATATCAGGGTCATGAGTGTACCAACAGGCTCTGCAACCTTTTCCCCCTGCCCTCAGGGGTTTGGCTGTCTGTGCTGGAGGCCAGCTCTGATGTGGTGCAGCTGTGTGACCTTGGATCCGACTGCTGTGAAAATAGTTAAGCTGTGAGAAGCCTCATCTGGGTCCACTCTGCCCTGGCTTAGGAGCTGCTTGTAAGCAGCCTTTACCCTTTCCTGAGCTATGCTGTGTTTGGTCTGGTACCTTGCTGGCCTGCTGATGACTTTGTGATCTGACCTTGGGCTTGCCTCATCACTAGGAAGGTCTGGCAATTGCTGGGCTGTTGGCTGACCCTTGTTATTGTCACTGGACCTGCTCTGCTCTTCTTGTTCAGGTACTGTGGGATTGTTTCCTCTTTGTCAGTGAGAATACTGCCCCTGCCTGCCTTGCTGTTGCCCTCAGCTCCTGGCTTGCCTTCCCCTGTGGAGCAGCCACTCTTGCTGCTCCCTGATACTAAAAGTCTTGAGGCACAACTCATCCTTCTCTGCAGCCAGTGGGATGTGTTGAACAGGAAGCTCAATATTGAACAAGCCCCTGAAACATTCAATAAGCTATTTCACATATCAGTGGAAGTAGCTTTTGCTAGCTATCACCTTTCCTCTGCTGGGAGAGTGGCAGAAAGAGTGGTTTAGTGTATGGTTACTCTTATGTTTCCAACTAGTGTGGTTTTATTTTTAGTTTCGTGCTGTGTCTTTCACCTCCCTAAATCCATATGCCTTTGGAGACCATTTTTAATAAGAGACCTGTGCAACAGGCAAAGCCTTGACTTCAAATTGGTGGTGGTGGTAGGGAAAAGTATTTCCAGAGATCTGGAAGGGGGGAAGGGTCCAAAAGAGGACAGACTGGATATTTAGTCTTATCTAGAAAACTTACTATTTTGGTCTATTACTATGAATAATACTTAAGAAAATAGGCAGAAAGTTTTTATGTGATTTCCTTGTTGTATCTGAAAATCAACTCAAGATTTCAAATCTGGCGCTGTCTCAACAGACCAAATTCCTTGGTCTTGGACAGCAAACAAGTGCCCTGTCTTGACAGGGGAGGCTACGGACTACCTGTAAATTAACTGTGCAATTACAGACCTCTCCATGCCCTTCAGTAGAGCTGCCTGGCTGATGGATAGTATATTTTCCTGTACTTTTCAACCCTGTTCACCTCAGATGATTGTGGTCATGGATCAATGTATTGTTTACAGTCTGAGTTTGTATGCTAATGTTCTGATTTACATCCTTGTATCTTTTCAATGGGGAATGAATTTGAATAAGATTAGAAGAGAGGTGTTATTTCCTTTCTCAGTTCCTAGCAAAATTCTACCCATGGCTGCTTTGGGGAAGAACTGGTCATTTCATTTAGATTAGGTTAGAATATGGACTGTCAACTCTATCAAACACAAATATCTGCACTACTGGTCCTAAGCTCTTGGGTGATAGATTTAAGCTTGTGGTTCTTTGCTATGACTCTTGAATACAGTAATTGGTTAGATCTCAGTGGATGATTGTTTGTAAGTGTGTTATAGAAAAGAGGTGGTGATGAAGGAGATCCCTTTGTCAGGAGATCATTCTGTTGTAGAAGCGGTGTATCCTAAAGCAGATAATTTTTACAGCACTGTATCTGTAAGGGAAAGTCATCACCTTAGCTAGCAGAGAAGAAAAAAGTGCTCATCACCACATATGACTCATCACCACTGCCTCTGAAAGCTTGAATCTGAAAAACTTTATTTTCAGCCAAATAGGAGACCAGTCTAAATGGCAGACTTCCTTCTAATTACTTGCTTGTTTTACTTGACATATGTTTCCCTCTGTATCATTACACTCTGGAGTACTATGAAAAGAGAGAGAGGCCAAGGCTGGAGTGCTTGTAACAGTTCTAACATAGTCAGAAGGCCTTGTGTTTTTTTTTTTTGCTGATATTTGCTGATATTCTCAGCAAATTACCAAAACAAATCAAACACTCATAAACAATAAATTATAGTAACTGCAGAAGGAGCAACAGCAAACCTGCCTATGGTCTCTAAGAAAGACTACGACACGGAATTTTCCCAAAAGGCAATGGGAAGGAACCAAAGATGGTTCACATTACCCTGCAAAGCTTGGGCTCCTTTCTGCTAAGTGATCTGTGGCTACCTGCTCAACCTTGCTACTATCTCAATGAGATATGGCTGCAGGGACCTCTCTCGCACTGCAAGTAGCATTGTTTACTCTTTCTGGGCTTTTTAAAGTTGTTATTATTATTCTCCCTGCATTTTGTCTCACAGAAATGCCTTTTTAGTTTGGTTTTTGAAACCTGTGAATGTCCGAGGGAGTTTAGAAACCATGACATGGCCTCAGAATCCTGGTAAAACACACTATACTGGCACCCCCAGTCTGTTGGTTTTGCCCTATCTTCTACTCAGGAATAAACTGTAGACTTTCCCAATGTACTGATTTTTTTTTTTCCTTGTGTTCAGAAGCATTCTAACATGTTATTCCAGAGTGGCCACATTTTCCAAAAGCTATTCCAATTGCATACTATTCTGATATCAGGATCTCTCTCTGAGAATTGTTAGCTTTGCTTTGAGAGGTTCATTCCTTACAGTGCCGTATCTGACGTCCTGGTGGATAAGGGACATCCTAGTTTTATAAAGTATAGGAGGAGCTGCGGTGACTTTTTCTTTCAAGTACACATTCACATATAAAGAAGCTAATCCACATTTTCTTATTTGGGGCTGTTGCTTCTGAGTAGCCTCCCAGAAAGGATATCTACGTTATGAAGCTTGAGGTCTGGAGCAGTGCAGTACAACGCAGTACAAACAACTTTATAGCAATGTTTATCAGGTCCAACAGTTCTTTGCAGCTGTGGTTACTTTCTTTTACTATCTGCAGCTTTTCAGAAACACCCAGCAAACAAGCAGGAGTCTGTTTCTGTTTCAGATTCACAAGGACTTGAGGAATGAATACTCCTCAACATATATAAAGGTCCCTGGGATCTCAGTGTTCAAAAAAGAAAAACAAAAAAAACGCCCATCCACTATGGTTTTTGTTTTTGCTTATTGTGCTCTACAAGCCAGTCATCCACAACTCATTCATTTCACTTGGGTGATATCTTTAAAGGGAACTTTCATGGGTGGAATTTGTAGAACACATTCCCTAGCATTTATTATTCAACCCATTTTTCTCCTTTAGTGGATAACTGTATGTTCTCCCTGCACTTTACTCATTTGAAAGAGGCTAGTGAGTGTAGCTGCAGTCTCTCTTCTCCAGCTGTGCGAGCATGCCTGGCCTAATAATTGTTCTATTTGAATCAGCATCAAGTATGGTCATGCATTTTGCATATCATATTAAATCTTTGGTAATCAGGTTCATCCTGTTGTTGTTAAATTTTGTAGGTATAACCAGAAGTCATGGAGTTGATGCATGTAACTCAGTTTTGTCAGGAGAGAGACTTCCCCCCCCTGCCCCCGGAACTGGGCCCTGGAGTTTTCACTAGATGCTAAACATGTTCTGTGTTGAACTACTTTAATATTTACAAAGTACTCTTTTCAGTTAATTTGTTCACAGTACTGGTATTTACATGAATTATGCTTGTAGACTTTATAGTGTAGCTAATGTTCATAATAAATCTGTCTACCTAATCTTTCAAAAATGTCACAAAACAGATTCCCAACATGCATGTTAGATGTGGAAAGGTATTGATAGTGTGTACAGCTGCCCATCTCCTCACTGAGGCTGTTTCCTTTTTTATGGTGTTGCCAAACAAAGAAATTCAAGTTCTTTTGGCCCTTTTTGCAGATATAGTCCTACAGATCCCAAATCAACTGTTGCTAGTTCAGCTCGGGGTTCTTGTTGTTTTCTGTAAATACCAGGAAAATTTCAGGTCCTCTATTGGTTCTGATGAAATACCACTTTACTTCTACTCTTGTTCTAGCTCTTAGGTGTGTGTTAACCAGCTCAAGACGATGACTCTTTCCAAACCGCATAGCAAGAGCTTGAAATCAGTTTGGACAACTTATTAACTTATGTCTTCTGTGAGCAAATTCTGCAGTTCCATAAGAGTAGGCCATTAGCATTCACTTCCAGGAGCACTGCTCCCTTCTCCTTTGGTCACCTTCTCTACTGCTCACTGAGCCGTGAAGCTGGAAAGTACTGGGGAAGCTAACAGCCCATCTTTCAAAAATACTTTGTGGTTTTGGCTTGTATGTGTGTTTTTTTTTTTTTTTATATTATTATTATTATTTAAGCAGGGACATTCTGACCTCTCTCCTTTGGGTCTTCATTGCAAATGGGCTAGAAAAACTGCTAGAAAACACTAGTGTTACTTAGTTTCCTTGACTAGCTAACTCCCTGTTCAGGCAAATAAATATTACTGAGACATCCTAAAGGTGACTTTTCAGATCCATTTGTCCTATGTGCAGCATTTTTGTGTGTGGTTTTTTTTTTTTGGTTTTCTTTTTTTTTTTTCTGACCAAACCTTTGACCTTCTGTATTTAATGAAAAATCCTCTGACAGATTGCTAATCCCCTTGCTGCTTGTTCTTATTTTGAAGCTGGAAGACTACAGCTGCCTTTTTCAATAGATACTTTGTAGTTACTGCTCTGACAAACATTTTATCTTTAACCAGAAGTCTTCTGAGAGGCTTTTTTGAAAAACCAGTAGAGACTGATTATTTCACTGTAGCAGACAAAGACAGAATATAAAGTTCTAATTCTTAAACAAAAGGGTGTTAATTGACTAAGGAACACTGCGTCAAGAGCTATGGTGGATTCTCCTCCAGGGACAATTGCAATGCCAGTATTTGATAGTTGAAAAATATTACACAATTCAGAGAATAACTTACTGAAGCAATCTCATGTTACACAGCATGCCTGACGTCATCCTAGCAGTCACTTCTGGCTTTAATATGTATGAGTCCAGTTTTGGCTTTGTATCTTGTCTGCGGTCCGCTTACTTTTGTGATTCTCCAGCTCACCTCTGGTGTGAGTTGCGAGTAGGTTCAGCACCTGGACTTCCAAGAGAGTAGGAGCTTTGTCAGAACAGGACTTTCACTTTAGTTCAGTGTGGAGTGAAGTCAGTTCTACTGCACCAAAACCACTTTAAGATCTGGAACAGCACAAAGCAAATGGAGATGATCTGGGGATTAACACTAAATATTCAAGCTGACTCTGAGCCAAACTGCTAATGTAGAAATACTGGTTCGGCTCTGCATATATTCCATTGTTTCATTTAGGTTTACTGAGAATACTGCTCTGTAGTTTTCTGGGAACAAGAATCTACCTCTTATGCACCCAGGTTACTGCTCTGATTTAACAAATCAGCCAATGTTCATGACCTTTGGTTGCTTCTTATAAGAAGACAAGTTGATGATGGAACTGTGGTTTTTTGCTTTCTGTTTTTTTTTTTTTTTTTTTTTTTTTTTTTGGACTACTTTCATTTACCAAAATATACACAGATTACTATTTGCCTAAACATGGAGAAAGTGAATAGCAGAAGACAGTTATCTCATGGTTTAAAGTCCTCTTGTAACTTGGTTCGGCCCTGAAATTTTTTCTCTTCTGTCACACTGAACTGCACGGCATGGGCTTCTTGAGAAACTGCTGGGAGCATTCCTGCTTCTGTCTGTATGTGTAACTGACATTTCTATCGCGTCTCTGAGACAATATCTAACCCACAGCAATCCTAACAATATAGGCTGTGAGAAAGATTGTGTCAGAACTCGGTCTGCTATCCTGTTTCTAAAAGCAGCCAATGACTGATATGTAGGGAACAGTTATTAATAGTGCAAGCATATGGTGTTACTGTCCCAGCATAGCCTCCCAACTTCAAGCAATTTGTGCCTCAGAGACCTCCTAAGCCAGGAGTGGTACTTTTGTATTTTATAGTCTTTTATAGTCTATTTTTCTTCCATTGATTTGTCCAGTTGCCTTCCAAACCCTTTTGGCATATGCAATACCCCAAAGTAAGTGGCTTGTTAGTTCAGCTATGTGTGATGTGAAGAAGTACCTCTTAGTTTTTAATGGACCCTCCGCCTGCCTGTTTCAGTTGACTCTGCTAATGCTGGTGTTGGAAGAGTTGGTGGATGATCGATCCCCAACCACCCCTTTCATGCCAGTCCTGATTTTCTAGGTGTCTGTCACTCTCCCTCAGCTGTCCCCTTTCCAGGTTGAGGAGTATTCATTTGTGAAGTGACTTCTGTAAGAGGAACACACTAGATAATTGTATTGTTCTTTTCTCTGTATTCTCTAGTTCTGCTGTATCATTTTTGTGGGTGGGGTGCAAACGGGGGTGAAAGACCAGAACTGCACACAGTATTAGACATTCAGACTTACCATAGAGGTATAATGATGTTTTCTGTTTTGATCTCTATTTAAAATCATTACTAACATTCAATTTGCTTTTTGACTGCTATTGAAAACTGAGCTGATGTTTTTGCAGAGATATTAGGAACTTGTTCCTTTTGGTAACAGTCAGCAGTTCAAGAGTCTGCCACATATGTACATTTAGGATTGTTTTTTCCCTGGTGCATCACTTGACATCTGCTTTGGATTTCACCTCTCTCTCAGCGCTGTGAGGTCCTTCTGTGATTCTTCAGTCAAAAGTCTAAACTATCATTAGCTGCGTAACTTTGTCTCTGCGGGAAACGGCACCTTACGAAGTCCCTTTTCTGGTCTCTTATCGTTGTGGTGAACAGAATGGGTCCCCAGCTCAGAGTCCTGTGGGCTCTACTTTAACTGTGAAAACTGACTGTTCACTCTTAGTCTTTGTTTCCTAAACAACTGTTCATTCATGGGAGGACCTTCCTTTTCATCCCATGATAACTAAGTTTCAAGAGCTTCTAATAAGGGCCATTATTAAAAGTCTTTTGGAAATCCTAGTAATTATATCAACAGGATCTTCCTGGTCCACATTTTTGACTTCGTTAAATAACTCCACCAGATCTGTAGGACAAGAGTTTCCTGCACAAAACCTCTGTCAGCTCCTCCCTCCTCCCCAGTACATCTTATTTATGTGCTCACTATGATTGTGTGTTCTTTTTTCTTTTTTGTTTTGCTTTGTTTTTGCTAATTTGCTTCACAATCCTTATTGGATTTACAGGTTTATAGTTTTCTTAAATCCTGCTGTAAAAAGCCTGCTTTAAAACTGGCATTGCAGTAGCCATCTGCCAGATCTCTGTACCGAAGTGTTTTTTTTGTTGTTTTTTGTTTTTTTTTTTAAAAGAACAGGAGACTTGATATTTAAGCTAGTTGGTCTTTGAATTATTTTGTAACATTTAAGTGAAAACAGTCTGGTCCTGGAGATTTGTTAGTATTTGTGTTAATGGTTTGTTCTATGACTTAATCTCCTGACTTTCCAGTGTGAGATGGAACCTCTAGTGTATCCCTCCATTAAATAAAAAGTTTTCTGGCACAAATCTCCTCAAGTTCCTTTGCACTGAATTCAGATTAAAAAATATCTGACAACATCACTTTTTTCTTTTTCTTTTCTTTCTTTTCTTCTTTTTTTTTCCTGCAATGGTCTTGCATTCTCTTAATATTCCCTTTAATCTTGATTGTCTGATTGCCAGACTCTCTGGCACGCTTCCTACTCCTGATGTATTTGAAAAAGGAGTTACTTGTTTTCATGCTTTCTGCAAGTTGTTCGTAAAAGTCTTTTTTGGCCTCTTAACTGTAGGTTTTTTTACATGTAACCTACAACAGTTTAATTCCTCAACTGGGCAGAACTCCACTATTTGAAGGATGCCTTTCTGCTTCTAGTAGCCCCCCTATGCCATGGTGCTGAGGCATGCCAACTTTCTCTTCCAAGGTGGTATCTTTCTGAAATCTCTCCATTGCCAGAATACAGATTCCTAACCTTCCTTGCATCTGACCCATGTTGACAGTGACATGACAGTGCTTATTTTAACTTCTAAAGTTGCAGTCTTTACACTTTCCTTAATGGAGAAGCTATTATAGTCAGCCTGAATGATACTTAAGCAACCTGCAGCATAACAAATATTTCTCAATGACTGATAGTAGTGGCTCCTGGCAGCTCTGGAGGTTTGCTTCATGCGTCTGGCTGCTTCCTGGCTGAGCAATTTCCTGATTAGGGAGAACCAATGTGTCTCGTTTCTGACTGATTCCTAGTCAGGGAGTGTCATGTACCTCTCCAGCTGCTATTGAGAAGCAGCTATCTTACCGCTAGATAGGAGCGCAGCTAAGAGATCTTGCAGTTACTGTGGCAAGGGTGTGAGGGGGGGGGACTAGAAATCTCATTACCTGACATAGTCCCCCATTAGCTAGTGTGAGCTGAGGTGCTCAGCACTTTCCTTATTTGGTCTTCACTGGCAAGGTCTCCAGGCCTTTGTACGCAGAGACAGGGTTCAAGGAGGAGAGGAGGAGGACCGAGTCAGGAATTACTGAGGAAGTTCAACACATACAAGTTGGTGGGACCAGACAGGTGCTGAGAAAGCTGGTGTCATAGCAAGGCCCCTCAAACATCTTTGAAAGGTCATAAAGATCAGGGGAAGGAGACTTTCAAGATTCAACTGACAAAGCCTGAGAAACCTAGTCTGAATTCAGTGTTGCCTCTGGTTTGAGAAGAAGGTTGGACAGGGGCCTGAGGCCTCTCACAACCCTTGAAGACTGTTCTTCATACACTGGTGATATTTATAGGGCCATGCTTGCGTCCTTCCTCATGCTTGTGTGGACATGAAAGACCATATTCACCTAGCTTTATTTTGGTTCTTTTCAACTGAGCACTCCATTTCTCGGTGGTCAGCATCTGAGGTGGGCTACACTGTCAACAATTACATTTTCTGGTAAACAGCGGAGTTTGAAAGCCAGAGAACTGCTGGGGAAGAGATGACATGCAATCTCTGGGCTGCGGACACGCTGCAGCTGCTCGCGTGGTCCGTCCCGGCTGCGCTCCCCAAACACCCTGCCCGCTTCCTCTCTTGGGGTCTTTATCTTCCTCCCCCCTAAGAAAGCACGTGCTGACAAGAGCCAGCTTCCCCGTCCGCGCAAGGAGGCAGAGGCTCGGTTCCCCTGTATCACAAGGACAGCGTTGTCATGGCAAATACTTCCTAGTGCCCTGCTGAAAAGGGGAGGGCGACCGAGCTCCAGAGCTGAACACCCTTCTCTGTAGCCTCTGCAGTGCGCGTTTCCAGAGCCCCCGCGCAGCCGCACCGCTGTGTCACAGAGCAGGCAGGGAAGAAGGGGGAGAGTCGATGCATTTCCCCGCGGGGCTGCCGGAAAGCTTCGCTGCGCCGGCGGTGTCCTGGCGCCCGGCCTCGCCGCGGGGAGCGCGCCGGGCCCGGGCTGCCGCCGCCTCGGGGCCGCGCAGGCGCCGTTGCCGCCGCTGGCTCGCGACATGGCGGCGGCGCTGCGCGCGCTGCGGCGGGCGGCGGCGGGGCCGCTGTGCCGGGCCGCCTCGGGGGGCCGCCCGCAGTCCGTGCCCGAGCGCATCGAGGAGAAGCGCCGCGCCGCGCTGCTCGGCGGCGGCCGGAGCCGCATCGAGGCGCAGCACAAGCGGGTGAGCGGCGGCGGCGGGGGAGGAGCGCCTGCTGCGGGGCCCGGGCGGCGCCGCTTCCGCCGGGCCCCAGGCGCCCGCCCGGGCTCACTTTCGCCGCAGCGGGCTCGGAGCGGGGCGCGGGCAGCCTCCCGCGGCCGGCGGCGGAGCCCCCGTAAGCCTGCGGCGGTGTCCCCTTCGGCTGCAGGGGCTCTTCACCGAAGTGGCGGTGAGGACCGCACTAGCAGTCCCCAGGGGAAAAAGCAGTATTGCCAGCGTGTCCGCCGCGTCAGTGAGACTGGCTTTAAGGCACACGTGTGAGGGGCAGCACGGGCAGAGGCTGCAACTTCTGTCTCTGTTGTACTGTTGTTTAACTTTGGTTTAACGCTCCGTTAGGCCTGGAGGCGTACTGTCCAGGACAGCTCCCTCTTCCATACTGTTTTACATCGCTGCTGCAATGTCAGGTTTTATGCCTGTCAAACTAGAGGGTCATAAAAGCCATTAGTCCTTTAAGCCTTTAGGGCCTTAAAATCTGACATATCTGGAGATTCAAGCAGTTACCATACTGGTCTGGTAGTGAGTTGCAATCTGTGTCACCTACGCAGTTTTCAGATATGTGGCCATGTATCATAAACCAACATGGTACATAACGTATATGTTGTGGAGAAAAAAACCTGATCTTCTAAGAGATGAGAGCAGAGAGCTAAAAGGAGTGGAAATAAGGCAGAGGAAAAGACAGCTGGGAGGATGGCAACTGTTGGGTTTTTAGTCTTCTGCCTCTGTTGTTGAGGATTTAGGCAATGCTGAGGGGGAAGGCAATATCAATTTCCTGTTTGTATTCCCTATTTCTTGTTGGGATGTCTTCTCTGCTTTGAGTGAGGGCCTGAGCGCGTGGTGGTACCATGATGGGTGGCAGGAGTCAAGGAAGTAGCAATAAGCCATTCATATGAAGACATTCAGTTCGCTTATCAGCAATCTCCCTGCCCCAGTCAAACAACATCTGGGAAGAGGTGCATCCTCACTGAGTTACACTTAGGACATTGACACATCAATATAGAAGGATTTCTGCTTGTCTAGGGGCCTAAGACATTATATGTCATGTTTTATATAAATGAAACGTGTGGCTTACCTTAGTCTTTCCTCCATTTGTTGACCTCTGTAAACTTTTTAACCCGCTAGTCAGAAGTTGTATAGAGTAGCCTGGCTGTCTTTTAACATCACACTGAGGTAGGGGCATGCTGTCTCCAAGTGAGGGCAAGCCAGGTGCACAGGTCTTGTTTCACAGTAGGATCCCTGATCTGTGTAGGTGGATGCTCAGCTGGGCTGGAAATAACACATTTGTTTGGAAGGCTAGGACAAAAAGGACTTTGCAGTTGTTCATTATTACATGGCATCATTAGTAGTTAGGAAGGAACGTGCGTATCTGGTCAACTAATTAGGTTCTTGACTTTTATGATACTTTTGCCTATATTGCTATCTGAAGGAAAGAGAACAAAAGGAATCCATCAGAAAATCCAGAGAGGCCATTGTAGTTCCTTTTCTTCTCGTTAGCTGCAGTCTCAAGTATCACAGAGTGCGGTGAATGCCTTGAACTATTGGTGAGGACTGGACAGGAAGGATTCCACGTTTAAGAGTACAACAAAGGCCTTAATAGCAGTGTTCGAATGTGTAAGCAAAAATAGCTGTGATACTATTGTATCTGGTTGAAAAGACTTCTTGAGATCACGCTCCCTCTATCTTGCGGTAGTGCTGCTCCAATAGTCAGCCGCCTTGTCAAAGTCTGGCTTGCACTGTATTTGTTTCTAAGGAGCATAATCACCACGCAGGCTATTTTCAGCTTTGGGGCATGCAGTTGCTTAGTGGGGGCAAATATAGCAGAACAAGTAATGGAATGGTTGATTAAACTGTATCCACTGGTGGTTAGTAAACAGAGCCAGAACCACTTGATAACTCTATTAATTGCTGCTTGCTCCATTTCAGGGAAAGCTGACAGCAAGAGAGCGAATTCTTCTGTTGCTGGACCCTGACAGTTTTGACGAATATGACATGTTTGTGGAACACAGATGTTCTGACTTTGGGATGGACTCTGATAAGAATAAGGTATTTTTATTTCATATGGCTCTTGTTTCATTTTCCTTCACTGTTCAGCCAACCAAGTAGTTTGAAAATAGGCTCTTCTGTTTCCACATGATTTATTTATTTTGTTTTTTTTGGCTTTGCATTTTTTCTTTTGCTACTCTCGATTTCCATTTAACCATTTACCCAGTTTGCTTCTTTTCCATTGTCTAAGCTTGATACTTTTTTTTTTTAAATGAAGGTCACCTTTTTGGTTCAAATACATTGTTGGATATTGCCATAGATTTTTCTCTTAAATAACACAGGCATGCTGCAGAGCTTTATGGTTACTACTTTGACAGTCAAGTCACACGTGAAACGCAAATACAGGTAGATACTTCTGCCCCTCTACAGGCAATATTGCAGTTATTGGTTGAAATAACTCAGATCTATTTTTATGCTTGTCAAACTAGAGGGTCATAAAAGCCATTAGTCCTTTAAGCCTTTAGGGCCTTAAAATCTGACATATCTGGAAATTCAAGCAGTTACCATACTGGTCTGGTAGTGAGTTGCAGTCTGTGTCACTTACGCAGTTTTCAGATATGTGGCCATGTATCATAAACCAACATGGTACATAGCGTGTATGTTGTGGAGAAAAAAAATCTGTAGCTCCCCAGAGTCTCTCACCATAACATTGATGCCTGATAAATTAACTGCATGGGGGAAAAAATGTTGTTGCAACTTAATACAGATGTGACTGACAAACATGCTGGGATATGCAGGTGCCTAGTGTGAATGTGCCTGTTCAGTGCAAATCTTTCTGTAGCAGGAAGGCCCTATTTCCCTTGGAGTATGCTGGCTTGGGGCGTGGTGAGGAGCTGCTCCTTACGTGCCACTGCCCCATGCTGAGTACAATGACTACAGCTTGCGTTTGTGTGGTTATTAAACCAGTTCATCAGTCTCCAGTCCTCTCAAGTTGCAGGGCTGCATCCTGTGAACGAAACAGGGATCAGCAGGCTTCCACCGTGGGAAGCGGGGACCTTGGAAACCGGCAAAGATGAAGGATTTGTTTTTGTTTTCAGTAGCCAGGAGGCTGATGGGACCCAGTGCTGGGAAGGATGTTGTATTAGATCTGTTCTTCCCTGTCACTGAGAGTAGGAGCAAATGTCTTTTCTTTTATAAGACATATCTTGCTCCTTTCCCCCACAAATTGAAATAAGTGCAGTGTAGCCTCTCATCATAGTACTCAACACTGCATTCCACAATGCTGATAACAAATTGTTGTTTCTGAAGATATGATGAGTAGTCAAGTCCTGTGAGTGACCACAGGGTTAACTTTTTTTCTTACCCTTCAGAATTCACCTTTCGGTGAGCTGCAGATTGTGTTTACAGAGCACAGTTTCACAACGGATGACCTCATTGCGGCCAGTGAGCTGGAATATTAGGTTAGCATTGAATTTCTCTAGATTCCTGGAAGTTTCTGAAGGTAGGGTGACAATTGCGCTTGCATCAAGGGCACTGTACAGGCTGCGTGTGCTATCAGGAGGTGTCTTTGTAATAGGATGGCTGGAAGCAGAGGTGCATTTCCTGGTGTTCTGTGTGCTGAGGCCGGCTTTGCGAACCAAGAGTTGCTAGCAGTACTGTCTGCACAGCCTGGGAAAAGTCCCCACCGTGGTATGACATTCCTGAGGACTGATCACTTTGAGCACAAATGGGCCTTGTAACAGTGGACCCTGCACAGTTTGCTCTTTTTCTTTCTTTTTTTTTTTTTTTTCCCCCCGGTATGCAAAATGGCAGCAGTGAAAAGCATTTGAATGCCTGGAATTCCTTTATGCCAGTACAGTAAAGTTGCTTTTCTGCTGCTGTCTTGAAAGACAACTATGTTATTTCCTATACTCAAAAGTGAGACAGTGTAGGTAAGCAGATTTTAAGATTCTCAGGCTCTTCCTCTTCCAACTCTCTCCTCCTCCCTTATTTACAGGGTGAAAAATGGGACAGGCTAGTTTGAAGTATATTTTGGGTGACTGTTTTTTGATGTTTCCAGGGTTGTTGTTTTTTTCTTTGTCAACACCTCAAGAAAGGTTTGTATACTGTAATCATTTCTTTCAGAAACATTAGTTGGTCCTAATAAAAGATATGTCCTGTCTCTAAATATGTGATTTACCTTAATTTCAGATGAGATGAAAATTTTTTGAGGAGAAACTGCAAAATTTGCTCATACTTCACACTAACATATAGTTGTCCATAGCAAGGATAGGGGAAGTCTTTCTGGAGCCCCTGCTGCAAACATGAAAGAGCAGTCCTCTTGGAGAACGAGTCTTTGCCTTGGCCTGGTACTCAGTATAGGGTTTCTTTTAGTGGATGCCATTGCTACTTTGTTTTTTTTGTTATTATTTTTAACTATTTTTTTTTCTTAATGCAGTATCCTGGAGACAGTGTGGTAACTGGCCGGGGCCGTATTAATGGGAGACTGGCTTATGTTTTCAGTCAGGTATGTTTTTGCTTGTTGTCTTTTAAATATCGTAAACTCATCCTTTGAAATTCACACTGTTTGAGTGTGACTGTGTAGTAATTTACCTGTTTACCTTCTACCAACAAGCATGAGGTAAACGTAGCATCTTGTGGGAGGAGGCAGGGCAGTTTCAGACAGGAAGAAACCAAAAAGCATTTCTAAAGGCTTTGTTGGGTGAGAGGTGCAGTTGTGGAACGGTGAGAGTTTGCTCATGAAAGGTGAAGCAAGTGATGTTTGTGAATGTAGAGCCAGTGGGAATGTTTTGAAATAGGGAACTGTTATTACTTTAGTGTAATATCATTGGGTGCTGCTATGCTGAGAGCCTGGAGGAGTCCCCTCAGAATCCAGTTTCAATAACCAAGGAGTGAATTAATGGAGAAATTACTGAGCACTGTGTGCTGGAAGCCCTTGCAAACTTTCACTCCATCCCTGCAGCTGGATCTGTGTGGATGGACTCCTGCAGCCATGTGGGGTCCTGTGAGTGTCAGTGGTGGGCTTTGCAAATTCTGTGGACCATCTTCAGGGATTCAGGCTGGAGAATTGGGGCCATTTGCTGGGGATCTTAACTGGAATTACAATGAGTTGAATTCATGATAGAGAGTACTTGAGCAACCTTGAATTGCTTTTCAAGTTAGAACTCTCTGATTAGTTGAAGAGATTATGATAGACAGGGTATAAGTAAATAGATAGAATATATGTTTTATATTAACATAAAAATATTTTAGAGGGAACACTATAGGTAGAGATTTGTCTTGATTGAGTCTCAACACAGTGAAAGAAGAGCTTTCTTTCAGATCCTTGGTAACTGCCTATCTATTCTGGGCCACAGAGTAGCCTTTGTTCAAATTGCTACCACAGCCAGAATGATTGTTGCTGTGTGACCTTGGAGCAAGTCATACACCCAGCTTTTTTATCTTGGGTATGTAGTTCTTCCAAGGAAAGACACTGTGTTATTACCATGTGGGCCTGCACATGGATAGTTGAGCTGAACGGAGGCCTTGGTTTTAGAAGAACACTAGTCAAGGGCAGTTTTTATATGAAAAGAAATTAAATGTGCCTCCTTATGGTATACCTTCTTTTAGCATCTTATCTTCCTCCAAATCCAGCTGCCACCTGAGATGTTACTTCCTTTTTCGTCCAAGTTCTCTGTCAGCATGTTTTTTAGGGCTCCTCTGAGTGAAAGACTCAGTGGGCATGCACTGGTGAAGCTCATGAAGAGTTGGCTCTGGGCTCCACTGGTGTCAGTAGGTGTCGATATCCCTTTTTCCTTTTGGATCAGATGTTCCCTTGTCCCTCCTGGGACATCAGGTTGCTATTTCAAGATCTTACTGCTCAGAACTAGAGGTAGCACCAGCAAGTCAGTTTTGGCTGACATCGTCCTTGCAGTACCCATAAAATAATAATTGATGTTTGGAGTGAATCTCATGAATATAGAACAATTGGATATTTTCAGTTCAGAATTTCTGCCCGTTTGTGTGTCAGACTATATGTTATGTGCATATCCATCTTGCTGCTGCCCATTGCAGTGGGACCTTCCTCACAGGTGAAATTTCTCGAGGCTACTGCAGTATGGATAGTCTCTGTAAAAGAGGAAAATATGTCTGTGTGAAATATAAAAAAGCAAATGAGATATAGAAAGTTTGCAATTTTAATACAGAATCCACTGGCAAGTATCTATAACAGATCCTTTTACTTGTAAAGAAGGCATGGATTGAACAGGATTGATCTACAGGCCCTACTAGGGAGGCAGGATGCACTGAAGCAGCACACCCAGTATAGAGCATTACAGGATTTTATGGTTTACTGGCAACATTTTATATCAGGATCAGTTATTGGGATTCATTTGACTACCTGTTATTGAAATGCTTTTTTCCTTAGTCTCTCTTTTCTTTTTTCTTTCAGGATTTTACTGTGTTTGGAGGTAGTTTATCTGGAGCTCATGCCCAGAAGATCTGCAAGGTAATATTTCGGAGGAGAAAATAAAAAAAATTGTCCTTTTTTTTTTTTTTATTTTATTTTCAGTCTGTTGTGCTAATGGCTTGGAGAAAATGATTTGTGTCTGAGTTTAAGTGGACTCTGATGCATGTCACTGGCAAGCTGAAAATGTGTATCTCCTCCTGTCGGTAAAGGTGTAAAAGCGCAGGTTGGCAGAGAGGTGCCCTTTGGAAGCTTTTCAAGCACAACAGGGCTTTTCTAGGTAATACATATTTTATTTGAATAAAGTTGCCTGTTGGATTGTACTAACAAGAGCCAAGAGAGACTTGCAAAGTATGGCATATGGATTAACTAGGCATTGTCCACTGCAGAAATGTGAAATGACTTGGGAGAAACTTGTTGCTATAAACAGTCTTACAAGAAAGTTTAATATTTATAAAAAGAGTGAATGGAATGAGTAAACAATCTGAAGATAAACAACTTTACAACTTGGAGGTCACTTTGATCCTCTGGGCTTTTGTTATCAGGCACTTTTGGCTGTTTATTCTCATTTTTCTGCATATATCATTGGAAAAGCCGATGTTTGAACCCCAGGGGCATGGAGGACAGGATTTTTTCCGTGCATGGGTGATCAATGGCATGGGCTGGTGAAAACTTCCTGATTTTTGTTACTATGAAATCAGAAAAAAGGCATATGGAGCTGGGGGCCTATTATCCTAATGGGAATGCTACTTTTTGGCACAGACTCTTAAGCAGTAAGGAGATGATAAACTAGAACATGCAAAGACTTTGGACTTAGCTTTACCCAGTTTTGATACTGGGAAAAGGCATTTGTATCACCCTTTCACAGTGGAGCTTTGCAGTGGCTCTTTGCATTGGGGATGGATGTAATGGTACTGGAAAGATGGGATGTTTTCTGCTCTTTTTTTTTTTTTTTGATCTCTTATTTCTGAAGAAGCAGGGAGAATGCTGGTAGCAGAACTAGAAAAAATGCAAGTCCTTCCTGGTTGGTACTGTGCTCAGTTGGCATCAGTGTCAATGTCAGTGGTGGGCTCCAAAGTTTGAAGGCTCTGGATGCATTCATTGCTATGAGTCTTTGAGGCTGTAGCTTGGGCAGTGGAGAGCCCAAAACCACTGCCTGGGTCTCTGGCTCGCTTCTTTTAGTTCTTGTTGGGCTGAATTCTGTGAAGCAGAAATCTGTTCTGAAAGAGGCAATCTTGGCCCATGCAAACTTACCAGTTGCTTAAGGAATGTAAAATGTCTGGGAACATGGAAGTGAAGTTGCTCTCCCTGTGCTGAACTTTCCTGGAGATCTACCCCTTTGGTAATTGCTTACTATTTGGGATTTTCCCCAGAGTTGCAGAGGGGTGGGATATTTGGCATCTTGCAGCAAAGCTCAAGGCTAGGTAGGTCTGAGCTACTGATTGCTTGTCCCTTTTGCAGAAGAGCCTACACTCTTTCAAACCACGTTAGATACCTGTAATGGTTTCCCTGAAGCAATAAAGATTTAATGTGGCTCTTCCGAGTGATATGTGTCCACTTGTGGTGGGGAACACCGTTTAAAGCTTGTATACTTATGTGTATCTTATGGTGTGTATGATGTCGTGTTTCAAGACCATTGGTTAGGCCCAAAGTGGAAGAAAAATAAGTGTTTGAGGAGAATGAAGCCTGAAGCGTTCCCTACAGATCCTGGTATGGCAAAAAAAAAGTTTGGTCTCAAATACAGGAGCACGTTTTCAGTATTCTGAACGTGCATGTGGATGAGTGCCTGCGGAAAAACTTTAGTATCTGGGAAAACCTTGAAACAAATAATTAAACCGTATGTAAGGCCCTGGAAGAGAGTAAAATGTGTCAGTGAACTTATTTAATTGACCTGTCCTTTTCGTAAGAGGATAACAGGCCTTCTAGGAAGAAGCAATAAATGTCACCTCTACTGATTTCCACTAAGGCATTTGATAATATCTTGCATAACATCCACATAAGCAAACAGGGCCTCTTGTGGCTCATGGAGCCTCTGTTGGCAAACCACATAGATGATTTTTAAATCTGGGATTGTGTTTAAATAGCGAATTCATTCTGTGTGTCTGCCACGGTGGTGTTCCAACTTTCAAATGGACATCCATGCACAAAGCATGAAGAACCACTGTTTTACATTAAATGATAGGGATAGGTAGGGATAAAGCCACTTGAGAGCTATATAGAGATAGTATCACTGATTCATGTTCAGGCTGAAATTTTGGTACTGTTAGGATACTGTTGATCTGAATGGGATAGAGTATACTTACTGCATTTCTAGGCAATATAAAATTCAAGGTTAATCCTGCAGGCACTCTGAAAGACAGGACTGAAGCTTTTAAAATCTTGATAAGTTAAAGATTGTCTGAAATAAGATATAATTTGGTAGCAATGATTGAAAGGGCTAATTTCAGGTAGGAAAAAGCAACTGCAAAATTCAAAATGGGGATTGACTGACAACACGGAGTTTTACAGAAAATGATCTAGGGGTAAATCAGATCTTAACATAATATGCCAGTGCCGTAGTGTTACAAAAATGGCCGACATTGTACTGGGATCTAATAAGCAGGAATATTTTAGATAACACCTAAGGGGTTCAATCCTCCCACTTAAGCCTCTGCTGCAGTATTGCGTTCGGTGTTGGGCATAACTCTTGAAGAAAGATAAGGAACCATTGCTAAGAGTCTTGAGGCGAATAGCCAAAATAATCAGATGGCTAGAGAATACGATTTAGAAAGAACAGTGCGAGTGAATTGATGGTGCTTATTCTAGAAATATGAAGGGTAATATGAAGACTGAAGGAAGATTTGAGATCCTTGAACGTTTATGAAGACTGCAGAAAAGAAAATAATAAATTGTTCTCCATGTCTACTATGTATTGAGAAAGAAGTAATGGTTCTAAATTTCAGAAGGAAAGATTTAGTTTAGTCTTCTCAAAGAACTTCCAGCAAGAAGGGTAGTCAAATATTGGAGTATACTGTTTAGGGAGATTACAGCATCACCACTGCAGTAAACTTTTAAGATCAGATTGGACATATATGTGAGACTGTTTTAGGTGCAATTTAGACTTCGTCATGAACAGAGACAGACTGGTCCTTCCTGGCCCAAGCTTCTCTGATGTGCGAGTTAGCACAGGCTTTGGAGAATACAGTAGGAGTATGGAGATGCACAGATAGTATGGCAGGTAGATATTAAAGGGCAAGACAGGGAGTAAATGCGTATCTCTTAATCTCAAGTCTGAAAGAGTCAAGATGCGATACATCAGTAAGCAGTTAGTGACTATGGTACAAGCAAAGGTGAAGGTGAGTGCTGCAGAGGCAGTTCAAATAAATCTAGCACATGTGGATTCTTTTTTTTCTAGGGGGTGGAGATTGGTGGGGTGGGGTGGGGTGAGGGGTATGTGTTTGTCTTTTTGCTTTGGAGTTTTAGTTTAGCTAGAATAATAATGCGGAGTTTGCATTCATCACCAGATCATGGATCAAGCTGCCATGGTTGGAGCACCAGTGATTGGGCTGAATGACTCTGGAGGAGCCCGTATCCAGGAAGGAGTGGAGTCTTTGGCTGGCTATGCAGATATATTTTTGGTAAGTCGGCTTCTGGTTGACCAGGAAGATTGCCATCCACAAAGGTGGGAAAGGCCTCCTTTACCTAAATTAGTGTCTGTAAGTAAACTTTGAGGATGTCATCATCCTATTTCAGCCAGTGTTACCTGGAGGACAAAGCAGATATAAAGGTTTGTGAGACCTGGACCTTCTCTCTCTTGACTCCCTTATTGGCTTTGGACAAATTACTGTACCTTTTAGTTCCATTTCCCCATCTGTTAAATAAGAATCATACTGAGCCTCGTAAAATTTTGTGATCCAATGAAAAGCTTTTTTAGGAGATGCACTATATTGTTAGCTTTGTCAGAAGAATGGAAGAATAGGCAATTTACTTAATCGTATGAAAAACCTAAGCAACTATGTAACTTTCTGATTCACACTAAAGTATAGATTCTCTGTGCTGGGAAGTAATTTCTCTAAAGAGTATTTATCTGTTTGTCAGAGACAGGGGCATACCCTGGTTTAGAGGGTGTTTTGGTAGGTGATTGATAGGGGTGATCCACCACAAGCTGCCCTTGTGCCTACTCTGGAATACAGGCATGTTAAGAGTTTCATGTTTCATTTGCTTTCAAGAGTGCTGATAAATCGTGACAGATTTCCCACTGCAGAAAGAGGGACTTAAAGTATATCAAGCACTACGTGCTTGAAGATGACTTGAGAAACTAAGATCAGAAGCACCAAATGCCTATTCTCTCAAGACAGTCAGTGAAAATAAGTTAAAAAATAGGAAATTGATACAAGTCACAAACTTCTGTACAAATAACAGTATGTGTTACAATGGAACTTGTTAACCTGACCATTTGGGGGCATCCGGTTGGACTGGTGAAAGTTTTCCATTCCAGCCCACTATACCAAGACTTTCTGGCCCGTTAGGCTTACCATGTCGCTCAAAGGCTTTCTCCTCAATTTCTGAAGCCTCATCTCTAAGATGCCTCTGTGCTGGTGGTGTTGTAAAGAGTGGGTTAAGTCCAAATCTGTGGCACTGAGTGTATTTCCCATACCAGCACTGACCTCTCACATGCTGTCATATTCCCTTCTCTCTTTTCTGAGCTGAAGAAGCATAGCGTATAGTTAGGCTATGCATATAATAGTCTAATGTATAGTTGATGCTATTGCCAAAGCAATAGTGACTTGTCTGGAGTAAAGTCCCAGATCAGAACCACTTCTGCAGGAGGAACAGAAAAAACATGAAGTTCAGCTGATGCGTTTTATAGTGAAGATACTCAAAGTTGTACTGACAGAAACGTCATTAACTATAGATGATAGGAAATGTGTTTCTCATAAGCACCGTGGTGGTGGCATAGGCCTCTTATAACTGTTTTGAAAACAAGTGATAGAAGTCTCCTGAGAATCATCAGTCATCTTACTGACAGTTTCATTTTTGCTTTAGTGTTGCCTGTGTGTGGTTTTGGTGTGGGTTTTTTTTTTCTTTTTTAACACAGTGGCAACTGCATGAGTCAATGCCATATGACGTTTGTAGCACTGACCCAGAGGACAAAGTTCAGACTATTTCCAGTTGTTACTTCTTTTTCCACAATCATGTGGGGGTGGTAGGTTTTTTAGAAACTTATTTTCTCTTGTTGTCTGGATTAATTTCTATCCATGATCCCCATCAACTATCAGCATTACTGCTTTGGAATACAACTATAGAATAATTTAGGTCAGAAGGGACCTCTGCAGGTCCATAGTCCAATCCCTTTTCAAAGCAGGGCCAATTTCAAAGCTAAACCAGGTTACTTAGGGCCTTATTTAATCAAGTTTTGAATATCTCCAAGGATGGAGATTTCACAGCCTCCCTGGGCCGCTATTCTAGTTGCTTAACCATCCTGATCGTGAGATGTTCTTTTTCTTGTATCTAGTTGGAATTTCCCTTGCTGTGACTTGTGCCAGCTGCTTCTCATCCGTTTACTGTGCGTTTCCAAGAAGAGTGGCTCAGTCTTCTCTGTAAGGACGCACTAGACAACTGAAGGCAGCAGTAAGCTGCCCCTTTGCCTTTTCTTCTCCAGGCTGAACAAACCCCATTCCCTCAGCCTGTTTGTTCCAGTCCTCTGACAGTCTTGGAGGCCTCCACTGGACGTGCTCCAGTTTGTCCGTCTTTCTCATACCGAGGGGCCCAAAACAGGATTTGATACTGCAGATACAGCCATGAGTAGCCAGCCAATCTTGCTTTGAAGGGCCTTATATGGGCCTCCATTTCTACTTCTAAGGTTTGGTGCTTCTTCAAAAAACTGAGAGATGTAGAAAACCATGTGTTAGCTGATACTTCAAGTGTATCAGTTAGTTCTGGTTAATGCTGCACATCACTTGCATTCATTTACGCGGATTCAGCATTCCAGGTGTTTCAGTATCCAGGAGAGATTAGTGTATTTCTGATCCCTCTGGACCTTTACTCCTCCGGTGTGGAGTTGGCAGTGATGCACACAAAGGTTAAATACACTGCAACTCGGAAAACAGGCAAGTGGATTCCATGCTTAGGGTGTTTCCGTGCAGTATTGTGTAATGGGTTTGTTGTTAGGATGGGGTGCAGTGGCCTCTCCTGTCTAATTAATGAAGAAGTACAATGCTGCAGCTGTTTTGGGAAGTGAACACACTTAATTTAACTCTGTTGTCATTTTGAGGAGTATTGAGGGTTAATATAAGAACGAGAGTGATTCAGGTAATGACTGAAACAGTAGGGTCCATAGGGTGTGATAATCTTCTTTTGCCAGTTGGATAGGTTGTATCTTTGTTCTGGAGAATAAAAAGAAGAGAAAAAATAGCAACAAAATTATTTTGCTTCTATTTGCATCAAGAAATTTTGTCCAGATATTTCTTTCCCAGTATATAAAGAAAGCTGTTCTGTCTTGTTGGGGAATTCTTGTGGGAACACTGCACAGATTTAAAGATGCAGAGACTTTCTGATAAAACCAGACATCTTTGTTTTTTCTGTTGCAGAGAAATGTTCTGTGTTCTGGGGTAGTTCCACAGATCTCCCTCATTATGGGTCCTTGTGCTGGTGGAGCTGTATATTCACCTGCGCTAACTGATTTCACATTCATGGTGAAGGTAAGGGTGGAGTATATGCTGACCTGCTGTTGGTAACGTTGATCGGTCACAACCAGACCCTGCGTTAAGGTTTTATTTGGAAATGGTCTCCTGCTTTGGAATAGTGAAGGCTTGGGATTTGCTGCAGGAATGTCATTAATGCCATTGTAATGTTAGTGGTTATTAGTGTCATTAATTATCAGTAACATCATTGATAGCAAGACCAAAATGGTCCCGTGCCATTATTTTGCATGTAGGATTGATGAAGGGATCAGGAATTTTTCTTAAAAAGCACTTTTGTTCAAGATGCTTATTTTAAAAAGACAAAGCCGCGCAGTTCTGTTTTCAGCTTCAGTTTTAAAGAAAACAAGTCTTAAGTGTTTAATGTAAGACAGGGCTTACAAGCTGCTACAAGGCTTTAAAATTTCGTTATGTATTACAAAGTTGGATGAAATGCAAAGATAGCAAGTTTTGTATGATCGAGTAGTGTGATGAATGTATGACCTGCTTTTGAAAAAGTTTTTTGAAAACCAGAGCCGTTTCCTCATTTTGGAAACTAATTGCTGTGGGGTGTTATGCGGCTGGCAGATATTGGTTGCAATTAGGACATGACAGATACTGCTTGAGGCATGGCTAGGGAAATGTTCGGGGGGGAAAAAAAGTGTTTTACATGATTTTTAGAAAAAGAATCACGCCTGTAAAGAGCTTCAAAAGGAATTCTGTTAATGAGTTTTGTAACATCTTAAATCAGTGGTTAATGATGGGGTGAGAAAAACATTGCACCCATATTTACTTCTTGGCATTTTGTGGTAGTGCTTTGACTGCACACAAGAGCCAGAATTGCTTCCCCCCCAGTTTAAAGTTTTGTGGTCACCCACCTTCTTCAATTTTCACTTCAAGTGTCTCCTAGTGCTAACAAAGCATTCCTTTTGCTTAGCTTGGCGTAGGACATAACTGCACTGTTCATACTGTTGTCTTTGCATTACAACTCATCTTTGTCTTAAATTATTTTTTTGCATAAACATATATAGGGACTAATATAGAAATTAAAAATAAAAGATGCACAAGAATGCTAAAATATGCCTTCATATTGAGGTTAGGTTAAATTAAACTACCTTCAGTTTATTATTTATGGAAAGCTAAGAATAATTTTCTTAAATAACCTGTGGCTAATTGAATTTTCTGTAGATTTTTAGTATAATACATTATTTTGATTTGTAAATCAAAAGGATTTTAAAGAAATTTTTCCCTGTGTTGTACTGCTTTCTTATTCTAGGGAAAGTCTCTAGAGACTGTGGCTTTTCCGTAAATGCTTCTGCAGCTTGGATCTAGCATTTACTGTCTCTTCCCCCCCCCTCCAGGATACATCCTACCTATTCATCACTGGCCCGGATGTAGTCAAGTCTGTTACCAATGAGGATGTCACGCAAGAGCAGCTTGGGGGTGCAAAGACGCACACTGCTGTATCTGGTGAGAGCTGGAGAGGTTACTTAATGTACTACTTGTTCTCTAAACTAAACGCCATAGTTGTTCTAACTAATCAGTTGATTACCTCATACAAATGTTTATACTTGTAGGTGTCACTTGAGGCTAAGGGATAAAACTCTACTTAAGGACAGGATCTTACTGTGCCTAGGACTCTCTTACCAGCCCTCCTTAGTAATGGGAGCCAAAACAGCAGAAGTGGGAGTGTGGGAGAGTTCTGGGATTTTGAAGAGAGAGATTCTGGAAGTGGGAAGGTTGGAGGAGTGCAGGGTTTTAGCAAGGCAGGCTTGGGTTTGGTGTGGTTTGGTTTTCTGAGGAAACTCACATAGGTTGAAAGATTCTTAACAGTCTGTTGTTTGCCTACTGCGTGACTGATTGAACTTCTTAACTATAAGCAAGGTGGCAATGTGAGACAGAGCTCTATTCCCCTGCCACCTCAGAGAGTCTTGGCAACACGTGACTTTTCTGGGGGCTAAAAATGGCTGTGGGACCTCAAATTGTATGTGAGCAGGACTGAAGATGAAGCAAAAAGACACGCACAGACACTGCTCAGACCCAGCCTTTGACAGTCCAGGACAGTAAGCTGGATGGAATTCCAGAAGGTCGGGATCCAGCTAGGTTTGTGGCAGCTGATAAACCTGTTTATATTACTTTAAATATGAAATCAGCAATCCAGACTTGCTAAGAAGGAGGGTTGACACAGCCACGCATTTTCTAAATATTTTCAGAGGTCAAGTTTCGTGGTCTAAAATTCCTCATTGTTAATACCTGGGTTTAAAAAATTCTGTTACAACTTCTTTGTGCCCTTACTGATACATACTTGAAAATGAAACGTTGCAAAATAATTTCAGTAATTGCTTAACTGTTTCTTTCCAGGAGTTGCACACAGAGCCTTTGAGAATGATATAGATGCTTTACTTAATCTCCGGGAGTTCTTTAATTATTTACCTCTTAGCAACCGTGATCCAGCCCCGGTTTGTGAATGCCATGATCCCAGGTAAGAGGAGACAGGCTGAGATCTGTGATCTCTGATCATTGAATTTCATGGCTTCTCTGGCTCAGAGTGTAAAGAAACGAGTGTTTTGTGCCTGGGCTCTTGGCTGATGAATTCTGTGTTGCAGTGTGAGACGATGGGAAGTGTTTCAACATGCATGTGTACAGACAGGTTAGATTTGCTTAATTTTTGTATTGTCTGAAAGCAATGTTATGCTGGCTGTGTACCGAATATAGGGAAAATAATTTCTGTCTTGACGGGCTGTCACAGTCCCTTGAATCAAGCAAGTGAAGCAGAAGATAGCACAGTGAAGACAAGCAGGGAGAACCTGCCCTGCTTTGGCGGTTATGTGGTCTGCTGGGTAAGTTTTGCTCATTAAGGTTAGAGGTGGGGAAGTGACAAGGAGGGAAAGGAGGCAAGAAGTTTTATGTATTAGGTAGCTATCCATCAGGCTTGTTATATGGTTGACAGTGTAGACTCGAATCATTTCAAGAACAGAAAAATGGCGACTGTTTGGATTTTTACCAGAATTTTTTTCCAAGAGATAGAGGGACAGTCAGAGAGCCAGCATGGGACTGTTTGAGTAGACAGACTTGCTAGTAGTATTAAAGATAGAAAACATCAGTGGAGTAAAAGCATTTTGGCCTCAGATCTGGCTGCACTGTAGGGAAACCGTAAGAGGTCATTGCCCTCCCCTGTCTGGGAATTGCTCCTGAATTTGCTCTTTCTTTCAGTTCTACAGATGTGATAAACATCTTGTGTTTTTTTTATACACATGAAGATTTTAACACGCGAGTCAGAAAGGTTATCCTGGCTTCATGTTTAACTGTTCTTTTGCAGAGTCTTTAAAACAATTTTTTTTCTTTTTGATTAATTTTACAAATCACCACTGCTCTGCTATCTGTAATATTGTTCACTATTACAGAAATAAATTTGCAGTTGTTGTTTGGAGGATATTCAGACAGGTTAATTACTTACTAATCCTAACATTTTCTAAGATGTTTCTTCTTAGAGGTCTGTTACGCTAGAAGACTGTTATGTCTTGATTGTGACAAACTAAAGCAAATCTCTTACAGTAGTTGGCAAACTTTAAGTTTAGCATATTCTTTCTTGAGCATCCATCAAATGGTCCTGAGATATCTACTGTCTGTGGCATCTGAATGTGATGTTTTAATTTTCTTATGGAAACAACAGCCCTTCAGTGTATCTTGCAACGAGGGTTTTGTTTTCCTATGAGAAGCTGTCAGTTACTGCGTAGCTGCTAATGGGTAAGAGATTAATTCTTTATTTTCTTAAGGGAGACAATCTGCTGGTAGCACTAGACGTTATTAGAGGATCGCGGTTTAATAAATACTTGATAATTTGCATTAAGAACTGTAATTCAGTAGTCTTTATGCATGTGAAGATAATTTGTTAAATCTACTTGTTTTTATGGCAGCATCTCCAACAGTTTTCCCATTTGTGCTCTTAGTACTTACATTATGATATTTCAGTGGGTTATACTGACATCTGAATGGACTCCTTTTGCTTTGAATTGATGTGGTTGATCATTACCATTGCTCCAGTCAAAGCCCATCCTTCTGGAGTAATTTTTTTCTTATTGCATCATTTTCATGCCAGGAAAAATAGTCAGCAGTAATGCAAATTAAGTGCTTTATACATTTTTTTTTTCATTGTTAAGTCCAGAAGCTGTTTTTGTTTTTGTTTTTTCTCCCCCTCTCTTTGGGTAGGTTCTTTATGGTGCTGAAAAATATCAGGCTTGGTTGGTGATACTTCTGGTGGTTGGAGTTTTTGATTTCAATGGCTTGGATTCTAAAAAGTTAGAAGGCTCCTTACAGTACAAAGTTGGCTAACTGCAAATATGTCCTCTACCTTTGAAGAGTGTCTAGTTCATTGCATCTAGTTTATTGTGTGCTGTGATTTAACTTTCTGTGTCTCTGATTATAAAAAAAAATTATTTCCTTCAAAGCTCAAAGTTTCTGGAGGAGGTAAGCATCGATCTGTGGTAACCTAGGTACATTTTCATTTTTGTACTAAATAAAAAACAGTATTGATTTAGATGATGGTTCCTCAGACTGTTGCAGTCTTCAAATGACTGCTTTGATGGTAAACAACAGATCCTTCCTGATAAATGAGATCTGTAAGAAACATAATTCTCAGCCTTTTAAATCCAGTGACTCCAATAGCAAGTTCCAGATGTCCTTCATTTTATGTGATGATTTGAAGGAGATTTTAAACTTAAGGTATCCTGGGTAATGCGTTCATTTTGCTGGTGGTTATTCACTTTGATGCCTTATAATTTCCCTCAATATAGCACTGTAAATTTATGGGAGCAGTAATTTGATGCTTCAATTTTCCTTATCTTTTGGGTTACCTGAGAATATAATCCATAAGTAATCAACAGAACTTAATGCACAGTCATACTTAGAGACAAGTAGAAGTTTTAAAAGCTCTTGTAGGTTGGAGTTTAGTATGTTAAAATGCTTTCATCTGATCAAGATTTCATTTTATCATTTTATGAAAATATTTGCATACAATACTCTTATCAATCATGTGGAAAAATACTTGAAGTGTTGCTGCCAGTTTTATTCTATAAATAAATATATCTATTATTCTCTGGGCAAATAGATGGGGCTATCTGCTCCCCTGTATGTAAGCACAGAGACAGCTGTGGGCTTTGCATTATTACTTTTTGCCTGATTTTGAAAAACTGCAGATCGTATACTTCCGTTTTAAATTGGGTAGCTAGAGCCTTGCATTGACAAAGTTTTAACTATGCTAAATCATGGCATTGTTGGAAGAGTAGTTCAATAAGAACTCCACAAAAAGGCCATTTATAATGGATATGAATCAGTATTTTTGTGGAGTAGCACAAATGTAATACCCTCCAAAGCCTTTACAGCGATGACTCATAAAAATTGCCATCCCTGCCCGCTGCCATGGGGCTATGAAAGAGTCCAAAGACCCAGTGAATGCTGTCCGACATGCGTATGTCCTTAAGGAAGCCAGTAGGATCTGATGATAGAGGTAGCGGATAGCATGAGTTGTAAACACGGGGACAGCACATTGGTTGAAATTTCGAGCTCCGCACGAAGCACATCACTGTTGAGTAAAACAGAATAGTGGTAAAGAGTCTTTAAACACAGTGTTCAACTGAAGAAGCTAGGAGGGGTCATGTCTTTCCCACCTATGAATCTCTGCTTGTTTGGTGGCAGGAGAAGCACAAATGGAAAGGTTTCTCACAGTTCAGTTTCCTTAAATGACAAGTGTTCAACGGAGGGCCATGTCTAGGCAGGGAAAGCATCGGAGCTGTCAATGTGCAGCTCCTGAATTCTGCGTGCGCAGGAGAGGCAGGTACGTGACAGGCAGCCTTGCTCCACCATTGGGAGAGACCGTTTTGCCCATCCAGCTTACAAGGACTGTAAGCGCAGGCTGTCCTGCTTGTGCCACCTCACGCTCCGCTCCGTCCCACCGGCTCCTTTCCCGCTGCTCCGCAGTGCCTCCGTGCTTTGTCCAGCACGTCTCCAGTGCCCCCTGCAGACTGCCATTTGTAGCGTTCACCCGCTCCGATACCAGCACGTGTCATTTTAGGCCCTTCTAGTCAAAGAAGGGAAATGGTATTTCTAGGAGACGATTTCCCAGGCAGAGATGCCTGTAAGAGATATCTCCTTCAGGAAGAGCTCAGCCTGGCTCGTCTCCTTTTGCTCCAGAAAGAGTTCACAACAACAGATACTTGAAGTGGGTTGAATCGTGCCCTCAGTGGCTTGAGGCACAACTGGCTAAGGTGAAGAGGAGTGACTGTTTCTTTTCCCCAAAGTCTCAGACAGGTGGAGTTGTATGCCCAAGTCTTTTGTCTTGATGTTCATCTGATCTGTAAAGATCATCACTTACGCTTTTATTTTCTGCAGTAACCGTTTGGTTCCTGAGCTGGAGACAGTTGTCCCAATCGAATCTACTAAAGCCTATGATATGCTGGATATCATATACTCTGTAAGTCTGCTAGTTTGAGCACTGTTGAGAAAACTCTGAATATTAAATTACTGTAAATTATGAAAACAAGCCAATATAATGCCACTGAAGATCTCTCTTGTTTTTTTTTTTTTTTTTTTTTTTTTTTAGTGAGCTTGTTTTCACAAGTTAGTTACTTTTTTCCCCCTCCCCATGTTGTGGCCGTGAAGCAAGGGGCACCAAAAACTGCAAAAATAAGATATTAGCAGATGAAAGGACTCCTATGATTTGGTCTCAGGCTTCATCTTCCCATGCTCAGTGCATAATAACTGATCTCATGGAAATGCTCTAATTCAGTTCTCTCTTGGGGGGGGGGGGGGTCAAAAAAATTCCCTTGTTACTACTGTCTTGAATTCGATCACTTTTTTTTCTTTTATAGAAGGCAATAAGCTACAAAGAATACATTCACAGATCTACTCCTTTTCTAGTTACTCTAAGAGACAATTTTGTACAAATTTGTTCCCCTGAGTGAGGCAGATATCCGGAGGCAGTGGAGGGGAAGGAAGCATGTGTTTGTGTTTTATTTTTTTTTTTTATTTATTTTAATCTAACCCCCCACCGATATTGTAATGCATAAATAACAGGGGTTTTATTAAAGCAGCTTAGGCAGTATTGATAATTCCCTTGCCTATCTTTGAATACTTATTTTTTTCAATTGTACTTGCTACATTTTAAAAGTTTGTGAGGAGAAAATAGTTGTAGAACAAGCTTTATTATGTGAAACTGTTACAGCCCCTGTAGAGCACCTGAAGAGTCTGAATTCTGAACATTCACATTTCCAGCTGCTTCCTTTGCCACCGGGACTCCGAGAGGTGGATGCTGAAGCTAGGAATTACTCCATTTCACAAACAGCATATACAGGTGCTGGTGCTCAGCTCTATTTGAAGGCTCTTTCCAAATTTCTGCCTTTTACTGTTTTATTTGATTGGCTCTCCTCGCACACTCATTCAGCTAGTACTTTTCAGTTTGCAACTGGCTGCATTTAGTTTCATTTTTAGAGAAGACAGAAAAGTTCAGGATATGTTTTTTGATCTGAGGTGGGCTTTAAAAATTTTTTAGCAAATGGAGGGGGGAAGAAAACTCCCACAGGCTTTGAGAAGTAATAAGGAAGGAACTAAAACTATTTTAAACAGTACTTGCATTTTTTGCTACTTCTCATTTGCCTCAGAAGTGATTGGCAAACTGCAGCCTGCATAGGCAAAGTTGTCACAAACAGCTGACAGCAAGGAATTACGGTGGAAAACACCAGGCAACCATGTATAGGTGTCGCTACTGCTCCATGTATAATTACGGTCTCTTTTAAACATGTGAATTTTGATACTGCTTTATATGCCAGTGGATGTCACTTTAGAGAGCAGGCACTGGAACCTCAACCCTAGTGAGAAGTGCTGCTACAAAGGATTCTCGGTTCCAGTTAGATACATTTGACATAGTGTGTATTCCCTCTAGAGTGGATAAAGGGATTTCGCCACTCTCCTCCAGCATGTGCAACTTAGGTGATGCACAGAGATCATCTGCCATAACAGAGCATGATATGTTGGCCTCTGTTAACAAAGTGCTCTGTATTTACAAAGAATTGCAAAATATATTGTGTAACGGAAAGTTTCCAAGTTCCAAGAAGTATCATTTGTTTTTCTTATCACTGGAAACTTTTCTTTTAAAAGTGTAGCCTGCCAATATTTAAGTTGCAAGAAAGAAGTTATAAGCACCTGATTTGAAGCTTTACTTCGTTACAAACTAGGAAAAAAAGGCTTGCTACAGAGAAAAATGTCATAAGGATTTTTCTCTGATGGAATGCTTAAGCAGCAGTTTTGATAGTAAATGCTGCACTAGTTATTTCCTGCAATAAAGACTGCAAAGAAGAGTAACAGGTTTCTTTTCTCCTTTTATATATTTTTGGATTCTGCAAATTCCAAAACATTAAAAAAATTTCTGATACTAGCATAGCTGGTTTGTGTTTGTCTGTATTACGTATGTATGTCCTCATAAGGGCTCTGCCTAACTCTTATTCTTGCAGATTGTTGATGAAAGGGAATTCTTTGAGATCATGCCCTTCTACGCCAGAAACATTGTTGTTGGATTTGCCAGGATGAATGGAAGAACTGTTGGGATAGTGGGCAACCAACCCAAAGTAGCATCAGGTTGGCATTGACTGTAGGATTGTGCTGTGAAACTTCTTCACAAATAGTGTTTGTGCCTCCTAACTGTTTTGTCTTGGGGTTTTTTTGGCACTCTTTGTAAGGCTGTCTGGCTATGAGGTTAACTGCTTACAGCTCAAAGCATAGGTTATACTTTGTGTGGGCCTCCACTTACTTTATGTGTTCCTACTGCTTGCTTTCTGTCAAATCTCATTATCATGCAGCTGCATTGTGACTTAGACTAGTCCATGAACTGCTGTAAAAATCCCAGAAAAAAAGGTGAATTTCTGTGTATTGGCTCAGTAAGGTGGTTTGGCTCACCTGTAACTAAATGATTGCTGTATTCAGCACAAGAGAAGTGGTAGGAGCATGTAACCAGGGTGGGCAGAAGACCACCACTTGCAGCAGCCTGCAGTTAACTGGATTAAGGATAATATGGAAACTGCATACTCGCTGCTACAGCAGTATGCCCTAAAATGCCTAAAACACTTCTGTAGGGCAAGGTAACTTTTATTAGGCTACTTGTTACAACTAGAAAAATGCTAAGCTTTCAGGCATACAAGCGTGGGACTCTTGACCTCAAATAACTTAGATATGACGGTACAAGCATGTAGCTATAGCTAAGATCATCCTTCATTTTATGACTGTTGAGGGATTTTTGCTTTCTCTGCTTCTTAGATAATTTCCAAAGTGATTTACACTAATAGCGAGTTTCTGTTTAAGTTTTGTGCCTTTTTGTATGGCAAATTAGTTTAGGAAAAATCAGATGACCCAGCATGCTGCATTTATTCTTTTGATAATCTTGCCAAGATATGACTATCAAACCCCTGGCTAGTCAGCAGGCCTATTACTTTCGTCTTCATTTGATGTTTTTAATTTTAGCAAAGATTTTTGGTGTTTCAGATAGATAGGTGCTCTTATATGCCTTTTGTGTAGGCTTAATATAGTAGAATGTAACAAAATTCTAAAGGCACTGAAACAGAACAGAAACACTTTGCAGCATGTTTAGCAAAAAATGCTGGTCTTTCTTAGTATATTAGTAGGAACATTAAGTTTTTTATGGAGAACTCTGTAGTCTTTCTTTCTGAACTGACCTGAAAAATATCAGTAAAGAGAAAGTTACAGAAAAATATCTTAAATTACATGCATATATTTTAAAATGCCACTTTTTGAAACAAACTGTATTATGTGTACAGCAGTCACCACTAAAGGATGTTGAAATCTATAGGTTACATTGCAGAAAAAAATGAGTGTTTTTTGACTATCTTGTACTCTAATCTTAGGGCTAAAACAGCAAAATTTCAGGGCAGATTTTTCCCAACATTATCTATAGAGATTTTTTTTTTTTTTAAATGACTGTTGCTTTTGTTAAAACTGTAGAAAATACTGGGTTTGGTTTGTTTGTTTTTAGAAGAGAACACAGCTATAATGTAGAATGTGATTTTTTTGATGTTGCTTTGAATTACTGCTATTAGAAGATCATTGGAATTGTTAACACCTAACCCTGTTTTCTTAACTTTAGGGTGCTTAGACATAAATTCTTCTGTGAAAGGAGCCCGCTTTGTTCGGTTCTGTGATGCTTTCAACATACCTCTGATTACTTTTGTGGATGTTCCTGGATTTTTGCCAGGTAGGCGCTGCTATTATATTTCACTTAGTTGGGAGGAGGGGTGGTTTAATGTAGTAAATGTGTATTTTAAAAAACTACCTAAGAAGACTGTTTACTAGACCTAAATAAGACAGATTGTGCTCTCAGAACACTGACAGCAGTAATCAAAGCTTTGCAGGATTTCAAAACATACACTGAAAAGAGGACCCATTCATGCAGCAAGTTACTGCTGAACTGTCTGGCTAGAGCTACTGCCATGACCAGTTTGCCAGGGCTGAAAGGGGGGAATGAAGGCATGTCACTGACTGGGAAGGCACGTCCCACTGTCTGGGCACAATTGCAAAGCTGTTAATTGTGGCCCATCCAGGAAAAAAAAAAAAAAAAGACTGCATTCTCTCAAGCTACTGCCCTTGTCATAGATGAAATGGAAGTTGCACTGTTTTTATTATAAGTCCATGCCCCTTTAAGGACTAGCTGTTTTATTGATGTGCTGCATTGCACTGGGATGGTGTGTGCGACCACAAGGTCCTGCAAAGACTGTGGCTTCATGAGATGCAGTGGAAAGCAATGCCACATACAGTTTCTTAGCCCTCTGGGTAGAATTAGCTGTGAGAGCAGGTCAAAGTTGGTCAAAGCAGCTGTAGGCGTGACAGCCACAGTTTATAAACTGGGTAGTGCACTCATTAAGAGCACCTTCAAGATGTATTCCAAGCCAAATCTACTCATCGCTGGATATGCCAAATTAATAGAGGCCCAAGTTGCTATCCAAGCTTTGTTGCAGCAAGAGAAATTGTCTGCATCTTCCAACAGCTTTGTCTGCTGTACTTAATACCTTAATGTGCAAGAGGATGAGGTTATATATGGAGAAAGGATGTCCTCGGTGGCTGTTGATCCAACCATACATGTCTGCTTCCCTGAGTTTCTTTGAAATTTCAGGTTCATTTAAGCTCCACGATAACTTTGTAGATAAAAATGTCCATGAGTTAGGAGAAGTTTTGAGCAAATCAGTAAGGGAAGGCCTGAGCTTAGACTTTTGTCAGCATGTGTTATAATTAATGTTAAAGTGTCCTATTAGGAAAACAGGCTGTGTAACCTATGCTGAGGAATGTAAAATATTTATCAGCATAATATTTAAGTGCTTCCTACAATTGAATATGCTGTTAACACTGTTATATAAAAACTGTTAAGGTTTACCTCACAGTAAACATACAGATACCAAAGGACCAACATGTCACTAGTGAATATTCCAGTTCTTATCTTGATACAATGTATTTTGCATGTTTTAGCAAGGGGCAATACAGATAGTGTTAAGAGAACCTTCCTGTTCCCTCTTGCACCCTCCTCTTTCCCTCCTGCAGTAGATGCACCCTCCTGTTCTGTTTTTTTGAACAGAGAAGTGGGTTACTTCTCTTTGGCACTTCAGGGACCACTACAGGAATCTAGATTTAGACAGTTATTCAAAAATTCAAGAACAAAGCTATTGGCATGTAGCCAATCAAAAGTAGTAAGTAAATATTACATAATGGAATATCAGTAAAAACGTAGATAAATAGTAAACAAATAAAATCTGCACTACAGAGAGAGAAATCTGAGGCTCTATAGTGATCCTAAGATGTTGCATTTTATGGAGTTTTAAAAGATTAATATGGTATCATTAGACATTGTGGTTTAATTAATATATTCGGAGTGTGGTTGCCATTTTCTTTCCCTGTTCAGTAGAGAAGGATTTGTCACACTAGCTCATAGAGGTGTGCAAGACACCTAACAACATTAGACATTGTGGTTTAATTAATATATTCGGAGTGTGGTTGCCATTTTCTTTCCCTGTTCAGTAGAGAAGGATTTGTCACACTAGCTCATAGAGGTGTGCAAGACACCTAACAACATTAATGACCAAATACCTTAAATAGCCCCCAAATTAAGAGGAGCATGCAGAGATGACATTTAAGCCTTTCAGAACCTGAAGGTGGATAAAAAGAGAACCAGTTTGGGACTGAATCTATAGCCAACGCAGGACTGTAAAGTAGGTACTAATTGGCCATGGATGACGGCGTAAACAGGTCAAATAACAGTTGAATTGAGCTTACTCTTGAAGCATTTAAAGTGATTCGCTACTCTGTTCTACATCTGAATTAGAAACTAAGGCTATAACTAAACTGCACAGACTATGATTGCTTCCCAGTTTCTGGGTCTAGTTTGAATATCTCAGTTGTCTTGGGATGAGATCTGGCTTTTTCAGTGTCTGCTGCCAGGAAGAAGCTTTTGTGGGCTTTGCAAGTCTGGAGGGAGATATAAGAATCAAAAGTGAAATTGCAGTTGAGAACAGACCTTTTTAACCATAGGCATAAATTACTAGACACCATAAATTACTAAACACTCAAATTTCACTTGAGTGAAAAAATTAAAGTCAAGCCACCAAATAGACTACCAAATAATTAAGAAAACCCCCAAAACCTCACAAAAGAATCTTTTACTTAAAATCTCCCATTAAAATAAATTTTCTGTTGATTAAACTGCGAGGAAGTAATTGTAGAGTTATTTATAGTGGTTTGAAGTTCAGAAATCCTAGAAATAAAGTACAAGTGATTGCCGTTTCCAAGTGCCAGTCCTCATGCATGGCTCATGCAGTGCGTGCATGCCCTACTGCTTGCACCTGGAAGGTTTTCCCATCACGGCAGACAGGTAAGTGTAGTGAGGCGCTGCCCTCTCGTGTGTGATCCGTGGGTACACAAGGGAGAGCAATACCCAGTAGCCTTTGGCTGCCTCTTGGTCTTTTGGTAATGATGTAGCAGTCTTTCTTTCTTGCTACATATGCAGTTTTACTTTGGTGTCTTCAGATTCTGTAAAAGGCTTTTCCAAAGCTACTTACCGAGTCACAACTCTTCTTGTGATGGTCACGTTCCCTCAACTAGCTGTCACAGTTTGCGCTTTTAGTGCTCAGAATACAATTTTCTGGTCTTCTGAACACTGCACTATCAAGAGTGAAAATAGTTGCTGCGGGACTTTTTCCTTGGAAAGGGCAGGGAGTTAGTCTTGGGCAGTAAGAGATTAAGATCTTCAGACTGTGAGAGAAGTCTTCTCAAAGGTGAGTTAAGTCTTCTCAAAAGCTGAGGTCATGCACAGTTCGAGAGGCTTTTTTTTCCCCAGCTTGCTTTAATAGAAAGCAATCAGGTTATCTTTGAAGCTCTGACTGAAGTAAGGTCTTCAAGCTAGTTTTGTCATTGGTTTATAGCTATTTTCATTTTTGCATCTAATTATCTCTGTTTTTGCCCATCATTGTATAGTTGTGTTTGGGGAATCTTGTGCATTTTTGCTTTTCTATCTTGTTAGACCTTTGGGTTTGACCCTTTTCTTCTGTGATTCCCGCAGTGTAGGCAAATGTGAGAACCAGCACCAGTTCCTTCCATCTCCCATGCCTCTCAGTAAGGAATTTGAGCCTGGTTACTGCACTAGCTTTAGCAAAGCCAATAGTGATTCCGTACTACCTAGCACCACGTATCTTGGACTTTCTTGGTTACAGTTCTATAGGTTGTTTGTTTGTTTGTTTTATGACACTGATTGGTTGGAACTGGGCCTTGACAAAAATCTATAGCTGCTGAATACTCTCATCATATTGTCAGAGAAGGCATGATCCCAAGACTGTCAGCTATGCCTGTAGTTGGGACAAAACTTTAGATAACATCCTTTAAAATGGATGACTTCTATTCATATTTGCTGGACATCATCATTCTCTGGAGATACTTGTTGTGAGAATCCTTACAGAGGAACTTACGCTCTGGCTTTTAAAGTCCATTATCTTGGGCTTGCTTGTAGGAAGAATAGACTTATTTTTTTTGGTATGGTAGCCAAGCTGCCTTTTAATTTGGTCTAGAAAAAAGTTCTTTCAAAGAGTGTGGATTTCTGGAGAAGTGAATCTAGGTTGCATTTTTCTTTGCTAGTCATATTTGGAGTCTTGAAAATTATGTAACTGTAGTTTGTTCTTAGGAAGATACCATCTGCTGAGTGTTACAGTCCTGTGACCTTATATACAGAGACTTTTACTTTATGCTGCTTTTGGTGACATATATTTTTCATACAGCTGTTCAGCATCATATGGAGAATATTGCCTGGATGTTAACGGCCCCCAGATATTAACATGGTTCTGGTGGTTGTTGGCGTTGCTGCTGGTAGTGGATGATGACAGTTGCCCAACTGGATTTTTTTTTTTTGTAAATTTCCTGGAGTGAAAAAATTATTTCTGTCACTCGTAGGTACAGCTCAGGAGTATGGTGGAATTATACGTCATGGTGCAAAACTACTCTTTGCCTTTGCAGAAGCAACTGTGCCTAAAATTACTATCATCACCAGAAAGGTAAGTTGGTGTAATTCCAGTGCATTATTTTAGAGTTCCTGTTTTCACTTGTAGCAATTTTAGTTACATGAATCTCTGTCCTTCTGTCTCCTCCTCCTGTTTTTCTCTCATTGTCACATCTTTATTTGTCCCATCTGATAGTACTTCTTTCTCTCAAGTTACAAAAGCCAGTTCTTCTATTCTCAGAATATTACCACAGTTCCTTTGTTTCTTTTGTCTCCACACTCCTCTGAAATACCATGTTTCTGCTCTTTGCTTTCCCCCTTGAATGCCCTTCAGTCAAGTATTTGTCTTCTGTCATGCAGCTGGTCTCACTGAGGACATGTCAGCTGCATAGATGCAGTCTTTGTGATCCTCTTTCTATATTTGTGCCATTTCAGTCCCCTTCTTCAAAAGCAGTGCTGATTGTCTCTTTCTTCTGCTTTGTCTGCAGCTTTAATGCTCGTGTGGTTTCTCTTCTTCCATATGCTTCTCCTATCTTGTCCTTAATTTGCGTCCTTTCTCTTTTTCTATAAGGTACCTAACACCATGCTGCCATAAGCTCTGCTGACCCCCCCGGTCCAAAAAGGCTTAGCTAAACATCTCTGTTTTTTCTGTGCTGGTCCGTCCCTCCTACTTTTTTTTTTTCTGATAGCCTTCTGACTCAGCGTGCTCTTTTGGGGTTCTAGTTTAAGTGGTCTAGTCTTAGGAGGTTGTTGTAGTGTTGTTTTTATAATTCCTAATTATTTTAACCCGAGAAGTGGAAATGCCTTGAACATGTGTGTTTGCAAAAGCCAAGAATATAGTCGTGGTGCATCAGTTGTGCTGGCCTGCTTGTAGGGCTGAGTGATCAAGAATACATCTCTCAAGGTCAGCAAAATGGAGACACTCATGTTCTCTTACAGGTAAAAATTTAGCCTTGTTTGCTTGTCTTTGGAATGGAAAAAGCGGCAAGAGGAACGTAGGCTGTTGCTGCTATGAGGTCACTTCACACTAATCCTGTGGTTTTTGTTTCAGGCCTATGGGGGTGCCTATGATGTGATGAGCTCAAAGCATTTACGAGGAGATGCAAACTATGCCTGGCCTACCGCAGAGGTGGCAGTGATGGGCGCAAAGGTAAATCCAGGCTGACTCTCACGTTGGTGTGCAGGCACTCTCACTGTCTCTGTGGTAGCACAGAGAGAGCCTAACAAGACCAAGACAACCAATATTTTCCTCTGAAGGAGCTTACCTGAATGCACATGTTTGTATATTGTGGTGGGCGGAAGGGAGCAGATAAATCAGATAGCTTTCCCCTCTATGGGCTGAATAACTATCAGTCACCTTTAGGCTATGTTTGTCTTTGTAGGGTGCTGTCCAGATCATTTTCAGAGGAAAACAGACAGATGCGGAGGCAGAATATGTGGATAAGTTTGCAAACCCCTTTCCTGCAGCCATGAGAGGTATGCTTATATATATATATACGTTGTATCTTCTTTTTGAGTTTGCCATTGCACTTAGGTAAACTTGTAGCTGCTGCATAGGCTTTTTGCTAGTGGACAGGCTATTTAGGCAAGACACTTATGAGTGAGAAAGGTGGCACTGTACTTGTGCACGTGAAGGAAAATGCATCTAGCCACATAACTATGAAATGCTTCAGGTGGCAAGGGAATGGAGAGATATAAGGACTTCACTGAAAAGCGTATTTTCAATTTTGTAGACATTATTAAGCGTCTCAAAAGTCAGACCTTTCCTTAAAATTACAGGTGCTTTGACGATCTCCTTGACAGTTCCAGGTGCAGACCAGTGACCTTCAGAAAGGGATAGAGTCTGTTTCAGTTCTGTGATGCTCAACAGGACTCCTCGGAGTGATTATTTCCATGGTTTTTAAAGGGGTTTTATTTCTAGCTTTAAAATGTAACTGTGCTCCAAAAAGCAGTTCTGTAGATTTTGTAATCGGCTCTCTACACATTTCCAGTTATGACGGCTTACTCTATTGATCGTTTTTGTACTACTTCATTTAAATCCTGTTAATAGTGCCACGGAGCTGGGAAGACTCAGTCAGGCTGTTTTTTCCACCACAGCTGATATGTACAGTATTGCTCCTTCCAGTTTTGCAGTAGACCATTACTGCTGTTTGAGGCAGAATAAAACAGACTCCTGCAAATGCAAGGTTAAAGGTTCAGAGTTGCTGGTTAGAAGAGAAATCCTTTAAATTAAACTAACCGATGGCAGGAGTCAGTATGGCTAAAACTTTGCAGTAGCAGGTGCAGTACTTAGTGAGTAAAGCCCCCTTTAAACTTCTTTGGTTGTTAACTTTTGCATTTTTAAAAAAAGCAAATGTCCCTAACTAAAAACTATTGAAACAGTAATATTTCCTCTTCATGCTATTTTAAATACTTTACTCAAGCTAACTTGTAACTTGCGAACTGTATTTGGAATATCGTTTGATTTTTGCAAACTGCAATCACAACCTAGATACAGAAGGCTGAGAGGCAAACTCTTTATATGTGGTTGCTTTTTCTACAGGGTTTGTTGATGATATCATCCAACCTTCAACCACCCGCATGCGTATCTGCCATGACCTAGATGTGCTGGCTAGTAAAGCACAGTCCAATCCCTGGAAGAAACATGCTAATATCCCACTCTGAGAGTGAGAAGGGACTTGGCCATGCTGCGAGACGTGGCAGTGTTCTGAATACTCTCTGTTTAAGCAGAGTTCTACTTTGCAGTAGCAATATTTCTTTTCATTTTGATTTTGCTAATGTTCATCAATAAATCATAGTACATTTATCTCATTTAATCTGGGATCATATCAATTCATCTTTATAAACAACACAACTGGCAATGCCTGCTGCAGTGGAGCTGTTACTAATTGCTCAAGTTCAAATGCCCCCTTGGTGTACTTTGTTCCGTTGGCCTACAAGGTGGCTCAGACAGACACGCAGGGCTGCAGTGACTTCTCACTGCTGAAGGGGTCAGCTCTTTGTGCGTTAAAGTCTAGCCCTAGATCCACTTTGGAGTCTGGTTCCACTTCCTGCACCGCAGGACCATAGCCTCAACATGAGAAAAACGTTGGGCTTAGAGTTTGGTGCGCTGGGATCTGAGCTTTGCAGATCTCGGACTAATCTGTTCTGTTCCTCTGCTAGACTCTTCTGAGTTGCAACTTTTACATGATGGTTGAAGCAACACTGGCTCTCAGGTTGGTATCAAGTTACCTCCAGGCTGCAGGCATGGGAGGTATAGAGAAGATGGAGCCAGACTCCTCTTGAACGACAGCAGGCAATGTGCCCAAAGCGGGAAAAGGTCAGTTCTGATGTGACGTCAAAATTGTTCTCCCTGATTGCGGTGCACCCAAGGAACTTGGAAGTTAGCCCTCCTTTCAGCAGGGGGTTGGAATAGAAACCGCCAGAGGTCCTTTCCAACCTCATTTTTTCTATGATTCTTTGCCAGACTTGCAAGGAACAGTTACAGTAGATGTTACCACTGATCAGCCCTGGTCCCTGTGCTCGCTCTGCTCATTACAAGCTGCATTATAACTACAGCCTCAGAAGCCAGTGAGTAATGGCTACCATCATGTTTAGCACTACTGCAAACTACTACCAAACAAGTGAAGTCCTGTAATGAACTGTCTGTTTTGGGTACATAAATAATTAATGGCACTATGTTATAAGACAGAGAACTACCATACCTGCATACCAGAGCTGCTTCTGTCCACTCCCCAAGCATGTGTCTGAAGTGGAAGAAAAAGAGAAGATGGGAGTGTCCAGGTAACACTTCTATTCCAGGTAGGTGCAGCTGGTGCACTAGTCACTACAGCCACAGAGCCACAAAAAAAAGAAGAAAAAAGCAACAACTAAAAATGATCTGCAAAGCAGTACAGGAGTGTTTCCAATCTGAGTCACAGCGCCACAGGTTTCTGTGATAGCTAGAGGCAGTAGATTCAGGTTACAGATAAACAGTCTGTCCTGGCTGCAAACACATTTAAGGTAGCTGCTTGAATGTTCCTGGTTGCATCTCAGCAGACAAACTCTCCGAGCATGGATGCCTGCACCCACCACCCCAGGGAACAGAGAACATGCTGCAACAACAAGGCCAGAGTAAAGTGAAATGTAATTGTGTGGGAGAGTCATTGCCATGAAGTGAGTTCTTAGTTAATTGTGACAAAAAATGTAGTTTAGGTTTGTAAGAGTTACTCAAGAAGGACCAAGGTAATTTTCAAGGATAGTTTTGTGGCTGAAGGGCAGCCCCCAAATTATGAGGCAGAAGTTTCCAGAAAAGAGATACACATAGGTTCGTCAGCCTGACCAGAGTCAGAAAGAGACGCTGACTGAGAACCCCAGCTGCCATGTCACAAAGAAAAAGTACAACCTTTCTTAATGGTTTCCTAACCTTATTAGTTACAGACTTTGTCCTCTCTTCTGCCCCTTGCCAGCACAAGAACTGGGCTTTTATATCCTGTTGATTTCCAAGCACTCAGCCGCTCTACCAGCACACCACTTCGGAAACACGCTGGAAGGCTGCTCTGGCCACACCACTCAGGCTTCTTTTGAATTCCAGTCACCTGCCGAAACAATAGATTTAGAATAAAAATCCTTTCAACAAACAGCACTACCTGAACTTAAAATTAGAAGCTACTTGTTGTGTTCCATTTTGCATTAAGAGTTGAGCATAACTTACAAGCAGTTGGCGATACAACATTCGGGCTCTGTGTCTCAGGAGCAGACCTAGAGTGCAGCCCAGACCTTGACTCCTATCCCAGTTCCTCACCTGCTGGATCTTGTTCCTTTTTCTGTATCAGATGATTTTCTTTAGGAAGCAGGCCTAGATGATAAATAAGTCAATTTTCTCTAGTGCTTCACAGGTGAACTCATTCATGGGTTGGACAAAAAAAGTACAACTTTCTCTCAGACAGAGGAATAACAAAACGATGTTTAGTTTGGTGAAGCTGTAAAACTTCATTTAGCCCAGCTGGACTGTTAGACCTTCCAAACTTTTACCACTTCCATGTCTGCCTGTGTGGTCCAGAGCACTTGTGACTTCCATGACCGAAGAGTGAGTTTTTCTCAAAATGTGTGACAGTTAAAACAATTATAAGCTTTACAGTACAGCAAAGAAAGAACACTACAATTTTTCAACAATGCAAATCTCCCAACTTGTGTTATGACTTTCCAGATTTAAAGCAAGCTCACAGTAAAATGCCCCAGGCCAACCAAAACCACCCTGCCATGGCGGGGTGGGGGGAAAAAAGGAACAGATATGGTTTTCCTTTGCTCTAAGGCTGAATGTGTGAGAGCACTATAAAGAAGCTCGTGAAGCCTGGACTATGTGAGAACTACCTTTCAGTATGTCCTTTGGATACTACTGAATGGGATGACAAGATGTGATGGCCCAAACCAGTTTAAAAGGATGTTATAGTGAAGAGGGTGCTCATCATACTCATGATTTTGAATAGTTTATTAAATGAAAGGTGAAGCATCAGTTTTAAATTGTACAAAAGGAAAAAAAAAAAACCTCATATTGTAAATGTACAATTTACAGAATTACTAGCAAAACCAATCAAGGAGACACTCATAATACAAAAACCTATTGACTGCAAACTGAACTGGAAACCCATTGCAGGTACCGTGATAATAAATGTTTGTTATACAGTATTCTACAATGTTAAATTAGGAATCAGTTTTCCACACAGAGGACTGTGAAGCACAAGGTTTGTCTGAGACTATGACTCAAACCAGGCAGCATTTATTATGCTACTATGCTCACAGAAATATTGTACTGACAGTTTAATGCAGCCATTCCTACCCACCCCTAATCCCTTTGGGGTGGACAGAAGAGGAAGGGATGTAACCTGTTACAAAGCAATGTTCCAGCTACTTTTCAGGCTTTATACCTTACCCAACCAACATCATCTAAGGAATGGCTGAATTATCTAGTCAAACATTTTTGGCAACCATGTTTGTCTGAGAACTGCACATGTTGTAAGAAACAAACCTCAGCTGAGTGAAATGCTGATCTATTTTTAAAATCAGATTCTTTTCCCTCCCAGCAGGTAAGCACTGGGTATTAATGTTGTTTTGTTTTTAAATAAGCTTGTAAAAGGAAAGGAGAAAAAAAAAAAAAACCAAAAAAAAAAACAACGCTCCATGATTATTTTGCAGTTGCTAAAAAAAAGCACCTCTAAAACTGCTGTGCTCCAAGTGGGTCAATCTGCTTTGTATCTCAAATGCTAATATTAGAATGCAGAAAGGAAGATTAACATTTTGGGGCTGATTTCTTAGAGATACTAGAGTCAGTGCAAGTCGTGGATGGCCAGCACCTCTGATATCAGGCCAGTTTTAACTACAGTAGCAGCTACTAGGCAGAGTCATAAAATTGAAGCATAATGAAATTCCAAATTATTGAAGACATTGAAAAAAAAATCTCTTATTACAATGAATTAGCTGAGAATGTTTTGGGTTTTCTGTTTTTTTGATGTTTTTTACTTTTTTGAAAAATCATATTTTTTTTCAAAGAATTACTCTTAATATGCACAGTTAACACTGAAAATGTAGCTGTATTCCATTGTAAGCTTAAGAACTTCACCATCTAAGCACAAATTTCTATGCAGCACATACAGTACTTCTAACTGGCAAAATTAATTTACAAAAATAGCGCAAAAGGGTATTTACGGCATGGAAAGTAGACTTTTTTATGGTACAGTTAAAATTGCTTTTAGTATGCTAAAGTGATTCCTTTCCCCCACCCTTGAATTATTTGTTTTAATAGGAAAGTTGCTGTTTATGTACCTTGGGTTGGCAGGGCTTGAAGTAGGTAGTAAAAACAGCAAAGTGATTACTTGAGAACCATTTGTGTGTTTTACTGAGAATACTTTATTTGCTGGTATAAGTTGCTAAAAATGCACAGAGCAAGTACCAATAGAAAATTTACTGTTTTTGTGTCCCCATGTGCTATATAAAATGAATGTTACACAGCATCTGTTGGAAAAGTGGCTTCATGGACATCTCTTACTTTATGTCCCATTATAAATAAAAATAAATCTTCTCAAGAGTATAAAATCTGGGTTTATCATATCAGAATCTGAAATTTTTTGGCAGAGATGCACGTCATTAGAATTCTAACCTCTTCTATAAGAGTGTTCTTCTCAATGCCTACGAGAGGATATAAGCGTACCATAATGTTAATCAAATCCAGTGTGTTCAAAAACACTTTTCTGTAGCCAGAATGACCTGCTTATAGCATCATTGCTAGTCAATGGCTGATAGGCATAGGTTTAATAAAAATGGCTAGCTTTTAAAACATAAAAAGGCAAATGTTAAAACTGTTTTAAATTGTACAGCAGAAAAATAAAGTTAAAAAGTTCTGTTTTCACTCAATGTTGTTTTCAGAAAACATATGTAGAACAGTGTTTATTTTGACAGCTGTCTTAACAATTTAAAACTTCCTCCTCATCCAGAAAAAAAAAATCTGTATTAGGACAGTCAAGAACAGGGATACAAATGATTTTTTAGGTCAGCCTTTCTGAGGTGACGGGATTGGCCAACATTCCTTTGTGTCATTAAGAAGTTCCTCTTCTTTCTCTCACTACAAAAAGGGATTGACCTTAATCATTTGGTTAAAAATCAAACCGTATCACATCAAAAATGTGGTTTTCATACAAGCTATCACAGTATATAGGCCTCTAGCTCTAAACAATAGAGTTCCAAATTTGTAAAATGTCTTCACCAGACTTCAGAACATAGGCATTCCAAATCCCTAGAAAAATGATTTAAAAGACAGTAATTAATTGGGTGTAATAACAATAGGAAAGAACCTCAGATAAATAGCAAGCAGGGCTAGTAAGGTCTTACTGAATCGTCCTCGATGATAGCTGCGGAGTCAAAGAAGTCTGGCCTCAGTTCAGCCCGTTCCCGTCGGTTTCTTGAAGGTGGCTAAAAAGACGAGTCAGCTATTTTAGTACAGCGTATCAGCTAACTGGATGGAAAGGATGCGTATGACTCTACGGTTAATGCACACAAACGTGTTTACCGCTTCCTTTGCAAAGCAGCTTTGCATGGATTTCCATAAAAGCCCAGAGATGGACCCTGATACAGAAGAGCACTTCCTAAATTCAGCATTTATTTAGAGATGGGTTAAAGCTGATATATTCTAAAGTAATTTAAGTCTGGGCTTATAGCTAAGGCCTTGCTTAAGGCCCTTGCTGACTTAAGGATGTTCTTCTTATATTAGGACTGCAGACATAAAACACACTGCCTTATGCTTTACATTTATGATGACACTCCAGCTCTGACATGAGCAAAAAATGAATGGAAAAAAAGGCACTTAAGATGTCATAATATTTCTCAGGCCTAAGCCATCTGTGTTGTCCTCCCCTAGGAACATTAGGGTAAATCTGAATTTCACTGGCTTGATCCATTCCTTCAGTTCCTACTCCTTGGATTACCAGGAAAAGAGAGATTTCACTTACTTGATAGTCATTTGAATGCTAGTAATAATCTCAGTATTCAGCAGCAGCAACTGAATTATTCACTACATTTTCTTTCCAAGACATTATAGCCCAGTCCTAAAATAACCTATGCCTTGTAGTTTGACTATGAAAGGAGAAATACGAAAGCATGAAAAACCCCCCAGCAAACTCTTTCTCCTTTTACAAGAGAAGTATTCAATCAAAACAGAGAGGCTAGTAACATTATCATCTTTACAAAGGAAATCATGCCTGTAGTTAATACATTACCATGGAAGGACCTGAGGTTGCAGACCGACATGACCTGTTTGGGAGCAGGACCAACGTAAGGTATTGCTAACTCACGGCCACCCAGTACTGCCTGCTCTCCCTTCTGTTGTGCCAGCACAGCTCTGTGTGGCTAAACTGGACCGGCCTTGATTAAGGACACCCTTCACCTCCCCTGCCCTGCAACCCCAAGAGGAACCAGGAGCAACTCAGCTCGATCAGTCAGACTGCAGCGTGGCTGCCACAGGGAAGGAAACAACACCTGAAATACCCTTAGATGTTACTGTTTCCAGACTCTTCAAAATGTCAAACCACAACCTGAAACAAACTTTTTAACTGCATTTTAGAGAGTCCATTTGTACCTTCCTGATGGTGAGGATGCACCTTCATTTAATAGTCAATCAATATGATGAGCTGGTCTCACCACTATCCCCACCAGCACGCCTACCCTTCCCTGGATTTAGCACTTGTTTGACTGCATGGTGAGTGAGATCAGCTACTTCAGTGCTCACCTGAGACGTCTGCATGACTCACCTGATATGCTATAAATCATATCCTAACATCCATACGCAGACAAGCTCCAGGTGCATAATTGTGCTTTAGGCATCAGGTACATGTTACTGCCTGAGCCCAGAGTATTAGAGAGGAAGAGTGCTAAGCAATGCTTGTGTTTCTGTGAAAAGAAAATTGTTTGGGCATGGGTTTGCAGTTTTAGGCTCTAGGGAGCCTCTATTCTGATCATTTCCACTCTCTGATATTCACACAACAGGAGGTCAGGCTCATAACTTTGGATATTTTTCATTTGAACTTTTAAAATTCCTTTTAAACTATCCTTTTCCATTTTAACCTTTTTATTAACTATCAAGATCTACTGACCAGATCAATGACCATTGTGTCCTCAAATTCTTCGTTCATATCCTCTAGCTGGCCTCGTGAGGACATCATGACATCTTCAAAGATGGGCTCAGCGTCATCTTCCATTAGACCTCGTCTGATTAAATAGAGGAATAAAAGTCATCCTCCAGGCGTTTAAATCTCCCAACCTTGAGCTTTGGCATTAAAAACAAAGCACAAATGCTATCCCTTTACCTCTGCACATAAAACTCTATGCTGAGAACAAAACCAACAAACTTTCTGTAATATTAACTGGAATAAAATCTCATGTAAAAACAAACCTACCACTTGAAGAGGCTGAAGCAGGAAGTCCAATGTAGTATCATAAACTAGTTAAATCTGTCCCTAACAAGAAAAGGACAATAACCTTACTGTGTTTGCTTGCCTTTTAACAAGCAGGGGGTCACACAGTTTGCCAAGGTCATTGGTAAGTCCCTAGGAATCCACCAATGACTTCAAGGCCAGTATCTAATGCTGGAAGGACTTAAGCTCACTACAGACTCTGGCCCCCATCCTGAAACGTATTTACGTGCTGCAAGGCTTGGTTGGATCAGCACCAGAGCACAAAGCACCTCATACAACAACGCTTCAGCGTTCACCCACGTGTTCCCTCCATTAGCTGCCCAGCGGCACGCCTTGGCAAAGGATGATGTGGATGAAAGAAGCTTACAGGAGTTCAAGGGAAGACTGGACAACTACTTGAAAGAGAAGTTCATTGTGAATTACTTAAGAGACAAATCACAGTGCTTCAAGGAAATCCCCTGAAATGAAAATAGTTGGAAGGCTGGGGAAGGATTAGAGGAAAGTGTACCATATACATCTGCCCTGTTCACCAGGCACCTGCTTATGGTCACTGCTGGAGACAGAACACTGGGCTAGAGGGCCATATAGCCCAGGGTCCATCCCAACATTACAAAGCTGTTACTCTGCCTTTATTAAGAAGAGTTAAATGTCACAGAAATTACTAGCAATTACCCCAAAAGGTATGATTTAAAATGAGGCGTTGTCAACTAAAACAGTTCTGATCTAGAGATGAGGATGCTCTGAACACTTACACTGCATGCCTTACACCAGTTCTCCCTTTCATGTAGTTCATTCCTGTCCTGTCCTTTCGATTTAAATCTTCTAGCTTCTGTTGGCCCAACCAAGATATCTGCATCTGGGGACTAACAAACATAAAGCAGCATTATGACTGAGAACACTAACAATTTGAGTTGGCTACTTTGAGACAGTATTTCCTGAAGTTTTGTGTCTGGGCATGCTCCAGATTAAAACATTTAAATCACATCCGTCATTGCACACGTCTTCTGGATTCCCTTCTGCAACTTGTCTCCTCTCACTGCATGTGCACAAAAAAATCCATTAAGTGTTGTAATAAAAATGGCTACATAACATGCTAACATTACTCATTCATTAATGTGGCATGCATCTGGAGTGGGAGCACTTTAAAAAATCATTTTATTAAATTCTACTTCACTGCCTCAGTTCAGGCAAAATATGAATAAGAATAGATCCAAATTAATAACTGACATACATTTTAAAAGACATAAAAATGTCACATGAAGTGGAAAAACAAATTGCTTTTAAAAATACAGCCCTGATAAACTTTAGTGTCCAGTAATTTATCCATACCTGAAAGGCTGGACTTTCAGGAACACCTAAATCCAACAGTAGACAGCAATGCATTATGATGTGATTTGTATATTGCAGCACAAACAGAGATAACAGTAAAATAAGTGCAGATCTTCAAAAGCAACGCCAGTTTCTATTCTTTTTAGGTATCTTGGACCCTAGCAAGACTGACGCAATAAACTGGGGTAACCATACTGATGTGAAAACAAACCAAAATGAAATACTCTCCTGGGCATGATTAACCCCTTTTGTTCAGTAATGGACTGAAAGGACATGATTCTCCATTGTCAGTTCAGACTGTGAACATGTATTGGGAATCCAACTCTCTGAAAATAACAGAGAGAGGAGAGTGATGCTATCTGCCTTTGCTCAATATTTCTATGCCTGCAGCATTCGAGATAGCAGAAACAGGTTTAAACCTAGGACGAGAAGGGGAAGGAATCTGGTTACACAAAGGATGGGAACCCAGTTCACCCACATCTTAAGGCAGTGCCTACTCATCAGGTTCAGGAGTAATACATTGGGAATGGAAACTGTCCCACTCTGTAGCTACTTAAACGTTCACAGAGAGAGACAGATTTAGCTTAGTAGTCAGCAAGGCTCTGCCTCAGCAGCTTTCTTTTGTTTTTAATGCAGACTAGAAAAACTTCAAGGAGAAGCCAAGAGCCACATGAGTCTTCCTTATAACCTAGCTGTTACAACAACTTCTGAGAAGGCAGGAGAATGGGAGGCAAATCCTTGACCCCTGTAAGGCAGGTAAGAGACACGAACCCAGATCTCCCACACTGCAGACATAAGGAAAAAGAGATACCTTGAGACTGACATGAACTGGGGCTCATCCCCAGCTGTGCTTCATATGTGGCCAACAGGGATTATCTACCAGATTGAACTGCGTAGGTGAAAAAATCCAGGCCCAGGCTTGCCTTGTGTTCACAGGATTCACATGCCAGCCCTTGGTCCTTCCAGACAGCACCAGGTGGGAAAACGTGAGCCCATGCTAGGCCTCTGCGCAGGAGCACACAAATCCCTGCTTGCAGCATGGACCAGCAAGGCCAGCCTTTCCATCCCACCTCGCACTGTCTTGTGGTGAGGTCACATGGCAGGGCTTATTTGTGGAAGAGCCAGGTATTTGGGCTACAAAAATTAATGGGTATTTGTAGCCGGCTGAGCTGCAGGTTCTCTCTTGTAGGGAGCACTGAGTCATGGATTGTATCAAGGTTTAATCTGTTGCACTGCTGATGCCTGTGCATACATGTTGTACACACAAGCAAAGGAGAAGAATATGTTGTCCTTTTGAAAGAGTACAATTCTTCAGAAGTTGCTCAGACTTTATGTGAGCCTGTGGTCACAAACTGGCAAACTTTAATAGCACACAGTGGTGTATGTATATTCTAGTCATCTGAGACTGGAGAACAGTTTTACTTTCCCCCACTAAATGATCATTATTAATAATAATTTGTATTTAGAAAATACTATCATTAGAGAACTCAGGATGAAGCAGTAAAGTTTAGGATGGAGAAAGGTAAGTATACATTCAGGAAGAACTGGGAAACTGGTACATCTGTATCAAGAAAAGCTCGATGGACAAAAGCTTGGGGAAATCCAAGAGACGTAACCTGGCTATTTCATACTATACTATGCTGGTAGAAATCTGATTCATCTGGCTAGTGTATTCTGCCTTTTTTTATACAGATAAGCCAGATCAGTAAATCTGGCTATAAAAATTACAAAAATATGCTACAAAACAAACACTGTTACTCTGTATCTTAAAATAAATAGAAATAGCACGTAATAGCATTCTCTGAAGACTTCTCTGTGTTCTTAAATGAACTACTAACAAATAATAACCAAAACCTTTTTCCCCTGAGTGGATTTAAATGGAGCTGATAAAATGGAGATGAGTGACCAAAAGTATATATAATTTAGGGCAAAATAAATTGCCTGGGGGTAATTACCCCCAGAAATTTTAACTGTATGATGACATAGGGCAGAAGGAAAGAAAAGAGAACATCTAACAGGTCTTTCGAGAAACTGTTCAATCCACTGGGGGCCACAAACACTAGGAAGATTTAACCATAATCATATGGTTATCCTATGAGATAATTTTAACTTAAGGAATTTCTGCCATGATTCCATTATGACATATTTATCCTGGGAATTTAAAATAAAGTGTGGCCAAGCTACAAGCAAGGCATTTTCAGTTGTTTTTGCAAATAAACACTGCACATATAGAGCCACAGACCATCTGTGTAACTCATGTGGGGCTCCTCTGCCTGGCTTACTATAGTTGATACTGACATTCCAGCACTTACTTGTGTAAAAAATCTTGTTCAGATCCCTGCTCTGACTCATGCTCCTGGATCTGCTCTCCCATTTGTCTAGTGTTCTCTCTCAAGACAGTTGAGGTGAGCTGTGGTGCTTGCAGTGTCCCTGGAGTATGTATGTTTTCATTCCTGTTCAGCCATGAGCCTTCTAGACTCTCATCTACAAAAAGAAAATATTTACAATTACTGATACAGTTCTGATAATACAGTGAATTTATGCAGTGCAATATTCATTTAGTCAACTCACTGAATGAATACCTCCCATTACTAATTTAGGCCTTCCATCTATTTATACACTTCAGTACAGTTTACTTCAGTGACAGCACCACCTGCAAATTTATATTTTTACTAGTTTAGTATTTTATAAAACAAGTGTGAATTTAAGAGATCAACTACATAAACACACAAGATGATCAACTTTTCAGGTCTAATTTGTGTTCTTACGAGGAAGTATTACATTGTCTTATGCCAAAGACTTTCTGCTCAACTACCAGTTCTACCTAGCAATAACAACAATTTAAAGAGGAAATATTTAAGAAACAACAAGAATAACCATTACAAACAAATACTGTGTTGCAGCACTGCCTAAACGGCCAGGTGTCTTGCACACATTTAACAAAGATGATTCCCACACAATGAGTTTACAATCTAAATATAAGATAGTTAATCTCTTATGCATATCACAGACAAGTTAAACACTAAGATGAGGGTAGAGGATAAAACTTAAAATCTGGTCAACACAGATCTTTAGAATCTTTCCTGAAAACCATTTATAGTATAGTGGGGACATTTGAGGTAAGAAGTGAGGTCTGGCTGGTGTGAACTATAAAGAGTGGTTTCAGCTTTACATCAGGGAAACTGGCATTAGATTCTTCACTGAGGAGTAATTATGGTAGATGCGGACTTGGAAAAATCCCTGAAGTTTAGATCCCACTTATTCCTATGGTGTACTGAAACAGTAAATAAATATTCAGATAAAAATGCACTACTTCCTGCAATTTCACACAGATTAACCAGGTACAGATGCCATCATAGCCAAATTCTTGATAAACACTCCTGAAGTCACAGAAACAGCAAATACAAACACTGTATATCAATACCATTTTGAATTTAAAAATGCATCTTTTTACTGTTCTCCAATGTTCCTACAGAAATAGCGATCTATACCAGAATTTCCACTTTGGGTTTACTCAAACGCCCTGTGACTGAACTGCTGCAGACTAAAACACAGGTAGAAAAACAGAAATCCATGACTCAGAAAGGTACAGCGCAAGTAACTCCACAATCATCTCCTGTCAGTAACTTAAGAATAACAGCTTTAAATAGTTCTGAATCTGCAAATCTCCGTGTATATACACAAGAATGGGGACTCACCCTGTTACGTCCCATGAAGAAGTGTTCAAGTTGGATAGGCATTTGCAGAACAGATGTGTCTTGTTTTTACTACATACAGAATATACTTTTCCTTTCAGCATTAATTGATAAACCATAAAGACTTTAAAGAAGGAAAGCAGTAAGGTATATCGAAAATGAGAAATACCTTTCCTAGACAACGTAAAGCCATACAAACCTTCCACTCTCTTTTTGTGGAGGGGTGGTCGTCCTTTCTTATTTCTCACTGAAGAAGCTTTGCTGCTACTGCTTCCGCTGTTAACAGACATTCTATCATCCTCGCCACCCGTAACTAGTGAGTTTCTATAGGAAATAAGCGGGAGCCATACGTCTTCTCTTCTTTCCATCATCTGCTCTGTGAGAAACTTCTCTAAGTAGGAGTGACTGAAAAAAGATGACAATGAGTACAGAGGTTCACAGCATATTATTTCCTCTTTAATTAATCTGCAGAGCCTCTTTGTATCCCTGAGAGCTTAAAAGAAATCCCACGTGGTGTTTCCTTATTTTAATTTTACAACATATGTTGATAAAGCATCATACCTCTGACTGATTAAGAATACATGTCATTCCTTCAAAGCTAAGTAACATAGTTAATAGTAAGTTAATAGTAAAGGTTACTCACAGATAAACAATACAAAATGTTCTCTCTCACAGCATCCTCCTCCAACATTTGTCTGCAGTTGTTTGCAGCACACTCTACTTGAATTCCTTTTCTATTTTGCATACCAAGGAAGCCACTTCTATGCATTGCTACCATGTAAACAGAGAGACTGAACTGGAACTACTATTACGGAAGTGTGAGACATTCTTTGGCATCTTGGAACAAGAAGAGAATGGTTTCCTCAAATGCAAGCAGTTATTTTTCAGTGAAAAATTTGGAGATCTGTTCAATTGCCATGGTGAAGTCCAATGTACACTTGTTAACTTATGGGAGAAACCAAACAACCTGCCTCTTGTATATCATCTGGAGGGCATTTGAGCTGTTTTCTTTTTTCACTGGTTATTTGATTATGCTATCAGAGGTAGTCCTCAAAATGAATATATGAGAAGCCACATAAAAGTGATTCTAATGAGCATTCTTCAAGCTTCAAAACTGAGTGTTCAGAAGTTAGGCAAGACAACTAAGGATACCCTTGCAGCATTTCTTCTGTTCCTTTCAGCCTTTAATCATGATTTCATTCAACGCCTCATTGTCAGGTTGTCATCAATGGGAGACAAAACCACTAACTGTGCATGGAAATGAACTCTGCCTCTCCCTGTCGCTCTGTTAACTCAAGGCAGGCTCAAACTTCTTATGCGGTCTAGGTATGAGAACAGGATAAGAAGCCACACTATGTACACCTGGGTAACAGTCACATCCAATTTTTCAATTGGATTTTGTTTTGATTCAGTGAACAGGGTGACTTTGCTCAGGAAACAACAGCTTTTCTATCAGTTGTTTTATTCAACATTGTGACTGCTTCTTCCTTATCAGTCTTTTCATGTATATAGTGAGTAACATCCAAACTTTGCACTGAATGAGAAATTCTTAGTTTATTCTCTCTCTTCTACAGTGTCACACCACTGGAGTGCATCATGAAATTAGAGAACTTAGCTGCAGAATAGTCTTGGAAATTAAGAATTATTCCTGCATTCAGTTTCTATTTCCAAAACCAGAGTGCACAGATTATTCCCAAATAATGAAGAAAGAAAACAATATACCAGTTGGGGGTTCCCTAACGACCAGATGCCAAACGTGAGACAACTTTTGCTGGACATTTTAGAGGAGTTGCATACTGGCAACTCCTGCCAGCTTCCACTGGGATACAAACTCCGAACTTCTGAAAGTAAACCACCATGCTGAGGCTCCATCTCATCTGACTTCAGACATCCAATAATTAAAAAAGCTGTCTCTATCTGAGCAAAATAAGTGTCTCCAAAGGGCAATTCACCTCCACTGTCTTAGATGAATTCCTCTGGACTTCCCTGCCTGTATCTGTCCTGTGCATTTACAGCTTGGTTAGTGTAAGTGTTTCTCCAGTAAGCCTAAGACTCTGGCACCCTAAATGCACCCTTTAAAATAAAGCCATAGATTTTAATAAATTCCTAAATGGCTATCATTAATTCTGGAGGTTACTCATAAAGCGAGAAGTCAGATAGACAAACAGGACAGGAAAACGAAATTAAACCAATGCTGCTGCCCTGCTTCCAAACTGAAAATGTCTCCATTTTCCCCTTGAATAAAGAAACAGCGGTAAACCAGAAAGGAAACAGAAGCCCAGCAGAGTGGTGCTTACTACGCTGATCGTGACAAGAATGGTACTTTGTGCGGAGGGCAGATGACATATGCAGTCATGTCAAGTAGATAATTCATATTTTTAAGGTGGGGAAGCCAAGCTGGAGGACTCTGGGAGACAGGCAGCTATGCTGATGAGTTATCCTGGAGAACTTCTGCCTGCAGACTAACAGCCCTTGCTGAGCGTAGGACAGCCACTCGGCAGGAGGAGATCAAGCCAGGGAGGGAGGTAAATGATCCTGTAGGCAGGGCTTCTCCACCAGATGGTGGTCATGTACCTTGTTGTTCGCAGGCCACCCCTTCGCAGGGAGGGGGAGAGGTCCCTGTGGATTGGAGGAGCCATGCTACTGAGCAAGGCAAATCAACTCTCCAGAGTACAGCAGAGTGTGTAATGCCAGCGGAGCACTGTGGGCAACGCACCCATCGCCTGACGGGTGCAAACTTGACAGATCTCACAAGGGAGTGAATGCAGCCATCTCCAACAGAAATCTTTACATATAAGCAAGTTATCTTGATTTTTTGCATACTCAACACAGCCAATGGAACCTAACGCATGTCTGAACTCCTCTTAAAGTAGTAATTTAGAATAGATCAGATAAATAATGCCCTAAAGGGCCTTTTCCATTTCACTGATCTTCAAATGCAGCTGAAGTAAATAGCTCAGATACGAAGACTACAATAAAGACAGCTAAGATTAGGAGAAATGGATCCCACTGCAGGAGTCTTTGGAGTCCTGAGAGAGGACACCAGTGAGTGAGGGGAGGAGGAGAGCCTTGGAGGAACAATTTTAAATGGTAAGGTAGAGGGCTAAAGAACAAGATCTCCATGGTAATATTCCCTCAAATGCTGAATTTCGTGCACTGGATCAGGTCAAATTAGGCTGTCACGTAAACTGCGCAGAGAATGATATAACTCTATTAGACATCGGAGAAACTTGTGGAACGGATGAAGACTGTACAGGAAGGATAAGCTCCATTAAATTAGATTAGAATTAGGATACTGACACTTAAGTCCTGTTCTTAAGTCCTGTCCTAAAGAACAGGACACAGGTTGGTAAAATTTGAGGATGAAAAAATGAAGAGTAGTCTGAAAAATTGAGTCCCAGTCTAGCTCAACTGAATCAATGAATTCTCAAACTGGTTTAACCCTTTCTCTTATTGTTTTAGCTGAATTGGCAAATTACTGATACATGCTAAACTAATAAAAAATAAACAAACTTGTTTAGGTGTGTATACATTAAAATTTATGCAAAGTTAACCAAGATGCATTTCTTAGAACAAGCCTAGAGCTATAATATTCATAATTGTTAACCCTATAGAAAAGCCCTTTAAAACAAATGAGTTCAGAAAAAAACTATAGAGTTTTTTGTCTGACAGGAGGAGTCAGTTGGCTAGTTATAGCAGATATGTATGACTTTAACCCACTGTGGTCAGAAAATCAACTGGAAAGATATCTATAATCCTAAACCGGAAAGTCTGGCTATTGCATTTTTTTAAATGATTATAGGTTTATTCAAACAGTGGCCACACAGCCCTTGGATGACGCCTGACTGCATTCCCCTTTGTTTTTCCCCTACTATTGCTACTACGCTATGGCCAAATCCTGGATATTTACTACAGAATGTATTAGAAATCTAGAGCTTCCTCTCTGCTGACATGCTGACAGCCCAGCTTTATGACTAACTTGTGTTTACTAATGCAGTTTTCTTTTTGCCAGTTCTCTTGACATCCACCATTCCCCTTGATAGTCCGTTCAAATGTTGCTCTTAAGACAGTATTTCTTGTTTGCTGTTCAGATCTTAACAACAAGGCCTCCAATTTATTTCATTTCCAGTATTTCATCTGCAGTCATCGCTTGCTATATCAAATTCAGGCTTCCTGTTTTAGCCTTTCAGGTTCTCACCACCCTGCTCTGCAGTGACATCTCCCATCCTGTTTCTCCATCCCACTCTACCAATAACAGAAGCCTTGACAACTGCTTATTGCCCACTTTAACTCAACATATTAAAACAAGCAACAATTTTTTTTTACATTTTTTGTAAATATCTAACCCAAACAGATGTTAGTGCAATGTTTACAGGTCTGTAGCAATTTCCTTTGCAGCTAACATTTTATTCATTTTTTGGTAGTATGAAAAAAGATCGTTTTTATTTTCAGTGCCCCAAGGGAAATTTTAAAGAATATTGTTTTGTGAGGTCTCAAACTCACCTCATCTGTGGATTTGATTCTCTTCCTCATTTGTTTTTATTACTTTAATATATAAAACAATGAATAACTATGTATGTAAAAAGTCCCACTGGCGCTTTTATAACCCCCATTAGATTGTGAAAACTTCAAAGCAGGGAGCTTAGGCACACACTACAACGATTAACATAGCCCAGCAAAACCCACAGAAGAAAATAAGGTATTACTTACACAGTCTTTTTGTCCTGTCGCAAGAGTTTAGAAGAAAATTCACTAAGCACTTCAAGGAAAGCAAGGTTAGGAGGTGGATAGTCTTGTCCTTTCTGATTTTGATATTTGAAGGCAAACTCTATGCCATCTCTACGGTAAAGAAATATTAAAATTTTGAGAGATTTGTAACAAAATAAAAAAATATCATCCCATCACCTCTAAATGCTGCCCAAAATCTGAACTGCGATACAACTCTTCGTATCCCATCATTACTTTTATCTTTCGTTCATAACAAACGGCTGCGTTTGGATATGGGGAGAATCAACTGTTCCCTTGGAATTTTCCCTTGGAATTTGCAAGGATTGAATCATGAAGACAATATGTTGCCAACCACATCTTTAGAAGGATCTAAACCACAAGCTAAGAAACTTGGCAGGTGCTGAAAGCCACTGCCTTATCAGGAATAACCGATTGGCTCGTTCTTGTTTCTGCATGAGGCAGAAGCTTCCAATAAGAGTAATACAAAAAATATAAAAAGATAAATTCAATACATCAAGTGTCAGAAAAGAGAATTTACTTACCAGTACATTCATACATGCAACTCTGCCTTATTTTTGCTTTATCATTTGAGACTAGAGAAAAAAATTTACTTTCACACTACCCATAAAGGGCACGTGCATGCCTTAACCTCTCTGTTGCTTGGCACAGGAAAGCGTTTGGCAGCGTTTTCATTTCCTTTCAGTCACAGAATCCTAGTTCGGAGGTAACCCAGAAAGGAGCATGGGAGAGAGGCGAAGGAAAGTGCAGAAAGGCTAGAGCTTTCCAAGAACTGTGGTTACTGGTAAATAACCTGTGTCTGGCAATGCATCTCACATGTCTTCACGCAAGCAGTAAGCACTCTAGCTAGAAGTGTAACACCTAGGATGCCTATATTCCTCAGAAAGACAAAGCTCCATATGGCCTTTCAGCAGATGTCCGGAATGGAGAGCTTTCCCAGGAACATCAGCAGAACAGCTTGACTTCTGGTTCCCCTGGCAGAGGAATCCTCCAACTGAGCCATGTTATGAAAGGTCTCGACACAGCTGTTACTGAGCTAGACAGCCACAAAGTCCTAAAAGCAACTGTGCTGCAGTGTCAACGGCAGAGAAGTAGATGCAAAGCCAGCCTAGCCTGCTCACACTTCCCTCATGGTCTGCTCGCCTTAAGGGTTGAATTGCTAGAATATACGTATTTATGCTCTATGAGAAAAGCATTTACAACAGCATAAAGGGCTCCCAAAAATGTGCTTGTCTAGAAGAACAGAAAAAATTCTTGGCCTGGTGATTTTATCCATCTGCTTTCCCTTCTTTTCCTTATTTGCCCTCAGTTCCAATCACTCTGAACTATTTACTTCAGCTAAAGGAAATTCTTTTCTCTCAGTGTGATACAGGTTCACTGACTCTTCACAGGTATAGTGTGACACTCCCCTAGTATTCTGGAAGAGGAAATTTAGGCCAAGTGGCTAATGTGCCTGAAGCATGCTAAACGGCTGAGAAATTCCCCAGACAATACTGTAGGAATTCGTTCCTAAAAGAATCCCGGGATATTCTGCAGGATGAGGTAAAGCTCTTTTCAACATCTCTTTTGTTACCTATAGCAGGCTCTGGAAACAGGTGACAGGCAAGCGTCTCTTGTGGAACTTAGTGGTAGGGAGTTTTATCACACAGAGAAACTAATGCCTCCCCATACAGCTGTTACTGAAAGGCTCAGGAACTCGCTACCTTGGTTCAGGTATTTTTGAAAAAAATGGTGCAGACAGCCTCAACCCTGGCTGCTTAAAGAAGCAGCAAAAAATGATGGTGGACACTGAGCATGACAGAAGATGTCTACCTGCTTATGGGTACTATGAAGAGAAAAAATTGCATCGGAAGTGACCAATGTGAAGGCAGTATAAAGATGGTGCTGCCTTCGATGCAAAACAGCAGTAAGCTTAGCTTGAGGTAAGAGGCAACCCATGCTACTTTTTGGTCTAATACATGACACCCTTATTTTTCCCCATCATGAGTATGACACACACCATTTAACATCATGACTGGAACCATCAGATTTACCACCTTCATCTGTGTCATCTGGACTAAAGGAGTTACTGACAGTAGCAGTAAGATGTCATCTTTTATTTGGGCAAGCACTAGGACTTTCTGAGAGAGCTGTCCAGATATCTGCTGAAAGCTTAAAATGGGCAAGCAGAATCTGGGGTTTCAATGCAGACATTGGAAGGAAGTATAAACTAGCGGTAGTAAGCACGTGGTAATCACAAGTGTAAACCTGTGACATTCATTTCCAGATATGACTCTTTTTCCCTTGTTTCCTCTAACCTTCTGCACCGGTTATGGTTTTTTTCCTGGACTAACTCCTTATATTAGTGTCAGCCTTTCAGATTCCAAGTCCCGATCATGCTTTGCTGGTCTGTCTTAATGTTCTGAGACAGCAAACTTAAATATTTTAACCTTTTTATGGCATGGGAAAGTCGTCATTTAAATTTAGCAGCATCTTTCTACACTTTCCTACACAGCAGTTAGATAAAGAGCTTCAATCCACTTTAAAAAAAGTAAATCTCCAAAATATTTCTGGAGTTTTTTTTTTTTTTTAAATAAAATCCTTGGTGCCTACAAAATCCATAATGGTGCGGTACAAAGTACTATCTGCATTTGTTAGACATAGTTCATGTAAATGTATAATACCAGTGGCACTACTTTTTCTACATAAATTAGAAACAGAATATAACTATGGCATGACCCAGTTAGATTATATACCTCTAGAAAAGGTATGCTGAACGAAACTTCTAATTTGAAGGAATATAAAAATCTGGTGTATTTACCACCACTCACTTGTGTAGTGTGGCCACAGCCTCTCTTGTCTTGATCTGATCCAAGCCAAAAGTAAGGGCAAACCGGCGGGCCAATTCCTTAATTCCACTAACATGGGCAGATGTCCTGTCCAGATTGGGACCTTGTTCCTGCACAAGCTCATTAAACAGCTAAAGAAAGAATTCAGTTGTTAAAAGCTGTGAACTAGAAAACACTTTTCTTAAGAAAGACTTTTGCTCTTAACCTGTTAAGGCTAAGAGTGAACATTACAATGACTTTTTTCACACTGATATAATGTATTTCACTTATATTCATCTTATGATCCACTTCAGTTCCCAAACTTTCTTCTCTGTAAACTGCTGTTTGCCAATTGTCCCCCATCTTGTACTCAGATGATAACTCTTAAACATAGCATTTTGCACTTACCTTTATTGATTTGTCATCTTATTATTTCCCCAATTCATCAAGATGAGTCTGGATTCTCACCCTGTTTTCTAAAAGATCTGCATCACCTATCAGATCAGTATCATCTATGTATTCAGGAAGTAAAATACCTATTCCACCATTCAAGACAATCAAAATGCTGAACAGTAATCCTGGGTAGACACCTTCAAAGCCTGCTTGGCAATACCCTTCCACTACAACAATGACCTTCTGGTAACTACTCGGTAGTTTTCCAGTCGGTTCTGTATCTTCTTATGGTACTGCCATTTAGATCACATTTTCGTGAACTTGCTTTTGAGAACATCACGGTAGGTGGTGTCAACAGCAATATTAAATCAAGTTGCATGAAACTTACTGTTTCTCCCTAGCCCAAAAGTTCTGTTACCATATAGTTAATGAAAGCAGCTGAATTTGACATGATTTCTCCTTGACAAATTCATGCTGGCTGTTACCTTTCACTTAGGCACTTGCAAATAGCTTGTGTATTTATTTGTTCTCCATGAAATGATACCAGGCTGACCCATCTATGACTCCTAGCTTCTTCCTCTCACCACTTTTTAAAGACATGAACTATTTTGAACTCTTCAGTTCTTCTGGAATTTCATCTCTTCTTCTCAAGTTTTCCAAAGTATCTGTCAGCTTTGAGAATGCAACAGCTAATTCCTCTATACTCCGAAATGAGTTTTCTGAGGCCCAGCTGATTTGAAAATATCCAATTTATGTAAGTAATTTCTCTGCGTAATGGATATAGCCCCCTACCTTCGAGGGACTAAATGGTATTTAGCGAAGCATACATGTGCTGCCAGCAGAACAAGGATGGATTTCATCATCAAGCCAATAATTTATGGTCGTTCTAAAGCAAATTGTTTGGGAAAAAACCATGTTTAATAATGTTGGAACACTTAAGCAACTTGCTCAGAGTTTGAAAAATCAATCAGTATTTAGACAAAATATGAAGCAGAAGATACATTACATCTACTAAATTATAAAGAGGAAAAAAAACATCCTAATTCTTCTTGCTCACTAGGCACCAGTAAACCAACACTATGAACTAGCTTGGACCAAATTGCCCTCAAGGCTTTTCTCTCCCTTTCTTCCATTTTTATGTAACCAAAACTTTGCTTGGGTTGGCTTAGGGAGACAGAGATTGTAGAGAGAAATGAACGCTGACTGCCCAAATGGAGGAGCAAGACAACCTCTTAAGAACTGTACTATTTTTCACTTCATTGTAAAGGGCACCAGAGAGAAGCCATGCACAGAATGTTTTGGAATGAGAGATTTGTAACAAAAATCAATAGTCTTACCTGTTGCAAACTGAGAATGAGTGTCTTTGCACACTGGATTTTATCAATTTGCCTTGTTTTGCTCAAGGTTTCCTTAATGATATCTCCATAGTCATTGTAGTACTAGGAAAAAATGTGGGATAAACCCTCTTTAAATCAAATCTCTTGTACAGTTTCTCACAGCTTTCCTAATAGAAAGATTATTTGTAATGCTTGTTTTGAAAAGGCAGCAGTTTCCTAAAAATCTGAAATCACATTTTCTCTGTGAGTGGAAGGCAGTGCTTCAGTATCAAAATTTAAACTGATCAATAGCCTGCATCCACCACAGTGATGAGATCAGGAACTTTTTTATTTATTATCTTTTGAAACAAGTATGTTGATAAACAAACAAAATAGTATTTCCTCTGCTAAACCAAACACTTGATGAAAGTGACTGGTGGTTGCAAGTTGTAAGAAACAGTATCATATCAAACCAACATACCAATCTTTACAATTTAAGCGTAAGCAGACGCTAACACACAGATGTGAAGCTCCATACGCAGTGCGTGGTGAGTTGGATGGCTGAGAATGGAATTCACTGAAGCCAGAAAGCTGAGTAAGGAATTAGTCTATAGAAAGTGCTCATTTTCTTTATGTTAGAAGAATGGTTGCTGAAAATCATATCCTCTTGCACTGGCCATTTAGGTAGAAAAGCCTGTATAATCAAAATCTGCTTCACTAAAACTTCCAGGCCAAGAATCTTGGAAAAAAGAAAAAGAAAAAATCTTCCAACCAGTATTTTTTTCGGCCTGATTAATCTTTCTGCATTTCCAACCACTCATTTGTGTTCCCTCTTAAAATATTGCTCCTGCCTTCTTTGGTACAGAGCTCCTTCTAGTTTGTATTTTAAATTCAATTTCCCTCGCTCTCCCCCAATTTCAAGAGAAAGAAGGAAAGAGAGAAAGAGAGAAAAAAAGAGAAGACTGATGTAGAGCAGCAGGTAGGAAACTAATCTGGAGTGTGACAGCTTCAGCTTGAAACTCCTGCTCTGGGGAGAAGACCAAAGCAAGACTAACCCTCAACAGCCACCTGGCTGTTGGCTAGGTTGGGCAATGGAGACATTCTTGTGTTGCATGCTCCAAATGAATGGAGCAGGATTTGAAGTTAAATCCTTTACATTTCACAACAACATGCTAAACACTGGTCCATTGCAAAGGACCTTCTCTCCCCACTCTATCTGCAAGTGCTTCCTCCTTGACTGCCATTTGTGATGACTAGGCACTTACAGAGACAGACAGGGCTACACCCAGTGTTTTGACAGAAGCTGAAGAGCTTCAGGTAGCTTGACAGTGTCAGTAGGGCTAATGTGCATGTTCTCTGGCAGGTAGACCTGCAAAAACAGGGTTACGTGGTAGCTAAGCAGTGAGTCTGAATTTCACTGGGGCCTAAGTATTGTATGGAAGCAGCTAAAGTGGTAAGACATTCAGTTACCACATACCCGCTTGCAATGGTAGCATATAGAGCTTTTTAACCACTTCCCTGTTTAAAATATTCTTTTCTCACAGAAAAATCGACTTCCTTATTATGGCAAGTGCCAAGATTGGGAGATTGAAAAAGGAAATATGTGACATATGACACTGAACAGATCGCTGCTATTGTGGATTCTAGGAGTGAATTTGAGGAGTAGGATAAGAAATTGTCTTTAAATGTGAGGCGTTCTGAAAATATTTAGCACCCTGTAGGACCAACTTTTGGTGCTGCCTTTAATAGGGTACTCCTCCTACATCGGAAGGGACATGCAGAGCTTAATGCATCTCAGTGACAGGTGTAATTTAAAAAAGAAAAATTATTACAGAAATCAAATCAGATAAGGGTAGAAGAACCTTTCAAAATTGTTCAGCCTCGAACTATTGCATTTGAAGGAAGAGGAGCAGGTGACCTGACACTACAATTTCTGTGTTCAATTAGGAGGAGGAAAACACACAGAGCTGTACCTTCATGTAGTGTTTGAAGATATCTGCTGCTGCATGCATATCCACAATGTCATAAATTATCAGCTTGCTAAAGGCAGCCAACAGGTTCCTTCTCTTATGTAAAGCTTCTATTTTGTTAGCTTCATCTTCTTCATCTCCCTCTGAAAGCAGCAACAACAATAAAAATGCTTATAAATATCTGCTATGTTCTAAAGCAACATTACTTAAGTATAATAAAAGAGTAACTTTTAGAAAAAATCAGTTCTTCAAAATGAAGCAAAGGTTGTTGCAGGAGAAGCTAAAATGAGAGGTGATAATTCTTGCATCCTGTCTGTGTTAGAGAATTCAGGAAAGTTTCGGAAGGCGACACACCATTGACCAAAGATGCTGTAGTCCTGAACAGGTACTGAACATAATCCACATGGATATTAAATCACTTATTTTCTTTAACCTGGGAAAGGCCCCAGTGAAGACTTGGTAAGTGCTTTTTGTTTAACCAGTGTAATCAAAGGATATTTGGAGATGCTTCTTTAACATGATGAAGCTATAGGTATTTCATATAAGAAGAATTAGAAGCAGCAGTACCCCTACCACACGCCTTGGATTTTCAGGCATGAAATCCCTGGCTCTAAAGCAGCAACAAACAGTAGGAGATAAAATTCAGTTGTAAGAAACGTTAACATTGAATGCTAATGTCATAAGCATTAAGTCCCCGTAAAAGGCCCCACTCTGAATGAAAATAAAACTACATTCATAAAACTTAAAACATAATATCATATAATAAAACCATATTCCACAACTTATGTAAGAAAATGAAATGAGCTAGAACAATTGTGATAATAGTAAACATTTTGTGGTATTTAGGAGGGCTCATTCTTGAAAGGAACCCAACCAATTTGAAGAAATACAGACCTGGGGGTCCACCTGGGGGTGGAAGGACATAGTGTCACTGACAATCTCTTACTGCTGTCTTACTACAGACCCCACACACCCACAGTGCATAAGTCATGTACTGGTCAATCTCTTAAAGGCAACTGAGTTGACTGCGGATACATATGCATGTTTTAATCCTTAGATACTTTAACCTACAGTATTGAAGTCCAGTAGCATCCCCCACATTTTCTTGATTTCCTGTTATAGTTACTGATGTGTTTTGAATAACAATAGTCAAATGGTCAGATCAACTTCATGGACTCAAAGTAGCATTAAGGAATGGAGATTACGTATAGAAAGAAATCCCTTCATCCATCTTTGTGCTGTCTTCACAGGCCCATCGCAGAAAGTTTGGGAGCAGCCATCTTGTTGAAGAGCCCTAAGAATTAGACACCGTCCTCCTAAAACCTATGCTTGACATATTATTCTGAACATCAAATTCACATGGTAGGATTAACTCGCACCATGGATTTCTGATGAAGTTATGTTTCAAAACGTATTCTTCCCAGGCCACAGTAATCAACAGAGAGATGTTCAACAAGGATGTTAGCTAGTGGGAAGCAAGGGACCTAGAGGATGGGAAACAAAATCCAGTTTGAAAGCACTTTTATAGCAAGAACAGATTCTCTGAGAGCTTGCTTCTATTTACTAATGTCTTAAGAGATCTAAAACAGCACCTATGTGCCACAGTAACACACAAGTATCTGAGCTGAGTGGAGATTTGGAAAATGTGCCTAAAACAGCATTGCAGCATGCCTCCAGCAGCACTGCCGTATCATCTGACTAGCTGGGAATCCATCTCTTGTCCAACAGTATTTAGGATACAGAAACTGGATACCTCTGTACTTGCATTTAGACATTTATAACACACACACACCAACAGCAGTGAGATATTTAAAAACAAACCTAAATGACAAGTCTCCCTCTCCCCAACTGATAAACAAAAATATCAACAGTTATCCACACGAGTACATAGAGATGGAGTCACCTCAATATCCTGTGTATGACAGGAAGGGGGATCTGGTTGGGACTGAAAAGTTCTCTTATTCCAGCAGTGCTATGTTTCGGTCACATTCATATATGGGGCCTGAAAGCTGAAGGCAAAGGATACTTTTGGCCACTATCCCCACAGCTCCCAGAAAACATTACATAGGACCACAGTGATCACATTGTAAAAAATGGTAAAGGCACCATGTCAGCTTCCACTTTTTATGAGGCAGTATAGTCTTTTCCAGAGGAAGAGGAGGAGGAGTTGATCTTGAGCACTGCTCCCGAAGGTCCTGGATTTAGGAAAGGACTTCGGAAGAGGGCATGCAATTAAGATGCTCTATGGATGGAGAAAAATACAGGAAGTGCAAGCAAAGTTGATGGGGTTTCCAAGCCCACTGAATCCATGCTGTGAAGAGAGTCCATAACAAATGTCAGTTCCAAAGACTGACAGAGAACTTGGTACATGACAAGCAGGACCAGAAATGCTGGAACTAAATGCCAGGATAACAAGCGATTTGTAGGCCTGCCCCTGGGAACCAGTCAGTGACTGCTGAGGCCTCTTGCCTTCATGCTTCCTCACTGGCACTGGTTCTACATGATGAGGGACCTTCAAATACTATACGTCCTAGAACAAAGATACCCAAAGGACATATGGGAACTTAGCATGCTATGTACTAGATTGGCCACCGCTTAAATACTAAAGTTGGGGGGAGGGATGCTGTAAGACTGACTTAATAATCATATAGTTTTGCATTAAGAAAAATAAAATAAGAACGATTTCTCACTATGAACAAGGATTTCGGAGAATAACAAGAATCCTGGATGGCAAAGGATTTGCCCAGTGCGGAGAGGCCAAGCCCTTGCTACATAAGGCACACACGCAGAAAAGTAACCTCAAAGAACTCTGCCGAAAAAAAAAAAAAGAATAAAGGTATACAAGAAGAAAAACAGAAATAAGAGAAAATCTCTCAGAGGAGTTTTCATTTTTTTTAAAAAAAAGCCTGACGTAAATGGAAGTGTGGAGGCAAAAGGAGAAAAAGATGCTCCATTTTAAGTTTAGAGTGGTCATACCAGCTCAGAGCATGGTGCACGTGGCCTCATATCCCCTGTCAAACAGTGGCCACACACAGATGCTTAGGAAACCGTAAGGAAGCAAACGTGATACTTCCCCAGGTACTCTCCTACTCTCCAACTTTTTTCAACTCAAAAGTGTTCTGAATTTCATTTGATTATTTTTGGCAGGGAGAGCAGAAAGGGTGTTTATTTAATAACATCAGAGTTTCTCAAGGCTTCCTTTGCCTAGATCTTTACTGGTAAGGTTTGCCTTTGGGAATCCTGTAACTCTGTTTAGTAACTCTAACGGATTTCTCTTCTAAGTACTGTCCTATCATACTTCTTCCCTTGAAGCCACATTAACTGAAGTCTGCTGCTGATTGTAGTGTTTGGAAAAAATATTTTTAAGAAAAATATCCATCAGTAAAGGAAGAATAGTTTTGTACAGGCTTAGAGCATGCAGTTTACAGACCACTCCCGTGTCTTCTGAAAACACCTCTTTTTATGAAGTGAAATATATTTTCTTCTTTAATGCATATATTGAATATTTCATATTCACATTTACCACGAAAAAACATAAAGAAGGAATAATTTTGAAAACATTTTGGTGAACTGATCTGAAACTTTTATTTGCTTCTTTCTTCTTGTGTGTCCTATGAAAAAAAGCTAAGTAGAAAATATGAAAGCTAAACATACCCATGCTCTGGTTCTCATCATCTTGGTCAATGAAGACATGGTCCATCACAAAACTGAGAAGTTCTGACTGGAGGCCTGAATCTGGATTAAACACCAAAGGCTGAAGACCTTCCCGACCTCCAGTCATCAGCTGATGACTAAAAATCATCAAGAGATCACAAAGCAGCATGAAAGCCTGAAAGGCAAAAGATAAATGCAGCCAGAAGCATAAGTCAAATAAGTAAAAAATAAAATACCTTCTATCTAATTTCCAGATATTCCCCCAGTATTAGTTATTTAATGTCCTCCTTTAGCCATTCACAGCTGTAGTACTTTGCGTGCTGTGAAAAGTGTCCACCACAGTTTCCTTTAGCTACAAAATGTTCTCTTTGATTCCTACATAAGGAACTGTGTTTACTACCTCTTCAGTGTCCAGGATGACCCATATTAAACTCCCATTTCTTTTCTATGGAAAGAACTCTGAATTCACCTCAGCTCCAAGGAATGGAGCCAAAGTAGCAGTCAAAAAACCTCTTTAGAAAAGTTAAACAGGCAAAAAAATTGAAACACATGATGAGGGAAAAGCCAAGCTGAGTCACTGTTATATTCTGAAAATACAGACAAGCAGTTATAACCAAAGAAATCCTTGCAGAATCTCAGCAACATTTCTCTGCAAAAGTAATTGAGTAACTCTGCACAGCCTTCAAATCTAAATAAAAACTGACACAGGCAGACTTTTCAGATTTATGCACATTCCTGTTATACACTTACTACTGGGAAAAGAGAAAGGAAGGTAGCTATTAATAACTTTATTTCCTTCAAGGGGTTATCTGTATACTCTCATGCGTGAGAATAACACTGTTCTCCCCAGTGGCTTATGTCAGAGGCTCACAGCCAGCTGTGTTCGTTTGCATTACATTCGAGGCCTAAGCTCTTTCAGAAAGTGCTTCTTAATCACCCTGCTTTCTCTGTGTCTCACCTCAGGTTCTGAAAGCTGAGGAGAGGAAGGCTCAGAGTATGAATGTGTAAAAGGACTCCTAGAAGATCGTGGCTTAGAAGTGCTGCCTCCTTCCCTGGGAGCCTGCAGGAGCCCCACTCGGGGCAGTGTCAGTCACAGTCCCCAGGTAGGTGGTAGCCCAAAGGGGTTGTCAACTGAAGAGAGACTGTAAAATCGCTCTGCCAGATTCATGACATCCAAGGCTTCAATCCACCGTTATATTCCTACTCTATAAACAGCTGAATTAATCTTTTTTAACTCTCACTGATTTACATTTAAAACCACACTTACATTAAATGCTGGTGAACAGAAAGGTAATTAAATGTGTGTTTAAACATATTCTTGAACTGAGGCCTAGTGAAAAGTAGTGAGTGAGACCAATCTGCTTTACAAATGTCCAAAATGAAATCTTTGTGCTGAATGTCACAGCAGATCACTTATCTTTTGGAGTGTGTTATTAAATTAGAATCAGCTATGACTTAGATGAGAACAAAATGTAAATCACTTTAAACCATGACCTACTTAGACTTTGGAGACAGATGCCAGTATTTGGGATTTCTCTGTGTAGAAACCAAAAAGATGGGATTCATCTCAGTGAAAGTAGATGATCACATCTGCATAGGCATCCTAAATTCCAGTGAGTATAAAAGGAGTTTAAGATGTGATTAGAAACATCCTAATGTAGACCTCTAAAAAAGAGCATATGAATTATGCACTGAAAATGCCTATTTCTGTCCAGTATAGAGACAGCGATGGGCTCAGATAAAGACATGTCCATATTGTAGATGACGTCTAGTCACAGGAGATTTATTTCACTCAAATAGTCTAGGAGACACTTTAGAGTCTTTAAAAAATACATCAGTTATGGAGATCTCTGAGACTTCACATTTGCCAACTTTTGCAACACAGTGGATGTTCCAAGCAGAGTTTTCTTTCAAAAAAACAGAACTATCTTTTGAAAACTATTACCTTTTAAAAAATGCTGGCAAATAACTGTGCGCCAGTTAGTTTGTTACAGTCTTTGCAAAATACTGGAAGGGCTGATAGAGAAATGCAATTTGTAAACAGCTAAAAGATGTCAACAGATCTAATATAAAATATATCCATAAAATCTCAGCAAACAAACCTGCCATTGTTTTTTGCAGAGATTACACATTATTTCAACATGCCTTTGGATTTCATTTCTTTCATTTCTAAATACATACAGCAGAAGCTTTCTGCTCCATGCTTGTTTGGCTTCCCAAAAATCTAGAACAGAGTATTGGATAACTACACTGAACCACAAGAAATCTGATCCCTACTGATGTGATTGTATTTCACATATATACTTTTGACCCATGTGTGCACAAATATATACATGCAGAGAGATACACACATTAGCCTATTAGTCAATAGGGAAGCATAGCAACCTAAGCTATAATGATTAAATTCATGAGAACTGAAAAAAAAAAAACCTCCAGAGCTTGATATTTGCATAATAAAGATACTGTGTAAATGGATACTTTACTCTGATTCTTTAAGGAGACATAACTGTTTGTTAAAGGACAACTTTTGTGTATTGTAAGAGGACACTACATTCTTCGTGTTATTCACACTATCTTTGTATAATTAATTAGCATTTCTTCTACTAGAAAATGTATGGTAGTATGACTTGTACTGCTGGAAGCCTTAAATTTCTCCCATTAGCCACCCATGGGAAATAGAGCCACAATATTTGCTAGAAACACAGTATTTGCTACTGTATTCAACTGAATTATCAGGATAACAAAATATGAAATATCACCAAGGCTTAGATTTATCTGATCTGATCTTCTGGCATTTAATCTTGACAGGAAAGCAGTCACTAGCCACCCCATTAGTCAATACTAGGGAAAAAACCTCAGAGATATACAGAGAGAGATTCAGCCCATCTAAGGTCTGAATCATCGTCTAAAAGTGCCTATTTCTATCTATTAATACTATAATAGTCTAAAGAAATAGGCTTATATTTAAGGTGATTCGATTAGATGCCCAAAGTTATGACAGCTGAATACAGGCCTAAACACCCAGGTAATCATTGTTATGTTCTGTCAAAAATGATTTTGACATTAACTGCATTTTGAATATGCTTTTAATATAGCTATTTTTATGGAGTATTTGTTCAAGTTTTATTTAGACAGAAAGCACACAAAATTTTACTTCAAGTGCAGTATAGTAAGTGTCTGAGTTTTACTACAGTTTCATATTCACACTTTTGTAAAAGCTTGTGACTGACATTTCCTTTACCTGTTCTTTGACTGGAGTGTTGACATTTGATAGACACTGCTGGCAGACAGCCAGAAAGGATTTCACAGTTTTCCTCAATACCAACAAGTCCTCCTGGAATAAACATGAAAAAGGGATAATATTTAAGTACTGATAAGAGGTTGCTAGGAAAAAGCAAAATAAAAAGATGGTGGTAATCTCATATATTCAATCCTATAAACTAGCCAAACAAAAATGAAAAGGCAGTGAAAAATCTTCCTAAAAATGAGTCACTGGTTTTCAGAGGAATGGCCCAAGGTTTCCCTGTAATAAATAATAATAAAAAAATACATATTCATGAGTTAAAATCATCTGTATTTTACATTATAAATGTTTCAGAACAAAAAGTTTGATACAAGTTCAGCCTACCTGGTGATTTGTAAAGAATTCTGCATGCAGATAAACCAACACAACCAAAACAGTAAAACACCAATAAATGTCTCAAGTTCAATCAAAACATTGTCCTAACTGTGCACACAGGGGGGATATGAAGGCAAATCATGAACCTAACGACTTATGGGAGAAGGAGGGTGGTTTGCTGATCTGCAGAAGGAAGGATTTGTGGGGGCAAAGATAAATGAATGACGGCATTTCATCACCCGGATCTGAGAGACAATCAACAAATATTTTAAACGTGGGTACCAGAACTGGCAGGTTCAAGAGGAACGCTGTGTACTTTGACCTGGAGGAATGAATGTGTTCCATTTTGAATACAGGGTAACAAAGTAAATAGATAAAATAGTGAAAACAAATCAAAACAAAACATAAGATATTGGAGCATAATCGTAAGAATGCAACAAATAGCCACATGGAAGCAGTAAATCAATTACAGAAGAAAATGAATCTTCCTATGTGAAAAGCTTGTGACTGCCTCTACCTCATAACCAAGAACTTGTTGAAAATGTATGTGGCTTCTTGGCTGTACTTAGTTATTTTTCTTACATTAGGAGCAAACCAAACATGGAGAAGAAAATGAGAACCACAAATCACCAAGACTTTGAGTCAGCTTCAAGTTTTGTCAGAAGGACTAGCTTTGTCAGCATCGATTTATGTCTCCTGCTACTCTGTGTTGCTCAGGTGATGCAGTTAAGTGGTTCTGCCCCGTCTGCTCCTGCCCCACGTACTGAAGTGTCTGCAGTAGCCACGTGTCTCCCAGCATCCAGCCCTGCTCCTGTCCCACCAGCATCCCAGCCAGTGCCTCACGGAGAGGGCGGCATTTCTTTCATGGGCCTGGGGCCACTGCTTACAAGATCTTTCCCAGTTTTCACAGTAACAGGTTTTGTGCCAAGAAGGGATCGTTACAGCCATTAAACCACATATGGAGCCTGGTTGCCTACCACTACTGCCAACTTTCCCTCCATGGTACCTGTATCAATTTTTAAATGAAAAACAGCCTCCTACAGAATGACACCAACCTAAATCCAAAGGATCTACAGGGTGTATCTGCAACATTTTCCTCACTAAACTATTCTGATTGTTAATTATGCTGGCTGTTCAATACAAGTGTCTCATTTCTAGTTTTAGCTTTTTTACTGCTTCCCATCATAAGATCTTGTTGTTCTTTGTTTACAGAAAAGCCTTTTTGCGGTCCTTATGTTCTGCCTGTACTGGTTCACAACAGAAGGCATCTCTGCAAGTACGCTGAAGCACCCCAAGTATTCCTAGATCTCTGAACCTCTTATAATTTTTCAATAGACTAAGTGTGGTTTTCTGACCTGGACAGTATTTCAGCCACAATCTTAAGCTCTGTGAGCTCTATCACCTTCTTATTCCTATTCAATTTGCTGTGTTAACACAGCCAAAGATCATTGCAGCCCTTTGTGCCACTGCATTAACACTGCAATTACATGATCAGTAAGATTGCTACAATTATCTCTCTCATCAGCTCTTCTGAGACACAACTTCCCAGTGATCAGCTTTTTTGTTCCCAGATGCAAGTCTTCTATTTGGCTGCACTAAAATGCCTCTCTTTTTTTTTTTAACTGGATATTGTTTATCAAGTGACCTACGTTATCCACAATTGACCTTTATTAATTTTTAGAACACACTCTGAACAATTTCACTTTACCCTCCCTGATCATGGGCAAAAACAATGATCAGTTTTGAGATGAGAAGGGATCCCTCCTGGAATGCAGCAGAAGCAGTTCCATGGCACGATGATTTCCCACTTGCATTTTTTCTCTAATAAATTATCCAGCTTTGAGCTATTGAATATGAATTAAATTCGCATATTCAAATATTCGACTGAAATGCAAGGTGATACTAATGTCTTACGCAAATTGGTATTTCAAAGTAGTATCCTTTTTCCGTCAAAAAATCTTCTCAAGAATGAGTTTATTTCTTCCTTGATGTTTTATTTGTTGGTCATGTTCTTTCTGTCCTTCAGCCTTGTACTGACTGTTTCTATCAGCCTTTCCAAGATTTTAGCTAGGACTGAGGCCAGGCTTATCCGTTCACTGTGACATAATCATCTGATTTATGCTTTTAAACTTTGGTATTACAATTACTTTAATAACCTATTTTTAGTGCAATTATTTCTATATAGATGTTCATGAATTCAACAGAGAAACTAAAACCTATGAAAAAATCCTATTAAAAGGTTAAAAAGTGAGCATGTCTCCCATCTTTCATTCTGTCCAAGAATGACTAGCACCTAGGTATATGTTATTCATTATGTTCTTCTCACTTGATAGCATTAAATTTAATTAACAGTAAATTTAACATTAAACATTTAATTAACATTACATTTTGAAAAGTTATAGACAGCAAAAGAAAGCCCTGCTAAACAGCGCAACAGAGCCATCTGGAACTTTTCTACATTTGGAGAAATCCCCAGAATACTGTAGAGTGGTAATTTTTTTTTTTTTTTAAGAGAATGGAAAGGAAAAAAATGAATTAGTTTTTTAAAGTCTTTTACCATTCTCAGGCACACAGCCAAGGCTTTTGAAATGTGCTTACACGATATGCTGCTTTCAGACAAAAAACTGGTATAAAAAATTCAGTCTTCTTGGTTGTGAAGGTAAAACTGTGGTGTCACACTGTGAACCGGATCACTGAACCTAGCCAGGACAAAAATAACCCACACTTCAGCTGTACGGTATAATATCGCAATACGTAACCAGTGCAAGTCAGGAACAAGAATGGGCAGCTAAGAGCAAGAGCTTGCCCTGGCTCTGGCACCAGCTGCAACCCAACAGCTGCATTCGCGCGACTGCTGTCTAAACCCTTGTTACACTCTGGAGCTTGTTTGCCACTGAAGCCATTTAGAAATCCTGTGCTTCTGTAAAGATCACCTCCAGAGTCCAAGGCTCTTCTTTGTATTTTTCCATTGCCCTTCCTTTAAACTACTTACTTGCAGTATTAACTTCCTTCTCCTTATTACTCCATTTTTTTGATAAACTTCACAATGTTCAAGAGCAATTAACTTTCAACTCTACTGGGAAACACAATCCAGCTTTTTGTGTCTTGTGACCCTCTTCTTCCCTTCAGCATTTCGTGCCTTCTTTCATTGTGCCTGTACGCATATGAAAAGTCACCAAGCCACTACATTGTTCTTTAAATCCCTCTTTAAATTTCCTCTACTAATTACTCTGACTACTAATCACCTCCTAATAAAGATGCCGATGCTGTTGGCTAGGCTGGTTGCTGCTCATTCAGAACCTTTGCCTTGCCTCTGAATGCTTGCTCTATCCATGTCTTTGTGCTGAGAGGTTGGACTAAGGTCTTCTATATATATTTCTTTTTAATTGCATACACGTATAGTGCATTGTATAATGGGCTCAGGCACCCAGTTTGTTGAACACATGCAGAAATTGAGATGGAATAAACAACTGTATAATTTAACCCCCAGATCTCCTACCTCAAGACTGTATTTTTTCTCCCCCAAGAGATATGGACAAGAGAACTCTTGCTGAGAAATTGTCAGCTTCCTTTGAAGCCAGCCTCAAGCCCCCTCTCACCCGAACAGCAGGTTTGCTCTAGAAGGCAACAGATTGCTTCCACAAACTACTCAGTATAAACCCCTTCCTCCCGGTACTGTGCTACTTGTCACGAACAGCACGGGTCTGCTTACCAGCAACCCACTCACTGATGGCCTCCCATCCTGCCATGAACATTGACGAGAAGATGACCAATGATTAGAGCATCGGCCTACGGATATTTGAAGGCTCATCCATTTCATCCTTACCTGCTACAGCTTTACTTTGAGTAACCAATGCTTCCTTTCAGATTTTAGGCACTAAGATGACTCCACAATATACCATTTTTTTTCACAGGCCATCTTTAAGAAGAGTTTTAAAATAACTGTTCCCCAACTCTATGCTTTACTTAAGATGACTGATGGCATCTCTGTCATTTGGCAGAGAATCTGGACTTTCTTACTAACTCCAATAATCACCCTTCCATCAAATGTCTCTGAAACACTTTTATATGAACATCACTTTCTTCAGCACAATGGTCAATGTAAGTTGTAATATTATGTAGTGCGGAAGAATCTACAGAGCCTCCCCTAACTAACATGGCCTCGATAACAACAGCTGACACGATGAGTGCAGGTTAATTATGCGTCATTAACAAATCAATAAGCTGCCCTGATCCTAATGTGACTTAAACCATGCGAGTGGAGCAGTTTTTCCCTGCAGCACATACAAAGCCTACAGACCAACACAACGAGCATCACATGCAATCAGCCGTAATCCAAAACACGCCCAACACGTGCACTACACAGAATCACTCAGGAAGCACGAAATGTGTCCTGAGTGCCAGCACGATGCCCACTGCGGTAATCTAAACAGGACGCTTTCCAGGCAAGGGCAGTACTCTTGGGGGAGAGATCCCTGTTTTGCCATCTAGAGAAGGAATAACTTAATTTCTAGAAAGATTCTGCTCCCAATTGTGTATCTCTGCATGTCACATATGACTCTTCCTTGGAACCAATGAATTCACACAAATGACCCAGCTGGCAGTGGATGAACATTTAGAAATCAATCACTCCATCTTCGACCTCTCAGCTTGGGTGCTCAAGGGAAATCTAAAAATCACCTTCTAAACATAAACTGTGGAGGGAAAAAAGTCATAAATCTACTGGATACAGACAAACAAGGTCTCTGAGAGATTAGCTTTATGGCATATTAGAAATTCCCTTCTCCACATTAACCTTTTCATCTTTTATCTATCTTTCTTCCCCTCCCTGATATCCACCTCCTGTGTTTTGTCACCTCACCTTTCCCCATCCCATAGGTACCAATGACCTTTTCCTTTTCTTTTGGAGACAACTTACCCGACCTATACCTGAAACCATTCCAAGCACTTGTTCGCAGCTTGTAACTTGCTTTGTAATCTTCGGCTTGTATTTCAGACCTGAAGAGCTTGTGTGCCCAAAAGCTTGTCTGGTTTTTACAACTATATCTATTGGTCTATTAAAGATACCATTTCAGCCTACAAACCCTCACCTCCGTATGTTCTGAGATAATCACAACTACAGCAAAGTACCACTGGAAATTGGATGGACGTACATACTAAAATCCTGTGTCAGAACTATTGCTGTAAGAGCCTGAATGTCTCAAAAATGCTACTGAAATACACTGGTCTTCACTGTGAGATCCTCTCATTACTGACTTTGCCTTGCCCATACATCATACATTTCAAGTCATTCCATTTTAGTGCTTGCTAATTCTTAAGTCTAGCTCATGGCAAACAACCATGGGCAAAATGATCTCCTAAAGGATTAAAAAGCAGATATAGACTAGATTTATTTTCACAGTCAACAAACAAAAATGGAAAGTTTGATAGGAAAACACAAAGAAGAAAATGTCACAACCACATCAGGTTCATAGGATTTCTCCTTAACATGTTTCTATTGTGGGAAAAGCTGGGCTTCGGGGCCAGCTGTGAAGAGATGAAGGGCATTAATGCAATCCTCCTCTTGAACTAAGCAATCATAAGACTGAATATTTTTTTAGGGAGTGGAGGTGAAACCCCAAACATTAAAATAGTAAGAGCTCTATAGGTTAGACTAATCATGATTTTCATCAGAGACTCCAGCAGCAGAACTGACTTGTACTTCAAACAGTCTTTCACAGTTTATCTTTCACATTTCTTTCCATTTCTGTGATCTATAGAATGAATAATACAAATTAGAAGAGTATTAGAAATACATGAAGGCTCAAGGCTATTATGCATTTATCTCATATAACAATGTATCATAGGAACATATCCTATTTTGAAAAAGAAGGCTAAAGCACACAACCGCACTGAGCTCGTCTCCGAGAAAACCCCAATGACTGGAATATATAAAGGGCTCTTTCTCTGTTAGTTTAACTGGACCACCATGTTAATGTTGCAAACAACAGTCCACATACTTTGGCTCCAAAATGCAAAGCTCCTGACCAGGTCCTACGCAGATAAATACTGTATATTTTGGCTGCTAGCTATAATTTATGGTAAGTATGTTTCTTTTGCTATAATTAGATGCAAGAAAACATGAAACCTTTTTTGGAACAATGCCGACAGCCATCACTCAGCACCGTTTATGGTGTACTGCAGCATCTTACTATGCTTAGTTCAAAACCATGGAGAAAGGCAGTAAAGGGAGGTGAGAACCTTCCTGAATGCTCTGCGTATACACGTGTGTGCCCAGAGCAGGGCACGCCTGGGCACTGCTGCTCGCAGGGCCTCGCAAGCGGGACAGAGTTACTGGACACCTTCAGGAGGGTTAAGCTGCCTAGCAAATCCCCACCAGTCAGAGCACACGGGGAAAGCTGTAATAAAGCTGCTGAAGACAGTGTCTAGGCTTTGGTAGTTGACCAGGAGTTGCATCTGCGCTGAGTGCTTGGTTCCCCATACCCAAATCACTCGGTACACAGGCAATCAGCAATCCGGATTTCCTTACTAGGGAAGCATTAGACTGAGATTTGGCGTGCTGGTTTTATGGACTTGAAGGTGAGAGCGGTGTAAGGCCTTCGGAATTCTCTTTTAGTTTTTTAGTTCCTTCTGTCAAAGCGAAATTTTCTCCCCAAGGATAACAATACCGCTAGCCAGGAAGACTTCAGATTCTTTGATTGTGACGAGATTCTGAGATCATTTAAAATAAATGGGATGCAGTCAGTTTTCTCAGCTGTAAGGAGTCCAGGTGTGATACTGTACACTACCAGCGTGCTAAAGAGATTGAGCAAACTGCTGAAAAGAGGAGTGAAGGCAATGTGAAGGAAAGCCTGACTAAAGAGTAACAATGGTTCTTATTTTCTGATAGCTATTTTTAAATGTCAAATACATCAATATTCCAGAAAAGTATTTACAATGCATTTTGCCATTTTTAGGCACATTAAATGCTTATTTTTATAGTACTTTACTTTTTTTGAAGCTATGGGGAAGTACACATACTTTGATTTGATGTAGTACTTTTGAAATAATCCTAAAAAGACATAATTTTCCCTTGTGATTGAGAAAAGCTAAGAAAAGGTCCAGGAAAGTCTAAATATAATAAATCAGTTACATGCAGCATTGTCCTTACCACATTACACATGCATGCACTTACTTTTTATTAGTCACTGATAGCAATCTGACCTTTTTATTTAGCAACACAAAAAATGTAAGTAAAAGGTAAACACAGTAAATACACATAAACATTAAGCTATCCATGATGTAGAAATCAACAGTACTGCTTGCAACCTTAGGTAAGCATTGTCAACATTACTTAACTATTCGTGCAAACTGCTGTACCCACAACAAAGCACATTAAGTATCTTCGGCAATAAAAACATAAAAATCAACAACAAAGCACATTAAGTATCTTCGGCAATAAAAACATAAAAATCAACTAGTGTCAAATCCCGATACAGACAAGTTTTCACTGTTGCTCCTATAGCTTACTTAGACAAATTCATGATGATAAACAGATCTTGAAAGTATTAAATAAATGAAAACACTGACATTTTCTCTCTCCTTCGCACTGGTATAGAATGACTGTACACTGGGTGAAGTTATAGAGAATCAGGTCTAATGCATTTTTAGGCAAGTTCTGTCTCTCCAGTAAAATTTGTATTGATTGAATCCCTACTTACTTTGGAAGGGGAGCCTTCAGTGATTTTCACCAGCTGCCAGAGAATAGAGTAATGGGAACACTGCAGTGCCTGAACAACTATCTGGAACAGAGAGAACACAAAGAATCACAGCACACTGGAAATATCAAGCATATCACTAAAATGTATGTAAAATTTATAATGCACTTTGGAAAGGAAAAACAGGAGCAGCTCTTTGGCGATACTTTGTTTTCAAGGATACGGTGTTATCCCTTAGTTTGGTGCAGAAAGGAACCAGTTTACTATTGATGAAAAAAATCCCGTGTACATGCTTGGAAGCAAAACAAAGCAGAAAACTGTATGAAAATATAGTAAAAGATGATGTCATGACATGAGAGAAGTGCAAGCCAACACCTATGTATATCAGTGCAAAAGCATCTGTTTAAATATTTCTACATCTTAATTTGCTAATAAAATAATCAGGAATTCTGTGCCATAATCAAATGAACATGTAGCCCAACTTCTGAAAAAAAAAGGAGAAGGAGAAAATACTAAGTAGCTCTAACACTGCACCACCCACCTGCACCTCGCCTGGCTGAAGGAAGGCAGTAGGGGATAAAGCCACAGAAAATTCCTCATCTAACTGCCTGTTGAAAGAGTCAGACCTCCCAACACCCTGCACCCCATGTCTCCCCTATGATTCCTTCTAGAAAACATTTTACAGAATTTCTTGAGAAGAGAATTCTCTCCTAAATGACAGTGAGTTAGAATTAACAGCTGGCTTCTAATTCAAACCAAATTCTAACTTAAAATATGCTGAAATACTGGCGTAGGCAGTTTATATTTGAAACTGGAAATGCATCCTGGGAGAATCAGAAATGGTCCCTGTGCTCATCCATGAGAAGACCAGAACAAAATTAGAAGAAAAAAAGTCTAAGATTAATGTCCACTAAAAGAACTCCACCAGAAAAGCTGGCCAGCATCCCTGCTATAGGTGTTTCTTAGTTCTTGGTTCTCATAAGCATCCATCTTACCTTCAATACAAAATAATTGTCTGTGATAATTTCAACTGTAGACAAATTCTATAAATGCTGGGTTTCAGTGTCCACCTCATCACTTATGCAGTGCAGCCAGGAACATAACTTTATTTTATAGATGAGAAAGATGAGGCAAGTAGCTTGGTCAAAATCACACAGAGTAAAAGCGGAAATAGGAGAAGAATCCAAGATTTTTCACCCCTTGGATGGCACTTCACCACAATAGTAATTTCATTCAAGACCCCATAATTTCCCTAAATAACTAAACTGTAGTGAATTAATCTCTTAAAAAAAAAAACAAAAAAACCCCCCAACCCTCTTTAAAACTTGTGTCTCCAAATGATGTAATGTATGCATGGCTTACTGTACCTGTTCTGGCATAGCTCCGTGTTCAATTCCAGTTCTTAGTAATCTGTAGCAGTTACTGAACAGATCCCATTTTGTGAGATCATGAGCACTAGAATGAGAAGGAATGAAGAGAGGTTAGCTGGGTTCCTCAGAACTCCAAATCACAGCAAGAATATAGTCTCTGCACTGGCAGCTCAGTGAGTAGTTTGGTATTTTGGCAATGCTGAGACAAGAGCGTATGCTGAACAAGACGGCTATACAATTAGCTCACACCATGTTAAAAGCAAAAGTTCTGCTTTGTGGTAACAGAGCAAAAATCTTTTATTACATGAGATTTTTGCAATGAGGAGATAAACTTAATGCATACCAAACATCTATAAAAAAATAATTTAAGTGTAGTTACTAGCTCCTTCTCAGTGTTGCCTCTAAATCAGCTCTCCTCTTTGGCTCTAAACCTCGACAGATCTTCTGAAGGCACTTCCCTTGGCATTGTAGCAGAAACTATGACTAAACTCCCACAATATATATTGAATGGAAAAACTGCTTTAAGCAAAATAAAAGGGTAGAAGATGATGTAAATTTATTTAGAGTAAAATAATATACATTATCACTAAATATTAAAGACCTTAATATATCTAAAGTAAGACAGCATGATATGCAGGTATATGAGACAAATGGTAGCAACTGCCCCTCCAGTGTTTCACAATTAAGTTATACTAATCTGATTGTCCAGCAAGATAAATATGATATTTGCAGCATATATTCTGCAGTCTTATAGATCTCAACAGCTCAAGTAATAGCTTTATTTATACAGAACCGACAAATACTGAATAAATTATACAACATGAGGTTGCCTGGAAGACAAGAATTCTATTCCACAAAAAAAAAAAAAAAAAAAAAAAGTGTTTAACATTTTTTTCGCATTCTGCAGTGGAATTAAACTGAGGTCATTTGAAATGATTTATAAACATATACAAAAGGGCAAGCCACCACAGAATAATCAGAAATTTGGTGATTAGGATACTCACCTAGAATGAGGAGGTATGCTCAGACTGAACTGGCAAGTTAAATCAGACAGAGCTGTCTCTTGCATCTGACTCCCTTTCATCCGAGCACCTTGACTGCCAAGATGTGCTCACTTTCCCACCCCTTTGCTTCTGCCTTGCATTGGTGCTGTCTGACTGTTTAAATAATTAACTACCTTGCTCAGCCGTAGAGAATAATTCTCTAGGTCTGAAACAGGCAGAGGTTGAACTCAAGACCAGCAATGCCTAGATCCTACTGAAACCCCTATTACGAAATGCTGTCTAGTCTGGAGCGTGTTAACCCCACAACCTGGAAAACCTCACTGGTAAAAGTTTTGCAGAAAACATAACGATTAATGCCCTTATGCTGAGAGCAAGTGAAGTATGCACTCTCAGGTTGTGCCATCAAGCCAAGGTGCATCCTGACTTCTAATTAAAAATCCAAATCTTCTGAACAGAAGAACAACAGTTTGGAAATCTTAAAAGAAAAAACTTTTCTTTTTTTAAGCAAACATACTCCCACACTTAAATTCCGGATGGTTGTTGAAGTATGGAAATGAGATGTTTTATAGATAAATTATAGGCTCTCAGGGAGCTGCCTCTGACTAGTCATATCAAGCGCACAGACCCTGCTTCAGCAAATCACAGAGCTGCTAGCAAGGCAGAGTTGTACCTCCTTAATTATAGCACTGTAATTAAAGTAGTAAAATCTCCTTGGTGTGCAGAGGCAGGTATCAGCATAGATTATCCCACAGAGAATATGAAAGGAAAAACTGTCTTACCTCTGACTTTTCATTTGAGACCCCTCCATGTCAGACAGCCGTCACCGTGGGGCATTGCCCCCGGCCGTGACAGCTGGGGCACCTTAGCTCTTTGCTCTGGGCCCGGCCTTGGAAGCGTCCTCAGGAAGAGCCTTCCAGAGCGACAGCTTCCAAAGCTGATAAAAAACCAACTCCATACAAGTTTCATAGTGCTCTGCAATATAAACTCCCTTAAAGATGAGCCTCCACATTAAATTTAGGGATATAGTCTGGAACACCTTTGTCTCTTTGAACTACTTAACAATCAAAACAATAGCAAAAAAAAAAAAAAGTTGGCCATAACACAATGCACCAAAGAGGTTCAGCTTGTCTGACAGAGATTCTTAGAACAAAAATTCATATTTAACACAGAATTTTCCCTCTCTTGGTCCCTTCCATGTCAGAACATCTTCACGGTGGACTACAGAAAACAAGGTCCGAGTCTCCATGAAAGAAGGATTCTTTCCATCCCTGTGGATAACACTGTTCACTGAGGCACATGTTTCTACCAGACGCTATGGGAGCTGAGGTAAAGATATCAATTCCACAGCATTTCTGAAAGTGTGGAAAGAAGCAGCCTAGAAAACTCCTTATAAAAGAGGTGATCTCTCTCTCCGTCCACAAAAGTGCTGTCTTTTAAAAGAGGCACATAGTGAGCAGAGCTGTACCTTGGGCTTGGAACAGCTCTGCTAGCTACAGTCTTACTTCTCTATTGAGGTTTCATTTATCTTCATTCCTACTTCTTCAGGATGTAACAAACTTCCAAATAACTTAGTCTGAAGGAATCTGATATGATGTATTGGTCAACTACTGGAAGAAGGTTAAGGAAAGGGTTTGTATAAATGGAAGAGAAGCCCTGCCTGTCTGACCACGAATTTACCTATCTTGGAAGTGTCCTGACTGACCATGCTTATACTGATAAAAACACAGCTCTTCTATGTGGAAAGTTACTCTAGCCATTAGCAGGCTTATGAAGTCAGTGCAGAGACAGGAAGGGCTGCGAGGCAGTGATACTAACTACCCTCATTTCTAAATGTGAAACACTGTTGTATATATAGGCCAGCATCAAAGAGGCACATCCAGAGTAACAGAGGTGAGTATGGTGTCTTGCACTGGATTAACTGGAGCAATTAAGTAACAAAGGTTGATATTTTGCAGCATACAAACTGACACAGCACCAATGTGTTGAGTGTGAAAGTTCAGCTGAGTTGGGCTGGACACACAGTATGGAAAGATTGTCTCCATGTACGTAAAACCCCCAAAGATGCTACAGCTGTGAGTGAGACCCTGGCAAAAAGAAGCCTAAACGTTTATTCCATGTGTTTTATTTCAGAAAACCTCAACAAGGTTTATTACTCCATTCCGAAGACTTGGAAGGAAAGATTGTAATGAAGAATTTCGTTTCTACCTGAAATACCACTATACTTGTTTGATGAAAGACATTTTAATTAAGAAGTGTGCTGCAAGCCCTTTGCTGCCAAACAGCGTTTTGTTCTTTGTAAAATATCCACCTCCTACTGAATTGGCTCCATTGACCCAGCATGTAAGGCGATGGACCTTTTCTAATACTGTGAGTGATTTCATTACCATTTGATTTACTTTAATTTAATTAGGAGGAAAACTGGGCAACAAATATGATCTACAGGATATCTGTCCTTATTTTCTAAGGATCCATTTTTTGAGCTAATTCATTCCCAAATGAAGAACTACCACGAGATGCCCCTCTCAGAAAGAGGATTAGAAAGAGGGAAACCTCCGTATGGAAACTTTGGGGTCTGGACAGCTTTTCTGATAATCCTTGACTTGTTTTTCCCAACTCCCTGGAAAAAAAAAGTCATGGTTCCTTTATCCTAGAATATGAAGCAGCAACTTCCAAGGAAACACAAGCACAGAGAAGGTAGTTGGAAGGCTCTCCTACTGCAAGAAGGGAAGGACTTATTTCTTTTTGAAACCTCAGCACCTGCTTTTTCTCTGCACTGTCTGAAGATTTGACAGACATCAGTTGTTAGCCTGCCATTTCAACTTCTATTGATTTAATTTCTTTTGGCTACCAGCTGATGACAGACACTACAGGCAACAGCCACAGTTCTTTGAGCAGAGAATACTCAATGCAAGTTTGGATTGAAGATCTTAATCTCTTATCTAAAGGTTTGATAAAACTCTGCCTCAGATGGTATGATTGCTTCCCTTTAACAAAGAAACCATAGCAGACTTAACATTCAGTGGAGTAATGAAAAGGATTTCAGTCCCTACATACAAGCAGATATTAATTAGAAATTCCCATTGAAATATAACCATAAATCCCAAATCAGCTGAGAAGTGATACACAGCTGTTCTTCAGCTCTACAAGATTTGATTCTTTTCTTTTTTCTTTTTTTTTTTTTTTTGAAGGTGAAGTTAGAAGTCCCTGAGCCTGATCTGTGTTTCATTCTACAAAGCCTTGTCTAGAGTCTGAAACAGCTCTTTAGAGATTTGGAACCCTAAAGGAAGAAAGTGTACACGCAGGACTCCCTCCCTCAGGAAAGTCTTAAGATTTGTGCTGCTCTCTTGGAGGTGAATTACAGCTTTCACCAGTCCTGTCTGGAGCAGGAGTGGCTCCAGAGGGTTACCAGGGAGACTGAAAAACTGATTTGCACATGTATCAGCCTGCTTCACTACAGAAATTAGTAACGATTTAATGAACTCGGTGGGACTCTTGTAGAATGGAAAGAAAGAACAGATATTTCAGAACTACTTCATACAGTGATCCAATAAAAGATTTAGGATTAAGCGAGGACCAAGCACAGCACAGAGGGAGAAGCAAGTCACTAAAACCAAATACACTTATTGGTATAAATAAGGTTACAGAAACAAGTACCTCTCACATCTTGTGATAAGGAGGAAATGATTTGTGACTCGCAGCAGCATATGAAGCTTTTTTGCCTGCTGACCAAGAACAATTACTTGTTACAAGTTACGGGGTGCCCGTAGGTCTCTCAGAGAGCAGCAGGACCCGAAAAGCTTATGCCTGGCTCCTTTGCGCTGGTGCAGCCCGTGGCTGGTGAAGGGGGTTCTGTGCAATCCAGGCAGTCAAGACTTTGCCAGCAACTCAGCTGGAAACTATTCCTGGCATTTCTGCAGTCTTCCAAACTCTCATCATAAACTATTAATGATTATTACTACTACTACTCATTTTCACTATTTTGAGGAGAAATATTTCAAAGACATTCAGAAACTGAGGGAAACAACTTCCTCCATGCCTTTCCTAAGCTGAGGCTCAAAGCAAAGATGTGGTTTGCATCCACTGGCTGTGGAGATACGAATTGTCCCTTATGAACAGACTGTCTGACATGCAGGGGAATATCGGTCCAACACTCCTAGGTATAAAAGCATTTAGCACAGGATGGTATGCCACATGCATTTTCATAACAAATCAAATCTGTAAAAGTAATAAGTCATTAACTAAGCAAGGACCAGTCCAAATAGTAATACTCACAAAGCCATCAAGCATTCATCAATCTCCATTTTATAGTTTACACCATAAATTTTCTCATTTCCTAACACTAGACATCAACTGATATTTGCTGAAATGATAAAATTAACACAGTAAATTTTCCAGGGGAAAATCACATACTTGTGAAAAGAGGTTAATCTCTTTAACGTGGAGAGCACATTGTATATGTCATCGTCATCAGCTTCTTCTCCCTGAAAATGAAAGGAAATCCATGAAGAGCAAAATCAATGAACTGAGAGTACATTACTGCATAGGGAGGAGCAGACTCATTTGAAAGTTTATGTTGTCACCAAAACTGACTTCAAATCTTATGACTACTTTTATCTTGGTTCCATAATAATAATATTGAAATAACCACTGCATAGCACTAGGAAATAAACAAGATCATCTGATAATATTCAGCAGTGTCACATATTAATACTCAAACCAGCATCCTCTAGCAGTAGAAATCATTCCCCAAAGAAAAGAACAGTTCTATCTTATTTTACAAAAAGGCCTGACTTGCAATTTAACAATCAGCTGATGAATGAGCTACAAGAATAAAGCCAAATGCTCCTCTTGTTCCACACCAGAAAACTGCAGATGTCAATAGGAGATTTTTACAATGATCAATGGGAAAATTCCTTTCTCATATCCTTCACTGCTATTCAGTGTGTTACACATTGTGATGTGTGGCAGTCACATCGTACAGAGTGACATATGTTCAGAACTGGATGGCAGAGGGTTGTTTTTTTAGATTTTACAAATCTGGGGGAATCATGAAGCCAAGAGTAAATATTGCATAACTCAATCAAAATTTTTAATTTGAATTTAATTTTTTTTGACATTTTAAAATGTCATTATGCAAAATTTTATGCAAACTGAGCATCAAATTCTCCTAGTGAACCACTGGAAAGAAGACAACTCCAAAACTTCATTTTTTCCAGGAACTTTCTGAAGTGGAAAATACACTTAAAGCAATTCTTCTCCATTTCACTTTGTTTTGATCAATCAATTCCTTTCCAGCTAAAAGCCCAGGAATTAAACATTTCCCTGCCTTCAGATGCAATTGTCAATCAATGTTTCTCTCATTATCAACCTAGTAGGACGCCATAAAACAGTGAGATGCTTGCTTGGGTACAGATATGTGTGTTGCAGAATTTAAAATCTTCATAATGATTAAATAAACTTACTAAAATTAATTAAAGTATCATCCAGTAAAGAAAATGACAAAGGCCAAAATTTAAATTCCTTGCTATCTCACATTTTTGTCTTATTTTTGTGTCCCCAGCCTTCTCCTTGTCATATGTCTGACCTCTGCCCTCCCTGTCCCTTTTGGATCTAAAGCTCTTAATTCTTCATTTCTCATATGACTCCTAGTCAGGGCTTTTTTCTCAAATCCTCATCCATCTCTCATGCAGGTCCCCAAGTGAATATACACAAAGATCTTAAGCCTTTGCTGGCATTTCTCTACCCCTCTCCAAAGCTGGCTGAAGGAAGGGGCTGCAGCAGAAGTATTTCTACCACTGGCCCCTGCTCCTTCAGAAGATCAATCCTGGTCCAGTCGTCTCAGTGCCTCCTTCAGGGCTTCTCCCACTTGAGCGCTGCACAGAGAGAAGCAGCCCGCAAAGAGAAGGGAAGGGAAATGGAGTGTGAAGAAGCAGTGCTAGGCTTACCGATTCAAGAGCAGATCTACGTGATAAAAGGAAAATTATAGGAAAAAGCTTTCTCCCCTATGCATTTCTCCTGGGAAGAGTGGATGGAAGTAACGTATGGATTCTGGGATCTCACTGCTCTCTCCTGATTCCCCGTGTGTAGCGGTCAGGTCAGTGCAGTGTCAGAAGGGAGAGGACCGCGCTGCAGGCCTCTACAGGGTCCCTAAAGCACCGAGTGCATTTTCTGGAGTCTCAACATTCATGTATCCATAGTCTAAAACACAACTGAACCTAAATGCTTTACTGGCGTAAACTGGCATAAGTGATCTGAAATGTGGGCTGGGGGTGGTTCCTTGCACCCCAGAGACCGTAATTCCTGCTGGAGAGGGCTCCCGGAGGAAGGCTTCTGAAATATGGACATAGGGATTGCAAGGCAGCAGAGGTGAAAATAGGACTGGATACCCTCAAACCAGAAAAATCCAAGCACAAGGTGACTGATGCTATAGTAAAAATTCAACACTAAATTCAACACTAATGGGACTGCTGGTTTCCAAAAGGGTACGTGGATGACAGAAAAGGAGGCAGCAGAGTTAGAGCGCTGGTTCTTGTCTCTTGACTCCTCTTCAAAGCTGCTGTGTAGAGGAGAATGGGTAAATCAGAGAAATGATACCTGCTGTACAGCCACAGGCATCCTAAGTGTCCCTGCAGCAGTTAACTGAGTCTGGGATTGTGGTTGAAAATATTATTTGTGGGTGTTTCAGCAACCCTGTTTTAAAAAGGTGAGCAGATCTTTTCTTCGGTACTGAAGTTAAACTATCCAGGGAACAGAACGCAGCCCCTGAACCCCTGAAGGGATGGAAAACATCATCCAGGCCACGGACGGATAAAGTCAGCTTCACAGCAAAGTGGTGCGGACCCTGCAAGGGTGGCTCTTCTGCAGAGGCTGCATGCCCCCAGGCAGACCGCATTCGTGTTTGTTATACAGGCCGTTACATGACTGTCTCTAGAGAGAACAAACACGGCATTTGCTTTGCAGGAACTCAGAGAAAAAAATTAGGGGAAAAAGCTGAAAGGAGACATCTTCATAATGTCTTAAGAAAATGAGTATAACAAAGATGGCAAGTCAGTGCCAAAGAATTAAGATTCCACTCCCTTCTGAGTCTAATTCTTGGAAAAAAAAAGGCATAAGCACCTCCAGGCAAGACAGTATGAATGACATGCTTTGTGCTCGTCTGAGTTTGGTTGTAAAAACAGATGGTGAACTTAAGATTCTCCAAGAAACAGGTTTGGAGAAAGAGCCTCACAGGAGCTTTGTCCCTTGTCTCTGTATATGGAGCCAGAATGAGTCTCGGATGCAAGGACAGAAAAAACACAGCTTCATCAGAGCTCTAAAATCGCTGTGAGCAGGTACCAGTGGAAACGGTGAAAACCATTATTTACAGTGATCACTTCTTGGGCATCTGCTATGGAAAATTTGACTTGTTCTGAAGGGGAATCTTTGGGTTGGCAGTCGAACTTCAGCCTTTTTTACTACCCAAGTCAGCAATAGATGCCCCAAGGTTTTCTTCTCAGAGCTGTTGGTCCTCTTGGTCAGAGGTGAGGAAGTTCAAAAAAATCTAAGGCTATTAAAACAATATGAATATAAACTTCTCCCAGACAGCTGAGACACGTGATGTGGCATTAGCTGAAAGGATGCACTTGCCGCAGATGGGCAGGGATGGGGCATAAATTTTGGAATGTCACTTTTTAGGTTGTACACAGGCGTTGCTGAAAAACCACAGATAAAATGGCAGACAGGCAGACAGTAAAGTGAGTATGTGCCTTATTTACTCATTTGCCAAGTAAGACATTCCCAAAACAAACAGACAAATATCTATTTACTCTAAAATAGGAAGGCATACAAACAGTATGTATGTATGTGGCTATTACTTAAAGATAGAAAAAAAGCTTCTTTTCTTTGATATTCAATTATAAAATATAGACTGTAGCTTAACTTCCTATACATTTGCATCAAAAATTAAGTGTATGCGCCAGTGCATTAAACTGTGTGAAGTGAAGAAAAAGACTTATGCAGCCCCTAAGTTATGCTTAAAAAGCATGAGAATTAAACAAATTAAGTAGTTTTTAAAAAGTTAAATTTATGTAAAGCAAAAAAAAAAATGAGTAGTTTCTATCCTTATTTAATGTATTCTGTTTCTTATGTATTTTGAAGAATAAATTCTTGTAAGTAAATCCCAGATACCTCCAGGTTTCAGACCTATATCTTTATTTCCTTCTTTCCAGAACTCTCTCAATAAATCATTATAAATGTTTTACTAAATCCTCTTTTCCATTCAAGACATAATCCAGTCTTGATTCTGCTGCCTGCATATATCCATTCAGGACTACTGAATCACTACCAGCATTAATGGAAATGCACCTTTCTCTACATTTTTCATCAGCTTTCACTCATTCATCCATTTCATTCCCTATCTGAACTGTCCAAATATTACACTAAATTTGCAGAAGTAGGGTGGTGCTGTGGTCTTTGTTTTACAGCATCGATGCTTTGCAGGGTTAATGGCTAGTCTAGGGGATTTTCTACATGGAGAAATAGCTCCAAATACTTATGAAATAGTTTTTGCTGCACTAAGTCTTCATATGGATAATTGCATGACACAGTAAGAATGTTTTTCTGCAGTTTACCATAGTCTATTTTATGTAATCTAAATTTGTTTTAAGAACACAAACCTCCTGCAGCAGATCCTCTACAGAATGGTTGAATCGATCCACAAATTCATCAATAAGCTGGCTGTGGGCTATGTCAACTCTATTCTGGATGGTATATTCTTCACTACAGAGAATGCTGTAAGTTTTGCTGCAGGCTTCGAGAACATCTGATTCCACATGCTTTTCCACAACAAACTTAATCTGTTTCAGTAAGGCATCCAGATGCTGCAGATCAGAAGAGAAGTTCAGCTTTCAACATTACCTGAACAATGAAACTCAAAACAACACTCAGGTAGAGAACACACCAAATCAAGGTAAGATTACTAATATTCAGAATTCAGGCACAATACTATGTGACTATACTGGTAATCAGACTCTTGAAGACAGTGAGAGTTCTTGCCTGATATACCATACCTTTTCCATTCTGCCTGTGCTGTAGATCTCCAGATCAAAATACTGAGGTATTTGCAGGAGATTTGCAACCTTCTCTGCATCAGCAGAATACTAGACATCATTGAAACAAAACAAAAAGTGAAGTAAAAATAAAAATCTATACTACAGAATGAAAAAGTTTAAAGACAATTGTAAATACCAGTAAACAATTTATGCTGTAGAAAAATGTACCTTTGATAGCAACATAGGAAGTGCAATAATGAAATGCTCAGTCAATTTATTTCTGTCATCTATCTGAGTTTTTCTTTCTTTTGCCGTTAAGACCTGCAAGCAATTAAAATTTACTACAGTGAATAAAGTTTCTGAATATAGCAGTCATTAATCTTTCTAAAGTTTCTATTACAAACAAAAACCCATGCAAACGTAGTAAAAAAAAAATTAAAATAGGAGCAAAAAACCCTAAAACATTTGGATGGAAGAGTGGTTACATGGGAGGACCACGTGGCCTAAGAAGCCCAAAGAGGAAAATGTCATTTCATCCAGCATGGTATCATCTCTACGCATCAACATTTTTTTAGGATTAAAATTCAAATATAACCCAGGTGAGTGGAAGGTTTGCTATTACTTTCAAATGAATTGAGCTCTGGCTTTCACACGTTAGACATAGTTGTAATGTAAGACATCAGGGTGAAATGAAGTATAATTAAGAAAACCATAACCAACCCACCCTGTAACAGTGATTTTCATTAGCAGATTCAGGGCCTCATCTCTAAACTGGAATGTAATTCTCAGTGAGAACATACATTCAAGTTCACAGAACTCATTTACAAATTTTAATGACAGATATATTGACGCTACAAATGCTGTCATAGCAAAAACACCTTGAAACAGTGACTAGATGGATAATAATCAACCTAGAATGCTCTCTGAAAGCTTAGAGCTGGCTTCTTGGCCTCAAAAAGGTAGAATGGTCATGAAGAATACTTCTGAAAGCAAATAAGGATAACGGAATATTTCAGGTTAGCTAAAGATTTATGTAGAGCAAAGCTGCTAGACTGCACAATGAGGGTTACAGGCTAAAGTCAGAGGAGAAATATTTTGCAAGAAGAGGAGGGCATAATTAGAAACCTGTTTCCATTTCATCTTGGAGAAGACGCTAGTGAGATCGCAGGAATATGACAAACCTCTACCGACAAGTCAGAGATCCCTGCTGCTAACTCCCCAGAATTCATCACCTACCTAAAGACAAGCAAAAGCTAAACATCATACCCACACCTCTCTCTAGGTGAGGATGAACAGCTGGAAACAAAACCATGAAGAAGCTGAGGCATATATGTGCTTGGATGAGAGGCAGCCTATTGTGGCAGCAGAGATCCAAAACAATGGTGGAAGTGGAGGGGAACAGCTAGAGATTTGTCACCCTGGATAAGAGGCCACTGCCACAGCACATGGCAGACGGCTGGACACCACAGCTGCAACTGCAGGTCTTGTACCGCCTCGCAACGCAGCACCAGCGGCAGCAGAAGCACCAGCGCACCAGAAGGCAACGTCAGTGCAGCGGTCACGGCAGGCCCCTTCTTCCTGACAACCCGGTCGTAGTCGCGTGACCAGGTATTACTAGGCAATGGTGCTATTAAGCAAGCTGGGTCCCTAGCATGTTCTCAGCGCTCTTTTGGTCACCCTTCAGAAGGTGAATTTTATTTTACTGACTTGTTTTCTTTAGCTCTGTAGAAATACAGACATAGACATTCTAAGACTTAAGAAATTTGCTGAACCTAAGTGATCTGAACTGTGGATCTCCTGAGATAGAAAAATTACCCAGAAAGCTCATAGTGACACTTTGGTGCCCCAATCAGAAAATACAGACACAAGATTTTTGTTAAATGTTTCCTTTTTCTGCCAGGATGGTTGGAGGCAGGCACAAAACACAAGGTTAAGTCGTACTGATAATGCAGAGCTGGTAATCCAGGAAAATAAATGCTCATGTAAATTGGAGTAAGTACTTTTGTAGATTGCCAATGTTTTAATGAATTAGGGATTTCTTAGAATATGTATTTATAAGGCAAAGTATAAAAGCCATGTTTAAACTGATGGTTTCTTGGAGCTTTTCCCAGGGTCCTGTTTTGGGACATAAGGCTAATACGCTTTTGGCACATAAAAATTAAGAAGCTAAGTAACTGCTCTAGTTTAGCAATAAAGAATGATAAGTCTATCTCTAGATTTCATTTTAAATGAGCCTGTGGCATTCTATAATAATCTAGTTATGATCATTCAGAACTGAATCTAACAAAAATGCCAAATGTTCATATGGCTTTATTTAATTTTAGTCTAACCTGTAGAAAAGAGAGGGACTACCAAAAAGCAGGGAAATCTGTCTGTGAAGCCAAGACTTTGGAAACCCAGGTGCTGTATTTATGGAGAGTATAAATGAAAGCCTGATGATCACCCTGACCTCATGTCATCCAAATGACTTATAATGCAATGCTTAGAAGTCAGTGCCCAGCCTTAGGAATGAAATTGAAAATTGATGTAGGTCTCTGAACAGTCGCTATATAATAAATAAAAGATTTAGCACCCAGACTGCAATTTGGCCAGTATGTCAAATTCTGAGATTTTTATGGCACCCAGGGGAAAAGGCCAAAAAGGATGGATACATAAAACCACAGAACCATTCAGGCAGGCAGGGACCTTGGGAGGTCCCAGCCCCACCTCCTGCTCAAAGCAGAGGCAGCTCTGGGGTCACACCACGGTGCTCAGGGCTTTGCCCAGTCGGGTCTTGAAAATCGCCAGAGATGGAAACTGCACCACCTCCCTGGCCTCTGTTCCAAAGCTTAACTGCTCCGATGATGAACCTACTGGGGGCTGCTTCCGCAAATACCACCTCCATATTGGAAGCGTATCCCTTTTAATGGCAGACAGTCAAAGGCAATCTTATTCTGCTCCTGATTTTCAGGCTTAATCAACAGAGCAATGCAAAAACCAAAATGAAACAAAAAATTCAAACATGTCTAGAAATAAAATTTCTACCACTTTTCTTCAAAAATTTTTACATCAAACAGGAAACATCAATTATAAAACATCCTATTTAGAAGTGTCACAAAGTGGCACTGTAGACAAATATTTTTTGTTGCTATAGTAACACACACACAGGTCTGAATCACCTATTGCAGTACAACTTACTCTTTTCCCAGTGCCTCTGCCTACGGGAGGATGTGCTTCAGCAGCTTGCCGGATCGTACAGACCATCAGCTCAATAAGAGCACTCTCCTGCCGGTCAGACATTGCTACGGAAGGAAAAGAACAAGTAACATCAGTTTTGATAACACAGACACACCATCTGTCAATGCAGCTTTAAAACAGTGGGAATAGAGAACAAAACAGAACACGTTTTGTCTGGTGTATAAAATCACAGCTTGCTCGCTTGCTCTTTGAATTACCATTCACATCATCTCAAACTGGACGTGGTAAAACTGAAAAAAGTTCAGAGAAGGGCAGCAAAGCCGATCAAAAGTCTGGAGTGATGCCTGTAGAAGAAATAATTAAATAGGCTGGAACCTCTCAGTTTGGAAAAACGATGATTGAGGGGGAATATAACAAAGATCTACAAAACAAGGCATGGCACGGAGGACAGAGAGGGACTGACTGTTCACTGGCACTTCCTTACAAAATATTTTCACAATCCTGCAGTATTTTTACTGTTGTTTGGGAAGTACTCCTGGTCACATCTAGAGGGCCAAGCTCCACTAGGCTATACACAAACAAAAAGCCACAAAGTGCCAGCTCCTTTCCTAAGGAACTTGCCATAGAAATAAAAGACCACAATCATAACAGATGGACACCAGAAGGTCAGATGTCGAAACACTGAGACGATCGGCACATCACGCTAGGACGCAGTAAGAGTACATCAGCTTTTCAATTGCCTAACCACTGTGAAAGTCCCTGAAGCAGGAAAATCCTGGAGGTTTATAAAGGATCTTGAACAAAACTCATCACTTCCATTAGGGACCTTTTGCCACCAATCTTGTGCACACATATCTATTAACCAAATGGGATTCAAAGCTAATTGCAAAAGAATTTCCTTCATTTATTCCTCTTGAGAATTCATTAGGTTGTAACACCATCTGGAGAAGCCCCATATTTTACTATCATCACCTGAAGTGCTTGTTTATTCAAAACTCTATTACCTAATTTATTGAAATATTCATGCATATACTACTCATTTAAACATTCAGACATGAGGACAAAGTCATAGCCTTTAATTTCAAGCAACCATACTAAAGCAGGCATCACAAGATGAAAAATTTAATATTAAACTGCTAACTACATTCTTTTTGTAGTGAATCCATTAAAAATGGATTAAACTAAAATCTACATTACCTGCACCTCTTCAAATATTCTTTCTAAACATACCACAGCACAAACACCTCTATGCCCTGAAGTGAACAAACATTTTAAGGAATAATGAACAATACTGTGTGATATCAATAAAGTACCGAGATTAAACAAGTACCTTCTTCTCCTTGGACTGGTTCCTCCAGGAGCAATTCTGTCATACATTCCCAGTCTTTCAGCAGTTCTTGAGAGCTCTCCCACAAACTGTCCACCAAATAAGCTGCATGCTCATGCAACTAGAAATTACAAAGCAACCATCAGTAAAGTGTTCTGGTACGAGCCCTGGTCCTTCAACTCTCACAATCGTTTGGGCATGGACAGTGTCTGTAGGTACAGACTCTTGCAGCAGTTGCAAAGAAAAGTTTGTAACTAACTTTGGAAAGTCTTCTTTCGAGTGAATGATGTAACTGCATGACAACGGGGATACGTTTTAATGGAAAATACAAGAAAAATAAATTGAGCTTATTTTCCAAGGAGTAGCTTTTTGTGAAAATCCCCCTCAGAGTTTTGACCTGGAAGACGTAAACTTACTTTTTCTCACTTTCTTACTGCATTATAAAAAGAAGAGATGGTGGGACGTGAGAATAAGGGGGAGCTATAATGCATTCTTTCTGAACAGATACTTATGTTTCATTCAAACAGCTTTTAATAATGGTGCATAACACGGATATGGAAATACTTGTTCCTTTTAGTACAACATTCAGCTTTAGCTTGAACTCCACAGACAGCAACAAAAGGAAAATTTGTCTAATGGTGTTCATATTACACCTAGACTCCTGAAAACAGAAAACATGCTCGGCAGTTTTTAGCAACATGATTCAAACAACAATATATTCAAAATTGAGCCAGAATATTTACACTTTTTAGGAGTATGGTAATTACAAAATAAAATACTATAACGTTTTTGTCAGGTTTATGTGCATTTATGTTTTGAAATAATCATGTAAAGATCCAAAATTATCATTAAGTATTACTTTGTGATCTGTCTCTACAATAGACAGAGCTCCAAAAACGCTGGATATTGTCCTAATTCTGGTCTCTTGAAACAGTAGCAGAAAACCTAGTGATTTCAATGGGTAAAGAATTGACACTAACTTATCTTTAATTGCAAAAAATGTTCTTTATGTGAATTAACACAACTGTTACCAAGCAAGAAAAACAATCCATAGGCTTCTACTGATTTAGAAGCTGATCTTTAGCCGCCATCAAAAAACAAGCAAAATACGCAGAGCTGCCAGAGATGGGACTGACTCCTAAATAGCAAAACATCTAAGAGCTCAAGGAAGGTGGTATCTACTGTATCTACTTATCTATTTCTGACAGCCCTTGAGGAAACTGTCATGTGTCACAGAGCTTTCCAATGCTCGTCACAGGGTTAACTGTATCTCCTTCCGAATGCACCCTCGCAGATATCCGCGCTTACATCTTCTAGTCTTCCGTGGACGCGGTCTCCCAGTTTGCTAAGTCTTTATCAAAACTGGAGCCATAATAATCGCCTTTGCTTGTGAGACCTCTCTCAAGGACAGCAACAGCAAAAAGCTAGCCCTGTGGGAGAAGTGCTCTTAGGGAGCAGCGTGTGCTTTACACAGCCAAGCACTCTGCGGATTGTGGCTTTGGGACCAAAGTTGAGTTTCTTCGCCCGCTCTCTCCTCAGAATGATGGACAAGGTTCGTTCTAGGTAACTCCCAACCACGAACACACTCAGATTCAAGGCATGAAGGATACTGGGCATGACAGTTCAGCACAGCTCCCGCATCAATAGATCTAGCTCCTAGCTGGGAATACAATATATATAAACAGCAGCCGTGACAGAGGAGCCCAAAGAGACCGTGCATCTGCCCTAAGGAAGCAGGCAAACAAGCACATTTGCTTATGATCTATCTTCAGAGCCTGTATTCATGTCTGGCTGTGAATTAGGCTCTTGGGACACGTTGCCCTTTTCATCTCCCAACCGCTATGGGCATATCTCAGGCCCTGCCTATGGCCATTTGGTCTTCTCACTTTAAGACTTGTCACCAAGAGATTACACCAACTAGCAAAGCTTCATCACCATTTCTTTCCATTCACCTCAGGTACCTTCACCAGAATCTATGATCAAATATACAAGCCAATTTTTTATGAAGCTGTAAATACAAATCCATTTAGATAGCAGATTGACAGCCCATACAGGTAGCGGGGTTTCATCTGTCTTTACTTGCAGGTTTCTACGGTGTTTCTAAAAAATCTTAACATTCACTAAACTTTAACCCTGCACCTAAATGCTACCCTTCCTCTTTCTCAGCATCTCTATATTGTGTTTCTTTTCATCCTCACAGTCAAGTCTCTTGCTCAAGCCTTCATAACAATTAAAATATGATTGCAATGCCTTTTTGCTTCTTACACAAAACACATTACCCTCCCTTTTGTATAGAAACATTTATGTAACTCCTTTCTTTCAATCTTCATTGCCACTTTGATTACTGAATTGAATTTATCATTTTGAACCTTTCCCCCCTCCATCTTCAGCAAATCCTGTACCTAACAGTTTATCCTCTTTTCAAGTTTTCCTCCTTTCAACTGCCATGCCCAGCCTTAATTACTTAATTACTGTTAGCACTTCGACCATAAAAAACTTCTTATATGTGTTATCTCTATAAACAATCACCTTCAAAAACTTATCCAGTTCATATCTATGCATCTCATATGATCCAAGTCTTCTATACATATTACAGTGAAATGAATTTCTATTAATTTATATGTACATTTATTTGTAACTCCTTTCCCACCTGTTAACTTCCATTAATTTGTCCCACAAAATCCTATCCTGAACGTGGCTGTCCAACACTTAATACCATCATATATATGTTTGAAAACTTCTAAGGATGGAGACTGCAAGACCCAACTGGATAAAGCCCTGAGCAACCTGATCCAATCTCAGAGAGGACTCTGTTCAAATATATTTACTTCATAAAGAGTAAGTCCAAAGGTATATTCTTTAGTTGGTTATCTTAAAAAAAAAAGCACCAGTAACATTTTTATATACTAGCGAATCCTGGTGGCCACTATACTATCAGCAATACAGTATAGAGTACGCTGGGGACAAGTAAGAGCAAAATAAACCATAGAGAAGATTTTGTCCTGAATTCACTTGATGGACAAGGAGATGGGATAAAGAGTATACAATATTTTTGAAACTATTTTCAAAAAGGAAAGAAAAAGACAACCTGTTACTGATGTTGATAAGTCACTACTTAATTTCCAGGTTTTAGTAAACATGTAAAGATTAAAAATGAATTTTTTTACCTCACTTTCAAGAAAGAAAAGAACCAACATTCTAATAAGGTTTCCATTGGGACTGTTTCGCCCTCTCCTCTTTGCTAGAGCCTCTTCAGCTTGGGGATCATGTCTGCTGAACAGTCTAAAAAATAAGCAAAAGCAGCTATCACGTTTATCGAAACAAATCTCATTTCTTCAATAATATGATGAGCATTCATTCTTGTTATAGCAGATCTGTTGATAAAATACAGTGAAAATATCTCAAGCTATTTCTTTCAAGGGAAAAAAGGTGTGATCTCTTCTTGCCAGAAGAGATGAATTTATCTTCAGAGTCTTCAAGTTCACAGGGATAGAGGCATGTCACCCAAGGAAAAAAATCTCTAAAACATTTATATTGAAGAAGTTTGCACAGTTTTATACATTTGCATGATTTATATAGTTTTATATTTTTAATTTTTCAAGTTTTATGATGGTGGAAGCACTTATTCCACTAGTGCTGTAAGAACTAAGGTTGTACCTTCACTGTGGTCATGCTGACTGGGATGTGGTACAAACATACTTGATATCCCATTCATCCCAACCAAGCTCAGGTACCTGTAGCAGCATGAAAGATAAAGCAAGCTACCAGTCAAACATTTTGTTTTTTTTTCCAAGTGAATTATCCGTTCTGCATCGAGTTCCCTGATGCCTGGCTAATTTCATACTGCTCTCAACATTCAATTTTGTGAGCTTAATGTGATTGCAGATATTGTTTATGGTATGCAAAAACTTTGTATTTTATTTCTCTTTTACAGACATCATCTTATTTACCCTACTCATCTATTGAGCTATAAATTAATAGATAGAAATAAGCACCTCTGCAGATGCTGAAATATCTTAACTATCTACCCCAGGGTTGAGTCTGATCATAGTATCTACTCTCCTTCACTAACTTCAAAGAGAGCCTAATGATCAGCTTGCACTTAGAAACTGGCATTTAAATGTGTAGTATTGGGTGAGCTCAATCCTATCCCAAATGCCTCAGGTAGATTCCAACTTACTTAAACTAGAATACCAGCTCTTATATGTTAGCAGGAGCCAAGAGAAAATGATTGTTAGGAATGGAACAACTTTTCTTCAATATTGTTTACCTCAAGAGACATATTTACAGCATAGGGCATAATAACTCACTGCAAAGAAAAGCTAGAATAAAGTTTTGTCTTTTCACTACCATACAGATTTGTTTTTGGACAAATTCATTTACCTTTTAGCCATTTCTTCCAGACTATTTTGTCACATGTTAACTGACAGAGCTATTTCAGTGTACATTTTTTAAAAAAGATCTAACCATTTCCTACAAGTTGTATAATGTCACATAGGAAATCAAAGGTAATCGAATTTTGTAAATTAATTCCAAGAAACAGACATGTCTGTTCACAGAAATGGAATTCTGGAAATGCACCGCGAAAACCTTGCAATTAGTGTGGACTTCTAAATCGCTAATAAAGCAAGGAAAATGTAAGAACACTGACAAAGGAAAAGTGATAGTTTAAAGTGATTTTTTCTTACACCTGTATCTTGAGATGAAAAATTATATAACCTGTGTCCTGATATTAATACTCTGTGAGTATATTAAAGAATTCTAATCCCTCAACTTAATCTCTCAACTCATAAGGGGAAAAGAACATTATTAAAGGCTTTCAACTAACTTCTTATCTAGCTAACACTAGAATTAGAAGATTAACTATAGTGATGTGGCAATGCCCTGTTGGCAGTCACTGATGCAGTATGATTCATATTAGCAGAAAAGCTGGCCCATTTCCTCTGGGATAGCAATTTCATGAAATATGTAATCAGGCTGTAACACATTTTTAAGGGAAGACAGTTTAGAAACAAATTTATTAAAATCTTTAAAAACCTCTTAAAATTGATAATTTGGAAATAAACTGACTTAGAAGTTCTTAAAAGTGATGACTGCTTATCAGGTAGACAAACCAAGGATGTATAGGCTTTTTAATATCACAATGGTAATTCAACAAAGCTACAGGATTTAAAACAACTTTAATACAGAGAAGTACATGCAACCTTTTATATTTAGCCCTTGAGAAATCAGTAAAAATTATCTGAATCCTACAGCAAGAAAAATGTATATTCAGTTTAAGTATTGAATTTAAACAAGAGAGGAAGTCTGTGTTTCAAATTAAGTACCTGAAATGTTGCTAAGTTGTGATATTTTGGTGTATTGCTTCCTTGCCTTCAGACCTTACCACTACTAGAAAGCTGTCATGAACCTGTTGTTATTCCATGGATAACTGATAACTCACTTTTTGTGAAGGAATTCCCCAGCTGCTACCGCAACAGGCCGGTGTGCTGAATACACCAAGTGATAAACATTCTCACAGTCTTCATTGGAGAGAGCTTCTTCACTTCCACTGAAAGAGTCAGAAAGTAACACCTGAACTATAACAAATGTTTAATCACAATCCTCTCACCTCCCATAACTTGCTTTTGACAGCTACAAGGTTGCTCCCCTTCATAAAAATCCTAGATGGAGGAGCGCTGCCTTCAAAGACCTTTGGCTCAGGTTTCCAAATACAGAGATATTTAAAGGGCTTGTAAGTCTGAAAGTTATATCACTGTATATAATAACTTTAACAAAAAAAATATTACCATTACTTACAAATCTTGCCTTGCTTAACCACTTAGACCATCAAACTAACTACAATACTCATGCTACAAGATACCAAACGCTTAGCATCAAACATTATTAAGTTAAAACCCTACAATGCTGCATGAGGAAAATGCTATCTATTGCTTGCTTGCTTGAATTTATTTACTTCTGTGGCACTGTCTGTTTGCTTTTAAAACTTTTCAATTTACAAAATATTTTGAAATATTCGAAGTAGGGACTGGGCAACCCTTTTTCTCCTTCAGTCTCCTACCCTACTCCATTCTCAGGAGTCCATGTCTCTGCAGGTGACGGTCCTGCTCTCGCGCAGTGCTGAGAAGTGCTCTGGACACGGGCAGGAGGAAACTAAACCAGATTATGCCACACACAGGGTCTCAGGGACACAACTGGCATGATGGATACTCCGATAAAATCAATGCCTAATCATTGTAGGATTGAATCATGTGCATTTAGAATTACAAGAATACTGATATAAGAAACTGTCCCTCACTCCTACAGTAGTTAATGCACTAACTTTATAACAATGCAGTGTCTTCTGCAGTGTCTGAGCTTAAAGCAGATTTTGTGCATGTGTTTTCTAAAATCATCTCCATTTTTCAATATTACCGCTGAAGAATGCTATGAGTAATGGAACTGCAATAATATTCCATCAGTGACATCACAGTATCACCAATATTGCATACAGAAATAATGTGACTTCTCTCCTTGTTTAGTCAGTATTTATCAGATATGTTTATTTATCAGGAATCTATCCATCTTTTGGCTTCAGACTACAAATAATTTTGAAGTCATCATTCCCCATTATGATTGTCCCTAACACCTTTCCAGAGTTCCTACTGGCCAGAATATTGCCCTGTGAGCCATATTCTTCTGGTCTTAAATGCATCAGCTTGTATTTAGCTGTATTTTCATCATTAGGCAACCAAAGAGAAAACAGGTCAGGAAAAAAAGAGATGCACTGGCCAAACTGTTCACCTAAAATCTTACGGTGTCCCCAAACATAGCTAATAGAGCAGGGAGCAGATATTTTCTACATCTGTTTCATGATCACAGTTTGTATAATTGCTTTAAAAATATCAACAATACAAAAGTAGATATCAGATTCTCTTCTGATATACCAAGTTTAATATCTGTAAAGCAGAAAGACCGATAAATAAAAACTGAAGTCAGACTTCTTCACTAACAGGAAAAGCTAGTCTAATCTTTCATCCAAATTCTCTGCAACCAAAAATGCTCTTCGAAGTTGAGCCTCTGGGTATAAAACTATGATGCAGAAAATCTACACATCTGTTTGCGAGACAGATTTTCAACATACGGTTTAGAGAACATACGATAGAGCCTTAGCAGAACTCATGAGACTACTGTGGTTGGATCCCAGCATATTAGATCCACGTGCCATTAAAGGCAGGTCAGTTCAAATAATCAAATATCTTGTTTTAGCTTGCTGACAATATTATTACATCTTCAGTCCAAATTCATACTAAATGTAAAGTATGAGATTCACTTCATTACACAGGTGAAGAAATCAAGTCATTTAAGTATTACTGGCTAAGGTAATCTTCAGAGAGAACATACAAGTTTTGAGAAGTACTCACTGAAGTATTAGCGTGACTAATCGAATGGCTTCCACAGCGACATCATATTCCTTATCAAGTGTCATTGATACAATGCGATCCTGAAAAGCAATTTTATTACAGTGACGAAACAAAACAAAACACAAGGAGCTATCAGCTGAAGAGTTCTGCAGATTACAAAACAAATAATCTAGGCGAGAAAGATCTTCCCACTAGACACATGAGGACCCTCTGATATCGTTCAAGCACTTAAGGTGTCTCCGTGGGAGCTCTGCGCTATATGCAGAATGAACAACCGACGAGTACACAGGAATAGGAACAGGTGCTAAAGAAACATTTGTTATGCTCGTGCGTTTTGGAGGAAACAAGCAAGTAGACTGTGGAGTTGAAGCACCATTCTGGACTGGTCTTATTTAATACTTCTTTCCTGAGAAGGTAGATCACAGCACAGAAATGGTCCCACTTCACACCCCACTTTTTCTAGTAGAGACAAGTAAACCACTTTCCAATCAAACATGATGTTTTCACATCTTCTAAGTAGTTATGTAGAAGTCTCCTAAAGGTTTCTTTCTTTTTAGTTTCATTTTGTGAACTGTCAACCTAAAATAGATGTGATGCATGTATATTGTCCTCCCTGTCTGGAGAGAAATTCCATCCATCCATAAAAATGCAACATGTCTTGGTGTTCTCTACTTGACTGATCAAGTTAATGAAAAGAAATGGGGCCATCTGAAATAAAATTTGATGTCTGTGGCTTGATCTGCTTCAGGATAGACTAGGTACTATATGACATTTGGGGATGTGGAAGAACAGAAGTCAGAGACTGGAAAAGAAACAAAGTAAGTTCTAGGAAGCACCATTAAAAGTCACCAAGAACAAAGCAGCACAAAATAAAGGTGCCCAACTCCTTTTTCTACTGTTCCAGGCATTAAAAGGCTAACAGTAGACATCAAACAACAGATGCTTATTTCAACACTGACATTTAGAAACAGTATGTAAAGCATGCATGGTATCTCCAGCGTTACCTCTCAAACAACACAGGTCTTTAGAGATACTTTGTGGTGTTAAGACTGACTGCACCTCTGTTACCCTATCAATTCCTGGGAAATTTGATGCATTTAACTGTTATATCTAGAAAGTCTTACAGACTGTGAGATGTCCACAGGGAGACTCAAACAGCAAAATAACTTTCCAAATAGGAAATTCCGTTTGTGGACAAGATATAGAATTGCTGCCAATTTTCCTAAGGTTTTGGCCAAGAAACAACAACTAAGAAAACAGTATCAGGAGAAAAAACAGCGAGAGATATTACTCCTACAGTTTCAGCGGTATTTCATACAACCTCTCAAAGTCTAACTTAAATGCCAGGACACCATTGGGAACTCCTTGGAGCTGACAGGAGACAAAAGAAAATGAATTGCACACAAATGAGAACGCACACAGGTAAAATAAGCCTTTTAAGCCTCCAAAGAAAGCCTGGAGTGGAAAGGATCTTCTCTTCTGCCTGCACAACAAGAGCTACCCTCTGACTTTGGAGTCCTTCTTGATCTTGGAAATTGGCTGATGTGTCAATATTCTCTTATCTGATAAAGCTGCTCTTTCCTCTGAATTTTGCCAGAAACATCAGGCATTTCCAATGGTCTAAAATTAACAGTGCTGATGTGTAATTTTTTCTTTTCTGCTGCGGTGCCAGCACCTCAGTGTGAGAGCACCAGTCAGGATGCTTGAAAATCAGACTTCAACACCTAATGCGTCTGGAAGATTTAACTTCAGCGGTTTAGCAACTCACAGAGCCCAGCTGTTCAACCTCTTTGACAGAAATTTCCTGTGCCACAGTACAGCATCCCGTGCCTGTATCCTGGCCTGTATTAATAACTTAAAAATATTAATTTACACTGTTTATGAAGATCAGTTTATATTAATAAATTAATTAGGTGGTGAACAAGGCTGGCTGAAGAGCAAATACATCTCCTTCTGCCACTCGTGCCATGGAGACAGCAGCCTGCGGCTGGAAAGGGTCAGGGGTGAGCTACAAGAGTTAAATGGCTGCAGATAAATTTGCTGGTGCCTCGACTCTGGCACGGACTGCAGAGGAGCCAGTTCCCATCTTCTCTATTCCCATCTTTTCATCATCTATTTCTTCAATTACTGTTTGTATCAAGCAGGGCTTCTCAATGGGAAACAAAAGTCTCTTTGATGGACAACACTTTTTTTTTCCTTTTCCTTTTTTAAGCTTAATTACTAGAATATCATCTACTCCTAGAAACACTACCACCAGTGGCTCCCCGAAACACTCAGAAATGCTGGGGAAGAACACACACCAATCCTTCTGAGGAGGGACGTCATGAGTTGCTCTTCACAGCTCTCTGGAAGGTGGTAAAACATTAACATCCCAATACAGGTCACTCTGGATCAAATTAACTTATGCTTTCAACAACTAGGAGATCTCTAGAGAGATTTCTCTTGACAGTCTGAATGGATCGAGCTGAGTATCTGCTGAACTGCGCAAGCTGGTCAAAGTCTGGCAAGGAAATACAAATAAGCAGCCACGGAAATGGGAATGGCGGTTAGGTTATTTTTCAGGGAGTGGGCTGTGGTGGCAAGACATTCAAGTAATAATCACAGATTCAAAATGCATTAATTTGAAACTTTGCTCCACCCCGATGCCAAAAGCTGCCTCCAGGTCAGCACAGTTGGGGAACGATGTCCAGTCATGTGGGCAATGCCGGCTTTTGCTCTCTTAAATGTGGCTGGAAACAGAAACTGGTGAATCTTTACCATGTTAAACGCATATGTTGTCTAGGCTCACCCATTTTTCTAAATCAAACTATTCTGAAGGAGTTAATAGTAACGGCAAAGATGGAGGAAACCAATGAAGCAATATAAAATCTACAAGTGAGAAGTTTTTCAGTCTGCTGCACAGTAGTAATTTTATTTATCAATAGAGAATTTAAATCTCCACTTCCTTTCTAAACAGAATTTTTCATCAGCATTTATATGCCTGATTTAAATGAAAATAAATTAAATTAATATTTCCTTGGGGAGGTAGCCTTTACTACAGTTAGGTGTTCTCCAAAACACAAAAGTGCTGGTAAAAGGTGCCAGCTGATGCGGTGACGGGGCGGGAAAGCTTTCCTCGCAGAGCATCCCAGCAGCACCATGGCAGCATGTCCACACTCAGCTCTCCAGATCCTTCACTTGTGAAATAAAGCGGTCACGCCAAAAAGTCAATTAACAGCCACATTTTCATTAAGATACTAAGCAAAAAAGCCAGTGTGTTTGTGCTAGTCAAAACTAACATGGCCTATTTCTGCAGCACTCTCTCCTGAGCAGGAGAATCTCGCTCAGGGGCTGTGTAAAAGCACAAACCTCCAGCTCTGGAGCACAGTGTTTGCAATGCAGAGCACTGCGGGGCAGATCACAGCACCTCTGCTTCAAACACGGGCATAAATTCAGCTAAAAAGCATCTCAGCAACATTCTTCATCTCACTGCTACCTTCAGATACTTTTTAGAACGCGTGAAGCACCCTGTGCAAGTCCTTAAAATTCAATAACTTTAAAATTAAATACGCACAAGCGGACTGAATAATGATAACGAACAAGCCATCAATAATACAAAGAGATAAATAACCACCTGGCCCAGTCTGACAAATCTTACAAGATAAAAAACTGTAAAATGAATTTGTCTTAATCTCAGCATTCAGCAATACAGTTTTTATTGTAGTTACAAGATGAGTGAGAAGCAGATGAGTTTATGTTTGTGCTTCATTTACGTGAATCAAAGATCGCAACATGAGACGGATGATATTTTAGTTTGTGTAGTCCTTCCAAAAATTATATTTCCTCTTACCTTGAATCTATTAGTGAACAGCTCCAGTTTGGGAAATAACTCTCTGTTGGTATACAGACTCTGAAGAGCTTTCAAACACTTCAACCTCACTTCACCTTGCTAAATAAAACACACTAAGATTAGCTGAAATAATACCCTAATCAAATGCACATGAATATTAAATAATATAATCTTGTAATTTGTTTAATGTACATTTAAAACTTTATGCAAATGAGTTACCAAAACCAGTTTGCAATTCAGCTAAAAACCAAAAACCACATGCAGCTGCCTACAAAACAAATGTTAAATTTTCTCCCTATTTGCATATACAAAGAATTTAAAATGGCATCAGTTACATGTCTGTTACTGTTTTGTTTCCTTTCAAATAACTCCACAGTACAAGCTAGAGGAACAACGTAATAGGTAAATGCAAAGTAAAGATGCATGATCTCAGTGTAGTTGGTGAGAAGGTAGTGCAGCTGTTTATCTTTAGGAAAGAGATTACAGGTAACTTTGCTAGTGTTTAAAATCAACATACAGGTGTTCGAAATGACTGAGCATGGGCTGTACGCAGCCCACTAAAACATTTCACTCAGCCATCTCTGAGCCATCGTCTTTCCTTTTCCCCCAAGAAGAGACAGAGGGAATACATGCTGGCTTTGTTACTCCGAAATTATTTGTTTTCTGTGGCTCAGTGCTCATCATATGATGTGAGCAGCCCTAGGCAGCACCTACGGATCAACGTTTGTTGGCTGCTGGACACTGGTGATACCCTGGGCACCGGCACGTTATCTGGCCGGCTGCGAGGCTGCAGGCACACATCGTCTGTAGAGCCCTGACAAACTAGGGATGCTCACTGAAAAATACTTGTAGGCAGCAAAAATGCTGTAAACACAAATCTGCTCACATCTAATCCATATAGCTCACTGCAATGGCAAAGTACTTTAAAAAAGTAAGTACGTTACCGTGTGTGAGGTCTTAAGCTGATTAAAGAAAAAAAAAAAAGCAAATGATTGAACTTCATAAATAAAACTCCAAACCTACAGGACTTGAGTTGTGAGTCTGCCTATTTTATAACCAATTCTGCATTTAAAAAGCTGCTCAAGCTAGAAGCTGAAGGAACTTATAAATAGAAGTTTAAAAAAACCCCACTTTTTTCTTTTCTTTTTTTTTTTTTTTTTTGAAACATAAGGTACAGAAAAGCAGTTTCTTGAAAAACTTTACGTGGATGTGATCGATTCTATGTTAAATGAGCACAATTGCAGAGAGACACTGTTTGTTATTTTTTAACGGCACCTCCCTTGAGGCACCAGAAATGGTGAGTGTGCTCTGCTGCGCGGCACTCAAGGAATAGCATCTGTGAAGTCACTGCTAATCCTCGGAGGACGATATAAGCCTCTTACGGTCTTAACTTATTTATCCCCATAGGATCAGTATCAGTTTTGACATGTAATGAGCACCACAGAGCAGCAGCGAGGGTAGCTGGTTTAGTTACAGCTGTCTCAAGTTGCAACTGCATTGAAGACTGCCCTGCTTGAGCAGATGGTTTGTTTTTCAGCCAGTGGGATAGTCCCCAAAAGCAAAGCTCTCAGTTGGTTAGAGACTGCAAAAATCAGTGCCAACAGGAACAAAGTTGAGGCCTGTAAGGATGAGGTTGCACTCCTTGGTCTTGCAGTCAGGGATTGCTCTTGTGGACTTCACCCAGCATCGAGGATCAGCAGTCTCACAGAGCTGAGTTCAGGCATGCTGCTGATGGTCTCTGTAGGGCGTAAGTGGGCAAATCAAGCAAGGTAGATAGGAAGTACACTTGTGAACATCTGGTACTCGCATGGCCTGCCAGGAGGCTGAAGCCGAAACGCTACCCAAAGAGAAAAGGATGCCGGAACCCAGCTACAGCCTCCTGCTGCTCATCTGCGTGGCCAGATCCAAGGCAGAAGGCAAATGACTGCCAGGCTCTGGGAGCAAGGGTGGAAGAGAGAGAGGTAGTGTTACCGCAGATCCTTCTAGCTGAGAGCAAAGGCTCAGGAGACACAGATGCATCCCGGAAAATGACTCCCTTTCCTGGCAGACAAATGATAAAGAGGGGCTTTTTCTGACAGCGAAAAGTCTGTTTTTCAAACTTTTGGGCAAGAATTCATCACTTCAGAAACAGAAGAGCATCAGCTTGCTAATCCCGTTAAGAAGGCTTTAAAATAGAGTCAGCGGAGATCAGTGCCAGAAGCCCACAGGTAAGCGTCAACAGCAGTGACCTGGACAAGGGCCTGGGGGAGGCAGAAGTGAAGGTGCATCTGCACGTGCTGTGCTGAAGTCCAGAACGGAAAGAGTGGAAATGCGCCAAGGACCATCAAGATACCAGACCGATGAGATAAGTAACCGTGGGAATCATCCAAAATATAGAAAGTGAGCATTAACGTGAGCCTTTAGCACCACAAATGTTTCTGGGGAAAGAAAGGCAGCAGGAATTTCCTGTCTAGTGCAGAAGTGGGTGGGAATTAGTTTTATACATGCCTCTTTCTCTAGTCCAGTTATTCCTGTAATTCCCCTTCTCTCCAAAAGGTTTTAGATAATTATATTTATTATATTTATGTTAATTTAAATTCTTTTTCATTAATATGAGAAATTGTCTTGTATTGTAATATCTGACCACCAGTGCTTGCTTTCTTTAACAATTTGAAATTAGAACTTGCAATAAAAATAGCAAATATTTATCAACACTGCTAAATGATAAAAACTCTATTTTTCCTATTCTTGTTGAAATACTCCTCAGACCATGTAAAAATTTTCTAACTTGGTGGGTGGTCAAGAGAGCTAGCAGCGACATTTCTCTCCTTTCATGCTTCACGGTTGTTCTTTTGCATTTTTCCGATTTCTTTTTTTGGTGGCCAAGTGTAGTTCGTTATTTATTTGTTTACAATGATTTAATAATAGATCATAGATCTTTTGCTCAGATCTTTGCCATACCACATTTCTGCAGCCTGCATTCTATGTTTGTTTTTTCTTGTTTGTGTAGAAAATTGACCCAAATTGCTGGATACCTTCAACCTCATCGGGTATGGGATGATTGTACTTTAGCATGCAGTATTTTAATGCTCTGGTGTGGTGTATGCTGAAATCGTCAGCTGATTCATGACAGAAAAAGTGAAGCTGCCAGGGAGAAACAGATGTAAAAAGTTTTGGGGCACATGAGTACCTATGGCAGGACGTCTTCTGGGCAGGAGCACAGAGCAGCTGAATACCATTTTATGAAGATATTGTGTATCATCTGACGCATTTTTTGTTTTCTCAGGATTTCAAAGAAACACTGAAATTACGTACCAAGGAGATTATGTAAAGTTAAGCACTCAGAAGTTTGGAAAAACTACAACTTCATTTTCGATGCAATTTTTATACAAACGAGTTCAACTCTTTCAACCTTATAAGTGAGGATGCCATCACTATTAACGATTCAAATACTACCCGTTCCATAGGACCCTTGGTTCATTCTCTTCACAGAACAGACAAAAAACAAAGTAGAGATATGCAAAGCAAGGAAAGGCATTGAGTTAGGAACCAGGATTGCCTGGATAATCTAGAGACACGATTATGGTTTCAGAACAGTTCCATGCAAGAGTGAGGGAGGAGAAAGTCAAGACTGGACAATCTTGATTTAACCATTTTTTTAAACAGGTGTTTTATATACAATTATATTACAGTTTTATATAATTTTAATTCATCCTCCCAGACTCATGGTAACGAAAAAGATGCTTAAAAGGAGAGAAAGGCCTAATTAGAAACCCATTTTTAAATGAGAAAGTAATCCCCTATTAAAAAAAAAAATCACCTGAAATCTGGGAAAAGGACAGAATTAACATACAAAAGAGAAAAATATTCCAAGTTAGAGATCTAAAGTTCTGTATCCTACCTCTGAAAGACTACACTGGAGCTACTACAAAGAAGTGTAAAAAGTGGGTCTTCCCTGTAGTTTAATTTGTAATTCGTACGTAGAATATGAAACCGGTCATTATCTCCTGCTCTGCTGTCTCCTCTCTTTTTAGTAGCATCAAGCTTCCAAAGCAGTTAATCATTTTGGGCTGACTTCTGTTCATATGAAATGGAAATACCTTATGACTATTGCCTCAGCCCCCAATTTTTCAATATTGTAAGTACTGATCATAGCAAAAATTACCTCCTGGTCAAAGCAAAGCAAAGCCACGACCTGAGACTTGGCTACCGGCAGACAAGCTTTCCAGGGGCTGCCAGTGAAAACCACACTATTAACAAATGATGAGATCTTGTACTTTTGGATGGTTTTTGCAATTCTTGACTTGTTCTTATTCCTGCTTGTTCCAATATATTCTTCCCACTCCACTTCCCTCCTCCTTTCTGTCTCTCCTCTAATCTCTCTTTCTCTCCCTTTTCATCCTTTGACACTTGGTTCACCTGCATCTGACTCTTCCCTTATTCTAGTTACAATGTCTCATGCTATACATTAAATATATGCTACAACATTAATAAAAAAAATTACACAGCCTGCATATCAGTGTACGAGCACTCAGATTAGATAGTGATTTATAGACAGAGAAATGCACGGCACTTCTGAGGCCTGCTGCCATAAATGTTACAAACCAGCAGAGGCGGGAGAGCAGCCTGACACCGTTCTGCTGGCTCTGGTCCAGATGCAAACCTTTTTTTTTCTTTTTTTTTTTCTTTCTTTTTTTTTTTTTTTACTATAATACTGTAATATAAAATTTGTCAAATACGAAAGGAACACATTAACTCTATTTTTTTAGGATAGCTGAGGTAACATGTATGTTAGGGCTGCAGGCAGATGTCTAGGCCCCGGCCTGAGGTTAAGCTAACTGAAGAAGATGGGAGAAACTACCGGACATGACATGAGAAATTGCTGGATGTGACGGATAACAGTAGGAGAAGCTGACAAAAGTCAAAGACAGTGCGTGAGGTATGGCTGGATTTCACAGATGGCTAAAGGGGAGTTACATGAGAAATGGCTGCACTTTGCAGATACTAGTAGGGCAGTGAGAGCGGCGACGTGCAATACTGCTAGATCTGCTCTGCCACTGGAGTGCAAATCTTCTGCTAGGATTAGAGCGTGCTCCAAAAAATCCACTGGTGAATTTAGGCATGCAGTCTCAAACACCTGCAACACCAAGAAAAACTGTGCTTTTGGGTGAGGATGAAGTTTCACAGGATAATTTATTTGTAATTTTTAATTTAAAGACTTTCTGAAATAAAGCCCTCCACCACACTTATAAACCTAATCCTCCAACCTGAGTTGACTTCCCCACTGATTTGACAGCTTCAAGCAATGGTCACCAACTGATGTGGCATGTCTGCCAGCAAGGCACACTGGTGTTAAGAATGAGACACAAAGATGGAGCAGCAGCTCTGCCCCTCAATGCACTGTGATGACCATGTTTGCATGTCTAAGTTTTAATGCCAGGGAGCAGAGTGGCTCTAGAGTACGTTGCAGCCAGGGTTGCTTGCAGCAGTAACTAAGATCTTCTTCCTAATCAAGTTTTGTAACAATGAGATCAAATATGAAAGTTGGGGAACTACAGGCTTAGAGAGCAAAGTCATCACAGATCTAGTCTTCAAAGCACACAGGCAAACATTAACAGGTAAATTTATGGTCCAAACCAAGGGAGATGCAGATGCTTTGTTAGCTATAACTAAAGCAAGAGAACCTGTGGCAGCACAATTTCTTTTGTCTTGAAGACACCATCTTTTTAAGAAATCAGCTGTAAACTACTAATTGTGCAAGTCATCATAACAAACTTCCAATCTTTTAATCTTTCCAGCCGTGCAATGTGAAAAAAGAATAGTCTGAACTAAGATGCTGGAACATAACTAGTGGGTTTGATAAGAGTGGGAGAATGGCTAGGCCCCGTTGATTCTTGCTGTAGAAAAAACCCTACAGGTAGCAGAGCAAAACCCAGTTTTATTAGCGTTAGGAAAGGGCTACTCTTGTTGCAGGAACTGAGTGGTGTGAAGGCCTGGTCACAGATATCACCAGTGCTAAGAACAGTGGTCAGGTAGAAATGAACCTCCTGATACAAGTATTTTTGCTTCCACCTGACCTTTCAACAATTTTTGCAGAAAAAGAAGCTATAGAGAACCTTGAAGAAACTCCCTCCTGCTAGAAAGGCCAGAGAGACGGCTGGTGGAGACAGCCGCACTCCAAGACCAACACAAATAACTGTCTGAGCTCTCCTAAGCTGGCACCAAGAGACTGACTTGATAAAGAGACATTCCTGCCAGACAAAACTGGGGAAGCTTTCAGGATGTGGAGAAGGAAGAGCAGATAAGCATCCTTTAAAGCAGGCTGGTGCTGACTCTCAATAAACCTAAAACAGCAAAGGGAAAATGAGTTGATGAGAACTCCACTGGTTGTGGTGCCTGTGATGCCTGCCTGGTTAATTCTGGGACCCAAAAAGCAATCTTTCCTTTAATTATTGGACAATGTAAAGGTTCAACAGAAGACACATCTGGAAATCTCTTTTCCATTCTGTTTCAGACACAGACATCCTCAGGGGTGATCTTAGGAGACTTCTCTTTCTCTTGCAATCAGAAGAAAGGAAGTATGGGAAAGATTTCTATTAAGATATTGCAGTGGAGACTGAACACAGAAAGAGCACATTAATCAGCATGCAGTTTGGGACTACCACATCCTGATTTAAGTGCATGCACTGAAATAAGCTGGTCAAAAGGTAAATGACAGGCAAGAGAGAAGAATCTCTTTATAAATCAAAGATAATACGCTAAACATGTTTTGGTTAATAGAACACCAGCTACTTACAGTATACTCTGCTATGCACAGTAATACACAATACTTACCCTGTCATGTAGTGTCCAACCAACATATTTTAAATAACTATCATTCAGGAAGGCATCACTGTACATTTTCATCCAGACACCGATTTCTTCAATACAGACAGCTCTAATCTCAGCAATAGCATCACTATTAAGGGGAGAAAAAAAAAGAAGTATTAACCAGATTAGAGACACATACCATTTTCCTCTCAATCCCATTGCTCTAGTAATAATATTTTCCTTTTACTAGCATTTGATGAACTTCACTATGTGAGAGCACGTCTCTCTCTCTCTCTCTCTGTTGCTGCCTCACTCATTTGCTCTTCCTTTATGTCCTTGAAGTCACTGATCTATCTGTTCATCTCAATATCTCTGCATTCGGATATTATGTTTCCATTATCTCAAAAAATTCTCACTCTATTCTACTTTTCAATCTATTACTCCATCTTTTTCCTCCCTCTTTCAAAGTTGCATTATGAATCCAAGGGCTACAAAGTCATCTCCAAAACACAGTCACCGAGATTTGCTTAGCAGACTTGACTGGCTCTGAGTAGAGATGCAGAACGATTGCAAGGTGGAGAGAAATGCAGAAGCTGGCAAAGTCCCTTGGTTTAACCCTGGGCTGTAAGTGGCGACCTCCTGACAGATTGACAAAGCCTGGCAGAGGGGCAGAACGGAGTTTGGTTGCAAACTGATCTTGTGACAGTATATGAAAGTCCTTATAACAAAACCCAGGAGAAAATATACTCTTCGACACCGGTTTCTTCCTTTTTTCTTGCCTTTTGTACATTCTGGCTGTGGCAAGTGATAGAAGAGGCAAAGCCAGATCTCAGACAGACTTGGCTGCTGCTTAGTGAGGTGGGGCAGCAGGAACAGCCTGGAGAGATCACCTAAAGAGATCAAGGATGGAAATGACTTCGGTCTGATTGGCATTTTCCTGCCTGATTGACACAGAGCATGGCATATTTAATAATAACGAACGACAGCTAAACAATGAGAAAAGGGATGGGGGCCATCTGGCCCTTCAGTAATTTCATCTCTGAGACATCTGTTACTGTGAGAAATTGCTTGTGCCGCTCCAGCTGGCACCACTTCCCACTTCCAAACTTCGGCTGTATGAAAAGGAGCCACCTTGGAGAGGAAGGCGCTGTCCGGTGCTTCGCTAACGCTGGCCGTGTGCGTAGCTGAGACGCTTTTTCTGTGGGGGGTTTTTTTTAAAATCTTTTTTGGAAAAGTAATAAACATCAGTTTCATTCTAAAACAGAACCATCAGAGCCCCAAAATGAAACTTAATTTAGGAAAAAAAAATAAACTATATGCTTCAAGCAAGAGAATAACTGTAAAATAAAACAGAAATTCTTTTTTTCCTAAACTGCACCATTTCACAAAATATAGATAAAATGTTCCCAGCCTTATGCTCAAGATACTTATTGCATAAGTTCAGACACAAAATAGTATAACAAAACTGACTACTCCACACCGTAACTGCCTATGTCCTTCCAACCTTCAAGCTAGTCCATGTCAATAGGTGCTATTCTCCCGTATATAATCTTCCAGACACCGAGGTGAAAAACGTGGTTCTTACATGGACACTGCAAACCATCAGTGTCACACACAAATCGAGGCGAGATTTCTGCCATCAAGTCTCCGTTTTTTTCCTTCTACTTCATACCTCATAAGGAGAAGATCACAGCATAACACATGCATTTGAAGTTAATGCATGAATATTAGAGGAAAATTTGTACGAATCCCACCAAATCACTAGCGTCGTTTCATTCTGCCCACTCTGAAACACACTTATTCTATCAACCTCTACATGAAATAATTAAAACAAGTCTGGCAAACTCTCAGAAGACAGCTACTGTATAGCTTCAAAATGAAGGTAATTGCCAATCCATGATGCAGACAAGCTACATCATAAACAGAGTAGGATATTAAATGAGCTGTTCCTATCAGGGATTTCACAAACAGGTTTTAGATACTGTTAGGATGAATGTGCTAAAATATTACATTAAAGGGTTTGTACTATAAAAACTATAATTATTATGGGGAAGGAAACCCCCAAAGCTATGAAAATAGCCATCTATTCTGCTCGTACATTACTTCACACTAAACTAGGTGAGTAATTCTCTTACGAGGACTTATTTTTAAACTATTTAAAAAATAAAATACAGGTGGAAGGAATCAAAATGCAAGACGTAAAGAACAACCTGAAACACCAATAAGCTGGAACGAAAAATGGGAGCCACGTACGCAACATCACAAATTAGCCATGAAAACATTTCTGCTAGGGGATGACAGCTTGAGTCCCCAGATCCAAGTAGGTTGTTTCACCTCCTATGAATTTATTAACTGCGAAGTATTTTGGAAGGATTTAATGGCCAACTCCAAAAAGAACCCAAGTGTCAACAGCTCTTTAATCATGCAGCACCTCTGGCCAAAAATCAGGAAAATTTCTGTTCTTTAAGAATGCATTCAAGCTTTCCTAGACAGACAGCGAAAAACTGATTCTTGACTGAAAAGCTGCTCAGAGATCCCCAGGCACTATGGACAAATATTCACTCCAAGCTGCTGTTTATAATCAAAAGAAAGAAAGAAAAATAAAAACCTATCCACCTAATTAGGAGGCTCAGTATAATGAAGATTTAACATTTTCAGTATAGCTGAAAATGTGGGAAAGAACCATGATGCTTGCAAGTAAAACGGACTCAAATAGCTGGAGAGACAGGAGAATCTGCAGAGACCAATTTTCCACTCATTTATCTCAGTGAACATCATTTTCCTTAATGTAAGAAAGACTCGAGACTGATTAGGTTCAGTGGATGGCAGTAAACCACACAACTTGGAGAATATTACATACAAGGTGGCCTGTCTGAATTAGTTTGCAGATGAGCTTCAGGACAGTAATATCGTAAAAAATGAAATGTCTTAAAATTATAACGTTGTACATCAAGAGGGCTTCTGCAAAGCTGGACAAGATGGGTTTTTTGCAGCTTTCCCAGTTTTCAGCCATAATTGTGCGTGTGTGTGTACATATATACAAATATATGTTCATATATATAGTTAAATATCTAGGAATATAAATAAGGATGCATCTGAAACAATTCCTCTAGTACGAAGAATTTGTATAACAACATTCCAGTCTTTGATCTGACTTTTTTAGGTCATCAGACCAAACTACAGCAGTCTTGAAAAGGGAATTTGGTGAGATATATGCCTTCAAGTAAACCATTTCCTCTATGTAATCCTTTCTCACTATTCTTTGAACACTTAAATCCTCATTTTAAAGTGGCTGAACAATCTTGATAAGCAATACTACTGAAATAATTCCTTGGACCTCAATACTCTGGTCCATATGATGGATGCGATGAGACATGTAAGAGAACATGGGTCTTTCATGGAGAATGATTTGTTCTGAAGTTTCGATTTTCCTGGGGTACATCCGGACTTAAGCCTTCCTAGGGTGACTAGAAACAGAACGCAATGTCATTTGTGTCCACACTGTCTAGCAACTGTCTTACAATTTTCATTAAATTATAAGCAAACTAAATACAAGACACAGGTAACTTTTTATATAGTCCCAACCTCTGGAAGCCTTATTCAAGTCAGTGAGCGCTGTCTGAGCTGTGGAGTCCCAATTTTAAGTAGATCGCCAAACAAATAACCACTGGGCAGTCCTTTCCAGGGAGGAAGCATAAAATTGCAGTACTTAATGCAACAAAAAATTGTCAAAAAGCCAAGCATATGGTCATCCACCTGGGAATGGGGGACTGCATCCAACCAGGTAACACTTCTGAAAAGGATATCATTTTAGCCTTGTATATCTGAGAGACCATTATGGGAATACTGGACCTAGTTATTACTTCTGTTTTAAAAGAGATATTTAAAAGGTTCAGAAGAGATCTGCAAGAGCTATATAATATCCAGGAAACCTTTCTTACAGCAAAAGATGTAGGACTGTGTTCTAGGTAGTTTATCAAAGACAAAATTAAGAAATAAATCAATTATTTTCCACCACCATCTAGACAGGAAAAAAACCCTCGGAGAAAGAGAGCTTCTGGCACGTACTAACCAAAATCACAATACGATTCAAATAGCCTTTTTTTCTATGTTAAAAATATGACACGATTTAATACAGATTATCTAGAAAGCCAGGAATCCACCACCCATATAGAGTTCTTAAAAGCAGACTGACCATCTTTCTAAAACACATTTTGAATAATTGTATTACCAATAAAAATCATTCTTCTTCTTGCAGGGATCACTAAGCGTGATTTCATGACCATATGGTCCTGCATCAAACACTGTCTGGCAAAAAAGCCTTTAAACCTCTGCTCTGTATCTGATCAGTTGCTTGTTATTATACTACAATTCTTTTCTTACAATTTTTATACTTAAATATACTTTAGCTTCTCATGATAATGACTATTAACTGCTTAGTTTTTGGAAAATGTACAGTATTTGGGGATGACACAAAGAAATAAATACTAATCATAACACCAGCAGAAGTATTTTTGGAATATTTCATGCATGTTTCATTTTCCTAACTTTAAGTTTGTGAGATAAACTCATTACCTGCCAAATGCTACTAGGAAGGAACAGAAACTAGTCCAGTACAGAAGCCAAAACTGAGGCTGTATCCACAAATACCGGACATAAAATATATTTTAACCTTCTGCGCAGCACAAGCTCCAAAGCAATGTCTACAAGGTGAATGGAAAACATTTTGTGGTCCACCATGCATGGAAGTTTTTGCGGAAACTGTAATCAGCTCTGAAAAAACTATCACTGGGTATGAATTTCTCAGATTTAGAATGATAATATTGATTAATAAATATGGTTAGTAAGTGGTAGCATACAGCTGCATTGTTCTGAGAGCAGATCAGCTCAAGAAGAGCATGATATTACTCAACACACTAACTTGCATATGAACAGAAGACAGGATGTTTCAATCAGTTGGATGGGGATAAGAATTACACTATGAAAAGCTTTTCTAAAAAGACAGAGATGAAGGTCACTCACCCATCACAGGGGTCCCTTGAGACAGACTCTTCACATTCCCACTCGAGGGATGTGAAATGGTGCAGCTCGCCGATAAACTGCCACTACCAGCTGGAGCACACGTACCCCTATGCCTGTTTCTAGGGCTGCTTGACTATTTATAAACATTTTGTAGATGTAGTTGTAAGGGGAATTGGACAAACTGTCTTCTCAAGTTCTAGGTTTGGCTCCCTCAGGTCCAGAACTGAATTAGGACCCCCAAAAGGGAAGGAGGATGAGCAAGGTGAGAGTGCAGAGTCGGCCTCAAGGAGGTCTGGGGATGGTTCTCTGCACGTGCCACTCAAGGGATTGGTTGGTGAGCAGCCTTCCCATTGCTGAGCAGTTCTGCACAGATTTCTACTTAAATAGCTATTGCAATAATGTGTTTCTAAGCTGATTATCCAACCTTCTTGCCAGACGCAGGAATTGTGCGCTGTGAAGGCATGACTTCAAATCCAAGCTGCAGCTCTACACAGCTCTAAAACCAGGGATTGTCAAAAACTTGCCATGCTAACACCTTCGCTTACACAAAGTATGACACATGGCTTCGGGCGAAAGGGACCAGTGTGTGTTTATAAACATTCCTTAACATTGAGGTCAAACTCATTAAAGAGAGATATAACTAAATGTAAAGAGAGGTGTAATTAGAGATATAACCACTTATCTTTTACTCTTACTTCCTTAAGAGACAAATGGTCTAGGTAACTTCTCTAAGTTTTTTCAGCATATTTAAGAATGTAATGCTCCTTCTTGTCATCTAAGACACACATTTCACCTCCTTAGGATAATACATTTAGGGGAGGGAAAAGGAATTTTCTACGGTTTCGTTTGGATTTTCATCTTCCTGTGCTGACTGGCTTCTTGCTGCTCTCACTCTCTTCCTCACCAGGCTTCCCTCTCACATCTCCTACCCCTTTTTTCATGCAATACTCTTGTTTTCTATAGTGGAACTAACACATCACTTGCTACCATCATCCCAGTTATTTATTATGAGAGAAAAGAGCTCCTTCCAAGGAGACAAAGATGGCATCTACGTTTGGCAAGTTTTACCTTAATTATCAGCATTGTCAGAATAATATCTTGAGACGAGTTCACTGTATCACATAAATTCACAAAACTATCACATGCATCAGTCTGAGGACCCCAGTTCAAGTCTGCCAGAATATAAAACTGTAATTGTTCTGTTTTGCTGGACATTCACATTCTGGAGGAAGAGCTCTTTGAGAATTCAAAACAAAAAGAGCTCTTTGAATTTTAATCCTCCGAAAGGGAAATGTGTGTGGACACACATTGATAAGCCAAAAGCAGATAATCGGCAATAACAAAATCTTTACATCTTAGACAACTATTAAGAGTGACAGACATTTCATAAATACTTGTACAGCTGAGAAGCTCTGTGGCAAGACTCTCAGAAAGAACCAAAGTAATTTCTGATATGCAGATATAACTGAAATAAAGAACTATGCCTCCTCCTTTTATATCTATCTCCATCCTGTAAGTGATTTCTACCTGTTCGACCTCTGACAATAAAAAGTTACTTTTGAGATCTCTGACCTACTGGTATATAGTGTTACCATATACCAAATGTCTTAGAATTATATACTCACAAAATAACAGATTATTTTGAGATTAAGAATTCCAAACATCATCATATCTAAGCCTCTACACATGCCTCGTGCAGGCAGGTTTAGAGTATTTGCAGGCACAGATATTCCACAAACTCTCTGGGCAATCTGTTCCAGTGCTTGATTACCCTCACGGTGAATTACAGCCTATTTAGTGCTCTGACACTATCTTTTTTTTCACCAACATAAGCTCAGCAACTTGACTCTAACTGAATTTGCTCTTATTTCTCTCATTTGTTGCCAACTCTCAGCTTTGGAGATGATAAAAAAATCGATGTCCAAGTATGTCATAAAGCACGTAAAAACAGGCAGAAAACATGATTCAGGAAAAAAATATGGAAACAAGCAATGAGGTAGGATCATCTCTTGGCACATGCTTATTAAGACTTTTTTTTTTAAACCAAACTTGCTGTTAACACTAGACTAAAATGAAACCTAGGAAATTTATTAGCAATTTCTGTGAATCTTTTTTTAAAAACGTGAGTAGTGAGCATTGAACTTTCCAATATAACCACATTTGACTGGAAACCAATCTACAGAAATCACAAAGACAATAAAACCTCACTGCAATACTAGCTTACCAGGAGGAAGACAGCTACAGTCTGAGTAAAATAGTTGTTTTTATTATTATTTTTTAGATCAAGGACTTGCTAGTTAGGTTTCAAAGCTCACTAAGCATGAACCACTGTGGCACAGTCTGAACCAAATGGTGGAAAGAAATTGCATTAAATTAATCTCCATCAAAATAACTTCCTCTAAAATCATTACCACTTGTGTATTGGTTAAGGGCTGTAAAAGGATGTCAAGCTTATATATCATTTAAACTACCTGACGGAAGCAACACTTAAGAATCATTATGGAGGGAGGTAATAGTTGGAAATTTTCTTTTCTTTTTCCCTTGGTTTTGTCTTCAATGAGCTGTTTTTCATGCAGGCATTTTTTCCCTCTCAATTCCTGCACAGCTGTGACTGCAGGAATTTAATCTGTGTTCTCTGGTGTCTGCAGAGTACCGATATTTGGGGATCCACCAAAATAGTTCTTCACAGAAGTTAAGGAAGCCTGAGAGATGAGGACTCCTCACAGATGCACCCTGCAAGGGCAGACCCAGTAGCACCCATCTCTTTGGACCCTCTCCGCACCCTCAGAGCAGTTGGGTGACCCACGCTGGGCAGAGCCCACCACCACCTGACTGATTTCAACCACCTCCGCAGTGGTCGAGCGGTGCCACCCTGCACAGCCTTTTCAGGGCACAGACGAGCAGAATTCATCTGTTGGGCCTCTCCTCTCATGTGCCAATACCAGCAAAGTCAGGCCTTACATATTTCTGGCAAGGGATATGAAAGGAAAGCTGGGTTGCCAGAGGATTAAAAAAGAAACAGTATGGAGACCATCAAAAGTATAAGACAGAATGTTTTCCCAACTATCCCATGAGCATGGGCAACCAGGAAATGTTTTAAAATCTAATATTTCATAAAATACACTAAGTTCTTAAGGGGTAAAATGCAAAGAGTTTTCCCACTTTAATTTCTTTACCTTTATTAATTAGATGCCATAAATGCTGCTTTTATAACAAAATAATCTGAATGCTATACTGAGCTAATACCCTAATTTACCTGGTGACTCTGTATGCCCACTCTTCTGTTGGCCAGGACCTCAAGACTTACTGACCGCTTCCTTTCCCCTCAGACCTTTCAATTCCTCTCCGTGCCCCGGCCCTCCCTCAGGACTTCCTCACGTGGGAAGGGACAAATGGGTGGAAAGTGAAGTTGTGTCACAGGTACGTGGGGCAGAATAAGGATATAGGTTTGAAGGAAAAGAGAAGTGTGATGTGTACGCACAGAAGGAGAGCTTCTATAGTGAGCAAACATCATACTTAGATCCTCGGTCTTCTTCAGAGACCCTTTCTGCTGCTACCTCATATCTCCCTGTGAGATGGCTCCAGTAGAAGCAGTATTGCCATGAACTGCCTTTCAGTATCACCCCTGGGGACAGGTGACACATGCTCCACTCCCCTGCGTTGTTCGCAGTCACACATTTCTTAGCATGGGCCCTTCTGCACAAAACCTCCTCTTTCCAGGTTCCCTGCACTCCTCCTTCCCCAATTGCAGCAGTCCCTCTGCCCACCTGAACTACAGGCTCCTCTTAACCTCCTAACCTCTCCCCAGACCTTCTCAAGAGCCGGGTTCGCTGACATCCTCTCCTCTTTCCTGCCACTGTCTCAAAGATTTCGTAAATGATGCAATTTTAAACTGGAATTTGAATCTGAAAGGTTAATTGCATGGCTTAGTATCCCTGAATTTTATCTTCTGACTTAGGTAAGACAATTAACATTTGAAGAGCTGGTTTTGCCAAGATGCTGCAGATGCTCTGAGGTATTTTGCGATTCAAAACAACCCTAAATCTATTTGAAAAGACTACTGCTCTCTGATAAACAGTGCTCTGAAATAGCATGAAGCAGTCCAAACCCACTGGTTTGTGCAGTCCTAAAATAAAAATGAGTGCATGCATGTGGACATACACATGTGTGTGTGAAAGTATATAACCTGCTAAGTTTTTGCATACACAAGACATAGCCCATCAGCTATTTAAAAAAATTGGAATGTGTGCTATACTGTAATTATTTTGCAATGTTCTTGATAAAAATATCCAAAACAACAAGAAAAAAATACATGTTAATTGGAATTAAGGCTTTTGACTGCACTTATATAATTTAAGGAAGAAAAAAATCTAAAATAAAGTTCAAACTGTAGTTAAAGCACATATTATGGAAACTTCAGAAATTCACTACTTAAGACATATAAAATGGAAACACAGAGTGGAGGTACCCAACAACCAAAACTCCGCCCTTTTATGATATGCAGTGATTATATAGTTATTAAAATGTCTAATGTTTGTGCTCCCACCTTAGATGACTTTTCTTTTTAAAAGACTAAGATTCAAATTCCATGTCTCCCACAACTCCTTACAGCTGTTTCACTGAATTAAATTAAAGTCATCTGGATAGCTCTACTGTGTAATTAATGAGGGTTATGCTTAGATTTTCTTCCATAACTTCAGTGATTTTAAAACTGCTTTTGTGGTCTCTAGAATATTATATCAGAAGAAAAATCAACACAGAAATTATCTTTGGCATTATTTATGATTACACTTAGCCAGCAGAGCCTACTGTAGCACACATTTTCTTACCGGTATCTATGCACAAATATACCCTTAAAAATAGAGTTCATCATATTTTCAATTTCATCTTGGTTTTCTTGTAGCTGGGGGAAAAAAAAAGAGACAAAATAAATAAAAAGATCACTCATCACTATAATTTGACATTCTATTATTCCTTACTCAAAAACATTGGAAGACTACGGAAGAGCACTTACAGGTATTAGTTTCACCATTTTCTCCTTTTCCAGCACTTGCCTAGCATTGTTTGCGTATACATAGATATGTGCATATATACAATGCAATGCCCTAATGGAAGAAAGTTAACATTCTCTACAAACATTACCGCATTTAGCCTCAAAAGCAGTCCTTTGAGGTCATCATCACCATTTTTTAGCTAGTAAAATTTAGGGAAGCAGAGCCTGTGCGCTCAGTAACGTCAGCAGTCCCCTAGTCACAGTTAAACGGAAGCGTGAATCAACGGCAGCTGCAGAAATGAAGCTTGTTACTAAACAGAAGAGATACGGATCAGGAAGCCTCTCCGAAAAATGATGTCCTCGTTAAGGGAAGTACTTAAGTATGTGTGTAATCGCAAGTACGAGCGTTTGAGGCCAGTGCCCACGCGTAGCTGTCCCTCTGAGCCGGGAAGCCCGGCAGGGTCCGGGCACGGGGCGCAACGCGGGCAGCACAGCCGACGTCCGCTCCTGGGCCTCGTGCCGCAGCTCTGGGTTCAAGGGACAGAACAAAACAGCGCACAGAACAGAACAAAATGAAAAAAGGTGCTACAAGGAATAAGAGTGTTTCTTTTTTTTAATCCATTAGTAGATCCTGTGCAACACGGGCACATTTCATAACTACTACGGACAGTTTACTTTGCGCAAATGAATCTATCAACACATCCTGAAGGAACAGCTTGGAATCGGTTAAAATAAAGTAGTCTCATATTTTCAGGTTTTCTACTGTGCTAAATAAATACTATTTAATTACATAACAATGCACTGTTTTGTTAAATGACAGGACGCAGATTTCATATGATCCACTTTGGGAGCAGAACTACTACACTCAAAGCCGCCGTTCTTCCATCGAGGTGTTTCTAAATGTCAAAGCAGAATACCACAGCATGTACCAATGTAAATTTTTCACATTTTCAGTATGAAACCACAGAGCCTTGCTAGTACAGATTGCATAAGTGCATAAAATAATAAAAACCATATATTCATGGACATACACACTTAACAGATACAAAGTCTTAAAGCCAGAGGGAGAATTATGATCAGGTGTTTTGACTTCCTGCATAATCTGACCACAAACCCTTTCATGCGCCTGTCTGCGTTTTTCAAGCAATGTTTATAAATATTCAACAGCATCTTCCACACGAGATCTCAAGCTGCTTGCAATTAAGCCTCTCGGCTCCCTAAAATGTAAGGGGGGGCTGGCTCCAGTTTGCGAATGGGAAAACTGAGGCATGGAGGATTCTGGCCTAACTTGTCAAACACCTCACAAGGAAATGGATTTCATAGTAAAAGGGATTAGGTACAACGGGAAAAGCTGGCCGCTGTGTATACCAAAGACCTGGTACACCCAACAAGCATATGGTAGACAGAGCTTCAGGAAGAGGCAGTAGTTTCAGCATCAGGTCAACCTGAAATTAAATCCTCATTCAAGAACGCAGAGCCCAAAAGGAAAAGAAAATTTCTAATCATCCCTCAGCTGGTGACTTCACAGCCCACAGGCTGGCAAGTGCCTGCAGAAACGCGGGGCTAGAGACAACCTAGCACGGACTGGGAGTAAAACGCTGGGAGGGCACCTGGCAGCCTGGGCCCCACGAGGACCAGGGGAAGCTCCCGGGCAACTACGGATATGGGCTGCTAATAAAATACACATCACAGAGGACAGGCAGGAGAGGCTGATGTTTATGAGCAATGAGAAGGTTAAGGTACTGAAGAAAAGTGTAGTCTGACATTTCTTTAAATCGGAAATTGAGCACCAACATACAAGGCTACGTGGTGCAGGTGATGGGCAGCATGGATAGGTTACTGCCTCTTTTTTCTGCCTTTTCTACCGGGAATCTACAGCTCGCTATGAACGTCGTAGGCTCTCAGCTCTAGTCCAAGCACAGCACTGGCCAGCCGTCCTCTGCAACTAGTGGTTTGGGAGCCAGGTGTTGGGGTAAGTCTGGTGTAGGAGGAAAAGCAGAGTTTCAACTGGACCACATGAGGCCCCTTTTACTTCAGTGAGCTCCAAACTGTCCAAGAGATGCTGTTCTGAGCTATTTAAAGATGAGAAGTACTTTCTTGAGATTTGTGAATCATTTTCCCAACCGCAAACTAAGGCACGGGTATGAATAAATGAAAATCAGCATCATCAGTGCCAATTCTTGTCAGCTCAGCTCCAAATGCGTCACTCTCATCACTAAGATAAGGTTAACTTCAAGAGACTTGGGATAGGTGGAAAAAATTCTCCATCTGCCAGATTCCTGCTGAATCTTTTGTGAGCTAACATTTTATAAGATATAGGCTTAAAGGTATTTTAGTTTCAATCAAGAAGTAACAATTTTTTCAGAAATTGGAATTTTCTCCAAAACTATAATTGCTTTTTGTACTTTCAACATACTCAAAGGTTATAGATCACGTACCTATTGAGACTTGAAGTGCTTCCCTTCAAGCTTCTTGAGAGCAAAACTCTGCCTTAGCAGAAAATCCTGCTTTTATCAATGCAAAGGTCATATAACACCCTCCCACGCCCTCAACCAGGTGAAAATAAGGGAAACATTCTCCTGTTGACACTGCAGACATTGTGTGAAGCTCAAAAAGACACATATGACAAGCACAAAATTTGAATTACTACTGGCAACAACTAAAAGACAATATTCTTTATCTTGTGACTGATCATTTCACATAAATCATCCAGTTTGGTTCAAAATGTCATTGACTGGAATAGGAGGAGTCCGTGAAGGAGTGCTCTCGCATTAGATATGTAGACAGTGACATGAGAATGAAACACTTCAGAGAAAACTTTCCATCTTTTCCTTTCAGTATTAATTTCGCGTAGTTAGCTTGTATACTATACCCATATAGCTTTATGAAGACAAACACATGCTTGTGTATTTGCTTATGAGAGTTTATTATGGCACTACATCAAAAGGATCAACTAGGAAGGTGCCAGCATGGAATACTGTTGTAAATTCAGCATATTTAAGCATGGGCAATAAACAGCATTATGCTAGAAATTCTTATATAGAGCCATTCTGCCTTCTAAACCTACTAAATCTACTCTACGCAGGTTCTTTACTGTGCTTACCACCACGTATCTGAGCACATATTCAGTCATCACCATTCCTCTCTAGCTTATTCCTTTGCAAGATTTTGATTAGCTTTTGTGAGCAATAACAGGAGAGAGACTGAGCAGGTATGTCACGACTGGCCAAATGCTCAATCTTTATCTTTCTTTCAGGGTTTCACAGCCCCACGCCAGCTCGGGCATCAATGCTTCAAAGTCTCCCCAGAGCAATTATACTCCAAAAGACATCGAAAGAATAGCTGGGAGGAATAAGTAAAGAAGATGTCCATAGATGCAGAGACATGGACCAAGTTCATCACAGTAATTAGTGACTTTGTTCTTCTCTGGAAATTCAAAGCAACAGTCAGCGAATCTGGGATAGCAACTGTGTTGTAGCTATTTTAACAAAGCAATCATGCTTTTTTAAATGCTTTAAAGCTCGATATTGAAGGTTAATAGTTCATTACAAATGTTTTCCTTGCAGTTTGGGCAGGAGAGATGGTTCTTGTTTTACATTTTAATGTATGATTTTTAAGAATTGAAAAGTCCAAATAAAATCGTGCTAAGGATCAATAAGAATAAAAATACATAATTGTAATTATCCCCAGACAAAGACAAATCAAGCAATTTAGAGTCAAAGTTATACCTAAAAGAATCCAAGCTGCATACATGTAAGGCACCCAGACATTTTTAATTTGCCATGGAGTAAAATAGTGGTGGAGAAAATATATTCAAAAATAATATATTAAAAATAACAAACTTAAATCTAACTCATATATACTACAATTCTTTACTCAATCTTATGATTTTTGTATGGCACGTTTGCAGATTATGCCTTCCAATGGTTTTGCTCACCTAATGCCAGACTGGTACTTACTAAAAGCGACTTTAATGTCTCCCTAGCTTCTTCTCCCTGAGAGCAGGTGCTATAGCCCTCACTCCAGTGTTTCTTGAAAGCAGCTACAAAAAGAAGTACTAATGAGACACTGTGTAATAATTGCAGTGATTAAGGGGAGAAATGGGCAGTGCAGTGAAGGACTACATGTGATTCTCTCTTCAAAATCTTCTTGCCTAGCCAAAACAGGTTACTACATATAATTTCAGACTAATTTTCTTCCTGCCTGGTCACGTATGTAAGACTGAGAACAGAAATTACCCTGTGCATGCAGAACAGCACATAAACTCAAATATATGGGATAACACAAGATTTTAAAATGTTACCCAAAGTAACATGCTTAAGATCGCACAAATACTACAGCAGAACTAATCTCTTGTTTCTCACTACCCTATTTAAGTCACAGATCACCTTGGACTTTCTGTCGGAGGGAGTGCATACAAACTAGGAAAAAAGCACCGATCTTTTCACTTGCCTCTTTTCTTTTCTGAAGCAGCAGCTCCAATCTTTCATTAGCTCTTTTGCCAATCATTTTGTTCCTCTCAGCTTCGTACTGCCTCTGTGTATTATCCTGATGAATGCTCAGGTTTAAGGCAACATTCACAAGAGCAGTCATAAGCTTCATAGCTGTAAAAGCAAAAGACAGAAGACAACTATTAACCTGTAGTCAGAGCTCAAAAATATTGCCTCAGCAGATCCATACTCAGAAAATAAACAACTCTTGACCCTGATATACAACCATCCGGGAAAGTACTTCCCACTCAAGCAATACCCAGGCCTCTTCACTGATCAGAAATGATGGTATATAGTGCATTGACTTTCCTGTCTTCTCCAGAAAATCCTGCAATTCCTGAGTGCACAGGGTCAGAGAGCGAGCATGTCAATCTGCAGGATCCAGGTACACCATGAAGCCAGTTACTGTGGAGCTACATACGTTTCTCTGCTGAGCAGTATCTTTAGAGATGCCTCCGTATTAAGGAAAACTCTCAACTAATAATTACTGAAAATTACCCAATTTAAAAGGGACCAGAGCATTGGCTCTCTGAAAGTAAGTCTTGCCTCGCTCTAAAGCCAGGGGTATAGCTGTATAAAAATATGATTAGAACTTTTTGTGTCCCTTTAGATCTGTTTTCAAAAGTGCTGAGTGTATTACTGTTCATGTATATTTTTCTGTGTTATTTTAGATTTACAAAACCATTAATAAGTGTCTTTTCTACGTTCTGTGTGGTTACACGGCACATCCGCTCTGCTAAATACGCAGCATAATATTGTTCACGAAAACATTTCACCTGCAGAAGGAAGCCCTGTCTTCAAGGCAAAAGAGCAAGCATGCAAACAGAGATGAGAAGCTACTCTTAGGGTAACTCAGTCTAATCTTGCTACTGCTCAAAGCTGGCAAGCCTAGAAGCACCCATAGGCGCTTTTCTTGGTTCTTTGCAACAGTCAATCATTTTTCATTCAAATTGGTTAGCATAGAGGAAAATTGCGAAGAAAGACCCCAAGAACACTCCTCCAAGAACAAATGAAATCCCCAAAGTAAATTTTCATAATCTTTATCAAAACTGAGCTCCATGGCATCATGCTGACCTCTGCTCTGCAGGATAACTTCATCATCAAATCTGCAAAAAATTGCCTGAAGGCAATTTGCAGCATCAAACAAAGCTCTGATGTTTGTTTAAATAAATAAATAAATAGATGAATAAAATGCATCTGGCATGTTAAATCTATCACTGGAACATGCTGGAGATCTTCAACAGCTCCTAATTCTCATTCAAGCACTAGATATACAGTATATCTAATATAAGAAGCCAGCAGTGCTAGAAACCTTTAAACAACCAAAGTTAGTTGTGATAAACCCAAGCCTTAGCATTTACTTATACTTCCTTGGACTTTCTAGCTACATAATCCATTTTGAACGGTGGCAGCTATTTCTTCTACGCAGCACAGTTCTTGTGTCGCGCCTCTAAAGCGTTGTGCTGTTTGCTGCCTTTTCAGTCAAGCCTCTCAAACTTCCCAAGTTTGTTCCCAAACTGTCCCACAAGGATGAATCGATCAAAATAAAACAGACCAGAGTACCTACATGATTATCCTTGCTCCATGATCTCTCTCCTATAAAATAACCCATCACGAGCTAAGCAAATCAGAATCACCTGGAACTGAAGATAGCATCAGCCAGAAAGGAATTCAGTTTCCATCTCAGTTTAAGTAATAGGCAGAGATTTCCAGGGGGTTATCCGCACATCAAACAGCATTCATATTTGAAGACTAAATTTGCAAAGGCAAACTCTGAACACAGAAACTTCTACCTGCATTATTCATGTTTTTAACATCCCAAATCACTGAATAAGGGAAAGAACACAAAGGGATAGGTTTCCAAAGGAGTTCAATTATCGTGAGTTGAGGGTTTTGTTTTTAAATTTTAAATCAAACTCCAACCATATCTGGAGTTGGTTTCGTGGTATCACTGGAAATTTGCCTCTTTCTTAGATCCACAGTGAGAGAAGAACTCTAAAAAAAAAATCCCCTCTGATTTCGCTTGTGGGTATTGAGCGCTTGGAAACCTGACCAAAACTGTAGGAAGCTGACTGTGCAAAGACTAACTACATCAGTAACAAATGACAGCAGTAGAAATATTCAGATTATGGCAAATGTCTCCTCTAGAAGCTTCAAACATTTGGAAAGACCTGTGAACGGTCTAGGGAGAAAAGCCTTCCAACCTGATTTATCCAAGCAGATGAGATCAGTAGAAAGATACTACCTGACATACCTAGCTTTAGACACCTACCTGTGAGCTAACCATCCTAGTAAGCTTTATAATCAGAGAGAAAGGCGCACTTCTAGAGAGCAATTCATCCATCTTAAGGGAGATATCTGATATAGGTCAGATGAAACATGCTCTTCTAGCCTATTGCTATCTAAGGATATAACCAGTGCCTTGCTCAGATGTAGGCTGGGATGTTGCACGGTGCGCTGCTGCTGGAGGTAGAAGAGGACAATGAGATCTAGAATTATGCCCTAGTGTTCCCAAGCCTAATGTCTCTCATGAAGGAAGGCACAGATGTTCTTTCTTCAGTGGACTGGAATTCTTTTCTAATACCATTTTGTTGACATTTAATTAGAATAAATTTTTGACATAAGATTATAAAGACATATTATACAAGAAATGAGGAATTTATGAAGAAACCCAAGACATAAGCATGCCACTTTTGATTTACAGGATTCACTTGAGTCTCCTGGGCTTGACAGCAACCTCTGAGACTAAGTGCCTGGGCACATTCAGATACACTAACAGGTATCTGAAACAATTTGAGAGTGATGAAGTCAATCCCAAAAGTTGCCAGGTGGACCGACCTGACATCACTAGATTGCTTTCATAATAATTGGCAATTGACACAGAGATATAAATCTAACTTTCAAAAGGGTCTTCACTGCCTCCTTCTTCACTCTCTGTGCTACATGGCTACAGATAAGTGGTTCCAATTTTTAGGACTGCAAAACAGATATCATAAATGCTAATTCATACACAATTGTTATTAATAAAGCATTCAGATGACATTAAGATGAGTCCACAGAGTAAACTCTGCAAACATAATCCATTGAAATAAAAATTACACAAATAAAGCATCTCTACTGAATATGTAAACACATTACTGAATGTTTACCTGCACATGTGTGTATACACATACATATGTATGTATATAGATGTGTATATGAATATATATATATACATTAAAAATAAAAAGGAAAACTGTATTTTAAGTATAGTTATACCATGTATGGTAGCTGATTTGAGTATGCTTTCCAGAGTTCCCAGTGTTGGCCAAATTCCTCTCAAAATTACCACCATCAAAATGAGTGGTAATTTTAGGAGCAGCTAAATAAAAACATCTCTTTGGAAAATTCTCCGTGCTAGGTTACTTACCAGCTAATGTACTAGTGTGCCTGAAAGCCCGCACCTGGGAGTCTGACAAACCAGTCAGAAGAGAGATCACCGTGTCCATCATGTATTCGTCGTAAATGATGCTGTACTGACACTGTCGAATGAGCACTCCAATGAACTCACAGAAGTTGGATCGAAACTTTTTCCACTGCGGCCCAGGCATGGTAAGTGGATAATCACCACTGTCCTGAAGAAAGAGAAAACCAATATACTAAGGATTAAAAGTCTCCCCATTTAATTTATGACCACTTGCATTCTGGGCATAGTCCAAAATGTGCATCCAGACCTAATTCTCTTCCTTGTGTGCTGGGGAAGGAATATTTCAAAGTCTTCTAGGTCAAAACCTAAAGGGAGGCTTGTGTGGCTGCAGGTTTGTGTCATTCGCCGCCCCACTCCCATCCCATATTAATATTATAATATTCTCTGCCTACAAACTTCGCTTTCCTCGTATTACATTTACAACTGAGATCTTATCAGAAAGTAAAGATTGCCCTTTTCTGACTTTATGAACTTACCCTTTTTCTAGTGATTAAACCTACTTTATGACAGAAGCAATGGAAATTGTACTACAGATTTGTATACCCCACGCAAGTTCATGCACCCCATTTTCCAGCAATTATTGCAAGATTGCCGTAAGCATGTGAGCTTTCAGTTCAATTAAGTTTAACTCCTCTCCAAGACTAATTTCTCATTGTTCTTACCTCAAGCAACACTGCGTCTCAGTGACACTGCCCTCCCATAATTAGAAAATACTTTTTTCCTTCCCCTCTCCAATGAAAAACACCAACTATAAACTCCCTGTCCTCTGATTTGTAAGCCAGCTCCAGACTCTCCAGGACCCCAAAGCAGTGACGCTCCATCCCGAGTCTCTCCCCCGTGATAAGAAGTCAGTAGCGTCAAGGTCAATCCATGCGCACATTTTTATTCTGCGTTTCTGCGAACAAGAAGCAGTTCTGCTCTCTTGGGACTTGTCTTATCGCACAGACTGAACCGTGTAAAGCCAGTAACTTAAGTGTAGAGGAGCTGTAATCAAATAACCTTTTATCTAAACTTCATCAAACATATTGCCCTGAAGCAAAAACCTACCTAATTTAACTAAATCACAGACACTTCAGTTATACTAACATAATGATTAAAGTCACAAAGGCAAGTGCTCAAATTTTAGAAAAAGACAAAATTACAGGATGGCCTTAATGACCTTACTGTCTCATTCATTGCAATGGCTGAACGGCATTATCTTAATGAGCAATTTTTTAAAAAAAAATCTTTCTGCACCCAATTTGAGACAAACGTGAGCTTAAAGGGAGAGAGAGAGAGAGAGAGAGAGAGAGAGAGAGAGAATTCAGAGTTGTAAAGCTCTTGACATAGTTAAGGGTATGTCCTAACACATTCAACTGTAGCTGTGAGTCCTGAGAACTTCTGCAAATCAGACCAAAGTGATTCCTAGTAGAAACCCAGCTAAAAATATAGTCTAAAATATGTAGCGCTGCACAGGACATTTCTCACAGAACGATGCTATCACATTCTGGCATCCAAATAGCGAAGCAGGGGGATGTCAGTGGAATTCCCTGTCTCCAGCCGAACCTGCGGCAGCAGTGAACAAAGTTATCTTCATCACTTCCAAGTCCTGCACAACTGCCTTTCCACTGATGATGGAGAAAACTAATATATCAACACCTACCACAGACGCTGAAATTAAGATCAGCAGCCTGCTGATTACCACGGCACTGAAAGAAGAATGGAACTATCTTGAAAATGTAGAATGAGCAGCAAATCTGCATATCTTCAATGGAAATCAAGATATTTTCTGGGCAGCACACTGTGTTAATGAACAGATGATGCAAGATTTTACACCAGTTAGTACTGCACTTACATTCCTTTTTCCTATTAGCTCTAGGCCTGTACGAAAGATTTATCATATCACAAAAACAAAAATGGGTACTTCACACCACCTTCACACCCCAGGGAGCACTAGCCCTTTTCCACCTTAATCTGTCACAACGGACCTGACATTTTCGGTACCTTTTGGTACAAGGAGGAAAATATGCCATTAAAGTGGATGCTCTCCATCTGAAAATGGCAAGTCTAAAGATTTAAAGTGAAGGTAGGTTGGGCTGGTAGACTGTCCTAATGCTTTTGGAGAGAGCCCCACCACCTTTCTCACCCTCCTTCTCTCCGTCATCCCTAAGCAGCCAGACCAGGATCTTCTCATCCACATGGATAAGAGATGAGAGTAACTCTTGGAGCTCCTATATTCACAGAACACAAAATCAAGTCTTTGCAGGAGAATATTGCTTTTTTTCTTTTTAAATACCAAAACCAGAAGGTTTTTTTGAGATGTACTGAGTACATGTACATTTATGACTCTTTACTCACAACTTATTTCAGGCTTCCTTTAAAGGGCTCTAAAAGGCTTCTTTTCAGGCTTCTTCACTTTTGAAATAAAATGTTTGTAAATGTATACAGTCAAATTACATTGATTAATTCAGCGATCTGGCATCTTGTTTGCTTTATGTGATTTATCTCATGCAAATACAGTGAAAGCACAGTCTGGATTCTGGGGAAGGTGGAGACCACAGAAATGTTTATAGTACTGGAGACAGCTTTGAGGACACAGATCACAACCAGCTTTTCCTATTGTCCTAAATTTTCCAGCAACCAGCTATCTCCATCAGTGCTGGATAGAGGGGTTTTGAAAAATAGTTTCTTCTGTCAGGCTGTGGGACCATTCTCCCTTGGGCAAAATTCACGTTCTTTGGCTTTTTTACAGTACTCCGCCCATTTGACTTTGCACAATAGGGCCTGCTTAGAGGCACTATCCAACGCTGCTTTCAAATGACACTGGTAAAAATTCATTGCATTTTATTAACTGTTGTTGGGTGATGTTTTAAGGAGCAAAAATAATTCAGCCAGAATGTAGCACAAAATTGATACAATCCCTTCGTTTTTCTCTGTACACCTACACTGTATTCACTGTACCCTACCCGACCTGCGCACAGAGGCTCCGACTCAGAACTCCTCAGTACAGCAAAAGGAGTAGCCACACAGTTAAAGTTAAGCACATAGTAAACATTTTGTTGTCTGGGGCCATGAATTTCCATGAAGATGGAAATCCTGAAGAGGTTGCTCCTGAAAGAGAGTAGCACTCATATCTATGGTTTTCCTGATCACTTTTTGAATCAGATCCTTGGCCTTCCATTTAGGATTGGTCAGAAAAAGACACTGCAAATGTGAGAAAATGCAGACATTTCAGTGTTTGTTTCCCTCGCTAAATAAAATGAAAACTCAGAATACCAAAGCCTTTCCATACATCAAAAAAATCAAAGAAATGACAGTTTGAAAATCTCAAAGCTAAATATCATCCATCATTAGGAACGCTAATTTTATTTTGACGGAAGATGTCCAATCTGAATTGAAACATATTTATTTCAAGCAAAATGTTTACATCTGTTGAAAAAATAGTACTTCCTGTAAGGCTGTTCCAAAGTGGTAATTTTCACGTCAAGTTAATATTTGGTTTAAATTGCCACTTCAAAAGAAAAAAATATTGATCTGCATGCAGAAAACAGCCCAGAATGCCCCTAATGCCTCGCTACAGTCCTGTCTCGAGCACCTGCAATTCTTCACTGTGTGACGGCAGTTTTGAGGGGTTGACTGCAGAATCCAGACCACCACCACCAATTTCACAGGCTGAGAAAACTCTCTACAGATCTTCCTGCTGCTTCCTCTTATTAATCTCTCTGATGCAGTCAAGTGTGATACCTGGATAAGGACCAACGAGGATGTCCCACGAACAACGCAAAGATGTACGGGAGGGTTTACACGGATGCACGCACCCAGCGTGGCTCTTGCAGAGCCACCAGCTGTCTTTGCACACTATTTCTCAGACCTGGCCAGGCTCTCTTACCGAACTGGATGGGAGCTTGCTCCATGCTGTCGCGTGGTAACACACTCGTGCTCTTCAACTGATTGGATCACAACAAGTTCAGAACCAGTATTTCAGCGTTTGGGACTCACTCTTCAACACAGACTTTTCGACAGGAGTGGCTATGGCTACCCTTTTGAGATATTTCATTACTTTGCTTTACCATTATTACTCTTTCCTCAAGCCCACGTTGCTTTGATATTTCTCACCCAACAGTCTAAATTGCCACTTTGCTTGTGTCTACTCTGTCAGTACAGTTTCTTATATTATATACTTATCCACTAGTTTCTTGCCCACCACATTTTTATTAAAAATATATATAAATATATATAAAAGCACTGTTTTTATACTATACCTCATCAAATTCTTCAGTCATTTTCCTTATGATTTCTGCGTTTTGCATGTTCCTGAACATTTCAATTCTTACAGTACCTGTGATATAATGAAGGAACACAAGAAATTAACACAGCTTGTTTTTGTTATGTCGAAATATCAATCTCTAAGTTCTGCTGCTAACCTTACAGCTCAATAATACATATGAAAGAGTATATAATAGCAATGATATCAGAAAAACTTTGAACAAGACTGTCTCTTGAAGAAATGGGTGAAGAAAAAAAAAACCATTTGTCCTGTAAAATGCTATCAGACTAGGAGTTAGTAAAATTTTCAATCTTTTTATTCTTTACAACTAGGCAGATGTGATCCAGAAGTAAATAAAAAGGAATGTAGCACTCAGGTCGTGTCTGCAGTTACGAAGTGTTTTTAATTTTGTGTGCAAAATCAGATGAAGACCATCTTTCAGTTCGACAGCCAGTGCTAGCACTGCTCCACTTTCCCGATGGGCCAGCGGGGTTGCACACAAAGCGTGATCTCCGTGCGGAGCCACGGGAGGGATCTTCCCGCTGCTCAGCTCAGGACCAGCACGGCTTATCGACGTAGGCGCAGCAAAGCGTGAAGGGAGCCAGAGCAGCAGGGACCCCATGGCGCGAGGGTCAGCAAGTCTCTCCAAAACCGAAGGCTCCAAATGGCTCTGACAAGACGTGAACCAGCCCAGGACCAAAAGCAGCAATTGCATTTATGTTATATTTACATTATAGATTATCCTATTCCCCCATGTTGCCTAAACAGTGAAGCTGACAGGATTAAAATTTCATTTTGAATTGGACAAAGCTACTAAAATGAACGGACTATAATGCGATAGCAGTAAACAAAAATTTGTGTTAAGTTGATGCTAAATACAATCAGTATAAACAAAATATTTTTACATCATGTTATTGCCTTTTCAGATAAACCTTATCTAATCTCCAACCATTTGATGCAAGTCAGCATAGAGGGTTTTTTTTTTTTTGCCACTGCTTGATCTTTTGTTAATGGACGAAATGCAGAAAAAGCAAGCAAACTACAGAGCTACAAACCTCACCCCAAACTTGCTAATACTACAAAGGAGAGGCATCCTTGCTACTGCAAAAAGTTCAACTGGATCAGTGATCCACCATCTGGCCCCAAAATACAAACCACAGTAGTAGAGGCTTAATAGCTAACAATATTGAATTAATTCCTGTAAAAAGGCTAAATTAAGATGGAGTTAAGCACATTAATTATCATGGAAATGTTTTAATTCCTCTATTTTATTCCTTCAAAAACAAGCATTAGAAACGTATGCATTTCAAAATATGCACGCACAGTTACAGTTCACCAGACTTCTATATCTTAAGAGGAGTACTGTTTTACAATACTGCTTAAATCTTGATTTCCTCAGTTGGTAGTGCTTCTTCATGAAGTAATATTCACTTGTTATCTATTTCATACCAGACTGTCATTCTAATAACAGTGTCTGAAGTCTGTGCATGGCGATTTCCCTATTTTTCATAAAGAATCAGTAATATACTATATTAATATCAACCAAGGAACACAAGAAAATACTACCATATGATACGTGAAGATCTGTTTTATCAGCTTTGAAATCAGTTCTAATTGTAGTTATATTTTGAATCTTTCCCCCAATATTGAAAGTTTTGTTTTTAGTAAGTGAAACCGTTGCAGTATGTTGACTAGTTAACAGCTATTCTTAGGAATCCATCTCAACTGCATTAATGGCTTTTTCTCTCACTGCATGCTGTCATTTCTTCTTCTTTTTAATGGCAATATAACCCTCACTGAATAAGTATCCTCTGTTATTTTATATCTTCTATTCCCAATGCTAATTTTATTCAAATTATTTATATCTTCTGCTAATAACCTTAAGCAGCATTCATATCACACCTAAGCATGTTACTTTGTCAGAAAAAGTAAAAATACCGTAGCTAAAATTCCCTGTTAATTCACTTCACTCAATTCAAATCTCCCTGCAATTCAGTGCAATTCTGTTCCAGCTCTCTACACCTTTTCTCCCTGAGGATATGGAACCTAATTATACTGTGGTCACCAGTACTTAGCGGCTCAGACAGTGTTACTTCTTAAATGACCTCCTGCATGTTACTTAACAACCAAGTCGAGAATAATTTTGCCTTGAGTAACTTCTCTAAAGCAAGCCGTTTCAGGAGGTGGCTCCTTAAAGCACTATTTCTATTTGCAATGTTGCTATGTAATATATTTATGAATAGGTTTGTTAATCCCTACTTTAATTTGCAGGTGCAATAACGGTGCTCCAAGGACGTCCATGGCTTGTACCGGCTGCACGCGCACAATGCATTACCATCAGACAAGGAACGGCACAGACCGTGTCCCGAACCCAGATACAAGAGGCTGCCTCACCGGCAGCAGGGGATAGCTTTGGCCAGGCTGCTTCGGTTCCCACTCTCCCCCTCTTCCTCGCCTGGCCAAAACATAATCCTGTCTGTTCTCCAAGGCAACTGACTCACCGCTTTGTACAGATTCTGCTCAAAACACGTTTCACACTGTCATCACAACACTCGGTACTGCGGTGGTCCACTCTGTTCAAATCATAACTGGGGGGAGGCTAATTCTTACTACAGTTAATGAAGTGAAAGGTTTGCTTTTTTTACGATCACTGAAAAACTAAACCCTCAGATTTTAAAGCGAATCCTAAAACACAACAGAAGTTCTGTAAAACAAATTAAAGGTGGGGAGTGCAAAGATACAAAATTTATTCCTACGGCCTCTGCCTTACGCATGCTGCCACTAGTCTTCTATCCTCTCCAAACTCAGCGAGCTGCAAGGGAAGTGGTGGGAAAATGCAACTCGAGACTAAAAAATCAGCAGATAAAAGGTAAGTCCCCAGTCTCCTGCCAAATAACTATTAATCATATGGGACCTTAATCTCTCTCAATCATACAAATTGGAAAAATAGTAGGAAGGTGACTGGTAACCAGAAGAAAGATTCATAAAGGCATCAGGATGAAGATGTTGACAGATTTGAACTGCAAAGTATGATCTGAAAAAGGTAGTACAGTCTTTTGCATTAGCTGAAAGCCAAAAGTTGGGAGAGTGCTGTGAAGCAACCTTAACTTGACCACTGAAACTGCCGAGAGAGGACAAGTTTCATACAGAACCTGCAAGGACGGACGATGATCACAGAATTGCTGGCTGTGCGACGTTTCCTCCCCAGTATCATTCAACAGGCATTTCCTATACCTCTCTCCACACTTACCGTTCGGATCATATGAAAGAAAGAATTAATTTCCACAATGTCCATAAGTGCAGTTCTTAGTTTTCTCAAAAATGTTAATGAACTATATTTTGCAGCACTTTTGTCTTGAATTCTCAGCGCTCGACTTGGGACATAGTGTACTTCTTACACTTCAGGTCCTGCTCGGAGAAGAGAGCAGCCTGACTCTAATCAGAAATTACAAACCTGTAAAAAAGTTCACTTCACGTGATGAGCTCGCCATCACATAGGTACATTAAGGCAGATCTTCCCTCTTTGGAATCAATAAGAGTTAACCATTAATCTAAACAGAAGCAGTACTGGGCCAACTGAACCACATTCGAATGGGCTTGTAGGCTCCTGAATCCCATCAGGACTTCTAATTTTCCACTGATTTCTGTGCATGAAAATTGAAATACTTTGCTGAATCAGAAGTCAGGGTTCTAAAAAGAAATTCGCCCAAATATTTAGTTGAAATTGTAGCAGATGCCAGAATAGAAGACTTTTACTTATCTATTCCTGAATTCTTCCTGTTGCATTTGCTCTATGTTGCCCAACCTCTGCCACAAATGAGGCAGGTATTCAAAAGTACAGCCCCAAACAGTTTCAGACTATGAACTCTTACTGAATGAATCCGTAAGAATCCCAAAGACAAAAGTATGGCCTCATGCAATTAAAATCTGATCAACTGGAGAATGATAGGAAACAATGCTAAGAAGAATTCTGATGGTTCATCTGAGCCAACCCTCCCAATCAAGGCAGAATCAATTATATAATGGGCCAGTTCCTGAAACATGTTCAAATGTGTTTTCTGAAACCTCTCAGCAGCGTTAACCCTCGACTGCTCATCTGACCCACAGTATATGCAGAAAAAGTGTATTCTCTTCATCTTTCTGATTATCTACCATAAATTTGAAGATGGTTAGCATCATATCTCCCATAAGTCTTCTCTTCTCCAGATCAAATAATCACAGTTCATAAAATCACAGAGATATTTGCTGGAGACCTCTGGAGATCTCTCGTCCAACCTCTTGCTCAGAGCAAGACTATCAGATGAAGGCAGCTGTGACTTTCTCTAGCTGAGTCTTGAAAACCTGCAAGGACTGACACCCCATCATGGCTCTTGGTACCTGATACAGTGCTGCACCACCCTCCCGAGGAAGAAGATTTTCTTGATGCCCAGTCTGAACCTCCCAAGCTGAAATTTGTGACTGATGCTCCTCATTGTATCATCTGCCACTATTGAGAACTGTCTCCATCAGCTCCTCTTCAAATAACTGTAAGTTGCTACTAGATGGCCTGTTGGCATCCTCTTTTCCAGATAAACAAACGCGCTCCTTCTAAAGCACAAATATTATACAAGACAAAGATTGAGTAGCAATCTTCTCTTCCTGAATTTTGAGATGTTGAGTTTGCAATAAATTTTTCCATGCAATTTTCTTTTCTTTGAATTAAACGAACAAAAAAGACAAAGACCTGAAACGTTACAGAGAACTGCACATATATCAGTGTGATTCTTATGCAGTACTAGAAACATTATATGCACAGAGCAGACCTCCACCAGGCAGCACAGAAAATGGCAAATAAAATCATTAGTTATCTTGTCATCATGAACCAATACTTGAGTGTAGAGACATGTTTTACCATATCAACGCGCTGTTAAACCTGAGAAAACCTGCAATCAAATGTAGGTTCCAGACTGGAAGAAACTTTGGTTGTTACAGTCCTTTCATCATCTCTCCAGCCCTTTGGTACCTTCTCCACCCACTGCCTGCCTGCCACCTCCAGTTCCTCCTCTGCGCTCATTACGCGTACAACGATGGCACATACATGTAACACACAAAGTAATTAACTGAGACAGCAAGAGGCACGTTCAAAGGCACCACTACTGAAGCATTTCAGATCTTATCTCCTCCACAATACAAGGCACAGAAATTCATTATTCTTCTGGTTTGAAGAACTATAAGGAAGAAAACATATTTTTTTTCTTATTGTCATTCTAAAAACCAGCTAAACTGTTTCTGCTGAACTTTCGAAACCAAATTCAGCCTAAGTCAGACACCCAGAATGGAAACCTCAATCTAAATCTCTTAAGGTTTACTACAATGGAAATTGACTTAAAATAATCACATTAATAGTGCCTATAGCTATAAGCAGGATCAATAAGGGCCATCAAAAAATGCCAGTTAAACTGGGAGGACCTACTAATTGTTTTGCCTACTGCAGGGCTCACTGCATAAAAGGGTAGAATTCTGGTATCAAATCCATGCAGTTTCTTACACCTAAATTCAAGGATAGTTGTTTTATCTTTAGAGAGAGTATTTCCATACCACACTGTCCATCTCTTTTTTAAAAAAACAAAATGAAATTTGATCCAAAAGACACCAGTGAAGGTAATAATTCCCTCATTGCAGGCATAGGAACCAAAACACCAAACCAACTGTTACAAAGAGGACAATGAAACGTGTCAGCAATAATGCAGTTATTTCCCCTCGATGCAAGAAATAAGCATGGACTTTCAGAGTAAAAAGTGACAGAAACTCTCGGTATCTATTGTAAAGAAATTGCATCCTATGAAATTCCTGATCTCCTAGTTATGTGTGTGCACTTGCTGTTTGCTTAGATTACCCTGAGTGTCAGAAGAACAAGAAATGGAAGATAGAGAAATCCAGGAGAGACCCAAGGAACTGCATACCAGTAAACCTGACTGCTGTGCCAGACTGGAAGCTGAGGTACTACGGAGCCGGTAGGCCTCTTCAAGGGTTGATGGTGTTTTTGTAAAGTGATGCTTCACAAACCACTTGGAGCTCTGTATGGCATGTTTTAAGTTTATGCAACATACTTACATCTTTAAAATCCTATAACGAACTCCTTCATTTCCGTGTTTAAAGAAGGTGACATGGAATAAGAGAGGAAACTTCTATATTAAAAGACAAGAAAGGGAAGGTAGGAAAAATTGGCCAGTTTTCAGAATCGAACAAAGCTACCAATAGATCTTTGTAAGGATCTAAGGATCAGTGCTGCTACAAACATGCTAAATAGCAGAGATACATGCTCTGGAAGAAAGGATGAATAACGGAGCTGACAAAGTTTGCTGAGGACAATATTATTTAGAACATCTAGAAGTAAAGCTGACAGCTGATATTGCCAAAAGATTTCTTAGTAATGAAACTGATAAAATGGCAAATAATGCTTTTTGGGAAAAAGTACACTAATTCCACAAACTAGGAGTAGAAAAAGAAGTAGGACTGCATAATTTAATGGATCTAAAAATAATACACTCCATGTATTCAAGTCTTAAAACTTTAATAAAGGAAGCCCCTTTGCTTTTGAGTTTAAGGTAGTTAATACTGTTTTGGTATTTTTCTCAGTTATCTGCATTCAGAAACAGTAAGCTGCTTTTCATCTTGATATTAATGCCCCTGAATTTGAATAACAGAAGCCACATAATTATTAACTAAGCCAGTAAACTTGCAATGTAGTATTTGTACTGAAAGACTTGACAAAGTAGATCTTGTCAGGCTTTGGTGGCTTGAAGTACCAACTCTCCCAAGGCACACACACCTTTTTGTCAGACGACTGCACACTTGAACAAGAAAAAATGACGTGAACACGAGGAAAAGCTTTGGAGCCTCCGGTACCCTAACGGCAGTGCTTTGTTCCTTGTAAGCTCTTAATGCATCTGCACGTTGAATGGTGTGTGGCTGCAGGGACACTTACTCTTGAGGAGAGAGGGAAAACTTCTTTTTCAAAGGACAGTGAATAATTGTTCCTCTATTTGCCCTTATTTCTTTTTTCCTGTTGTTTGAGTTTTTCCCTAATTCTGTATATACTTTTGGAAGTGGGATGACCAGAACTGCATTCAGTGCTCAAGATGCAGATGCAACACGAGTTTATGAGATAGCCTATATATATATTCTTTTAATATATATACACAGAAACATTTATTTCTCATTCTTAACTTTGCCTTTCAGAACACTGCCAAGCAAAGAGGCGATACTTTCAAATTATTCACAATGACAGCAGGCTCCAGGAGCAAAACTTTAGCAATCACAGCTTATCACTGCATACGTGGAATCCAACTTTGGCTTCACGCTGTCAGAGGTTGCTCAAATCCAACAACAGAAACCTAGGTAGTTTGGAGGTAAGGCTGAAAGCTAGTGTGAGATATAATCATGTAAATATTTGAATTAGGTGCCCAAGTCCCTTTAGGTATACCTATTCTTTCAGAGTACTTTTATCGAAGACTGTTTACAGATCTAGACTCACACCCATCATCTGCACTGTCAACGCTCAAGCACATAAGCTTCCTGCTTATGTGAGGGTGAGGCCAAGGACAGCAGCATGTGAGCGTGGGCCAAAGCTCCTTCCCATTAAAACTGAATGGATAGCATGAACGAAGGAGTCAAGCATACTGCAAGCCTCACTAGCAACAAATACAATGAAAAAACACCGTAAGTGCAGTGTGAGCATTTAAGCCTGAGCTAGTCAAGCTCAGAACCAGTCATTCGGCTGGCAAGTGCATTGGTCACAGGGCCCAAAATGCTGAATCCTGTTCTCAGGCTCATTCTTCATTTTACAGTATGGATATGGCTATAGGTTTTGAAAAGGTAAACTTTGGACATAGGTACTTATTATATTATTGAACAACTAAGTTCTTCTGTGGATTTTGCCCTGTCTTTTGTAGCTATAGCAGAACACTCACAGAAGTACATGCAAACTAAGTAGACTTTAACACCAGCTTGTTTTGAACCCAAGCATAAACACAGTAAGAGAGCATTAATGTGTAATGACCAGTTTTGTACCCAGTGGCCCAGTAAAAATATTATTGCCATTGCTAATAACAGGTCATAGGCCTATGTTACCCACGCACAGCCCCGTCCTGGCCTGTTAGGCTAGTTATCAACTCGTTGCCAGATCTTGCTGAGTGAACTGAACCTTGGTGCCATGTGTCTCTTGTTATGATGTACAGTTTAAGTGTGGGATAACAAACAGCAAAGACCTTGAAAATACAGGATCTGTCTGATAAACTGAATTCAACCAAGACCAACCACTTTGTATCAGTACTTTGTCCTTAAAATGTACCACCACTACACCTGTGTGGCATCTACAAGACTTTGCAGCAATTAGAATATATCCCAGCGTAGTTTTGAAAATACTGAGCAGTCCTTGAAGGAAAAAGAACAGATCTCTGTCCCACCATGCTGGAAGAGCCTTCATATACTACAGGTTCCTTTTTATGCTTTCTGCTGGAGAGCTAAAAAACATTTTAATCCACCAATTTTGAAAGTAATAAGTAGGGTACTTAATGTTTATTTAAGAGCAGATGGTTAACTCCTGCTCTGCTTCCCATCTTTTCACCAAGTGTTTGTCCATGCAAGGAGAAACCCACAGCCACTCTCCTTCCTCACAAGTCTTAGGATTGCAGAATAACCCAGGTTGGCAGTGATTCCTAGATGTCAGCTAGTCCAAACCCTCCCCAAAGCAGGGCAAGCTAGACCAGGCTGCCCAGGGCCTTATCCAGTTGTATGTGTGAACTCTTGCCCTGTTACTACGGACCTGCAGGAAGGGTCTGGCTCCACCTTCTCTGCTCTGCCACTGTTTGAAGATAGCAGCAAGACCTGCCTGTAGCCTTCTCTTCTCTCAGTCCTCTCCACTTCCCCTCAGCCCTGCATGCAGGACTCCACTGAGGGCCTCCTGCCAATCCACGCAAACTCAGCCCAGTCACCCTCATCCACGTTTGCTGACTCCTCCAAAGAACCTCAAGCTCTCTTTCACAGAAACCATCTACCAAGGACATCTACCCAGGTGTCCACTAATTCCAGCCTTCGTTATACTGTCTATGAATCTGCTTACGCACAAGTCACACCTACAGGTTCACAGTGACAGGACCGCTCAGCAGTGACACACTAGATGTACTATCAGCCTTCAACACCCTGTCATACAAGTTTCTACCAACGGATATTTTCTCTGTAAGAGAAACAAATTTCTTGTTAGTCAACACCTACATTTTTCCCAGTACGCAAAGTAAAACTCCATAAAACTTGGCACCTCCACTTACCAGGAAGTTAGGAGGCAAAAGACAACCGCAGGAGGATCATGGAGCCAGGCTCCAGCCTCTCTCCCTCCGTCCTCCTGCTTCCCCTGATGAAGTACTGACTCCTCAGTCCTCTGTTACTCTTACTGCTAGCCCTATTTCTTTTTTTTTTTCCCCTCAGCAGTAGTAAAGAAGGGAGGATGAAAGAGAAGTCCTAAAAGAAATTACAAAAAGAGAAGTAATTATCTAGAGATCTTCAACTGATGTGACAGGCGCCAGACTACATCAAAATAGTATGTCAAAAGAAACAAAACAAAGAAAAAGGAGCGAGAAAGAGAGAATCCTTTGGAACTCCCCTTTCCCTCAAAGCAGCGGGCCAGGCCACCCTAGGGTTTGCGCCAGACCTGGGTGCTGCCAAAGACCTGGCCGAAACTCAGCAGGGCCCCGAATGCCAGTCCCTGCGGCTGCTGAAGGACTGCCGCCCTCTGCTCCCGCTGCGCCTGCCTCTTCTCCCTTGAGACCAATGATTGCTTTTGCTTAGCTGAAGGGAACGGCTGCTAATTGCAGGAGAACTTTTCAGATACGGCCCTGAAGGAATAATCACGGTACAGCTCCTCTACAAGTTTCTAATCCAATACAGGCAAGGAAAGCATAGGGCATTCAAGGAGTGCCTGCATTTGCAGTGCCTACACAGTGCCAAATCTTACTAGCAACAGCACCAAACCGTCCGAAACACTTCTAAGTTTTCCAGAGCCAATCCTTACTTCTTCAAATTTCCCCAGAGTCGTCACGCTGAGAGGCACTAGGCAGTCAAACGCTGACTGCTGTCTTCCCATATCATCTACTTGGTGGAAAATATCGGATATGTTAAATAACAACAGTAAAATAGGCACATTGTAAGCACTGCAAAGAGTTAGAGGAGCAAGCTAGAGCATCTTAAGAGCCAGCTGGATAAAAAGCTGGTGTGCTTCACAAAAGGAGAGACTGGAGATGTAAAAATGTCTTTGCAACAACTTAAATTGAAAACATTTGATTTCCCTGACTAAATGAAAGCTATCGTCTGCCTGAAAAGTTTGTCTGCTTTTTTATCCATCTGAAGAAAGGAAATGAGGCTTGTGTGTGCATTTCTGTCTGTACGTATCCTGCTTAATAATAATTCTGAACAGTTCAGTTTCAACCAAATCTGACAGATCTGTACACCTTGGGTATAAAATGTTCCTATAAATTTTACAAAAGCAGGTTGTTGAGCAGAGGCCAAGGATGTTATTCAGGCACAGTATGAACCACAAACTCAGTCTCTGTTAAGACACCAAAAAAACCCTCTGGCTGAGACTGGGGTCTGAGAAAGACCGAGACACTCGCACTGTGATGCTTCTTCACAAAAAAAGGTCAACTGGAGCACACGAACCTCTTTCTCATCAGTGTTTGTCTATACAGCTTATTCAGTTTTTAAGAAGCTATAAGCTTCTACTAAAACTTCCAGTGACTTACATGGCATTCAGAACGTCTTCTCCCATAAAGAGTTTCTGACACTTACTGAGTACGTTCAACAGCTTTTGTATTATTCAGTAAGAAAGTCAATCAACACAGATACACTAGAAATCACTCTTCATTAGTTTTGCTTCTCATCATATCACTTGTTTAGAAAATATTAAAGACTACAGCATTTACTGACCATGCTCTAAGAAACAACAATGCAAAAATTAGCAGAGCTGGCTCAAATCAATGCCCTTACCTTCCTCTCTCCCCAAAAGTAGGCAAGATAACAGAAATTTTCCTTTTTCAAATATTTTTTTCTTGCTTTGCTAGGAAAAAAAAATCTATTTTCTCTCATCTTCTAGCTCCCTTTAATAACCTTCTTTTTTTAAACTTCTGAACATGTGTACATGAGTTTTTCTTTGTCTAAGGAAATACAAGGTATTTGAGAAATCAAATGCAAAAAATTACATAATCTGTGGACTTTGCAGAAACTAAAAATTAAAATCAAAGTTATGATCCTCTGTGCAACCTTAATTCAGTCTCTTTGTGTGTACACTTTGATCAGTCACCAATTTACATGACCATCTACTGTTTTCTCTAGCTTTGTTAGGCACAGAGAATAGAACTGCTTTGGAAGTGAACAGGAGTCGTTCAGGTGAAATTATTGCATCTAGGATTTGTGCAGCACTTGCTGCAACCAGTGAACTAGGCAGGGAACTGCAGAAAGAAAGAGTATAGTCTTACAAGAGGAACTGATTAGGATGCTGCAAGACTGCTATTTTCTTTTACTGCAAAGTTCCTATGAGAGTCTGGAAAATTTATTTAAACTGTTTCAAAGATGGTCCATAACTGCACATCCTTCATCTTCCAGGTGTCTACCTTGAAATCTCATGGCCCAATTCAGAGAAGTGCAGCATACAAACAATTGCAACTGCATATACACTAACCATAACTCCTTCCTTTGGGTATGTAAAAAGCTAAACTTAAGAAAAAGGGGAAAAGTTTGAGTTAGCCCTTTACTTACTGGAGAAGACATCATTCTAAGGGCTTAGGCTGGAATCCAGCTTTTCTTACTGCAAAAATATCCATTAAACGAAATTATGAACTTCAAGTTTTCATTCTATGAACTTTAAGAAATCTTCTAGGTACTCTGAGCCCAGCCATAATTTGAAGATGAGGCACAAGAAATCAGTAAGAGCTGTGCTCTGAACAACTAAAATGTTTTCTGAAAAAAATTCCCACAGAGAATGGGACAAATATTATACCTGTTGCCTCAAAAGCTTTTTATATCAAACACTATGCCTCAATTGGCCAATTACAGAGCAAAGGTATTATCTTTATTTAAAAGGGATTTATGAAGAAAAATTAGTTGAAAACCTATAGAAAAAACCCTTGAGGAAAACTTGCTTTTTGTTCTGGATTTGGCTACTATTAAAAAATGAGAGGAACAGTCATATTAAAAGTGAAGTTAAAGCAATGCAATGAGTAGTTGCTCATTCTGTGAGTCTCAACCATCACTGCTTACTAAATGAGGCCGTATCAAGAAACAAGCCTAAGTTATTATGAATGTGATCATAAGTAACTAAGAGTAATAATGCATACACAGAAAAGATACTAGCATTGCACAGGAAAGTCTAATTCTTTAATTCTGTATCTTCTGAATACAGATTTAACATTCTTTCAAAGTAGTTTACGTAATAAATTTTGTATTTGTATTTACCACTATTAAAAAATTCTCAGCCAGAAACAGGCCTAACCACCACCACATGCATCTCAAGCTATCATCAACTGGCTGACGCAACTTCATAAGTTATTTTTATTTAAACACTACACAGGGTAACTGATGACCAATGACAGGCTCCAGTTGCCTTTTCCTACAAAAAGTATGGACTAGTCTCTCTGATCGTTACAGCCTTGCTGCAGGAACGATGATGGCCTCGCAGATCAACGCAAGCACTGGTGAAGAGATCCTGGGCAAGTCACTAGGATGTGCTGGACTAACAAAACAGGCAGAACAAAAGAGGAGGTGAAACAGTAGGACAGACAAGTAGGAAAAGGCACTTGTCAAAGAGCGTTAAAGGCAAGAAACAAAAGCTTTGACTGGGAGTGGTGCAACGGAAATTTGATGGAGGGGTTCAAAGAATCAGAACAGAAGACATTATTTTAATAGCTGCATTTGCTGCGGAACTCATGGTGGCTAACACAGGATGTTTGGGAGGCCAGAGAGGAGAAAAGAGAGGTTGTGGCAGTTCCACCTTCAGGCTCAGACCAGCCCGGCCGGCGCTCCCAGCACTGAGGGCAGGCTTGGGCGACCGCCCAGCCAACCCTGCAGACTCTGCGGCAGGCAGAAATGCTCCCGCTTGCCCATTTTAGCCAGTAAGAGCTCTGCTTCCTTCTTCAGAGAAGAAAAGGCATTCGTACCACTGAGAGCGCAATGGCACAGGCATATCGCCTGGGCAGAGCCAGGAGTAAGAAAGAGTAAAGGCAGGCAATTTGCCTAGCTACAGAGTGCCCGGAGAGCAGTACGACAATTTGGACCCTGCTCCTTGATGGCTACAAGAGTAGAAAGAAAGTCAAGTACAAAGAAATCTTCTCAGGTCAGGCTACTAGTGGTAGCTCTCATGATACGCTGGGAGAAGTGCAGCCAGGAGCTGGAGAAACAGCAGTACTCCAGCGGCCGTAACTGCGGTCAGCTCCAGCGGCTGTGGAACGGCACTGGGAGATGCAATCGCAGACAGACCGGCGAGCACACGCGGAGCAAGACCGTGCCGACGAGACAAAACTAAGGGAGGATTTGGAAAGAGGGGCAGAAACCCGAGAAAGGTCAACATCTAACATTTCTCAACAGTGCATATCTTGGATTTGGAAGAAGTATTTGAGAGCAGAATGAAGAAAGAGATACACCTATGTAAGCTTAGGCAAAGTTTTGCTTTTCTTGTATTAGAAGTGCTAAGCAGTGAGTAGTGAAAAGAGTGCTCAGAGACAAACGGTAATGAATAAAGGATGAAATACAGGAGGGAATGAAGAGCTTGAGTGGAGAAATAAAGAATGCTAATTAACACAAAGATGGGGACTCGAGGGAAAAATTAATCAAATACCACAAGGAGAAAAGAAAAAAAGAGACAGAGGAACATAGAAAGCAAGGAATCTCTAATTTGAAAAATGGCTTAAATCCTTATTTACAGTCTCCTCTCAGATTGCTTTGGACCCCTCTTCCTTAAAAATACTAATATCAGAATTAGTTGAAACTATATTTTACTCAAATTAAAAACAGCATAGCAATTACATCAAGTATCATTATGTCAGCAATGCAATTCTTTGTAGATTTGCAAATGCAGAGCCCAAGTCACTTAGGCACTCATGGAATAAAGCAGCTGTCTTAGTCCACTGGTTGCTTCTGACTGAATGGTGGAAATATGTTTATAATGGGAAGATACAAAGATATAACCTACACAATGTTTTATTTTGTAGAAAGCAGTTTACTCAGTATTTTGTAACAAACCACTCAATTCAGGTTAAAATCCCCCCCCCTTTTTTTAAGCATTTTAGGCAATTTTTAAAGGTTTTTCATTGCTCCCTCTCCCACACTGTCAGTTTAAGAAGTCTGGAAATCTAACATCAGAATGTCTTTACCATAATGTGCTCACATTTCTACTAAGTTTAACTGTAATGCTGAACTTTCTGCACAGTCCCCTTTCTTTGGCATAACTACATCCTTTATTCCACTGTTACTCAAAAGCATGAAACAGATGTTTCGGTTTCCCTTTCTCCCCAGGTTTTGCCTGTTAATGAGATCTTGGGCACGTAATTAAAAAAATTATTTGTAGATTTTTAAAGTATATTTTTGCTGTTATTACAGGCTGGTAAGAACAAAAAAAAAAGCATAAATTTTTTCTCACTTTCAAAATGCCTGCCATCTTACATTGTCCTCATGAGATCAGAGTGCCAAATACCTGAAGTTTAAATGCCTTTTTCGAAACAGTGCAACGCCTGCCTTTGTTGCTAACCAGGATGAAGTGCGAGTTTTGTCCAGCACAGGCAGGCAGAGAGGATGCTACCAGGAGCAATGAGTGCAGACAGCTCTCCTCTCCTGAGAGCAGCTTGTTGCCCAGTCTTCCCACAGAGCACATTAGCCACTTTGTAAGAACAAATTTTTTAATATTTCACTGAAGGAAAGATAGGGAATATCCGCCTGTGCACTCACCTATGCATGTTAAACCTAGATCTAAGCCCTGCAGTTTATTGGAAACTTTTTTCAAATCTTCACAGCTCAGCTATTAAAGCTGGTCTGTAATACTGCTCTTCGTTTTATAACCTACCATGGACAGAGCAAAGCCAAAGTGAGTGAGCTCAACTACCATTAATACTCTATACTACAGTAAACATACTCTACAATTAATATGCTGTACTATACTAATTATATTACTCAAATAAATGGTTGAGATTAGCTTACTTTGAATGTGTCAAAATTCTTCCCTCTTGCTCCAACCTTTAGCTATATTTTTTTATATTATTCCCCTAAACTGCACTATTAAATACCTCTGCAATCACCGAGTTCAGTTTATTAAACTACCATTCACGCACAAAAGTGCTAAGTCAAAACTAATTCCAACTTTAGTTTTAAAACATTATTAAGGAGGTAAAAGAAAGAGTTTTGGCACTATATATATAAGATGCATTAGCTACGAAGTAACACTACAAAGTAATCACTGACCAAAGTTTCATGGACAAGCAAAGCAGTGAAGTAATACAGCACGTCAGACTAACTAACACTTCTTCTGGGCCATTCTTTCCTTCTCAGAACCAAAATGTTCATACCCAGCAGATACGACCACACTCTGGTAACACTTTGTGAACTGCTGAGCCCCGTCACTGCCTCTTCTCTGCAAACAAGTTTATGTCTAGGCTCCACCTGAATGCAGATATCCCAGAAACTTAGGAGATTAGTTGGCTGTGTCAGCTGAGTTGGGAGGGAAGAACCACAGGACCTACAACTAGGTCGTACAGAGCCTATGAACATAGTTTTACTCTTCATCCTCAACAGAAACATTTTTAATATGAAGAGATAACTGGACTGAAATGAAAAGAGTGGGAAAAAGAGGGTTATGAGAAACCCCTTGAAAACTGTGTGGGACAGACAAGATATATAAGGAAATATTTGTTATGTCTCGAAAAAGTGCCAGGCAAGTACCCAGTGAAGTATCAGACAGCTAAATAAAGTGATTTTTCCATAGAGCACATAACTAAAGCGTCACACCTACTGCCACAGGGTACCATGGAAATCAGAAATATAAATGGATTAAAAATTACGTATTAGATACATTTGAGAGCAAGAACATCCTTCATTGCTATTAAAGAAAATGGTCTGCCTGGAGTCTCTTTTTCAGGAAGACCCTGAAGTGCTTATTATGGGCATGGGGTGGTATCTTTCCTGCTTACAATTTTCTTACCTTCTTCTGTAAGCAGCTGCTAGTTGTCCAGACAGACAAGGTATTTAGTGTGTCTGAAAATCTTTAGAGATCAAAAGTATTCCCTCTCTCTCACAAAAAAAAAATATAAAATTAAAAAAAAATGATAAAAAAGATGTCTGACAGTAATGTAAGTAACTCTAAAAAGACACTTTGTAAATTAAATTCTAGGTCATGGATTTAGTTTTAAATTGTCAAAAAATATATTCAGGACTGAAACAGCAGATGATATAAACTAGGGGAGAAAAGACTATTTTACATACCTCACTAAGAAGTCAAATCTCTGCACATCAAGCGCAAAACATCACTATCTTGGTGCTAGTACTAGCCCTGGAAGACTGGAGTCTCCGGTGAAAAACCAGAACATTAAAAACACATCGTGAGAACAAACAGCAAACTCATTCAGGTTCTCTGCATTATTACCATTAAGATTAAGCCCTTTGTAAGTCAGACAAGTCATCCAAGACAGTTTGAATCTCTTATTGGAATTTTAAGTCCTGATGAATGAAAGAACCATATGTTTTACTGAAATACCCACAATTGGCACCAGAAACTGATTGGCATATATTTTCTTTCATATATTAATGGAAAGGATTGCATCTTCTGGAAGCAAATCCACTGATGATTGGTGGGAAAGACTTACAATCCAACAGTTGCTTGGAAAATGTTAACACAAGGTACTGTCAATCCATAAACTTGATCTCATAATTTGGAATAAAAAGCTGTTCTATCATCAGTCATTTATCCATTGGCCAAATAACAGAGCAAGATATGAAAATAAACTTACATCTTTCCTCTGAAGCTGTAAAGAATGTGGCTTGTCATTGCTTTACCAGTGCAATGGTAGCTTTTAATCAAGCGCAGTAGTTGAATTTATACTCTTCTGTCTTCAAAAGCAAGTATATTAGACAAAGCGTGTGCGTGTGATTTTCCTTGTTGGACTGCAGAGAGGGAGATAACCACTATGTGCCCAACAAACCGGAAATCTTTTTTTTTCAGACTTAGACCACTTTTGAAATAGAAAAGTATTACCAAAAGAAGGGTTGAGAGCATTAAAAAATATTTTGAATAGAATCCGTCTTTCTTTCTTTCCATGTTTCCCATTCCCTTTTGGTAGCTCATAGTTTAAGAAGAACCACCTCACTGCAGATCTGAAGTAACTTGTCTTCAGAGGCCTGAAAGATTCACATTACCTTCCCCCCTGAGGTCTGCTTCACAAGGAAGGAGACTCCCCAGCTGGCCCCAAACTATCAGTAAAACCTTAAGACAGGAAATTCTCACAGGAGACTTGGTGGTAGAGTAGAAAGGAAACTTGGCAACCAGACTGGCCAAACAACTGCTGTCAGGTCCATAACATGTAATAATTCATGGACAGTTTCTGAATCCAAAATGGACAAAGGTCACAAGATCGGAGAGGCTCATTTACAGTTACAGATGTGACAACATGGGAATCAATGACATTTCTGGTAGCCACAAAAGGCTGAAGGGAAGAGCTCGAGGACTTGGGTTGAGAACACTTAGAACAGTCCTGTGCGCAATAACCTCAATACCAAAGGAGCTCCCTAAAAAATACACTGGAGTACGCGCAGCCCCTACTACAGTACACATTCAGTGGGAACAAATATGCTCGGGTTGTCAAAATTCTCCTTTTCTTTGCATTAGTGATTTAAAAAAGAAAAAGGGGACTCTTGACAAACCCAGCTCTAACTGAAACAAATGACTCATATTTTTACAGGGATCTGTGCAAAAATATTTGCCCTCATCTGGTTTGTTAAATCTTGCATTTTTTCCCTCATCAGGAAAAACTAACACTCTACAAGGCAGCCAGCGAGAATACAGGACAACACCAATCAACTAGTAACCTTAAAAGAAGCTTTTCTTGAAATACAGCTACCTCTTCTTCATCAATAACCAAAAGAGTCACCTTGAATGGCTAACTAAACTGCCTTGAAATGCCTAAGCTGAAAATCAAAACAGTGGGACAAAAATGGTTTTAATCAACAGACCAGAAACTTGCCATGAACTTATGTCACTGCAACAATTCAAATTTTAATGTCACCATCAAACCCACACACCTATGTTCAGCTAAGCTGTTTAGAAAAAAGGTATTTATTTCCACCAGCGAATATATATATAATCTCCTATTAAAGTTCTCAATGTATTAAAAAATGCTACTTAGCAGCACTGTTAGGTCCCTCTGAAAAGTCCACACTATAGCAATAGTCCACACTAAACCAATACCATAACTGAAGTCATTTGCATGTTTTTCCATTTCCCTGTAAACCATGTGACGTACTTACTAATCAGCTTTGGTCTCCAGAAATGAAAATTTGTTCCTTTCTTTTAATAGCTAACCAAGCATATTTCTGCCTTTAATCCAAGATAGTACATTCTTTCTCACATTATATGCTCTAATTTTCTTAATAAGTTTTGTGTGGAAGCACTTCTCCACTTTACTCTGTTCTCATGTTTAAAAGATGCCAGTGCACTACAGCAGTACGGCTTTCTTGTACAGAAGATGTATTATCTTCTATTTTATTCTAGGTATCTTATTTTATTCAGTAATTTTTATCTACCTTACTTGGCTCCACAGTATTATTCCCAGTTCTGCCCCCAGAGGCAAATTAAACCTATATAAAACTCCTGTCTGTCCTCGCTCTGGAAGAATAACTGTCTTTGATGACGACTACCTACTTTTGCTGGCAGTTTAATCATTGTATTCTTAAACTGTTTCGAAGTCCAGGGGTGTGATTTGATCAGTTTGTGATTTTTACTCTATTAGCGTATTTCAGGATCCCCTCTTTGGCGACTTGTGACACTACATCCACCGCAATTTTTACTACATGAGGAGGTCAGTCTTTTTTGTTAGCTGGGGGGGGGGTGGGGGGCTGGTTTATGATACAGAAACTTTTGGTTGAGAATTATGCAAGATGGCAAACTGGATAATCCGAGTCCCCCTTACCAAAAGTTTCTCTATTGAATCTCTAAAATAAGTCTGTATTTTTTGAGCTGCAGCATACATTTTACAAATCAACAGTCTTTCAATCTCAGCTAACTCTGAAATATTTCCAGGCCCTTTTTCCACGATCATACTTCCCTATGTCACAACAATTTACAAGTTATCTCAAACGCTTATTTTACTAATGATAAAATAAACAGAATAAATGCTAATGATTGCAGTAAATCCGAACACTATATTTAAAGGTATTTCAAAAGATGATGCTATGACTTCATAGCAGTTTGCTTCCACAGCAGATGATGCCTGTGAAACCCAGCAGACATCTCCTGAGGAACGGGCTTTCTAATTAGTCAGAGGCATTTTAACTTCATAACTCCCAGGAGTTCATCCCTTTAGGAAATCAGGCAGCTGCAAACTGAACCACCCAGGACCCAGCGCTGCTGATGGAGAGTACAAATATCACTTGTTCTAAGCTGAAACTTAAGCCAACAGTGGTCAACTGAAAGAAGTGCCAAACGTTTCTATTGCTGTGCCCACTTCCCAGCTGATGATATTTATCCAAGGAGAACCGAGTTCAGCTTTGTTAGGGGTTCTCAGCTCCGTATTTGGATACGGATACAAGCAGGGAGTGCTGGCAAGGGAGCTCCTCACTGCTCCTGAAAGATCTGGCAGTACTTTTCCACCCCTCAGGGTACCCAGAAAACTTCCGCCATGCTTCTTGCTGAAAGCAAATAAAGAAAAGGAGGCAACGTGGAGGTAAAGGCCATCAACACCAGTCTTCTCTGTAATGGATTTGACCCTGGCAGTGCAATTAGATGTCATAACTTCCAGTTAAAAGGAGACAGGTAATATGATCAGACTGACAGAAATATGGAATACAAGTTAGCAGTACTGGAATGAAAGTAGGATCATATCTGCTTCTTTAAGAGCCCACTATTTATTCTTTCCAATTTTTATGTACCTTTTTTGACATCCCAGCTGCTCCTTTTCTTTCTTTGTGCAGAAACAAGGCTGTTCCATCAGGATGTAGACCTGTTTAAATAATCCCCACCTTTTCCTCTTCAGAAGTAATTACTGAAGTGCATACTAGCACTACAAGTAATAAAGTAAATCTATGCTTTCCTTAACACAAAAGAGAAAGAATCACCATTATAGTGTTTCCTTAGAGACGAAATCATTTTTGGAATTGAATTCCTATCCTGCAAACAGTCTGACTCAACCTTCAGCAGAGTTTGCTCCTTTAGAAAGACAAAAGACACAAGGAGGCTCACTATTTGTAATATAGTAAGAAACTGCCAAGATCTATTTGTATTTGATTAGTTTTTATAGTTAGTTCCTATCTAGAGCTAAGATAAAGACATAAACCCAAACAAGGGCATAATTTGCTAGAAAGTTAACGAGTAGTGCTGCCAAAAAAAATCAATTCAATGTTTTTTCTTACCTGTTTAGTATAGATGTGTCCCTCCAATGACAAATTCAGAATACAGAAAACAAGCTAAGCCAAAAATAAAAATCAAATGATGTGAATCTGGCTAGTAAGACAGGAACTATCCTGAACCATTAACACCAAGAGGTATTTGTTGGACTTCTCTTAAAAAGAAAAAAAAAGAGCAGCAGCATTAAACCATCATCACTGACCTTAAAGAGGCTTCTCCAATAGTAGCTTTGTAGCCATGTGACTAGTACAGCTTTCAAGATCAATATGTACATAATTAAATGAAGCAGAAAATAAGCAGTAATATTTAAATGCCTTACACAATTTATCTCCAATGAGCAGTGTTAAAAATAATTTTACTAGCTGTGAATTTAGTAAGGAGTCCATAGGAGTAGAAAGCAGAATTCATTCTACAGGGACAAGGAGCGCTTTCATTTGCAGCAGCGATCTGAACACATTATACAGACCTCCCAGTGCAGAACTTGCTTTACGACCATAATTTCAAAGGTGATTTGTCTTTCTATGCATTGTACACTTGACTGCTCTAAAACATTCTAGCATCATAACTTTTCTCAATTAATTGAATACATTTAAATTATTTGAAAGTCCAAGTTAATTTACATCATAAGTTCATTAATAACTGATTTTAAAACAGCTTATCTTTGTTCTGCTTGCATATTGGATATATGAGTCATTCAATATATTCAAGTAGAAAATAATAAAAAATTGCATGGTTAAAATTACTGTCAGTCCCGATACAAATTCATACGGTGAAATCTGGGACCGACAATAAGTCAGACTTCAGCATTGAGAGATTTTAAAACCACACACCAGTGTGGCCATTGCTCATGCCTCCTGTACTGCACAGTCAGGAGATTTCTGCAGTTTTTTCCACTAGTTTCTGAAAGTAGGATGCACCTTTTGGAAAAACAGGCCATCGGTTCACAGATGGTTATAAAGCCATAAAGTTCTATTTCAAAACACATCCACTTTCAGATCTGAATTATTTTACTAGTTTAGTTTTCAAAGCTTCCCATCTCCAGAAGAGGCAGAGAGTTGCAAACCTTCAATAAAAACAATCTTGAGCTTTGAAACTATTTTTCCCATAGCCAAAGAATTTTTGAAGAGGCTAAAGAATAGAAAAAAAGTTGTAAGGAAGAAATAGTACATGCGAAGAAAAGTACAAATATCATTCGCAAGCATACAGGGAGAAAGATTAAAAACCTTTTTTGATTTGAGTATCATCCACACTATGAAAATAAAGCTTTAAGTTTCAAGAACTTCTACAAAAATTCTCCGTACATACATTTTCACACACAAAAAAATGTTTTTCATAGAACCATGTTACTTGTCAAGTTTTTGATACGAACATTTTAACCTTACCTATCTTCACTTACAGAACTGAACTGTTGCAACATTTAATGCGTCTATGGTAATCTAGTTTATCTTCCACACAACCGAGTTTATAATTTGCATCTCATTTTCACTTTGAATTCTACAAGCTTTTGCTTCAAGATAAACATATTCTAGAAAGTCCCTCAAGGCTCAGAATCAAAGTACAAAGTTCAGATCTGGTTTATCTGCGCCATGCATGAAATTGAAATTAAGTCATTTCCATCTTTCAATCTTACTTTTCCATTTTTGAATATGGTTAACAGTATGTGTTTTTAACTGCCTCGTATAGGTTTGAGGGGTTTTATGTATTTCTGTGTATTAGGTATACAAAACACCATATAAATCCTTGACATTTCTGTGACTGGAATCATGCATAATTAAGCATCAAGTTTGCTTTTTTTTTTTTTTTTTTTAAAAAAGTGTGTTAGTCCTTTTTTTGCAACTTCTCCCCCATATTCACACACTAGAAAAGCTTTTTATTGAGAAAATTGTGGGAACGCATATTTTATACCCCTAATAAAATGTAGCTCCAATACAATGAATAATGAATTTTCTAATTTGTTCCAAATACTGAATATGTTTCTAATATTGATTTCTTAATAATACAGGAAAAACTGCAGAAATAAAGCTTTTTAACATATGCCAAAGCCAGCAGCATTTCTCACTAAAAATTTGCAGTTCCTTACGAAAGGACCATTTGTAGGGAATTACGTCTATGAAGCATTCTTCTTTCCACTCTCGATAATAACCATCGGTAGAGTTACATTATACCATCTATCACGAAACAAAATTATGCGCAAATAGCTAACTAGTAAAAGATTAATTCTTTAAACCAAAATATTACTTTATTTACAAAGTTATTAAACCGTTAAAACATTATTCAAAGTAAATAATACTCTTTCCTGGCTAATCAGCATTCTGAAATCCTGTCCGACAGCAAAGAGAGCGGCTGTTTTGTTCAGGTCCTTTGCCAGACTGTGGAACAGCCACTCGACAGTGCTTTTTCCTGTTTTCAGCCTTCAGCTTGCTTTGGCAAAACAGAAATGTATTAGCTTGCCCTTAATTAAGAGGAGAGGGCATTAATAAAAACCAAAATGGAGCAGGCATAGCTCATAGATCCTGCACTTGTTGGTTCTGTTTGTAGCAGAATTTGCAGAGGATCTTTCGAGAACATGTGAAGAAGAGCCGGGCAGTCAAGGCTCAAGCTGGATGAGGAGATGAACTCCTGAGTGCCTGATTTATGAGGAGAAAGTCCATGAAGAAGCCCTGCTTTGAGTATTGTACAAAGAAAGTTCAGACACAGCTTGCTGCTCACCCGCAATTCAAACAAGCCAACCCACAGCAGCAGGTGAGGGGTGCAGGTGGCCCTGGCAAAGTTTGTCCACTAATGAGTGACTCCAGCCAACAAGAGCCACAGCTCAAGAGCCGAAGAGGAGATTTTGAGGGGGAAAATGAGACACGAGAAACCTCACACACGGGAAATCCACCCGCTTCCTTGACCAACGCTAATCCTCCTCCTCCAGGTGACCTGTTCTGCGCCAAACCACAACCTTGCTCCAACGGGGAGACCCTTGCAAGCCCAAGAGCAGCTATAGTGATGCTACGAACCTAACAGCGAGGCAGTTTCACCCATTTTCTTTCTAAACTGGCAGACCATGCAGGGCTCAAACCACTTTTGAAAAATGACTTAAGAATTTAAGGGTTTCTGGCCTATCAGAAAAGAAAGGGGATGAACGGGAGAGAGAGCAGGAATAATTTCACTGTATATTTAAAAGATTCATGTAGTTCTCCCTCTTTAACTATGTGGCAGAGCTTCTCCCTCTGCAAAAGAAGGCTTCTTTCTTACAGGAACTCGATGAGTTGATTCGTCCTTCACAGCTCAGCAGACTGTCCTAACCACTAACCGCTGCTGGTCAGGAAAAGAAAATATTTATTCTAGCAAGCGTGGCGCTCGGCCTGGGGCAGCCAGGCGGGCCCCAGCGCTCCGGGGCTTTCCCCTCCGCCGTGCATCAGTGACAGGAGGCAAAAGCAGCCAGCAAGGCAGGTACCAGGGCGGCAGCTCCGCATCCGCGGTCGCTCCGGAGCTGGCACCACGCTGGCCGTCACGGCAGCGGCGCCCGTACCTGAGCTAACGACTCGGGCGGCGAGGCAGCGCTGATGAGCCCAGCTGCAGCATCCCACTGCCGCCGGGGCGCTCCTCCGGGAGCGGGGCGCGCGGCCAGCTGGCGAGACCAGATAGATGTTTCTACAAGGAAAGCAACGGATGAGAGCTGTAAAATCCCCCCTTCCCTGAAAATCCGGAATATCCTTGTGCAAAAGCGGAGGATTCCTGCATGTGCCCTGCTACGGACCAGACTCCGGGACTGCAGTGGGAGCTCAGCGGCGTGGAGGCACTTCCTCGCCCCAGCCAAGCGACAGCTACTTGAAGAATCAGTTTAGCCTTACCACAGCCTAAATTCAAAAAGCTCTCTGTTCTCTGAAAATGCAACCCCCTGATTTAGTTCCTGGCAGACAAGTAAGGAGGCAATTATAACACCTGCTTTATGGATTGTGAATACAGAATACAATAAATAACTATTACTAACAAGCAAGACTTGCTTTCTTCTGGGACTGCAAATAGCATTCAGGTGCTCTTTTTCCAAGAAGAGCTATCCCAATGCTGGACCCCAAGTCTGTCATCTTTCTAAGGTGCTACCTAATACATGAGCCTCCCTTTAGAAGAAGGGATGCATTTTAAAAGGGCAGGAAACAAAAACAAATTGGTGAACTTATCAGTCCTTGTTAACCATTTTTCAGCCATAGAAATACCGTATAACATCATGGAGAAAGACTATATAGACCAACTGTGACAGACAGAGATTTTTGCTGCTGTTCTTAGGAAAAAATATATAACAAAGGCAAATCTTTAAGAAACTATTCTCACGTCTTTGTATTTAAAAATCAGCATGGATAACATGGACAGAACAAGCAGGCAAACTAGTAGGAAGATGGTGTAAAAGGTGGTTTTATCCCAGTGCAAATCCAGTTCTTGAATTGAGACGCTTTTGGTAGCTCAAGACGGACAAACTTCGTATTTTTACCAAATGATCCTTAGAAAACCTAGAAAGCTTATCAAAGTCACGCTAAAAATAAATCTATCATGTTCCAATAGACATGACTGTATGAATCAGAATACATTATATAAAAAAGTAATTGATTAAACAGCTATTCGGAAGAGTTGACAAAGAACAGATAGATACTTGAATATTTGGTTAATATTTATTCAGTTTTAATCTCACAGATCTTGTAAGCTAGCCTGAAAAAACACATTAATTTTACAATTTTTAATATTAATAATTTATATAACGTGCCTGCTGATTCACATTTACAAGAGATCACTTTTCAGTTCAGAAAAATCTCTACGCAAAACTGGAGGATGAAAGAGCTTCATTCAGGTGTATGTGCTGCCTAAGAGATTGTGATGAATATATAAAAATCAATGTTTCTCTAAACAGAAAGATAATTTTGTTAGGATCAATACTATAGCTAAATAAAACTAAAACTATTAAGTGTGGTTCCTAAATGGTTTCTAATTGAGGTTGGAAAACATGCACGCACTCTTCATCTGTTTAAAAATTTTGAAAGAAATGTCAAACCAAGTGCATTTTATATATATTTAGATATCAAATACTTCTAAAACTGTAGATTTATTAAACCTAGTGTCACTTTCAAAGTTCCCTGAAGAACCTCCTCAGTTAGTTGTTGCTCCCCTCTCTTCATCCCCCCAGTTAATGATCACAAAATTGTATATATTAGTGGTAAGCATTTAGTTCCAACATTGTGAAAGAAGGACGAAGAATTTGAAATCAATTATAGTGGAGCAAATGGAAAACAAGAATTTTAAGGAAGATAATGCCATGAGGAACTGTTATTTATCAGAAACAGGAACAAATAAGAATATCAAGAACATCTTTAAAGGGAAAGAAAACTGCCATATAGTAGATCATATATTCTTCCCATGAAAAAGAAACTTTGGTCTTGTCCTCAAAAAATATGGAAAAATCCCTAGATTTCCATACCTCATTTTCACTAAGGATAGCTTATGATGCATTTTACCCTAAGTGGGCCACCAGTGAAGTCCACTCTCTTCTGAAAAGGTTTTTATTATTTCTAGAAAACAGGCACATTCCTGAAAATGGGAAAGAGAAGAACTGTAGCCCTACTGCAAAAACTCAACACAAGATACATGATGAATGCTGGAGAATATGCCATTTTTACATTCCTTTTCTACCATTGCTATTTGGGAGCAGAAGGTCACTAAAGCAAGCTCAGCAGAGAGAGAGTCCTGTGGGTACAAACAGAGTACTGAAAAAGGAGAGAAAGTCACCATAAGAAAAAAATAAATGACATCAGCCACTTGAAGCACTGCTGCTTCCCCGCCAATAAAGGAAAGGCTTCCTGGGAAGCAATTGCTCCAGCAGCATATGGTTGGCAGTGGGCATTGAGCCTGCATCAATCACTGACAAGAGGTTTAAAAAAATATGAATCTTCAGAGATGGTAAGAGTGCCGCCTTCTTTAACGAGCAGAAAGAAAAGGAGCTAGAAATTAGAGGACAGCAGTAGGGAAAAAGATGTATTTATGAGATGCCCCCACCAAGAACCTGCATCAACAAGAATATAAAGAATATGTCCACGGATGCCTTTGATTTAATACAGCCCAAATTCTTAAAGGGAAGATCTTATTATATACACTTTTAGGTGAGTGCTTACAAAAGCAAACAGAATAAAACTACTTTCACATAAGGTGCCAAACAAGGCTGGAAATATTTTAGGGAACCTGTGTGAACAGTAGAGACATTGATATAGCCTGGTTATCTAAACCCTAAGCCTGAGCCCCTTCACAGATGCTTCCACAGCTTCAGTCTTTCCTATCATCCATAAAATAAGTTTTTTACCTTATGCTACAAAAAAAGTTTGCTGAAGGTGCTTAGGGCTCATATTTCCTTTTTGCTGACACTTTGAACTTGGGACTTCTCATACTTAAGAAGAAAGAAAAGGAACTTCTACTTAGATCATTTGATGATCTAAAGGTATATTCCCAGGTCAGTTATAAAATGAAGAAAAGCATTTCTGAATTGTGGGTTATTTTTGATTCTGCTAAGGGCAAATTATACAAAGCACCAGAAAACAATAACTAGTTCAGTATGGGGTAAAAAAGACAGAGTAGAGCTCTGTCTTTTTTTTTTATTTTCAACATTGAGTTAAAAAACAGAAAAAAGACACACGTGGAAAATTCATTAAAACGCAATGCTAGAAAGACTGCCCCATGCATGGTAAAGAGAGACTGCTAAAACAGGGTAAAAAAGGCTGGCCACTTGCTGCTGACTTGATAAAGTATTAGAGAGAAAGAAATAAGATTGGTGCTTCATCCAAAAGAAATCTTCTTTCTTACTAATCTGAAGGCAACTGAAGCTTGACTCCCTCTTCCGTTTACAAAACCTCATTTTCCTAGAGAGAAAGAAAAAAATAGCACAGTTAAGGTATAGCTACACCTATTACTTTTTGTAATAAAAAAAATTGGGAAGAAAGAGAAAGAGGAAGACATGCTTACCTTGACTAATAAATCTTTTGTCTCCTTTTGCTCATGAGTAGAGTATCTCTGCAAGGATTTGTACACTTTAGGATGATGACAAGAAAGTGAGGAAAAGAGAAGGTAGGCCCTTGACAAACAAGCTTTAAATAAAATTATTCCAGAATGTAGACAATATTTCTATACAAACCATGCATACGAGGAGTATCAATCCATGTGCCTCCCACATCTTTACCAGCATTTGCACTAATACATGTTTGTATGACCGTCAGATTTATTCTATACAACTTGTTTCCAACGTTCTGTACCTCGACATCCTGAACACTGGATAAAGAAGTTGATTAAATCCAGAAGTGCTATGTCCCTGTCTTGTTTATATGATTCAATCCAGTCGTCCACCACAGACTGTCAAGAAAAAAAGAATACTTATCAGATACTCTTAAAAAGTGTTTTATTAAAGGCAAATGACTTATTCTTTTCAGAATATTATTTTATAACTGAAAAATTATTTTGCACAATTATATGTGTGTACAAATTCAGAAATCTATACACCTTCTCTCAGGGTGGAGACAGAACAAATATTGTTAGAGAACAGAATTATATGCATTGGATTCTGCTATTATAATTGCATAAACCAAGGTTCAAAGGCAAATTACTGTAATCGCTCAAAACTCTATTTGCCGTATTTATTCAGTTTCACAATTGTGCGAAAAAAGCAGTGTGATTCCTTACAGAATTACCAACACATATTCCCAGAAAAATGAGAGGTAGCAAGGCCCTTTGGGATAGGAGCTGAATTTCCATTGCACTGAACATCTCAATACTCATAAAGCTCAAAACAGTACGCCAATCATTCAGAAACACTGTACATAGCTCAAGAAGACAGAATGCAACACGGAATATTTTGTAAATAATGCAGAGTTTGGCCATTCTCACAGTGGCTGAGAGGCAGTAAGCCACCTGCACCACAGTATATGAAGCGGAGCCACAGTCTCAAACTGCGCTCACACCTGCAGGCAGCCCGCAGACATTGTTCTAATCGCTGCTCCGCGCGTGCTGCACGCTGCCTGTCGTCACCGCGCAAGGGGAGGGAGGAGGACAGCAAGCGTACAGGTGTCGAGAAGGTTCGTCACCTGCCAGCTGTTAATCTCTGGGGACAGAGAACGGGCCTCAGCGGCTCCGTGAGAGAAGGCACTAACTGAATTTTGTCCGTCCTCGCAGAGGAGCAGTGACAGTCGGGAGTTGCTAAGGGCAGGAGCCATCAGCCGAAAGCAGCGCGCGGACGCACAACGGCAGCCTCGCTGCTCCCCCCCCGCTCTGACTACACAACCTCCTCAGGAGACCTGTCATTTTTCAAACTCCTGATGTAGGTAAAACGAGGACGAAGCAAACAAATCAGCTACAGAAATGCTTAAAAACCCGTTCCAGAGAAGCAAAAGGGGATGGTGGGGGGTGAGGTCCTTTCTCAGCCTGCTTCATGCTTCTTAAGGAAGACAAGGATGCTTCTTTCCACATCACTAAAACACTGTATTATTTAAACTCTCTATTCAGATTTCCTCACGTACACAAACACAGAAGGTAATCACCTGTATATATATTGAGTGAAACCAAATACTATGTTTTATTTATTTTCCGAGAAGGAAAAAGAAAAAGTCTTCACTGTTCCAGACACGACAACATTCATTAACAGAAACTTGATTATGCTTTTTGAGCGTAACTTGCAAATAGATTACTTTATTTTGAAGAGTTCATGTTTACTATGGATTTCACTAAAATTAATTAAAAAAAAAATCCTAACCCACCCTCAACCACCCTCTCAACCTTGCTGAAAAAGAATGAGTAGGACGGAGTGAATCCAACCAACTCCGTCTCTTCGAGGAATTCTGCTTCTTTCTAAACTGCTGGGTGTAAGGACAGGATCCTGAAAAATTCACCTGCAACTTCTAGTTTATCCCAGGGCAAATTCCCCCAACTGCCAGTGCAACCGTAGCAAGCGTACGGGAGAAGGGAGGAAGCAAGACGATGACCATGCATGTCCTGGAAACAATGGCCTCGGTGGAACGAGCCGAAGCGCCCGGTGCTGAATCCCGCTGGGGATCAGCACGCTCCTTCAAGACAGCATGAGACTCTCGGCACCATCACGTTATTCAACAACCAGCAGGAATCTGTAAGCTTTTGGAGGTCTCATCTACACACAAACATGCACGCAACAGTATGAGAAGAAGTCTTACAATAAAGTCCATCTGTTAGGATAAATTCTCTAGGAAGTCTCACATTAATCTTCACACAAGTTGAGAAAACATGAAGCAGCAGCAGCACAAACCCAGTTCTCTAGGACGCTTCTCTGTTATTTCGTCATGAGCTCAGACCTTTTCCTGTAACTATCGATCCTTCTCGGCAGAATTGTCCCCAGCGCATAAAACCAAATGAGGCCAAATGTAAAAAATATTTACTCTACCAACTATTGACAAAGTTTAACGACCAGACTGCTAGTATACTACCACCTTAAAGTATCTGAACACCTATAGGAGTGTAGCTATCAGAGCAACGTACCACTGCCGGGGCTAACTGACCACGGAAGCAAGCAGCCGTGGGTCAGCCCGAGGCCCAGCGGGGCTCCTTCACGAGGAGCATGACAACAGGGCAGCAGGTACCGATGCTTCCCTGTTACCCTCCCAGACCCAGCATTTGCAGCTCAGGGACTTTCCGGATATGTGGTTAGGGTTTAACAGACCGTAGCATCTTTTCCTTTCATGAATTTGCCTGTCTTGACCCAAAAGATTTTACAATCTACCCCATCTCGCAGCAGTGTGTTTCACAGTTTAATTGCGTACTGCAAAGAAAGAATAACTGCTGTGCTTCAAACTTGCCAAGTGCTAGCTGTATTTGGTGCCACCTAATTCTTATGGTAGAGGAGAAAATGAACCTCGATCCCCATTTACCTTCTCCATGTGTCCATCATATTCTCCACTGGTTGCCTCTTTGCAGGCTGCAGGACACCACTCCGGATCTCCGTGGCTTGCACAGAAATGCTTCCCTATCTTTATCTTTGCTCATTCTTGTCACATCTCTTAATGTTTTCTGAAGTCTACTACATTCTTTTTTGAGCCTGGAAACCTCAGATGTTTTTTTCTGAGTGCTAAGAGCTACTTCACAGTCTATCCCTGTGCACTGTCCACAGTCAAGGTTCATGCACGGCATTCCCTGTAGAAGCCAGGCTGGCCTACGAGATTCCTGTCCCCGCTCAGTCTTGTGCCTGTTTCCTGGATACAATATACTGCTTCTTCAGCTGCACCAGTGCAACTGTTTCTTCATATGCCAACGAACCCATCGGGGTTACAAAAATAAAAGGGGTAGAGGAGATTTCGAGGAATTACTTGATTCTTGCAATACTGCCCCAGAACTGTAGCATTAACAGGAGCAAAGCCATGGAAACTTGAAGTACCTTGGCAGGAACCTCTCAAACCAGTTTTGCCTTATAAAAAGATTAGATCCTGCCAATGTCCACAATTAGATTTTTTTATTATTATTTTCCCCTGTAAGCAGTCATTTTTGGAATGATCCTAAAATAACTGAAGGGGCAATACTTTACAGCTCGAGAGCGGGAGGGAGGGGACATTATCTGCCAAAGACAGCTTCCAGCTTTTTTGCTTCCTTCTCCGGGTAAGAATCTTCCTAGATGGACAAAGCAGCAAGAATACTGATCAGCTCAGCTGCTCTACCTTCTGGGTTTTTTTGCCTCCTTTTATAAAAAGGAGCTGTGAAGGACATGCTACGTCCTTGGGCAATAAGGGTCCACTTCGGCCTATCTAGTATAGTACTTGTTTTTTCAATCCAGAACCATAGGATACAAATCACAGAAAAATGAAGACAAGCACTTGATCGCAAGACCTGAGGCAACGTGGTTTCTTTAACAGCAGGAGCAGATAAAGAAACCACCAAAATCAGAGGGAAGATGCAGAACGAGGGCAGCAGATGAGGACTACCTCCTACAACCTCTGGGGCTAGCACGTGATTTACAGAAAGTTTTAACTAAAATTTTGAGTGCTCCAGAAAAATTTTTGGATGGGATCCCTCTCACCTAACTTTAGATGTATGGCCCAACTCATCACTCATGCCAGTCACTCCCTTTATACTCAATATAGTCAATATATTCAGTGGAGCTGACAGTGTAATTCATCTGACCAGAACAGGCATCCACTGTAAGATGAGATGACTGCTCTGGTAATTACACTAACTAGATCTCCATCGACCATCTGGGGAGCCCAGGGTGACAAGTTCACATACAGATACCCTACCCGGTACACGTCCGTACCTAATCACACAAATTGCATCTACCAATCCCTACAAATACAAGAGGTATTTTCAAAGTATGCAAATCAAACTAACACGCACAGACCAGTATGTGACCATTCTACAGCGTTCAGCCCCTCATGCGCATTTGGCATGCTTATTGGTAAATCTTTTAGAGAGACTACAGTTTTTAGGCAACAGGAGATAATGAAGCCAGACTACATATGCTACAACAGTTGGAACTTAATCAAACTGTTGACTTTTGATGTAACAGAAAAGAGCTATAAAAACTGAAAACATTACGGTGAGAAAAAAAGAGATACACATTAGACCTAAAATAGAGACAAATATCAACTGAACCAAGAAAAAGTAGCAGTAGTCCAAAAAAACAGAAAAGAGACAAATTTGAGGGGAAAAAAAGAAATCATACAACAGGCAATAGTGTAGCAAATGGTGCAACAAGCAATCACTGCCAGAAAAGGAATTATTTTGCATAAACATGCATGAAGAGAAAGACCCCTATAAAAAACAAGGATTTCTAACCAACATTACACAGGTTATAGCAGCCCTGCAAGGTTCTCCAGGACAATTTTGTGTTGTTTGCAGCTTCCTTCCACTCACCCTCTTTTCAAGAGCTTCTCAAACATAAGCAGAGAGCAAGCAACAAATTACATTAATAATCCTTACGGCAACAACTGACATTTGGTCCCCAGCTTGCATAGACACATCCTGCCCTGCCTGGCCACTTCTCTATCAGATGTCCAAAACCCAGGGCTGGTATCACAGTGAAGACATGTGTGGGTGACAGGAGGAGGGAAGGACCAGAGAGCTCTTTGGAAATGTGGTAGACATGAGCAGGCTGCATCCATCAGAGCTACTCATCCAGTCAAGAGACTTGTTGCCTACTTCCAAAAAAGAAACCTATGAAAGATGACGGCCAGGACTAGATGGCATGAATCGCTGCCATGGTGCTCATCTGCTGCCAGATGTTTTTACCTCCAGATGCAGTAGAGAGCAGGGATTTACTGTATGGAAATATGTACTTACATGCTGCGCATGCCATACGGGATAAATTCAGCGGTCCTGGGAAGCATTCCTCCTCTGCCCCATGAGGCTGACTGTGCATGCACTGTATTTTGCCCAGGTGCAGGAAGTCCATGATTTGGGGATTCACCAAACTCATTGCACATGCACAGTGAAAGGGCTCCCCTGACACTGAGGTTATGAAGCACAACAAATGAGAGAGTGCAAGAAAAACTCTTTAGCTTGTTGTCTTCCTTACCAAACTAGAGTGAGGCAAGGGATATTGTAACTAAACTTTAGCAAATGAAAAATTATCTAGCTCAGTTATTGTGATAAAATCTGAAGATTACGCCAATAACTGCCACATGACCCCCTCTCACCTGGCACTCTCAGGAAAAAAAATATATATATATACACACCTAGATAGATAGATAGATATAGATGTGTGTGTGTATATATATATCTATATACGCACACATTTATGTGCGCCATATCTCTGGTTCAGCATGTCAGGTCCATACAAGTTCATACTACTGAAATGAGACTTCAGGATCTAAAAATAATAATAATAATAATAATAATAAAAATATCTGTAAGTGCTCGTGATTCTACTTTTATGAGAACCAAGTGAAAAATCGGGATCTTCTGCAAATGGCAGATGATCTATAGCACAAATCTGTAATCAGTACAAGGATCTTCAAAAGCTTATAGCAGCTCCTAAGAATCTCCCAAAGTAGCTCTGCGGTGACCCTGCTTTAAGAACTACCGTGCAGACAATCTGAAGACAAAATCTATCTGCAAATAGGCCTCCCTACAGAAATAAGAGACCTAAAGGAAGTTGAGTAAGTAACAGAATGGATCCACAGTCTGAGTAAACAACTTGAAAACAATCACACAGACTCTGCAGATATATTGAGCTTTGCATCTCCAAGTCTGCTAAAAGATAAATAGGAACATTTTATAGCATTGAAGAGAAATAACAGCTTGGATTGCCAGTAAAAGCAGAAGTCTGATTCGATGAAGGAAATAATGAAACTAGTTATCTTATTACCTCTTGGAGGCTTTTCAGCTATGAATCCATTTCATACTCCTTCAGCGCAAGAACATTACTACACTTAGGAGCATTAAGTGCTGGAGGAACCAGAGGGACTAACTGCAGATGATGCCTCACCAACTCGTGTAAATTAGCACAGCCCCACTAGATGTTAATGAAAGTTGATTTCAATAAGCCTATTTCACAATTTAAATTAAGTAATAATTTGGCAGCAGTGCTGCTAACACAAAGTGAAAACAAATGACACCACATACAAAGTGCATGTTCAAGTATAAGATCTGAGTCAATTGTAAACCAAGGCAAATCAAGGACAAATAACATTTAAGTAATTTAACATTTCATACAGCTGATCATGGACATGCTTCATTTACAGTGAATATGACAGAACAAAAAATGACTCTAGGATGTGTTTAAATTAAAAGTGGGGGAAAAATACAAAAAAAGGTAGTACAGCTTATACCAATGTCTTCTGCCAAATAGCAAAATTACTCAAATGAAATTTGAAACTTATTAAAACAAAAAAAAGGCACAGTGAAATTAAAAGTTTCAGTTATCTGTATAAAAGAGCAGCCTGAAGAGAAGATAAAAGCTAGAAAGCATGCTTTAACAGACTGTGACAAGGACTTAGGAGGACAGTGAAAATAAAAGCATAGAGAAAGAAATGAAAGTAGCAAGAGATGTGTAATACTCCAAGTTTTTCAAGTGAATTCATGCAGTTTTTGAAATAAATGAATAGAAGTCTTCTAAGGTCAAATTTTGTGAAGAACGAAGTAATTACACAGACAGTTCCTGGGGAGAAGGTAGCTCTTAACATGTAGAAGGATGTACAATTTAAGATTGCACTTCGTGATGACTATTTGGCTGCACTCCAAATTGCAGACAAGATATATAATATCCACCCCATGAAAAACCTAATATCAAGTTAATAAAAAAGAACCGTAGACTGAAAAGCTGCAATTTATCCTTTTTACTGTAAAGATGGTCACTTCAGATTTTGAAATAGTTCACCCTTTGCTAACACCTAGCCAGCATTTTCTGAAACACCAAAGTGATTCTGTTTTTATCTTACTTTAATGAAACAGTACCTGTTTCTTGTGTTTTTTCTCATGAGCAAAAATGAGAAAGTCTGCTTTACACAGTTTCTATCTATATAACTTTTCTTTCCTGAAGCAGAGAAAGTGAAGGAATTAAATCCTGAAAACATTTATTCCCAGTAAAACTATAGGATCTATACACTCCATCTAGAGATATCTGTGTCTGGCATTGCATGTAAATATGTAGTTATATGCAGTGGAACGGGCAGTAAATATCATTATGTGAGGAAATCAGTGTAACATATTATATGGAACCATTTGGGAGGAAAAAACTACTGGAAGCTAGAAATATTTAGTTCTCAACTGTTACAAGAGTATCAGAGTGGCATCATTTAAGTGACATTACTCTCACATGCAAAAAGGTACTCAAAAAATTATTATTGCAAAAAAAAAAAAAAAAAAACATTACAGGAACTACTGGGGACAAACACTCTTGTCACGGCAGATCTGCGCTACCCTCACCTGAGCCCCCAGAAATGACTGGCAGACCGTACAACGGCTTTGTGCCATCTTCTACAATGATAGAGAATTTGTGCAGGTGCTGATTTCTCACAATTTACATATTACACGATTTCCAAGGGGCTGCATCTGTTAAATCTTGGCCAATCATGTGCATAAATGGTTCAGAGCTATTAAAACTACATATACACATCGTGCATGAGACTGGAAAATCTTTAAAGTAGTACCAAAACAGAACCAAGTTATTCCGGTAGGAGAGACCCACCACCAATTCATTTAAAGGCAGGTTCAAGTTCTTTTGCAAGCATATCTGGAAAGAGTTCACAGATCACCCCAGATACTTCAAAACCTGATGACCTTCTGGAGAGCAAAAGACTTGTCTGGCTTTAACTATACAGGGTGTGTTCAGACATAACGTCTTTGCATAATGTACTGCTGCCATACGGGTAGACCTGGACAGGGAAAAATCATCCTGCATCGTATGAGGATCCCACCATCCTACATCACAAGGAAAACGCAGTGGTGTGTGATGACTGCGGAAAAATTCATTTGGTATTAAAGGATACCTCTTTGATTAACTGATGTTTTGTCTGGTAGCTAAATTGTTACTAGTATAACAAGCATGAAAGCATGCACCAAGTTTTGTGTTTTGTTTTTTTTTTAAGCTAGTAGCATATAACCGAAAGTAAAGCAGGATGAGACCGCAGAATTAGTTCAAATGACAAAACCAGTTGCAGTTATATTGTACTGTAAACTTCAGAGAACGCATACTTAAACTCCCAAGGAGGTTCTGAGCCAGTTTACTTTGGTGAAACCCCAAATCATCATCCATCTTTCAAAGCGGGGAATGCTGCATTGTTAAAATACAACAAAGGACTATCAAACTAAAACATGCCTGTAACATAAAAAATATGGATAATACTTAGTAGCATATGTTTGTGCGCAGTTAATCTTTGACAAAGACCTTTACTCCCAGAAATTGTGGAAGCAGATACAGAGACACTATCAAGAGAAGAGAACTCCACTGGGGAGAACAGAGAAATTCAGGGGAGAGAGATCCATTCGGGCGACTGAAAACCCAGAAACCATGTTCACCCCACAGCTCCCCAAACTGCAAACAGTCGGGGCAGGGAGAATTGCCAAAATACATCTCACCTTCTTATGCTCTTTCTTACCTGCCCGTGTCAGAGACAGGATACTGGACCTTCAGTACGATCCAGTTAGAGCTGCTCTTACGTTTTCAAGCCCAAGTGGCAAGGCATACGTGTAAAATACAATTCTAAATAAGGCAGATATGGTCATGGTTATACATTCATTTAATCAAGAATAAGTCTGAGCTGCTGCCAGAGGTGAACTGAATCAGGGAGCTGATCCAGCTGAAAAAAATCTGTCAAAGTGTCAGGTTTTAATTAAATCTGTTTCTTGGCATGACTACAAAACACACAAGAAAAGTGTCAAAAACACCAGCTGTAGCTGTGGGAGAAGCTGGGACCGATCTTTTCAACAGCAGCCTCAGTTTATGCCAGATTAAAGCAGACATATAGCAATTTTTCTTAATTAGAACCACTGGAAGGACAAAGGAACATAGGGATTATCTATACTGTACAATAATTACGTGATTAAAATAACTTTATGATAAAATTCCAGGGGGTTGTAAGAAGCACGTGAAGCAGAGACTAATCCACGCTGAATGTGGTATAAACCAAACTGAAAGCTGTGCAGTCCCTGGGGCTCGCCCTACTGCCTCTGGCTCCGTTCCCCAGCAGAAGCCGTCCCCGAAGAGCAGCCTCGCTCGTGGGGAGGGCGCCAGAAGCCTTCTCCACGGCCAGTCCCACCTCCTGGCTGCAACGGCCAAGCGTGGACAGGTACCTGCCACCGCCAGCGCAGGGAGCAGCTTCTGCCACGAGACCTGAGCGGGGAGGATGACAGGCACAACTTGGATTCAGCCTCTCCAGTTGCTACAGTTGATCCACCCTAACTTCTAATCAGCTCAAAGTGATTACTGCTGTTACTATTGTTACTATATGAAAGTGGGTGTTGTAGAAGAAGCTGTGGACTTAACATAGAAACAAGTGAAATTCTGTGGCCTGAGTTAAGCAGGCAGGTAGTATCCAAGACCACAATGGTCTACTTCTGCACTAAATGCCACGAACATCCAAAAAATGTTTAAACAATATAGGATATGCAATATTCAGAGGATGTGTAAAGCTGTATCAGCCATATCTTTTTGCAAGATCGGACTATCTTGCACTTTCTGTACAGGTCATCAAACCTCAAAGCGATTAAAAAAAAAAGCTACTGGAGGTACAGGGAAATTCAGCTGAAAAGTGCTTTCAAAGAGATACACGTGTTGATGACTAGTCATCTAAACCTGATACATTACGATAAAAGGAACTGGCAATCATTCGGCAAGATGCTAGAGAGACTAGAGAACACAAAAAGCATTGCTGAAAGTGGCCAGACTGTTTCATTCACCTCTTTCATATTATTCCCAACAGATGAAACATGTAATTACAGGGGACGCATACCCTTTATTTTGGTATGTACTAATTTTGAACTGCACAGTTTGCAGCAAAGACAGGTGGACAAACATTAAAAATCAGTATCTTAAAAACCATTGTTAATGTTTCAGAAATATTTTTAAATTAATATTACTGACAGGTTTTTAAATCCTTTCAGATAGACAACTGCGAAAAAAAAAAAAAAGAGGTCTCATGATGTTCCTGCTCTGATATGCTAACTAACTCTCTAGCCAGTGTAGTATTGTGGAAGAGAGTCACAGCTTGTCAAGCTGAGGCCAGGAGGTGCAAAGAAGAAACAATCTGGGAGGAACTAAAATATAAGGAGCAAAGAAAATTCCCTTTCATGACAGGAAAAGCAGTGCTACAAACACAGCTTTACTCAAATGGACAGGGGACCTCAAAATGCTCAAATCCCTGCGCGTCCAGGTGGACAGACAAGAAAGGTGAGGAAACACGTATAGTCCTGATTTCTGGAGATACAGAGAAGATCTGGTAGGACGATGAAAAATTCCCTTTCGATGTACTAGAAAGCTCTCTGTGGATACATACCCTAAAATGCTTTTTAGCATACAGTGGAGCCATATTTACTCTGAGCCACACCTACTCAACACCAGTATTTTCTATTAGCTGAGCATAAGCGGAGAGGTCAACTGGTTCAAAACTCGGCAGCTAATCTGTAGCGAACGGCTAACAAATCAATTAAGGATAACTGGCAATGCACTTAACATTATAGAGTAATCTAGGCATCGATCTATTCATCTTTCGCTATCAAATACCTTTCTTGACTACTGATTAGTCGCTCTGATTTTCCGGGGGAGGCACAAAACTCGGCGGCGCACAACAAAGGACAACGCTTCTCTGCTTGTTTGACCACCGCAGAAGTACACACTTCATTACAGCCCTAACTTCCTTGTGAGAAATTTTCAGATTGAGGCCTAAGCGGAATTTGAGATCATCACATGGTCTTTACTTCCCTGCTGGCTGAATGCCGCGAGCAGGGGTCAATGCAGAAGTGCCTCTGAAGACTTAAGCTGAACTGTCCACGGCCACGTAGCCTGTTCTGCCTGGAGAGGCTTAGGGTGGGAAAAACAGTGCGCGTAGCTGTATCCATAAAAACTTTCGAGAAAAAGAAAAAGACACAAATGAGAAAAAGCAGAAGAGTATCATATTTGCCTAAAAAAGGGGGAAAATGTGCATAACAAAGCCCTATGCATAGTCTAAATGGGCTACTGCAACGTAGCAGCAGCAAGCCCAGACAGCACGTCGTATCACACTACACATCAAGGTAGCCGCCAACAGAAAAACTTCTGAAGCAACTAACTGTACAAAAGGTCTCTCGACAAATTAAAAAGCAGTGACAACAATTCAATACTTGCCTAATACGGGTATCAAACTGATTTATAGAGTTCAAGGAGACTTAATATGGACAGAACTAGCACTTAATCACAGAGGCAAGAGTCTACCTAGAGGCAATGATTTATATGCAAAGAGCAGCACCAAAGTTATATATAGTTGAAATACAAAATATTAACATAACTTTGTTTCCCTGGAAGAGCCACACAGCAATAAACCCGAAGACAAGAACTAAGTGAATCCTGCTATCAGATCCAAAATAGAGGACAAACTCAAAATAAGTGAGAATTGAATGCAGCTAGAGAACGTACTCAATTCCATGAGTTGGCAAGACAAAGCCGGGAAAATCCAACTAAATTACATCCTGCGAGCAACCAGCAGGAGCAGACAGATCAAAAATAAAAGCACATAAAGTAGTTAAGTACAAAATTTCCCATGTCATCTCAGAATGCATTAACTGAATTTTTCTGTTTTTCATTACTGAAAGCAAAGTTAAGAATGTCATAGAAAAATGCAGGTTATATTACAGGGAAATAATTAAATATTGAGAAAGAATAGGTTCTGACAAACACAAATATATGATGTTTTGCCTGAAATTAGCAAGACTGAAAAAATTGCTAAAATTGGCCACAAAAAAAAAAAAATCTCTGCAGAAACTATGAGAAACAAAATTGCCAAACATTCCTAATTGGTACATTAAAATCCCTAAGCTATTAAGAAAATTGAAAAGTATATAAAAAAACTCTAATAATCTTGGTTTATAGAATCTTGGTTTCATGTGGGATTATTATTTATCCAGAATTGCCAGTGAAAAAATATTAAATCACATTACAATTGCATCCTCTGTCCCAGTATGGGGCTTTTTCTTTCCTTCTTCTTGGAATAGTTTCTACCAATAATAAAGTTTTCATAAACGCACAAGCGACACATACTCTTGGAATTAGGGTTGGTGTTCTTAAATGTGGCTCAAATCATTTATGCATGCTTGCATCCCAAGCCTTCAAATAAACCCTTACTCCACTGCAATAAGGAATGGCTTCAAATGTGCTGCCTACTTTCTTCTCAAACTGTGTGTGAGAAGTAGGCTGGGCACATTTTAAGCATGTGTGTACATGCACATATACATTCCCCAAAGTGTAAACACACACACACATCTATATACACACACATGAACACAAATACTACATTTCCTAAAACATTTCCTTTGTATTTGAATCCCCAAAGTGTTTTAATACAAATACATATATACAATTTCTTTTTGGAATTGCACTTGTAGAAGATTTCTGTTGGCATCTCTTTAGAAATAGGTGAAATAAAAAGACAATTCCACGCACAGACACAGATTCACCAAACATCAAAGCAATCCCACATTCCTTTTCATTTGGCTTCTGCATATATCAATAACTGCAAGATAAACATACTCCATGAAGCATATTGTATGTTCTGTACCACAGTAAAACCAGAAAATAGACTCCAGATGTTCCCTCAAATCCTGCCAAAAGCAAAATTTGAAAAAGTGTTGAAAACCAGGCAAAGTTGGAAGCTCTGATTTAAAACATATAGGAAGAAAAGTCACAAGGAATCTTTCTGTAGGTTTGTTAGGAGTAAATTTGTTCTGTCTTCACCTACTAGATAAGAAGGGTCAACCCCGTATAACTGCAAATATATCATCTATGAAGAATGAAAATACTGATTTTCTTCCTGTTTATTACTGTTTTAAAAATACATCTCAGACCTTCCACAGATTTGAGACTGAGAAAATTTTCAATAGCTTTTACTCACTTGGAACACTAGAGTCCTTTGAGGGTTACTTAGACCTAGGTTCCTAACTGCACTGGAATACTAAAAATGGGACTTGGTCCCTCATTTGCCTCATTTACAATTTTCCTCGTGTATAACTCATGTATAAAAATATAATTGTTTACACATAGTGTTGACTGAACTCTTTCAGTCACAATATATTGAATAGAGATGCTGTAACACATCATGTTCCCCGAAGTCAAAACATACTAATTGATAGTGCATGAAGTCCTGGTTTGTTGGAATGCAAAGTAAAGTAGGTTTGCTTAAACAATCCTTCAGCAGCAACCATCTTCGGCTTTGCACTGCAACAGATGAACAGAGTTTGGGACCTATTGTTTCTCCTTTGAGTGGCAATAACAAATAGCTGAAGCACGACAACTTACTAACAGCATAAAAGCGCTGTCAAAAAGAATTATTTACAGAGGTTCTTGAGAGAACTCATGTGGCCCTCAATAACTGATTGAAACATAAAAGAGTCAGAAGCACCTCCAGAGGCAATTCACTATCATAGATATTTATCTTACAATGAGAAAAACTGCCTTCAGGATGTGTCCGTCTTTGTGTCTCAATCACAGAGGAAGTCCAGGCAACTAGTTAGCCTTAAAGTATAACTCTTTGATGGGTACAGCAAGAACGCAAGCTGCAGTGTAGTTTTCAAAAGTGCTTAAGTCAGCAGGCATTTTAGAAAAAAAAAAAACGCAACAGCAAAAAAACCCTTTATCTAGGACTAATATCATCTTACGCTTTTTCCTCCTGTAAAACTTACTAGAGGATATCTTTTAATGCATTGCCTAATACCAACATACATTTTCAATTTGAAAGTAATTAACGAAATATGGAGAATTTAACTGAAATATGTGATTTTTGATGTCTCTTTTCTTTCAGAAGTACATATGACAGTTCTCAGCTTGACCACAATGCACATTCCATCCCTTACTTTATCGCATATAGACTAGGAAAAAGCTAAACATAAAGGTTTATTGGACCAACACAGCTTATGAAAACACATGATTGTTTACAAGGACATAGCTTAGAGCAAAGTGTTACAGTCACAATACACTGAACAGAGATGCTGTAACACAATTAGTTATTTTACCTGCATAGCACTCTTCCCCAGCTTGACGACCTCAAACAAAGTGACAGGGTCCCCTTCTCCATTCTGCTGAGGGTGACCATTAGCTCTTCCACGACTTGCTCCTCTAGCTCCAGCTTCCGAACGACCCTTATCTCCTGGAGACTTCCGTGGTTTCTTAGTGGCGGACTGGGCAAATAAAACCAGCAGAATGAAAACCTATTATAGTTATGGCACCTGAAATCACTCAAAGTATCTTTATAAATCATATAGAGATATTACACACACATTTATACGCTCACACAAATACATACACACACATCATAGAAGAAGTCACGTTGGAAGGGACCTTTGAAAGTCTCTAGTCCAACTTCCTGCTCAAAGCAAGATCAGCTATGAAATCAGACTAGGTTGCTTAGGGCTTTAGGCACTCAGGTACATATATTTATATTTATTAGTAGTTATTGTGAAACAACTTAAAAGCCACTGGGAGGTCAAGGTAAGTAGTGTCAGATTCCCAATGTTAAAGCACCAGTGCACGTCAATACCCATATTAGTCTTATTCAACATAAACAGTCGACATCGTGACTAAAATTAGAGAGATGGCAGCAAACTATATACAGTACAGAAAAAGTGTTTTAAGTTAGCATACAAAATAAAGAATAACTGAGAATAACTGAAGATCTTTGGAAGACAGCAAATAAATTATTGAATATGCAATTGCCATGTTAACACTAGTTTTTATATTTAAACATCTTTCCCCCAAATCATCAAACAACTTTTATAAGAAACTACATACATAAGAAAGATTCAGCTGTTCAATTCCGCTACAATTAAACAAGCACATTTACACAGATAGATTTAGTAGACCATCATAATGGCCCCATTCTTGCTCTAAATGTTGTGAGTGAGTTAGACATTTTGCTTGCGAATCTAAATTATTTAATGTAAATTCTTTCCAGATTCTTCAAGCTTATAATCAGATCCTATAAATCCCACTTGTGAGATAAGTCACCTACTGAACAGTTGCTTTGAATGTTAGTCACCTTGTGCAAAAAATTCAGTTTCTGTGGAAAAAAAGGTAAAATCCCTGATAAGACTTACTTCCAAAGTCTGTAACTTCTCCCTGCTTAGAGACAGACCAAGGCAAAAGCTGCCATTTTCTGCAGAAAAATGAAGCTATTTTGAGGAATTATGTTAAAGAAAACAAGATGCAAGCAACTCCAAGACTGCACCAAGGACAGTATCTTCATGGTATCATTCATCTTTAAGAGTACAGAAGTCATTTATTCATCCAGACCTGTAGAGCAAAATAGCACCCAGGTTCCACCAAAGCTTTTAGGAGAGAACCTGAAGTCAACATTTTTGGTTGCATCCTCCAACTGCAGGTACCTTAAGAATTCTCCTGCAGATAAAGGAACCTCTTATCTGGAAGAAGCTGGTAGAACACAGCCAAGCTGTAGTCTAGCCTTCCCCCTATCTTAAAAGGTGTCACTTTTGACAGGGCCAAAGAACTAAAGAAAAGGGCAAGGTAGAGTGCAACTGCACCAGCCTCTTGCAAACATTCAACTAAAGACTTGCAAACAAATGCAAGCTGGAAAGCTTAAAATAACAGTAGGATCTCTGTGAAGAGTTTTTTGGATAACGGGTACTTACGATCAGAAGAATAAGAGAAGTTCTCCTTTGCTGAATTTTTAAACATTTTCATAGCTACCTTTATCATCAAGATTTCATCAGAGGATGAAAGGTTAACTATCAAGCTATGAAGAGACACGCAATCACTATTTAAAAAACAGTGAAGAATTACTAGTAAAGAGACTAATTTCATATGTATAATCCACATGTTCACTCAATTCGGGTGACTGCAAGCCGTAAGTACTTAAACTAGCCATGATTACTGCTAAATGAAAGTAGGATGGCAAGTTGATGCCCTCTGCAGAAGCTAACACAGGCCAGAACAGGCCCTCTCTATACTTAGTTCTTCGCAATGTGTAATTCAAAGGGAGACATTAAATACTAAGGGGAAAGCAAGCAGGAGATGAATGGACATGTGAAATGCACACAGAGATATTTTGTTACTGGAAAGCAGTGAGAAATGCTGCCTGCATTGGCATGAGTACAACGAACGAGTGCGTAAAGGCTCAAAATGAGCAATCACAAGGAGTGTAAATGCTAGGTTTAAATCCCACCAAAGCAGGGTATTCTTAGTGTGGGGGAAACTTTGGCCAAGACCCATAACTTGGAACAGAAGGGTGAGAACACCAGCGAACTCCCAGAAGAGATGCAGAAATGATCAGCCAATGCACTTCTGACAGAATTACTGGCCAAAGCCAGGTTCTACAAGCCCAAGTAAATATCTCAAGATGGAAAGGATAAAGGCCTTTCGGGAAGACCTGGACCCAAATTAACACCAGATCTAGTATTGAGTCTACTCAGATAAAGCTTTTCTCTCGTATAGATCTTTCTTTTGACAATGAGGACATCTCTCACGGTGGAAGAACCGAGTCTTTCAGTTAACAAAAGCCATTCTACATCCAAGCCAGGGTAGCCCAATCCAGATGCAGGATCTGTGCTGAATCCTGCCTCAAGAGACACAACAGGCAGAGGAAGGATCCTCTGCTGAGAAACTGAAGAAAATCCAAAACTGTAACTTTCTGAGCTAGGCAGGGATTGACAGTACCTTTGGTAGGGGAGGCACCAGAGCAAGGGTGTCCACAAAACCTCCACTCTAGAGCACCAGATAGGCATTTGATAAGAAGCCCAAGCTCAATCCCAATTTGGAGTACAAGCACAGAAACAAGTCATATCTAGGTCCTACAGGCACCAGAAATTCCCTGGTACAGTAATTACGAAGGTTAACAACCACAAGGCACAGAAGTAAGGAACTTGCATTATCTTACTGGCTAACACGTAATAGTATTACAAAGCTGTTGTGAGATATTACTTGCACATCGCTGAACTGACAGCAGGAAACTATGCAGGCTATCTTGAAAGACTTGAGCTTTGTTACGCTACCCCAGGATGGAGACAATCAACCCCACAGAAGCAAGTGAGAAGTGTGGAATGGCATGCCACTGAAATACCAAGAGGATTCCTCCACTATAGGAGAAAAAAATAATGACTATGGAGTATCTGCTAAACTAGTGCACTCTTGGAAGTTGAGTGAGTTGCAAAGCCAAGCTGGAAGATCAAGAAGTTATGTTCAACGTTGAGAATGCCAAACACAAGTAGCCCAGCATCCCGAAAGAGAGACATGCCCCAAGGGATAAACAATAACCTTCAAAAGCTATCAGTGACTGTACAAAATGTGACACTTAGTAAGATCAAGCAAACAGAGTAAATACATAGCAAATCCACTCTTGTGAGGATCTACCAAGCAGTCATCAAGGTACAGAGAAACAGACACTCCCTGCTCTCTAGCATGAGCAACACTGACAGTCATTGCTTTCCCTTTCTAACCTTCTAGCCCCTGTGGAAATCCAGGGGACGCTGAATAAAAACACATATGCGAATGTTATCACCTAAAGCCCCCTTAAGTTGATAGCTACCATTGTGGCTTGGTTGGGTTTGGTTGGTTTTTGGTTTGTTTGTTTCTTTGAGCACCAGCCTGCCAGAATCCTATTTCTCTGAGGTGGGTAAGAACTGATCAAGTGTTTCCCAGTGTCAAAACTGACCTTCCTCTTGTTTACTACTGGTTTTACGAGAAGACTGCCTGAAAAGTCATGGAAAGGACAAGTTGGTTAGCAGTATGGTATCTACACGTATTAATAAATCCTTGTAATGATTTTCATAATCCAGGCATCAACACAACGGAAGACTGGATGCTGCTGAGGTGAGTTAGGACTACCAGAGGGAGGAATAAAGAAGCACTGCAGGAAAATGGTTTTCTATCACACACACAGAGACGCTGCTTGGAGCCATGACCCTGTAGCAGCTAAAATTGCTTTCGCTCTGAGACCAGGGACAGCAGAATTGGACTGATAGTGGGGTCAAAATAGACTGAGTTGTGTGAGATCTGAACCAGGGCTTCCTCCCAAACACCAGCTAAAAATCCTGTCCAAGGGTCTGCAGGTATCTGGGCCCTTAAAATAATGCATCATCTCCTCAATCAGAGCATTTGGTGAAATGGTTTTCTCTTAAAGCAAACAGCCTGGAGACAACACATCATGAGATAAGGACATCAGAGGAAAAGAAACTTGCATTAGCGATGTCAGCGCCACAGTAGATGATCTCCAAAACATACTACTACAGATCTTTTGGTATCAGGGCAGAAAGTCTGGTGGTGGCTCATGCTACACTCCATCCTTTCTGGAATGGCTCTTTGCCTGCATTTCTACGTGGGCCAAACCTCCTGGCCTCTGAGCGGCAAATAAGATACAACGTACAAAGCCTGCGGCTCTTTCACTGGAGCTTGAAGTGGGCCAGATGCAGAAACTGAATCAAGAGTTTTTAGCTGTGGAGGGGAAAAAAAGTCCCACAATCATCCAGAGAATTAATTGATTTGAAACATTAAAGAAAGTGCTCTCTACTGTACGTAACATTTAGCTAGCTTGCCTTTTCTTTTTCAAACTCTAAAATAATCCATAAACAAGTTCTACAGCTCAACCTGTGCGTAGAATACTTCACATTGCAATGCTTATTATTCCACCAAAACAATCCCTAAGGATAAGAATATTTTCTTTCTCACAGACTTCAGTTGAGTTCATTCTGCTTTCACTCAAAAAAGAGAAAAAGTTCAAAGTAACACCTGGCATGGAGATCAGCCTCAGAGAGGTGAGGGCCCCCAAATTACAGCCATATGAAAATAGAAATTCCTGATTATTTTTTAAATGCACACGTTAGATTAAACTGACAACAACTACGGCTGAGAATTTATACACATGAGCATAAGGAACTTCAGAAGTTAATGTTCCAGAAGCAAATCTAAAATGGCCATTTAATTGACCACACAGTTTACCTGTTGCTTTATGGTTTCAACTAAGGTAAACAGGCAGCAAAATATTCACCTTCAGTATAATTAAACTGAGATTATGAAAATTCATAATTTTACATTATGAATCCATAATAAACTAATTTATTAAAACATGATGATTTTTCTTCCCTGTCTTTAAAATTATTTTGAAGAAAGAAAATGGAAAAACAACCCACATTTGTAAAAACGGGCGTTTTTGTTGTCATGTAATGCAAACACAGCCAATGTTAACTCACACACTTCGGAAAAAAACAAAAGTGAAGGTGGCTTGAAATTTTCATTTAAAATCCCCCAAATTGATCCAATGTACTGCAGGAAGAAAATAAATACAGCTACCTGTAACTGGTTTTTGGAGGTGGGGGGTGTTTGAGATGTATTGTCTACATGCACGTTCACACTACAGGTACACTTAGATATAAGCATTACCAGAATTTTTAATGTTAACAAGAGCTGCAGGAGCTTTTCCAAGCGCACTTTCTCTGAGTTTAAGGTTTGGACAGCTAAAGACAGGATGTGATCTTGCCTCCTCCCTTCCTCCCAGCTGGAGGGGGACAGAACCTCTGGGGGAGAGGGCCAGGCAGATGGGTTGTGAACACGCATATGCACCATGCATCTTGAAGGGGAAAAAGTGTCACAGGTAAGTAACTCCCCCACCTTTTAAATGATGGCCTAGACGTGCGTTCATACTGTTAGCAACTTAAAGCAATACCCCATTTCTTAAGTTAGCTGGAAGCAGCTTACTAAGCTTCCACTACTCTCTCAAAGGCATCATCTTCAGAGGCCCCTGCATCATAACATAGTGTTAAGTGAAAGAGGGATGGTAACATTTGAGCTCTGGCTGAATGAATCCTGATCAAAAAAGAAGGCTCCTACACACTTCATCACATTGTGACGGTTATCCAGTGAGAAGGTCTTTGATTCACATTTTCAGTCCTTTGGACTTTTTCATCACAGCGACAAACCAGGCGGTCCTGGCGAAAAGCCTCATCCTGCAACTAGAGACAGAGAAAGGTCCCCTCACATCCAGTGCACGCAGAGCTGCTCCGGCTGTAGAGCACGCAGTTTAGAACAAAAAAAGCTGAAGCAGTGCTTGGGGTTTTGGTTTTTTTCATTCTTATTTAAAAACCTAGCAAGAGTCCTAAAAGTGATCTTACAGAATCAAGAGAGTCTGCTATAGAGGCTTTAATCACTTCTGTTCTCCTAGCTAAGGCAATCACTATCAAAAAAGGCTACTTTCACAGATAAATGAAGAATAGGATAGATTGCCAAAAATACAGGGATCATCTCATCAAAAACTTAAAGAGAAATTTAAAATCTCATTAGGATTTCTCCATCAGGAAGCTACAAGTGCTGGGGCAGAAGAACACTGAGAAGTCTTTACACAGTGGCTGCACGTGCACTGCATTTCCAGAAAGACTGACTGACTTCAGTTTTAAGGAACAGACCTGAAGTACCAGGCAAGTAAGTTGAAAGAGGACAGTGATTTTTGTCACACCAAACCACAAACAACTCCTACTATAAAAACAGTCCTCTTCCAAGAGGACCCCTTCCTACTATTAATTAGGAGGTGTGTCATTTAGAACTAGGAGGAAAGCTCAGTCCTCAGGAGTATCCAACCTCCATGCTACGGGACTAAGTAAGGTTAAGAGTGTCCTGCAAGATTATAAATTCACGTAGGAAAGCAAAGATAAAGTATTGTGGTCTGTCTCCTCTACACTGAGAGATGCAAAAGAGAACAAAACCGTCCACTTGGTGTTGGGCCAAAAGCATCAGAAGTGCCTTGTTCTGTCTTGCCTCAAAAAGGAATATGAGCAGAGGAGCTGGAGAACGGCATGCAGCAGCTTCCCCAAAGCAGCAGGCGTATCAGTATAGCCACCTCTGCAACAGGAAGACTGATATTGCTGCTTGTCCTCTGAGTGAAAGACACTGATCTCTAGCTACTCCTACTTTAAAATCCAATAACTGAAATTTAGCCAGGGACGACTCTCGTTCTCTCAACCTGTCACAGCTGAGGTTGTAAGCCAAGCTATTCCGAGCTCCTGGGGAGGTAAGGCCAGGTAGGTTAATACAGAGAATGACGACAACATTAAACAGCGCTCTCAAGGGAGCGCTGATCCATGAGAGGAGGCAAAAAGGATACAATAAATGGGATCTGCGCCCCAGCTCACTAATGTGAGAGCTGCATTACATCAGAAGCCCTTGGGCTTTCATCAAATCCCTGACCTAGAACAGGAGAGAGCATCCGTGCCCACGCACTTAGATAATGGGGCAGACGGAAGAGGCAATCTGTGGCCAGCGTTACTCAGCAACTGTAACCAGCAGACTCTGTCAGGGGTCCCTCATTAAATACATGCCACAGGGTTCACTAAATATATACCCAGATAGTATACTCACATACAGCATCATGTAAATACCTACCTCAGTAGATCCCACTGACTGGACAGACTCATATCCTGACCAACTGCTCCACAGAGCTCTATTCTGCAGCACGCAGATTAGAAACGGACCTGGGCAACAGCAAGGCCAGCCCTAGCCCAGGCCCTGTAAATGCCCAAACAGGGCACAGTGCAACTCCTGCTAAATTCACCACAAGGTTCTGCGAATTCAGGATGCTCAAGCTAGAACTGAGAGTTACCCTGAAGGGACAATATGCTTTATTTCTTCACAAGTCAATTGTCTGGACCATGTTCAGGCAAATACTCATTAGAGCAGTCTCTACAGAGAGAGGGAGAGGTGGCTTGGAAAGTAACTTTTTCAGGAAGGAAAGGGGAGTTTCCCCAAAGTACTAGTTCTCTATGCACTGAAAAGGCCTTTGCCGCAAATGGCAAATTTTCAACTGAGGACTATCTCCTTATGAAAGTCTAATATCTGCAGGGAGGAATATCTTTGGTGTATAATACTGTACCGTTGTACAATGCTGCTGGTGGCCCAGACATTTCTCTCTGGGTTGTTCAGAAAGTCTAGAAAAAACATCTAGCGGTAGCCTACCTTTCTGCTAAATGGCCAGGGCCATTCTAAAACGCTACAGCAGAAACCTATTTAAAATAAATACATAACTACATGTATTTGATGGATTACATTGCGTGTAGCTGTGCAACAGAACCGTGCAGCTCAACAAACCGAACAGAAGAGTAAACTTTCTTCCCAAGAGAGGTCAGCAAGTTTATGGCAGATGTGATGGCTAAGGACACAAGCAAGTCAAGGTTTGTGGGGAGAGATTAAATCTTATTAGACCATAATATTTCCATTAGGGGAAAAAAAAAGTGCCTTTGGGCCCAAAAGCCTTTCTGTAGGTCTATAAAAGAAATGAAAAACAGTGAAGCTAAATACCAGTTGAGACGAACAGCTATTAATTTTACTAAATATGTTAATCTCTTTCATAGCTGACAGAAAAGATAGCTGGCACCTGTGAAGGAAAAAAAATGGGATATTAGCAGATGTCACAGCAGGGGAGAAATGCAAGAGTAGCATCTCCTGCAAGAAACAGGTAATTCATCGCCTGTGGAAGGTGGATGGGTTAGCAACATGGAGGAGCAGGGAAAGTGCAGTTGCAATGTTTACCAATACCTCTACTAAGTCCATGATTTTCAATATTGAATACTGTTACAAATTTAAATGCCTAGTCTTTCTAAGATATCGGTATGTTTTCTCAAGAATATCAGAGATTGAATAGCTTTTTTTAGGCATTGTTTGCAGAGGCATTGTTTGCTTGTTTACTCCTTTCAATTCCTGCAGTATCAACTAAGGAAGAAGGATTTGATTGTGGATCCAAACATATACATTTAGTCAAGTCACCTGCAAAACTGTAACAAAATGACTGGATTTGTGAATGAGGGGAGACCAGTGGGCATCATTTACCTGGGCCTTAGCAAGGCTTTCACCACCATCTCCCACAATATTCTCGTATTCAGGTTGGGAAGCTGTGGTTTGGATGGCTGGAGAACTAGATGGTGGATAACTGGTTGAACAGCTGGGCTAAAAGGATAGTGGTTAATGGATCATCCTCTAGCTGAAGGCTGGTGACAAGGGAGTACCAGAGGTCTGCACTGGAACCTGTCTTGTTTAACATTTTTATCAGATACCTGGAGGGGGTGAGAGAGTGCACTCTTGTCAAGTTTGTAGATGACACCAAATTGGCAGGGAGACCAATCAGTGATGTCAAGGGCACGACTGCCATTGACAGTCTGGAGGGACGGGCCAACAAGAGTCTCATGAGATTCAACATGGACAAATGCAAAGACCCACCTCTGGCAGGGAATAACCCCTTGCGACGACACAGGCTGAGGCCTGGCTGCCTGGAATAGAGTTTTGTGGAAAAGGACCTTGGGGACTTGGCAGACAGCAAGCTGGATATGAAAAAGCAATGTGCCATGGCAGCAAAGAAGGCCAGCACCACCTTGGGCTGTATGAACAGGAACATAGCCAGTAGACCAAGGAAAGACATTACCCCCTCCTACTCAGCAACTGTACGACTGTGTCTGGAATACTGTGTCCAGTTTTGGCCCTCTCAATGCAAAAGAGATATTGATAAAATAGAGCAAGCTCAGCAGAAGGCTACCAACATAGTCAGAGGGCTGGGAACACTTTCCCTGTGGGGCTTTTTACAGCAGCACATGGTAGGATGACAAGAGAGAGTAGTCACAAACTGAACCAAGAGAGGTTCTGACTCAATACAAGGAAAAACCTTCTCACCAGTCGAAAAGTTGAGTACTGGAACAGGTTGCTGAGAGAGGTTATGCAGCCGCCGTCCTTGGAGGTTTTCGAGACCAGACTGGACAAAGCCCTGAGCGATGTGGCCTGATCCCAGAGCTGACCCTGCTTTGAGCAGGAGGTGGGACTGGGACGTCCCAGACGGAATGATTCCTTGACTCTATGATCATCATTGCTGCTCTTCTCTGAAACTCTTCCAGTCCTATTACACCCTTTTGAGATTTTGGGGTGGGAGTGGAAGGAGGAAGAGAAACTGCAATTGTACAAAGTGTTCAAACCATTGGCAAACTACAGATTTGTTAATGAACACATTATTTGTTTTATTCTCTATTCTTTTCCTCAAAATTCTAACACTAGATTTGCTTCTTTGACTCCTATTGAACATTACAATGTTGTTTTCATGCAATCACTTATCATAACCCTACAGTCTTGCTCCTTAGCAGTAATGGTCAGCTCACAGCCCATCAGTTTGTGTGAAGCTACGACTGTTTCCCCTCCATGTTCATCACTTTACATTTCCGTACCCTTAATGAGCCTGGAGCTGTTCTCAGCAAAATAAGCAATTGATCCTGCAGAACAGTTGACAGCAGGACTAGTAGAGTGCTTCAGGGAATAGTCCCATGGGAGCTATTAATAAGCTTAAGATAAAGGGATGAGCAATGTCTTTTATAACATTCATCTTTCCTTTCCAATGAATATGTGAGAGTAAAAAATAGCGCTAGTGGTTCTGTAAGTGAAATTCCTAGACTCTGACAACTTTCTGGGGTAGCAGTCAGGTTGCCCCATCCTCTATTTTTCAATTAGATCTGCAAGAGCTCACATATTGATTCATCTCATAGACTCATAGACCAATGAGATATTCTTAAGATGTTTCTCATTTTGCCTTTTGCTTAAAGGCTGTGTAAACAGATGACCTGTTCTTAACATGTTTCTTATTAAGATAAAGTCAGCAAATGTGTCCATCTGATGAAGAAAATAAACCATCATAAGAAACACTGTTCAAAAAGCTTTCAAAAAGGAAGAAAACTTGCCCAGAAAAGCCCAGGACCTAAAAGTATTGACTCCTAAAGTCCAGAAACTGTGAAGCAAGTTGAAAACCATTACAGAGGCATTTGCTCCGACTTGGCCAACATGCTTGAGAGGAACACATGGTTCTGTCCTTTCCAATAGCCTCACTAGCCCATGCACGGGCAGTTAGACTCAGGGTGGATCCTCTTAGGATAAAAAAATCTCCATCTACTACTGCTCCATATCTAGACATCACACTAGCAGTGTACCTGTAGACAAAGACTAGGAGGAGAACCAGAATGATAAGCAGCAAACAGAACTTCCCACCAACAATCTTATTCCACAGCGTGTACTTCAGGTGACATATTCAAACAAGAAAAGCACATCTGATGACCTTGAAGAACTAAAAGGAACGACCACATGACACAACAGAACTTCTGTATTTGCCTATAAATTGGCTGCTAGTGTATAAAATAAATAAAAATAGAAGAGCAAGACTCCTTAATACTATGTATAGTAAAGAATTGCTTCTGTATGTTCCCAGTCATGGACTGGCAATGGTCAAAGACCATTACTCAGAAGAAGAAAGGCATTCTGTTAGTAAGTCTTACATAGTAGGTATCAAAATCATGGGTTAATTACTGTGGTACTCTAGATAAAAAATTCCTCATCCATATGCAGGACACAGCGTATGTCAATTACATCAGTTTTTAAGATGCATTATTAGATCTTCCGAGGCATCAAGTTAATACTATGCTGCAACTCTTCCGTTCACATTAAGAGATTATCAGTTACTGAAAGGATGGCTCAAATGTCATTTGTCACTTTAAAAATCCATTAAAACGTTCAACACAGAAACTGGTCATGCTTACTGAGATTACTCTCACGTCTGGAAGAATGTTGTAATATGTCAGTAATAACAGAATTGCAATGTTCATGTAAGTAACTAGTGAAAGAAAAGAATAATAGCTATTATGAGCTCATTTTTATGTCCCTTTTTAATCACTCCAAACACTGTTTGTATATCAATCTGATAAATATTTCATACTAAAAGTCTTCATAAAGTTTGACATAGGGCTCATTAAAAGCCTATTTATGTGACCACAAGATGATTAGATGAAAAACAGTTTGCAGTCAATTTTAAATAGATGAATAACAAAACAAAACTAAATTACACATACTGGAGGCCTGCCAGGACGGCCCCTTTTTCTTTTTCCTTTGACTTCTGTTTCTTCAAGCTCACTGCCAGCATCTGAATGTGCAGTAGTTTCATTTGTAGAATCCCTAGGGGGGAAAAATACTAGATAAATTAAAATGATTTGAAATTAACAAGTAATCTATAACGGACTGATTAAATATTTAGTCCTAAGCCAGAAAAAAAAAAGTCAGCATTAAAAGGCTTGCCACATTTATTCTGCAAACTAAGGAACTAAGCATTGCTAGCCCTGGCAAAAAGCCTTACCTTTTTACGGGCTGGAATGTCATTTTATAGACTGGAAGTTATTTAAATTAACAGTTTCTTCTGAAACCAAGTTACACTTGAAAAACTAGCTATATTAAACAGCACATTCTCAACATATCCATCCCACATAATGTATTGACTAGTATCAACTTTCTTTTACTATTATTAACTACTTTTGAGCCGTATTTGCCTTCAAGGTCATGCGAAAGCAAACAGGAGTCAGATCAAGCTGTCACAGCATTACAATAATTCTGCAGGTTCCCGCTTGGGTTAAACCGTGTTTTCAGTTACACTCAAAGACAACAGCACTGCACAGCTGTTCATACAGAAAGGATTAACACTGACCATGAGGCACAAACCAGAAAACTCTCTTTGATCTTAAGACACTTATGATTCTTCCAGTTAGAAAAACCTTTTCACTTGCACGATGAAAAAACCTTGACATCGCTGAAGGACTATCAGCACAGAAGCCCACAGTATCATTTTTCAGTCAGTCCTGGTTTAGACTGAGACCATACTAAATAGGGAAAATCTGTTACCCCCACATTTATTTTTTTCCCTAGGAGCCAGGTCCACAGGCACCACTGTGCCTTCGGCCAGGCCTGCTGCCCGAAGGGACTCAGCTTCTCAGTGCTTTTCTGAGGTATCAGATTTTGCCCAGAAAGAAGCCACAAGCAAAACTATTTCTGTTACTGATGTGATTTATTTTTGGTTTGCACGAGATCTCTGTAAATGAAAGAAAAACAGTATTAATGTCCTGGATTACCTGCGGATGGGTCAAGCCTAATTCTAACCAGAGAGTTCTTTAAATCTGAAATAATTTCCTGGAAGTGAAAGGAATTACACTGCTGTAAAATTTGTGCATGGGAAGGGGAAGGAAAATCATGCCTATTCCATTATATTAGACAGCTTCAAGCTAAGGCATTAGTGATGTGGCTTATTGAAACTGAGAAGTTTCAGCACACCAAATACATGCTCTACTCAGATCTTCCGGCAGGTCTGATTTTACATTTGGTACTTGGCTTTATAAATCAGGACTACTTCACAGAACTGTTGTATCACCAAGAAAACTATTTGGTAATGCAGAAAGATATAAACGTCATTACATCAAAATCATGAATATGCTGATACATCTCCTTATTGACACCACTGTAATCTCTGCGGTGTGCTCTCACCAGAACAGTTTTGTGGAAGTGAAGAAGTGTGATGGATTTCTAATACCTTAAGGCATTGTCCTCCAACCTTCTCCAGTTTGCAAACACAAAACTTAGGAAGGGCGCAGAGTCCTTTACAAGTTTCAGAAACTCAAATGCAGAAGGACATAAGCAAATTCGCTCTTCTGAGAACAACTTCAATGGATTATCTCAAAATACTCTACACGCCCCAAAAATCCACCGGCCCCAGACTAAAAACAAACAGCATACAAACACATTCGTGTTCCCAAACTATGGGCTTGTAAAAACAGCATTTCTACAAAATACTTTAAATGTAGCTTTGTTGCCATAAAATTAAAGACAAATAACTTCTCCGTTTCATAAAATAACACATTTGGAAATTTTCATGCTGAATTACAAACTTGAAAAATAAAATTTGTTAAAAAAAAATCCAGAAGCCAAACCAAAAAACCAAACAGCTCCTCACATAGTTAAGAAAGATTTGCTTAAATAGTACCACACTGGGGAAAAGCGAAGCAGCCAGCGCAGCCGAAAAGGCGGCCTGCAGGGCAATGGGAGCGTCCAGCCTTTACTCAAAGACGGGCCATCACGCCGCAACTCAATTTGACAAAAAACACATACGGCCTCCCAAGTGACAGCCTTTTTTTCCTGTAACTTTTGAACACAGAAGTGAAAAACTCCACAAAGAAACGGCTGCTGCTTTCTGTTGCTGCCAGGGAAATTAAAGCCATGCTCTCTGCAGAGAAACCGAATTGCTCTCTGATCTCCACAGATACGAAAAACCGTAAGGCATGCTGTAGTCTAAGCAACCTCCCCGTTTCTGGGGAAGCTCTGTAGCTTATAAAACCTAATACCATCAAGACAAAGGTTTTTCTCTAGTAAAACCAGATTCAGCAAATGGCTCAGACATCCCTTTGAAACACAGCAGCTATATAAATAAATTAATTGAAGCGTACCATGATCCTGCTTGCACGTCGTTCACAGATAGCTTGATTTTGTCACAGCCTCTGTGTGGCTCTAACGCAACCTGTGTATTTAGTTCCGGAAATTTCAGTAGCTTTGGAAAACTGAATATAGAAGAGACAGCTGAATCATTAACCACCTTCTCTTCGTCATAAGCAGAGCGTTATCTTAACGTCATATCCCTGCTTCTCCAGCGCCTTTCCTGGTAAAACATCTCTGGTTTGCTGGAAGCCTGTCTGGAGAGGCTCCACACATCAGAGCTACAGTGAGATTCATCTCACCTAAATTTTAGACATCTACAATGCAGATAATCAAAAATCCTAAGGCACAACATACCACATCCTAAGGTCGGTGCCCAAAATAGGTCAGACAGTTCATGCTTTACGAATGTCCTTTTCTCTCCATCGACGGTAAGGTGATCTAGACAAGCAATTCAGATATAAATGCCTAAAATTAAACAAGATGAATCTCACTCAGGCAATGTGTGAGGCAGAAAGATTTCTTCCTGCAAAGAATATAAGTACGTAAGGAGTACCACCGAGGAGCAAATGAAAGGGGAAAACGTAAGAAAACACGTTCCCTTCAATACTCACATTATCTGGAAAGGGGTGATGTGATCCAGGACAGCCTACAGTGCTGGGCTGCTTTACTGTTAATGCAAACGCCCGCAGCACTTTGAGACGCGGGCGACTCTTCACAAGCCCCCCAAGTCCTGCGTGAAAAGGCCTAGCACTGCGGCCCAGCGCTCCCTCGGTTTGGAAGTCAGTGTTTCTTGCTTCTGTCAAAACCCTACGGCTACTCTGGATACACACAAACGTGCCCCCTTTTCCTTATTTCTGAACTCAGATGAGGAGTGGAGCATCTCTTAAACGCTCACAGTTCTGTCAGGTTTTTAACACTTATTGAGGATCTGGCTGGCATCCATCTCCCTCATTCCCTACACATCTTGAAGAACTGCTAGGAAGTAATTTATCTAGTGGCAGTCATCCACATCTTAATAGACCAGAATTATCCTGTTCCTATTTTATGTGTGTGTGACTAGTCACCTGAGGGGAAAACTTTGGCTAAGCCACAATTTACCATTTATCTTTCCGGAAGCTGCTGGGATGGAAAGCAATCGGGGCCTAAGGAGACCTAGCACACCAAAGAGGAGGAGAGGCGGTGGTGTCGAAGGCTCAACCTTTCCTCTCCAAGACACCTTTGACATGGCAGAGACATAAGAGAATTTGGCAGAGTGTGAGGACACCTAGAAGACTGGGGCAGACAGAGTAAAGCAGACAACGGATAACTCCTTGGAGGAATGCAATTTTACTCTGTTTTTCTTTTCTGTTGCTGTGTTGGCTAAGGCATCCTAGAAAACTTGGCAATAACTCTAGGATTCATCCTAGAAATTCCAGATACAGTTCTGAAGTTACAATAACTAGCCCTTAAGACTAGCCTTGTGGCAATGAAGAAAATATAGATTACTGGACAGCTCTTTGCCATATCATGCTTCTGAAGAACATGCTTCCATTGACAAGCAAATTGTACATCTCTGAAATAAATCTACTGAAGCAAATTTGCCTTCCTCCTACTATTACATAAAGCCTTAACTATAAATCTCGTATCACCCCCCTTAGAAACACCACACCCTAAACCTATATTCATTTATCAGATTTACTAAATACTTCTTTGAACATTTACCAATGTCGCTGAGGTGGCTTCAGGTTCTGGCCGTGATAAATTCAGTAATTGCTACCACTAGACTCAGCCTTCTGAAAAAACGCATTCATGAAGAAAAATGGCTAAATGCACAGGCTCATGAATCATGGATGAATCAGCTCTCATGGTTGATCTTCAAAATCTAAAGAGGAACATGCCTGGCAGCAAGTATGAGTCATCCCATTGAGAGAAGACTCAGTCAGTCACCCAGGTCAAATAAACCAGACAGGGGTTTTTTTTGCTACATTTGAAATACCAAAATGTAAAATCCTACCTTCATTGCATTCTGAAGCCACCTCTGCAAATTCAGAAAGTGATTCTTTTTCTGAACTCCTCTCAGTTTCCCTCAACACAGAGAAGAATTTGTGAAGGAATACTTGACAGGGTCCTAAGTGAAGTACAGTAATATATCAAACTGACTTCAGGACCCTTTGTTTAAAGGGGATAGCCTAAAAGATTTAAAAAGGGTATGAAAGAGTGGAAACAAACCACACGAGTGGTAGAAGATTAAAATAATCCTTCAAAGCTGCTTATTTAAGAGCTAGAAAGAAAACCTTGCCTTTCTCTGTGTGGAATTGGATTGTGGCTTTTCAGATCTGAATGTGTGAAGCTAATACCCCAAACTGAAGATTGCTTCAGATTTTCTCATCCTTAGCCAGATTCCTTTTTGATGAATGTCTGGCTGAGACCCACTGAATTAGCTGTTATTACTTTCTGCAATACCTTGTTCACCCTGGACAATGTTTTGTGCCCTCAGGAGAGTCCCAAAACCTTCACAAGCAAATTCTGCTGATCTTTTTTTGTAAAAAAGAGACATCTCATATTGTTTATGAGCAATCAAAACTACACATGCTACTGATGATGACATCTCATCAGCACTTTGCACAGTGGCATTAAATGAGCCCCAGCTCTATTGGAAAAAAACAAGTGTGCTACCTTTTTCTACAATTGCGTAATATTGGTGGCTCACAGTCGTCTTCTGACTGAGCAATACGCCAATCTTTAATGTCCCCCAGGTTTTTCAACTAGCGACCACCAGAGTTACAGAACCTATTAATACAGCCCTTTAATCTTAAAATCTATGCTATTTCATCCAACTTCTTGAATTGGGAATGGGAATATCCCTTTCCCACCAGTACATGGACAGTAATCCCCATCTTTTTGTCCTTGCAACATTTCGCCACCACTCTCTTACTTCTTGATCATGGCACATTCATGAAAATATTAAATGAGAAAAGCTGTTCCAAAATTGCCCTCAAAGTTCACCAGCAACCTCCCTCCAGGTTAACGTTTCCCTTCTCAGTGCTATCCATCCTGATCAACCCTCTTTTCAGCTAGGTGCTCACCCAAAACAAAAACTGCCATTTTTCATATGTTTTAAAACCATTTTCAAAAAAAAGTTAAAGCAGTGCTTATTATTAAAGTCAGACAAATAATTTTACAATTGTCCAAACATTCAGATTCTTCAGTAAAGGGATTTCAAACCTTAGTTTTGGAACAGAGCTCAAGTTTTAAACTGATGATTTTTTAAACACTGTGATAATTTCCATTTTCGTATGTTCATTCCCAGCAAAGAAGTAATTACCAAATAAAGCTCTATTTTGTTCCCGTTTCTAAAATTCCTTTCTTCACTCTGCTTAGCTGGTCTCTAGCACCTCTCATTACAGACTTCCACTCTGTTCTCTCCAGTCAATGACTTTATCCAGGTCCAGTGATGTACCCATTTGCATAAGTTACTCATATTTGCCAACAAAATCAAAACACACTAACACCACTTGCTCTCTTCAACTGCAGAAGCTGAAGGTTTTTTGCACAATAAGTACAGCTCATAGTAAGAAAAAGCATACATCAGGGATACATGAATACAATTAACAATGATTAAAATCCATTCACATTTCTGAAGTCTTACCAAATTCAGAAACATAAGAATAGCAAAGGTTTTGTTTTGCTTTTTACAGCAAAATTAAATTGCCATATAATAAAACACATCTGTTAGAAGTGTTTAATTTTTGCACAGTTTTTCAGCATATGACCACACAGGAGGCCTGGAACAGCCACACTAAGCTTCACTTCTCTCAAGCTCTTGCCTTAACCACATGACCATCTTTCCATTTACTTCTGCCTTTTGAAAGCTGAAAAATTCAAGTATATAAAGAAATGTATACTCACTGTAGTACTGGCAAATCTGAAGTAATCATTTTTGCAGCACTCTTGAAAGTAAAAGAGCTACATAGAAATTCTTCTCAAAGTTATAAGACTACTTGGAAATCACTTTCATGAAAAGAAGTCCAGTCTGTGAACAAAAAAAAAAAAAAAAAAAAAAAAGGGAAGAAGAAGAAAAGGTATTAGTCGTGATTCCAAAACAGTCAATATATTGAATAAGCTACTGTAAACAAAAATGGTCAGCTCTGAAGTATAATCACTACTAAATCACACAAAATTCAGAGTGGATGTCTCCAGGACAGTTTAATCATATTCTTGCACTTGGTTTTTACAATTCAGTCTAGGGAACCTTAGGTTTTTCTGTAAACATACCAAAAATATTTTGTATCATCTCCTATAGTTGTTTACATTAATTCTAACAGAGTTCTGCTCCTTTTTGTGCACATCTGAGAAAATGAAAACAAACTAGACATGAATACATAAGCAGAAGCAATCATCGAGAATTCAATGGTCTAGATTTAGGAAATATTTTCTGTTCCAACCACAATGAACTGCTTCCCAGACCAAAGTTTAATCACGTAAGAAAGAGCCTTTCTCAGTTCTGAGTCCAGACAGGAGGCCTGCACCTACAGTCATACAAGTTTCGGTTGGGGCACAGTGACAAAACTGGTAAAAGATAACATTCCCAATAATATTCCCTTTAACTGAACTACACCTCCTGCGTCAGACTACCTGGCTCAGAGTTTTATACGACTGAATGTCACAGAAGAGTAGTCAGAAGCTGTAAAAGTGCCTAACGGCAATAGAAAGCATTTTAATCTAATGAACCCAACCATAAGTTCAAATAACAAACTGGCTCTATCAGTGGTAGCACTAAACTCACTCGTAAAACTTCTGTCCAGGAGACTGAAGCAGAAGTTGCCCAACGATAGCGGTGGTGACTTTAACAGGTTAAATAAAAGGACGAGGCGATAGACGTGCTAATCTTTGATGCAACATAATACACAGCTGCCATCCCATTCTCCTAGAAAACGCAAGCTCAATGGAGAAACCAAAAGGATTTCTTTTCTTCTCCCCTTTTACCGAGTTCCTGATAAAAATAAATAGCTGCATGGAGCACCGCAGTTGAGTGATGGCAATGAACACCAAGGACTTATCTCAACTGCATGTTTTTAAAACACTGGGCATTTTAAATCTCTGTTCTTTATACATGTAATCTCTTCTCACGGGGCAGTCTTTTCTGTGCTCCAGCCACTTCGTACAAGGCAAAGGAGGACGATCGAGCCAGCAAGACGTGGCATCAAACACAGCGTCTACATAAAACTGCAGTGACTGGCAAAACAGTACAATGTTTAAAATTTTCTGTACTACTATATATATATATAAAGTATTTATTCACCAAAACCGTACCTGTACAATGAGAACAGACCTTCTGCCTCTAGTTAAGACAGGTCTAGTAAGACTCACAGACGCACACAGCTCTTCCTTGTAGCACCTACTACATTGTGCAATTACTACAATTTTACTTACAGCATTGCATCACCTCTTTTCTGCCTTATCTACCTATTTCTACCATATCATCAACAAGTCACCTCAGGGCAAAACCAATGTACACAGAGTAGAAGTTTGCCTGGGAGGAACGTTCACGCTGCAGCACTGACAGCCGAGCGCGGCGTCTTGTACAGCCAACGCGCCAGGCCGCTGAGAGACACGAAGCGGCTACCTGGACCCGAGCCCCTCACGAACAGAAGCCTGACATAAAATGCTATTTGTGCTATTTGTGTAGCATCGATGTTTCTTCACTAGAGACACTGGTCCTTCCTGTATTTTAAAGGCTGAGACTACTCTTAATGGTATAATGTGCCTGTTCAACAACGTAAAGCAACTCTTTCAGACGCTTGCAAGAATTTATTGTAATAAATGTAGCTCCAGACTGAATTAAGTTTTGTATTGATTTCCCATATGAAGAAAAATAGGCAACACTCTTATCTCTGAAACAGAGAGGAAAGCCAGTCGCTACGATCAGAACAGCGTGCACTTCACACCACAAAATACTAATATTTACACATAACGTAAGAGGAATACTTAATGAAATCCTAAAATAGAAGATGAAAGCATTCAATTAAGCCTCTGAAAATACTTGTTTCCTCCTGAGTGACAATCAGATCCACACATTTGTGCCCAGGCAATCAGTGCGCTGTTTAAAACAGAAGTAGTATGGTTTTTGCACACACACACACAAACACAGACACACACACCCCCGCGCGCGCTCTCGCATCTGCTAACGAGACTTCAAATGAAACCTATCAATCCTGGATCTTCGGTTCGTCTTCATCTAATTCTAGCAGGATATTGGGCATCGATCCCACTTTTCGAAAGAGCTTTCAAAAAACGTTCAAGAAAATTGGCGTGGGTTTCATGCGCTGTATTTTCCACAGGAGTCCTGGACATATTCTGTGCATCCTGCATGACTGTTAGGTGGTGTTTTGTTGTTTTTTTTATTTTTCTTTTTTAACCTAGTTATCACCCCTTACAACTGATGTGCTGTGTGCTCACGTATGGTAACCAGCAGCACAGAACTGCTCTAGAAAAGTGCCTTCACAGGTAAGAAAAAGTATACTTACCCAGAATAACTTATCTGAAAAGCAAAGCCCTGGCCTAAGAAGCAAGCAGGGAGAAAAGGGGATAGGGAGCCAGGAGAACAGAGGAGCTCCTTCACTCGGAGGCAACTGAGGAAGTGAGACATGGTGGTAACGGAAGGAGACATCTGGAAGACAAAGTTGTCCTTCTAGGTCCTACGTCCGTAAAGGCAGTTAAGCAGGGTTACCAATGAATGCTTACATATATGATCTACCAATACTGAAGAGCAGGAAAGGGAACAGCTCAGAGCCAGAAGCCCAAAAAGGAAAGGCAAAATCCTGCCCATTTTGTGGGGCCGACCGGAGTCCTACACCCGCACAGACTCTGCGCAGTCTTGCCCTGCGTGGAACAAGGCCACGCCATGACGCAGTCCAAGGGAGCTGTTAGGCCTCGCGTGTCTGCAAGAGTTGTGCTGCTTGTTTTGTTCTGGACGTTAATTCCTTCTTCCTCGACCCAGATACTCGGCTGAAGTCAGGAAACCTTCCAGGCTTGGAAGAATTTTCTTGCAACTTGAGTCAAACACCACCACCTGCTTCCAAAATTCAGTCTTAAATTATCACCTATGTTGCTTAGGCTTGGTTTGGAAATAAAATATAGGTTACTATAGTGACTAACGAAAAGCCGTATGTGTTCAGAACGGCGGTCTCAATTTAGTCATGGGAATAAAATAAGTTTGACAACTGTGGAAAAATCATCGATCACTGCAGACTATGCAAGGGCGAACCTCGGCATTTTCTCTTTTTCTAATAAAGATAACAAAACACTTCTTAAAGACGATATTCTCACAAGCAAGAAAATCAAACTCTCCTCCTTTTTGTCTTATTCAGCCCAAGAATAAAATCACTGAGGCGAAATCCAGAAAGCTTGAGACAGATTCCCAATTTGTTGCATTCTTCCTATCACGTCAGGTGGAGAAGAGTAGGGGGATGAACGCTTCATACTTTTGCACTTTGCGATGTTTATTATAAACACAGCAGGGTTAAACAAGTCATTTAACTTGTGGCCAACCTGCTTCTATTCGTAGCACTTAAAAAAACCCCAACAAACTAATGTTTTCTCTCAATCACAGTTTTAATGATTTTAGCATGTTTGCAGCTTTTAAAAAGTCTGCACATCTATATCTTAAGATGACATAAATTTATGCTGACATAGTTAAAAATAACCAATAAAAGAAAATAAAGCAGGCAGTTAAACAGACGATTCAGTTGAACATACAACGGGAAAACAAACTTTTTCTTCTTTTTTTCTACTTTTTAAACCATGCACAGCAGACAGGGCGGCCAACGACCATTATGGAAGTCGGTATGTAAAAAAGATCTCCTCCAGCATGTTGTCAGCTTTAATTTTTCTTCAAGAAGCATCTTGTAAGGAGCTTAAGTTCAAAAAAGGCTACAGTTTTACCACAATAAATCTGAGACAGGCTCTCCATCAACCTTTTCTGTCATCTCCACTAACCTGAAAAGCTACCTATATTTTTTTGCAAAGTCTTTATACTGTTTATTTGCTCCTCCGGTGCTGAAGTAATCTATCCTTTCAAACAAACTGCGGAAAGCAGCTGAGGAGGAGACGGACGCGAACCTTAAAACCACAACAGGGCAGCTCCAAGCAACTACCTGCAAGTAACGACCAGATCAAGCTCAGCTAACCTTTTTATACCCTCGGTACCTACACGTTATAAAGTGTAAGCCAAAACTTTAAACAGCAACAAGCAACTACTAAATTTAGGAATAAGAGTTACATCAGTATTAGTCCCGTTGCCTAGCAGAACACAACATACACCCAAAACAAAAGATAACTGGTACCGGGCTGACTGACATTTTCAAAAGCTTTTCTTTGTTGACCAAGCGATTCTGTCTCATCTGAGTTCAAAAAAAAAGGCTCGTAGCGATAGATCAGTATCTTCTACTTCTTAATTAGCAATGCTTATACGCCGCAAATCCATTTTCCATACAAAATGACTCTGCTTTCTGCCTCAGTGCTCTCTACTATGTCTTTTTTTGCAAGATTAAAATTGATAAAGCAGGACACTTCTCAATTTCATTAAGGCCCAGAGGAAACTGGAAGTAGAATCCCACTCGCAGGCAGAGCAGCTCCGGCTTCCTACTGCTCTGCCCAGCGCCGTGCACGGCCCTGGGCAGGTCCCTGACACCCTGCTTGGTCAGCCATCTCGTCTTGCAAAATGAGCACATTTACAAATCGAAGGCATAAATTCTAGGTCCTGCAGAACTTGGAAAAAAAAATTCTCAGGAACTAACCCTATAACAAATTTACCAACTGCTGTGATGCCTTCTCCATCACCCACTGGATTTGACTGGGGCGGGGGGAGGTGTCTCTTTTGCTTTTAATTATGTATTTTTATAAGCATATGCTTTATTTCAACCACAGGTTTGGAATTTGAAACAGAAATGAATTCACGTTAACCCTGCAACCACTTAAGCTGAAAGCCAAATTAAATGACGATTTCTAGCCCTGATTTCGAAAAGCCACATAATCACGTGAACCACTATTTATTTGTTAGGCTTATTTAGCCTATCTTTAAGATTTTTCTTAGAATTATTCTATATCAAAACTAAATTTCTTGTTATCATACACCTTTTAGTAAGTATTTAAGCAAAGATCAGAAGTCTAAGTGACAGAAAAACTAAGTACTGGTGAGTTGCCTTCAATACTCCAAGGCACATCACAAGCTCTGCTGATACATGGTCTGCAATATTCCCAATCCAGCCTAACCTTGGGAGCAGGAGGAAAGATTGGGAGCAACTACTGTAACGCACTATAGCAAAACTTAATTCCTTCCATCCTTCAAAAGCGTGTTAGCCATGTTGTTATTATTCCCCCCGCCAGTGTGTTTCCTTGCTGCTATTGTATATTTAATATCCAGTAGGACCTGCAGTTCCCAACCAGCAAGGCACACCAACACCAAAAGCAAGGCATCACAATCACCGAAACTGGGCTGATCGGGGCCCACTTCAAGCATATGCACGTAAATAAGGAGGCGCCTACAAGGGCAGCAGCAGGGGAAGGCCCTCGCAGCTCTCCCGGGAGATCAGCACGCCGGGCGCCTCTCTGCAGCGCCTCTACGCTACCGCACGCAGCATCGGCAGCGAACAGGAGGAACTGAAGGCCAGCACACAGGTGCAGGGCTACAGCCTCCCTGAGACCACAGAGACGTGGTGGGATAGCACCGGAGAGCTGCACGGGATGGACGCAGGCTCTTTAGGAAGGCAAGGACAAGGAGTCACCCTCTATGTGAGCGGGCAGCAGGGACGCGTGGGGCACTGCCTGCAGGCAGCTGGGGAGCCAGCTGAGAGCTTAGCGGTCAGGACGAGCGTGCAGATCAATGTGGGTGACATTTCTGTGGGTGTCTGCTACAGACCACCCGGTCAGCAAGTAGTAGTAGATGAAGCCTTCCTCAGATAACTGGAAGAGGAGCAAAAAGGAGGATCCAGAAAACTACAGGCCAGTCAGCCTCACCTTGGTCCCTGGGTAGGTGACGGAGCAAATAACCCTGGAAACCATTTCCAAACATATGATTGACAAGAAGGGGATTAGGAGCACTCAGCACGGATTCATGAAGGGGAGATGATGCTTAACCAACCTGACTGCCTTCTATGATGAGATGACTGGAAGGCTGGATGAGGGGAGAGCAGTAGATGATCTTTATCATGACTTTAGTAAGGCTTTCAACACTGTCTCCCATAACATCCTCTCACACAAACTGATGAGAAGTACAGGCTATGTACGCATACAGCGAGGTGGACTGAAAACTGGCTGAACTGCTAGGCTCAGAGGGCTGTAATAAGTGACACCAAGGCCAGCTGAAAGCCAGTCACTAGTGGTATACCCCAGAGGTTTACTGTTTAACACCCTCATCCACAACCTGGCTGTTACACCAGAGGTGTATTGTACTGCCATTCAAAGGAACACCAACGGAGTGGAGAAATGGGCTGACAGGAATCGCATGAAGTTCAAAGTCTTGCATCTGGGAAGGAATAACCCCATGCACAGGTAAGGGGCTGAGGAGCAGCTTTGCAGAGGAGGACCTGGAGGTCCTAGTGGACAAGTTGAACACGAACCAGCAATGCACCCTTGCAGCAAAGATGAACACTATCCTTGGCAGCATCAAGAAGAGCACTGCCAGCAGGTTGAGGGAGATGATCCTTCTCTCAGCTCAACTGCTGAGGCCACATCTGGAGTGCTGTGTCCAGCTCTGGGTTCTCCAGTAGAAGAGAGACATATTGCTACTGGAGCAAGTCCAGCAAAGGGCTATGAAGATGATGAAGGGATTAGAGCATCTGAAATGCAAGGAGAGGCTGAGAGAGCTGGGACTGTTTAGGCTTGAGAAGAAAAGGCTCAGGGGATCTTATCAATGAGTATAAATACCTGATGGGAGGATGTAAAGAAAACAGAGCCAGACCCTTCGCAGTGGTGTCCAGGGAAAGGACAAGAGCTACCATGGAGAGAACTTCTATTCCATGCCGCTCCGCACCAGCTGCAGGACCGCACTGCAGAGGACCAAAGGAGGAAAGCCGGGGAGCCTAACCCTTCTCACCGTACTCTTCTTCCTCAGTCATGGCCTGCAGCTCACTGGTGAAAAGTCCTTGCTGTACTTTGGGCCTGTAAGACCCAATGTTGCACATCCAAGCAGCAGAAGGCCACAGATACAAAACATGGGGAAAGATATTTTGGTCTATACCTCTTAGATCTTTATTTCTGAAAAAACTTTAAAAAAAAAAAATCTTTATTTCTAAAAAAGACACACAACGGCTAAGGTCACTGAAGGCTGTTGAATGCATTTCATTCTGCAGTAAAGGAACAGTTTTAAGCAGTGTGGCTTATGGTTTGGTTAGGAGTCTTTCACAAAAAGGATGGAGTTGTGAGAATAGCAAGTCGAGGATGGACAATTGTTTTTTTCCCCTCAGATAACCTCAATAATCACATAATATGAAAAAAGGGAAGTGAGCTCACAGAGGTAACGCATGTGATGCAAGAGAAAAAAAGCAAAGAACAACACAAGCAAGATAGTACACAAAATTAAAGCATTTAGTAGAAAACGTCCTTGATCACTAAGAGGGGCGGTTTTTTTTCATTCTTTAAAGATATTTCCAGGTGTGTTACATATATATGTGCATCTGTTGGAGCAAGAATTAGCTAGCAGCAAACCCCAGCTGTCCATTTAGCTTTACCTTCAGTTTTAGCCATCATCTCAGTTTATCCACAGTTGCATCCATATGTGGAACTGTCTCTAAACAACAGGCAAAACAGCTGTTGCTACTCCCTCTTATCGAAGGCTCTTAGCCTAGAAAGGTCCTGCCCAGGCAGCCAGAAAAATAATCTCAAGTCTCACTTTCTACTGTGCAATATTACAAATTCTGCACACTTCACAATTACAAATGCAAGACCTCACACTGAAAGGTTAGGCAAATCACTTCTTGCAGAGCTGGGAATAAAATTCTTAAGTGACAAAAAGAAATCCAAGCATTAAATCATACTACCACATCTCTAGTTTTCAGTCTCAGGAAAAAGTGTGAGCTGCAAAAAACAACCTGTTTTTCTGCATCTTCTGCTACTGTTTCTGGAAGGCAGCAGCTAATTCCTGGACTGTGCATGTCTGTGCTGAGGCACTGACACTCCAGTAAGATTACACAGGAAAGCTGATACAATCTTTTAACCATTTAATAATGTAGTTCACTCAAATATCACGTCGCTCAACTTTACTTGATCACCTCCAGTGTTTACTTCAATAGTTTTTAATTATATTATTGTATACTGTTTTATTGTAATGCCTCGGATGGGTAATACTAAAGAAATTAATCAAATGCTCCTTGGCAAATGACCGCCTGTAGATATGGCTTGCTCAAGAACAGAAACTGCCTATCTTTTTCCATTTCTGGACTTTTATTTTTTTTTAATAGAACTGAATTTGATGGTGGGAGGTTATGAAAACACGCTTGCTTTCCTCTGTTATTCTTGCAGGCTCTTCAGACGTAACTGCTCCTCGCTCTGCGGACACCCAGCGAGACACTTGACCTGATTTTCTGCAGTACTGAGCATTCACAACTGTGACGGCGAGCACTGGGGGCTACGTTCGCTGCCTCACTCACATAGCAAACAACGATGGTCTCATTGCACGAGGCTAAGAATTAAAGGCACTGAGTTCTAACGCCAGGACAATGTCTGGATTACTGCAAGATCTAAATTAACAATTTTCTCCTTGCCATCTAGCTGTCTACCAAGCTCCTACCTACCTGCTTTCACCATAAAATACATATAATAAAAAAGGGTGCTGAAAAGTTAGGTTCTGCTGTCCTCAAACTGTGAGCAAGGAGGAGATGGATCCTTGAAGTCTTCAGCTTCTCTGCACTTGTATTCCAAAAACTTGCAAGGAACATTGAGAAGACAAATTCACTGACATTTTAAAAGATGCAAAAGCACTGAGAGCCAAAAAAGGCCACAGTACAAATTTAAAGGTGAGAGGGATGTTGGCTAGCATAGAGAAAGTAAGCAACGGAGCCATTCTCAAAAGGAAAGACTGACCCAGCAGCCATGAAAACCTGCGAAAGCCTGAAGGACGGCAAGGCTGGCACAGCTGCACGCTCCACCGCAGGGCAACCTTCTGCAAGACAGCCAAGTTACTGCACCATGAAATGCTTCCCCCAAAAAGGGCCGTCCTGTTCATTTGATTTCTCTACTGAGTCGATTCAGCTCACTAAAATGGCATAAAGCTCCCCCCACTATTTTTTTTTTTTAATAGTTATTTTTAAGGAGCCAAGTCAGGCTTCCAGGAGGGTTACACACACCTCTGCAGAGGAAAGCAAGAGGATGGTAAAGCTGGAAGCAGACAAGACCACAGAGAGATATGCAGAAAACTGCAAAGAATAAAAAGGGGGAGGCATAAACTCTTTCCCATGGCGCGAGCACAGGACAAACAGAGAATGTGGAGTTTTTGTTTGTTTGTTTAACAGATGGGTCACACTCGTCAGATATGCAAAACATAGCAAGGTTTGTGGGAAAAGGTTATTTTTAGGAGAGTGATACAGCTGGGGAAAAAAAAAAACCAGACAAAGCTCTGGAAACAACAGGGCTTTCTTAGGGTCTGAAAACGCGATGCAACTGCAACTACTTGTGCCTGCTGGAAGGGAAAGGGTGTGAGCTTGATGAGCTCTTAATATCCTTTCCAACCCCCCCACCCCACCCCAGTTTCTTTTAACAGCACTGTGACCTTATCCTCAACGAGGTCCACGTGCAAAAACGACTAAAATTAAATCCAGCTAAATTTGCACTCGAGCACTTTACTGGATCGACCGCTTATTCCTGCAAAATCCATCCACAGCCAGAGGAAGGCGGGGGGCCCCGGCGCAGCCCAACCTCCGTGGATGGCAACAAGGGGCTCCCGACTCTCCCGGGCGGCCGGCACGCGGCACAGTGGGCCAAGGCCGCGGGCCGTCTGCCGGGGCACCAGCCGCGGTGGTCACGTAACAGCCTCGGCGGCTACCTCGGAAGAGTGTTTACTCATCTGTAATTTTTCTCTGCAGTGGACATCTGGTGTTCTAGAATTCATTGCAGCTGGAAAACTGCCAGCAATAAAGCCAATTTTCACAAAAAGCAGCAAAGCCTGACATGCAGACCACGGGGAGAAAGGAGAAAACCGCTCCCCGAGCGATTCAGGGTTTTGTTCTTCGGGCATTTGTTTGTTTTGTCTTTTCTTTGTCTCACTTGGGACTGCAGTGACAAAAGCCAAGAGGGAGCGCAGGACGTTTTGGCCACGCTATCAAAGAAAACATGCATTTTAAAGTTGCAAATAAATTAAAAACCCTGGGAAGTGAATAATTCTAGTACTCAGACGATCTTTAGAGGGATGTGCACAAAGGTCCAAGGAAAATAAGATCCCTAAAACAACCTCTCTTAGCTCATGTAACTGCTAATAGAAAGCACATTTAATGGTTAACACAGACTCCTGCATGTAACTAGTGGAAAAAAGCCTAGAACCGCTCTGCAGTACAATACTCTGCTCATTTCCTCATCAGCACCTTTAGCCATGTCTTCAAACGAACATGAAAGCACAAGGGTGCTTCAAAAAAGAAGCCAGTGTTGAAAGGACTGTGACAAAAGATTCCCAACGCCGAAAAAGCTCCTTCAGAAAGCCACAGGTCTTGGACTTCTGGAAGCAGCTCTATCAATTGCTGAGTTGCAAGAGGTGGCAGGAGACTACCAGGATCCGAGTCCCTTGAATAGCAAAGATTTCTAGGCATTGCCTAGGTGCGACTAGGATATTGGAAGCTTGTGGTACTCTAGAGATGACCCTTCCAAGCTTCGGGCCGACAGGGCCTTTGGATGCCGTCAGTCTGGGCACAGGAGGATCCTGGAGTATCCGCTTCTCCGGGGCACGAAGCACAGCAAAGCTCCCGCGACGCGAGGCGATGGCTGCCTGCACTACTACGTTTCTGCTAACAGGTCGAAGGTCCAGCTCAACCCTCAGCCTCACGTATCTGATTGGCATCTGCTTTGCTAAGGTCCCTTTGGCGCTCAAATGTAATCCGCATGCGCACAGGAGTGTGGTTTTTAAGATTATTAAATCCCTCGTGTTTTGAGCTCCTGAGAACAGAGGCTGCATTTAATAAAGGGCTGAGCAAACATCCAGCAGGCATCACGACGTAACGCAACGCCCCTTCTGCAGCCAGGCAGTCCAAACCCCAGCTAAAAACGCTGGATAGGAACAAGGGTACTTTCATTAAGTGGAAGTGAAGGACAGGGGTCCCAGTGATGCTTTTCATTTAAGCAGGAATAAATTGCAAGAAGAAACATAAGAAAGCTGTTTTCCTTCTGTTGTTAACTACTTTTAACTCAAATAACTGTGTAAAAGGTTAAACAAAAAAATAATCATCATTTGGCTAAACATAAAAGGGACTCCTCAGCGTTCACAGCAGCACGGCTCTTCGGACTCTTGACACGCCACTGGCGCTGTTCCTACGAGAGGTGTATACCACAGCAAGGGAGCAATTTCCACATCCTTCTCTATCCATTAGCCAAAGTACCTCAATTACAAGTACTTGTTAAGTTCCTAAAAAAGAGTTTATGGAAACCAAACAAGAGCCAAAAAATGTAGCTGATGTAGACCAGACAAGACGAAGCTGGCAAGTGAAGCTATTAAAATATATATATATATACACACACACACATGCATATAAAAACTAGTTACACCTTCTGTCCTGCCCCCAACAATTTCTTCAGAAAACCCGGCCCTGCATTAAACCAGACACCCTTCACCCACCTCGGGCACCACTGCAACTCCTTTGCTGAAACAACCCAACGCTACAGCCTTTCAGAGAAAAACCACCCAACCCTCAAATCCTAATGTGTCGTAGATACCAAAGCAGCAGCTATAGTAATCCCAAACCTTGACAGTCAGCAAAACTAGCTGGCAGCTCTGACTTCATTCCTCCCCTCCTTAAAACTTGTTTCAAAGCCTTTTCCCAGTAGTCTGTGTAATCCTGTTCTCCTGTCCCAGCAACATTTTTATATGCTCCCCAAGTCTGACAAGCAAGAAAGCTGGTAGGTCTTTAATCCAAATCCAACAGACAGAACACATTAAAAACAAAACAAAAAACCTACAACCACCAGAACATATTACAAATTTTCCCTCTTTGCTACTTAATAAGCCAGTTAGCTTCAAGTCAAACCAAACAGCATCCATAAACTGCACAATTTAAATCACCGCTTCATCAAAACCATCAGCTGCTGCCGCTCAGGTCACCAACCTCTCACGCCGTGACGCCACAGCGTTTTGCCTTAAGAACCTGCAAGAACAGTAACGGAAGAAGCACTGCTAAATGCCTTCGATGCGTGCTAGCCTGCCACTGCCTCAAGTCTAAAGGCACTGGAGCAATCTCCTAATATGCTGAAATCCTCATGAGCTTCCTAAGGAAAGAGAGTATATATTACAGATATAATCAAGCCTATTCTTCTAAAATACACAAACGACACCTATTTTTGAGTGCGAAGTCTCATACGCCTTCAAAGTCACCCAGTGCATGATATCAGTCTCTCGCTTTTCTACCAAACTGTCCCTACAACCTAGTGCCATCGGTTTCCTACCGGACCTACACACCTCCGGTCGCAGGGCCAACACCTGCCTGAAATCCAAGCTAGCTCTAACGCTGGCCACAGCACCAAGCAGGCCAGCGCTTGCTGCGGGAACGCTCCTCGCGTTATCTCTCACCGCTCTACCGAGAACTTTCCCCCAAAGACATCGCTAGGCAGAAGGGTATCGCACTTTGAACAAGCTGAGCCAGAGTCACTCAGATGTACTCCCGCAACCCCTCCTGGTCCTGTGTCCTGGATTACTACAAACGGCACAGCCTGGAGCTCGTATCAGCGACGCAGTCCAAAGCTCTGCTGGAAAAGCATACCTTGAAATACTTTCCTCGCATCCCCCAATCTGAAAGGAACCTGACCATCACACTAAATCTCGGAGCTGAAGCACATTTTTCCATGGATACATGTAACCATGCTAGACCTAAAAATACAAAACTTGCAAACATGTTTCCCCAGTGACCATAATAAATACCTCATCCTGCAAGCAAAATTCACACCCAATCCACAGCTCTCACAGAGGCACATGCCAGACTAACAAAATTCACCAAAGCCCCAAGATGACTTCCCAAAACTGCACAGGTGAAAACCAGCAGTGGTAGCAGTGTAAACTCAGAGATTATGGCTTATCAGCAGAAGGACATTTCTCACAGAACAAAATAATTCTGCTTCTAAAGTCTCAGCCCTGATGGTAAAGAGTCAGTAAAACACAAGGCTGGAAATGTAATTCATTTTGAATAATTGACTCAAAAGGGAAAGCGGCTTCATTGCACATCACAGTTTTCTCCCTCCCCAGGTAACGATCTCCATATTCCACGGTCAAGATAACTTGTCCCTCCACCCCAGAGGAAATACCGATTTTAACACCCTTCTCCCCGCTGCAGCAGACCTCGCCGCAATTGCTTTCCACCTGTACCGAGCTTGAAGGTTGCAACTCTATTTCAGAACTGTAGAGGTTTGATCCAGAAGCTTATTTTTTTTCACAGCACTGTAAACTGACCTAAAAAATATACTATCTTGATGTACATGCCTTTCCTAACTTAGATTCTGACACACTTGGGCACTTTGGGGGGAAAAAAAGGAACCTAAGGACTCAAGAAATTAAAGATCATCTAATCTAAGCATCCTCTAATGACCTCCCTGACAAACCAGTCACAGATGACCAACCAAATAACAACACATATGAGAGCAGTTATGGAGTTTTACTTAAAACCGGAAGTCTTTCTGCAATTGTCCAAAAGGAAAGTATCAGTGGTGGTAAAGGCAAATCAGCACATCGGGACCAGATGTGTTTTAGCTCGGTAAATAATGCTGACGGAAAGCGTCTATCAAAACGTGCGGATTCAGTGCTGAAATGAACTGCAGTTAGGCAGGAACTCTAGGAAGAATCAGTAGAGGTGAAACTGTCCTATTGTGTCCTGCTTAAATATACCTTACACACCACAATAAACCCATTTAAAGGACAACTTTCTTGGGAAATGAAGCTTGGAAATGCTCTGTCTTTGGCTACCTGCTCATTGCTCCAGATGAGGCAATGATGGCTGCATGGATGAAGGATGATGATCGCACCTGGTGAGAATGGTTCAGAGTCCAGCTCCAAACTGGACAAACAGAAAGACGAGAAATGCTTCATCCAAAATACACGGGAGGGGGCAAGATTAGAGCAGCCAAGGTGCAAGCAGGACCAGAAGCTCATTTAGCTTCGTTTCCCAAGGACTTCGTACACAAGCAGGCTGTTTGTCCTCCATCTCTGGCAACGTTCAAACATGTTGGCAAATTCGAACAAATCTGTCAGAAGGACAGATGTCTCAAGGATGATTTTTGAAAATAAGCACTAGCTGCGCAGAGTGCTCCTGCGAGGATGGGCGCAGGGGCCGGTGCCAGCAGGGCTGCTGCGAGTCCTGTCTACCAACCAGCAGGACACAGCTCAGAGCCGGTCGCCCACGCGTCCCGCTCGGCCCAGGCGTGCGCGAAGCTGCAGGAGGGGCATTACGCACAGCGCAGGGAGTCTTCAAGGACACGGGTAAACTGGCGGGATTACTGCAGTAAGGCATACAACAACAGGACACAAATCCACATTTAAGTAGGCTTCACTGATTCCACTGGTGATGGAACAACTTGTTTTGTATTTCTTACCCTTCCTCCTCTCCAGCCCTTTTTAAGATTGTTATTTCCTCCTGACTCAATACAAAAGCCTTTTTATTGAAAACATGACTACATCCCAAACTGTAGATCTATCACCAATTTACCTGGATACCCAGACTGCAGTCGTAAACATCGGTGCTTCTTTATTATATTTTGCATTACTTAAAGAAATATGGGAAGACCTTTTTTATTTCTGACCAGTTACTTTGACAACCAGGTGATGAAAACCGGGAAGAGGGTCACCATTTCTGAGCAAGCATCATTTACTTTGTACGCTGATCTGTGAGCTTTAAAGCCTTGTCAAATGCGCTTTCTCCCATTAAAGCTGATATTTTAGTGCTAGCGGTCCACCCAAAAGGGAAGGAAGACCTTCTGATCCAAGTTCCCTGGATTAATGCCGCTGCTGGCCTTAAGGAGATGACTTGCTTAGCCTAAATGGACCACTTAAAAAGAAGCAGAGGAAAGAAGCGATCTTGCACCACCTGGAAAAGCTTCCATCAAATGAAAGCTGCTCCATGGCATTGGTAATAAAGTAATCAAGAGCTGCAGCATGAACTGGCAGAGTCATCTGCTTTGCTACAGATACCCAAAGGGATAGGAAATCTTGTGGTACTCAGAAAGCTAGGATAAAGACATCCCAAACAGTAACCCTCTTCCCTTCCACAAAAAAAAGAGCAAACCAACCTCCACCAACCCCAATCTCTAAATACAACTGGCCTAGACTGTGAACTGAGGAAGGACGTAGAGGGTTAACTCTAACGAGTAAAAAAACACAACAGAAAACCCTCCACCACACACGCAGGTATTGAGGAGTCTAGGAATATCTGGCTGGTTTCAGAGTCTGCAGAAGGTCACAGCTCTGCTCAGGGGAAGAGGAGAATGACAGAATTAAGCTCAGCGTACAGAATATTGATCACACTGTCTTGAACAACTGGAACAGGGAAATACTTGCTCCTCACAAACCTCTTGACTTAGTTATACTCATAGGCTGTGACTGAGGTCTGCTACTATCAAACTGCCTGCTCAGAGATAGACAGACTTTTTCCCATGAACAAGAGACTAAGGAGAGACGTTAACGGATGAGGAAAGAAAAAACACTCTTGCCTAGAAAGGAAGAGAACCATCCTACTTCTATCATCAAATGCAAGACACTGAAAATGAATTTTAAAAAATTTCAGTTTTCTGAGCGCTGCTGGTAAAACTCAGTGAAATTTAACCAAAGCCCTGGAAGAGCGAAAGTGCCACCACCAGAAGCTGAGGACCTCCAGCGAGAGAGGAAACGCCGCCAGCTGAGCCTCGCCGTCAGGCTTCTTTTTGCAGAGACTGGATCGCTATGTACAGTTTTAAAAGCTGCAGAATTTGCGCTTTCTTCTACACTTTGGGAAGATGGGAAAGGGACTGCCAGCACCTTTTATGCAGTTACATATAATGGAAGTCATCATGTAGAGTAAACGGTATTTCAGACTCTCAGGCTGCAAGAGCGGGAATATTTTGAAGCGTTTCCTCAAATACAGATTCTCAACTCCCGTGAGACAAGAACAAGCTCTAACTGAAAGCTATAAGACCAGGAGGAGCTAAATAAGGGAAAAGTCCCTCTAGGAGCAACTCTTGGAGAAACTACAAGGAAGAGGAGAGACTACAAGGAAGAGGAGAGACTACAAGGAAGAGGAGAGACTACAAGGAAGAGGAGAGACTACAAGGAAGAGGAGAGACTACAAGGAAGAGGAGGGCTTTCCTATTTTCCTGTAACTGGCCCTATTTCTGTCTCCCTACCAAATATCCAAATAAATTTAAACATTAATCTGTAAGTATTGCCTCCACCCCGAGGCAAAGTTAGCTTTTCCAGGGTACACAGTATGCACACTGAGGACATTTAGTAAAACTTCTGACAATCATTTAAATACCAAAAACATTAAGAGATTTTTTTCAGGGGTTAAATCAATACTGAGCACTTCTGCAAGTCCAGTTCTCCAAATGCAGAGAATATTACTACACAGCAGAAAAAAACCCCATGAAATAGATATTTACTTTTTCAGTAGAGCCTCGGGATGGGGTTTCATGAGATGACTGAACCAAAACTAATAGGTTTCTGCTGCCAAAAGGGGCAACCCCTGCTCTTTTTTCCTACCCCGGCCACATGTTCCTGCTCCTTCCTTTACGACAGCGTTTATACTCGTCTGACCCTCAGTGACCGGCGACTGGAGAGACAGGAGGCTTCAGGAAAGGGGAGAAGGTGACGAGTGGCCCCAGCCCCGCCGTCCTCCTCCCACCCCTCCCCACGGCCCCTCGTGGCTCCGTCCGCATGGTGGACGCGTGCTGCAGTCCCGGTTCAGTCACGAGCGGAGCGTGGCTTCTCCATTTCTTTTGGAGAACAAGAGGGCCAAAATGGTAATTCAAATTGTTAAACAAAAATTGTATTCTTTTAATCAACACTGCAGTGTAAGCTGAACAAAACCACAAACCATTGGGTTACGGTATCACAAAACGCTTGCCACACTTGACAAGATTTGGACTCATCCTAAACGGCCTACCTAGCCTTCATTAAGGCAGCGCAAACTCCAGACTGCAAAGAGCGGCCTGGCTCCAAGGCGATCACTCTAGAAGCGACACGTGAGCAACCTCTAATTAGAGCAGTATGCCGTAGTGCTGGGCTGTTAAAAAAAAAACAGAAGAGACAGATACAGACCTGCTTCAAAGAATACAGATGGAAAACAATTGGGAAGGAGACATCTGCACACTACTGTTAGCTAAGTTTCAAAACAAACTAGATGAGAAGTCAGTGGGAAAACGCGCGTCTCCAGCCCCCGTGGAAGTCCCGGCCGGTCCCTGCGGCGCATCCCGACCTGCACCGCCTCCGCGGCGCGTCCCTCCTCCCGCGGCTCTCTGCCCGTTCACACGAGCCAGGAAGCGATCTCGCAGTTTTCTTTGGTTTCGAGTTGCTCACAGCTGGATCAGCTCCCCGAACCGGCTCGCCAGCTGTGCGCAGCTAGCGCCCGGGAAGGGAGAGGAGCAGGAGCGCCGGCGCGGCCGGGCAGGACGGGGCCCCAGCGGCACCGTGGAGATGGGCCGAAGCTGCTTTGGAAAGGCATGGCGCCTTGCTGAAAGTCAGGCCTCAGAAGGGGGGAAGACGAAATGACTTCCCAAAATCCACAGTTCCAGTACACAACGCAGCTCTACTTTGTCCTTAAAAATAAGACCTTTATGCTCAATAAATACTGCACGTGGCCTTTGGATCGGCTGCAAGACGTGTGCCTTTCCTCATCAACTCCAAAGACGCCAAAGGAAAAGCAGAATGAGATTAAGGCAGCTTGTTTGTATAATCTCTGCATAAACAGAAAACATCTAATTATAGCAGATGATAGCCAATTTCTTGCCAATATGTGCAATATCCTAACTAAGCACTTTTCCCACAAAATTATTTCACCCAATTTTGGAGGGGAGAGGGGAGGGAGGGGGGAAGGGCTACCTCCTTTCCGATCCTTACACTTCTCATTTTTCTAACAGTATTAGTCTGCATTAACAGCCAAATCATACACACACACACACACTCACAACACTGCCAGTGACCTACTAGAAAGTTGCTATAGCAACGACTGCTTTCAGAAATACATGTTGTGCATTTTAAGTGCCATCATAGTGTAACTCATCTGTCAATTAATAACCCAGGTTCACAGTAACACATCAGATGCACCAAAAAAAATTAAAAATAAACATTACGCCTTTATGCCTAAAATGAAATATCTGGATATCCATTACAGGTTTAGACTCATTACTAATAAAGAAAAGTGACTGCATATTTAGCACCGAGATGTAAATCTTGCATATCTACTTAGATGAACAAAATTCATGAAGTATGAAAAAACTTCTCCATGGTTTTTAAGGGGGAAGTCACTGATAGGTATCATTAAGTTTCCTGAGTCACTTGTGAAATCAGCTATAGGACCACAAAGAAACGTCATTTGTTTTACGCTTCTGTTATTTGTTTTGGGTAAAATCCCTGTCATAAGAAAAATATGACATTTTATTTTAAAATATTTTGAGTAAACCAAAAATTGAGTATAGTTTCAACCTCACTAGACTTCATGAAATCGCTGGGTGAAGTCTATTTAAATCAGCCATCAGACTAAGTGAATAATACTGTATCTTTCTCCGGACCTAAACACTGACCAATTTTTGCTTGTTGTCTCTTAGTTTATTTGGTGATAACTATTACATACAAAGCCTAACAACAGTAAAGGAATACATCTAAAATAATAAGAAGTTATTCTTGGAAAGAAAACTTTAGGAAAGCTCAACTATCGCAATCCTAAAACTTGACGGCATTGCAGAGGTAGCAATAGTATCTCAGGGAGTATCGTTTCCTCTCAAAACCCTGCCTCATGCTAGCCAGGCACTTTCATGAAAGTCCATGTATTAAGTTTTTGCCTTATTATCTCAACTATGGCGTAACTTCTGTTCATGGTCGAGCCTTTCTGACCTTTTGAAAGGTAAGGGCATATTCAAGTGGAGAATATTCCTTCTCTATAAAATGTAAATGCTAACCAGAGTTTTACAGAGACGCTGGATGATCAAGCGCCGTGTCCACCAGCGATACAGAAACTGCAGCGGTTTCTAGACGCCAACGTTGCCTCGGAAAGTGATTAACTTTCCTTTCTCACATCCTCTAAATCTAGTTTGAATCATTTTCTCATACCACCAAAACAAAACAAAACCCCCCACTGTCCCATTACATTTTCTGCTTCAGGACATGCACCAAGTGCTCACAGTACTCAGCCTCTGACAACAGCAGAGCACGAATGCTAGCTGAAAACCGTCTGGGAGACAGCTACGGGCATCAGAAGCCCCATGGAGGTGCCCAAGCTCGCGCCCCACGTCAGCGGGCAGCTCGGGCGAGGCGAGCTCTGCGAGCGCGACGGGCTGGCTACGGGCACGCAGCAGCTCTCCCGACAGCAGCTTCCCACGCACCCCGGGGGAACGGCAATGACCAGCGAACACCAGAATCAGCACCAGTCCCTAAAGCTTGGATAAAAAGGACCAACTTCGAAAGTTTCATCCTATTGATATATATAAAGAATCTAGTCGTGAACTTGGGAAGAATTCAAGCATGTTGTTTCTATTACCGAGGATTTGTTGCCCTCCCCTCCTTCTTTTTAATTCTTCTTCTTACGGCATCCCACACTTATATCAATACCTGGGATCACAAAAACCACAGGCAAACGCTCAGGCCCGCCTCCAGCCAGGGCACTGCCTCCGACGTGCTCGCGCAGCCCTGGCACCCGGGGCAGCCCCGGCACCCAGGGCAGCCCCACCACTCACCTGCAGGCACCCGGTCGGGAGCACCCAGACCCCGGCCCAGCGATCCCGGCCAGGCTCGCCGGGGCCGAGAGATAGGGAGTCACGGACAGCCCTTCCCTGCTGCCGCCCGGCAGCTAGCTCGCACGCAAGAAGATGAGCAAAGCAGGCAAGTCGAGGAGCACGAGTAACCAGAGCTTCGTTTCTAGGCATAGTTGACCTAACGTGCTGGAGAAGAGCGTGAAAAACGAGGCAGCAAAAAGCCAGTCTTCGCATCAAGGTGGGAGGAAAGGTTTTCCTGCTGCCTGTGGACAACTGGCAGAAGTCATGAGGCACAGGACTAATTAAACAACGCTGTTTAAATACAACAATCAAGTTTCCTTTAACCTGCTCAACGTGAAACCAGCAAAGGCAACTCCCACGGTTTCGCATCACCTCTTTTTCTTTTAAAATCCAAAATTTAGCTGATCACAACTTCATAAGCTAAACTTTTAAATAAGTGAGAGAGGGGTAAGGTATCTTAATCTTGAAATTCATTCAAGAACTGATGTCCTTCCATGTTTTTCTTTTAAAAAAAAAAAAAAAAACTCTAAATAGATCTATCATCATAAAAACACCACTCTGGGAGCAGGAAAGATCTGTAAAAAACAGCATCTGGACTGTGACCAAAACCAAAAGTCCAGAGTAGGGCATGAGAAAAGAGCAGACACACAGTGAGTCCCCCCAGAATAATCTCCACAGCTTCCTGATTGTTCCTATTACACACATTAGACTTTGTATCAGCATTACCCATCAACTTAATACTTATCACTGCCTAATATTTACCTTCTAAGTGTTTTCTTATTAAAAAGGTAGCTGTATTCCAGCCCAACACACCCTCCTAGAATAAACAAACCAAGTTATCTTTCACTGCTGTGCCACGTTCTGCACTAGAGCTGCTCCCATTCAGTTTCCAAACCTACCTCTTCCCTCTGGACCTTTTCCTTTATTCAGCATAAAATCCCCACTCACCTTCCTGACCTCCCCCTGTGGTCTCTAGGCATCAGCTGAAACCTACAGCCAAAAGTGGCCGAGTTGTCCTGCAGCAGTCTGACTGCCACGAGCATCCTCCACACCCATCCCTGCATCTAGGCCATGCCCGGGCTGCAGGTCTGCATCTGCTGCAGGTCTCCAAGGTGGCTAATTTTCCCCACGCTCCCACTGTGAGAACCCTATTGTTCATGTCCTGGTTTCTGTGATTCCCCCTCTTCTGGTTTCAATGCCCGTGACTCTTGGCTCCCTCGGATTCGGTCAGAAGTCCACCACCTCCCCGCCAGGCACCGGCTTCCCCCCTCCGCCCGTCTCCCACGGGGCCAAGTGAGGGTCCTCCCCTCCAGCGCTCTTCACGCTGGTCCCCCCACAATACCATCTCTGAGTGCCTGCTTCTCCACTCTGTAGCAAATACTTCATGTATTTTCCTAAGCAGGAAATACTTGCAGGCAAGACACGATATATTCACAAACTTGGAATATATTCCCCTGAAAGTTAACCCTTGCTATGATGCAGACTAGGCTGACATCAGCTAGGAAGACTGAGTTGCAATTTCTGTTCTTGTTAGCTAGTAATTTGGGGTTTGAATTTTTAAACTTCCTTGGCTTTTATCATGACCTGTCTCATCTATTACATCTTCCTCTTGCAGAGCAGGATCTACCTCCGCATACTATTGTGCAATGATAAATTAGTCTTCTATCACTGAAAACATTAAATCATGACTAGCTGTTTCCAAGAAAACGTCTTGTCAGTGGCTGTCTTATTTGCAGATCCCTAGAAATTTTCTAATTGAAGTGCAGAGTTTGGATCTAAGTCCACTGATGATAGCCTTGCTCTTCCAAGGATGCAATCTGACAACATACATAATTAATTTAAAAACCAAAAATGTAGGTCCCAGGTGCCCCTATGATCCTGTTCACTCTTCTGTTTCATGTCTAATATTCATGTAACCAAACCATGTATCTGATCAGATCACATGTTTGGCTGAAAACTCTGTGTGTGCGTGTGAGATAGCTCTGAGAGTTGAAGTCAGAAATAATGAGATCTACTGCAAGGTAGACTGAGAGAACAAGAAGTCTGGAAAATGAGGGGAAGAAAGATGGAGAAACTGGATACATCCTTCAGCAGCATCCTGCAGTTAGTCGTGAATAAGAACACTGTTTAACTGCATTCTTAGTTACATTTCATAGGACCCTCTAGAATTAGGTCAATGACTCCAAACATTTAAATCCAAGCACTTTTTTTTAAAGCCACTATTGCCTGGCTATTTGGAGGAGACATATAAAGCACTAGTGTTCAGGTAAACAGGATGTGTTTTACAGAATTACATTGTTTCATTTCTGCACAAGTCTGTCATTATAATTAAACATCTGAACTGTAACGGCTATCACTGAAAATTCACGTGCTCTTTCAGCTGTTTTTCTTCAGATGGAGGTCAAAAGGCCATGTTAAAACCAGCTCTGGTATCAGGATCCCATGAACATAATCGTTTCTTACTGAATTAATTCATTAGCACTAACACGGAAAATTGATTGTTTAAATGAATCCCTCGTGGCTTTTTCCAATAACATTTCTGTCGTATAGATCATTCTCGCACCTTCTATTTCATTCTTAAAAGCTTTTCCTTTTACTTCAGACTTAGGGTTTGGGGTTTTGTTTGCTTGTTTTTTAAACATTAAACTATATAACATGACATTTATCAGTAAACCAGCAACAATTCCCTGTTTGTCATTTGTGCTATGTAAAACTCAGTTTGCATTGAAGAGGACAGATGCCAAACTTGACCTGAAACCTCAAACAAGCTGTATTTTCCCTCCAGTAAATGGATCACTGCTCCCAGCAAATGAGCTAATTTCAAGTAGTAATTCTCAAGGCAAATAAAGTGCTTCTTAAATGAAAAGTAAAATATATTCGTCTGTGAAACTTAACACAGTTTACTATGCACGGAGTACAATAAAGCCACATTCCCTGCTGCGCTGACCAACGTGCATTCTCACGCTGCAACCCCGTGCTCCCCAAGTACAAGATGAGTACATTAATCCCTCTTCCATAGGGAACTATAGTAACGACTATTAAAAAGAGTAAACAGCGATGCTATCTGTTCACCCAGACAAGAGGAAAAGTTCATCTAACATTATTTTGCTCTCGCACATGGATTTCTCTCTATCGATACAGTAAATGGATTGTGGAGCTTTAGAACAGCCAAGTCCAGTCCTACTTTAAAAAAATGAATTTGCAAGAACACGTATCTTAAGCCATCAAATGAGATCCTAAATCTGAACAACTACATCATAGGGATTTCTGAGGAGGTACAGATTCAGCAGAAAGAACAGAGAAACGTCTTTCCTGAGAACTTGCTCTGGAAGGAAATCTGGGGAATGGTTCAATGCAGAACAAGTGAGAACATTATTTTTGCTTTCAGAAATCATAGCTTTATAAAAGTCTTTGTTGCCATCCTGATATGCTTGACTTTTCTTTTCAGTGTTTGTCCAGCCAAGACCATTGTATGCTTATCCTTTCCTTGTGTTTGTCTTTTCCAGCAGGTTCATAAGCAGCGGAAGCAATGCGGGCTGGCTCGCTATGCATTCGCGTACTCTAGTTCTGCGTGCTTCTCTAACATGTAACAACAATTTGAATCCTGCTGCTGTCTTTATTTATGGAAGAAAAAGAAAAGGCTGAGGATATTAACGGAGTAACTTCACCCAATTACCTACCTGCAGAAAAACTGCAGAAATTTGTCATTTAGACCCCCCCACACTTCAAATTTGATCAAAACTGGGCACTGTGAAAGATGTACAGTGAAAACCAATAACCTTTCTAATGCATTTACATAACACGTGGTGTCTTATCATAAACGTTTGCATCCTGCCCTACTTTAAAAATAACTAAAGACCAAAAAACAACATAAAAGCATCCCAGACTGCTCTCGTTTTGCTCCCTTCCTGCAACAGCATTCCCACCTTTCTTCCATCCTGTCTCCACCGCTGTCTCCTATTGCACATCCTATGTTCCAGCAAGGACAGGAGTGACTGAAACAGCCAGTTGCAAAGTCCTGTTGCCTTAGAAAACCAAACTAAAAATCATGAAATGCTCAAATTCTTGTTTTTCCATCCAAACAGTATATTTGCCAAAAAATCTTTAGGCCCCTTTGCTACCTTAAGAGCATTTGGAATACATATGGATGATTAAATGTGTAGGCCGGAATTATTTTAGAACCGTATTTTGAGGGATTCGTTTGCTCTGCTTCTGAACTGCTGGACGTTCCTCACTTCACAGGCCCGTTTCAGAAATCTCCCACAATTCAAGAGCATGCTAAAAGAAACTATTTCAAATATCCCAGAGTTACAATAGCGCAGGATTCAACATTTATCATTTTACCCTTCTGGGCTATTTGCATTTTTTATTTTTTATTGCTTTCCAGCAGGGTGAGGGAGAGCTCAAAAGTTAGGGAGAGGATCTCCTACAACCAACTGTTCCCTCTTGACAAGCCTTTTTTGCTGGTAAGAGTACTATTTTGTAACCTCAAGAAAGGTTACGCTATGTAATTAGCTCAGAGGTTATGAAACAGAGCATGCAACACTTCAAAAGGTTTAAAACCAAAGAACATTTAATTTTAAGCTGAGTTGATATAAATTCAAAATACATCTGATCAAGTTGAAAGACCTACAGGAATCATAGTTAATAATGTAACCTCTGAACTTTATTGTGGATATTCTTTTTCCAAGTGCAGTTTCCTAGATAATATCTAACCCCACAAAACTACACTCCCTGAAGACGAAACAGTCAGGAAGCCACAGTAAAATTCTACGTGACAGAACAGTGTATGAACACATTGCCATGTGAAGGAGTGCCTTCTAATGAAGGCATAACGATGAATTACCGTCTGGCAAACGTAGCTTTTCCTCCCAAAGAGTTTAACCCAGCTTGGTGTACTTGCCAGTATTTGTGAGGCCACTTCTTTTGCAAGTGCCCAGACTCTCCACAAGAAAAGCATAGCTCAGCCTTCTAGGTTTCCAGAGAGTCTCACTCTTCAGACAGATGTCGAGAACATCGGACAGCTGTGTATGCAAAAACCACCTAAGTCTGTTATACTCAATCTACACTAATACAATTATGTTTTGACTTTTTAAGTGATTTTCCAAGCTGATCTTCTCTAACCAGGACATTTAGAATTATTCAGAGTTTCATTTAAACACCACAATGATAAGTGGCTTTGAAGGAATCTTAAAATAATCTAGGAGGAGAGGAAGTTATTAATGGTTTCTTTGGTAATATAAAAAGCACTGGTATGAACAGATAACGCCAATTAACGCAGACAGCTTAAATGACTATAAGGATTTAGGATAAGAGGCAACGTCCTGATCTGCTACAACTTGTTTTTGTCTCCTGAATGACCTAACAGCATCAACGCTTCCAGAGAAGCTCCCGTTTTTTTAAATAACTTCTACATCTTAATATTCACATTCTATCTAAACCTGAGTCTATCCTGAGAAACTATGAAGTACTCAATTGGTCCTGCTAAGAGAAACACTAAAGAGCACACATTAATGTAAGTGCTAAAAAAAGGAGTGCTTCTAGGAGCTGACGTAGCACTGGCACTATTTTACAGAGGATTTATGAGTAGTCAAGGTAACCTCCATTCATGTGTGCAGCTCTATTTAACAAGAAAAGGATGCTTTCTCTATAATCTGAGAGAAAGATCAAGAAATCGATCGCTTTATTTTTCAGAAGAACTTCTCGAAGATGCAGTGGGCATAAACTTAAGAGTGACTGAAAATAAAGCATTTTCAGTATTACTCATTTAATGACACTCAAGACATTAATTCCCTTGCTTTGAGGTTCAACAAGGGTGAATGACATGCTCAGACTCCATTCAGGGAATGCATTTTACATAACAGTGAGCTAGAACAGCTCGGTTTCATACAGAACTTCAAGTATTTGTCATTCTTGGAAAAAGGTGGTCATTAGCAGTCAATGATGCTGATGCAACGATTACTCATCAGTAAACACAGCTCATAGCGGGGGGCCTTTGGATGTTGCTCTTCCTCCAACTCGGGCTGCTCAGCTTCAACAACATCCAAGACTGAAAGACCCGTTTGGGAATGAGCAGGTTCCATACAAATATGTTCTTGTGGTACTAGGTACTGCCAAAAAGCTTACCGAAAAAAAACTAGCTGCCACTCCAGTTATTATCTACAACTAAAAAGGCTATGGAAACAACCAGCAGTACCTTTTAGTCCTCTCCTCTCACCAGTCAATATGCTATGCAAAATTTTCCATCTTTATCTTCCAAAATATAGTACCTTCCCCCACCTCATTTCTCAACCACTTCGCCAGGTCGGCATGCCTAAGAAGTCTGTCAATCAGACTTTGTTAGGTGAATGCCAGCAAATGTCTTGAGAGCTCTCTTTCTTTACCAATAGGCACTCTCTCACTTGAGCACAAACTGTATGGGCATGGCATGGGAGAAGTTTAGTTGAAATTGCGGGCTTCAGGAGTCTCTGTATTACCCTACAGTCCAGCTGGAGCTCAGCAAACAGGTAACTGCGCAAAATTCCAAGCAGTATCAATTCCTGATAAAGTTCTTGGTTAAACAGCTATTGCAATCTACCTCAGCCTTAACCTTCACAGTTGCAAAAAAGCTCTACTGCAGTAACCCAAAATACAAATGGTAGAAGAAAGCGTGATAGAAAAAGCACCCATATTCTAGCAGAAAGGGGTACTTCCTGGTAAGAAATAAAGGAGAAATCCCGATTATTATTAATCCCACTTGCTGTCACACAAAAGACGGAAATAATTACTTTACTGCACAGAATGAGAGAGGATAGATGGCTCAAAAACACAGGTATGCAAACACTTCTGGAGAAATATCTTTCCAGGTGGCAAGATATAACTCAATATTCACAATAACCCATTACAGGTTCTGGTGGGCTTTTGAAGAAATCGGTGAAATAGAGAATTTCTTGGCAAACAACCTGCTTCCATTTCTTGGTAGCTTCTTGGCTACTGTTGGAGCTTATCAAAGGTTTGCAAGTACATCAAAATGGGACTTAGTCTGGACCTTCTCTACAGCTACAACCACCAAAAGGGTCACCTGGAGCCACCTTCTATAACATGGAGCTTCTCCCCATTTCCTTCAGAGATCTGCAGTTATCTAAGTAGTAGTAGCCTGACAGCTATAGTGAAAATAGCTTGAGAACAGGGTGCCAAAATCTTTCACCAACTCAGTGAGGAAGCTGCTTGATTAGGCAAAAAAAAGTGTAGTCTTTATTTCAGCCATGATCTCAGAAGCATGAAAATGAAAAAATCTTCAAAATTAGAGAGCAAACAAAAAATTCACAATGTAGTTTCTAATCCCCCATCAACTGAAGTATGTAATTAGAAAAACATGCCATGGACTATCTTTTCCAATTTGATCTAGGGCATGGGAATACCCCCAACTCATACATATGAGAAGAGAACAGTCTAGTATATTAAGTTTCATAGTTATTTAACTAAATTCAATAGAGAGACAATATAAAGAATTTCAAAGCAGATTTTTCTCCAACACTTTCCCTCCGACTGCAGCAGAATTCTTTGTTCAACTTTAATGAATTTCATTCATTAAAGTAATGCTCTTAATTACTGCTCTGAGCTTTTATAAATTTTCAACATTCCACTTTTATTGCAGTCATTTTCATACCCTTAATGAGCTCAGATTTTTAATGTTTAAATATTCTAAATTGCTGAATACTCCCCTAGCATGCCAGAGTTTTCTAATACTAAGACAGCGTTTTAGCGTTACAGATGTGAGCTCACCGCGCTGAATGGGAAAAACTGTCACCTCCCTCCTTCATTATACAGCTCATGTGCTATGCGGTCCAGACTGCCAGGGGCTCTTCTCATCATTAATTACGTATTTCAAGCCCAATACTGCTCCAATCAATTCCAAGTGTGTGACCAGGAGGACAGATAAGAGCAATCTCACCTTTTATTCTTTAACCCAGCAGGGTCGGTTCTATTGTTATTACTGTATTCTTCCTTTATCTGTCATGCCTTGCCTTCTAAATAATGTTTTCTCAGGAAGGGTATGCTTCCTTGAAGCACATTTGTAAAATTTCTAGCAGAACAATGCATCAGTGTAACCTCCAGATACTTCCAGCATGGAAAATGTGTGCCAGAATTGGCAACTGGCCTTCTCCTACCTGGCTGAAAGGGACAAAACAAACACGTGTCCTTTGAAACACTGTACAGCTCTAGAGCAATTTTCATCACCCATTTTCAGATTTCCTTATCAAAAATGTTCATAAATCTGGCCTTAAGGCTGCTACAGACAGAAAATAGAACAAAATACCTTTCCATTGCAACTCCTTTAAGTTTATTGCTCTTTTCTAGGAACACTGGAAACTGCTTCTGCTTTTCCTATGGAAAGCACCTGTCTTACCTGCAGTGTAAAACCTGGACTTCACTGTATGCTTAAAGCAGGTTTTCAGTGTTTTAAAATATGTATGTTGAAAATAGCATAATATTCAAAAATATAAAAGCTCCTGAATATAGAATTCTCAGAGAATGTACAATTAACTGCTCAATTAATAAATTTAGCCAAGAGACACCCTCTCTGCTAGGTTTTACTGCTTTTGAACTTTTTATGCCTGTTCTTCCTCTTCATGTATTTTCAGTTAAAAAAAAAAGTGTGAAGTTGATTTATGTCTAAAACTTCATATTTTAGCAGGTACCATTCAGAAACAGAATTGTTAAGACGACTTAACCTTGCAGACAGGAGCATGGTGAGCAGAGCTGGCACAATCTGCAACTGCAATACAATGTCAGTTTTCTTCAGCGGTGTAACTAAAAATTTACATACCTCTGCTTTTTTTTTTTTTTTTTTTTTGTCAAGGAAATTGTTTCACTCAGCTACAGCTTCCTCACAAATTTTATGCTACAAGATGATGCCACATCTAGAACACAGCACTGATATAAAACAGATTCAGCCCTCCCCAATACCAGTTAAGGGAGAAAAATGAATGCTATCCTTAAGATCAGAAAGACAATTCCTACCCACAGCGGATGAACTTAAGGACAAATCATTTTGCCAGCTAGCTGGTGAGATCCCTGCCCCTAATGCTGAGCCATCCAGTGCTTTGCTGTCAAAGGCAAGAAATACCGATTCAGTTAATTCTCATATTTCAGCCTTCTGGCTTCTGCTTCCGACTGGCTCTTGTTCTGCTCTTACAGCTCTTCTTTTTCCTAAATTCCTTACTTTGTTTCAGATAAGAAAGAGCTAAAAGTTTGAGACGCAAACCCACAAATGTTTTGTTTGCTTTAAATCACCAAAACCAGAATCTTTCCAAGTCTGTTTATTGAGTACTCTTACATAGCCCCTGTGAAAAATCCCTGTACATGTCTGTGGAGCTCTGAAGCCTGCCCAAGAAAAGGAGAGGATTCTTGAGAAGATTCACATGTTAAAAACACAAACCAAACAGACTGCAAGAGAAAGCAGCAGCGTAATTATGCGCTATAGTCTTGAAACCAGAGGAAAAGATCCAGTAAGACTGAATGGATTTTGAAGGAAACACATAAAGCACAAGCACCTCTTACACATATAGTGCCACTCTCTCAAGGAATCAGACTAGCTGACTTTTTTTTTGCACCTCAGATATTTGAGAGCTCTTAGAAGGGAAAGTCAATAAGAGATGGACGATCTTCTTGAAGGTTCTTCCTAAGCTATGAAAAAAAGCAATATATTGGCAAGATAGGTCATACAATCACGGAGGATGCAAGCTTCCCCAGGCAGTACGTTTGAAGAATAAAATACTGATGGCCTCCCAGTTGCAATGACAGGGAAGAAACCCACATTCTCAAAGCTGGCCAGGTTAGCTAAGGAATTCTTCACTGCTGTAGTACATGCTGTTACACCTGGTAAAAATGGCCAGTTACAGGAAAAAAAGAAAAAAAACACACTCAATTAAGCCGAGAGCCACAAGAAATGTGGTTGCTGCAGAAGCATAGAATCAAACAGGCAACTACTTGCCACCCCCAGACAAACCTCAGGGTCACAATTATTATACATTAGACCACAAACTAAACTCTGACCTGCAGAGATACCAGTCTTCCAACATGCCTTTACTAACAACCACTTCCAAACACGTTGTACTGTAAAACACAGCTAACGCTGCTGGGGAACTGTAGCCTAATGAAGAGAGAACATACACAAGGGAAAGAAGGTTGTTGAATCACCATCACCCTAGATTTTCACTACTGAAAGACTTGTCCAACTGCTTACGAACTGCTAACAAATTATAGATACATTCTGTGCGTTTCCAAAAAAACCCAGAAAAAAGTCAGTGGCAAATAATGATTTGGCAACTGCAGGCAGCACTGTAAGAGCCAAGTGATAAATACACAATCCTCTATTTTACTCGGAGCACCCGTTCCCCACCGGAGGCCTGGCCTGGGACACCTCCCCGATGCCCCACGCCCCGCGCGGGAGCCAAGCTGCAAGGCGGGAGGCAGCAGGGGCCGGTCAGCCCAAAGCAGGGGCTCGGGCACGACAGGCGAGCAGCAGATCAGGCGACGGCAGGTGAGACAGAGTTCCAGAATAAGAGGAAAAAAATCCACGTCTCAAATTATCATGCGTTTAAAAATAGTATAGTACCAATTCAAATATTTGTCTAAAGTTACTCACTGAAGATTATATATTGATAGAAAACATGACTACTGTTGCTCATCTGAGGAAGCCAGAGCCCAAGCAGTTATTAAACAAACATTGCTAATTAAGTCATAACTAAAAAGATTGGTTTCAAGGCTCAAAGCATCCCTACCCGGTACCAAAGTAAACCTACAGTCTAGAAGGAACATAAACTGCAAATACAGTCAATGCTGGAAAAGTGATTGTTTCTTAGGCATATTTTAGAGGAAGATTGTAAAAATCAGGCTACACTCAATGTAAATTTATCCCTTTTTCCACTTTCCTAGTATACATTTTTTTCATTTTCTTTCCCATCTTTTTTGTTGCTTCTTTTTCTTGAAAGTTATTATCATACTTTTACCACAAGACAGCAAACTCCTTCTGCATTGTCAGAGGTAGTCATGAAGATTTGTACCATTTTATAGCAACAAAAAACTGCATTTGAAATCAAAAGATGTGGAGAAACCGATGTTCCACATATGCTTTCAACAGCTTAACACCGAACAAACAAGGCAGCCTTTCTTCACTACTCTTCATGAATATTGAAGACTCCAGCTAATCAAATGACACCAGACAACTGTATCAGACAACAACATCAAAAAGGAAAGTCCTGATTCTCCTATATGAGGAGGTGAGAAAGCCCCAGCTGCTGCTTGATCAAATAACATCAGCCAAGACACTAGCAAAAAGTTTTTAATCGCACATCTTGCTATCCTTGCTGTTTTCACCAAGGGACAAATATCAGTTTGTTTCACCAAGGACATTGGTGAAACGTTTCCCATGCTGGTTCCCAATCTTCTTTTTGCTCCGCTATTTGTGAGGAAGATGAACGTGCCTCTCTGATCACCAATCCTGAACCCAGATACGCAGCCAGATGCAGGACACCTCCAACATCAGGATCCCTTGCAAAGGCTGCCGTGAACAGAAGGATAACCACAGAGCAACGGGGCCTTGGGAAGGGCTCTTCAAAATAAATGAAGGAGAGCAATCCATTTAGCACTAGGAAATCTTCAATGCTGTAGTATGGTGCCCAATTTGGGGTTCCTAGCTTAAAGATACGAACTGTTAGGAGAAAGTCCAGAAAGCAATTATTTAGATAAGAACATGAGCAAATAAGATCTATGGGGAAAAACTGGTACAATTGGAATAAAAAGACACACAGTCTGTGTTAGAGAAGAGATCAAGGGAAAAATGATACATCAAACACATCAAAATACATACAAAATAACTGGATAGTACCAAATAACAACTGAAGTTCACTGCAAAACATGTTAGTTAAACATTAGAAAAAGCAAGCAGTAAGAACATAAAGCACTGGAACAAGCTGCTTAAGAAATGCAGTGGAATTTCCATCACTAGCAATTAAGAGATCAGACAAGCATCTGTCAGGAATATTGTAACTGATCTTCCCTCAAGACAAAAGGATTAGCTCAAGGTCTCTCTTCGCCCTTTTCTCCTCAGGATTTTTCCAGGAACAAAGAAAGGCCAGGCAGAGCCACAGAAGTAAATAAATAACCATTCTAGTCCAACTCCTTTCTACAGTAAAACGCCAGACAAAATAGAGGGATTTCAGGATACTCCAATTTTAGTGTCCCTTAGTGGCTGTAAAACATGAATTTGGATTTACAGTTATGTTGCTATGGATTCTGGCAATGCACACAAAAAAAAAAATCAGTGAAAAAATTAAAAGCAAATTAAGTATATGCACATTTTCCTATTCTCCCTAATCTCAGTTCTCTCATTAGACAAAGTTTCAGAAGTAAAAAACTTTATAGCATATATTCTCACACTAGAGCATACCCTATTCAGATGAGGAGCCACTTCTAAATGATAAATGTTTTGCAATTTTTCAAAAATAAGCTACTGCTTCTAAAGGAAAATAAGCACAGGACAAAACAACAGCTTATCTCTATTTGCAAGCCAGGTGCTAGAAGACTGCAAAGCTGACATTACATGAAACTTTTAACCAGTTCAGCGTTTTGGGTAGCATAAAACGACCACAAAGCAGTTGTCAGGCAAAAATTCTGCATGCTTAAATCCGAGTTAGTTATGCAGGAAAATCCTTATGAGATGGCAAATAAGGAAAGAAAGATTGTAAGAAAGAACACAGGTAAGGGGTAGGGCAGTCCTCATTTTTCTCATCCATCTAAAACAGGACGCTTAGAATTAAGAAGAAATGGCACCTGAGCTGCTGGTTTCCACCAGTAAAAGCACTGCTGGCCATGATACCAAAACAACAAATCAAGCCATCAAACTGCTCCCTAGAAGAGTAGTATCTCATTTGGGCAGCAGACATATCATAGCAAAATTGAGAAGTTCTATACGTGGACACTTTTTGCTCACCCTTAAATTCCCTTTGAAGCATTAACAACTCTGATCTCGGCATCACAAAATCGGCAAGTTAGCTCTTGGTGAGGTTAAGAGCAGTTTACATGGTTCCTTTACTTCACATTCCACCATGACTATCAGTTGCCCAAGCACAGAAATGCTGTTATATCCTGCTAGCTACACTAATTTCCCCAAGTTGGTGTCTTTTAAGTTGCTCTGGGACGCTTCAGCCAAAACAAATGCTCTTTCCTAAGCAAAGTTCGGAAAAACACTTGTTCGTTATTTGAGTTTTCAATAACTTGCACGCTTTGGAGGAAACATGAATATAGCGCTAAAGACACCCAGCTGGCAAGATCTGCCTTTTACCAACTTAATGACAACAGAAAGAATTTGAAGGCTAGCTTTCAGACCCCCGGAAGCTGTGCTTAAGATAGGGTCTGGTGTTCAAGGAACGACTTGTGTTTACATAGTAACAGACTGCTGTCTGTCAAACTCCTGTCCTTCTTGACAACGTTGGAAGGACGCATGTAGGTTACTCTCAGTGTGGCATGTGCAATCTGTTCCCTATGTAAAACCTGCAAAATAGTGGAATATGCTAAGTGCAGACCCACTCTGAAAAACGTTCCTCCTAGTCTCTACCAAGCTGCCATTTACTATTTTGCAGAGGCTTATAAACTGGTCAGCCTACATGGATTTTTCTGAAAGTAACAACTCACAGCGATCACATTAAAGCCAGAGAACTGTTCAACTTCCAGTCTTTACTCTAAATCACAAAAACTCAGCGGGAGGTTCCCACCAAAATCCTTGGAAAAAAAGTACTTGCCATGGCCAAAATATTTTCCTTATTTTCATGTTTAGGAATGAATTTGAATAATTTTTGTTAGAACATAAAAATCTACTACAGGAATTTCCAGTCTGGATGGTTTGTTTGTCAGAGGCATATATTACTGGAAACAAGACTTGAATAGCCACCCAACAGCACCCATCTCAACCACAGACATTCTCATCTGAGCCACCTATAACCATTTAATACCCAAAGATCCCCTTCAGGGTTAAGAAAAACCCGAACAACTCAGTTACTGACTGCCTGAACTTACGCCTAAGAAAAAACAAAAAACCAAACAAGGCTGCTCTTTGTGTCTTAAAATTTTGATCTTTGTTCCTGTAAATAAGGGAAGGCCAGTAAAGGTAAGACCATCTCTTACCTACCAATATGTTCTTCCCCTTCTTCACCGCAACCTTTTGTCCTCTCAACACGAGCCTCCAACTTCAGGGAACTCTGCCAATAACGCCGGATGCAGGAGCTCGTGGGAAGAACAGAATGGTTCTTAAACTAACCTGAGAGACACATTATTCTTCTTTTGAATCATCTCTGAAGGAGTCTGACATGCAAGGAGTAATAGCAATAACTTAAAGAGCAGAGAGATTAAAGAGGCTAGGAACTTTTTAAAAAGCACACTACTTTGAAGTCAAGTAGGGAGTAACAGAAACCTTCATTACTTTGCACGATGCTTCCTTTACTAGGGGCCACCAGCATGTGATGGGAACAACCTGGTTCTTTATTCCTGTCACCATATTTGGTCCAAAGGAGGTCACAGTACAACTGTATTATATAGGCAGCCCTAAGTCAACATTTTTGTATACTCCCATGCTCTTCAGTTATGCATTTGTCACATCATAGATCCCATGAGCTTTTCCCTGCGTCATGCTCACCTCGCCAGGAAGAGTGAGCCTGCAAATACATTCGGGATTCAAACAACATAAAAAAATGCAATCCTATTTCATAACATTTGGCAAAGGCGTTATTCACCATTTCCCAGTCTTCTACCCAAAGAGATCAGAAACAGGGAACTGCAAATCAGTATTGGTCTGTAATGCATGCTGGATGCTTTTTCTGATTACTGTCACAGTAGGTCATTTTTCTTTTGAGGTAAGCTTGGATAAAAGCATGACTTCCAAAGGAGCAACACACTGCCTCCAGAAGAGAGGCAGGCACAATAGATAAACTTTAGATATGGGCGTTATCAAAGCATGACTTTAGGTCAAGGAAGTTGTTTGAGGGAAAGTCATTACAGAGAAGAGCTGACTGCCAAGATGTTATGAGCAAGGAAGATTCGAAAGGGTTATTCTTAGCTGCTTATTTCACAATCAAATGAACTATATCAGTGACATACAGCCTGGCAATACTTCAGAATTTACTACAGAAAATACTGGTGGCATATCCCGGCATTATACTGAGAGAGACTGCAAATTCTCCAAGGAGGCTACAGCTGATATTGGTGAATGTCAACACACCCGCGAAAGGGCTGCCATTCTTCACTCGGTGAAATCCTGGCAGGGTTTTCAGAGAAACCATACTGAACGTTTTGAAAAGAATACATTTTCAAGTTTTAACAGTTTTATAACAGCGCATTTGCACAGGGAAACCAAAGTATCTAGAAAGTGATGGTAGCTACCACTGACAATCTTTTTTATTGTAAATGTGACATTTCCTTCCCTTGATTCTTACTCCTCACTAATGCCCTTGTCTTTTCCTCCTAAACTTTCTGCCTGGACACAAACACATTCTAAATCAACAAAGAGTAACAAGAAAGCAGAAAAGTAAGGCATAGCAACGGAAAGAGTTTGTTTCATCAACTTTAATGGCTATGACATTAACAAACATTTCAAGGACAAGAAATTCACAGCTCAGTCACCTCAGGCAATAAGAACTTACATATAACAAGCAGGAGTATTTTCAATCCATAATACCAGTGCTCTGCAAGTAAATGTACCAACAAAAACATAGCAAAGTAAAAATTTTCCTTTGGAAAGCAAAAGACATACAGATTTTTTTTCAGTTTCTTTTATGCAGAAATACTACAGCATGGTACTGAAACACACATTTAAGAAAAACACCAGAAGTAGGGCATTTCATTTCCATTTGTTTTCTGACAGTATAACAGATTATACCTGAAAAATTGGCTAACTTCATTTCCCGTGTCCCCCCTGGTCACTTAAAATAATGCAACGCAATAAGCAAGTCTTCAAGGTATTGTGCAGGTTGCAGAGAACGGGGACTCAATCCCTCTTTCCATTCCACTCGGGCAGTTCCACACGTTACACTTGAATTTGTTGGATATTTGAAAAGACCTGACTGCAAGCTCTCATTGCCATCCAGCCAACTCTCCTTTCTTCCACCTTAGCAAAGGTATAGCACTGCAATAAGTCAAAGTGGCCATCTCATGAAATAATACAGCAATCAACACGTCTCTTCAGGTTCTGAATACGTCCAACATCTTGCACAATAGCACACTAATTAATATTTTAATTACCTAAAACACATTAAGAAGTAAATAAAATTTCAACTCCACTTTACCATTTCTGCAGAGAAAACTTCCAAATGAAGCTTATGGAAACCATATATCAAAAGTTAAAAACTACCTCTGTGAACTGGACAAGGTAAGAGAAACACACAAATCCAAAGAAACGACGCCAATTTCTTCTGACCCACTATACTGACTCATTTTTTAGGGAGATGAGAAAGGACACATTATATTTATAGGTGAGTTTTGTTTGATTTCTGTGATTAGAACCATCAGCTAGAGCTGAAGTATAAAAAAAGCCTTGAAGAGCTGAAGAAAAACACTGGCACTATGGAACAGAAAGGAGATGAAGAAAAAGCAAGCTGTGATCTCTAACTGAAAGGGCAGAGCACCGGAAATGTCACAAATCTTTCATCGAAGGGCTTCAAAAGACTTGGCAGTTATCCTTATCATTTTAATCCTCGATCGTCACTCACACTTTCATTCTCAGAACATCATATACAGCAGAACACAAATGTCAGGGGTCTCGGAGCACAGTTTGGAAGCAGGCAGAGGAAGGCAGTCTGCTAAACTCCATCTCCATCAGTAAGGATGATCTTTACGGTAGAGACCTGCACTCTTTGTACTCTATTATTTGTTTTACAGTATCATAATTTTGTGGGAGTTTTTAAACTCAAGATCATATATATATATTTATGTGAGTGTATATATATCCTCACTATCTTATATCCTATCACAGTACTCTGTGTGCATATCCTTCTCTCTCTCCTTGTCTCAGATTCCCACTAGCAATAATTTTCTGTCCCTGAAACAATTACCACTGAACTCAGCAAAACATCATAGATCCCACAATATATACATTCCTCTAAGTTTTCAAAAATATTTATTTCTTAGAGAGACTCAATTCCTCTCCCCCAAGTAGCATCCCTATCAAAAGAAGGCTGCAGGAAAAACAAAATGACATTACTGGACACCTCAGAAGCCATGTAAGACTGAATCAAGGGAAAATAGCCTTCAAAAATTCTGCTGCTTGGAGTGTTGCTTACTCTTGAGCACAGTTTACAACTGTGTTTGCTCTCTCACTTAACACTTACTGATGCTACAGTCTAGTAAGCCCAACAAGCCAGTTAGCAGAAACTATTTTAAAAACTACATTAGTAGACAGCTAAATAAGTGACAGCTGTGGGGGTGGGGAGGAGGGGGGAAATCAGCCCCACTTTTGTAAAAGGAAACCAAGTTTCGTGAGCCTACAGGAGCTCTCTAAAAGATCTCCCTTAACCACATGCCTATTGACTCTAATTGATAAAACCTGCTTTAATTTCCAAGAGACATTTAACAAGATTCTTCACAAAAGGCTCTTAAAGAAATTAAGCTGCCATGGCAATAAAAGTTCTTGCATGGATAAGTTATATCTGGTTAAAAGACAGGAAACAAAGAGCAAGAACAAATGGTCGCTTCTGACAACAGAGTAAGGCCAGCAGTGAAGTCCCTCAGGAACACGAGCTGGAGCCCACACTGCTCAAGACATTCTCGCATCTGGAAAGAGGTGAACGCTGAAGTGACGATTTGCTGTTGACACTAAGCTATTCAGGGTGGCGGAGACAGGCCCAACCGCACCAAACTGCGGAACGAACAGAGGCGACGGGGGGACGACGGCAAGCGCTGCCAGCTGGAACTCGGTCTAGATGCAAGCGGTATTCACAGGGATCTGGAGGGATCCCAGTTCTACACCCACAGTGATGGGCTCCAAGCTGGACAACGCCGCCCAGGCTGAACTTCCACTGCTGAGTCAAACTCAATCTTCCACCTAAAGAAGGAAGGGTCTCAAAATCCAGAACCGCTTTCTCACAAAAAATTCCTGCCACTGATTTTGCCTTAGCTCTAGTGACACTTTATTTTGGTGACCTGATTCGATTCATTCACTTGGCAGAAAAATACCCCCTTGCAAGCAGAGGGGTTTTGCCAGGTAGTGAATTCAGCTGGCTCAAGGAAAGGTCAAAGCAGCAGCAGCACTAGCACAAAGAGGAGGGGAGAACCATGCAGCCGTGGAGAAAGATTCCCTCTTTCAGTTACGGCAGACTGTCCGATCAGCTCAGCCACCTTGTGCAGCTTCACTGGGAGGAACAAGTTATTGAGGGTCTAGCGAACAGATGTAAGCAAACACCAGTTGAATGCTCAGTAGTGATAAGAAAAAAGCAAATCAAAGGCTAGCAGTTATTAGCAAAAGAACAAATCTGACAATATTGCTCTGTAAATCCCTGGTATATATCCCACCATGCACAGCTCTGTGGCTCCCAAACTCTAAAAAGTGACAGACTAGAACTGGAAAAGAGACAAAGAAGGGGGAAAAGGTCAGTCACAGATACAGAATGGCTTCCTATAAGACACATCTACGTAAGACCAGGACTCTCCAGTCTGTGAGGGGGAGGTGGGGGGAGAGAAAAGAAAATTGAGGGAACTTATGCCATTGCCCTATAAAATCAGGAGTGGTAAGCAGAAGATGGGGGCCACTGTTCAATCGCTCTTCCAATATAAAATGCACATAATATTAAGTGAAGCCAACAGGTGACAAGTCAGAAAAAAAAAAAATCAAAGAATCTGCTCTTCACTATATATGTAGTTAAGTTGAAATTTTCCACATGAAGTCCTCAGTGATAGAAGGTTACAGAGGATAAAATTAAGTCAGAAAGGTATCAAAGAACGTCGGACACAAAGAAAGTACTCTGAATTCTCCAAGCTAGGGGTGGCCAGAGGCAAGGGATGTGTGCGCACTATGCATTTTCCTTACACTTCTCTAAGTATCCATTATTGACTACTGCTGGAGACCTCTCTGGGCTGACCTAGTGTGGACGTTTTTATGTTCTTACTTAAAAAGTCATTACAGCTTTGCAACATAACAGATTGTCAACAAATAAACTGACGTTTTGCTTTGCATATTTCTCTCATGCTATAATAGAAACCACCAACAGAAAGATGAGAGTGATGCCTGCCAAATCATTTCACAGAACGGGATCAACAATAGTATGGTGCAACTTGAACCAACCTATTCAACATGAAAGCTGAAAGTCTCTTGGCAGCCAAATTAGCTACTGCTAAATGAAAAGAAAGGCAAAAGGAATGTACTGGCACATTTACCAGCCCTTTAAGATGGAATTCATTGCCCATTTGCAAATGAAGTTTTATTTTCCACTTATAAACAATGACTTATTGGCATCTTCATGGAGTTCTATGGGATTCTAGACCTAAAAAGGAGACAGAAACCCTCATGTGGGTGAGGGCAAACAGATTCTTTGCTTATTATTTGATTTTTCTATTTCAAAAATGCCACGTGCTATTCTCTAGTATAAAAAAAATTATCCAAAATGAATTTTCATTTATTATTTTGTTGAAAAATGTTTGACATTTAGAAACATTTCTGAAACACAAGTCTGTCCCTATGTAACTCTACAGAGAAATATTTTTTTTTTTTCCTATGAGCTGCACAATCTGTCAATACTGACCATTTTCACTCGGCTAACCTGCCAATGTAAGTCTGCAGTGTGGACAGTTAAGAATATAGATTCATTCAATTTATTTACAGAATAAATAGCACTTATTCTGGTGAACTGCACAGCAAGGAACACAGTCGGCAGGACGTGGCCTCATGCTGCTTTCTAGTAAAACATTACTTTTGGTAACCACCAGGAACAACCTGTCTCTCAGTTGAGGGAGGACCAGCTTAAGAATTCAACTCTTGCTCTTAATTCTGTAAGAAATGACTATTAACTGAGTGACTGGAATATAGAATACACTTCCACATTAAACCCTTGAGTCTAATATTGCTGGCAACTGTGGCCGAAATGCCTGTGCCACCAAATGATGCTGTACAGCCTTTCAGCATGTTTTAAGACTGAGAATACAGATTCATCCTGGGCAGTATTAATACCATAAGAATGGAATGAGTGTTTGGCATATATATATATAGTTTGTGGGTAGCAGGTAATCTTCATTTTTGGATACATAAAGAGTTCCACATCTCCAAGCTGGGAGACCTGAATGCTCAAAGGAGGAGAAAAAAAGGTATTCCTATCATTTCAACATGGCATTACCCATATTTATAAACGAACATTATCTTCCAAAATAAAGATGGCTTTGAGATTGCCTAATATGAAAGCAGAGTTGAAAATTTATCCATTTTATTTTGAATCCATGGGTTCAAAATAGGATACATGCCCTACAGCTTGCTGGGCTTAGTAATGACAGCCTGATGAATCTATTGTCCGAGGCATCCTGTTTTGTCAAGCATACTCTTATTACTGAAAGGCATTTTCCTAAATACTCAAATGCCTGCAGAGACACAAATGATAAAATCTTGTTTTGGGAAAATTATCAAAATCTTGTTTTGGGAAAATTATCAAAATCTTGTTTTGGGAAAATTATCAAAATCTTGTTTTGGGAAAATTATCAAAATCTTGTTTTGGGAAAATTATCAAAATCTTGTTTTGGGAAAATTATCAAAAACAGAAGTATAGTTCCCTTTAACATTACTGAAAGGACCTAAGTTACTGGGTATTCTCTTGAAACTCATATTAGCAAATATCTTTTGGAGAAGATAATGATACACTCAAATTGGCAGCCGGTGAAGCCTTCATCTACATTCAGAAATTCAGTAGGACTCATCAGAAATTAGCAAGTAGCTACAATAACAAAGCCAATGCAGAAGACTAAGAGGAGAAGGTTCCCTTGAAACATCTTTTCTTCAGTTCTTTCAGCCAGCTAAGGATGGTGCCTACTTTAAAAAAAATCAGTAGGGGACTTCCTAACATAACATCTGTTTTTGGAAGCATATTTCAGACTGAAAAGTTGCACTATAGTCACAATAATTTTCTCTCAACCCATATTTTCTAGAGCAACAAAGAAATATGTCTTTATACTCTGATCACATATTCGACACCTGAACCAAGTAAAATCCATTTAGAAATGCAAAACATTGCAAAGAGCAAAGCATATTTCTAGATGTCCTGAATAGAAACAATGAAATAATTATCTGCTGGTGATGTTCTGATACCAGAAGAAGAGCTAGCTATAAAAAAAACATGTAAGCTTTGTCAGATCTTTCTCTTCCTTCCAAGAAAGAAAAATCAACTCTACTCTTTTCTATTTTTAGCCAACAGAGATAACACAGCGGCACCACAAGCAAAGGGAAGATGGCAGTTTGGAATGGGAGTGTTTGAGTTCCACATGACAAGTCTGGGTGACCACAAGTAAAACCCCAAAACTTTAAAAAAACATCTTACAGATTCTGGATGACATTTCAAATCCTAAAGCCAGTATGCCAAATTTGGGTAAGATGGATCCTTAACTCAGTGCGCAAGTACAGCATCAACTTTTGGTTTTGGCTCCAGGAATCGGAAGTCAGAGCCTTACAAGAACACTCAGGCACTTCGAGGTGCAGAATGGGGAGAGACAAACCTTTCGGGCCAACCACCTCTTCAACAGCATTGCATCAAAACTTACTCTTTAACATCTCTGAACAATTTAAGCGGATGAGAAGGCAAGTTTGTTTCTTTCAGCATGTCTTGTGTTATCTGAAGCACCAGCATTTCCAAATTTTCAGCAGGGGTTCTGAGTCTTCTATAAATTTCATTAACGAACCATTTGCAAATGTTACAATAAAGACACATTCTTATCCCAATAATAGGACTTTTCTCAGTAAGGAGTCATGATTAAACATTTCTCTCCCACAGCATCCTTACACTTCTACAGGCTCACCCATCTACTAAAACAATTGTTAAAATGCCAACGTTTGGCCATCTTATATCAGGGCGAGTCTCCGTAACAAAGGGAAAAAGCAAGAAGAGAGAGTATCCAAGTCACCAGTGCAAACTTGAGGTACATATTCTTCTTTAGGAAAGGATTCTCTGACATCAAAAACATTTGCCCTTTGAGTTCCCAAACATCCTGAGTAACTCAGTTTGTCAAAACATCCAAATATTATAACCTTTTCAGCTATCAAAGGATGCACCAGAGTTTCAGCAGACGTCACATAAGAATTTGTACAATACAAAGGGCAGACTATAGATGGAGATGGCTTATCTCCTGAGAAGCCTGGAGTCATAACCCTCGTCTCAGGATCTCAGTTGTCCTCGCAATTTCTGTGCATAGCACACCCTGCATGGAATTTTGGCCACAAACGCTGTCTCTCATAGTGCATTTATCAACGTCAGCATGTTTCTAAAATGTCAGGAAGCACCGGAGACCACGAGCTTTCAAGTGCCATGTGCTCTGGTCCTTAAACACAGAGGTTCTCGAAGATGCGCTCTGAACTTCCACAGCTGGTACTAGCTGTTCGGTCAGCTTCAGAAAAGTACCACTTACTACCCCCTCCAACGGCTATAAACCCATCAGCATGTCCATTTGCGGTAGTAACTAAGGATTTCAAGTGAGATGCTGGCGTGGAGCAGCCAGAAGAGAGAACCCCTTATTAGACTAACTGCAATACTTGAGTTAGCCTCCCCAACAACCTGCTCACCAGGAAATCACGCTGCATCACCACCCTGCGGCATTGGTTGGCTTGCCATTTCGCGACTCTTCGCACCAGCAAAGTGCACCCTCACAGGCCATCCACCAAGAACTCACACCAGAAGGATGACAGGGAAAGAAAGGATAAACCTGCCTTTTGCTCCACAAAAGCAAGAACATCTACTCATAGTCAGGATAGCTATGGATAAACAACGTATAGCCTTCTGCTCTAGTGATTTCTTCAGATTGCTTGACGGATTATACTGCAGAAGCATTCGCTGAATGACCTTGCTATCTACAGATGAACCAAAAACCTCAGTAGAGAAGGCAAAAAGGCTCTAGATCCAAAAGACCTGAAATAATCCTTCTCGCATGCTACCCTATCACAAACAAACAGTGTAATAACATGGGAAAGCTAAGCAAGTCAAGACACACGGGAATCCAAACACTAATGTCATCCAACATACCAAACGCATGACAATTTAAGAACACTTGTGTTGGCGCTGTGATCTGGAGAAGGATTTTTTGCCCTCAGTAGCTTAGTAAATGCTATTACTAAATTAACTCTACAGAACAAGAAGTACCATTAAATTCACCTGTAGAACACAACTGAAATCATGAATACTTGTAAAGCGGCTCAATTCATTGTAATTAAATTCACACTCTCTTACCAGAAACTGAGTTCTTTAAGGAGAAGTGCCTGCCAACACCAGTTTGCTCTATCGATACCACTGCTGTCTTTCCCCCAAGTCACACCTTGTCCCAACTACTGCTCTGCCCCAGAGCGCACAGAAAGCAAAGAGCAGCTGCCCAGTGCTTCCCAGCGCAGGCCAGTCACCAGGTCACCAGCACCCATCGCAGAAGTCTCTCTCGCGCTCTCTCTGCCACGCAAAGCCCTTATTTTCTTGGCTGTCCAACACCTTCAGGCCTCGGCCTGGTGTTTCCGCCTCCGCCTAGTCTAGTCCCCGTGGCCCTGGCCATGGGGCACTGGCTACGCCGCGCTCTTCTCCCCAGGAGCCACGGCTCCCAGCTCTGGTACCACCGGACGGTCTGCCTAACTCGCGGCCACCGCCGGTTCATCGCGCCGCCTCCCCAACCCCCTCACCCCGAAGGTCAGGGCAACACGGCGTCGCCTCCCGCTCACCGGCCCCAGAGCCCCCCGGCCCCGCGCGGCCTCCCCCCGCGCCCCCGCACTAACGAGTCGCCCACGAGCAACAGGAGCGGCGGGGCGGCCCCAGAGCCCGGCGCGGGTCCCAGCCCCGCCGCTGGACGCCGGCCAGGGGGCCCGGCCTCGCCGTGCCGGGGCGGCCCCGCGGCCCGGGCCCAGGCGGCGGGCGGGCCCAGCCGGGCCGGGCCGGGCCGAGCAGCACCGCGCCGGGCCCAGGCGGGCCGGGCCGCCCGGCGGCGCGCAGCGGCTCCCGCAACTTTCCCCCCGCCGCCGCCGCCGCCGCCGCCGCCGCCGTGCCCCGCGCGGCGGAAGCGCCACCCCCGCTCCGCCCGAGCATCCCCGCCGCCGCCCGGGCCGCGGAGCCGCCCCGCCGCCGCCGCCCCCGCCGGGCCGGGCCGGGCCGCGCAGCGGGAGCGCCGCCGCCGCCGCCGCCCGGAGCGGGGCGCAGGCCCGGCCGCGGGGGAGGCCGCCGAGCCCGGCCCGGCGCCCCCGGCAGCCCCGGCGGGGACAATGAGATGGCGGCGAAGAGCGCCGCGCCCGGGGGACCCGTTGCTCCGGCAGGAGCCGCCCCGCCCCGCGCCGCCTCCTCTTCCCTCCCCTCCCCTTCTCCTCTCTCCTCGCACGGGCAGCGCCCGCTCCCGGCCCGGCCGCCGCGGAGACCGAGCGAGCGAGCGAGCGGCCCCGGCCCGCTGCCCCCGCCCCTCGCGCCTCCATCTTGGATCGGCGCCTCAGCGCCGTCCCTCCCCCGCGCCCCGCTCACCTCGGGCCGCGCCGCGCCGCGCCGGGCGGCACCCCGGGAGCCTGCGGAGCGGCTGGCGCGCGGGGTCCGGGCGGGTGCGGGCCGGGGCCGGGGCGGCGGCGCTGGCGGGGGCCGCGCTCACCGGAGCCGCAATCCTAAACCGCCATCTGGCGGCATTTCCGACCCGCCAATGGCGCAGCCGCCGCCGCGCGCCGGACCCCCAGCGCCCCCTGGCGCCCGCGCGCCGCCACCGCGCTGCCGCCGCCGCCGCCGCCGCCGCCGCGGGGAGGGGGGAGCGCGCGGGGGGCGGGGGGGCACGGCGGGCCGCGGCGGCCCCGCCCGGCGCGCGCCGCGCAGCACGCGGGCGCCGGGCGCCGCAAACGTCTTTCGCGCGAAAACGCCGCGCATGCGCCCGGCCGCCGCGCGCGCCCGCGGGGCGGAAGACGGCCGTTAGCACCGTTAGCGCCGCGGCCGGGGGGGCGGGGCGTCGCCCGGGGAGACAGGAAGCCGGCGGCGCCCGGCTGAGGCGGGTGGGGGGCGCGGCGCCTGTCGCGACAGAGCGGGGGGGCGGGGGGAGGACCGGGCCGGGCCGGGCCCTGTCAGGCGGCGGCGCCCTCTCGGCCGGCGGCAGCCTCTCCGCCCCCGGCGCCGCGGCAATGCGGCCCGCGGGCTGAGGGGGGCGGCGGCTGCCGGCGTGGGGGGCGGCGGGCGCGGCCGCTGAGGGCGCCTCGGGCTGAGGCGGCGGCGCGGCGGCGGCGGGCGGGCGCGGCGGCAGCGGTAAGTGCTCGGGGCGCTGCGGGCGGCGGCGAGGGACGGGCCTGGCCGGGTGGGCGGCGGCAGCAGCAGCAGCAGCAGCAGCAGCAGCAGCCCTCGCTGCTGAGGCTCGCGCTGTCCGCCGCGCCGCGCTGCTGCCGCTGCTGCTCTCGTGCGCTTCAGCCGTACCCGCCGCGCTGCCTTCGTTCCCGCTCAGCGTCCTCGTTAGGGGACCCCGCTGTGGCGCAGGCACCTCACACGCACCGGCTCGCCGCGCTGCCGGTTTGTGCGGGTTCCGTGGGGAGCACCAGAAGCAGTAAGAAAATGCAAACCGAAGTGATGCGGTTGCCTGAATCTCTCAGTAACCCCCTGCTTGGGCTCTTTCAGCCCTTTGTAACGTTCCGTGTAGGGTCTTGCTTGTGCCTAGCTAAGCTGCTTTCTCGTGGTGTTGGAGAATATATTTAAGGACTGATGTATTCTCTGTTATTTCCCCCCCATGCCTGGGGTTCCAGTGTGAAGGGGTTTGTCCAGATATTAGGGTGTTTGGACTGGGAAGTTTTGCAGACAAAGTGTCTCTTCCTTCAAATTCACTTAATGCTGATATTGCCACCATGGAGATGATGGGGGCAGCAGGCGACACTGAATGCAGAAATTAAAGAGTACTTTTACATGGAGCCTGGGGACACTTGGGATCGTCATACAAGACAATACGTCAGTGAAAGTACAGGAAATTAAAGATGCCACGCGTTTATTAACCCACTGAAGTCACACGTGGCAACTTTAATCAGCTAGCACAGATAATGCTTTGTAGCCAGCAAAATACTGTTGGGAGTGTACTGATAATTCATAGGGTTTTCAAGTGCTGGGTTTATATTTGAACTCTGTGAAGGGCATATCGGCAGCTCTACCTCACTTCAGTCGATGCCATTGGACATGATTTGATCCATATGAAGACACAGGATATCGGTCTGTTGGTTTGTATATAATGTATGTTGTTGTGCTTAAGTACTAAAAACTCCTTTGACATAATTGCCGTTTCCATTTTCTTAAATACTTTTTATTATTCACTTAATTGGAAAAAAGGGCTTAAGTCTTTCTTTGCATATATCTGATTTTAAATAAAATTATGATTGATATAGTCAGACCATCTGTGTAAAAAAAAAAAAAAGTACTCTGATTTTCTAGCATGCACCTTATCAAATAGTTTAAAAGCATAGCAGAAATGTAGGCCATTTCAGTGATGCCAACATTTAATTGCCTGCTGTGCACCTTATGTCTTCTCTTCCTCCCACTTACTTTGTTCATGCTGTATGACACTAGTCGCACATTGGATGAGCGTAGATCCCTTGGCATGTGCAGTTGCCTGAACTGTCAAGCACCAAAGAATCACCAGCATTTACACATCTTGAATAATCTGCAAGCGAAGGTAGTTTAATGGAGAGGATGCCGAAGCCAGAACTTAGAAGATTTTCCCGTACCACATAAGGAATTGAGAGAAGTCGTCAGTGCGCTGTCTTTGCCCAGAGGTGCTTTGTGAAGGTGGTGCACGTTCAGTTAGTTAATGGGAGCTATGTAGGGATGGAGTGTGTCTATTCTACATGTCGTATTCAGGGAATGTTATTAGCCTGTAATTATCCTATAGAATTTGTTACAGTCCTGTGATAAACTCAGTTTAACTTGGTCAGGTTTCAGGATTTTCACAGAAGTGGCAAAGGAACATCCCTGCAAGGCTCAAATTTCAAAGCAGGGGGATGTACGACTTTTTGTTTTTTCACTTCCTAAGGACTTGCAATTACTGCATCTGCAGATCTTTCATAATAACATTTCAGTTGGCTGACTGATTTTGACCAAATCTGGCAGAAGACAGAGTATTCTTCTGTGAATCTAGTGAAAATTGGTGGGTAGAATGAGCAATCAGACCTGAATGCAAGGCAGGAAGGAGAGCTCAGCGTTTATTGGCAGGGTGGGCAGTAGTGGAGTGGCATATAATCATGTATGTCTAGCTTGCTAATCAGTGTATGTGTAGCTTTTTAAAAAAATCACAGTGCATATTTTATTGATGAACTGTGATAGATTTATTGAGTCCATTGGAATTAATTGTTTACCACTGGGAATACAGGGTTCACATTTTGACAATCAATAATTTCCAAAAGTTAGTAATTTGAATGGGTGTCCCACATTGTCATCTGAATTAGGAATGTTTGTTTTGTTACATTAGTATTTTGCATAGTGCTTAATCTTCAGCCTTGTATTAAACTTGATTGATTAAACTTTTGATTCAAAAGCAAATTATGTTTTTTCATAGAAAATGCAAATAGACCATCTTATATTTCCAGATATGAAGAGAAATAATAACTTCATGTGATCTCTGCAAAAGGCATTTGCAGAAAGCAAAGTAGCAAGTTTTCTGCTTAGGCTGTGCTGGTTTCCATTTGTTTTAAATTTGTGTCTGGGACAAAGATAATGGATTTGGGATATGCAGTAATCTCAGTCTCTGAAATTCTTTATGGTTAAGCAAAGCAAGGTCACCAAAGACTAAAAATAAATGTACTTTGTTAGAGTTGGCATAATATTTATTTGTCACATACACAATATTTAGTTGAGTAAATAAATTTTGATTGAAGCACTCCTGTTATTTTTATTCTTTGTTATTTCTCATCTCCTGCCTTTCTCATTTCTCATGCATTTCCTCCTCCAGTTTCCAGACCTTCCAACAGTTAAAATTCTGCATGCTGTAGAATACTGAAGGAAATAGCGAGTCTCTATAGGACAGCCATTTTGAGTTATGTGCTCTTGATCTATTGTTTTCCTCCAAAGAGATCTTTGAATACATTATGTAGGTCCAGTACTAAATGTGCAAATGCATTTTGTCTCTTTTTTCTATATTTGTTGGAAGAAAATGTAATCTAAACTCGGGAAGAAAAAGATACAATTACATGCTAATGATAAGAAATTAGTTATTTTGATTTTGTTTTCATGGATCAATGGCTGCAGCATGTACTCAGCTGTTTCCTAATGAGATGACTGAGGTTATATGGGCTAGATCTCCCTTAGTTCTAATAATAATTGCCTGCTATGCACTATTTGTCTTCTTTTCTTCCCGCTTACTTTGTTCATGATCCATATATTGTGTTTTAAATCAAGATCATAATTTTTTAAGATGTGGGGAGGGCAAGGCAGAATCGTAAATTTAAAACACAATGGAAATGCGAAGAAGGAGAAGACGTGCTTATTAGAAGCGCTACCTTTGTTGACTCATTTGCTTAGTTTTGCATTTGCATGTTAAAAGAATCTGAAATTAACATGTTATCTGAAGAAAATGGGCAAGTAGCAGACAGTGAGGCTGAGGCAGCTTTCTAATGGGGTGTTTTTCAGACGCTCGAAGGATTGTTCGAGCTGCCCACTAGCGCAGCTGATCCACAGCTCTCACTCTTTATGTTACCATGCTTGGCACTTCAGCTCTTTCTCCTCTAGTTTCTTGCAATGCTTGTGCTGTACGCTAATGAGAACTCTTGAGTACTCTTCCACCATTTAGCAGTGTGCGGGGTATGCTTTGATTTTCGGCTGAGCTGTGCTGAAAATGGGTTGGCAGCAGACATGTGGACAAGGGTGCTAACACAGTCTCCTTCATAGACAGAGGTGTTTCTTGTCCTCACACCCTCTAACTTCTGCTGATCTCTGCTTCGGTGAGTTATCTTGAGGCCACGAGTGTAGTCTGCCAAAGCAGCGCCCCAGGATACCTCATTTATGTGTGCAAGTCCAAACCGGCACGGCTGCCATCCTCCTGCCTCATACCCTTCCAGAGCTGGGACCAGCGCCAGCCCCTCTCCCCATTCCCATTCACTGCAGCCGCTACCAGGGATTCACTCTGCCTGCAAGAGGTGAGCTGCGGCTCTAGCTGGAGTACAGGAAGGGGTTCAGTAACCCCCAAAGCTCTGAGGAAAAAGGAAGAATGTCCCATTCTTAGGTAAATTATTTTTGCCAGCAAGGTGCAGGCAGTACTTGGCTGTCACAAATTATGGATGGAGAAAATGTAAAGGGTGTACTTGGCCATGATTTTTTTTTTTGGAAATATTTCTGTGAAGAGCTATTGCACCCACCCTTCAATGCCTTTTGGTCTGTGGTTCTGCCTGTGGGTCTCCCTGACAAACTGCCATCGTGCTCTTCACCCTAATTGTCCGCTCAGTTGTGATCTTGTACCTTCAGGGTCTGTCTGGTCTGGTCTGGTCTGGTGCTTTGATACTCGATACGGACAAGCACTTAGGTGCTGTCCGCCCCTGTCCCCTACAGACACCACAGACAGGGAGCAGTGCCCTCCACGCTGTCCCCCACAGCGACCGCAGAGATGGCGCGGTGCCCTCCACACCCATTCCCTACAGACAGCGGGCATGAGATGACACATTTTCTTGCGGTTAAATCACAGGAAAATCATACTTACAAAACCCAGGTTCATTCTTCAGACTAGGCTGGTTCGGTCAATAATTCTGAGCTAAGGAGTGGTCTTGGCAAGATTACGCTGGTTACCTTCTCTCCATCTAAAGCTATTGGGTTTTGTTTTCCTAATGAGGCACCTGAAGTTGCCTGTTCCCAAGGCGTGTGGCTTCGCAGGCTTGCTAATACATCTCAAATGTTCAACTTTGTGAACAACAAGTGGAATGTTTCATGCCGACTTTGCGTATGACTTTCTTTGCTGAGATCATTTTAAGCTTTTCTATTTGATATCTGCTTAGTCTTTCTGTTTAGACATCTGGACAAAGATGTAGATGACAGAGAGGGGTGTTTTCCCACTCTAGCTTGTGATTAAGTCTTCAATAGCACATAAAGTCTGAATGTACTTTTTTGCTGGGGCACAGTGATACCGGTAGAGGACAGGAAAGGTTGCCTCTCCCCTGCCGCGACTTCCTTTGGAAGGGCTCTTTGCGCAGATGGTGGAGGGCAGTGCAGAGAGCAAAGTGATCCTGCTGCTGCTGCTACGCCTTGTGTTAAACTGAGCCGGTGCTGCGATATTGGGCCTTGCGACAATGACGGCACTCGGTGCGGGGCTGGAGGGAAGTAAGGACACCTGAGGGCTCCCTGGGGGCACGGTGGTCACCACACAGGCCTTCACGTGGCCGACACAGCAGACGCTAAGGAGCATTTGTGCTGGTGAAGGCCAGCACCTTGAGCGCTGCTGTGTCCTAGGCGGAGATTTCTTGCTGGCCTTGGGAGGCGGATGCTGCCGTCCTGACACACGCAGCTCCCCGCGTGCTGCTGTGCGCGTCTCGGTGGTGTGCACGGATCACAGGCGCCGAGGGAGAGCTCACGCTGTGCATGCAGGGTGAAATGGGCCTTCAGTCGGAGGCAGAAGGGGGGAGCTTTCGTTGCTGTGTTTTTAAATCCACCCTTCCCGTGCCCGCATTGCCTGCCATTAGGAGGTCTGGTTAGTAGTTTGGACAAGCCCTTCTAAATTTTCTTCTTTTTTAAAAAAATTGAATTTGGTTTGAGAAATAAATCTGGTGCAATGTCAATCACTGGAAATAAAAATATGCAAAAAGAAGAGGGAATTTTTAACACCATCAAAATATTGTTCAAAAATTTGTTCTTTATTGCTATACTAACTGTGCTGATTAGGCAGGCATACGCTATATTTCCCTATGTTGCTGCCTGTTAATTTACAAACAAGGTTATCATCTCTGCCTGCCAAATTTCTTCTGTAATCTTGTAACGTAAGCAAACAAGTAAAAATAAACATAATTAATAATTACAGAGTATTTACTGTCCAAAAGCTTCAGCAAGAGAACTTTCTCAGTAGAATATGAATATAATAGAATATATTGTATATTCTATACTATACATAGTAAGAACGTATGTCATTTTCAAAAATTAAGGACTAACGTTAAGCTACCTAGCTGGCTTTTTAAGCAGATCCAAATGGCCTTTCAAAGGTGTCTAGCAATAACTCACCGGAAATTTAAAATCAAACCAAGAAAAACCAAGAAACCAAGAAAAAATCTAGTAGCCTGGCTCATGAAAATAGCTTGTAAACACTCACAGCATTTAAATACTAATGAATCTCTCACTGTTGATTAAATAAAAATAACAGTGCATCCTTTTGTTCTGTTTTCTTAAGATCAGGAAGTTTCTCTGAGGAAATGGATATGTCTTCTCAAAAATACCCAGTCAAAAAACGAGTGAAAATCCATCCCAACACAGTAACAGTGAAATATACTTCTCATTATCCCCAACCAGGAGAAGAGGGAGATGAGGATGGTAATGAAGATACTGGAGTATTTATGGAGGAGAATCCTAAGAAAAGATTACTGAATGATGGGAAAAAGAGAGAAAGGACCTTTTTTGGTACAATAGACACCCAGCTTCAGTCAGCACAACTGCCAAAATGCAATGACACTGGGCAGTTCCAAAATTTTCCTGAAGGAAGTATCCTGCAGTCGAGAAAAACTTGGGTAGTCCTTTTTGGATCTGCTGTGGCTCACGGATGTGTGGCTCTAATAACAAGATTAATTTCCGATCGTTCCAAAGTGCCATCCCTAGAGTTAATTTTCATCCGTTCAGTCTTACAGGTGCTGTCTGTTACAGTCGTGTGTTATTACCATGAGCCTCCCTTCGGCCCCAAAGGGTACAGACTGCGGCTCTTCTTCTATGGCGTCTGCAACGTTATCTCCATCACCTGCGCTTATACTGCCTTCTCTATAGTTCCCCCCAGTAATGGGACCATCATGTGGAGGGCTACCACTACGGTGTTCAGTGCCATTTTGGCTTTTTTACTACTAGATGAAGGAATGGCCTACATAGACATAGTTACTGTAGTTGGCAGCGTGTTTGGTGTTTGTCTGGTCATGATCCCCAACATTGTGAGTGAGGAAAACTCTTTGCTGAGCACCTGGAAGGAAGCTTTTGGCTATACCATGACCGTGATGGCAGGTTTGACCACTGCGCTCTCCATGATAGTCTACAGGTCGATCAAAGATAATATCAGCATGTGGACGGCACTGTTCACCTTTAGTTGGACGGGAACAGCGTGGGGAGCGTCCACCATGTTTTTCCTTCAAGAGCCAATCGTCCCACTGGATGGAGAAACCTGGAGCTATCTCCTTGCCATCTGCCTGTGCTCCACAGCTGCCTTCCTGGGGGTCTACTACGCCCTCAGCAAGTTCCACCCCGCTCTGGTCAGCACTGTACAGCACTTGGAGATAGTCATCGCCATGGTCCTGCAGCTCATTGTGCTGCGAATCTTTCCAAGTGCTTATGATCTTCTCGGTGGAGCAGTTATTTTGGTTAGTGTTTTTTTCCTTGCGTGTCATAAATTGACCTGGAAGAATTTAGGAAGACAAGATTACCAAGAGATTCTGGATTCTTCCATTAAATGAATTCCACTTTTGCTGTCCGATCCTGGTGTGTGGCCCTGTGACAGTAATATTTCAACTCTGTCTGTTCTAGAGTAGTCGTCGGGTTCTGTCTCTACTGTTTAAATTCACAGCTGATGTAGCAATGTTGGTATTTCCAGAGTTGCATGACAGGTGAATTTGTTCTAGTGTGTAAAATCCCTGACGTTTTTTGACATATGAGAAAAGTATATATGTCTCCAGCATGTAGGGTATGTGAGCAGAAGCGTAGGCTGGCCTACAAAAGTGCAGGCCAGGTCGTAGGCAGTTGCCTGCTCACCTTCCCTGGATAAGACAACACAGAGACAGGGGGGTTCACTAGTGACTCTCATTCTCATGTACTGTGATAGTAGGAAAATGAACAGTGAAAGCATTAAAACAGTGAACCAGAGTATTTAAATCCCATGTAACACTTCCTCTGTGTTGACTGTAGTATTTTAAATGAAGTAATGCTAATATTTCTGTGGTTTTAACTTGCATTTCCTGTGTGTATGCAAAGAAAAGAATAAATCAGTAAAGCTTTCTGTGCTCTTTGGTTAAATTTCTATCTGAATCTAGATCGCCTGCAGGGGAAAAAGCTCCAAAAACTGGAACTCTGGCTGAAGGACAGTTGACCACAGCTGTGAGAGAAAGGTCCCTGAGAACTGGAAGATCTAGCAGGCAGCCCGCCGTCACCTGTGCGGACCGCATGAGGACTGCTCTGCCAGCAATCCCGCGCAGGCTGCGTCGTGCTGTGTGGAGCACTAGGTAGGAGGAGCTCGTGCAAAACAGAAGCAAAGATCCCTTCTAATAATAGATGGCAAGGACACTGGCTTCAGCCACTTTCCCTAGAGTGGTTGGAAAAGTCCCCACTTGGTCTTGATGGAGATGTTTTGTTTTAAATTCAGAGTAGGATCACAGACAGGTTTAAAGGAGCCCAGAATTTGAAAAGGGCTAACAGGATTGTCAAAACAGGCTTGAGAGGACTTTCCCTAAAGATTCTTTCCAATGCAAAAAATAGTAGTTTCCTATAAAACTCTTAAAAACACCATCTACCAGATGCTTAAAATAATTTGCTGTAACAAACCTCTGGACAGGAATAAGCATGAGGCTAATTTCTCTCCTCCACATTAGACCTGTCATCATAATTAGAGGAAGGAGACAGCTAAAAAGAAATATGATTGTCTCCACTCTCCATTATCAGGAATGTTTTCCTTTTGCTGAAGACTCTGTAGTGCTCCAAAATACTCATCTGCAACCTTGATTTGCCCACGATGGCAGTTGCAAAGTGGAAAAAAGTTCCAGAATATTTCTCTTTACTGCTTTTCATCCAATAAAAATGAAATAGAGACCCCTCCAGCTTGAGCCCTCTAGGCACCTCATGAGAAACAAAGGGGAAAGTACCCCGTTTACATCAGCCCAGGAAATGCTAAGCCCAGGCCCAGGAGGGCTGTGCACGCAGAGGGCACAGGCTGTTGGCTCTAGCAGCATGTACCTGCAGAAGGGCCCTGGGGGATCTACCAGGGCACTGGCAAAGAAGAGCCCTGCTTTACCCCACAGCCGCGTTACAGACCCAACCCTATTTCCAGAAGGCAGAGAGAGGAGGAAGGCAGGCTCCATTGCTGGTAGGTTGTTTTTCAAGGAGGGAACGGGGAAAGCAGCAGCTCCTCCAACTTTCTCTGGGGATAAAGAGTGTCTGTCCCTACCTGGGAAAGGACAGCCAGAGGTGGGGCTGTACAACATCAAAGATGTTGTTTCAGCCATCTGATCTAAGTACAGTACCTACAGCCGGACCGGGTTGGATGTAGGGTACCAGGGAGCTCATATATGCCATGATAAAGACATAGATCTATGGGGAGAGGAAGTTCTAGCTATACAGATAAATAAAGCTTATCCAGAGAGCTGTGTGTCTGTAGGGGGAGACAGGCAGTTGGGCACTTTGAGGGAGACAGGTATGTAGGCAGGTAGAGAATTAAGCAGGTAGATAGGCGAGTGGGTACCTAGGGAAGTGGATGGATAGGCAGGTGCATGGGGAGGTAGGCAGGGAGAGAAGGGGCGGAGGAGCGGGTGATAGGGCAGAGGGGTAAGCAGGCTGACATGTGGGTGGGTAGACAGACATAGCTATGGCAAGGCGGGCACACAGACGACGTGTGCCGTGTATCTTGGGAGAGGGCTGCCCTAGGAGCAGGGACAGAAGCATAAGCCCATCTGCTGGCTGTCTTTTCCCTGCCCCTGACTCAGCAGTGAGCTCACTCGCTGCTGAATTTACACTCCCTCAAGGAAAGACTCACACCATTGGATAATGTGATTGAATTCAAGAAAATTATCACAGAAATCCTAAGGAACTCCATTGCAAAGATTAATTGTCATTGGATGATGATCAACAGACTTGGAGGCACGTGACTGCAGTTAGAGAGTCAAAGAATTAATGTCCTTGCAAAGGAAAAAAAAAAGGGTGGAAGTTTATCCAGACTGTGCCAGGATCTGGAGGCGTATGTAGAGTCTGACAGGGCATCGGACGCTCCAGGGTTGTTCATATCTCATTTGCACGGCTCGCCGTCCTGAGACCTTTCACCACCCAGTCTTGTAGCTGGACCATCTCCAAAATGCTACAGAGTTGAAAGAAAGCTGTTCAGTTTTACAGACAGGCAGAGGGGCAGAGGAATAATGCAGGCCTCTGTCAGGCCAAGCAGCTTTGGGTGTGCTTCTGACAAGGCTTCAGGGATCTCTGATGTGATGTGCAACGTGACCCACGTCCTTTGTGGCCCCCAGGGGCACCCACACAGCTGGTCTCCCTGGGGCTGAGTCCTCCTCATCCTGCCGTCCTCTTCTCTCCCCCCGGCCCCTGCGCTTCCCCCTCCGCCATACACAGCGCTGCCTCTCGCAGAGCCCGTTGAGCTGGTGGGGAGATGCAGCTGCAACGGCAGTGAGAAGGGCCCTCTGGCACTGTGGCTGTGACCTGCCAGCCTCTCCCTCCCCAACCACAGCTCCATTTGTACCCTCAGCCTTCGCCAGGATGAGTCTTAGGGATTAGCTCGGGGCTGCTGGGAGGCAGTGGGAGTATGGGTCTAACCCAGGTCATCCTCCTGCCAGGAGAAATTAAGCACTCACAGCTCTGGGGTTGGGATCCCTGACTGGGCAAGGGGGTTGCTGCCACACAAGTATCCCAGGCCCTGGCTAGAGCTGGCACTTACTCCTCTGGCAGTAACTTCAGCAGGTTTGGTTCTTTCTGCTTCTCTGTGGATTTAGGATTCTCATCCTTTTCCCCCTTCTGCTTAATCTTCTCCTTCAGCCCTTCGTCATATGCCTTTCTCTTGATGGGGGTGGGCGTGCTCTCCCCAAGAGAGTGGGGTTTCTGCAGGGCAGAGAGACTGTTACGCTCAGCACCGCAGCTCGGCAGTGCCGCCTTCCCCGCCGCAGACCCCGTGGGCGACTGGCAAGAGACGCTGCAGTAGCAGCTGGACAACCGAAAGCGTCACCTCACCACAGTCCCTGGCGGTGGGGTGGGGGGGTCTGGCCAGGGTTGCACTGCACTTCCCAGGCAGCCGTCCTGCGCCAGGGCAGGCAACTGCCTTGTGTGGGAGCTAAAAGGAATTCTCCAGTGGGGTCTGGCAAGCCAGACCAACCGATCCTAACGATCCCTTTGGCCTCCAGTTGCAACATGAGCATTAGTGTTCGTGACTCCCACTTGCTTCTCCAACAGCTGACACCCTCGAAATATAATTTGATCATGAGGAGATCCAGTTTCAGATGTTTCCTTGCCTGCCCTGTATACTTCTGGACATCACGTCTCCAGCTTTGACAAGGAAGTGACCAGGCTGGGAATTCATTTTTCATCTCAGAAAAGGTTTCTTACCAAATGTTCTGTGCTCTGTAAAAGCTTCCTCCATCTTTTGAGATCAGCCACCCCTGGAGTATAGCCATATTCTTCCTCTGGAACCACTTTTTCTAAAAGAGGTTTCAACTGTTATGCAAGAAAAAAAAACAGATTGCATCTGAGACTGAAGTGTGAGCAGTGGAGATATCAGTGAACAGCCTAACAGGCATCTAGTGACTGTGAAGCCATTCTCAGGACAGTCAGCCCTAAATTCTTTTTTTCCAACCCACAGAAACATTAAAGGCTTAGTCTCCTGTCCACTGGAGGCAATATTTTTTTAAGTCAGTGTGCTTGGGTCCTAGCGCTTTAGTTAAAAATTCGATTGACAAAACCCTCCAGGGCTTATGATTACAAATAGTCCTCCTGGTCATGCTAACATATAGCTAGTAAAGAGAAAGACCAGCCGGAGCTGTGTCCCTGCAGGCAGTCTGGATAGGACAAGCTCAAGCCATTCGGCTGGGAAAGCTCGTGTCCAGCTTCCAGCGGGGGCACCACAGGCGGAAGCTGCCTCGGCTCAAGGCAGGGGTGATCCCCCACGTCGTCCCCCCAGCAGACTGAGTTCGTCCTGCGGCACACGTGGCAGGCAGCTGCCAGCACCCCGCTGCCTCGCAGCAGCAGTGCTGCTGCGGCTTGGGGACTTGAGATACCTTCAAACCATGGTCCCCAGCTGAGAAAAAGGCTATTTTTCCACGTGCTTTAAAATGCTGCCAGTACCTTGGCCATCCGCTGCTCTTCCTTCTCTCTCCTAGCTAGCATGGCTGCCAGGTCTGCTCTTTCTCTCTGGCGCCTGTCTTCGTCCCAGGTTGCCCAGCGGTTTTTTCGGTCCCACGGGGTAGGCAGGTACCGTACCTCCTGGAGGGCCACAGACACACACGGGTATGCAAGATCAGCTTCCTCTGCTGGGCTTGGTCTCTCTCTCACCCTCTCTCCTGCCTCTTGCCTTGAGCCCTTCTGGCAGCGATGTTTAGCTCCTAGGCTGTTACAAGCCCAGCAGAATGGTCACCCTCTTCTGAGCAATCACCTAAATAATCAATGACCTGAAAAGAAACTCTGTTTTCAATCCCACAGAAGCCTAACAGGTAACGTTTCTGTGAAAACCAGTGCCCAATACATCTGTTTCATGAGGCCACAGAAATACATCATACACTGCAAAAAAAGAGACAGTTCATCTTTTCAAGTAACATTCAAAAGGAGGAATTTAATGTTCACATGAAAACACACTAAAGGGTCTTTTAAGACTCAATGTCCATGACTGCTTTTCTGCAATTAACTGCAACACAGTAATTGCACCAATCCCTGTCGTGCAACCCCTACCTTTTGTGCTCTGTTGTGACCTTCATTAACAGTTCGAGGTTGTTCTTCAGGAGTGTGTTTGCTCTCAGCTTTCTCGTCCTTCTGGGACCTCTCTGGCATTGCTGGCGGCTGGCTAAAAAGACACACCTGGATGAGTCTGAGCACACGATGGGTTAGTTCTGCATCGTGTCCTCACCAGCCGTGTGCCTGCTTGTGCAGCAGAGGCAGCTCTGCTGGAGAGCCATGGGCAGTCTGACTGCTGCGCTCAAATAAAAAGGGAACCAAAGGTCCTGAGCTGTGACATTCAGGTGTGGCACGATGTTCCCCAAGGGCAAGCCAGGATGCCCAGATCAGAGCCCTCTTCTTATGGACCAAGGAGAGTCATATTGTTGCTTAAATGACAGGCTGTGGGACATCCTGTCACCCCCTCCTGGCCACTGCATTGAAGACTGTGAGGTGAGCAAAAAGCTGTGTGATCAGGGATAGAAAATGGACTATTACAGGGGGAGACTGTCAAAGGAGAAAGTGACTGAGTCCTGCCATTCCTCCATCTTCAGCGTGTCTCTTGAGCCTGCCACAAAAGCAGCTCTGGTATAAAAGAGGAGGCTTCTTGTGAACGAAATGAACCCTAAACAAACAGTGAAAACAGACCCTGCTCTGCCTCCTTGGACAGGACAGTTGCCCTGTGGAGCAGCATCCTTGGGGAGACCTCAGGTGTGTTTGATCCTCTTGGAGTCAGCTCTCCTTCCCCACAGGAGCAGTCCAGCGCATGGACCAGTGCTCAGACGCCAAAGTTGTCAAGCAGCAGTTAGGAGAGCCCTTGGACCCCTGCTCCTGCTCATGAAACTGCAACAGCTTGATGGAAGTAAGCACCTTTCCCATCAAATAAAGAGACAACACAAGAGTCCCACAAACCAGGTACCCACTCGCCATGCAGTAAGAACATGCACCTCCCTGGGAGCCATGTGGACACCTCTCCACAATAATACATCCAGGGAGCCCAAAGTCCACAAGGACTCACCCACGAGCACAAGAGCACAGCGTCCCCCTCCACTGTTTCGCCAAGAGACCCACCTGACAGAAGGCTCTTTTCTCTCCTCCCTTTTTTGCTCTGTTAGCTTGATTGAAGAAATCCTCTCCTGGCCAAGGAGGTGCTTTCCAAAGAGGCTCGCTGCAAGCAGGAACCAGGCAGCCTCAGCAGAGCAGCGCATTTGTGGTGATTCAAACAAGGACATGCAGACCTGCTCAGGCCTCTTCTGAAAATGCCCGAGACAGCAGCTCTGCTTCCCTAGTGGTCTTGTCTCCTAGGGGGCCCCGGACCCTTTCTGACACTGGCTCTCATCCAGCCCTTCATTTCTGCAGTGCAAACTTATTCTCTGCAGTATTGTTTATTGACTGCTTTCCTCACCCTTATTCTGCAATGGGGAGCTGGTTAGGAGACGTTGGTGACCCAAGAGAATCTGGAATTTGGAGTTATAATTTCACAGGAAGAGAGCAGTTTCTTGGATCTTTGTCCTGACGGCACGTCTACAGACGTGCTCCTTTGGCACACTGCACTCACAGACATGCTTTTGGTGAAGCTGATGAGTCATTAAGAGAGAAGAACTGGAATTCTGACTTCCAAAATGAAATTAAGCTTTGATGCAGCTTAGATTCAGATGATTCTTCTCATCAGATTAAAAGAAATTGGTTCCATGAACTATGGCCAACCCCTCCATTTCTTACAGCTCAAGGTAGGATGGATGTGCTATTCAGTTTGCAGAGGGATTTTCTCTGCTTGTGACACTGGAGCTCAGTGGGTAGGAGTAACTCAGAGGAATCAACTGCCTGTGGAGTGCTGGGCTGTCCCGAGATCTTGTTGCCTAAGGAGTCACTGCAAATTGGCCATCAAGGGTAAAGAGAGTCACAAGAGGCACGTTTGGCTGTACCGCGCATTGCATTGCAACCTCAGCTCTCATCCCCCAGCAGAACAGATGAAAGGAAAATCTACCGCTCTCTGTCAGGAGCCAGCTCTTACTTTACCTTTTCCGGCAATCTTCTCATCAACCGTTTCTTTCCCCACCTTCTTTCCCTGGCTGGGCTTTACAATTCTTTTTCTGGGAGTTTTCCAGAATGGTGGTCTACGCACTCTCTTTATCTCCAGCCTGGAAACGAGAAGAAGCACCACTTGGAATAAAGGGCGCCACGTTCCCTTTGCAGCTTGCGCTAATCATCAGGGCACAGAGGTGTGCTGGAGCTTCTCTAAAGGCCACAGCACAGGCAGCATCCTCAGGGCCGAGGAGTCTCCGTCAGTCTGTTCCAGCGCATTGCCAGCCTTTTGGGGAGAAAATTTACCCTAACACAAATCCTCTTTGGGGATCATCTGTCGTCTTTTAGTACGAGTGCACACAGGGAACAGACTCTTGTCTTTTTTCCTCTACTTTTCCAAGATCGTTTTGACAGAGCTCTGCAGAGCCTCATGGACAGAGGCTTCCGCTTTGAGAAGTCGCCCCCATCATTTACTCAGGTCTCACAGAAGATAGGGAAATGTCACAAATGGATGACTTGTATGGATCTGGTCTTTGATCCACCTTCTGAGAGATGCTCTCCATACTCCATCCACACATCCTCCAACCTCAGCACACAGGGAACATCCCCATCGCCACCACACAGGGACTAAGAGTCTGTTCAATGGGTCAGCCTCAGGTGACAAAAGCAAACATACTCACCTTGGAAACATGAAGATACCTGCATCGCTGTCATCGCTCTGAGGAACAATGGCTTTCCTGTCCATTATGACCGAATCCTTTGTCACTGGATCCTGCAACGGTGACAGCGACATGTGAGATGGTGCCAAGGACGTAATCTTTCTGCTCACAGCAGCAGGCAGCCTTTCCGCTGCTCAGGGATGGAGTGGCCCCTCTGCAACCCTTTAACTCAGGACTTTTTCATCAGCACCAAAGCCTCGTTCTAACGAGGAGGTGCTGCACAGCAAGGAGTTGATAGTGGGTAATAAGCTGCCAGGCTTTTTGCAAAGGCAAGAAGCAAGATGGTCAGCCAGGAGAGCTAATGGAGAAACCCTCCGAGGCCAGTGCAGGGGAAGGCGGTGGATTAGCCAGGTTTGACCCAGGGTGGCTCTTCCGAGCGTCACTGACACACTGAGCAGTGGGAAGAGCTCTATACAGACAGTGTTGTAGCCCACAGGTCTGCACAGGTCACACCCGGCCAAGGGAGACCAGTTCACAAACGCTGTGAGAGCATTTCTAAGGATTTCAAATGCAGAGAAGTAGTAGGAAACCAAAAAACTTACACGGAGAAGAGCTTCTGCCAGGGTCCCAGTCTGATCTAGAGTTTCAAGGAACTCTTTGTAAAATCTCATCCGCACTCTGTTTTCTCGGATAACAAGAACACCAACGTCTCTGAAAACAAAGTCCACGTCGCATGCGCATTCAAGAAGGCGAGACAGACAGATCAGGGTCTCCTCCATGCACCGCTCCACGGTCCTCTTGCGAAAGAAGGGCTCCAAGCGCATCTTGTGGTGGTACACCGGCAGAATCATCACGTCCCCTGGGGCACCCCAAGAGAGCAGGAGTCACTTAACCCACCACAGAGCGGACTAACGGGAAATTGGGGCAGCTCCAGGCTCACAGGCAATTTGTTGCTGCACTGCTGGCATCATCAGTGCCACACTACAGCTGCAGGATTGGCAGCATCGACTAGAAACCAGCGCTAACTTGATCACCAGGGGTGTTTCGTACCAGCTATTGCCTCCAGCTCTGTTTTGAGGCTGTCTCCAACTGATGCCAGCCCACTTTGAACTAGACTGAGTCTATAAAAGCCAGTCTGATCTCTGGTGTTTCCCTGCGGATGGCCCGATGTGACATAAATATGGATCAGCTTTAAATTGCCATTAGCCAGCAGTCACCACAACACCGACCAGGCATGAGTGGCACAGAGCTACTCATTAAAGCCTTTCAAAGAGAGGGAGTTTAATTTTAAGGAGTGTTATTAAAAACTTATTCTGAAAGGGTCCTTCTTAGACACTGCTGTTTGGTGGGCTGCTTGGTTTGGATGAGCCGAAATTGTTCACGGATGTTAGGAAGGAAATCTGTGCTTGTAACCATCACCTAGGAGCAGCTCCTAGCACCCAGCCCTGAGGTGGCCCAGGGGGAAGCCAGGGTTTTCATCACTCCTTACCAGGAATGTCTCTGTTAGTGTATCTGATCTGGTGAACCACTGCAACAGTCGTGGATAGATTAAATACAGGTCTCTGAACAGGAAGAAGGTCATTGTTCCTTGTCGGTAAATATTGTCTAACAACGAAAAATGTCCCGAGTCCATTGATTTTCACCCCCTAAAAACAGAACAAAAAGAAAAAAGAAATCACAGTACTTTTTCAGATGGAAAACCCGATCCATCGCACTCAGTGGCCAAGGACCTGCTGAAGCCATCAGGGCTGGTGGGGAGGAACAGGGTGCAAGCCCTACCCTGTTCAGGAGTAGGTGTCGTTGAATGTACTCAGCCACACCGTTCCAGATACCGACAACATCTGGAAAGCAAGCGAGAGGCAGGTCATGCTCTGCATCAGTGAGCTCACACCGCTGACTACTGACGTGGCGGGGTAATCACCTCCCCAGCCCTCCAGACAGAGGTGCAGCATTGGGTCTTGGACTTCCAACTGCCAGTTTTCTTGAGAGCCCAGTCACGGTCTGGAGCTGAAACAGAGACCTGAGATGTGTTTTGGCCAAGGGGATCCTGTGGCTGATACCCAAAATGGGAAGGTATTTGGAGTTCAGAGCTATGCTGCCAGTTGGGAGGTGCAAGAAGTTGCAGTGGGAAGAGCCCAGAGGCAGTGACTGGGATCCCAGCAGAGACAGAAATTGCAGTGGATGAAAATTCAAAGGCTTCATGCCTATCATCGGGCTCCCAAGGAGTCTCTCTGCAGCCCAGCAGGAGCTGCAGGACACCTTTACCTTCTGGAAACAGGCTCAAGAGATGCCCACACCTCTGTATGTTCAGCCCCTGCACACACAGCCTGGACACTGCCAGCCAAGCAGCTCCAGCTCCTTCCCCCAGCCTGGAGCTCAGCGTGGGCAAGTTCTCTCCTCGAGGCAAGCGTGAGCCCCGGGCACCAGAGCCTTCTTCTGGGTGGTGCCACGGCAAGGCCTTACCCTCCTGCTGCAGCTCCGTGAGCATCGGGTACTGGTGCAGCCGGTACCGCCTGTAGAGAGCATCCCAGCGTGTCGCCATCACCGCCTCACTCTCCCTTGCTCAGGGATGGCGCCTGTAGCTGACAGTGACCAGGGACCCCCCTCTCCTCCTGCCCCGACCACCCCCAGCAGGCCCCAGTCCTGCCGCCCTGCTCCCGTTCTGCAGCCCCACCAGCGTGCTGTGGGGAGGACCTGTGCTCGCCCAGGCCGTGCGGGACACGTGGAGAGGGCTGGTGGCACTGCAGACCAGGGAGCCATCACCACGGCAAGGGAACATCCCATTGTGACCCCCATCGGGCGACAGCCCCATATGACACAAGGGGAGCCCTGGGGTTACTGCCGCTCAGTGTCACCAACACGGGGTGACCGTGCTGCTTTGGGAAACCGTGCCTGCCCTGGCCCTGGCCCTGGTTGGAGTGCCTGGCTCAGGAATGTCACTGCACCAGAAGAGCCCCTCTGCTGCTTAGGGCGACTGGCACAGGCTCTAATTCTGTTATTTTATTGCAACTCTGCTTTTCTAGCTCCGAGGGCAAGATAAGCAATGCTGAGCGCACAACAAAAACGGTGGTGGTGGTGGGCAGAGCTTCTCCGCCCTCACTGCCAAGGAGGTGTGTGAAACACCAGGGCCCAAGGGCAGGGGCATGATGGCACCTTATCTGCAAGGAAGCAACTAGAGTTAGCACATCAGTCCTCAGCAGGGAGCAGGACCTGTCCAAACCCACTGGGTTACCCTTCCCTCTCCCTCCTCCCCTTGCTTTTAGCTTTCAGTTTGGCATCATGTATAAACCCGAATCACAGGCTCTCGATCTGCGTGTAAATGAACCCCCTGCACCGCATCAGCAGAAGAGATGGAGACTCAAGGACAGAAATCCTGCCAGCAAAGGCACAGCTGCCTGTTCTTGTCTGACAAAACCACCCGGACCATCTCTAATGCAGGTGCCATTTGAGCTGGAAGGAAAGGCTCCAGATCTCAGGATCTCTCCCACAAGGTGGGTCTGGCTCTGTCCCACATGCCAGCCAGGGGCTGCAGACATCTCCCCACTCCAGCTGACCTGGATCCTGCCCAGAGCCTCTATTCTGAGGCATGAACATTTTCTGAAGGAAGAAGCATCAAATGATTCCAGCCAGTCCTGCTTCCCCCAAAAACACCATGGAAGAGGCATTTTACTTTGGAAAAAGCCACAGCAGTGGCATTCGTTTTTATTCCTATGAACACCCAGGGAGACCAGATCCCCCGACATCAGTCAGCCCAGCCGCAATGCTCCTAATGCGCGTGATGCTCGAGCCCTCCTATGTCAGTGATCAGAGCGGCCGCCTTGGACACACAGGGGCAACATGTTTCTTCAGATGTTGGCACACACTTGGGGCAGCCCCCACAACTCTCTCCGTTAGGGGCACCTGCAGTTCGCGGCAGGAGCTCTGCTCACTGTGGGAAGGACAGGAGGAAGGGGAGCAGGTAAGGCAACGCTGCGCTGGGAAAACCATGCCCAGTACCTTCCCAGCCAGCAAATCCTTGGCAGCTTAAGGCCCTGTCAGGGGAAGGGCAGTTCCCAGCCCAGCACCTTGCTTTGCTACTGTAAACTCATTTGCCACTGGGAGAGACAGTCTTTCCTTCTCGGAGTGATAAGACAGCGGGCAAACGTGCTTTGTGGAAACGATCAGGACAAAAAGCCCCACCTCCCATGGCCTGGGAGGCCCGTTATCCTCTGGAGGGAGTCAAGCATTGAGACCCCGTTGTGTCTGCAGACACACACCTGCGTGCAGCAGCTGGATATGTGCTGACAAGCAGGGAGCAGCCTGGCAGCAAGGCTCCCCAAACGCCTACACTGTGCAGTGGTACAGAGTCCTGAGCAAGCCCGTGATGCACTACCCCATCCCCAAAGCAGTACAGCCGCCTCCTCGGCACAGCCCCCACCACCCTGCGCCTGAGCTAGCTTCTCTGCTCCAGCGGCACGGCTGTGGAGACATGCCAGCCCCCTCCACGATCCCGGCGAGCGCAAGCTGAAATATAGCTAGGCTGGCCTAACAGCACGCTGCGGCTGAAACGGGTGATGCTGCTTCCTCCTCCTGCCGCCACCAGCCATCATTTCCCTGACGTCCGATCCACAATCGCAAACTGCAGGCTGGGTCAGTTCAGCTGGGTGACCAGGTAGAAAATTAAACCTGCCAAAAATATTCAGCCGGAATCGACTCAGTCTGCTGCCATATGGTTGCTAGATCGGATGCAGGGCTGGAGGGGCCTGTCCTGTCAGCAGTGGCTTGCTGTTAGCTTGGCTACTGTCTTGCCCCCCTGCAGCTGGCACAAAGAGGGCAGCTGCTCTAACCAGGTTGTTTTGGTCTCTGTTTTGCACAGAGGCAGCCAGCACCCAGGGGCATGATCCCATCCCAAGAACCTGGGTGATGGCCGGGAACGATTCCCTGGGCCTAAGGGGCTCTGTCCTGGTCCAGCTGCGCCACAGCCTGCACGAGGTCCTGCACAACCAGATCCACATCCGCCCGGGTCGTGTCTCGCCCCACGCTCAGCCGCAGGGCGTTCTGCGCCACGTCATAGGGGATCCCACAGCCGAGCAGAATCGAGGAGGGCCTGCAACACAGACACAGAGGTGAGCGGGGTTTAACTCAAGGGCTGAGGAAGCACATGTATCACCCAAAAGCTCCACGGAAGGCATAAAAGGGAGCACATCTGTCCAGATGCAGTCCAGACCAAACCTGTCTCCCACAGAGCAGCGCGCCCACTTTCTGAAGGCACCTGCTCCTGCTGGGCTCATTGTCCTTCAGTGGATCTGGCCCCTTCCCCTCCAGGGAGGGATCGCCTCAGTGTCCATGGGTTGGCAGCTCTGCCATGTCTGCATGGCATTCGCTCCAGACCAGCTCAAAAGCACTTACTGTCCCCACGCACTCCCAAAGCGCCTCTCTGAAGAGACCCCACGTGAGCTTGAGTGGGTGAGCGTGAGCTAAGCACACACAAACGTAAGGCGGACTCTTCCGGCAGTATGAGGAGTTGAGGAGCACCTCCAAGCTTAGGTGGCTCACCAGAGCCAGAAGGGGTATGATCCTTCCCAGCAGGACAGCTGTGGTCATGCGTTTCAGCTGTATTCCCTGCAACAACCCTCTGCAAGCCCTCCGAAGAGCTTTACACCTCTGTTGCTCCAGGCAACACTGCCTGTGGCCACCAGGGTCCCTTTCACTTTCTTGTTCCTCCCTCCCCACCACTCTCCTCTCGGGAGAGGACCTGGGCCCGGCAAAGCCAGCTGCTTACCGATCCCCCTTCTCAGAGTGGCAGGCGGCCCCGACGCTGGCGAGAAGCGTCTTACAGTGTGACAGCACCCTTCGCCCTGCAGCACACACAAGCACAGGTCTCCCAGCGCCCAGGCTGGCTCCAAGGGCAGCCCACAGTGCACCGCCTGCCTCCGTCTCCACGCCCAAGCTGCAGCCGGGTGCCTGCATGTCCCAGGCCTGCAGCAGGCTGTGAGGCAGGCGCTCAGCTCCACGGGGACCACCACGGGGCAGTGGTAGGGTGAGGGCGTGCGGAGATGTGTGGGCAGAGCTACCTTGAAGGCCTGGGCCCAGGATGGAGAAGTTACAAGTGTTGCAGAGTCGCTTGGAGCCTGTAAACTGGCTGTTGAGGTGGATCCTCTGCTTCCTGAAGGAGGCCTGGAGAAATCAGAGGGCTGTGAACCACTCTGGGAACGTGAGCAGCTCTGTTTTGGCGAGGAGCCAGCTTGGCCAGAGGGTCATGCTCACCCTGGCTCAAGGACCTGGGGAAAACACACCTGGTCCTCCCTTGTAGATACCTCTGTGTTGCCCTGCTGACTACCCTGAGAGCCCCAGGTGAGGTGGGCAACAGCCCGAAGGAGCAACTGTAGTCTGCCACAGTCCCCCAGCACCAGCAAGGAGATGGGGTGAGCAGCTGGGGCAGCCGCCAGGACCACGTACAGAGGAGATGGGAGCCACAGCGCTGGGCTGGTAGCACTAGGCTGAGGGAGGGATGAGCTGGGACTTCTTCCCACCCTAAAGCTGGAGTGGATGAGGGATGGCAGAAGGAAGACAGGTCTAAACATCTCCCTTCCCTGGTGCCCCAGCTCTTACTCAGCCTGGACTTAAGCACCTTTAGCCTGTTTTCTCCCCCCTCCTTCGCTACCACCTGCATCTCTGCTAGCCCTCTCATCTGCCTGCCACTCTGCAAGCGGAGACCCAGGGAGGGGAGAAACGAATGGGAATCAGCTCTGCTCACCTCCAGCCTGGCCTCCAGGTAGTCCCGAACATCCCGCATGTGAGCCTCATAGGCCTCCCAGTTCCTACTCACTAGCTCTGCAGCCTGAGGAGAAAAACCCAGAGAGGCTCCATCAGCAACCCCCAGCCAACTCCCCCCGTGCACGGCCTCCTGGCTCGCCGGGCCAGCCCAGGGAGAGCCTCGGCAATTGGCAGGTCTCCCCCGTGACCCTGGAGGCTGGAGGTGTCCTGTGCAGCACGTAAGCTGTGTGACTGCCCCACTGCCAGGGAGGCTGCGTGACACAGCCCGCACCGAGTGCTTCAAAGCACTTCCTTAGACTGCTGCTGGAAACCCCTGTCCCCTCTCTTTGGGGTTCGCGTGTCCTCCTGCACCCACGGGCTGTCACTTCTAGAGACGTGGGAGTGTAACGTGCTGGTTCCACCAGGCAGCAGCCCCAGGGAAACGCTCACGTCCCCCTGCTCACCCTTTATCACCAACTCACTTTGCCAAGGCCGGCGATCATCGGGGTGTTCTCGGTGCTGGAAGGGAAGAGGGAGCAGTGACCTGTCATTTCTCTGGACCCATGGAAAGCACAGCCCACCTCTCTCACCCGCCAACCAGCCACCTTACCCTGGACGGAAATTCCTCTCCTGCCCCCCTCCAAAGAGCATGGGGTGCAGCGGGGTGGTGGTGCCGGGGCCACGCACGTACAGCGCGCCGATCCGTGGGGCGTAGAACTGCGAGGACAAATGGCCACCCTGAACCAGGGGCCTGGAGTCTCGGCACCCTTTTGCTGTGCGCACACCTGAATTCAAGAGCCCTCCAGCGCTGACCCCAGCCCGTCTCACTCGCACAAGCTCCACAGCTGTCCTCGGCCTGCTCTGCATGCTCTGCCATCAAAGTCCTGCTCCCTGCTCAGGCGGCCCCAGCTTCTCACCAGGCGCTGCCAAACAGGTCTCCCCCGACCTGCAGGAGCCCCGTCACCCATCTTTGCCCAGCAGCAGCCTTGGGGTCCAGGAGACTCACAGCTCCCTGCTTATGTCCCACCATGCTCTTGTGACAGACATCACAAGCCTGTTGCCATGGCAAACAGACGTGATGCTGTCAACACCCCAAGTGCCACCTTGACATACCAGCAGCTGCCATGGCCCAGCTCTGCTCTCACCTCCACACCTCTCCAGAGCTGGGTCAGCGCTGCATGTGGAGAGCCTCAGCCCCAGCACTGGAAGAAGGAAGGGCCAGGTCATGGCACCTCCCAAAGTCCCACCAAAGCGCTGGGGCAGAGCTGGGATCAGCAGCTCCGAGAGCAGTGGACGAGAGAGGACGAGGTGGTGCTGGGGAAGACATTTGCAGAGAGGAAGCAAGGGTTGGGCCCCAGGGACAGGCCCAGCCTCAGAGAGCAGCAATTAGATGAGGGTTGGGGACAGTGAGAGGCCATCACCTTCAGCTACAGCCTCCGAACCCTACTAAGACCTTGTGCAGCTCAGCGCCACAGTACCTGTACCATCATGGGGGAGATCAGTGGCACCGTACAGACTACTGATGGTGGCTGGGGAGAGTTAAGACTTGTCTTCAGAGTGTCACCCAGTGGGAAAACTTGGACCACTGAACAAGCATCTAGCACCCTAGATCCCCCATTACCCTGGGGGAGAGGAATGGGACGCTGGGGCTGGGTCACATGAAAGCATGGAGAACCATGGAGGACCTGCCCTTGATCCAGCCACCCCTCCCCTTGAGGGTGCCATTCACAGGGAGATGGACCCAAATCCCTCGCTCCAGTCTCTCACGGGTAAGAGACTCCTGCTCCACAGCCCGAGCGGAGCGAGGCCAGGATCCTAGTGCCCTGCACGAGCAGGGCTGTACCTTGTGTCCCACGATGGTGAGGTAATCCACGCCCAGCTCCTGCACATCCACACGCCCCTTGCCGATCATCTGTGCCGCATCCGTGTGCACCAGGATCCTGGGCAGCCCTGCTGCCACTCTCTTCTGATTCAGGGCATGGATGCGCTGGCTAAGCTCGGAGATGGGCTGGCAGGAAGGAAGGTCTGTGTCTGAGCAACTGTTTGTTCCCCTTTATCACACCCTTTTTCAAGGAGGTCTCCCAGACACCTTCCCGCACACTGCATGACCCCATCTCATGCCACTTGCTGCCCCGTAGGCCACCAGCTCACCATGATGACGCCAGTCTCGTTATTGGCCAACATGACGGAAACCAGGCAGGTGGTTGGCCGGACCGCAGCAAGGACGTCGTCCACTTCAGCCTGCCCGCTCCGTGTGGACACAGGCACGAAGGTGGCTTCTGCAAGCCAAGAAAAGAGCCCCAGGGATTAGCCGGCAGCCTGACAGAGCCCAGGGCAGCCCAGGAAGCAGGCAGGGAGAGAGCACTCTGGCTCTTGGGGCACCAGCGTTGGATGCCAATGGGATAATGTGCCCAGCTTGTGGGAATGGGAGCACCACACAGGGAGTTAGTACCCTTGAGGGGAGAAAAGGGGAACATCATGGAGTAATGTCCCTGTCCTCCTCTGCCTTTCACATCTAGCACAGCAAAAATGCTAACAGGCAAAATCCCCCTCTTTTACAACCATGAACTCAAGCCTGCAGCCAGATGCCCGCACCTCTACCCTGCCGGCAGCCTCCCTCCAGGCCCTCCTGGGCACCCGTGCTCACCCGCCAGGCCCTCCTTCACCAGGTGCTCCAGCGGCAGGCGCACGGAGTCGTGCTCCACGCTTGACGTCACGATGTGCGGAGTGGTCCCTGCTGCCCATGGGCCACCATCCCCAGGCCCGTCCTGGCCCTGCTCCCGGCTCTCTCGGAAGTGCCTCAGGGCGGTGTGGATCACGAGGTTGTTGGCCTGGGAAGAAGGCAGAGGGGACATCAAGGCCAAGAGCCAATGCAGGACCCTTCCTCTCCATTGCTCACTTGCTTGAAAGGAAACGAAGGGCACCAATGAGCTGGTCACGGCAAGACACCCAGTGCCTGCTGGCACCCGTGCCTTCAGTCAGAGCGGGAAGCTGGGGCATCGCCTGCACTCTTGGGGACAGCAGGGAGACTGTGTGCCCCTCTCCGTAGAAAAGACATGGCCAGTCACCTTCCCAGGTGCTCTTACCTCTGTGCCCCCCGAAGTAAAGATGATATCCTCTGGCCTTCCTCCCACCATCCTCGCCAAGCTCTCTCGGGCACTGCTGATGATCTCCTTGGCCTTCCTACCTGGGAGACAAGGTGCAAGGAGCTCCGTCATGTGTCTGGTGGAGAGCAGCTGAAAGGCAGTTGTGCTAGGAGTTTGGTCCTGAACCAGAGAGGGTTGCAGGGCCTTAATTAGGGGTATTTAGGGTCCTTAATGCCCTTGTGAATCTGGCCCCAAACAGATTTCCTGCAGTTTGGGGTTTTGCATGTGAGGTAGGTTTTTCCTCTATGTTCCTTAGGGTCCTCTGCACAAGTCTAGGTTGCAGCACAGGCAGAAGAGTGGAGACAGGTGATGGTAGCAGTAGCCAGCCGCCACTGCTTGCAGGTGTCACACAGCCTCCACTGTCACAGAGGCGTCTGCATGGTGAAGCGATGCTGCCGAAGAGCAGGCAGGAAATCCAGGCCCAGAAGCGTTACTGCGACCCGGCATCCTGGGTCCAAACCGACCCTGACCACAAGAGCCAAGCTCAAACCCGGACACTGCTTGCCCCAAATGCCCCCGAGGTTTCTGGCCCCACAGGTGCCGCGTTCAGGCTGGCCAGAGCTGCGAGCCCAGCTCTGCACTGTCCTCCCCACCCCCGGCTTCCCCCCTACCTGCTACATAGGAGCTGCTGGGATTGCCCCAGGCCTCGCGCATGGCCTCCGACACAGCCTCCATCACCTCCGGGGCCACGGGCGTGGTGGCGTTGTGGTCCATGTACACCTTCCTGCCGGAGGGCAGCGGGAGCGGCGGTGAGCCGGACGGCCCCGCCCGCCGTGGGGCCAGCCCACGCCGTAGGGCCGCGCGCCGCCGGGCCCCAGCCCGCGAAGCGCTCGGAGGGTCTAAGCGGAGCTGCTCCAGCAGCCCAGCCCCGCGGCTCGCGGGCGAGGCGCGCGCGTTCCCCCAGCCGCACCGCGCCGGGGCAGGAGGAGCGACGCCCACCTCTCCGCCGCGCCGTTCGCCACCTCGGCGCCCTCCTTCCCCGCGCCGGGCTGCTGCGCCGCCCTCCTGGCCGCCGGCCTCTGCATCCTGCGCCAGCCGGGGGCAGGCTGAGCCTGCGGCCGCCCCTCCGCGGCCGTGGGGGGACGAGGGGGCAGGGCCCAGCGGGGGGGCGGCCTCCCCCCGGGGCGGGTATTGACGGAGGGCTCCCGGGCGACCCCGCCGCCACCCTCGGCCTGGCCCCGCCGGCCAAGCCCGGCCCCGCGGCGCAGAGCGCCGGGCGCTGCCCAATCAGCCGCCTTAGCCGCAGCACCCGGGCACCCGCCAATCAGCTCCCGGCTGGGCCGCTGCCATTGGCTGCGCCGCGGGGAGCACCCGGGCGGCGCCCAATCGGCGCGGGGGCCGTCACCTCCCGCTTCCCCCGCCTCCCCCGCAGCCCCCGGCCATTGGCCCAAGCGCTCAAGCCCCTCCGGGGCTGCCATTGGCCCCTGGGTGGCGGCGCCCGCGCCGCGGCCAATAGGCGCCCGCCCCGGGGTCTCGCGCAGGCCGCCCCCCGCCCACCTGCGCCGCCGCCCGCCGCCGCGGGGCGCTGCGGGCCGGGCCGGGGCCGCGACACCGCCTCGCGCCCTCGCTCTCGCGCGCCGCTTCCTGCTTTCGGCGCCGGCCAATCCGCGGCGGCGCCCCGCGCCCCTCGAGCCGGGCGGAGTTCCGCTTCCCACCATAGAGAGGCGAGCGGCTAGAGTGGGCAGGAGGTGGGCGGTCTTCCGGGGTAGGGCGGGCGGGTGGGAGAGAGCTGCAGCGGCGCTGCCCCTCTCCAAGATGGCGGCGGCAACCTCGTCCTGTCCCCCCCGCTCCTTCCTGCGCAGGCTCCGCAGACCCCCCTCCAAGATGGCGGTGAGCCCCGGGGAGGGGAGGGGCCGGGCCGGGCCGGGGGCAGGGCGCGCCAGGCCCCGCCGACCCCCGCCCGGGGCCCGCGGCCCGCAGGAGGCCTCGGGCGGGGCGGGCGGGCGGCGCCCGGGGCTCCCGCGGGGGCCGCGGCCCCCGGCCCCGGCAGCGGGCGCCCGCGGGGCCGCCCCAGGCCGGGGCCCGCGGCCCTCGCCGCCGCCCTGCGGGCCGGGGGAGCGCCGGCGACGCTGCGGGGCGGCCGGGCCCGGCGGGCGGCCTGCGCTGTCGCCCGGCTCGCCCGGGCCATGGGCCGGCGGGGGCTGCGGAGCAGCAGGCCGGACCCCGGCTGCCGGGGCGTCCCGCTCTGCTGCGAGCCCCGGCGCGGAGCGAGGAACCGCGGGGAGCCCGCTGCCCCGCACGGAGCCGCAGCGCTGGGCTCTGAGCATTGCGCAGAGCGGCGCGAGCGCGGCGGCACGCAGCTGCTTCGGTGGGCCGGGCTACGGCGGCGGCCGTCCAACGAGTGCGCCGCAAAACCCCGGCTCTCACTGGCCTTCCCCATCCGTGTGTCTTGGCTGCAGGAAAAAAAACCCCCACACTTCAATTCACATACTCGTTTTTTTCATTTTTCAGATTATGTCATAACTACGAGATAAACAAGCAGTGATGGAATCACTGGATACTGAGGTGAAAGTAAGGAAGACTCTAGGAACTGTTGAGTATGTAGAGTCCTCTGGTTTCACGCAGGGAATACTGCCCACAAAGAAAGATGTGGTTCAGAATATGCTGTACTTACTGCAGCCCAAAAGAGCTGGCCAGGCCCAGCGGTCCAAAGAGGATGCGGCCCAGTTGCTTGCCGAACATCTGCAAGAGCACTGGTTGCTTTGCAACTTGCATACCATTGCAACAAAAAATATAAAGAAAATTATCCTCAAAATGTACGAGGAATTCACCAAATTGTATCAGACCAGAAAGCAGAGACAAAACCAGGCTTTTACAGAGAGAGCAGACAAATTCAATGAGAGTTCAGAGAAGCTCTTTGACATATTTTGTACAGACACACAGACAAGAAATAAACTGGAGGAGTACAGTGGGATAAAAATGACTGGCACTGAGTGGAAATTTCTTGAAGATCAAAGAAGTGAAAGAAAAATGTACTATGAAGATTGCACAGACAAGCAAGAATTGAAGATGATGGAAAGAAGACGAAAGATACAATGCTTGGAGCAGTTCAGAAAACTCGCCAAGGAGGAGAAGGAAGGAAACAAAGCAAAGGAGACGACGTATAAAAGTGATGAGCAGTCGGACGAAGGCACAAGCGTGGAGGAATCCTGTCCTGCAGAAGAAGAGAACGGAGGGGCTCCCGGCTTTTCGCTGAGGGGCAGAAGAAAGCGCCGGTGCACTGCGTGGTCCGGCAGTTCGGCCGCTTCTGCTAGCGATGCCATGCCCCTGGAGTGCCAGCATATACGGATGAGCATCAGGAGAGTTAGGCCTGGGTTCTACGAGACTGTGGACAAGGTCAAAAACTGCTAGCGTATGCCGTGGTCGGCAAGCCGAGCTGCTGGAGTACAAGGTGGCAATACACACTTTAGGCAAGTTTGACACCCCACAATCAATTGGAAGTGATTGCTGTAGATCCCCAGCCAGAGCTCAGGAACCTCCTGCCTCCGGGGAAGAGTGCTGGGATGACAGCAGTGGTGGCAAGGACTAAAGCACATGAACTTGGAAGGCTAAGTCGTCATCAGCTCATGATTCGAAGTCTCAAACACAGCGGATGATCTAAGGTTATTTAGTGGATAAGCCTCTTCACCCAAGGTCCTGTCTACATGAGTGTGTTTTTAGAAGTCTGTCACCATTTCTGAGCCAGTGGTGGCCTAATGCTATAAAACAGGACTCTCATTTACTGCAGGGAAATAACTTGGACTTGTTGCTAATGTAAAACTCATGTGCTGAACAGCCATAACTCCAGTTAGTTTCACTGGCAGTGAAAGGTGTTCAGCCCCTCTCAGAATTTGGCATTTCTGTGAGGGAGAAAGCTAGTTTTTTAGCTTGTATTACCCAGTCCTGGAGATGCATTCTGTGATTTTGTTAACAGATTGCTCTCTTGCTTGAGGAGGGGAAGACAGAGAGAGAGAGAGAGAGAGAGAGAGATGAGATGTTTGAGTACTTTGGTTTTAAAAGTGTTGGTGATTCCGAATGTTTTATTCTGCGTAGTGACATTTCCTTGCTTAGGATAAACCTTCCCATAATTTGATGATTCTTCACATGAAATCTGTAATCCAGGAACTGAGAGGTGTGAACCCTAAATGAAGTGGTAAGGTTTTATCTGCCAGGGGAGTAAGATGGATGGAGGGATTCAAGCTGCATTATTTAGTCTGGGATGGGAAGAACTTTATAAGCCTTCCCAAGAATGGGTAGCTGAGGTGTTTGCAGCAAGAGGTTTCTAAATCTGGGCTTGCTTTTCCACCCTGTGTAGGTCCATTCAGACAACAGGGTAGAGAAGGTAGTTCTCCAGCAGGAGTTTGCTTGAACAAAGTATAACCCTCTCGCCCTAGTACATGCTTAACCAGTGGCATGTCTGTGACTTTAGATACATGAAGCACAAAGGTATCTGCCATTTTTAGTTAGAGTTGCTTTACTGATTTTTGAAGATGAGAGGCTTGAACTTTCTGTGAAACCCAGTGCTGGAGATCTCTCTGGTGAGCTTCCCAAACCTCGCCAGAATACGCTAAAAATAAATAAAGCAAGTCTCTAGTTGTCCAGAGAAGTACTCTGGTAGAAAGAGCTCAAACTTGCCTAGTTTTCCACTTTACCTTTCAGTGTGATCATTGGTTTCCCCACTCCAGTATCTCAGCTCCTCCCTGTTTCTTTGCTCATCCTGCATATCATTTTACTGACGTTAACTTGTGCTGTTTCATTCTTTGTCTTTTGCTCCCTTTAACAATAAATGCATGTACAAGTAATTTCAACAGCTCCTGTAACTTTAATGAATCAGTTTTTGGACCGCTTTGAAGTCCTATGCCAAAGGAGGAATGAAACGCAAATTAGCCGCTGTTCAGGTTCAGATGAAGCAGAGCTAGCGAGCACAGGAGGCAGCAGCCCTGGCCTTGCTGCTTAGTCAGGCTCCAGCGTATCTCCATGCTGTCCCTCCGCCTACGGACTGATCTGTCTGGCCCCGAGCGAAATATCGGCTTCCCAGCGAACTTGCTCATAAGCAATTGCTGCGATCCTTTCTCTGTGTCGCTGAGAAGTTCCTCATGGTAAGTTGCTCCAAAATAGTTAGTGTGTTCTGCGTCACTCTTACTCTTAGTGTCATTTCAGGTATAATAACACGCACCCATGTTCTGCAACACCCTTCAGCCTCCTCTGCTTGAGAGTTCACAGCCCTCCTCTCTCCTCCTCTCTCTGAAGTGCTTCACTGACTTCACTTTGCAAATTATGTCACGTTTAAACTATTTGCCTTCCAGCCCTGAGATGCTGGGCTTGAGCCTCTCACTGGGCTTTTACACCAGCAGCTCTGTTTCAGCAGGGAATATAGCCAAGCTCGGACCTCGCAGAAATAGAATTATTTTTAATAACTGCTGTAAAATCCCCTTTGTATTACAAATATAGCTGACAGTATAAACGCTAGTGTGCAAAGTAAATCCGACAGGATTGAACAGAATATGGAACACAGCTGTGCCGTGCTTTATGATATTCAGGGATTCAGGGAGTTTAGGGTGGTCGCATCTGACTTCCTGTACACCACAGGCAATTGCATTTCGTTCAGCAGCCCCACACTCAGCCTAGTAGTTTCGCTTACCAGACGTGCATCCTGCAGAAAGTCTCGAGCTGAAGACGTCAGAAGCTGAGCAGTCTGCTCTCTTCCTCAGTTAAGCACTTAATGGTTTGTCACCTTTGTTGTTTTAACAGAAAGCATGACCATCTTTTAGGCTGTGGTTCTTTTTATGCCATCCTGTACAGGCTGAGCTGTGTTCATTGCATTTAAATCATGTTTTGTTTTGGTTTTTTAACTGGGTTTGATGACTGTGGATAGAGCCACAGCCTGGCTCTGTTTCTGCTGCAACGGGGAAAATTTCTAAATGATGTATTCTGATTACTCTTCTTTGGGACCATGGTGCCTTTTTAATCAGGACAGTAAAACTTGTCCCAGGACTCTGTACTTTTGTACGTTAACAGTTGTTGACTTTCCTTTTTTGGTGTGTCCCAAATAAATTAATATAACATACCTCTAGGCTTTTGTTTCTTCTTTTCTTTCTAATGGGGGAGGAAAGAGGAAACCGAAGCTAAAATAAATATTCCCTACTTCAGCTCTCGCTCCTGTGCTCTTACAGGAGCAGCTGGGAAGTGCTCAGGGGGATGTGCACTCATCTGGACTGTGCGGGGCAACGGGAGGAAAACTAGAAACTGGAGCAAAAGTCTAGTATTTAGGCCCCACACAGAGCCTTTTTACAAAAAAGGCTGGACCCTGGAGCAGCCGAAGGTAAGGGGAGAGGGCTGAAACCGCTGTGTTTGGTGGCAGCGTTTCAGCTTGGCTATCTCTGCGCTTGGGGCATGGAGGGCTCGGTGTCGGGGATTTGATGACGGGGGGCAGAGACCCTTCCTCTGCGGCAGCGTTGCTGCGGTCCTGCCCGGCTGGTTGGTTCCTCCTCCTTTCGCTGTTCTTTCGTGACTCTGGTTGAGGGAAGTGTTTGGGCGTTCGCATTTGGAGGGGAAAGAATTAAGGAATCTAAGTCAATTTAAATATTTACACTCTTATTTTCTGATTTTTTTGTGTGTTTTATCTAGCCTGTAAGAAGTAATCAAAGCTGAATGTGTGCAGCAGAGCTGGAAGCATTAAAGTACTGTCACACCCTATATTTCCACCTATGCTCGGTTATCTAAAATGCCTGCTACAGAAACCCGTATCGTGTCCCAGAAGCAGTCTTTCAGAAGGATGTCCCCAAAACAGTTTGAAATCAGCTTTGCCCCAAGTTTTCCAGTTCCTGCCGCGGGTATGTGGACAGCCGAGGCGGGTCAGCGCCGGCGTGGGAAGGGGAAGGTTGGAGGTCGGGAGGAGTTTGGCGGCAGGGCACCCGGAAAGGGCGGGTGGCCCAGCCTCGGTCCTGCGGGACGCTGGGGCGCCTGTCGCCGTGCTGCACGGTGCTCGTGTTGGCGAGCCCTCCTTCCCCGCTGCTGGTGCTCAGAGCCGGCGGCCAGGCCGAAGGGGAGCTTTAGGAAGGGGGACGAGCCCCCCCGGTCACCTAAGGTCTGTGTTTGTCCCCGGCCCTGTGGCTGGTGGCCAAGCTCAGCCCTGGCTGCTCGCAAGCCTTGATAAGACACGCTCGGAAAGAACCGGGGAAGACGTGTCGTGCCGGAGCGAGTCGGGGCAAACCCAGCCTTTCCGGCGGGGAAAGTGTTGCAGCATCCAGGCCCCGGCCAAATCACAGCCGTCGGCAGCGCCCAAACCCGTTTCCTCCTTCCCTTTGCTCTTCCTGCCGCCTCCTTGTGTCACCCCCTACCCGGGGGGGGCTCAGGGCTCTCACAGCATTTATTCTGCCTCTTCCCCCAGTCCTTTCACCCAGGCAGCTGTATCCAGGGCTGCTACCAAAAAGTCGCACCAAATCCCGAAGGGCTCTTTGGGGAGAGAGTTTGATTTCAGTAATCACGTTCGCTCTTTTAACGAGCCGCTCGCGAGGGTATTTCCTGCTCTCGCGGAGGGTGGCGTCTTGTTATTCCTCCAGCGTTTCTAGACAGCAGCTTCCTCCTGCCACTGACTTTTAGTGAGCAAATACACACCCAGCAGGGCTTCAACGCCGGCTGATTAACGGCCGTATCCGCAGCCGCTTGCGCCACGCGCGGCAGACGCCGCCGGGATGCCCCCCCCCCCCCCGGGAAAGCGGCTCCGAAAAGCCGGCGCTCAGCCCTAACCGGCGACCCGCAGCGCCGCTCGCCGAGCTGCTGCTCCTCGCGGGCCGGCCGGCTCCCGGGGGACGAGGGTTTCTGGATGAGAGAGGCGAGGGCGGTGGAAAGTCCGCAAGTTTTGGGGCAGCGCCCGGCGGGGACGGAGGGGCGCGGCGGGCCCCGGCGGGACGCGAGGGCTGGGCCGTTGCGCGCGGGCGGCCCCGCGTGCGGCAACGAGCGGTGCCGGGGGGCTTAACGAGGTTCCTGGTTTCGGTGGCCGGGGCGGGTGAGGGCTGAGCTGGCAATTAGGGCCGAAGCGCCCTATTAAAGGGCTGCGGTGGTGGCGGCGGCCGGGCTCTCCGCGGGGCGAGCGCGGCCGGTGCAGGATGGCCGGGGCGGTGGGCGACAGCGACCTGCGGCACCTGCTGAAGCTGCACCGCACCGAGATCGCCATGGCGGTGGACGACGTCTTCCCGCTGCTGCACGGCTTGGCCGACCACGACGTCGTCACCGAGCACATGTTCAAGGTGAGGGCGCCCGGCGGTGGGGCTGGCGGCAGTGGCGGGGCCCCCGGGGCGCGCTGACGGGGCCGCTGCCGGCGCCGCAGGAGACGCTGAGCCGCACGGAGCGGGAGGGCTGCCACCGCGCTTTCCACGCCCTGCTCACCTGGCTCCTGGGCCGCGACGCCAGCGCCATCCGCGACTTCTGGGGCGTCCTCTTCAAGGACTACAACCTGGAGCGCTACGCCGGCCTCCAGCCCATCCGCGGCGGCTTCCCCCGAGGTAGGCGGCCGGGCCGGGCCGGGCCGGGCCGGGGTGGCCGGGCGCCCCTGGGTGCACCGCGGGAGCGGGGCCGCCCCGGTGCCGCCGGCTGCGCGTGCGCCTCTCGCCCTTTGCAGACGCGGACCTGGGGCAGCAGCGCCGCGCCAGGCGGCCGCCCCCCAGCCCCACGGCGCCGGCGCCGCACCGGCCCCAGGGCAAGAGGAAGGCCCCCGAGGAGCGGGACGGGCCCTGGGCCGCCCAGCCCTCGCCGCGGCGCGCTGCCAGCCCCGGTACGAAGCGCTGCCCCCCGCCCCGGTGCTCTGCGCCACCCCAGCGTGGGGCCTCCCCGTGACACCCCCCACCCCGCAGGGCCCCCGGCGAAGGCGAGGGCTGCGAAGAGGCCGGAGAGCACGGAGAGCCAGCGCTTGCCCCGTGCCGGCGGTGAGTGCCAAGCCCCTGTCCCGCTGCCCAGACCCCCGGCGGGCGCGGGGGACCCCTTGGCCAGCAGCATGGCGGCTGAGCCGCCTCTCCGGGCCCGCAGGCGTGCAGGCCGTGGCCGCCTCGGTGCAGAGAGCCGTGGCGGTGTCGGGCGGCGAGGCGCCCGTCGCCTGCGGGGCCGTCGAAGGCATCCTCATCCAGCAAGTGTTCGAGGCAGGTAGGCGCCGCCGGGGACCTCCCCGAAACCGGGAGGGCTCGTGGTGCCCCTGGCGCCCGGCCCGCAGCCCCTCGCGCGGCGGGAGCCTCCCGGTGCCTCCTCTCTCGCAGGCGGTGCCCGGCGGGGCCTCAAGGCCGGCGGGGAGCCCTACCCGCCGCCCCAGCGCCAGGAGCCCGGCGGCAAGAGCAAGAGCCGCGGCCCGAAGCCCGCTGCCCGGCCCAAGGGGGCCCCCTGCGTACGGTGCCGCCGGCCCCCCCCGAGCCCCGCTCACGGCCCGGGCGTCCGCCCCGGCCCCAACCCCGCTCCCTCCTCCGCTTGTGTCCCCCCCCAGGGCCGGCTCCCGGCGCCCGACGCGCACGGCCGGCTCCCGGCGCCCCACCAGGTGAGAGCGGCCGCCCGCTGCGGCCCGGGGAGGCCGGCAGCGCCATGGCGGCGGCCGCCTCCCCCCACGCTTGCCCTCTCCCTCCCGCGCCGGCAGAACGAGGACGAGTGCGCTGCCTGCGGCGACGGCGGCGAGCTCATCTGCTGCGACGGCTGCCCCAAGGCTTTCCACCTCGCCTGCCTCGTGCCCCCGCTCACCGAGATCCCCAGGTGCCCCCTGCGCCCCCCGCGCGGCCGTTTGCCCCACGGCGGACCAAACCCCGCCGCCACGAGCCGATGGCGGCGGTGGTGCGGAGCAGCCGGCTCCCCGCCCTCACGGCCCCGCTCCCCGCGGCGCAGCGGGACGTGGCGGTGCCTCTCCTGCGCGGCCAGCAAAGCCAGGCCCGACGGGCGCCGAGACGCGGACGCGGAGGGAGAGCTTCCCGCCGACACCCAGGTACCGCCGCCCGCGGCCGCCTGTCCCAGCGGGCCGGGGCCCACGGCAGAGCCGGGCCGAGGCGCCTCCTCGCAGCGGCCTCGGCCCCGGGGGCTCGTCCTGACGCGCCACCTCTGCGCCGGGGGGGCCCCCGCGGCCCGAGGGCGGGCGGACAAATGGACCCGGCTCCCACCACCGAGCCCCGGCCCGGTGCCGCCTCCGCCTGCAAGCCGCCCGCCTCCTGCCCCTCGCCGCGGCCGCCGGGCTCGGCCCCCCACGGCCTGGCCACCCCCAGGCAGCCGGTAACGGGGCCCCGGCGCGGCGCCGCGGCCCGCTGTGCCCGTCGGCCGGTGCCCCCGGGGCTGGCGGCGCGGGCCGGGCCCGGCCGGGGCTGAGGCGGCTCCTCTCCTCCCGGCAGAAGCCGGCGGCGGGCGACGCGTGCGGCGTCTGCGGGGGCGGAGGCGACGTGAGCTACTGCGGCCGCTGCCTGGCGGCTTTCCACCCGTGCTGCCGCTTCCCCGCGCGCGGCGGCGGCCCGACGGGGTGAGCCCCCCGGCTGTGCGCGTCCCCGCGTGCGCCCCGGCTCGGCAGCGGCACCGCGGAGCTCGTGGGGTTGGCTTAGCCTTTGCGTCGCCGTCCTCTGCTGCCAGGACACACGCACGCACGCACACACACACACGCACGCACACGCACGCACGCACGCACACCTGGAGGGTCCCAGACTACACCCTGATGGTTTGTGCCATTGCCGCCTGTTGCAGGGGGCTCTTGCTGTGCAAGCTGTGCGCTGACAGCCCGGAAACGGCCAGCCTGGAGGCAGCCACAGCCGCTGGAGACCACCTGCTACAGGCGGCGAAGGTGAGTACCACCGGCCTTGCGCAGGGCGGGGGGGGGATGGGGGAGGGACCGCGCGCTGCAAGGCCGCGGCTCCCCATGAGCTGCAGAGGCGAGGACAGGCGGAGCACAAGCGGTTAGAGGCAAGCAACAGCCCGGTGACGAGGACAGCCGGCAGGGGCGGGGGGGGTGTGGACACCCAAGACGTGCCACAGTGGAAGGGCGCGGCCCGGAGGGGGGGAGGCGTGGGGCACAAGCGGTGCGTCTCGGCTGTGCCGGGGCACCGGGGCTGAGCCCCGCGCGTCCGAGCGCCAAGGGCAGTGGCAGGAGAGGGCCCGGAGGGCTAGGAAAGGCGGCCCGCGAGAGGGCAGGGTCCCGAAACCGGCGGTGGTTCCCCTCTCCCCGCAGGCGGGCGACGACCCCGGCGGCGACCCGGTGCTGAGCAAGGAGGAGCTGGACTCGCTGCTGGGCGAGGTGAGTGGCCGAGGGGGCGGCGTGCCCCAAAGGGGTGCCGCGCGCAGCCGGGGGGCTGAGGAGCACCCGGGCGCCGGAGGGCGCCGGCCGAAAACGGAGGGGAACCAAGGCCCGCCGGGCGCTACCCGCAGAGCTCCTGGGACGGGATCCTGCAGTGGGCGTTGCAGAGCATGGCGCGGCCCCGCGCGGACTCCCACGGCCTCTTCGCGTAGCATCGCCGGCGCCCGGGGCTGCCCGCGCCGGGGGGCCACGTCCCAGCCTCGTCCCGGCGCTAGGAAGGAGGCGAGGGAGCTGCAAGGCCGTGCGCAACGACGGCGCCATGACTGCACCGGGGCCGGGGGGGTCGCGGAGACAGCGCAGAGGTGCGCACACCGCTCTGTGAGGTGCAAAGGCTTACAAAAGAAAAACCCCAAAGTGCAAAACAGATGGTGTAAGCATTTAATACTAAAAGACCTGTGAAAAAGAAAAGAAATGAGGAAAAAAAACCCAAAGCCTATATCAGGCAAAAAAGGAGAGGTTAAACCATCCACACCCATCATACCCTACCACAGCACCCACAGGCAACGCAACACCCTGCGCCCATCAAGCCCCCTGTCTGGACTCAAACCCTACAAAACACCATTACACAGCACACCCAAACACCCTCCGCTGCCCCCGCTCCAGCACACCCGCCCCTTGACAAGACTAACGACACACAGCACGCTGCACCACAGCCCCCTTCACAACAGCCCGCACACACTTGTGCACCATCCTATACCCCTCCACCCGACCCCGTACACCCAAACACCCTCTGCTGCCACAACTCCAGCAGACAGCCCCACAGCCGCCCCCTTAACAACAGCGTGCGCACACTCGCACTCCCCAACCTCACCCTGCACACCCAAACACCCTCTGCTGCCCCCGCTACAGCACCCAGCCCCACAGCCGCCCCCTTCACAACAGCCCGCACACACTTGTGCAACACCCCGTACCCCCCAACCTGACCCCGCACACCCAAACACCCTCCGCTGCCCCCGCTCCAGCACACTCGCCCAAAAACGACCCCCGCCACGGGACGGCTGCCCCCCCTGGCGTCAGCCAAAGGCAAAAGCCTACAGCACCCGGTATTCCCAGGCGGTCTCCCATCCAAGTACTAACCGGGCCCGACCCTGCTTAGCTTCCAAGATCAGACGAGATCGGGCGTTCTCAGGGTGGTATGGCCGTAGGCAACAGCCAGCCCCACAGCCGCCCCCTTCACAACAGCCTGCGCACACTCGCACCCCCCAACCCGACCCCGCACACCCAAACACCCTCTGCTGCCCCCGCTCCAGCACCTAGCCCCACAGCCGCCCCCTTCACAACAGCCTGCGCACACTCGCACCCCTCCACCCGACCCCGCACACCCAAATACCCTCTGCTGCCCCTGCTCCAGCACCCAGCCCCACAGCCGCCCCCTTCACAACAGCCCGCGCACACTCGCACCCCCCAACCCGACCCCGCACACCCAAATACCCTCTGCTGCCCCTGTTCCAGCACCCAGCCCCACAGCTGCCCCCTTCACAACAGCCCGCGCACACTTGCACCCCCCAACCCGACCCCGTACACCCAAACACCCTCTGCTGCCCCTGCTCCAGCCCCCAGCCCCACAGCTGCCCCCTTAACAACAGCGTGCGAACACTCACACCCCCCAACCTGACCCCGTACACCCAAACACCCTCTGCTGCCCCCGCTACAGCACCTAGCCCCACAGCCGCCCCCTTCACAACAGCCTGCGCACACTTGTGCAACACCCCATACCCCCCAACCCAACCCCGTACACCCAAACACCCTCTGCTGCCACAACTCCAGCACCCAGCCCCACAGCTGCCCCCTTCACAACAGCCCGCGCACACTCGCACCCCCCAACCTGACCCCGCACACCCAAACACCCTCTGCTGCCCCCGCTACAGCACCTAGCCCCACAGCCGCCCCCTTCACAACAGCCCGCACACACTTGTGCAACACCCCATACCCCCCAATCTGACCCCGCACACCCAAACACCCTCCGCTGCCCCCGCTCCAGCACACTCGCCCAAAAACGACCCCCGCCACGGGACGGCTGCCCCCCCCGGCGTCAGCCAAAGGCAAAAGCCTACAGCACCCGGTATTCCCAGGCGGTCTCCCATCCATGTACTAACCGGGCCCGACCCTGCTTAGCTTCCGAGATCAGACGAGATCGGGCGTTCTCAGGGTGGTATGGCCGTAGGCAACAGCCAGCCCCACAGCCGCCCCCTTCACAACAGCCTGCGCACACTCGCACCCCTCCACCCGACCCCGCACACCCAAATACCCTCTGCTGCCCCTGCTCCAGCACCCAGCCCCACAGCCGCCCCCTTCACAACAGCCCACGCACACTCGCACCCCCCAACCCGACCCCGTACACCCAAACACCCTCTGCTGCCACAACTCCAGCAGCCAGCCCCACAGCCGCCCCCTTCACAACAGCCCGCGCACACTCACACTCCCCAACCTGACCCCGCACACCCAAACACCCTCTGCTGCCCCCGCTACAGCACTTAGCCCCACAGCCGCCCCCTTCACAACAGCCCGCGCACACTCACACCCCCCAACCCGACCCCGCACACGCAAATACCCTCTGCTGCCCCTGCTGCAGCACCCAGCCCCACAGCCGCCCCCTTCACAACAGCCCGCGCACACTCGCACCCCCCAACCCGACCCCGTACACCCAAACACCCTCTGCTGCCACAACTCCAGCAGCCAGCCCCACAGCCGCCCCCTTCACAACAGCCCGCGCACACTCGCACCCCCCAACCCAACCCCGCACACCCAAACACCCTCTGATGCCACAACTCCAGCAGCCAGCCCCACAGCCGCCCCCTTCACAACAGCCCGCGCACACTCACACTCCCCAACCCGACCCCGCACACCCAAACACCCTCTGCTGCCCCCGCTCCAGCACCTAGCCCCACAGCCGCCCCCTTCACAACAGCCCGCGCACACTCGCACCCCCCAACCCGACCCCGTACACCCAAACACCCTCTGCTGCCACAACTCCAGCAGCCAGCCCCACAGCCGCCCCCTTCACAACAGCCCGCGCACACTCGCACCCCCCAACCCAACCCCGCACACCCAAACACCCTCTGATGCCACAACTCCAGCAGCCAGCCCCACAGCCGCCCCCTTCACAACAGCCCGCGCACACTCACACTCCCCAACCTGACCCCGCACACCCAAACACCCTCCGCTGCCCCCGCTCCAGCACACTCGCCCAAAAACGACCCCCGCCACGGGACGGCTGCCCCCCCTGGCGTCAGCCAAAGGCAAAAGCCTACAGCACCCAGTATTCCCAGGCGGTCTCCCATCCAAGTACTAACCGGGCCCGACCCTGCTTAGCTTCCGAGATCAGACGAGATCAGGCGTTCTCAGGGTGGTATGGCCGTAGGCAACAGCCAGCCCCACAGCCGCCCCCTTCACAACAGCCTGCGCACACTCGCACCCCTCCACCCGACCCCGCACACCCAAATACCCTCTGCTGCCCCTGCTCCAGCACCCAGCCCCACAGCCGCCCCCTTCACAACAGCGTGCGCACACTCGCACCCCCCAACCCGACCCCGTACACTCAAACACCCTCTGCTGCCCCTGCTCCAGCACCCAGCCCCACAGCTGCCCCCTTCACAACAGCGTTCGCACACTCACACCCCCCAACCTGACCCCGTACACCCAAACACCCTCTGCTGCCCCTGCTCCAGCACCCAGCCCCACAGCCGCCCCCTTCACAACAGCCTGCGCACACTTGTGCAACACCCCATACCCCCCAACCCTACCCCGCACACCCAAACACCCTCTGCTGCCACAACTCCAGCAGCCAGCCCCACAGCCGCCCCCTTCACAACAGCCCGCGCACACTCACACTCCCCAACCTGACCCCGCACACCCAAACACCCTCTGCTGCCCCCGCTCCAGCACCTAGCCCCACAGCCGCCCCCTTCACAACAGCCTGCGCACACTTGTGCAACACCCCATACCCCCCAACCTGACCCCGCACACCCAAACACCCTCCGCTGCCCCCGCTCCAGCACACTCGCCCAAAAACGACCCCCGCCACGGGACGGCTGCCCCGCCTGGCGTCAGCCAAAGGCAAAAGCCTACAGCACCCGGTATTCCCGGGCGGTCTCCCATCCAAGTACTAACCGGGCCCGACCCTGCTTAGCTTCCAAGATCAGATGAGATCGGGCATTCTCAGGGTGGTATGGCCGTAGGCAACAGCCAGCCCCACAGCCGCCCCCTTCACAACAGCCTGCGCACACTCGCACCCCTCCACCCGACCCCGCACACCCAAATACCCTCTGCTGCCCCTGCTCCAGCACCCAGCCCCACAGCCGCCCCCTTCACAACAGCCCACGCACACTTGCATCCCCCAACCCGACCCCCGTACACCCAAACACCCTCTGCTGCCCCCGCTACAGCACCTAGCCCCACAGCCGCCCCCTTCACAACAGCCTGCGCACACTTGTGCAACACCCCATACCCCCCAACCCAACCCCGTACACCCAAACACCCTCCGCTGCCCCCGCTACAGCACCCAGCCCCACAGCCGCCCCCTTCACAACAGCCCGCGCACACTCGCACCCCCCAACCCGACCCTGCACACCCAAACACCCTCTGCTGCCGCTGCTCCAGCACCTAGCCCCACAGCCGCCCCCTTCACAACAGCCCGCACACACTTGTGCAACACCCCATACCCCCCAACCCAACCCCGCACACCCAAACACCCTCTGCTGCCACAACTCCAGCACCCAGCCCCACAGCTGCCCCCTTCACAACAGCCCGCGCACACTCGCACCCCTCCACCCGACCCCGCACACCCAAACACCCTCTGCTGCCACAACTCCAGCACCCAGCCCCACAGCTGCCCCCTTCACAACAGCCCGCGCACACTCGCACCCCCCAACCTGACCCCGCACACCCAAACACCCTCTGCTGCCACAACTCCAGCACCCAGCCCCACAGCTGCCCCCTTAACAACAGCGTGCGAACACTCACACCCCCCAACCTGACCCCGCACACCCAAACACCCTCTGCTGCCCCCGCTACAGCACCTAGCCCCACAGCCGCCCCCTTAACAACAGCGTGCGCACACTCGCACCCCCCAACCCGACCCTGCACACCCAAACACCCTCTGCTGCCGCTGCTCCAGCACCTAGCCCCACAGCCGCCCCCTTCACAACAGCCCGCACACACTTGTGCAACACCCCATACCCCCCAATCTGACCCCGCACACCCAAACACCCTCCGCTGCCCCCGCTCCAGCACACTCGCCCAAAAACGACCCCCGCCACGGGACGGCTGCCCCCCCCGGCGTCAGCCAAAGGCAAAAGCCTACAGCACCCGGTATTCCCAGGCGGTCTCCCATCCATGTACTAACCGGGCCCGACCCTGCTTAGCTTCCGAGATCAGACAAGATCGGGCGTTCTCAGGGTGGTATGGCCGTAGGCAACAGCCAGCCCCACAGCCGCCCCCTTCACAACAGCCTGCGCACACTCGCACCCCTCCACCCGACCCCGCACACCCAAATACCCTCTGCTGCCCCTGCTCCAGCACCCAGCCCCACAGCCGCCCCCTTCACAACAGCCCACGCACACTCGCACCCCCCAACCCGACCCCGTACACCCAAACACCCTCTGCTGCCACAACTCCAGCAGCCAGCCCCACAGCCGCCCCCTTCACAACAGCCCGCGCACACTCACACTCCCCAACCTGACCCCGCACACCCAAACACCCTCTGCTGCCCCCGCTACAGCACTTAGCCCCACAGCCGCCCCCTTCACAACAGCCCGCGCACACTCACACCCCCCAACCCGACCCCGCACACGCAAATACCCTCTGCTGCCCCTGCTGCAGCACCCAGCCCCACAGCCGCCCCCTTCACAACAGCCCGCGCACACTCGCACCCCCCAACCCGACCCCGTACACCCAAACACCCTCTGCTGCCACAACTCCAGCAGCCAGCCCCACAGCCGCCCCCTTCACAACAGCCCGCGCACACTCGCACCCCCCAACCCAACCCCGCACACCCAAACACCCTCTGATGCCACAACTCCAGCAGCCAGCCCCACAGCCGCCCCCTTCACAACAGCCCGCGCACACTCACACTCCCCAACCTGACCCCGCACACCCAAACACCCTCCGCTGCCCCCGCTCCAGCACACTCGCCCAAAAACGACCCCCGCCACGGGACGGCTGCCCCCCCTGGCGTCAGCCAAAGGCAAAAGCCTACAGCACCCAGTATTCCCAGGCGGTCTCCCATCCAAGTACTAACCGGGCCCGACCCTGCTTAGCTTCCGAGATCAGACGAGATCGGGCGTTCTCAGGGTGGTATGGCCGTAGGCAACAGCCAGCCCCACAGCCGCCCCCTTCACAACAGCCTGCGCACACTCGCACCCCTCCACCCGACCCCGCACACCCAAATACCCTCTGCTGCCCCTGCTCCAGCACCCAGCCCCACAGCCGCCCCCTTCACAACAGCGTGCGCAAACTCGCACCCCCCAACCCGACCCCGTACACTCAAACACCCTCTGCTGCCCCTGCTCCAGCACCCAGCCCCACAGCTGCCCCCTTCACAACAGCGTTCGCACACTCACACCCCCCAACCTGACCCCGTACACCCAAATACCCTCTGCTGCCCCTGCTCCAGCACCCAGCCCCACAGCCGCCCCCTTCACAACAGCCCACGCACACTTGCACCCCCCAACCCGACCCCCGTACACCCAAACACCCTCTGCTGCCCCCGCTACAGCACCTAGCCCCACAGCCGCCCCCTTCACAACAGCCTGCGCACACTTGTGCAACACCCCATACCCCCCAACCCAACCCCGTACACCCAAACACCCTCCGCTGCCCCCGCTACAGCACCCAGCCCCACAGCCGCCCCCTTCACAACAGCCCGCGCACACTCGCACCCCCCAACCCGACCCTGCACACCCAAACACCCTCTGCTGCCG